>NC_080112.1:60464597-61864597 GCF_950005125.1 Chionomys nivalis
CTCTGTACCAGGGAGGGAGGAATCAGCCACGCTAAATTAAATTTGAGGGCCATAGAGAGGGAGACCTTGGGCATGAGGTTGGATTGGTAAGGAGGCAGGGAGGATTTTGGAGGATGGAGTTGAGGGGAAAGAATATGATCAAAATATATTGTACGAAAAAAATAATAAAATATTTTCCAAAAACTAAACTTCACAAAAATAAAATATATAAGGTCATCAAAACAAGGGGAAGTGTGAAAAGTTAAAACTACTCAAGTGTTAGTGGCTAACACCTTGAGATAGGCAGTTTGATTTAGTAGTGAATATTTGTAGAATGTTGGGCACTCCACAATGTCCTCACAGGGAACATAATAACACATAAATCGTGATACCAATAGATCTCTGAATACATTATATATTCATGAGTATAAAAATAGACACTTCAATTCCTTGTCAACTTTCAGTTAGCCCTTCTTCTCTGTGGTTTTCCTCTCCTTAGCAAGTGATTTCTTCCCTTCTAGTTCTACCTACTTGCCAATTAGGATTTTCTCATTCAGTTGAATCAAACCCTTGTTATACTTAACTCTCTTCTTTTGTCTCTCAGTGTTATGTTGAACTCAAAGGGAATAACCTAAACTATTTACATATTTTTGATATTCAAGTTCTGTCAGTTTTACAGCAACAGTTTAGCCCATGAACACATGTCGGAGTAGGGACTGTTACTGTGCATGGTCTAGACAGTATAGAAAGATGTACAATGCAGTTGCCTGATTAGGAAATATTGTTGAAGTTTTGGGAAACATTTCTGGCCAAGGAAACATTCAAGACCATGGCCTATGGTTGATTTAAAACATTCAATACATTCATGTAAGTGTGTGAATGGTTCTTAGGATGAATCCCTAACAGAGTAGCTTCTTTCCCTTCAGAGAACAATGTAGCAGATGGATTACATGGAAAAACACGTTTTTGTTTACAACTTGGACAAACTTGATTGCTTGTGTTTTTATTGTTGTTTTTTTCTTTATAGTTTGTAAGGAAAACAGGGTCCTGATGAGAAAGAATAGTGAAAATAACAGTGTTCATAAATAATAATCTTATTTTCTCCTTCTCCACAGTGAAGTCACTCAACAGCCTTAACCCTGCCTTTGCATCTATAAATGAATATACAATCCTAATATTTGTCTATTTTAAGCTATGCAGGACACATAATGCTCTAATATTCTTAGTGACTGCATTCAAGAGATTTTGAGTTAGAAGATATGTGGGAAGATTTATTTGGCATAAAAAACACACTTCTAAAGGTTCTCACTGTTACTGTATAACCTTTGTGTTGTTCTAGAATATTCTGTATCTTCAGTAACAGAATGACATATTTTTCTTTCTCTTCTTTTTCCTTAAAATAAATTGTTCATATTTGGAGTGTTATTCATTTATGCCTTAGAAATAAAGCCTTTTTGTCAGTATTATTGCTGATTTTTTTCACATCTCACCTTTAAGGAACAAGGCACCATTGGGCTCTTAGGCATCTTGAAGTTGGAAAAATGTGAATATTGATGAGGTAACTCATGCTTGTGTGGCTATTCTCAGTAGTATGCAAATCTGTGGAAGGTTGACACCACACATTTTGTGCATTTCTAAAATTTGAATGAGTTGCTTGGAGACTATGAATCAGATCTGCAGTGTGATGCTGTTTGGTATTTCCAAATTAGATTATAAAATGTGTTAATTTTTTTTGCAAGATAGTTTATTATCAGGGGTTTAAGTGAATTTTAATTATTAAAACAAAGGAAAGAGAACAACAGTAATTCAGCCAGTGTTCTTTGAAACTCATATATGGAGGGGGGATTTAAGTTTCTGGTCATATTTGACATTATTTTGTCCTCATTCATGAACTATAAATGTTTAGCTGTTTATAGTTCCACCGATATTTTTCTGGTTACTTTTCATTTGAGCTCAGATTTCTATAGGATTAATTCCACTGTAACATGGCATTAAGGGTAATCTCCTGCATCCCCATTTTTATGGTTGGCCCTACATAAAAGTGACATTTATTTTATTCCGAAAGCTATGTGGTCATTTGGTTTTAATTATTCTTATCTACATCAGTTAAACTAAAAGAGAATTCAATTCATGGTTTATAAAAATTTTGAGGTGGGACTACATAAGTAATAGTACCAACCAAAAAGGAAATCTGAATTTCACTGCTTTTCTTCAGTTACATTTCTTTATTTAGGTAAAGATAGGCCCCTTGTACTATCCTGGTCAATAGCAAATAGTATGGTCTGTTGAGTAAATACAGCAAAGCTCATTAGAAAAAAAAAAAAAAAAAAAAAAAAGCACTTACTATTTCATAAGGTGGATTTTAACCCAACTAGATTTGATGGAGAGAGCATTACTTGAAATGAACTTGACCTAGAGATCCTTTGCCTTTTTTACACCTTGACCGGAAAGAAAAGGCCACTGAATTTCTTGGTAATTATCACATAAAATATATTTCTCGAGTTTCAATAGCATTATCAAAAATCACATCATATTTTAATGATTAAAAATAATGAAAAATTTAATGATTAAAATGATCAGTGGTCATTTCTATCAACAGAATGACCATTTCTCTCCAGATTCACACGTTGAGTTTGAATTCCTAATATTATATTATCAAATCCATTTTGAAAGTATGTAGGTCTTGAAAGGTGAGTTTTCCTGAAAAAATTACCATTCTATTAAAGTTATGCAAGAGCTTATTTTCCATCTCATGACATGTGAGGGTGCCATTGGAGGAAAGTCATCTGCAAATTTAGAAGAGTGGCTTCAGAAAGTCCTAGATTGGCTGGAGCCTTGATTTTATAAGTGCTAGCTTCTCAACATATAAGATGCGAATTTCTTCTCTTGAAACCATTTATTGTGTTTAGTTGGTTAAGATTTAATTTATCATATATTCTTAAATAAGCTAAGTTAATCTAAATATACAGTCATAAAGGTTATTTTCACAGAAATAAAAACTGGAGATATAAGCAGGATAATATTTGAACACCATCTTTTATTCAGTTTTATTTCTTGAGTACAACATTTTTATTGTTGCATTATTTAACTTTCCAAATAAACATTTCTTCACTACATTATTTTAAAATATAACATGACAGAAAAATTGCTATAACTCTTAAATAACACATAAAAATAAGCATATAATTACCAGCCTGGTCTACAGAGCTAGTTCCAGGACAGGCTCCAAAGCCACAGAGAAACCCTGTCTCGAAAAGCCAAAAAAAAAAAAATAATAATAATAAGCATATAATCATTGTGGTGGTTTATAAATTTGTATTCTGAAGCCATTTCAGGTCTCCAGTCACAGCAATATTTAGACATTATCTAGGAAAAACAAGCAAGGAAGAAACAAATAAATGAAGCAATGAAAAATTAATTAGGAGGGAAGATAGAAATGTGTGGAGGGAGAAAAGTTTCAGGTATTTGGTCAACCTAATGTGTGTGTGTGTGTGTGTGTGTCTGTGTATTCTATACATTTGTGCTCAATACTAGCTGTCCACTGACTACAAATTTGAATGTATATGTTCAGAGCATGAACAACCTGGCTGCGTGAGACTTTAGTAGGAGTGTCAAAATCAGCTTCACATGGTGCTGGTACATTTCTACCTACTCTGGTGGCAACCCTGGCTTAGAATTTTTCTCTTCATCGTAGTAGGATTCTTCTTTTAGGAGAAGAAAGAAGTAGACTCCTACTTAAGCCATCTTCCTTTTGTCTCTCTTTCTCTCTTTTTAGGTTTTCAGTATTGATGGGAAGACGATGGTGTAATCATAAATAAAATGTGAATAAGGGAAAGAGGAATTCATTTTAAAGCAAAAGAAGAAGTGTCAGAAAATACCATGGGAATAATTTATTTTAGATGAAATACTATAGAATCATGTAAGAGTGAGCAGCAGCATTACCCAGAAGTTTACGAATGACAATTTTATAATGAAATAATTGTAAGTACAGATACACAACACAGGGCTACAGCAAGATATCCAAAAGGAGTCCTAGTGAGGGTCCAGGATCAACAGAGACCTCAAATGACACCTATGACTCATTGCAATGAGCACTTGCAAGTAACGCTATATGAGCTAAAGGATAACCTGTGTGACTCACTGTGTCACACTTCAACTGCTATGATAAAAAATTTTCTCCTCTGTTTTCCTTTTTCTGTGTTTTAAATTTTATCTTGGGAGAAAGTGCAAGGGCAGAGGGCAGGAGCAAAGGGATGGGGAGATGAGTGGTATTGAGATGTATGATGTGAAATCCACAAAGAATCAATAATTAGTTAAATTAGAAGAAAATACAGAGACGAAGTGAGTTAGATGTAGTCTACAAGTATAAAGAGAATATTTACAACCAGGAAGAAGAATTTGGAAAATGATTAATTCTGTTTTTTTATATGGTATTCATTTTATGAAAAATAGTGTACATTTCAAGTTTTGGGGTTGGCACAATAGCTACATCAGTAAAGTGCTGTGCAAATGTAAGGATCTGAGTTCAATTTGAAGAACCCACATTTAAAAAGCTGAACCTTGTGGTAATCTTAAAAACCTGAGCATTATGGTAATCACATATAATCCCAACACTGAGGAGATAGATATAGATTGATTCCTGGGGCTTACTAGACATCCAGTCTTATAGTCTTGCCTAATTAGGGAGTTCCAGGAAAAGGAAACAGTTTGTACAAACACATGTACATACATGCATACCTGTACACTCATACACAGCAGACACACATACACACACAGAGGGAGAGAGAGAGAGAGAGAGAGAGAGAGAGAGAGAGAGAGAGAGAGAGAATACCATTTAAGACTGGAGATGTGGTTCAGCTAGTAGAATTCAAGTCTAACATACTGAATAAATTGGACATGGTGACCCACATCTCTAATCTCCATGCTGTAGACCTGAAAGCATAAGAATCAGAGCTATATTGTGATGCATGAGACCCTGTCTCATAAAGAGAGAAAGAATGAAAAAGCAGGAAGTTTGATGGTGTTACTTTTCTTATGAATACTGCCAAGTTAAATAGTGCATATTTAGTCATTATTTAGAATTAACAACAATAATAAAAAAGTACACACTTAGAAATCTCTAATTTCTTCATTATATGGTCTGACAAATACAAACACATTTATAACAATCATGTCACAAAGATACGCTTTACTTTTAAATATAATTTGTACTTTTAAATTAGAGCTCAGTACCTTTTCTGGAGGATATTTTGGGTTTAGTAAGAAGACACAGATTAGTATTCCGAGTTAATTTTTTTCTCTTTTAAAAAAGGGGATTTGAAGTTCTATAGAATCAGTCAAGTGGTTGGCCAATATGGGAAAATAACAAATCCTAGAAAATATGTTTATTTTTGGTATTGTGATTATTAATTTTGTCAGCTTGACTGGGCTATGAGGTGCCCAAATATTTAATGAAATGTTATTCTGGGTGTTTCTATGTAGGTAAATTTAGAAGCAGGTAGACTGGGATTCAGTAGACTGGAATTTAGATGCAGTTAGACAGGGATTCAGTAGACTGAAATTTAGATGCAGTTAGACAGGGATTCAGTAGATTGAATAAAGCATACTGCCTTTCATAATGTGTGCGGCCTTCAAGCTGAAAAGAAAAAAATCCCTTTCTTAAGTAGGAGGCAGTTCCTTCTTATATCTATCTTCCAATGGTCCCTGTCTTTTACTTGTAACTGATTCATGAGGTATTCCTGAATTTTGAGGCTGTTTGCCTTTGTATTAGAACTGTACAATTATAGCTTCTGGTTCTCTAGCTTGATGGCGTTTCCTGCATGTCATGGAAGCCATCAATATTCATTTTAAGTGAGCCAATTCTTATTCCATATATACAATATTCATGCTTATGTGGAAATGTATTTTCATGTTTATAAAAAAGTTTTAGTTCATTTGAACTGCTACAAAAAAACTCCGTAAATATGATGACTTCTAAACAGCAAAATTTTGTTCATCAAAGCTCTAGATACTGGGAATTGCAAACTTGAGTCACTGACAGAATTGCTCTTTGCCTGTGACCTACTTCATACTCATGGATGTTCATTGTTTTCAGTGTTCTCTTGTGGAACAAATGGTTCCTTTTATAAGAGACTTAATATCATTAATTACATAATTGCCCTCAAAAGGTGACACCTGCACATAAGAGATACATTTATGTCCAAGTCAGAATATACATGATATTTTATTGTCATAAAGTAGATATACATGTGTTTCATCAATGTTTAGAAATATAAAAAGTATGAAGAAAAAATTGGGTACTCAGATAAGTTTTCACCCACAGGCAGGAACATTACTGATGGTTTCTTCCTTGGTTTATATTCTTTTAGTGACATGTTAATTGACCTATAAAAATTCATTCCCAGACTCACAATCATATACATACACTTATATTTTCATGTGTGTGTGTATATATCAATTTCCATCCAGGTTATTATTCTAATTTCTCTCTAATGTGTATTGGCTTCCAGTTGGAAACATTTTGGTTGTAAATGTGAATTATTAATATGAAATAGCTTGAACCACCTGATTCAAATAGCTAAATGCAGCATAAATGACTATAGATGGAGTTCAGTATATTAAACATTAAGTAAGAAAAGAGTGTGATACCTTAGGCATTGAGAATAAACATGAACCTGTTGTCACAGCTTTCTGCTATTTTCACAGATTGCAGAGAGGTAAAGTTCAGTTGAAACCTAGCCTTCTCTGCTGAGAGGATGAAGTTAAAGATCAGAGAAAGACCATGTAGATCAAATTCAGAAAAACTTATTGGAAGCAAGAGACATTAACAGAAAGAGAATTCTAGACTCCATGAAATGACTACCTGATCTTTTTCATTCTAGTCTGAAGACATGCCATGCCCAGGACAACAGAGCAAAAGAAGGAGGGAAGAGGGAGAGGAAGGAAGGGAGAGAGAGAAACAGACACAGAGAGATAATACTCAAGAATAATGTTTGTGTGTTAATTCAAGGTTTTTCCTAAATGCATGATGTTCTGATGTCACCTAATCAACCTTAAAGGGAACAGCTGTAGGTTTCATAGAAAAATATGTATGTATAAAAAAGTAGCATGTAGCACACTAGTGCTTTATAAACATGAGCAAGAACAAATCCATGATGTTTGCTTTCTAATTGAATTGGCAGAGGTGTAACAATTTAGGGCAGAATATGTTTAAGAAATAAAATATAACTATGCATAAAGCAGCACAGTATACACCATATGTAAACAAAACTATTAGCAGTCAAACTTAAAAGTCAATGTATCAAAATTTATGATAAGTTGATAAATGGCCATTGGAATTAAAAAGTATAATCCATGTGTTTAAGAAAAAAGGAAATGGATCTATTAAAATTCATATATTTCATGAGGAATAAAAATAGTAATCAAACTGGCACAGTGTGAGACAAAATATCATTGGTTAATGTATTAACATTATTTATGACTAGAGGATCAGTGAACCTATGAATGTTAAAAAATTTTAAATTTTATAGTGCATTTTTGTATTTAGAAAAATAAAATCAATGTTAAAATGATGTTTAACTTATTTAAATTCACTACAGAGAAGATTGACAAATTTATTAGTAATAATATAAAGTAGGTAAATATATTTTAACTCTATTGTTTTGATTATTTGGCTACAAGCATATAGGCACCATTATTTTTTGCGATTAAAATATTTAGACATGCCTGACAGTAGAAATGGCAGCTGTGCACTAGAGATGAAGGAATTGCTTATTAAGGCAATAAACAAAATTTCAAAATTTGAAAGATAAAAGAATATTCCTCAGTGCTCTGAAAGTGGCCTGGTAATAGAAAGTGCTTGCTTAGCATATGTGTGGCCCGGAGTGAAATCCCAGCCCCACAAAAAGCAGGAGAGCTAGGAACTGGGGAGTGAAGGTTAGCATGGGCTCCATTTTAGGAGGTGAGATAAGGAACAAGGATGCTTTCAGTTTATTCAGTCACCAAAACATGTGGTCAACAAAATATCCAAAATTAAAATTACTTATGAAAACAAACGCTTCCATGTCTGACAGCTTTTAAGAAGCCCAGATTTGCAGTGAAATTCTCAGTGACTTTGGAGACTACAATATAGTGGCAGCTTTGTAATATAAGATCATGTCTAAATATCTAGTTGATAAATGCTAATTCCAGGAGTGTACATACTGATCACGCTGTATCATCAATCCTCTATTTTTTTTTTATTTTCAAAGAGTCTCATTAAGTTGATCATGCTGACCTAGAACAAACTGTAGCTAAGGAAGACCTTGAAGTTACAATCTTCCTCTCACACGTAGTGAAAATTTAAGCTATGTCGCATGTCTAGCCTAGTTTTATCTTTTCCTATGGTGGTTTGAATGAAAATGTATCCCATATAGGCTTATATATTTGCATACTTGATCTCCAGTAGGTGGAACTGTTTCCGAAAGGGTTAGGAAGTGTGACCTTCTTGAAAGAGATGGGTCACTGGAGGAAAACTTTGCGGTTTCAAAAGACAACACCACTATCAGTCAGCTCTTTCTTCATGCCATGCTTGTTGTCTCAAGATGTGGGGTGGACTTTAATTATCTGTAACTGCAAGCCCAATTAAATTCTTTCTTTCATAAGTTGCATTGATCATGATGTTTTATCACAGCAATAGAAAAGTAATTAAGACAGGATGTGTATTTATTAATATTTGTGTTACTATAATGAGATACCTAATTTGAGAGATTTGGTACCATTATTAAGAGAAGATCTTTATTTTTCTTATAGTTCTGGAAACCTAAGGATGTATTACCAGCATTGACTTGATTCTGGTATCTAGATGACACAATGGAAGATGGCATCATAGGGAGATTGCATGTGACAGTGGAATGTCATATTACAAGACATATAGTCACAGATTGGGAAGGAGCCAATTTCTAACTGTTGGGATCCTATTTTTTCCTTTGGAACCCTTTTAAGACAATTAGACAGGGTTCTATGATAATTGCATTTTAGGCTGATACCTCAGTGACTGACCTCTCACTATATTACACTTCTTTTATCTCCCATTTTTGACAATTTCATACATATAAGCAATGTATTATGATTATGTTTATATGCAAATGCTCCATTGTTTCCCCGTTCTTGTTACTCTGAAACCTGTCTTCCCACATAGGACCCCAGTAGCTACACTACTGAAGAAACTGACACAGTCGTCTCCAGTGACTGCTGGAAGTTTTAAGCTTCTCAAGAAGGGATGGGGCCTCACAGGAAACTTCTGTGAGTTATCCACTGTAAAAAAAAAATCCAAGGGCCCAATCTTCTATGGCTATCCATAGCTGCTGTGTGTTCATTGTTGCAATACCAATGTCACATCTGGTTGGTAGCATTTCATGAGACTCTTCCCCATTTTCCAGCTCTTAAATTCTTTCAGATGTCACTTTTAGTATGTTCTCTGTGCCTTAGGGTTTTAATGCAGTATCACATTGAATACTGAGCACTTATCAGTCACATATTCTCAGAACTATGACCAGATAATGAAACTGTGCATTAATTGTCACCTTCTACAAATGCAGCTTCTCCACTTTATACTAAATCATGAGAAGAATCCATGTGATGAGATTATTATCTCAGAACACAGAAGCTAAGGCAGCAAGCGGCTTCCATGGAAGAAAACGTTTTGATTTGAACATGGGGAATCATGATGATATGAGTAATTTCAAAAGAAAGATTAAAGTCCTGGAGTAAGGATAGCTTGGCAAGTTGTAAAGTATTTCAGTGGTTTGAGAACAGAAATGATGACCCTCTCAACCCTTAAATTATGTCCATCATCTTGTTTTGTCCTGTTTCTTGATCTCTAAAATGAGTTAGTCAATTTATGATTGGGCACTTTGAACTATGTGGGACAAGTGCAACTCTTCTCTTCACGGAAGCACTACAGTTCTTAAAAGTAGTGTCCTGCCTGCAAGATACACTAAGGAAATAGTGGCATGAAACTTGAGAAAGTACATACCATATTCGGGGCCACTGATAGTGACACTGGGATTTGTCTCTACAACATGTACTGTCTTTTTTGGGATCCTATTCTCTTTAGATGTACTCCTTGCTCAACCTAGATGTAGTAGGGAGGGTCTTGAACTTTCCACAGGGAGGTGTGCATTGCCCTCTCTTAAGATTGGAGGGGGTCAGGTGGGAGGGTGGGTGGAGGTAGTGGGTGGGTGTGGGAGGCGAGGAGGGAGTGGGAATTTGGATTGGTATTTTTTTTAAAGTAATAAAATAAAAAAAAAAGAAACTTGAGAAAGTAACAGACCAATATCTGATTTGACTTAAGACCCATTACATGAGATGAAAACCATATCCAACACTTGGGTGTGTAAAGGCGTAAACGAATGCAGACAGATTGTAAAAATATATACAGCTTTAATGGGGAAATAGACTTACAGAACCACCGTTCCTGGAGACCAGGAAAGCAGAAGCAAGCACTGTGAGCATGCTTGCCAGATTTATAGGTAAACATTAGCCCGAGGCAAACACGCCCCCTAAGGGGCGGGACTTATCCCTACATTTCCCCTTTTGTCTAAATAAAATAGAACTAAATCAAATACACCTATATACAATAATAACAAATTATAAATATAACAAACAATATTGAGAACAAAAGTTTTGCTAAACATTCTATCTCAAGGAGTCTAAATAATGTAGAGAGTAACTACAATTATATAATCTTCAACTCCGTCAAAGATCTGAGAAGGGAATAAATATTACTTAACAAACGAGATGTATCTAAAATGTGCAACAATTGACAGAGACAACTGACTACCTGGGCAATCACCCAAAGTCTCATTTGCAATGTTGAGTAAACCAACTTTGGCTAAGGCCTAACATAACTGACATACCATTATTAAAGGCAAGGAACTTTTCAAAACTATCTTACCCTGTCTTGGCAGGATATGACAGTCCTGTTTTATCCATTGATGCACGCTCTATATCTCTGTCAGTGGTTGAGGTATGGGCATTTCTTTGCCCAAAGGCCAGTTCTGCCAAAAAGAAAGGCTCCAGGTGGAGTGTCTTTGGTGCTCAACATTCGCTCGGGAATAGAGCGGTGTTGCCAGGAGCAATTGTGTCTCACTATCACGAAACTCTTAGTTAGATTAAAGGCCATTCTCTACAGCTCTTTGAAGAGGTTGAAGATTATCTATCTATACTGAGTATAATCTCTATATATCTAAAGAACCTGATTAGTCTAATTATAAATGACAAACTTAGATGACTATTAATCTATATAATTCTCAATATCTAACTTAAAGACTAAGACAATAAACAACTGTGTAACAAATGAGGATAATGACCTCCAAAAATAAACACTGTACAAATATACATTGCAATATGGTAAATATATATCAATACACAAACATTATATAAGTATCTTAATCAGAGGTAGAAATGTATACTGCAATATGGTAAATATATACTATATATATATATCAATACAATATATGTCAATACATAAAAAATGTTTTAAACAGAGGTAGAAACATGCATGCATACAATAGTCAATATAATTTAACTTTGTATCAATATACAAGAATCAATACCAATATATTTGTCTAAAAACAGTAACTCACAATTATAAATCTATTATCCCATCATTCCCTCTTCTTTTTTTTTTTTCAAAATGATCCCTGAGCTTATAAAATTCCTCCGCAATCTCCCAACCCCTAAATGATGTCCCTAAACCCAGGGGCAAACTTTACTGGGAGAGGGGACGTCATATTCTAGAATTACTTCCAGCTGTCATGGGGGCGACGTTCTTTCTGGGGGATCCTGTGAAAGTAAAATGATGGTTAAATTTCAAGATCAATGTCTTTTAAAATTGCCAATAATCTCTGAGCATTTTGTGGAGGTCTGGCCAGAATGTTGTACAAGATGTGCACCATTTTGGCTAACCAAGTTGGGATCATTTTGTGCAGCTGGTACCCAAAACAGGTCTTGTAGTAGCACTATCAGTATCATGACGTCATATCAACCAGGTAGAGTTGTTGTTGTGGGGCCCCATCTTCTTCCTGGAAACTTCAAATGTCACTTCAGGAAAAACTCATTGTTCATTGTGAAAAACTTAAACATTAATCATAAAGATATATATAGACATATATATATATATATATATTCAATGAAAGGCATGATAGATATATTCAATGAAAAGTATGATAGATATGAAGAAAAGCAAAGATGTTTTCTAAACTCATATTTCTTTTTGTCCCATATCATGGCTCTTGACATGAGACAGAAACTCCAGAAACTCTGGGTTTTTCTCTTACTAACAGGCTTGGAATTGGAGATGGACTGAGCCAGAGTCCAACTTCAAAACCAGCTCTACATATTTATAAAGAAATGTTTAATAAGACATATATATATATATATATAAAATTAATACTTACAAAATGTGTCCATCCATCAGTAATTAAATATTCAGGGTCTCTTAATTTCTTTGAAGATGAGTATTTTCCTGTGGAGATAAGAAAAGAACCCTGCCCCCAACCTATCTGTATTTCTTACCATCAGTATGCTCGCCATCCTTGTGAATGAATTGTTATTTATCTTTTCCAAGTGGCTTCTCTTCTTAAAACCGAACCATTATTAATTTTGATGGTATCCACAATTTTTCCTCACCTGTGGAGATAAGAGCAAAACCCCTTCCCCAACGCAGCACATCTCCTGGCTTCCATTGTGAGGTCAGCACATCCTTGAAATAAACTGGTTGATTTAGTTCAGTAGACTTTTCCATTATCCAATGTGTTTCTGCAGCCGTTGTTCCCTTCTCATTAGCATTGAGAAAATTCAAGGTTAACAAAGCATTATGTAACCTATTTCTGGGGGTGTTTTCCACCCCTTTCTGTTTGTTCAACATATACTTTATAGTTCAATTTGATCTTTCTATGACTGCTTGACCTGTAGGATTGTATGGTATACCTGTAACATGCTTGATATTGTAATAATCAAAAAACCGTTTCATTTTCCTAGAGACATAAGCAGGACAATTATCCGTCTTTATTTGTGTAGGTAAACCCATGATAGCCATGACTTCTAATAAACGAGTGTTTCTGTAGTGGGAGCTGCGGGCTGTGTTCCTACCACCCCAGCTCCTGGTTGCCTGGCAAGCTTATGCCCCAAAATAACAACACACAAACTGTACTCATATAAACACTGCTTAGCCCATTAACTCTAGCCCTTACAGGCTAATTCTCATATCCTGATCAACCCATCTCTAATAATCTGTGTAGCATCAGTCTTACCGGGAAAGATTCAGCATGTCTGACCTGGCGGCTTGTTTCATTCCGTCTGCTCTGGTGAGAAGCTGCATCGCGTCTGCCCCAGAGAGGAGAGGAAATGGCATCTGAGCTCACTTCCTCTTCCTCCCAGCATTCTGTTCTGTTTACTCCACCCACCTATGTTCTAACCTATGAGGACCAAGCAGTTTCTTTATTATTTAACCAATAACCTTTCTCCATCATTTCCCCTTTTTCTGTTTAAACAAAAAAGGAAGGCTTTAACTTTAACATAGCAAAATTACATATAGCAAAACAGTTATCAAGTAAGAATTACAGTTACAATATTTACATCTATTTTATCTTTATCATAACTAAGGAAAACTATAACTATCTATCTATTCTTCAACTCCATCAAAGACTCCAGAAGGATATATTACCTAAGTAAATGAGAAGTAAGCAACTTATAAAACTCTAGAAATCACAGAGACATCTCGCTGCCTGGACAGTCACCCAAAATTCCTCTGTACCGTTGGGGCATCCATCTTCGACCTACAGGTCCATAGTTTTCAGCAGGCATTTCCATGAAGCGGGAAATTTTAAAGTCAGTTCAGTCACTATCTGTTGTGTCCTGCAGAATGTCTTGCAGACTCCTTCATGAATCAGGTACTCCGAAAGATCATCTCACCTTTAGGCAAGTTCAGCAGTCCTCTCTCTGCGGGTTCTTTGTGTGCAGTTTATGCAACAGTCCAGGCAAGAGCATTTTCTTGCCCAAATGGCTATCAAACTCCACAAGGAGCCTCTTCAATGCCCATCTTCTTTCTTCTTGAAGTAGATTGGTACTGCCAGGAGCAGACGTGTCTCATTGTCATGAAAAACCTTAAGTTATTAAAACACTTAAAATGCCATATTTTATAATCTTTGAAAGATATGAAGAATGCCTATCTAAAATATATCTATGGACATCTAGAAAATCTAACTAACATGACTACAAGCTTGACTATTATTGATAATTATCCATTAACAACCTATATACATTACATTTTTAAATGAACTACACAATCACAATACCTTAATCAATACATATACATATAACAAAATTGACCTTAAATTAATATCAGTAAACCAAGATTCATATCAATGCAAATTATTCACATCTATATCATCTCCCCCTTTAAATGTAAAAGAACATTTATAAACAATATATGGGAACATGGGCACAGTTTTTTCTCTCCAAACTGCTTCCTGCTGTATAAGGGCGCTGTTAATTAAGTCTTTCATGGTATAACCTGTCTGCTAGGTTCCTCTCAGTCTGCAGTTGAGTGAAGTAATTTTTTGAGGGTGTTCACAGCAACCTTCAGGAGGGCGTGGTTTATCATACCATATTGGGATAGAAGCAATACACAGGATCTCATCGTCTGTGAAAACAAAAGAAGAAACTCCTTTCCAAAGCATCATGTCCTTAGATCCAAATTCTGAAGTCAAGGTATTTTCAAAATATCTGTCTTGTATTAGTTCAGCAGCATTTATAAACAAATATCTTTTAGCAGCTCTTGCTCCTTCCTCAGCATTCAACAATTCGAAGAGAGCGTAATAGCATAAAGTATCAAGATTCTCTGTGTATTTTCCATCTTTGTGCAGTTTTATTTTAACCTCTATTTCATTTATTTTTACTTTTATTTTATATTCTCTGTATATATTTGTTCTGGAATAACTCTGTAGACCACACTGTCCTTGAACTCTCAGAGATCCTTCTGTCTATGGCTTCCAGGCATTGGGATTAAAGGCCTGTGTTACCACACCTTGAAGTCACAGAGGTCAATCTCCCTCTGTCTCCCAAGTGTTGGGATTAAAGGTGTGTACTACCACACCCAACTACTTCCTTCCTTCCTTTCGTTTACTCTTAAGAACTTTAACTTTTAGCCTGCATATATTTTAACATACTGTAAATCATTTAAACGTTTTCTTCAACTTTGAAAATTTCTTTTACTGAATATCTCTCTTTTTGTGACCACACGAGCCTTTAAATTACTGAGCAATATGGGTAGGATTAAAGCCATGGCTTTGCCAGTTAGATCCAGCCCATTCCTTAGCTTTCCAGCCTCATGGCAGAGGTACCGGCTGTAGCCATGTTTATCACCACAACTCTGTGGCGTTTCAAGGTCCTTGCCAGCAAACAAGCTATAACACTCAAATGCACTCTCTGTAGCTGACCTCCTGCCTCAAAGAGTCAGAGTTTGCCCTGGCAGGACAGACCAGAAAGCCAGCATTTTAAATAAAACAGCACAACTTTTTTCCTGCTACAGCTGAAAACAAACAAGCATGCAGTCAGCTTTTATCAATACCATTTAAGTGTTTCGTGGCAGGACCTCTTAATGAGCTGCAGGGTTTTGCAGCTAAAGCTGAGTCAGGAAGCCTCTCTTAGATGAGAGTGCTTGCTTGCCTCTAGCAAGCAGAGCAGACCCGAGAAATTGCTGCTACCAAGAAAACATGCTTTACTCTATTCTTTCCCAAGCTTTCTCAGGCTTTCTGTGGATATAGTCGTCCACACGTTGGGGGCCAAAATGTAACGGCGTAAACGAATACAGACAGATTGTAAAAATATATACAGCTTTAATGGGGAAATAGACTTACAGAACCACCGTTCCTGCAGAGACCAGGAAAGCAGAAGCAAGTGCTGCAGCGCTCACCAGATTTATAGGTAAACATTAGCCCGAGGCAAACATGCCCCCTAAGGGGCGGGACTTATCCCTACATTGGTGACCATGGACCAGAGACTAGATGTTCCAGGTACCTAAGACAAAACCAAATACTACTGATCTAAAAATTAGTGACAAATAAAATTTAAAAAAGAAATTTTGTCCAGCTTGATGTATATTAGTCTATCTGTTTCAGTATGATACAATACTGTTAAAGTTAATCATGGATGTTGTGTAACTTTTACCTTTTTGAAAATATTTTTTCAGTGACACGTTGGTGCATTATTCTTTTTTACCCTTCAAGTATAACGTATAAATTTGGTTTGTTACTTATCCACTTATATCCGGTAATAATATAAACCCATTTCCAGGAAACTCGAAAGTTATGGAGCTCCTTCTTTGAGGGGAAGGCTTAATAATACACCCTTACCTCTGAAGCTTGGGGTTCTAATAATCATCTTCAATATGGTTAGCTGACCCCCTTGTAATCTTAGTGACCATAAATTTTTGCCAAACTTGCCTGAGACAGTCTGTCTCACAGGCAAGAATACTGCTTTGGTAGTTATAGGGCATCTTTTGATCACTGAGGTCTTCCAAGCCAAATCAAATTTCCAAGTATCCAACATAAAACACTGGCTACATGTGGAAGAAGGGGCATACAGAACCAATCCTGTCTTGCAAAGAAACATAATTCATTCTTGCGAAATGTATTGTTGCCCAGTGGTTTTAAAACATCCCTTTCTTTACTTTTGTCACTTCTCCAAGCATCTCTATTTGTCTCTCTATTTCTTTTTCCATCTTTCATATACTATCCATATATTCACATACTCTTTCTTGTAATAATGGTGATGTTGAGATGGGCAGCAAACTCTGTCTTTCCCAGGAAATAGCCATAGTCAGGAGATATGTTCCATCACTGCAGACAGGAGCAACAGATCCCCCCACCCCATGCTGAATCCTGTTGATTTGACTGCTGGAGGGCAGGTATGGAATGCTGTCATCCCACTAATCTCTGCATATAAATTTATTGCCTCTGTGTTTGGAAGTTTGGCACCACTTGCAAATGATTTGTTGTTTCTGCATTTCCCTATCTAGTGGTGAGTCATCTCTCTTTGATAACTTTGGATTTCATGTTTTATGGGGAACTGAGGAAGCCTTGAGTGAGTGTGTGAAGAGTGAATGAGGTCCGGAGTGAATATGTGTTGTTTCCATGAATATGGCTTTTGAACCCTATAGAGTTCCAGTAGATTGCACAAGTATGAACATGTCAAACATATAAACCAAGGCTTCTCTACGTATGCATCAGTCAGCTTGGGAACTAAAGGAAACACTGAGTTTTGCACTGTGCTTTGTGAATAATGACAACCTAGAGATATTTTGACCTATTTCCAGAAATGCAGATCTAACCCCAATAGTAATGTACAGGGGAGCAGTATGTCTTTTCACAACAGAAGCTATGATTCACTAACCTCAGTGGCCCTCCAGACTCCATGTTTTTGATTTCTTAAAATTTTTAGAAAGTCTATTTCAGATCCTTACCTTGTCCATGATTGTCTTTGTTGTCATTATCCCACCAGATACTGTGACAGGGTGTTGCCATCACACCTGGCTTGTAAGAATTTCATGTATATAGGTTTTCAACGTGGCTTAGGTTCACACAGTAGGCTTCCTTTCCAGATGTTTCCTGGTAATTACACTCTCAGACATGGATAATAATTCAATATTATTCTCAGATGCTTTCATTCCAAACCAGAAGAATGACTGTCACACCAAATCAAATCTCTTAATTCATGACCAGTAGAAATCAAGCATTTTTCTTAGACTACAACCAATAGTTCTTTTTCACCAGGAATGTATATGCTCTCCCAGGTAACCATATGCAAGAGGAATTGCTTTCTCCTTACCTAATAGGAATCAGAAATTATAGCTATATACTGTTTTCTACTTTTCTGTATGTTGACTTTCCAATTCTCCATACTTTTTAGTTCCTATCTCCTCTATCTTGACTCCTGATCTCAACTTATATTTCCCTCATAAGAATTATTTTTTCGCCGGGCGGTGGTGGCGCACGCCTTTAATCCCAGCACTTGGGAGGCAGAGGCAGGTGAATCTCTGTGAGTTCGAGACCAGCCTGGTCTACAAGAGCTAGTTCCAGGACAGGCTCCAAAGCCACAGAGAAACCCTGTCTCGAAAAACCAAAAAAAAAAAAAAAAAAAAAAAAAAGAATTATTTTTTCTTCATTGTGTCACTGTCCTTACTGGAAGACTTGCATGGAGCAATTTCCTAATCATTTAACTTAATCTGGAGTCTAAGACTGATGCATTAATGCAGGCTCCCATTGTCTCTAATGTCCCATTACGATCACTGCAATAAAGTTAGAAGTGACTGACTTGAAGATACTTGAGTAGGTTATTCATTTCCTCCATGTCTAAACTGTGTGAGCTGTTTGAGACATAAGAAAGGGTTAAAGCATAGTTTCTCAAAATTGCTTCAACTCCCATTTATTGTAATTTAACATAGTTGGATCATTTATGTGTATACATGGCAACTCTTTCCAAACTAATCAAGCTCTCCTGAGCCTTTCATTCATCTTAACTGAAAGTTGTATATAGCATAGAAACTACTAGGTAAATACACTCTCTCTGTCTTTTCCTTTGGACCACCAAAATTTAGATATGTATGGTTTTGTTAAATGCATATCATTGTTCATTAAAAGACATAACTTTCTTTGTTGCTACTCTCCTAATGGAGCAGATGCCGATGTTCTATGAGTTTCTATGGAAAAGGCTTAAGTCAGTGCTGAGGCTTCTCTATGATTCTAGGGTTTCTGAGATGTGTGTTCCTGACATTCATGATGTAGATGTTAGGAGTTTTGTTTAAGATTATGGAACAGGAAAAACTGACATTTTCCAGTGAGACAAAGCAAGTCATATGTTTCCTTTGAGATAATGGGGGGGAGAGGGGGGGCTAAGACCAGACTCTCCTAGTAACCTGACAGAAATCTAAGCCTTAGCTTCAGTTCACTAAAATGGGACAGAGCTAAACAGACAGTCCTCAGGAAAACCACAGCCTTCTGCTATCTAAGCAGACACCCTTTGCTGGCTCAGCAGGCACCCCCCAGTGTCCTAATAACTAAAGATAACTTTCCCTCCTGATGGAGGAAGGTCATTTGTCAATAAACAAACTGCCTTGGCCCATTTGATAGGCTATCTCTTAGGTGGGTGGAGTAGACAGAATAGAATGCTGGGAGGAAGAGGAAGTGAGCTCAGATGCAGGGCAGCTCCTCTGAGTGACAGATGCCATGCTCTCCTCTCCAGAGCAGATGCGATGAAGCTCTGACCCAGGATGGACGTAGGCTAGAATCTTCCCGGTAAGCGCACCTTGGGGTGCTACACATATGAACAGAAATGGGTCAAGCAGTGTTTAAAAGAATACAGTTTGTGTCGTTATTTTGGGGCATAAGCTAGCTAGGCAGCCATGAGCCGGGCTGTGGGAAGAGGCCCACAGCTCCTACTACACCCTCCTTTTCTGCTTGAAGGTCTCCAACCACTAGGACCTTCAACCAACCATCCCCCATACTACACTTTCCTCTACCACTCAGTCCCACATTAATCCCTTCTCTTGGAATTCCCCTAACTCCATTTAAAAGGAATTCATGACCTTCTTTGGAGGTTGCCAAGCACCACCTCAACATTGGAATTAATAATGCACTCTTGTTATTGCATACATGGCTGTTGATCTTCTTTGAAGGCTTCTCTTGGACTCAAACACCTTGTCATGATAACACTCACTGACAGCCCCTGAAACTTTGACCCAAAATAAATTCTTAGTCTTTAAACATTCTTGTGTTAAGTATTCTGTTATGGTGAAGAAAAGTGACTAAAAACTGTGATGTTATCATGGACATTAGGCAATTCCATTGGCATTGCATCCCACTGATAAAAGCATGAGCACTGAGAACCCAAAAGAACTCATAACATGGAAGACAACTGGTGGGTGCCCACTTGCGTTCTGGGAACTTTTGCTACTTCATGTTTATCTTGAAGAGATTTTCAACTCTTTCTGTAAGGTATTGGATTCCAAGAAAATATTGAAATCTGATCCAAAAGGTTTCAGATCTTCTTTGTGATGTAGCTTTTACTGATGAGAGGCAATACCTAGGAGCAACACTGGCTCTTGGGCAATCTTGTGTTAGAATACATAAACTTCCATTATTGGGGACGTTCGATTTTTATTTCTTTGTCTGTCTGTCTATCTATCTATCTATCTATCTATCTATCTATCTATCTATCTATCTATCTATCTACTTTCTATCTATCTACTTTACTTTCCACAGCATCAGATTGGTCACAACTTTGATTCAAGGCTAGAGATCATGCCTGCATGCCCGTGTGCTCATAAGTTGTTCTGAGTATCTGAGAAAATGGTCTTATGCATTTTCGGTAATGCTTCTTTTAAAGGTACTCTTTCATTTTATATAATTCCAGTAGAAATGACTTAATTCTTGACAACATGGTCTCTACTTGAGCTCTGAATGGAAGGTACTGCTTAAAATGTACCTGATACTTTTTTTGCTGAATTCTTGGCCTCTTTATAAAATGTTGAACTTGAAATAGCTGAAATAACAGTAATGATGGATTAAAGCCCTGTGAAACTTATTGGGCCTATGACTGTAAATGATCTCTAAGGTGTGTCCCCAAAACATAAATGAGGATAAAACGTTTTGGTCCTCTGCTTTGGCCTGAGCACCTATGAAGCCAGGTAGCATTTATAATGGGTGCAAAGCTTCCTTTTCTGAATCTGAGTTATGTGTGTGCTCAGAGATAGCAGGTAGGCACATGCCCATGCAGGATCTTGAGTGGAAAAATGATAATTTATAAATATCTAAGGCAGATTCTATGTTTTTAACTCACACTTGGTATGTAGGTGTCTATGAGAGCACTGCTCTGCATACCCATAGCATTTAAGTATCATCCAAAAGGTCTGTCTGCTGTAAGGATAGAATGAGTCTTAGGTTACATCTTGCCACGTTTACCTTGGGCATACTCAAGTGACAGTAGAAACTGGGTTTATACCTTACTGTGTCCTGGAGAGGAAAATGTTCCACCAGCTTATATTCATAATTACCACGTCAATTTTTACAGAAAACTTACCTACAAAGGACACTGGAAGCACATAAAGTGAGGGAGGACCCAGTATAGTACTCAGGAATCAAAAAAATCTGGGACACTACATCATAGGATTATTTAACCCTTATTCAGAGTTATAATCCTTCCTTCCTATAAGTTGTGGAATATAAATCTCTGTAATTTCATGGCTTCAATTTCAGTCTATTAAACGAAACTGGGTTAATCTGTTAAAAAAAAAAAACGAGGAAGTCTCTGTGTCATCTCTACCTTGGACCTATAAATGATAAAAGCAAGGTTGGAGTCCAAATTTTGGTCATCCCACTGCTGGGATACATTGAGAGATGTTGCTTTATTAGTTTTAATTACTATAATAAAACACCTAGGTGATTTTTGAAGTATAAACATTTATTGGCTTAAGGTTCTGCAGAGTGCAAGACTAAGAAACTGTAGGAAGTGCTTTCTTCATGATGGTTAGTGTCCACTTACAAGTTAATGTATCTCATGGAGATATGGGCACATGCAAGAAACATTAATACATTCATCAATCTTTTATGCACAGATAAATCTATAACTACCCCTTAAAAGTTACTTCTATACCCATAAGTAGTAATGAAAGTTTATAATGAGTTTTGATGAAGATATACATATGCCTACTATTATATCTGGTACTCTCAGTATGCATTCAGTGTCCTCATTCTGACTTCAGAGAAAGTCTGTAGCCCTTCTTTCCTTTGAGATGAAAATATCTTTTTATAAGAAGGCATATACTCTCTGAAATTGAGTTGAGGGAAGATGAGACAATTGTATTTTGCCATACCTTCCTGTAGGCTCCTAAGACAAAACTGTGGTATACAAATTGAGGCTTCGAGATAAATTGCCCTCACAGGTCTTGTGCCAGGATACTCATTGAGACTCATGGCAAGGCCTATATTTGTCAACCTCTTGGCTCATTATTATACATCACACCAAAGCTTTCCCTTATCTGTCACCTTGAAAAGAGCCACCTCTGTACTACTCAATATCTATTTTTATATCTCCAAGAACTCAGAGTTGAAGACTTATATACTATCTCACTGTTACAGGTCTTATGAGAGGATTCTTCCCCTCATGCCTGGAACAATATAGGAAGTAATATTCATTTGCTGAATCAGTCAGCCTCAAACTAAGACCCTCACTATCCTGAGTCTACAGACATGCAAATCATAATGAGTCATATCTGGCAATAGCTGCTTAGTGATTCTTATATCTATATGAGACAAGACACAGGATTTATCATTCTGGAACTAGAGGCTCCTATGGTCTTTACTCAGTTTCCAAGATTCTCCCTTTAGTGGTCTGTGTCTGTCAGAGTTAGAAATTAATGAAATATGCCTACAGCAACACATATGTGGATCATCCTTGGGTTGAAAGGGGAAGACACTTGAGTTTCTCTTTATGCTTAGTTGAATGATCCTTGAACTCCTCATTTAGGGTCCACACACTAAATACTCCCAAGGTTAAGAGGCTTCTATCCTCATGCTGTCCTGATACCATTTGGGAGAATGAAACAGTACCTCGTCTAAACAAACTACCTGTGGTAAAAGCACAGTTGAGTCAGGAATGGATCCTATAAAACCTTTGATTTTAGTCCTGCCTTAGGACATTAGTCTCTTCCTCTTGACTTGTGGAATGATAGGAAATTATTCTTCAGTACAGGTGTTTTTAACTGAATGCTAGTGAACTCGAGAAATTTACAGATTTTCCCTATTTGTGGAATACAACTGCTAACCTCTAGCTTCAAATAATATTGGAGTATTTATGTGTATATGCATGTATATAACATATTATATAAGTAAACATAATATGGATTAAGAAATACTGGCTAATGACTATTAATTAATAGGATTATTTTAAAAATATTTTTATGTTTCTTTTTCTTATTGTTTCTTCTTTTATCTTTTATCTTTCCTTTTATTAAAATTTCTCACAATATATCCTGATTAGGGTTCCCCCTCTTTCCGTTCCTACTAGTACCTCCTCACTTCCTTTACTATCTGGACCCACTTCCTTTCCTATCTGGAACCACTCCCTTTCTATCCCATCACAAAACAAGCAGGCTTCTAAGGGATACTATACTATACTAAAGATAAAACAAAAACTGACACATAGGAATTGGAAAGACCAAACAAGAAAAAGAGCCCAAGAGAAGGCACAATAATCATAGACTCACTCATTAGCACATTTAGCAATCTTATAAAAAAAAAAGACTGGATACAATAATATATACACAAAGGACCTGGTGCAAACTTGTGTAGGTCTTATGCATGCTGCCTCAATTTATGTGGGTTCTTATGAGTTTTATGATTTAGAGGTCTTTGTTTTTTTGGTGCCCTACATCCCCTCTGGTTTTTACCCCTTTTCTGCCTCCTTTTCAATAGGGTGCTCTAAGCCCTGAGGGAAGAATCTTGGTTAAGACACCCCATTCAGGGCTGAATGTTCCAAGATCTGGCTGTGGATCTCTGTATTTGTTCCCATCTGCTGCAGAAGGAAGCTTCTCTGATGATGGATGAGCAAGGCTGTTCTATGAATATAACTGTAGTCATATTTATTTCATTTGTATTTTAATAAATAAAGCTTGCTTGAAAATCAGAAAAGCAAAACAGCTGGCCACTGGTTCTTATCTCTACCTCAGTCCAAAATGGTGATCCTGCCTTCAGGAATCCCAGAATGAGACTATAGGTGAGCTGCCTCCTCCTGGCTAACATTCCTCTCTGGGGCTTGGATTAAAAGTGTGTTCCACTGGCATTAAAAGCATGCACTGTCCAGTTTCTATAGAAAACCAGTGTGACTACTGGGATTAAAGGTGTTTGTTACCACTTCCTGGTCTGTAAAGCTGATCAGTGGGGCTATTTTACTCTCTGATCTTCAGGCAAGCTTATTTATTTAAATACAAATGAAATATCACTACAGAATAGTGATAGATTAATGTTATCTGGTCTTGTATATGTAGCTGACGTTGTATATGTAGATGATAGTTTTGCAACTGAATGCTATTTTATTCATGAACATTATACGTTTAGAATTTAGAGTGTCATAAGGAGTCATTTTATTGCTACATTTTTGTTTGTTTTGTTTTTGAGAAGAGTAGCTCTAGGACCCTGGGCTATCTAGTCCCAGGTTCTTGGTTACGCAAGCATTGTTGGGTATGGGTTTCATGTCATGAGTGGACCTTGAGTCAAATCAGACATTGTTTGACTATTAATTCCTATATACTGTAAGTAGAAGTTTCTCTGATTAGGGTTGAGTGAGGCAAATAACAATATGCCATTAAGTTCATTGAATTGGCTATATTCCTTTAACAAAATAATAGTAGTAGATTTACCCTAACCCCATGACCTATCTAATCTCAGGTTTTTGGCCACTTTATCAGTGTCAAGTGTGGGTTCCATCTCATGAGTGGACCTTGAATATGATCAAAAAGTGGTTGGTTACTGCCATAACATGTATCCCTATTGTACCTGTATATCTTCCAGGCATGTCACTGTTGTAGGAGGCCACTTGTTTGCTTCTGGCTGCCCAGACTTCTGAAATAACCACTCAGAAACTGTATTAATTAAATCACTGTTTGGTCTATTAGTTATAGCTTCTTATTGGCTATGAAACTAGCCCATCTCCATTAATCTGTGTACTGCCACATGGCTGTGGCTCACCGGGTAAAGTTCTGGTGCATCTGTTCCCAGCAGATGGCATATCCTGACTCTGCCTTATTTCTCCCAGCATTCAGATCATTTTCCCCCACCTACCTCTATTCTGCTCTGTGCAGGCCCAAGACAGTTTCTTTATTAACCAACGTTATTCACAGCATACAGAGGGGAATTCCCCTTCAGGTCACTATTGTAGATTACAGAATTTGGTGACTGGGTGATATTGGTGATTGCTGTTCTTCTCTGGTAGTGTGGAGAGTACCTTCTAGAATCGTGGATGCTAGTCAGTAGCAGTAACTGTATGCTGTGAATACCACTGTTTAATAAAAAAGCGCTCTTTGGGCCTATTCAATACAGAATAGGGCAAGGTGGAAATTCCAAGCAGACAGAGGAAGAGAAAGTAGGCATAGTCAAAGGGAGATGCCAAGTAGACGCTGGAGAAGACACGAGCCACCAGCCAGAACCTAGCTTCCTGGTAAAGTATAAAATAACAGAAATGGGTCAATTTAAGATATAAGAGCTAGCTAAGAATATGTGAGAGTCATTGGCCAAGCAGTGTCACGATTAATATAGTTTCAGTGTAATTATTTTGGGTCTGGGTGGTTGGGAATGGACAAGCAACCTCCACTAACAGGTGGAGTTTCTATTTGGGGACCATCTTGACTTCTCCATGTTCAATGTAATAAGTAAGTGGAATCTTCAGCAATAGGGCCTTACTACAAGGTTTTAGAGTAACAGGTACCTTTAGCAGTAGCCTGTGATGTTTGAGAGGACCTGTGGGACTCCTCTTGTGAATAGTTCAACAAGGTATATTCCATTTCTGGCACTGGATGTTTTACATGATAGCATAAAATGTCTAGTTGGGACATTGTCTTCCCTATTATATGAAAACCCCATTTACATTCTTTTCACATATGTATATATTTTAGGACACTTCTATAGTAGTAGGTTTCCACATGGTTTTTAAAAAGGCCTTTGTGTTAAATGAACTGCCCATTGTTCCTCCTTTACCCTACTTTCTGACCCCCTTCACTATTTAACCCTCTTATTCTAGTTTCCTATTTAAATCTTTATAATACTATATTCTATTTTCTCTATCTTGGAAAATTCCCTCCTGCCCCTGGTCATTTACTGTGTACCTAACCTTTGTAGTTATTTGGATTGAAGCACATATATGGAAAGCTTAAAATTAACATCCACATATAAGAGAAAACATGCTATATTTGTCTTTTGTTATCAGGGTTACCATACTCAGGATGATTGATTCTAGTTCCATTCAGTTCTCTGAAAATTCCATAATTTCATTTTTCTATTGTGTAACTGTGTGTATGTGTATAATTTCAGTTTGGTGAATTTCTACACTGTTTCTAATTTGTTGCTTTTATGAATAGATTAGCAATGCATGTGGATGAGCAGTGTCTCTGTAGTAAAATAGAGTCCTTTGGGTATATGAACAAGAATGGTATAGCTGTATCTTGAGGTAGACCAATTTTCAGTTTTTTCAGGAACCTCCACACTGGTTTCTATAGCAGCCACTAAACATGTTGCTTTTTTATGTGTATGTATGAATGACTACATATATGTATGCAAACCATGTACATGCATGGTAACCTCAAAGGCTAGAAGAGGGTGCCAGATGACCTGGAACTGGAGTTATTTGCTGTTGTTCTCCACCCAATGTAGAAGTCGGGAACCAAACCTGGATCATCTGTAAGAGCAGCAAGTGCTCTAAATAACTGAACTATCTCTCTAGCCCCTCATTTTTGTATTTTTCACACTGTCATTTACAATGTGGAATCATTTCTTTACTGTGAGGTTACATTAGCTTTTCATTCAACCCAATGCTAAGTCATAAAAAACAGGTTTGTGATTTTTTTAATACTAAAACTGCATAGTATTTTATGTGGAAAAGATAATTGGTAAGATTATTTGAAGCATAGTAACTCTTTACCTAAAAGTACATGTGGTGCTGGAGAATTGTCTGTATTCTGGCAATCATTTTATAAATAAACGCTGATTGGCCAGGCAGGAAATATGGGTGGGAAAACCAGACAGGAAGTACAAATGATGTAATGAGAACAGGAGAGTTCTGGGAAGGAGGAAGTTGTTTCCTCCCACTCCTGCCCAGACCACCGAAGCAGCAGGATGTGATCTGTTCCACTGAAAAAAGGTACTGAGTCACATGGCTAACATAGATTAGAAAAATGGGTTAATCAAGATGTGAGAGTTAGCCAGTGAGAGGCTAGAGCTAATGGGCCAATCAGCTTTATAACTTATAGAGATCTATGTGTGAATTTTCTCTGGGACTAAGCAGCTGGGGAACTGGGCAGGACAAAAACCACAACAAAAAACAAGCAGGCCTGGGACCTCCATGTTATAACACGCACTAAAAAAAATGTACTTATTTAAGCAGAAAAGAAGAGGACACAGTTATTTTTATCCTCCTTGTAATTAATAAAGCCATTTTTCCTAAACAGGATATGAAAACTGTGTCTCATGCTACCCCAACTAAATGAGGGATGAGATGCTGAACATGGCCTTAGGATGAAAGCTAGAATTGTTAGAAACACCCAGAAAATCTGTAGCTCTCTTTGCTATTTTTTCTGCCTGACTACTCACATTTTCTCATAAGGTATTATAGAACACAAAAGGTATGGTTTTACTAGTTTTAGGTGAAGCCATACTGGATATTAATCTTGGATGTTTCAGTTTAAGTTCTGGGACCTCAGAGAGACTCATAGCCTAAAGGATCAGCAATGAATACTTGACAGTCACCAGGTATATTTTGGCAACAAATCTTTGCTAATTAGCTTTTGGGTTCTCAAAGAAAGTGTTTCTTTCTACCAAAGAACATGTGATGCCAGCACTTGGGTCATAGAAAGACAAGAATTTCTACTTCTAGGCAAACTTGAACTATTTGGTGAGACTATGGACAAAAAGGTGTAAGTTGTAAGAAAAAAATAATTTTTAAAGGGTTAATATTGTAAAATAAGAGATAAATATTTCTGTTGTTTAAAATTCTATTATTTAAAGAGTAATAGTTAAGAACATTTTCCTTAATAAAGCCAGCATTATTGGTTGTTTTTATTAAGTGTATTTGGAATATATGGAATAAGATAAAACTAGTGAAACACATTAGAATTACAAAAGTTAACATGCCTCCCATTTTGGATTCTAAAAAAGTAAAAAACGAACCTTCCCAATTTAATTCACAAAGACAAAATATACTTTTATTCTTATCACAAAATAGTAAGTGTATAAACCAAAGATTTAGAAACACACCCAGAAAGTATTTAAACTATCTAGTAAAAATGAAATATTTGAAAAATCATAGAGAGAAAAAAATAAGATATAAGGTGTAAGGGGGGAATATCTAGTATGTCATATAAAGTAGAATTTGAAGATAGACATTCATGACAAAGAAGATACTACCATGGAGTTAGAATGTTCAGTCAGGATTTTGTGACAGAGGCTATCCACTCTAGTGAGAACAGAATGCAACTTTCAGAGAAAAAAATGCAGGTCAGGCTCCAGAAAGGGTTACATACTGGGAAGACCCTGGGGAAGGATGTTGTACTGTGCAAAGACCTAGAGGTTGGCAGAAAACCAGCTCCTATGTCGTGTTAACCTTTCAAACACCATGGACCAAGAAAAGCAAAGCCTAGGGCCACTATACAAAAATTTTATAAAATCTATTCACTTGTCTTTTATAGACTTGTTTTCACTACTTTGACTACTAGTAGCATTTTGTTGTTCGAGAACCATTTAAGAATAGTGAGAGAGAAACAAACGAACTACAGGCAGGGGGTCTCTTCAAGTAGGAAAAGTGAAAGAGTGCACCAGACTATATATGTGTGTGTGTGTGTGTGTGTGTGTGTGCGTGTGTGTATCTCAGGGCTTTAGTTTTATGGTTCTATCTACTAATCTTAGAAAGAAAACTATAAGCTCAACATCCAGGAAGTGAGTCCAGTGTAGGTACTATGGTTGGAGTACCTAGGAACTAATGCTCAAACTTTGAAAAATCACAGGTGATTAATCTGCTTGTAGTACATCTTATTCTCGTGTCTTGAAGGTCTTAGAACATATATAATAGTCTCATGAAAATTATAGTACACAGGGTTAAAGTAATGAATACAACCATGTACTATATTTCCTTTCTGTTGTTAGAAAGCAGGGCCTGCCAGACTCCAGAAGATCCGTGTGTTAGAAAATCTGTAGGAGGACAAGCCTACCTTGACCTGAGCAGCTAGGCTGTTGATTCCAGAGATTCTGTCCACATCTGGGGATCTTCAGTTTAAATGAAAGGCAGTTTTTCCCAGTGGTCAGTGCTTTCACTTGATGAAGCAAATTGCATATGGACACTGTTCTGTGCCCACTTGCCTTCTGTCTTCTTTGGAGGAAGTGGAGTGCTGCTGCTAGGAGCCAACCTGTCTCTGTTATAGAAAGTCTTTTAATAATTAATCATTTAAATGCCATATTCTCAAGATTTCTGACCAGTTGAGGGCTATTTATCGGTTATAGAAAAGTTATAACTACTGTATAGAATCTGCCTGGAGAGCTGGGTCCAAGCTTGACTGTACTGACTCTCAACTTTTAACAGGTAAGATTTATACTTGTAAAAGAAATTAGAAAAATTTGCTTGTAATAGAATCTTAATGGTAGAACTGACAATAGTAAAGAACAGCTTAATATATTTTAAATCACGTTTGAATTGCATATACAGTATATTTGTAAGAGACTTAAAAGTACATACCAATTTAAAATATGAGACTTACTGTTTTTGTGCTCTGGAATGAGATATAATAAACAGACAATTATTTAACATTTATCAGTAAATCTACATACATTTACACCCAGTTGAATTACATTTTATATACATAAAGTCAAATGAAAAGTGAGCAAAAGAAAGTTGACTAGGGGCAGGACCTCACATGGAGAGCCTATTGCCAGAGCTCTTTGGCTAGGCGCAGAACCTCTGGCTCCTCTCTTTGTTAAGTGCAAAGAAAATGGTGGCAGCCATGGTTTTCCACGTGGTGTGACTATTTACATTTAGCTGTCTGCTGGTAGAAATTAGAAATGTCAACCTATTTTCCACGGGTGGGACAGAAAAATATCAAAGGGGCTCGGGGCCCCAAAAACGAATGCACTGTTCAATGAGTGCAGTGCTAGGGGAGAACTCGAGAAAGGGCAGCTGTTCAAGAGGCACTAGGCCAAAAAGGGAGCAATATCTGAGGGGCACTGCTCAGTGAGTGGAAACCACCAGTCCTGTTTGCTGGAAGAAATTAGAAAGGAGCTGATAATTTTTGCAGGTTTGTTTCCCACAGCTGAAAATGTGAGAATGGCAAAAACCAGGGCAAACCCCAGGGCAACCAGCTAGATGTCTCCAGGCTAGTGCAAGGGTTGATAATAAAGCCAAGTTGATTCCCAGCCCATCAGCTTAGGAACCAGGGGCTAGGAACTGTTCCAAACAGCAGGGATAGCAAGGACCACTTATAAGAGGTCCAAAAAGGAAAAAAAAATCTGAACAATGTAAAGACTATTCTGAGTGGTTTTTAGCTATGGGAAGCAGTAAGAGGTGAATGGGAGCCAAAGCTGACTTGGAAAAGGGAACCTTATCATTTGCAGCATTGGAAATTGGTCCAAGTCCAGGGTCCCCAAGTGTCCTCAGCCAGTCCTCCTGCATGCAGGAGGGAATGTGGAGACAACCTGGCTGAATCATACACCAATGTTATGATTTATAAAGACGTTCAGTCCCAAGAGGCACTGTGGTGGGTCACCCAAGGCCTCAGTGGAGCAGTGATGGTCACCTGAGGCATCGGCGGCAGGTCCTGTGTCCTCGGCTGCGGGTCACCTTGGTGGGTGGGAAACCATAGAGGGTGAGAGACAGATATGCCATGTGGAGGGAGAGTTTGGGTGTAGAGTTTGTTTAGTGAGTTATGGAAGGGGAAGGGGAGCAGTGGGAAGAAGTGAGAGAGGCAGAGAGATGGGAGATGTAGGAAGAGAGGGAGAGAGACAGTGGTTACCTCTTTAGAAGAGGGATGGAAAAAGAGAGAGCACAGGCTGGAGGAGGTAGGAGATCCTCTTGCCTTGGCAGAAGGGATAGTTGGGAGTGGGTGGGGCTTGTCTCTTAAAGGGTCAGGGTACCCAGGTGACATGACAGGCCACCAGGCCAGCAAATCAATTAAAAGTTGTTAATTTTGATAAGCTCTGTGGGACTACACAATTAGCTGACAAAAACCTGGCCATTTTTACTGTATCAATTACAAGAGACCGTGGTTTAGTATATTCAACTTGATGTAGCGCCCCTTGCAGGAGCCACCCATTTCATTTCTCAGTCAATGCCAGATAGTAGAAAGAAATTTTTTTTTAAAAAGGCTGAGGAGGGTCCCCCAAATCCTTTGAAAGTTTTAATGCCTGAGAAGAGGCAGCTGAGTCTTCCTGAAAGACAAGGCTGCAACAGAAGGCTGTGCTCAGAGCCCAAGTCTTAGCAGCTGCCCTGAGGCCACCAGGACCCCCACAACATGGACAAGGTAAGCCAACCATGAGACTCCATCCCACCAGAGCTCAGCTTCGGTCAACTCTGCCAGGAGTCTGCTACAAATGTAGTCTGGATGGACATTGGTCATGATATTTCCCTGAGTCGCAGCCACCAATGAGGCCAAGTCCTGTCTGTGGACATCTGGACACTGAAAACCATGCCACAGAGGCTCAGCCTCACAAACACCAGCAGCTGAGACTGTTCAGCCTTCAAACTACTCAGCCTGGCAGAGGACTGATGCAGCCCAGACTTGGTGACTCCATTGCCCTTTCCAAGCCTAGGCTAACAATACAGGTACAGGGTAAGTTTATTACTTTTCTTTTGGACACAGGAGATACTACTCTGTTTTAACAGCTCACTCGGGTCCTACAATTCCCTCACCAAATTCTGTCGTGGGGTGAATAGGACCCTTTCCTTACCACTTAAAACCTTGCCACTTCCTTGCATTCTTGCAGGGCGATTCTTCTCACACTCTTTTTTAGTCATTCCTGCTTTCCCTGGACCTCTACTTGGTTGTGACATTCTCAGCCACTTTGGAGCCACACTTGCCTTGAGCCCCACACCCTCTCCCGAGTCCCACTTTCTTCTCCCGTTAATAGCCTCATAAGTTTCTACCCCACTGTCCTGTTCCTACCCTTTCTTACCCAGTGGATCCCCAACTATGGTATATCTCAACCCTTGTGGTTTCTACTCACCACCAGCCAGTCCTAGTCCATCTTAAGGATCCTTCTTCCTTCCTCTCCAGACCCCAGTTTCCTATTTCTGAAACCCACCACAGAGGCCTTAAGCCTATTATCACCTGCCTTCTATCTCAGGGACTTTTCATTCCTGTCAAATCACCCTGCAACACTCCAATCCTTCCTGTGCATAAGCCTTCTGGTGCTTACCATCTGCTTCAAGACTTCCGCCTCATAAATAAGGCACTTATTCCAGTTTACCCTCTTGATGGAGGAAGGTCATTGGTTAAATAATAAAGAAACTGCTTGGCCCTCATAGGTTAGAACATAGGTGGGTGGAGTAAACAGAACAGAATGCTGGGAGGAAGAGGAAGTGAGCTTAGATGCCATGAAGCTGCTCCCCAGGGCAGATGTGATGAAGCTCCGACCCAGGATGGACGTAGGCTAGAATCTTCCCGGTAAGCACATCTTGGGGTGCTACACAGATTATTAGAAATGGGCTAGTCCAGGTGCAAGAGTTAGCTGAGAAAAGGCTAGATATAATGGGCCAAGCAGTGTTTAAAAGAATACAGTTTGTGTGTTGTTATTTCGGGGCATAAGCTAGCCAGACGACCAGGAGCTGGGGCGGCAGGAACACAGCCCGCAGCTCCTACTACACCCTCTGGTTAACAATCCTGACAATCTCCTGTCTAACATCCCTCCTGCTATCTCCCACTTTACTGTTCTGGACCTGAAAGATGCCTTCTTTACTGTCCCTTTACACCCTGACTCATACTTTCTCTTTGCCTTCACCTGGGAGGACCCTAACACCCAATACCCCAGACACCTTATGTGGACTGTTCTCCCTCTGGATTTTCAGGACAGCCTTCATTTCTTTGGCCAAGCCCTGGCTCTGAATCTTCCTACCTTTGACCCCAGTCCTAGAACACTTCTCCAATAGGCTGATGATCTTCTCTGCAATCCCATATTTCCTCTATCACAACAGGCCACTGCTTGGTTCCTGAACTTTCTCAGATCCCTGAGATATTGAGTTTCACCAGCTAAGCCTCAGTTATGCTTTCCCACAGTGGCACATTCATCCAAATAAATAAACGCAGCCCAGAATCTAAGACCCTCCCTTACCTCTGACAGGGTCCAGGCCCTGCGTGATTTACACTCCCTAACCACAGCGGCTCAGATCCTCTCATTTGGGTGCCTGATGGGATTCTGCCATCACTGAATTCCTAACTTTTCCGTTACAGTCAAGCCTCTGTACCAGGCAGCCAGAGAGACCCACGGGGCATCTCACACACCTGGCCACCATTTATTGCCACTTCTCTCTACTGCGAGATGCCTCTCTAACAGTCCCTGCCCTTGCTCTTCCAGACCCCATGAGACCTTACCATCTCTATACAGATGAGAGGTCAGGAGTAGCCACTGGAGTTCTAACCCAACAGGTTGAGCCTTCAAATTGGGCTGTTGCCTTTTTGTCCAAACAGCTGGACCTCACCACCTGTGGATGGCAACCATGCTTGAAAGCTCTGGTAGCATCAGCTGAACTCACCTGGGAGGCTCTCAAGATCACCATGTTCAAGCCAATCATGGTATACTCCACCCACCTCCTTTCAGACCTTCTGAATCATTCTTCTCCCTCCTTGGGCCCTCATGAGTCCAAGTCTTTAACTTACTGTTTCTAGAAAACCCTCAGAATACCTTGGCCTCCCGTCCTGCCCTAAACTCTGCAACCCTCCTTCCTGTTGCCCTCTCCTCTGGTACCTCCTCTAACTTGTGCCCAGAGGCTGTGGAGGCCTTATGCTCATCCTGGTCTGGTCTCCTAGACCAAGCACTCAGAACCCCCAGCTCACCCTGTTTGTTGATGGAAGTTCTCTTATAGACAAATCAGGAAACCACCTGGTGGCATATGCAGTTGTCACTTCCACTAAAACAGTTGAGTGACCTGCCTGCCAATGGGAACCTCCTCACAAAAGGCAGAAATAATCACCTTGACTAGAGTGCTCCACATAGCCAAAGGTCAATGGGATAATACCTATACTGACTCTAAACATGCCTTTTTAATAGCCCATACCCATTCTCTGCTCTGGAAGGAAAGGGGTTTTCTCACTACCAAGGGCACTCCCATACTTAATGGACCCCTTATAGCTAAGCTCCTGGAGGCTCTCCAGCTCCCTGTGGAAGTAGCCATAATTCGCTGCCAGGACACCAGTCCTCCAAGGACCCAGTGGCCTTTGGCAATGCCCATGCTGACTCAGTAGCCCCAGGGACTGACCTCTAGCTCCTCTGGAGCAACAGAACATATTTTGATTTTTACTCCCTCCTGTCAACCTTGTTATGAACAAGAAGAGAGGATTGAACTCATGAAAAAAGAGGCCACATAAACAAAGGATGGATGTTTCTAATTAAATAACCACCTCATCCTTCCTCAGGATCAGGCATTGTTTATCATTTTAGACACCCACCAGACATTACACATAAGTCCCAAAGCTTTTTTTTTTCATTTCTTAAGAGTGCCTCTTTGACCCCACCCATCTCTGAGTTTTCATTTCACTGGTTCACTCCTATGTATGCCAAGGCCAATACACAGGGAGTTCTCCATATACATCAGCCTGTGAACCAACTTTGTGGACATCAACCAGGCAAGGACTGGCAGGTTGATTTCACTCACATGCCTACTCATGAAATACTCCATCACCTCTTTACTCTTGTTGGCATTTTTACAGGATGGGCAGAAGCATTTTCCACCTTCAGGGAAACAGCAGATATGGTGGTTCAGGTACTCCTGGATTACATCATTCCTTGGTTTGGTGTTCCACAGATCATCCAAACAGGTAACAGATCAGCCTTCTCTTCCAAGGTTATGGAGATCATGTCAGAAGCACTCAACATTTTCTGGAAGCCCCACATTACCACAATCCTCAGGAAAGGTGGAGAGGGCCAGCAAACTAATTCAGCAACAGCGAATAAAGCTCTCCATTGAGCTCAGGTTGTCCTCCAGGTCCTCCTTTCTTCCCATTTCCCTTACCCACCTCCAGGCCACCTCACATTCTCCTACAGGCCTACGTCCTTTCAAATTCCTTTATAGAAGACTCTTCCTCCTCATTCACCACCTCCCTACCCAAACTCCTCCACTGGCTGGGTACCTTCCCTACCTCTCCCTTCTGAGGTCCCTTCTCTACTTACATGCTGACAGCTTTCTCCCTGCCCCCATGTCAATGGACCCAACTGCCCATAAGCCTGCCCTGCTCTCCCTCAGCTAGTTCCTAAGTTTCTCAAGTCCTAGTGGACAGGACCCTACCTGATCTTTACAACACCCTCAGCTGCAAATTTCCTGGGACATCCATGCTGGTACTAACTCTCCAGGCTCAAGTGGGCACTTATTCAAGATATTTGGTCTGTTCAGCAACTGGGACCACTCTCTAGTTTAACCAGATGTCACAATTGAAAGGCCTATGTGCTCTTTTTCATGGCACATCTGTCTTTGTCAGTACAAGTAGGACAGGTGATAATAATCTGTTTTTTTTTTTTCTCCTAGCAATTTGCCTTTTCTTCTTCCTCAAGAAACAAATGCCTGAAGTCTCCAGGATGGCAGTTAACTGGATGCCTCTCCTCTCACAACTCCTGTTGAGTGTGATCTCACCAACTCCTGACTCCCACTCCACATATCATCCCATGCCTGTGGGAAGCAGCTAGACATGAACCAAGGGTCTGTATACCCAAAGAGGCTGGGATGTTCTGATGGCAGCTCTATCCTAAGCCCCTACCCCATCTCTCTCCAAACCCTGCTGCTGCTCAGAAAGCCTGCCAAATGATAAACCCTCCCCCACAGATGTTCAAGGCCACTCCCATAGGGTAGTTAAACTGCCCCCAGAAAACAGACATGTGGTTTTCTGGTCTATATTTCCCATCTCCTCTCTGGTGTGGGGGGTGTCTGGAAAATTACCTGGGAGTGTTTTATCCATTAAACCTGAGCTTTTACTAATTTTGTTTGATACAGTCTGATTTGTATTGCTATGTTGGCAATTATTATTAGGGTACAGAAACTTTTCAATGACAGCACTAATTTGAGTGTAGGAAGTCCTGTCCCAGATGACTAAAATTCAAGGCCTTAGAATTTGTGATAAGGCCAAATCCTTCCATTGCTCCCATGATGTCCTCTGTCCAACTGTCTCATTTTAGTCATTATTGACTTAACAAAATGTTGGCCTTTGTAAATGTTTGTGAAATGAAAATTAAAATAGCTTAATATTAAATGCTCTTCTCATCAATTAGAATCTACTTTTCAGTGCAAATTGTATGGTGATGTAGCGGGGGTTTTGTTTTAGTTTGGTTTTTGGTTTTTGAGACAGGGTTTCGCTTCAGTTTAGAGCCTGTACTGGAACTAGCTCTTGTAGCCCAGGCTGGGCTCAAACTCACAGAGATCCGCCTGCCTCTGCCTCCTGAGTGCTGGGATTAAAGGCGTGCACCACCACTGCCCTGCATGACGTAGTGTTTTTTATGGATCCCATCTTACTTGAGGGATCATTCATAGTGTTGACAGAATGTGCACCAAGCACTTGATTTTCAAAGTGACTCATCAAACCTGGAAAGAGATTCTAGAGCACCTTTGCTCTCTGCCTAAATGGAGATTTGTGTTCCATTTGCCCACTGCCCCAGTCACTTACAAGCGTTTGTCATTATGGATTTAAAGTGTGCATTCCCCAAATTAAAGTGGTGAAACAACACTCTGAAATGTGAGGGGAATGTAATGATGGGCTTTAGAAGTAATTGTTTCAATAGTGTTATGACAGAGAGTCTCCATCTTATAAGAAATTTATTTCATAAAATGTATTTTATGTATTTCTTTTCCTTCAACTCCTTCCTACCTCATTACCCACCCGACTTCATGTTCTTTCTGTCTCTCTCTAAAAATAGAGAAAAGAAACAAAGAAAATAAAAATACCCAAACAAAATGAAAAAAAACCTCCCCTCCCCCCACTCATCATTTTATGATGGCCAGCTACTCTGGGCATGAGGCCTGCTTGGAGAATGGTTGATAAACCTAGTGATACTCCATTGAAGAAAATGGGTTTTCTCTTTCCTAGTAGGAATCAATTGCAAATAGCTTTTTGATTAAGGGCATAACCCATGTCCACTTCACTCTGTGATAGGAACCCATCTGACTTGAGCCTGTATGAGTCTTAACACATGCTGCCACAATCTCTGAGTTCATATGTGCAATTCATTCCAGTTGTGTCTGGAAGACAGTTTCCTTGGAGTCAACTATCACATCTGGATTTTACCATCTTTTTGCTTACTCTTTCACATGGATGCCTGAGTTTTTAGGGGAGGGGTTTGATGGAGACATCCCATTTAGCATTTAGTGAGAAAGAGCCCCCCATTTTTATGTTAGTTACACTAAAACTGGAAAAGTAGATTTTTTTCCTCACTTTCTTTTATGCTTTGCTACTTCTCCTCCTCTTTTTTCTTACTTCTCCTCTACCTGACTGACTCCTTTCCTCCTTCTATCTTTATCTCATTCTTCCTTCTTCCCTTTCCTCACGTATCCTTTACCTTTGTCCATCCCTTACTGTCCTGACCTTTTCCTCCCTCAAAGTTTTTTTTCTTTTTCTTTCTTTTTTTTTTTTTAGATTTAGTTATTTATACAGTATCCTGCCTGTAGGCCAGAAGAGGACACCAGATCTCATTATAGGTGGTTTCGAGCCACGACATGGTTGCTGGGAATTGAACTCAGGACTTCTGGAAGAGTAGTCAGTGCTCTTAAGCACGGAGCCATCTCTCCAGTCCCCCTCCCTCAAAGTTTTAAATAAGGATAGAATTATTAGGAACTGTCACCTTGATCTTACAGTTTTCAGCATCCGGAACTGTAAAAATTAAGGTAATATATCACCATTCCACCCCATTCCCCAGTGTTTGTTTTCTCTAAACTGTTAGCATAGACTTACAGGATTTGCCCCATAAACTGTAAGGTATACCCTCTAAGATAATGGCATTTATTCATTACTTTTAAAGTTGAGTTAGCCGATCATCTTCATGACCAATGAATGAAAATTGCATCCATTTTCCAAGTTTTGGGAGTTTGAATTTTCCACATGACTTGTTCAATAAATTTCAAATTGACTGCTCTCATAAGAAAAACAACCATCCTTATTCCTTTTTTTTTTTCTTTACCTTAAGTCACAAAGGGGAAATTCAGTACTATTGGCAAAACTGCAGAAATTGGCTTACAATTTTTAAAATTAAAGGCTGGAATATTGTATTACCTTTAAATACTTTCACATGGACTTCTAAAGATAATATATTTAACATCGATTTCTTTAGTATCAGTAAATAAACACAAAGTCTAATTCATAAACATTTGACTTTATCTACCATTTTTACAAACCATTAAAAGTATTGCATTGCATTTGTTACATTTAACTTTACCAAACTATATAATGAAAGCAATTAAAGGAAACTAGGCCTGGCCGTGTTTTAATCCTCTGCTATTCCCATTTCAGTGACCTATTAACTCTAAGATTCTTTCACATTTTCAAGAAAACTTTTTTCATGCTTTATGTCCTTATCTGAATGACTGGAAAACTTCAAACATCAAAAGGGATGGAAGAACTTGCCGGTAATTTTACTGGGGAATCTCCACTAGCAGAGTCAGTGGTATTAGAACCGCCTTCATCTTGGGCTTCTGCTCGTTCTTGCTCATCTTTCAAAGACTTGAAGTAGGTGTCAGCGATGGCACTAGGTGTTGTTTGGTTTATCTTGGCCAAAAATTCCAGGACTTTTATATTGTTTATTTCAGCATAGGCTTGGGGACCCCACAGGAACTCATAGCGTGGAGGATCACTGTTGGCCACCTGCCGGTACTCCAGGTACTTCAGCTTCACAAAATACTGGGTCATGAGCTTCCGGGGCTCACCAAAGATGCGGTGTTTCTTCCCTGGATAGATCTGCCTCTTCTTCAGGATTTTCCATATGTCTTCTTCACTGGCACAATTGCCACTAACGAAGATGATACTCAGGACACTCATCAGGAAACCAGTCTTGGGTAAGCCTTTGCCAGCACGAATCCTCCCATTGTTGGGGAGCTTCAGCTTGCTGATGAGGTTGTATGAGGGCTCACTGGAGTTGACTTCCCTCACTTCCATTGCAAAGGCTTCCTCAAGCTTCTCGGAGGCTTTCCTGAAGATCTCAGGGAAGTCATTTTCATACTTCTTGGTGATAACCTTCAGCATTTCTTCCTTGGTACTAGGCTGCTTCATATAGAAGTTGTGGAGCAGGCACTGTAAGAGCGCCACCACCTTTTTGGCTATCAGATCTTGGTGCAGGCTGCTGGTGCAGGGATTGACCTCAAAAGGGCATTCTTCTTCTTCATATGTATCACTTTCCTCACAGAAACTTTCATCTGATTCAGAGGAAGAAATACTCAGAGCAGTTGAGGCAGATGGTGCTGCTTTTTGAGGAGACTTTAGAGTGCTTGAAGACTCAGCCCCAAGCTGGCTCTGGGAGGCAGCTGAGGACTCTTCTGCTGCCTCCAGGGTTTCCTCTGCTGTTTCCTGAGCACCTCTGCAAGCCTGAGCCTCACCTCGGGCCTGGGAGCGTTTCTCTCGGGCATGGAGCTTACTCTTCTGACCACGAGGCATGATGACTCTGGCTAAGGACAAGAACAGAATATGTTAGAAGGGTTCTGGTGATGAAAGCAGCTGTAAGAAACAGAAGAAGACGATATGAACACTTTAATCAGAGAGCGAAAACCTTGTTTGAAACTAAGGCTGCCTCTGCAGGTTTCTTTGAGTGCAGTGCTTTTGGAATTCAACATGCTACTGTTATACAAAGCTCATTTCCCGAGTAAGAAGGGAGAAACAGTTTTTAGACTGGGACTCTCTGTCTTGCCTCTTGTTCTGGGCTAATGAGCAGGGGTGGCAGTGGAGGACTTCTCTTTTGAGACCCAGGAACCTCTCTCAGTTCCTCTCAGTTCATATTACCAGTTGTATAGGGTTAGGCCTTTCTTTTCCTACTCTGAATCTGCCATTTTTGTGCAATTCTAGTGTCTGTTTAGACAATATTCTTCTTGTTGGCTACCTGAAACAACCAGAAGGCCTTTTAGTGTGGATTTAGTCCATCCTCCTTACAAGAAAAAAAACAACTGTCACTACTATTAGTAGTTTACTCCTGAAACTTCTACCATCACAACTACCCAGTCAATTCAGACTGTCATTAATGGAGGACTTACATAGGTCCTTCTGCATCCTTGCCTTGATTTCTGGCCATACATAATATTCTTCTCTATGCCGATTTGAGGTCTCTCTACCCACACTGAGTTCCTCATATCCCCACGTAGAAACAGACCAATAGATTTTCATGGAGACACTCAGGATTGAGGCCAGGGATATGGATCAAGCCTCCTGATTCACCTAGGGTGGCTAATTCCTTCAGAACTCACTCAATGCTCTGCCTTTTAATTTCCTATGGAACATGCTACTCCTTTTGCTTAATGGAAGCAGGTTTACCTTGACAGGTATTTGAGAGTCTCAGCTACATGTAAGTCATCTTCACTGCTATCTCCACTCTCAGTAAGTTTCCTTACGTTTTCTCTTACCATGGGCTTTTCCTGCCTCTGTTCCCTGGCTTTCTTTAGTGTCTCATTCCAGAGACTATAGAAGCAAAATGAGTGTGGAGCTCTACTGGTCCACTCTCCCCAGGACTTCTTAAGACTGAGGATAATGGAGCTGGAGAGATGATTCAGTGCTTAAGAGTCCGTACTGTTTATACAGAAAACTCAAGTTGTATTCTCAGCACCCAAGGAGTATGGATCAAGATCACAAGTAACTTGAGCTCCAGGGTACCCAGCACCCTCTTGTGGCTTCTGCCTGCAATTGCACCCATGTGCATATACCACACGAAGATAGGGCTAATTAAAAAGGAAATAAAGCAGGAAGGTGGTAGTGTACACCTTTAATCTCAACACTCGGGAGGATGAGGAAGGTGGATCTCTGTGAGTGCGAGGCCAGCATGGTCTACACAAAATAAATCTTAAGAAAAAAAATGACTGAGGACAAGGGTGAAACTGGTGATAGTGGATTTTTTTTTTATGAGGAATCACACAGCAGAGAGTGAACAACGAGTTTTCTGGATTGGGAACATAAACCTCCAACACTGACAAAGACAACAAAAATGGTGGTGGCGGCTTATTTGCCGCCGCCGTCCCCCCCCCCCCCCCCTTTGGCAGAGACAGGCAGAGTGAATTGGAGCCCAGCCTGCTCTAGGAGAGCTAGTTCCAGGACAGGCTCTAAAACTACAGAGAAATCCTGTCTCAACAAACAAACAAAAATACCAATAAAATAAAATAAAATGAAATAAACAGAGAACAAGTTCTGTTCTTTGAGATGGAGGCATTGCTCCGAGTTGGACCAAATCTATTTAAAAGGGCACAATTTGGTGCTGGAGAGATGGCTCAGAGGTTAAGAGCACTGCCTGCTCTTCCAAAGGTCCTGAGTTCAATTCCCAGCAACCACATGGTGGCTCACAACCATCTATAATGAGGTCTGGTGCCCTCTTCTGGCCTGCAGGCATACACACAGACCGAACATTGTACACATAATAAATAAATAAATAAATATTAAAAAAAAAAGGGCACAATTTGACACGAGGCTTCTTACGGTTAGCAGAGACTCGTGTCACATACATTGTGGACCTGTTTTTTGAGATTGGACAAGACTAAAAATAAAACCATGGCTTCCAGTAGGGTGAGAATAGTGTTGTTATTCTCTTTTGTTAATGTAGAGACCAAGAACAATATATATATTGAGTATAGGCCACCGCGTTTTTAAATGGCGCCACTGACGAAAAAGGCGGGAAGTCAGGGAGGGGGCGGGGTAGCGCGGGGTAGCGAGGGGGAGGAAGTGGCAGTGAGAGGAAGGAAAGCTGCCAGGGTAGCACTGTGGAGTGCTTTATTCTGAAATGGACCAAGTCCAGTAACAAGGGACCTGTGGTCAGGGCTAATTGGTGTGATGGTCCTCGGCTTTGAGGTGGGAATTTACTGAGAACAAGGGAGCTAGCCACTGGTGGCGAGGGAAGTCTAAAGGGACCCGAAACAGACCAAAGGGCACGGGATCAAGAGCAGGGTAAACTTGCTTCTGAGCTGGCCATTTTTCAACCTCGCTGAAACTCCTCACCTTGAATGACAGAAACTGGGACTTATTTCCTGGTTTTGTTGAGTCAGCTGCCTTGGACTGAGCTCCACAGAGACGCACCTCCCTGTCCTCACAGCGTGGAGAAGGAAATCCCCGCTGTCTCAAAGGAAGGGACCCCCTCCCCGCGGCCGCCCCCGCGAACGGCTGACGGAAGCCCCGCCTCTCTGGCGACCCTGTGGCATGGGATGTGTAGTTTCTCAATCTCATAGACTATTGTACGTTTAATACTAGTGGTGCTTTTAGTCCCTTGCCACTTTCAACTCCACCTTAATGGGAAGCTTGCCTTCTGAAATTCTCCTTCCAGAAGTCACCCTCCCCGAGCTAACTGTCTTTAACCTAGATCTAGTGGTTTAAACATGAAGATAGGAAATTTGCACAATTTGTTTTTCATAAGTCTGTAATTATCCTAACCTTTGTCATAACTCCTGTCTCTTTAAAGATTTCACATCAGATGTTATATTTGAAAATATTCACGAGTAGTATCCTCCTTCAAATACTCGTAAAAGTAGAGGTGTATTTTCAGAGTGTTGGGAGAAAAGCTCAAGATCAGGAAGAGGGCTTAGAAAGCGATGTAATTTTAAGAGAAAAAAATATATTCCTTCTCTTTATTATACAGACTCAAGTTTTCAAGGTATTTGACTAGTACAGAAATAAGATTAAGCCGCTTGAGTTTGTAAATCAGTGTGTCTATACTTTACTTATAGATATTCATATTCTTACCAGATTCCCCCTTTATTAGTCAAACCTCTTACTATGTTCATATTCTTTTTATTCCAGCAGTGGATCCTATCTGGTATTTTGGGCACAAAATCTGTTTTTAAATCAACTGGGATACAATTTTGTATTAGTGTGTGTATATTTCTTTTTTGTCTCTTAAAATTCTGGTTTGTTTGTTTTGTTGGTTTGATTGTTTTCTAAAGAGAAAGAGAGATAGGGTGTGGAGTTTGGTGGTTGAGCAGATGGGGAACATCTGGGAGGAGGTGGAGGAAGGGACACCATGATCAGAATATATTGTATGAAAAATATTTTAGTAAAAAAGAATATGGAAAAGGACAGTGGAATTTTCTATTTGGAATTACAAAACACCTCCATTTTAAGAATACTAAGCCGAGGACATAGCTATATTTTGCATTTCATTTTTTGAATGTAGCTACAGAATTGCTACCTCATCATCAGATCTATCCCACCACCTTGAAATTCACTGTATAAACTTCTACAGCTAAGGGAATGATTTAAAAATACAGGAATGTCAACAAAAAGAAAGTTCAAAAAAGGTAGTTAAGAAAGATTAATGCATACAACCCCAAAAGCTTTACCGTGAGAAGAGTAGAATAGTACACCCCCTAGATAAATTTAGATCAATACTCTGTCCTCATGCCAACATTTAATAACTTAGGAGTCTTGAGAATATTTTAAACTTATTTTGTATTTGATGCATTTGTGAGTGTTTGATATATATATATGTGCATCACCTCTGTCTCTGTCTCTCTCTCTGTCTCTGTCTCTGTGTGTGTGTCTGTGTGTGTGTGTGTGTGTGGTGCTGGTAGAGGTCAGAAGAAGGCATAAGATCCCCTGGAACTGGAGTTAGAGAAAGTTGTGTGATGTGGGATTCCTGTCTGTATGCTATGAATATGTTTTATTATCATTGGTTAATGAGGAAGCTGCTTTGGCCTATGGCAGGGCAGAATATAGCTAGGTGGGAAAACTAAACTGAATGCAGGGAGAAAGAAGGCAGAGTCAGGTTGATGCCATGTAGTTGCCCAAGAAGCAAGATGTGAGGTTACAAACCACGAGTTTGTGGTAAAATATAAAATATTAGAAATGGGTTAAGTTAAGATATAAGAACTAGCTGGGAATATGCCTGAGCAGTTGGCCAAACAATGTTATAATTAATATAATTTTTATGTGATTATTTGAATCTGGGTGACTGCGAAATGAAACCACAGTTTTCATTTACAGTTGTAAGCGACCTTGTGGTTCCTAATATTTGAATATTGGTCTTCTGGAAAAAAAAAAAACAGGCAGTTCTCTTGACTGCTGATGCATCTCTTCAGCCCTGAACCTTGAGAACCTTGAGAAACCATTGAGACCATGTGGTAGTTTAATTTTTTTTTCTTTTGTGTGTGTGAGAGATACAGGGATGTGATATCCAGGGACGTTTGCAAACCAGGCAAACATACTGTCACTGAATAACTTCCCTAGCATTTTGTATTAAAATTTTTATTTTTAGATAGTGTCTGGTTAAGTTGCTCAGGTTGATAGTGAACTCATTTTGTTCACCTGGAACTTGTATTTCCTTAGCTTTATCTTCATTACATCTTAAATTACAGGGCATCAAATACAGCTCATGAGTTGAAAAATACCTGCTAATATAACAGTGGTAGAGATTGGGGATTAGGAAGCTTATTTTGTTTGCCTGTTTGTTTGTTTTTGAAACAGGGTCTCACTGTGTATCTTTAGATGGCCTAGAACTTACTATGTAGACCAGGCTGGCCTTGAACTCATAGAAATCCACCTGCTTCTGCCTCCAGAGTGTTAGAATTAAAGATGTGTGGTACTTAAGATTGGTTACAATCTGGCTGCCAATCATAAAAACTGGCTACAGGGCAATTGCTTAGGGCCTTAGCTGGGGTTATCCTTGTGGATTCTTGGACATTGCTCTAGAGCCAGGTTTCTTGCTAACACCATAATGGTTACCTCAAGATATCTCTTTCCTTGCTCTCATCCTTGTCCTTCTTCCATCTCGACTATCCCATGCCCTTAAGTTCTCCTTGTGTACTTCTTGTACTGGCTTTTTGGGAACCTATTCTCTTTGGTTGGATACTTTGCTCTGCCTAGACATAGTAGGGGAGGGCCCTGGACTTTCCCCAAATTAATGTGCCTTACTCTCTCCGAGGAGTGGATGGGGTTGAGGTTGGGGGTGGGTATGTGGAGGGAATGAGAGAAGGAGAGGGAGTGGTAACTTGGATTGTGTTGGAGGAGATCCACTTGCCAATCTGTTGGAGAAGGGCCACTTGTTGGTTCCTGGATGCCCAGCTAGCTTAAACCCAAAATAATCACACAAAAACTGTATTAATTAAATCAGTTTGGCCCATTAGTTCTAGCTTCTTATTAGCTAACTCTTATATTAATTTAACCCATTTCTATCAATCTGTATATCACCACATGGCTGTGGCTTACCAGGTGAAGTTCACAGTGTCTGTCTCCAGTGGCTCCATGACTTCACCCTGACTCTGCCTTTCTTTCTCCCAGCATTCAGTTCTGCCTTCCCCGCCTACCTAAGTTTTGTCCTGCTAAATGTTCAAAGCAGTTTCTTTATTCATTAATGGTAATCACAGCACACAGAGGGAAATCCCACATCTGGATTGGTATGTAGAATGAAAAAAGATTGTTTTATTTCTTAAAAATAATAAAAAATTAAAAAGATGCGTGGCACTATACTTGACAATTATATTTGATATAACACAAATTCTTTTTGGTCTTAATAAATAAAAATGCAGAGTCAGATGTTATGGGGTGAAAGCTGAGAGATCAGATAAGCAGTGCAGCCAGTCATTAGACTTCTACCAAATCCTTAGACTGACTGTATCTTCAGACTGTTTCAGACTGCTGCCTTGGACTGCATTAAGTTCCTGTCTCCTCCCATCTTATATTCATGTCTCCACCAAGCCATATCACTCTTGTTTCCATCTCCCTAGTGCTGGGATTAAAGGCCTGTGACTCCCAAGTACTGGGATTAAATGTGTGAGCCACTGTTTCCTGGCTCTGTTTCTCTTTGAGGCTGGATCAATCTAGTGTAATCCAGGGTGGCTTTGAATTCACAGAGATCTTCCTGCCTCTGCCTCCTGAGTGCTGGTATTAAAGGTGAGTGTCACCACTGCCTGGCGTCTATGACTAACTAGTGGCTTAGCTCTATACTCTGATCTTCAGGCAAGCTTTATTTGCTAGATTACAAACAAAATGTTACTACATTTAGATTAATGAAGATAGAATTTTTTATGGTAGACTACATTACTACCCTTGTGAGAAAAGACCAGAAATATTGTGTCCCAGTCTACACACTATAGGGATGAAGCAAGAAAGAAAATATGTAAAGGGATGAGGGCCTGACAAGGTACCCAACTGACCAGATATTTGATCTTGGATATTCTGTCCTCCAGGATATAAAGTAGTAAATATTTTTTGTTGTTAAAGCTACCTAGTCTATGCTATTCTGTTATTAAAATCCAACTAAATCAAACCAGTTTTATATAATAATTGAATGTGTCATGTATAAAACACCTGTCAAGGTAACTGCTAAATATTTAGTACTTAATGAATGGCAGGTATAGTAATTTTGTACTGGATAATACCACCATATTCTGAGTTACATGAGAGAAAATGAAATTCTCTCATATAACAACAAAAATTTTGCTTTAGCAAGTAAAATTAGATTCTTTCCTATGGTAACACATGCTACGTAATTTGGATATTGGGCTTATTCTCCACCTAGCTATACTTCAAAGCTCCAAGAGTTTTGTTGAGCATCAAATGTTTCAGTGCCTTTCAACTATCTTTCCATTTGCACTTTTTTTTCTCATTCATTTCAACCAACACAAAAATATTCCCTTAGTTTTACCAAAATACATTTAAGATACTCTATCAAGTAAACACACTCAGTACAGTTCTGGGCAAGCCATGTTAACATGATGGTGTCTACATGTCTCACCTTGGCAGGATATTACTATTACCCTTCAGCAACTATCCAGCAATACACCAAGAATGCCTATTTGAGCGTTGTATTCTAGTATATAGTGGAACCAAAATATGTCTTATTCTTGTCTATTATAATTTTCCTTTTATTTTTAATTTATTCTTCTTTTATATAATACATTCTGAACACAGTATTCCTTCCCTCCACTCATCCCAGTCACCCCCACCTCCCTTCTTCACCTGAACATGGCATAACAAGATGCAATAAGATGAGGCACAAATGTGCATATCATGGCAGGACAAGACAACCCAGTAGAAGGAAGACGTTCCCATGAGCAAACAAAAGATTCAACCTCACTTCCTTTATTAGAATTCCCACAAAACCCCAGGTTAAACAATCACAGTATATATGAAGAGGGTCTCACTCAGACCCATGCAGGCTCTATGATTACTGTTTCAGCCTCTGAGCCTTTATGAGCCCTACTTTGTTAATTCTCTGGACTGTGTTCTCTTGGTGTCCTTGACCCCTCTGGCTCCTACAATCCTTCCTTCACCTCTCCTGCAGGTTTTCCCAAGATCCATCTAATGTTTGGCTCTGTGTCTCTGCATCTTCCTCATTAGCTGCTGGAGGAAGATTCTCTGATTACAGTTGGGCTAGGCACCAATCTACGAGTATAGCAGAATATCATTAGGAATCATTCATTTCATTGCCTTTTTTTTTTGTTCTGTCAGTTGTGTTTTGTTCTACCCTAGGTTTCTGAGCCATCGAGGAATTTTCCACTGCACTAGGTTTTCACATTGAGCCCTACATGTCCCCAATTCTAGTTGTCCCTTCCCAACCCCTCCTGATCTCTCCTATTCCTATCTCCACCCACCCCCGGGCAACCCACAAAATCTATTCTATTTCCCCTTTCCAGAAAGATCTATATGCCCCCCAAGAGCCATCTTTCTTTTTTATCCTTTCTGAGCAAGACAACCCAGACCCAGAAAGAGAAACATGGTATGTCCTCACTTATAACTAGATATTAGCTGTTAAGTAAAGATAATCATGCTACAATCCACAGGCCCTTTAGATTTTTTATTGTATTCCCTCGCTGCAATATTCATGTTGCTCAGTATACCAGAATTTGACATATTTGAAGATGAGATTTTCAAATTAATGCTAAGTCATTAGGATAATCACACATACAGTGGGACCGGAATGCTCTTATTTGAAGATTTGGGGCACAGAAGAAAAAAAGAAAGGATGTGCACATGAATAGAGACTGACCTATGAATAGAGAGCAAGAAGATGCCACTTAGGTTGATGACAAAGTCCCCACAGGAAATCAAATCTGCTGACATATTAATATTGGACTTCTGACTTCCAGAATTGTGGAAAAATAAATTTACCCTATTTAAGCCAATGTGGTACTCTCATAGTATCCCATACAAGTTAATAGATTTTCCTGCATACGCATTCTTTCTGGATTGTCTCTAACCACAATAGTCTTAATAATCATGTTATAATGACCCATTTCCTCTGTGTGTGGATTATGGAGGAATTTCCATAATAGGATTATGTGATACTTAAGCACACAACATTAGAAACTATATAGATATGATTAATTAATCATCCACATGTTTATTATAGTCATAGGAGAGTCTTATATAAGTTGAAACAGAGGGCCACTTGTGTTCGCTCACACATGATAAATAACAAGGTTTCTAGAAGTCAGGTTATGCTAAACAAGGAAAAAACATCCTATCCTATGCAATTACAGTACATACTTTGATCACTTGAGGTCCTGCTGGCTCCACCAAATGTCAAGGCAGTTATAACATTAAAGCCTAATTTTACAAGCTTTATAGTTTTCCATTAAGAAATCTTTCTTCAATATTCTGATATATCATATGGAGGTCTGTATACTGTTCATCAGTCTCATAGGCTCATATAACCAATAAAGCAGCTTACTTTATCACATTATATTGAGTTGAAGTTTTCAAAATCCAAAGTGCCTTGCCTCAGGAACTTTATGCTCACTTTTATCTATTCTCCTTATTTTGCTGTAATTCCCATTGGACATGGTAATATTTTCCTCATAAGATTTTAATTCCTTGCTTCTGAGATTCTATGGGATGAAGTTCGATCTTTTCCTGAGCATCACCACTACTAGAAAAGAACTTCGCAAAGACCAGACACTCAGTTGATATATAAGAATATGAGAGATAACAAGGAGAACTAACTTCTTAAAATCAATGTCCTCTCCCTATACACTGTGCTCACTTAGTCTTCATTCCAGAGAATCTTTGCTGGCCCAGGCTTTCTTCTTCACATTATTAAAATGTACTTTTGACTTTTAAAACCACAAAATATTATTCATATTAAATTTTAGAGGTCTCAGGAGGTAGCTCAGGAGGTAAAGATACTTGCTGTGTATGCATAAGAATCTGGGATTTTGTGTCCATGTACAAATTTATACATGGTCACATATGGGCCAATTCCCCCAGTTGTATAAAGGTAGATACAGGAGAATCCATAAAGCTGTCTGGCCATTGTCTTAGCTCTAGCTTCAGTGAGAGACTCTGTATCAGGGTGATAATCTGTAAAATAATGAAGTGGGCTACCCAGTACCCTCCTCTGGATTCATCTTATATGCATAGGCACGTAGTCGCACATACTCATGGGCTTATTCCATATATATATATATATATATATATATATATATATATATATATATATATATATACACACACACACACATACCGTACACATACTGTACACATACCATCAAACCCTTCATATTTTTGTCTTGCTCTTTGTAGCTTACATATTATCTCATCCTCTTCCTTATATGTACTTGCTGTCAGGCTATCAATTTTTCTGAGTGACTGGTAGATAATTTTGTGGACCATTTCTAGTACCATTAAGGGAAATTATTTAGAGCAGATGCTTAATTAATGCTCATGTAAAAACAAAGTATTAAAAAGAGTGAAAGGTTTGAATTATTACAATTAATTTCTCATGTAATTGGAGTAATCTTAATTCCAAATTTATTTCAATTAAACAATAAGTAAAGGATAAAATGTACATCAAACTATGATATAAACATTTTAACACACCTTTATTGATACAACAGTTTTATAAAAATCACTTTTCCAAACCTATCCTACCTTATAATGTTTTTAAAATTATTTATGCTGTACTAAGTTGTTTAAAATCATTAAACTTATCTAAAATTTGACAAATAGCAATAAACATGTTCGATAAAATGTTAAGAAGCGTAGACTGAGACAATTAACTTTGGTTAATAGAACATTTGCAATATAACAAAGAATAAAATATCTGTAATTTTCTCATCTATAGCAGGACAATAAGATACAAACTTCATTACTTTTAGCTTATAATACTAGCTTATAATATTTTACTACATAGAAGGCTGACAATTCTTCAACATTCTGGAAGACTCTCAAACCCAGCTAGATGTGGGAGGAGCTGTGGGCCTCTCACCTGAGATGGGTTCTGGACTTGACAACAGTGCCAGGCAGAATTCTCTCTCTCCTTGCTGCTCTATTAGCTTCATCAATCAGAGCCTCCGCAAACAGATAAGGAAAGGAAGCAGGAATAGTATCATGCATCTTAGATACAACCCACAGGACTTGCATCTTGGTGACTTCAGTACAGGCTCTGGGACCCCACCTGAACTCAAAGCATGGAGGGTCACTGCCAACAATTTGGCTGTATGAGAGGTAATTTTCCTGTACCAGATCTTTTGTTATGAACTTCCTAGGTTCCTCAAATATTGGATGATTCTGCCCAGGAAATACCCCCACAATTTTCAGGTATTCCCACACATCTTCCTCAGTGGCACTATTGCCAGTCGCGAAGATCATAGCCAGGAGGGTCATCAGGAGCCCTGTCTTGGGCAACCCAATTCTACTACTTAGTCTTCCCTCAGTGGAGAGACCCAACTTGCCCACAAGCATAAAGGACTGAGGACTGGAATCAACTTCTTTCAACTCCAGGCCAAAGACAATCTCCAGGTGCACAATGATTCTTCTCATGATCTCAGGGAAGTGTTCTTTGTGCTTCTTGTTAATCACCATCAACATATCTCCCCGTGTAAAGGACTCTTTGACCTTAAACTTCTGTAGTATAAACTGCATCAATAAACGTGCCTTCCTGAGAAGAGGATCTTTGCGTGCAGAGTGAAAGGTAGAGACTATAATGGAGTTGAATGAACGTCTCTCAGCACTTAGAACTAAAGAGTCAACATTAGTATCAGAAGTCTCACCACCTACAGCACCTGTCAACACTTCTGAATCATCGGAAACAGAAGCTCCATCCCCTTGAGTATCCTGGGGAATGTTGTTATCAGGGGAGCTGGGAAGATTCCCTTGATCAATAGAAGATGTTGCCTCCTCCTCTGCAGTGGGCTCAGGATCAGGCAGACTTTGACTCTTCTCCCGTATGTTTTGACGTTTAGCACGAGAGCGGCCCTTACTCTTGTGGCCCCTAGGCATAATGACTTGGTTCAAGCACAGCAGGGTAAGGATGTAGGCAGGAGGACTGGCAAAGCATAAATCTGAAGGGGCAAAATGACACTGTGTGAGCACCATGCCTTCACTACATTAGAGAGTACCTTTCCTTTAACAAGGTCCCCACTATGCTGCTTTCCTAAACAAGTTTCTGGGAACTCACCGTGCTCCTATTATCCTAGTCAATCTGTGTCCTGAGAAATCTGTGGAGGAAATAAATTCTGGTTAGATGACTGCATGATGACCAGGTTTGAGACATCCTGGGGTAAGAGTATGAGCTAACATTGATCCTCATTTGCTAAAAGGGTTTTGGTACAGTCTGAATACCTACACATACATCCCCTTGCTGTTCTGTTAACACTGCAGTGCTTCCTAGTATCATACAGAAGAAAATTTAAGAAGACATGTCACCCCTACCACTCATTCAGGAGCAAACACAGATTACTCGTGTAGGCAAAAAGGGAGATATTTGTGGATCCCTGCTGTTATCAGGAATGTAGTTCCCACTGTGAGCAATATCCTCACTATGAGCCTACACCATCCCATAGTGACAGACTATCCTCAAAATAAATATTTCACTTCCCTCTTTTCCCAATGACAAATATCAAGGACAACTCAATATTTAGGCTTGCCATTGAACATGATGAGTCCACCACAGAGGTGCACAGTTCTGCATGCAACCCTGCCCAACCCAGATTTAAATACCCCTTAATTTTCATGACTTTATTGTATTAGGGTACAGCTTTCTCTTCTCTGGACTCTTCAGTTTTCCAGGTAGGATTTTATTCCTGAGAAGAGCAAGGGAAATCAATTGCCACTGAGCCTAACTGCCTGCTATGTCTGAGGATTCTGAAGACTTTGTGGCCTCCTTTTCAGGTGGATTATAGTTTGGAGGATTTACAGTGGATTTCACTTTGCCACATTTTAAATTCTGATTATCTTTTAAGGCATCTGGCACCAGTTAACAACACATGGGACAGGAGGCCATACCTCTCAGACCAAGCAAGGCCTTACTGCCTCAGGAAGGGAAAGAAGTAAAGGTCTCACAATTCCACCCTTACCCCTTTACTGTACATCTATCTGGTCCCATGAATAGAAACCCAAAGTTGAAAATATGCTAGCCCTCTCTCTTGTTCTAGGGAAGAGAGTTGCCAGACAACTCGAGGAAATTGTTTTATTTTGCCTGGGTCGGGTTGTGCCCCTCTTGAGATGAGCCAATGTGTCCCAGACAAAAGATCTCCTTTCCTTTAAAATTATTTCTTTGAACATTTCAGATAGTATTGTTTGATCATATTTTACCCGCTCTACCAGCTCCTCCCAAATGAATCCCTTCTTCCCTATTGACACAACTCCATGTCCTCTCTTTTTAACCCACTCATCAAGCTCAGTTTCACTGCTCTTGTATTCCTGGATGTGTGGGCTTCCATTGGAGCATGGAAGACTTGCCAGGGCCAACCCTCTTAAAGAAGACAGATTCTCTCTCCCAGTAGCTATCAATTATCAAAAGTGCCCCTGCTAAGGGTGAGAATTCATCTTTACCCTCTGTCTTCATGCTAGAATTTGGTCTGGCTTAAACTTGCACAGTGCTTGTGCATGCTTTCATAATCTCCATGAGTTTATATTCCAGCCCCTATAAGGAGTGAGATGGAGCAGTTCTGATTAGGATAATGCTCTGTGTAGGTCTAGTTTATCTTGTGGTTAGGATGCTGAATCATCCCAGAATTGGGTCACTTTACCTTATTCCTGTGTGAGCCTCTTTTCAGGATGTGGGAGATGGCAGTTTTCAAAAGGCTTTAAAGAGGGTTCACAGATTTCTCCTTTTATACACCTACTCACCTGACAACACTTAGGATGCTTTATTCAGCTGAACGGAGCCCACACCAGTAATACTGAAGGTATAATCCTGAAGTTAGGGTCTTCGATTTCCAGGATATAGTAGACCTGTTTATTGGAACAGAAACCATGGGGCTTTGTCAGTCCTGTTTTGATCCTGAAGGTGAGAGTTTCCTAATACCTCACGATAATAATTGACTAATCATTTGCTCAAAGCCTTTTCCATCTTCTGAAGTGAGTCTAAAGACCTCAAATCAGTGATCTTCCTTCCCTGTGAGTTCTAAGTAGGAAGTAAGGTGGAGTTTTATCAAGAACTGTGACTACAACTCTGCCTGTCTCTTCTTTTGGGGATGGCACCCTCAAACTGAACTGTTGTAAGGTGACTTCATTTGCGCACTACATTTTGGGCTTCAAAGACCTAACAGTTTCTGGCAATTGCTGGTACACAGATGAACTGAGGGAGGTTTTTGAGGTCTTCTGTACTTTGTGTTTTGAAGTCCCTCTGTTTTAATTCATATTGTCAGGCTGACTGCTGACAGAGCCTGGTATTTCTGATTTTAATCATCCTCCCTTAAACCATGCCATACAAATTCCAAGAAGAAAAACAAGGATCCTGAAAGTTGAGGCTGAAGTCTTCCTTCACTTACATCATGGGCATTTCCAAATGTTTCAGGAATGAATTCATACCCTTGTTACATGATTCACTATTATTTTTCCTATTCCATTTTAGTTCATCCTTTGTAATCTATGAAGGTGAGAATAATAGGATCGCATAGAATTCTCATTTTGTGTTCCAGCTACTGATGAGCTTTCATGTGGTGGTTATTAGGATTTCTGGATGTACTGACTAGGTCAACCCAAATGTTTATCCTGTCCTGTTTCCACGGGCTCCCCTAAGGAGTACTTTACACACCATCAGTAGTATAGTAGGGCTTTTCTCCTCCAAGGTACAATGGAAAAGAAACAAGGCTGAACTTAAAATTATTTTTCTACCTGAGCCTATCTCCATCTGTCGTATATTAAACGTTACATAATTGTTTCTGCTCCAGAGCTTCCCATCACACAGGAACCATGTCAAAAGACTCTGAGTGCCTCAGGGCTCTCCCATTTTGTTACACTACATGATGTTAATTATTTATTCCTTTAAAATTTTTGTTTGTTTGGTTTCGGGCATTGGAAACAGCAGTCATATCTTGATTGATATCTTGGAAACCATTAATAAGAAAATGTACCTGCAAATTTTTTTTTTTTTTTTTTTTTTTTTGGTTTTTCGAGACAGGGTTTCTCTGTGGTTTTGGAGCCTGTCCCGGAACTAGCTCTGTAGACCAGGCTGGCCTCGAACTCACAGAGATCTGCCTGCCTCTGCCTCCTGAGTGCTGGGATTAAAGGCGTGCGCCACCACCACCCGGCCTGTACCTGCAAATTTTGGAAGTCATACTTTCACAACAGACTTCCTCTTGAATACACGTAGGCTGTTGGGCTTACTCCTCTAAGTTTATGAGTAAATTTTTATTTTTACTGTCAACAGGATCTTGTAAATTTCGCAAGGTTTCATTTTAGGTTCAGCTTAGGTTCTGTTACAGTCAAGAATGGCATATTTTCTGTTATATGTTCTAATTAGTTGTTTTCTAAGTAGCAAGTTTCAGTATCTCTTCTTAGGGGCAGGCAGGTCACCTTTGCCACAATGTTGTTTAGCAGTTTGGTAAAGAAGAATTTAGTTAGATGTTGTGCTATCTTCAGTGTTTAAGGCTGGGACTTAATCTTTGTTCAAGGTTCAGTCATTGGACAGAAGATGAACACAGAAGTGTGGTTTGAGAAAGAGGGAGGTGGACTTGAGTTTTTGTTGATGGAGGTAGTTGGTATTGGGTTAAGGTTTCATTTTAGATATTACTACGGTCAAGAACGGTACATTTTCTGTAATGTGTTCTAATTCCTTATTTTTATACTAGTTAATAGACAAAAGCAAACTGTTATTAATATTAGTTAACATTGGAATGCAACAGGAGCCATCAAGCTGAGTAGCTGCTGCTATGGTAGCCTGTGTCTGCCCGATTCACCAGTTCACTGCTCTGGATCTATAGATAGGGCCATTTCTGGGCACCTTCCATAGAAGGTACAGATGGTATGATGTTCCTGAGAATGTTGCTAAAATCTCCAAGCCTCAATCTCGGTGTGTCCTATCATGCATGGTCCTTGAGGTTGAGATGCAGGCTGTACTGTTTAGTTCTCAGACCACTAGAAAAACATACCAAGTTGAGGCAGGACCAACCCTCTCAGAAAGGCCCTGCCCCCTCTGAGGATTGAATGGGGGTGATATGTAGGGGAAGAGGGGTGGGAAAAGAGGAGGGAAGTGGAACTGGAATTGGTATGTAAAATGAAAATAAATAAAACCAAAAAGAAAAAAAAAGAAAGACTATGCTCACCTCTGCTTAATTTGTTTTGCTGGTGAGAGTTGTTTGTTAGGGCTCCATAGGTCTTCTAGTGCTCAGCAAGAAAATCTCTTGTGTGTATAACATTTTGGTCCCCACCAACTCTCAGCTCTCACCTTTGAAAGCTCTAGATTACTCTCCCTACATAACAGTTGGATTCCATCTCTAGATTCTCCTCAACCATGGTACATGAGCTGGCCCACTGAAGCTGAAGTGCATACTCATTTTGGTTTTGCATAAGTATTCTTACCACATACATACACATTACACAGCAACTTGGAATTTTGATATGTAGGCAATAGATAAGACTATAATGGTTTGCTAGGCAATGCTAGTTTCAATTTCTATTTATTTATATATTTATATATGTCTGATTATACTACATGCAACAATATCATATATAAGACTATATCGTGAATGATCTTATATCTGTTGCTATATTTGAATGAGTTTATATTAAATGCAAATGACAGTACTTTAATGTTTTAATTATAGGATTGTATTAATACTCTTATTTCTGTTTATTCTTCACATGTATTTCATTTGTGCATGATTTTCATATGCTTTACCATACTTTATTAAGTGTCTTTATAAGATTTCACATTTACATGTTGATGATTCTGCGATGTGAACATTCAGTACGTTTGCTGAAAATTGACAACATGGCTAGTGTTAAACTGACACTAAAGATTTTTTTCCTAGAGTGTGATTTAATGTTGCTTTTTTTTTTTCTGTCACAGATTCCCCAGTGACAGAAGGCTTACAAGTGGAAACCAGAATGCTCAACTCCATATTTCTTCTACTGTGATTTTTTTGCATTTCTTGGGGCCAGCCTAGTTATAATTTAGCATTAGAGTTGATATTTTATGAAACAAGATGTTTGTTTCTGAGTTTGATGGTGTTCTTTTGGGGAACACCCTTATCTAGTATTTGTATCCAGGAGAACTAAACTGTAACAGAAGAGAAATAATTTTCTACTTTTTATAGGATTTGAAAGACTTTACCTAATATAGTGATTAGGTTGTCTTTCACCATTTAGCATAATGGGCACTTAAACTCAGCTTGTCTGGAAACATTTTGTGGATGTCTCGGATATTTATTACAGCTTTACTTTATACTGTTTAATTGCTATTTTCTATTTTGATATACCTATTTAATTATTTATATTTTGCTAATTATTTTCTAAATCACTTGGGTTTTTACATGTAAAAACATAGCATAGTATTTCTTAGAAAATGATTTTGTTATTAAAATACCTAAATATATACAACAGCATAATCATGAGCTCAATATACCTGGCCCCAAGCATTAATAGTCCTCAGCTATAATAACCTTGGCCAGACAAAAGTTTGTTAATTGGCAAGAGTGCCCTTAAAATAATATTGGGTACTTCTATTATGAGATCCAGAAAGACTGGGAGGAGGAAGAAGCAGGCAGACAGACATGAGGTAAGGGACTAGAGGAAGAGAGAGATAGGAAAAGGAAAAGGATAGATACAGCTCTCAAAGGCATAGCCCCACTGTGACCTACTTCTTCAAAGCAGGCCCTGTCTCCTGGTAGCCATTAAACACTGAAGTTATCAATATATGAGGGTAACTTTCTCTTATCATCCAATCACATCTCAACAGTGCCACTAACAATCGATCAAGTCTTTTAAACATGAGCCTTTATATCCAAACCATAACACAGAATGTTTGTAATTTCCTTTCTGTTGAAGTTAACAATCATTAAGGATCACCAGCCTCTTCTGTTAGTCCACTGGGGGATTAAAAATGATTATTGTAATATTTGTTTTTGTCTATTAGCCGAAATAAATCTATAGGTAGAGTCTTTCTCTGACTCACTGTTGTTAATGTAACTCAAGAGTAAACATATTTAAAATTCTATCATAGTTATCAGTACTCTTTTGCAGATATATATTTACTATTTTAAAATATTTATTTTATATTTATGAGTGTTTTGCTGCTGGTATGTTTGTGTATTATTTGCATAACTGGTACTCTTGGAGGTCCAAAGAGAGCTTTAGATACACTGTAAGTGCAGTTATAGATGCTTGTAAGCTCACGTGTGTATTGAGAACCTAACCTAGGTCATCTGAAAGAGCAATAAGTACGCTTCTCCATTGAGCCATCTCTCCAGTCCTAGTATGCATTCCTTTTATTTAACTAGTACCATAGTTTTCTGCTTCTTTCTGTTATAACTGACAATACCAACAACATGTGTTGGGTATATTAATTAATTTATTTCTGCACTTAAACATTATTTATTATCCCCTACTTTCTAATTAATTGGGTGTAATATATCATTGTTTTCATAACTCTTGAACTGCTTGGATGTTGTAAGCATCTTTTCTTGTAAATCTATTAAATGCCATAATATCCTTCAAGGTACCACTTATGCTATTTTTCCTATATCACATTGTATAGATTTACATGAAGTGTTCAAAATTTCCTAAAGCTGGATAAGTATCTGTAATATACTCATAGAACTTTTGAATATATGTGATATGCATACTTATGGAAATGATTTTATACTCAAACACATGTAAATGTGGCAGAATTGGTTTTATTTCTAGAACTGAAAAGATTTAACATGAGAAAAGCCAGTCAATACAAGTAGTCCATTTTATTAATCAGCTGGGGATTATCAGGGAAGTGAAATCCACTCTAAATGCATTGACCCACACCAGCCAGTGGGGCTAACTCTCCATGGGTTGAAGGAAATGCAGAAGATCTGAATGGGAGACTCAGGAGGCTCAATGCATTTGAGCTTGAGCAGTACAAACAGAACACTTTGCATTTTTATTACTAATGCAAGTAATACACGAGGTGATGTTTATAGTCAGCTTAAACTAATGCAAGGTACAGGGAGGGAATACACCTGGTGTTATGTCTTACTATCTTTGGTCATGTGAATGAGCCAAAATTTTCCCCCCAGGCCTTACTTTTCCCAGAGAGATAATGTGGACATCAGGGTATTTCGCGAATGTCCTTGTTTTCAAGTGCATCCACTATTCATAGATTTTTGTATTTTTTTAGAAGCACAGCTTTTGGGAAGAACATTTCCACTCTGTTCCATTCATAGACCACAGTAAGTTCACAGTTTTTTCACAGGCTTCCACATATGTAACAAAGGAATTTACTGTAAGATGTTATTTACTTAATAAACTAATAATGGGCAGTAAACACAAGAATTCAGAACTCTTACCTCTAGCATAAAAAAAAAACAGAGAAAAGATACTGTTATTTGATACTGGGATTTGCATTTAATTGCATGGGAAAACAGTTGATCAATAAGGAAGAAGTTGGATCCACAAACAGGAGAAAGGATATATATTCTAGAGATACAGGAGAAAGGATATATATTCTAGAGATACAGGAGAAAGGATATATATTCTAGAGATATAGGAGAGAGGATATATATATTCTAGAGATATAAGAGAAGCTGATTGCTACATAAAGGAGGATGAAAAGGTTTTTGTACTTCTTGGCTCTAATGTACAGTGTTGTCAACTACTAGCTGCATTGTTCTAACATCCAGATATTAGACAGCACAGATTATTAAAAATGCAAATTAAGCCTAGCACTGGTGGCACACACTTTTAATCCCAGCACTTAGGAGGCAGAGGCAGTCGGATCTGTGTGAATTCAAGGCCCGCCTGGTTTACAAGAGCTAGTTCTAGGGCAGGCAGGACTATACAGAGAAACCCTGTCTTGAAAAACTAAAAAGAAAAAAATAGGAGAAGGTTTTGTTTTTAACTTTTTCTATTTTAATTCAATTGACTCTTTGGGAATGCCACATCATGTACCCTGATACTGTACACACAGTATACCCTCCTGTCCAAACAGCATCACTTGAAAATGTTCATTGTGTAATGAGTTGTTGGTCAAGTTTTATAGTTGATAACTAAGGAAAACAAAGGAAGAATGGGTCCTATAAATGTAAACAGGTTCAAGCCTAACATGTCTCGTGGACACAGTGGATGAGAAAACCTCATCCTAAAGTGGTATAGAATAATGCTTTATAAAATCAATGTTTATTCATGATGAAAGAATAGGTTACCATAGTGGTAAAGGAGTAAAGGATATCTGGAAAATCAACATCAATAATGTCATATTAATTTTACTTATTTACCTTAAAATTGGGAAATAGAAAAAGATGCCTATTATCGCTATATCTATTCAACATTTTAAAGAAGTTACTAAAGAGTACTACAATGAAATAGAGATTAAAAAATTAAAACCAGCTGCTCTCATTAATAGGCAATTAGAATGCATATGAGTATTTCTAAAGAAAAAGTGGAATGTACATTAATAATTCTAAAGATAAGCAGTATAATCAAAAATCATCTTTAAAATTAATGCTTATGAAATTAGAATAAAACATTTTTCTATTTTAGCAACAAAGAATATAAAGATGAAAGTAAAATATAAATTACAACACCGGGCGGTGGTGGCGCACGCCTTTAAACCCAGCACTTGGGAGGCAGAGGCAGGCGGATCTCTGTGAGTTCGAGACCAGCCTGGTCTACAAGAGCTAGTTCCAGGACAGGCTCCAAAACCACAGAGAAACCCTGTCTCGAAAAACCAAAAAAAAAAAAAAAAAAAAATTATAAACTACAATAGCAGAGTACTGTTATTTAAGAGATAGGCACACATACTATACTGTATAATAATATGGTTATATATATAATACATAAATATCTTATGTGTACTAATATAGACTGATAATGAATATTAGTATATTGAAATATGTCACTATTTAGAGAAGTTAATGTAAACACAAGTAGAAGATTGTGATATTTTTGAGCAAAGAAATAGTATTCAGTAGTGTAAACAGGTTCACTTTCCCCAAATTTACTCTATAATATATGTTAATCCTCATTCTTTTCAAAAGAGTCATAATAGATTTTATATCTGAAAATAAGCAAGCTGATTTTTAAATTTAATGTTATTTTAAATGGACAGAAAATAACAATATGCTCTTGATGAGGAAAAATATGTGATGTCATAAGCTAGTAGATATTAAAAGTTATTAAATACTATAGTACTCAAGTATTTGTAGATATAGTTGCAGAAGTGATCAAACTGAGCATTAGAAATGAGAAAATATCTTAAAACAGGCTTGCCTATACATGAAATCCTAATAATTTCAAAATATCCTTTTAGGATGCTAAATAAAGAACAGGCCCTTTACTAAAATGAAACAGAGGAAAAACTAAAATCAAAACAGAGCAACTGTAACATTCCTTCACAAAAGACACAAGGTAAACCATACAGAGGATTTAAACTTGTCCTTAAATATTGTATGCTAATTTTCATTCTTCTACACATTGACAACCAGTTCTGCCAGCACCATTTGTTGAAGATGCTCTCTTTTTTCCATTGAATACTTTTAGCTCCTTTATCAAAAATTAGGTGTTCATAAGTTTGTGGGTTAAAATCAGGGTCTTCTACTCGGTTCCATTGGTCGACTTCTCTGTTTTTATGCCAATACCAAGCTGTTTTCAATACTGAGGCTCTGTAATAGAGTTTGAGGTCAGGGATGGTAATGCCTCCAGACGATCCTTTATTATATAAGATTGTTTTGGCTATCCTGGGTTTTTTGTTTCTCCATATAAAGTTGATTATTGTCCTCTCAAGATCTGTGAAGAATTTTGATGGGATTTTAATGGGGATTGCATTGAATCTATAAATTGCCCTTGGGAGAATTGCCATTTTTACTATGTTGATCCTCCCTATCCAAGAGCAAGGGAGATCCTTCCATTTTCTGGTATCCTCCTCAATTTCTTTCTTCATTGACTTAAAGTTCTTGTCAAATAGATCCTTTACTTCCTTGGTTAGGGTTACCCCAAGATATTTTATGCTATTTGTGGCTATCGTGAAGGGTGATGCTTCTCTGATTTCCATCTCTGCTTCCTTATCCTTTGTGTATAGGAGGGCAACTGATTTTTTGGAATTGATCTTGTATCCTGCAACGCTACTAAGTATATATCCTATCTAAGGGAGCCATCTTAGGGTTGGCAAGAGACTTGACTCTTGAGGGGTTCGCAGGTGTCCAGGATTATGTCCCCAGCTGGTACCTTGGGCAACTAAGGAGAGGGAACCTGAAATGACCCTATCCTATACTGATGAATATCTTGCATATCACCTTAGAACCTTCATCTGGCGATGGATCGAGGTAGAGACAGAGTCTCAATTTGGAGCAACGGTCTGAGCTCTTAAGGTCCAAATGAGGAGCAGAAGGAGGGAGAACATGAGCAAAAAATCAGGACCACGAGGGATGCACCCACCCACTGTGACAGTGGAACCGATTTATTGGGAGCCCACCAAGGCCAGCTGGTCTGGGACTGAGTAAGCATGGGTTGATTCCGGACTCTCTGAGCATGGCAGTCAATGAAGGCTGATGAGAAGCCAAGGACAATGGCACTAGGTTTCGATCCTAATACATGAACTGGCTTTGTGGGAGCTTAGCCTGTTTGGACGCTCACCTTTCTGGACGTAGATAGAAGGACCTTGGTCTTCCCGCAGAGCACGGAATTTGGACTGCTCTTCAGTATCGAGAGGGAGGGGGAATGGAGTTGGGGGAGGAGAAAAGGAGTGGGGATAGGGGGAGGGAACTGGGGGGAGGGGGCAATATTTGGGAGGAGGGGAGGGAAATGGGAAACGGGGAGCAGGTGGAAATTTTAATTAAAAAAGAAATAAATAAAAAATATAAAAGAAAAAAAATATTGTATGCTAACTTTTTGAAACTTCTAGTAGAGAATAGGAAAAAGAATGTATTATAAAAGGAGAAATGATTTCTCCAATTTGTATCTTATCTGAGACAATTTATAACTTTTACCATTAGAGTTTATATTCTTTGTCAGAATTTTAACTATTTCAGTACCTTTAGGTTCTGTTATTGGAAATTTATAATCTTTTGGAGAAATCATTTAATCTAGGGATATCATGTTTCTGGTGTTTCTGTGCTATTATATGCCCATCTGTTGTCATGAATATTTATCCTCCAGTTTTCTTGAATAGTGATAAAAAACAGTCTTCTTTACAGGATTCAATCCCCACTACCACTCTTAGAGAGGAAAAGTTGCTGCAACAGCAATTCCACCAGAACAGACTAACAAGCCAGATATAGAAGTATGCTTAAAGTTATATAAAGTCAAGTCTTTAGTCAATAATGCCATGGAAAAGAATACTCAAAGACAATCTAGATTAATCTCTAAATTTAGCAAATATTTTGGTTAAAAGTAAATTTTAGTGTAGACATGAAATGAAGGACAAGAGCAAGGAAATGAAAGAAGCAGTATTAAGTAAAAGAATCAGATAGAAATGTGTTAATAATGACAGAAAAATGAAAGATAAAATATTCTGCTTGCACAATAAAAAGGTATAAAAATGGGGAGTAGATAGACACAAGAAATGAAATAAGGACAAGGACTTTTAAAGAATAAAATATCATCTGAGTATTATAAATAACATGATAAAAAACTTACAAGTGTCATAAAATTAATTTTTAAATACAAAATTTTAGTATAATTTTTAAAATATTATATATAATTATAAATTATGAATTATATTAAATACAAATTTAATCATAATTTCTGTGCAGGCTTGCTAACATTACATCATCTCATGCAGAAAGGATGGTTAGTTGAGGTTAGAATCTCTTATTTTTCCTACTTTTCATGCTAGTACTTAGCTAGGACAAATCAAACATCGGTTGTCCATCAGTTACATTGAACTTCAGTAGTTTTCTGTCCTTGAATACTGAGTCACCTAACTGTGCACTCCACTTGCCAACCTATGTATAAGATATATTTTTACTCTTCTGAGACAATGACGCTGGGCATGGACCAATTAGTTTCCACAGTTATGTTCAGATAAAGGAATTTCCCTTTCTCCTTATCACAGGGTTAGGGCTGCCCGAAGCCTGGTATCCTTTAATATTTGAGCGCTCTGTTGCCTGACTGCCCAGTGTATTTGCATTTGGCACTTACCATTTCCACAAATGCCTTACGCAACTCTCACCTTCTGAGACCCTGTGACCCCACACTGTAGACTCCCTGACTTGTGGTTGGGCCTTGTTTTCAGTTTCCTGGAGTAACTGTCTCTAACAGTAGATACCTATCAAAGTGGTTCATGACTATAGTACTCAGAGATATGGAAAGTAACCAAACAAATTTTTTCTTTAATGATGGCTTGTCAAGCAAGAAGAGTCACCATTATACCAAATATCCTTCAACTGGCTTTAGTTTTATGAGAACTGTGGGACATTCTATGGTTATGACTGTGAGTATTGTTGTTTGTTTATATTTGTTTGTTTTGTTTTTCGGGACAGGGTTTCTCTGAGTAGGTTTGAAGCCTGTCCTACAACTGACTTTGCAGACTAGACTGGCCTTGAACTCACAGAGATCTGCCTGACTCTGCCTCCCTAGTTCTGAGATTAAAGGCCTGAAACACCATTGCCTGGATAATCTATAATGATCTATAATGAGATCTGGTACCCCCTTCTGGCCTACAGAGTCTTTTTTTTTTTTTTTTTTTAACCAGAGTTTGCTTACTTATTTTTTTATCGCACAGTCATTCTGGTTCTCTGTGCTGTTGACATTATCTATCACCTATTTTTTTCACTTGTTAAGATCATCCTCTCTTTCTCTTTTGGAATACTTATATTACCCTGACTCTTCCCTTTTATAGCATCACACTAAGGCAGTTTCTAATCTAACATTTTATCAGAAAGTCACCTGTATGATATTAATGTCATCTAGGCTAAAACTTTATTTTGTTGAAATAAAACTCCACAAGACTGTACATTTTTCATTTGTTTTGTTTCATAATATTTCTTTTGAATTGCCGTTGATAGATTAATTTTCTTCCCCAGATAGAAGTTTGGACCTATTTTTGCTTGAAGGTCATATAAGGACCACAGTGAGACCCATACTACTGAGGTGGTATGATGTCAGTGAGCGTAATGCAGTTCTTTCTAGGAAAGGTATTGGTGGTTTATGAACAATGCTGTTAACTACATCAATGATACATACTTGGCAAGTAGAATAATCAGAGTTCCAGGGTAAATTCCCTATGCTTAGTCTCATGGCAGGGTACTTCTTGATGCCTCTTTATACACAGACTATGAATATTCAGTAGGAATCCATCTTAGCAGCAGAAAAAATCCCAGATAATAATTCTACTCCCTGTGTTAGGACCTTAAAATTTAGTCATTGTTCTATTTCTTATCCCTGGAAGGAATAGGCAGAAATTGAGAGAGGATGTAAAAATATTCATAATATACATACATAATAAATGTGTTTTCTGTTATCCCTTATGATTCATAATCATGGCAGTATTCTCACATAGTTATGTCAGTGCCATTATCTACAATGTATTTTTACCCCCATGATTATTCAATGATCTGACTTTTAATTCCCTTCCTTTGCTTTGCTAGAACAGAATTCTTTATACTTATTTGCATTTTTAAGGAGTTCCATATTTATAGTAAACAATTCACTGAGGATTTTGGAATTCATCTGTCATTTTTCTAAAGTTATGTTCCAGAAAGTACAGAACTTATATGAACTTTATATTTATATCTACAATAGATAATTCTATAATTTATCACTTATATAACTTGCTGATAGTCTTCTAAATGAAAGGATAATTGCTGTCTTCTAGTAAACAAAATCAGGAACAGGACTTTCCATACATTTTTTTCCTTTTGATTTTTGACAAAAGTAATTTGTTTTGCAATTATACTTTTACTTTTTAACACTCTAATACAGTAACATAGTTTTTTTCCTTTCTCTCCTCTAACCCTTATCACAAATCCCCAACTTTGTTTTCTCTCATATTCGTGACCTCTATTTCTTTATTTTTGTTATGTGTGCATATTCTTAAATTTATAAATACAAACTTCTCAGTTCATATAAAATTACCTTATGATTTCAGGACTGACCATTTAGTTTTGGATAACCATTTAGAGTGGCTCTTCTTGGAGAAGACTATTTCTCCCATTCTCAGTTTTCCTTAATTTACTGTAATTCTTTGTGTAGAGTTGAAGCCCCAAAATTCCAGCCTTCTATATTGGCATGCCTATTGGCATCATTCTTGTTCAGGTCTTGTTTAGGTAGCTATGTTGATAAGAAGTGTATATTTCATTTTGTTTTAAAGTGTTCACTTTAGAAACATGTAAATCCAAAGTCCTTTTTTCTTCTAAAATCTGAATAATCTTTTTAAAAGAGTTTTATAGTGCAGACTTTTATTCCTTTTGGTAAATTAATTATTAAACATGGAAAGCGATCACAGTTACTAGGCAAATTTAGGAATAATCATATGTGACAAATGGTAATATTCTATTTTGTTATGCAATGAATATCTTGTTATCTTTTATCTTAAGAATGTGCACTTAATAGGTCTGTCTGTTAGCTATATAACTGCAAGAAATTCCATTGTTTGTTCTATCTCTTTAACAGATTATTCTGTAATGTGTATTGTATTCAGATTAGTAATTTTTCACAATAATATTTTTCTTTTATACATTATTTAATTTTATATAAGCTCTCTCTAATACTGGAAAACAGTAAAGATTAAGAGAATTTGCTGGACTCAACTTTGTGTTCCAGAAAATTTCTTCCTGTAGTGAGTCACGCTTGCTCACATGAATTAAATAAGGCTAAGGATAACTTCCTCGTTCCTCTGTGATATCAGTCTCTCAATATTCCTTTGCTTTGCTTTGTACATAATTAACTGAACTGCTAGTCCCAAATGTCCAGTGAAAAGAAAATGCTTGCTGATTAAACATTGGTCAAGGTTGTTTTTTCTCTTCACAGCCCTGAAATTTGCTACAACCTCTTCTGAGTCATCAAACAGACCCTTTGGTATGTAGAGGGGCTTCTTATGAAACCATATGACCTTTTCATCCCATTTTCTCATATACCTTGTTCTTTCTTGCTCTGTTTACACTTCTCTGTAAAGTGTCTTTCAAGATTCTATAAAATTATAGGTAACTAAATTTGATGGCATGTAAATGAATGCTTCAAGGTAGTTAATAAAGATTAGAATAATCCCAAATTTAGAAATGTCATTTCAGCGGAGGGACAGAAGTACCTTTAAAATAATTTTAAATTTTTATTGCATGTGCATGAATGTTGTGTCTGCATTCATTTATGTGCACTGCATGCATGTTCCTGCCGAGGCCATGAAAAGGTACTGGATCCCCTTTAACTGGAGTTGCAGGAGACTGTAAGGTACCATTGATAATCACATGCAAATGAAAATTCGGTTTTCTCTATGGAATAATAATAGTATTTATTTTTATGGGTGAGAATGAAAATATAAAAACTCATGTCTTAACATATGCTTGTAATTTTTTTTACAAAGTTAATCAACAAACTATCCTACCTGGACCTTCCTATTTATTCCCATTCTCTTCAGAGATTATACTTTTATTATTTCTTTCTGAGAATTAAGTTTCTTCAGTTTTATATTCCAGTTTTTATGATGGTGCAGTTCTGGGCTCTAAATTTAACATCTGTGCCATACCACCTTCTCCCAAATTCTCAAGGAACACCGAGAAAGAGAGATAGAAAGTTTAGAAGAGGCTGGAAAGAATTGCTGTTAAAGAATGTCTCCTGGACATGATAGGATCTTCACACTCATGAACTTCCAGCAGCTGTACCTGGCTGCACCAGACCTACACAAGATAAAGGTAGTTGGCATTTCAGCATGGATTGGCAAGGGGTTCATGAGTCCCCACTCATATATGAGTAGCTATGGGCAATCAATAGCTTCTTGAAGAAAGTTAGTTTTCTTAGGGTACATCACTCATTCTATAATTGATTGTCTTTACACCCGTATACACACAAATAGGTAGTGATAATTGGTTTCAATGAGTTACAAAAGTAATTAAGAATACATGAAGTTAGTAGGGGAACTCAGCAAACACATTCTGAGAGGAACTGGAAATGGAGCAGATATGATCAAAATACATAATATATGAAAATATTCATATATATGAAATTCTCAAATAATAAATAAAATAGTGTGTAAAATAATAAATAAATAAAATCTAAATAAATAAAAATAAAAAATGAGTAATTATTTCTAGAATAGTGGCATGCACCTCTCATGACAGCACTTAGGCAGTGAAGGCAGAAGATTTACATGTTTCAGGCTTGCTCAGGTGATCCTAGTGAATTCTAGGACAGCAGAAGCAACATAGTAAGGCTCTGTCTTAAGAGAACATAAAAATAATTTTAAGACAGAAGATAATTAATTTAATTCCAAGTTTTATAATCACATCTGATATGCCATCTCACGGTGGGGGGGGGGTGGAATGCATATAATGGATACAAAGCAATTGACTTGGCAAAGAGATTATAGAAATTATGTCTGAAGAATGACAGTTATAAAAGTTATCATTTTATAACATATAATGCTATCCTCACCTCTGATAAAATTTATTTTTTAATTCAGAACTGCCTGTACATTCTAAGACAATTAGTACCAAAATTGCATAATTCTTTTCAGGAAATACATACACAATTTTCCCCATTAGGGTGTAAGTTACTTAATTTGCAATGAAATGATGGCTTAAGCAGGGCGGGGGCGGGGTGCACAGAGACTGAAGAGATGATTCAGAGGTTAAGAGCACTGGCTGCTCTTCCAGAGATCCTGTGTTCAGTTCCCAGCAACCACATGGCACACACAACCATCCATAATGAGATCTGATGACCTCTTCTGGCTTGCAGGTTACATGCAGGTAGAACACTGCATACATAATAAATAAATAAATCTTTTTTTCTTAAAATAAAAGAAGATAGGCAGTGGTGGCACACACCTTTAATTATAGTACTCAGGAGGTAGAGGCAGGTAAATATCTGTGAATTTGAGGCCAATGTGGTCTACAGAGCGGGTTCCAGGACACTCAAGGCTATACTGAGAAACCCTGTCCTGAAAAATGAAAAAAAAGCAATTGTTCTCAGCCACTCTGATTAACAAAAAATGGCAGCAGGCTTGTGAAGGATATGGGCTTGTCCTGACGACAGGCTTGGTTTTCCCATCTCTCCTCACCAGGGTTGCCTGGCTTTTAACCAGTTGTGGTGGCACTGATAGGATTTGCTGAAGGAGGCAGAAGCAGGAGGATCATGAGTTTGAGGCTAGCCTGGGCTACACATTTTTCTTCTCATCTCCTCTGGCCTGCTCCACTTTTCCAACTTTCCTGTCTGTGCTTCTTTTAAAAGAGAAGCAAAAAAGCCCAGGCCGTAATGATGCATGCCTTTAATCCCCGTACTCTCGGGAGGCAGAGGCAGGTGGATCTCTGTGAGTTCCAAGCCTGGTCTACAGAGCGAGTGCTCTGGCTACAGAGTCAGGAAAGCCAGGGCTGTTACACAAAGAAACCCTGTCTTGAAAAAACAAAAAATAAAGGGGCACTTATATTTCAGGATTTTGTCCTTCTATGATGAGACACAGTGTGGGCATCTTGGCATTGGTCACCAGTTTTCATGTATCACTGTATCTTGCAGTTACAAAAGGTTTTTCCTCCAATGAATTTTTACCAACTGTTTTTAGCTACTTCACTAAAATTAAAAGTACAAAAATACCTCATGTGTTGGTGGGAATAATTCTATAACACATGTTCTTCTTTTCTTTTATTTTGAGACAGAGTTTCTCTGTGTAGCTTTGGAGCCTGCCCTAGAACTAGACTAGGTTGGCCTAGAATTTACAGACATCCAACAGTCTCTGCCTCCCAAGCACTGGAATTAAAGGCATAGGCCACCACCGATGAGTGATGCATGTTCTTGATACTTAATACCAATACCCATTTGTGTGTTTTATATAAAATAGTATGATAGTATGATATTCACATGTTCTATTGACATCCTCCTTATGTCAATTATTATACTGCATTGCTTATGGAATTAAGACAAGAAAAATTCTGTACTTGTACACTGCCAATATATTTTTTCTGAATATAATTATCTGTGTTTATTTTATGCGTGTATGTTATGTGAAGCCCACTCACAAAAAAGGTTCAATCATAGATCACTGTATCTTGCAGTTACAAAAGGCCTTTCCTCCAATGAATTTTTGCCAACTGTTTTTAGCTACATGTACCCTTGAAAATCTTTCCTGCAACCTTTCCTATCTTTTCACCTCTTTATTCCTTAGGTTTTAAAAGCCATTTAATTTTCCTCCTCATATATTTATTGTTACTTAACTAGAAAACTCTAAGCAGAGAGGCTGGGTATCTTGTATCTTAGTTTCCCCACTTCTTTTCTTAAAATATTTACTATATATTTTTTTATTTAAGTTTTTTTTCATTTTACATAACCAACCTCAGTTCCCCATTCCCCCCTCCTCCTGTTCTGCCCATCTCCCCTCAAACCCTATCCACTCCTCAGAGAGGGTAAGGCATTCCATGGGGAGTCAACAAGGTCTGACATATCAAGTTGAGGCAGGACCAAACCCATCCCTACTGTATCTAGGCTGAGCAAGGCATCACTCCATGGGGAATGGGCTCCGAAAATCCAGATCAAGCTCTAGGGATAAGTTCTGGTCTCACTGTTAGTGGCACCACAGACTGTCCAGGGCCCAGTTCAGTCCCATGGAGGCTCCTTAGCTGTCAGTTCAGAATCAGTGAGTACCCACAAGCTTGTGTCAGCTGTCTCTGTTGGTTTCCCCATCATGATCTTGACCCCCCCACTCCACTTGCTCATATAGTCTCTCCTCCCTCTCTTCCACAGGACTCCAGAAGCTTATACGAGTGCTTGGCTATGGATCTTTACAGATGCTTTCATCAGTTACTGGATGAAGGTTCTATGATGACAATTAGGGTAGTCAGCAATCTGATTACAGAGGAAGGCCAGTTCAGGCACCCTCTCCACTATTTCTTAGATTCTTAACTGGGGTCATCCTTGTGGATTCCTGTGAGATTTCCTAGCACTAGATTTCTCCCTAACCCCATAATGGCTCCCTCTATCAAGATATCACTTTCCTTGTTCTCCCTCTGTAGGCAGTGACTGCTTGTTCGTTCCTGGATGCCCAGACCCAAATTAATCACATAGAGACTATATTAATTACAACACTGCTTGGCCTATTAGCTCAGGTTTCTTATTAACTAACTCTTAATCTTGAATTAACCCATTTCTATTATTTTGTATTTGACCACAAGGCTCACTGTTTACTTGCAAGGTTCCAGGGCATCTGTCTCCCTCAATGGCTACATGGCATCTCTCTAACTCCACATACTTTTCTCCTATATCCCTGCTTGGAATTCCTGACTTGCTCTATTCTGCCCTACCAGAGGCCCAAAGCAGCTCCTTTATTAACCAACGGTAACAAAATACTTTCACAGCATACAGAGGGGAATTCCATATCATTCCTTTCTATCACTTCCCCAACTCAAACATCCAGTTCCGTCATGTTCTCTTCCTCCTTCCTGTTCACCCCTCTGTCCTCTCCCCCTTCCAATTTACTCAGGAGATCCTGGTGTGGGACAATTCTGTATTCTGTCAATTATGTTTTAAATAAATGCTGATTGGCCAGTAGTCAGGCAGGAAGTATATGCAGGACAACCAGACAGGAAGTAGAGGCAGGGCAATGAGAACAGAAAAATTCTGGGAAAGAGGAAGCCCATTGATCCCCAGTCCTGTCTAGACACCAAAGAAGCAGGATAAGATCTACCCCACTGAAAAAGGTACCGAGCCATATGGCTAACATAGATAAAAATTATGAGTTAATGTAAATTATAAGAGCTAATATGAAACCTGAGCTAATGGGCCAATCAGTATTTTAATGAATACTATTTCTGTGTGATTATTTCGGGGCTAATCTAGCTGGGCAGCCGGGCGACAAGCAGGCCGTCATGTTACAAGATCCTATCTATTTCCTTTCCCCAGGGGCATCCACTCCTTATATGTTTCTCCTTGCTATCTAGCCTCTCAGGGGTTGTGGATTATAGTCTGATTAGCCTTTTCTTGGAGAGATGGCTTAGCCATTAAAGGATAGGCTTACAACCAAATCCTTTAGCACTCAGGAGGCAGAGGCAGGCAGATCTCTGTGAGTTCGAGACCAGTCTGGTCTACAAGAGTTAGTTCCAGGACAGGCTCCAAAAACCACAGAGAAACCCTGTCTCGAAAAACCAAACCAAAACAAAACAAAACAAAAAAAAAAAAACCAACCAAATCCTTTAGTATTTAAAACCATTTTTTTTAATTTATTTTGATCATATGATTCCCCCAAGTCCTTCCAGTTCTTCTCTTCCTTCTGATTCATCCAATTTTAAGTTGTTTCTCAAAACAAAAACAAAACCCCAATACAAAAACAATTCCCCGAAATACCCAGAAAACAAAATAAAACCCCACCAAAAAGAAACAGAACAAAATGAAAACATCAAAGTAACCAAATACACAACACACACACCAAAAGAAAGAAAGAAAGAAACAAACAAACAAAAAAACAGTGGATCCACGTTATATATTGTTCAACTACTTCTGAATGTGAGGACTGTGCAAGAGTGATTGATATACCCAGTGTTACTCTATTGGAGAAAACTGATTTTCCCTCACCCAGTATGCATAAGTCCCCATTTCTAACAGAATGACATTCAAAGACTAGATGCTAGCTGGGTAGTGCTGGCACACTCCTTTAATTCCAGGTTTGGAGGCAGAGGCAGGGGGATCTCAGTGAGTTAGAGGCCAGCCTAATCTACAGAGCAAGTTCCAGGATAGCCAGGACTGTTACAACGGGAAACCCTTTCTCCAACCCCCACAAACACTAAATGCAAATTAACTTTGGATAATGAGTAAGCTGGTAAGCATGAATTACAGTATAAAATGCTTTATTAACACCTATATTACTAGTAAGATAAACAAATCAAAGTATATGCATTTTATTTTTATACAACAAAGTAAAATAAGGAAAATGAAAAGCTAAGTATTTATCTTCTCTTACTTTTCCCATTTTTGATATTGTTATTTAACTTGCCAGTGACTATATTTTGATCCAGATTTTAGTCACTGACCCAATAAAACACTAAGATTGAATAGACTGGTAAATTCAAACAAATGTAGACTTCTTCCTTTCTTCTCATACTTCTTTTTCAAAACAAAAAAATAAGTCCAATTAGTGCTATGCATACAGGCATAGCTGTGAGTTCATCCACTGGAGCATGAAGAACTCACCAGTGGTCACATACCTAAATAAAAGTGCTTCTCTCTTTGCACAACAGCTTTAACTTTTAAAGGGCAATAAATGTATAAGCAAATTCATTTATAATTTTAGAAAAATGTATTAAAGTCTATTGAAAAAACATCTGAAATAAAACACAAAACAACAAAATGAAACAAAATAACAAATATAGCAGAGAAAAGCGATGGTGATATTCAATGTGCTCCTTCTATGCTGCCCATCTACAACTTAAAATGGTCACTGTCTTTAATTTCCACACAGGACATCGTCAGACTTCAACCTTTAAAATATAACCTAGAATCAAAAGAGGAAAAAAGGTAAAACTGGAAGTTACAAATATACAACAGAGAAAGAAATATAAGCACTTATTCCCCTCAACCCATATTAGCCCTCCACTATTAGGTAGCTGCCATACCTTTTTAAACAAATAGTGAGGAAACAGCCTTAGCTATTACTTAGCATGGGAGGAGCTGCTGATCATGACTTTCGAATGTGAACTAGACATAGCAGCAGTGCGAGCCCTTGCTGCAGACCTGGCTTGAGCTCTTTCTTCTTCATCTCTCACAGCTTTTTCATACAAGGATCCAAAGGCTTCTGGTGTAGTATCATGGATCTTGGCCCAAAACTCCAGAATTTTCATCTTGCTGATTTCAGCCTGGGCTCTGGAACCCCATGTGAATTCGAAGGATGGAGGATTGCTGTTGGGCACTTTTCGGTACTCCAGATACTTCAGCCTGACCAAATCTTCAGTGATAACTTTCTTAGGCTCTCCGTAGATGAAGTGTTTCTTGTGAGCATATACACCCATCATATTCAGCACTTCCCAGATCTCCTTTTCAGAGGCACAGTTATTTTTCTTGAAGATCACACCAAGAACCATCATTAATAGGCCAGTATTGGGCATTTTTTCTTCCTTTACTCCATCATAGGTATGGTCTAGTTTGCTGAAAAGGGCATAACAGTGTCTGATAGGATCGACTTCCTTCAGATCAACACCAAAGGCTAGTTCCATGTGCTCTGTGGCTCTCTTTAGGATCTCAGTGAAGTGGTTTTTTGATGTTTTGATAACACACTTCAGCATATCTGCCCTTGTAATAACCTCCTTCTTTTGATACTTCTCCATTAGGAACTGTACCAGCAAGACTACTTTGTGGTTTATCGGATCTTTACTCCAGTCCTCGATGTCATCAGAATCATCTGAACTTTTCTCATCTTGGTTTCTGGCACCTGTATTTTCATATGTGTGTGAAAAGGTACAGTGTGCCCCCTGCAGCTTGTTTGGAGGTGTAGGCATACCAGCAGCAGGACTAGCCTGATCTGGACCCTCATAGGAAGGATCGGGAGAGGCTGGTTCCTCCACTGTATTTTGGGCACGGGCCTGACGGCGCTTCTCACGGGAACGGAGCTTGCTCTTTTGGCCACGAGGCATGATGACTGTAGTGGGGAACACAGATAGTAATACAAACAGGTTAGGGAAGAGATCACCCTGGAAAGCAGAGGATGACATAATTTGTACAGACTCTGTTGGTAGATCCTACTACTAGTCCATGAAAGGCTACCTCGCCTTGTTTCCTTAAACTGACTTAGTAACCGAAAAGGGAAAGGGAAATTTAGACCTTGTTATCTCAGTTCAAGCTCACAATATGAACTTTCCTCCGGACTAGTACTGTTTCTCCCTTTTCTAACAGCTGTTTCCCTCTACTCACATTGAAACCCTGACTGTCAAGCGGCAACGGGGCATGACAACGGCGGTAGTCGAAGACACCCACATTAAATGGTAGGGGTAGGATAGGGTAATTTGGAATGGATCGCTTTAGGAAGGGCTCTGGATTGAGGGGAGAATATTCCAGACAATACCTTGAGAAACAGAAGTTCCTACGGTTCCTCATGGACGCTCAAAGGAGCTTCCTGAAGGATTCACTGGCCTCGAAGAACACCAGAAAATAACGGCAGTTGAAGAAAAGCAGATACAGCCTTATCCATTTCTGTTCACGCCCACAGGCTTTTAAAAGCAACTGCACAGGCGCAGAAGGAAGAATGCCCTGTCAATCATGCAAAGTCTTTGAAAAGCAACTACACAGGCACAGACCGAAGGCGGAGCCTCTGTCAACCACACCTAGTCTTTTAAAAGCAACTGCGCAGGTGCAGACAGAAAGCAGCATCTCTGTCAACCACACCTAGTCTTTTAAAAGCAACTTCTCAGGTGTAGACAGAAGGCGGAGCCTCTTTCCACAACACCAAGTCTTTTAAAAGAAACTGCACAGGCGCAGACGGAAGGCGGAGCCTCTGTCAATAAAGTGGTCTTTTAAAGGCAAGTACGCATGCGCAGACAGAAGGTGGAGCCTCTGTCAACCACGCCTAATCTTTAAAAGAAACTGCACATGCCCATTTGGAAAGTGGCACCTCTGTCAAACATGCCTAGTTTTTAAAGCACTTCTCAGGTACAGAGGGAAGGCAGAGCCTCTTTGAACAACATCTAGTCTTTTAAAAGAAACTGCACAGGTGCAGAGGGAAGGCAGAACCTCTTTCAACCACACCTAGTCTTTTAAAAGCAACTGTACAGGTGCAGACGGAAGGCAAAGCCTCTGTCAACCATACCTAGTCTTTTCAAAGTGACTGCACAGGCTCAGAGGGAAGGAAGAGCCTCTGTCAACCACACCTAGTCTTTGAAAAGCAACTGCAAGGTGCAGACTGAAGGCAGAGCCTCTGTCAACCATGACTAGTCTTTTAAAAGCAACTGCGCATGCGCGGATGGAGGGCTGGGCCTCTCAACCATGCCTAGTCTTTCTAAAGCAACTGCGCATGCGCAGACAGAAGGTGGAGGCTCTGTCAATAAAGTGGTCTTTTAAAGGCAACTACACATATGCAGAAGGAAGGCGGCACCTCTGTCGACCACAAGTAGTCTTTTAAAGCAACTGCGCATGAGCAGATGGAAGGCAGAGCCTCTTTCAACAACACCTAATCTTTTAAAAGAAACTGTGCAGGTGCAGAGGGAAGGTGGAGCCTCTGTCAACAACACCTAGTCTTTTAAAAGCAAGTAAACAGGTGCAGACAGAAGGTGGACTCTCTGTCAACCATATCTAGTCTTTTAATAGCAAGTACACAGGTACAGAAAGAAGGCGGAGGCTCTGTCAACCACACCTACTTTTTTAAAGCAACTGCACAGGCTCAGACTGAAGGCAAATCCTCTGTAAACCAAGGGAGGTCTATTAAAATCAACTGTGCATGCGCAGAGAGAAGGCAGAGCCTCTGTCAATAATGCCTAGTCTTTTAAAAGCAACTGCAAGGTGCAGACCTAAGGCAGAGGCTCTGTCACCCATGCCTAGGCATTTAAAAGCAATTGCAATGCACAGACAGAAGGTGGAGGCTCTGTCAATAAAGTCCTCTTTTAAAAGCAACTATGCATGTGCAGACGGAAGGCGGAGCCTCTGTCAACCACAGGTAGTCTTTTAAAGCAACTGCACATGAGCAGATGGAAGGCAGAGCCTTTGTCAATCATGCCTAGTCTTTTAAAAGCAACTGTGCATGTGCAGACAGAAGGCGGAGCCTCTGTCAATAATGCCTAGTTTTTTGAAAGCAACTGCGCATATGCAGATGGAATTGGCGCCTCTGTCAATAATGCCTAGTCTTTTAAAAGCAACTGCGCATGGGCAGACAGAAGGCGGAGCCTCTGTCAATAATGATTAATCTTTTAAAAGCAACTGAACATGCGCAGAAGGAAGTCAGAGCCTCTGTCAATATTGTAGTCTTTTAAAAGCAACTCCTCATATGCAGACAGAAGGCAGAGCATCTGTCAACCACACCTTGTCTTTTAAAAGCAGCAGCACAGGTGCAGATGGAAGACGAAACCTCTTTCTACCACACCTAGTCCTTTAAAAGCAAATCCACAGGTGCAGAGAGAGGCGGAGCCTTTGTCAACCAACCTAGTCCTTTAAAAGCAACTACACAGGATCGGACAGAAGGCGGAGCTTCTGTCAAGGAAGTCCTCTTTTAAAAGCAAATGCACATGAGCACACAGAAGGCGGAGCCTCTGTCAATAATGCCTAGTCTTTTAAAAGTAACTGCGCATGTGCAGACAGAGGGAAGGTGGAGCCTCTGTCAACAAAGCCTAGTCTTTTAAAAGCAACTGCATATGTGCAGACAGAAGGCAGAGCCTGTGTCAACCATGCCTAGTCTTTTAAGGGCAAATGCACATGCTCAGGCAGAAAGCGGCACCTCTCTCAACCACATGGAGTCTTTTAAAGCAACTGTTCAGGTGCAGACGGAAGGCAGAACCTCTTTGAACAACATCTAGTCTTTTAAAAGAAACTGTACAAGTGAAGAGGGAAGGCAGAGCCTCTTTCAACCCCACCTAGTCTTTTAAAAGCAACTGCACAGGCTCAGAGTGAAGGCGGAGCCTCTGTCAACCACACCTAGTCTTTTAAAAGCAACTGAGCAGGTGCAGACAGAAAGCAGCATCTCTGTCAACCACACCTAGTCTTTTAAAAGCAAGTAAACAGGTGCAGACAGAAGGTGGAGCCTCTGTAAACCACATCTAGCCTTTTAATAGCAAGTACACAGGTACAGAAGGAAGGCGGAGCTTCTGTCAACCACACCTACTCTTTCAAACGCAACTGCACAGGCTCAGACAGAAGGCAGAGCCTCTGTAAACCATGGGACTTCTTTTAAAAGCAACTGCGTATGCGCAGACAGAAGGCGGAGCCTCTGTCAATAATGCCTAGTCTTTTAAAAGCAACTGCACATGCGCAGACCTAAGGCAAAGCCTCTGTTAACCATGCCTAGGCTTATAAAAGCAACTGCACATGCGCAGACAGAAGGTGGAGGCTCTGTCAATAAAGTCGTCTTTTAAAAGCAACTATGCATGCGCAGACGGAAGGCGGAGCCTCTGTCAACCACAGGTAGTCTTTTAAAGCAACTGCGCAGCCGTAGATGGAAGACAGAGCCTCTGTCAATCATGCCTAGTCTTTTGAAAGCATCTGTGTAGAAGCAGATGGAAGGCAGAGTATCTGTCAACCACACCTTGTCTTTTAAAAGCAAAAACACAGGTGTAGACGGAAAGTGGAGCCTCTGTCAACCACACCTAGTCTTTTAAAAGCAACTACACAGGCTCAGACAGAAGTGGAGCCTCTGTCAAGGAAGTCCTCTTTTAAGAGCAAATGCACATGCCTACACAGAAGGCAGTGCCTCTGTCAATAATACCTAGTCTTTTAAAAGCAACTGAGCATGTGCAGACGGAAGGAGGAGCCTCTGTCAACCAAGCCTAGTCTTTTAAAGGCAACTATGCTTGTGCAGACGGAAGGCAGAGCCTCTTTCAACCGTGCCTAGTTTTTTTTTTTATTTATTTATTTATTTATTTGTTTATTTATTTATTTATTTATTTATTCGTTTGTTTATTTCTTAAAGATTTCTGCCTCCTCCCCGCCAGCGCCTCTCATTTCCCTCCCCCTCACACGATCAAGTCCCCCTCCCTCATCAGCCCTAAGAGCAGTCAGAGTTCCCTGCCCTGTGGGAAGTCCAAGGACCTCCCACCTCCTTCCAGGTCTAGTAAGGTGAGCATCCAAACTGCCTAGGCTCCCACAAAGCCAGTACGTGCAGTAGGATCAAAAACCCATTGCCATTGTTCTTGACTTCTCAGTAGTCCTCATTGTCCACTATGTTCAGCAAGTCCAGTTTTATCCCATGCTTTTTCAGACCCAGTCCAGCTGACCTTGGTGGGTTCCCGATAGAACATCCCCATTGTCTCGGTGTGTGGGTGCACCCCTCGCGGTCCTGAGTTCCTTGCTCGTGCTCTCTCTCCTTCTGCTCCTCCTTTGGATCCTGAGACTTCAGTCCGGTGCTCCAATGTGGGTCTCTGTCTCTGTCTCCTTTCATTTCCTGAGGAAGGTTAATTTCCAGGAGGATGCTTATGTTTTGCTTTGGGTTCACCTTCTTATTTAACTTCTCTAGGATCACGAATTATAGTCTCAATGTCCTTTATTTATGGCTTGAAACCAAATATGAGTGAGTACATCCCATGTTCCTCTTTTTGGGTCTGGCTTACCTCACTCAGGATAGTGTTTTCTTTAGCCATTCTGACAGGTGTAAGATGGTATCTTAATGTTGTCTTGATTTGCATTTCCCTCATTGCTAAGGAAGTTGAGCATGATCTTAAGTGTCTTTTGGCCATTTGAACTTCTTCTGTTGAGAATTCTTTGTTCAGCTCAGTGCCACATTTTATAATTGGGTTGATTAGCCTTTTATGGTATAGTTTCTTTAGTTCCTTATATATTTTGGAGATCAGACCTTTGTCAGTTGCGGGGTTCGTGAAGATCTTCTACCAGTCAGTGGGTTGCCTTTTTGTCTTAGTGACAGTGTCCTTTGATTTAGAGAAGCTTCTCAGTCTCAGGAGGTCCCATTTATTCAATGTTGCCCTTAATGTTTGTGCTGCTAGGGTTATACGTAGGAAGTAGTCTCCTGTGCCCATGTGTTGTAGAGTACTTCCCACTTTCTTTTCTATCAGGTTCAGTGTGTTCGAACTGATATTGAGGTCTTTAATCCATTTGGACTTGAGCTTTGTGCATGGTGATAGATATAGATCTATTTTCATTCTTCTACAGATTGACATCCAGTTTTACCAGCACAATTTGTTGAAGATGCTCTCTTTTTTCCATTGCATACTTTTAGCTTCTTTATCGAAAATCAGGTGTCCATAGGTTTGTGAGCTAAAGTCAGGGTCTTCTATTCGATTCCATTGGTCGACTTCTCTGTTTTTATGCCAAATCCAAGCTGTTTTCAATACTGAAGCTCTGTAATAGTTTGAAGTCAGGGATGGTAATGCCTCCAGAAGTTCCTTTAGTGTATAAGATTGTTTTGGCTATCCTGGGTTTTTTGTTTTTCCATATAATGTTGATTATTGTCTTCTCCAGATTTGTGAAGAATTTTGATGGGATTTTGATGGGGATTGCATTGAATCTATAGATTGCTTTTGGTAGAATTGCCATTTTTACTATGTTGATCCTCCCAACCCAAGAGCAAGGGAGATCCTTCCATTTTCTGGTGTCCTCTTCAATTTCTTTCTTCAAAGACTTAAAGTTCTTGTCAAAAAGGTCTTTCACTTCCTTGGTCAGAGTTACCCGAAGATATTTTATGCTATTTGTGGCTATCATGAAAGGTGATGCTTCTCTGATTTCCCTCTCTGCTTCCTTATCCTTAGTGTATAGGAAGGCAACTGATTTCTTGGAGTTGACCTTGTATCCTGCCACATTACCAAAGGTGTTTATCAGCTGTAGGAGTTCTTTGGTAGAGTTTTTGGGGTCTCTTATGTATACTATCATATCATCTGCAAATAACGAAATCTTAACTTCTTCCTTTCCAATACGAATCCCCTTGATGCCCTTATGTTGTCTTATTGCTATTGCTAGAACTTCAAGCATGATATTGAAGGGGTATGGAGAGAGTGGACATCCTTGTCGTGTTCCTGATTTTAGTGGTATGGCTTTGAGTTTGGCTCCATTTAATTTAATGTTAGCTGTCGGCTTGCTGTAAATAGCTTTTATTACATTTAGGTATGACCCTTGTATCCCTAATCTCTCCAAGACCTTTATCATAAAAGGGTGTTGAATTTTGTCAAATGCTTTTTCAGCATCTAATGAAATGATCATATTTTTTTTTCTTTCAGTTTATTTATATGGTGGATTACATTGATAAATTTGTGTATGTTGAACCAGCCCTGCATCTCTGGGATGAAGCCTACTTGATCATAATGGATAATTTTTCTAATGTGTTCTTGGATTCAGTTTGCCAGTATTTTATTGAGAATTTTTGCGTCGATGTTCATGAGTGATATAGGCCTGTAATTCTCTTTCTTGGTTGGGTCTTTGTGTGGTTTTGGTATCAGGGTAACTGTAGCTTCATAAAAGCAATTTGGCAATGACTCTTCTGTTTCTATATTGTGAAATACATTAAGGAGTATAGGTAGTTCCTCTTCTTGGAAGTTCTGGTAGAATTCTGCATTGAAACCATCTGGTCCTGGGCTTTTTTTGGAAGGGAGATTTTTGATAACAGTGTCTAATTTTTCGCGACTAACAGGTCTATTTAGAATGTTCACCTCGTCTTGGTTTAGCTTTGGTATATGGTACTTATCTAAAAAAATGTCCATTTCTTTTGCATTTTCCAGTTTTGTGGCATACAGGCTTTTGTAGTAAGATCTAATGATTCTCTGAATTTCCTCTGTGTCTGTGGTTATGTCCCCCTTTTCATATCTGATCTTATTCATTTGCGTGTTCTCTCTCTGTCATTTAATTAGTTTGGATAGGGGTTTGTCGATCTTGTTGATTTTCCCCAAGAACCATCTTTTTGTTTCATTGATTCTTTGGACTGTTTTCTTTGTTTCTATTTTGTTGATTTCAATCCTCAGTTTGATTATTTCCAGTCTTCTACTCCTCCTGGCCGCATCTGCTTCTTTTTTTTTTCTAGAGCTTTCAGGTATGCTGTTAAGCCCCCAATGTATGCTTTCTCCGTTTTCTTTAAGTGGGCACTTAGTGCTATGAACTTTCCTCTTAGCACTGCTTTCATCGTGTCCCATAGGTTTGAGTGTGTTGTCTCTTTATTTTCATTAAATTCAAGGAAGACTTTAATTTGTTTCTTAATTTCTTCCTTGACCCAGGTGTGGTTCAGTAGTTGACTGTTCAGTTTCCATGAGTTTGTCAGGTTCTGGGGTAGCATTGTTGTTGCCTTCTAACTTTAATCCGTGGTGATCTGATAAGGCACAGGTGGACAGTGATTTTTTTTTGTATCCGTGGAGGTTTCCTTTGTTTCCGAGCATGTGGTCAATTTTCGAGAAGGTTCCATGAGCTGCAGAGAAGAAGGTGTATTCTTTCCTATTTGGGTGGAATGTTTTATAGATGTCTGTTAAGTCCATTTGCTTCATTACCTCCAACAATTCTCTTAATTCTCTATTAGTCTTCTGTCTGACTGACCTGTCCATTGGTGAGAGAGGTATGTTGAAGTCTCCTAATATTAGTGTGTGTGGTTTGACGTCTGCCTTGAGTTTTAATAATATTTCTTTTACATAAGTGGGTGCTTTTATATTAGGGACATAGATATTCAGGATTGAGACTTCATCCTGCTGAATTGTTCCTGTTATGAGTATAAAGTGTCCATCTCAATCTCTTCTGATTGATTTTAGTTTGAAGTTAGTTTTGTTAGAAATTAGTATGGCCAGACCTGCTTTTTTCTTAGGACCATTTGCTTGAAAAACCTTTTCCCAACCCTTTACTCTGAGTAGATGTCTGTCTTTGTGGTTGAGATGTGTTTCTTGCAAACAGCAGAATGTTGGATCCTGTTTTAATATCCAATCTCTTAGCCTGTGCTTTTTTATAGGTGAACTGAAACTATTAATATTAAGTGATATTAATGACCAGTGGTTGTTTACTCTGGTTATTCTTATTGCTTTTGGTAGTAGACTTTGTGTGTCTCCCTTCTTTGAGTTGTGCTGTTGAAGGGTCGCTAGATGCCTGGGTTATTGTAGGCAGTGTTTGCAATGTTGGATTCCTTGGGTTGTGATTTTCCTTCTATTACTTTCTGTAGGGCTGGATTTGTGGCTACATATTGTTTAAATTTGTTCTTATGCTGGAATGTCTTGTTTTCTCCATTGATAGTGAATGATAGCTTGGCTGGGTATAGTAGTTTGGGTTTGCATCCACGGTCTCTTAGTTTCTGCAGTACCTCTATCCAGGACCTTCTGGCTTACATGGTTTCCATAAAGAAGTCAGGTGTAAGTCTGATCGGTTTACCTTTATAAGTTACTTGGCCTTTTTCCTTTGCAGCTCTTAATATTCTTTCTTTCATCTGTATATTTTGTGTCTTGATTATTATATGGAGAGGGGATGTTTTTTGATCCAGTCTGTTTGGTGTTCTGTATGCTTCTTGAATATTCAAAGGAATATCTTTCTTTATGTTGGGAAAGTTTTCTTCCTTAATTTTGTTAAAAATATTTTCTGGGCCTTTGAGCTGTGACTCTTTTTCCTCTATCCCTATTATTTTTAGGTTTGGACTTTTTATTGTGTCCCATATTTCCTGAATGTTTTGTGATGAGAATTTGTTGGTTTTGCTGTTTTCTTTGATCAGTGCGTTTATTTTCTCTATGTTGTCTTCAGAATCTGAGATTCTTTCTTCTATCTTTTGTATTCTATTGATTATGCTTGTTTCTGTAGTCTCTGCTCATTGACCTAGATTTTCCATATCCAGCTGGTCCTCAGTTTGTGTTTTCTTCCTTGCTTCCATTTCAGTTTTCAATTCTTGAACTGTTTCCATTACCTGTTTGATCGTTTTTTCTTGGTTTCCCAGGGTATCATTTACGTATTTACTCATTTATTCAAACTTTTTGTTATACTTTTGTTATACTCATCCATTTCTTTTTTTTTTTTTTGGTTTTTCGAGACAGGGTTTCTCTGTGGCTTTGGAGCCTGTCCTGGAACTAGCTCTGTAGACCAGGCTGGTCTCGAACTCACAGAGATCCGCCTGCCTCTGCCTCCCAAGTGCTGGGATTAAAGGCGTGCGCCACCATCGCCCGGCTTACTCATCCATTTCTATGAGTGCATTTTTTACATGTTGTTTAAGGGTCTCTATTGCTCTCATAAAGTCAATTTTTTCCTCTTCTTCTGTGTTAGGCCTTTAAAGCAACTGCGCATACGAAGACAGAAGGTGGAGGCTCTGTCAATAAAGTCGTCTTTTAAAAGCAACTAAGCATGCGCAGATGGAAGGCGGAGCCTCTGTCAACCACAGGTAGTCATTTAAAGCAACTGCACATGAGCAGATGGAAGGCAGTGCCTCTGTCAATCATGCCTAGTCTTTTAAAAGCAACTGCGCATGCACAGACAGAAAGTGGGCTCTTTGTCAACCACACCTATTCTTTTAAAAGCAACTTCTCAGGTGCAGACAGAAGGCTGAGCCTCTTTCCACAACACCTAGTGTTTTAAAAGAAACTGCATAGGCACAGACGGAAGGCGGAACCTCTGTCAATAAAGTGGTCTTTTAAAGGTAACTGCACATGCCCAGACAGAAAGCGGAGCCTCTATCAACCACATCTAGTCTTTTAATAGCAACTACACAGGTACAGAAGGAAGGCGGAGCCTCTGTCAATCACACCTACTCTTTTAAAAGCAACTGCACAGGCTCAGACAGAAAGCAGAGCCTCTGTATACCACCTGACAGCTTATAAAAGCTATTGCGCATGCGCAGACAGAAGTCAGAGCCTCTGTCAATAATGCCTAGTCTTTTAAAAGCACTTGCGATGAGCAGATGGAAGGCAGAGCCTCTGTCAATCATGCCTAGTCTTTTAAAAGCAACTGCGTGTGCACAGACAGAAGGGGGACGCTCTGTCAATAAAGTTGTCTTTTAAAAGCAACTACACATGCGCAGACGGAAGGCGGAGCCTCTGTCAACCACAGGTAGTCCTTTAAAGCAACTGTGCATGAGCAGATGGAACGCAGAGCCTCTGTCAATCATGCCTAGTCTTTTAAAAGTAACAGCACAGGTGCAGACGGAAGGCAGAGCATGTATCAATAATGCCTAGTCTTTTAAAAGCAACTGTGCATGCACAGACAGAAAGCTGCCTCTTTGTCAACCACACCAAGTCTTTTAAAAGAAACTGCACAGGCACAGACGGAAGGCAGAGCCTCTGTCAATAAAGTGGTCTTTTAAAGGCAAGTACGCATGCGCAGACGGAAGGCAGCGCCTCTGTCAACCATGCCTAGTCCTTTAAAAGAAACTGCACATGCCCAGATGGAAAGCGGCACCTCTGTCAAACACGCCTAGTCTTTTAAAGCACTTCTCAGGTACAGAGTGAAGGCAGAGCCTTTTTTTTTTGGTTTTTCGAGACAGGGTTTCTCAGAGCCTCTTTTAAAACACCTAATCTTTTAAAAGAAACTGCACAGGTGCAGAGGGAAGGTGGAGCCTCTGTCAACCACACCTAGTTTTTTAAAAGCAACTGCGCAGGTACAGACAGAAGGTGGAGCCTCAGTAAACCACATCTAGCCTTTTAATAGCAAGTACACAGGTACAGAAGGAAGGCAGAGCCTCTGTCAACCACACCTACTCTTTCAAAAGCAACTGCAGAGGCTCAGACAGAAGGCAGAGCCTCTGTAAACCAAGGGACGTCTTTTTAAAGCAACTGCGCATGCGCAGAGAAAGGCGGAGCCTCTGTTTATAATGCCTGGTCTTTTAAAAGCAACTGCAAGCTGCAGAATGAAGGCAGAGCCTCTGTCAACCATGCCTAGTCTTTTAAAAGCAACTGCGCAGGTGCAGACAGAAAGCAGCATCTCTGTCAACCACACCTAGTCTTTTAAAAGTAACTTCTCAGGTGTAGACAGAAGGCAGAGCCTCTTTCCACAACACCAAGTCTTTTAAAAGAAACTACACAGGCACAGACGGAAGTCGGAGCCTCTGTGAATAAAGTTGCCTTTTAAAAGCAACTAAGCATGGCAGACGGAAAGCGGAGCCTCTGTCAACCACAGGTAGTCTTTTAAACGAACTGCACATGCGCAGATGGAAGGCAGAGCCTCTGTCAATCATGTCTAGTCTATTAAAACCAACTATGCAGGTGCAGACGGTACGCGGAGCCTCTGTCAACCACGTCTAATCTTTTAAAAGCAACTGCACATACCTAGATGGAAAGCGGCACCTCTGACAAACATGCCTAGTCTTTTAAAGCACTTCTCAGGTACAGAGGGAAGGCAGAGCCTCTTTCAACAACACCTAATCTTTAAAGGAAACTGCACAGGTGCAGAGAGAGGGCAGAGCCTCTGTCAACCACACCTAGTCTTTTAAAAGCAACTGCACAGGTGCAGATGGAAGGCGGAATCTCTATCATTAAAGTCGTCTTTTAGAAGCAACTATGCATGTGCAGACGGAAGGCAGAGCCTCTGTCAATAAAGTCTAGTCTTTTAAAAGCAACTGCGCATGCGCAAATGGAAGGCCGAGCCTCTGTCAACTATGCCTAGTCTTTTAAAAGCAACATCATGTGTGCAGAAAGAAGGCGGAGTCTCTGTCAATAAAGCCTAGTTTTTTAAAAGCAACTGAGCAGGTAGAGAAGGAAGGCAGAGCCTCTGTCAATAATTCCTAGTCTTTTAAAAGCAACTGCGTATGTGTAGACAGAAGACAGAGCCTGTTTCAACCATGCCTAGTCTTTTAAGGGCAAATGCACATGCTCTGGCAGAAAGTGGCACCTCTCTCAACCACACCGAGTCTTTTAAAGCAACTGCTCGGGTGCAGATGGAAGGCAGAGCCTCTGTCAACCATACCTAGTCTTTTAAAAGCAACAGCACAGGCTCAGAGGGAAGGCAGAGCCTCTGTCAACCACACCTAGTCTTTTAAAAGCAACTGTGCAGGTGCAGAAGGAAGGCGGAGCCTCTGACAACCACACCTAGTCTTTTAAAAGCAACTGCACTTGTCGCAGACAGAAGGTGCAGCCTCTGTCAATAATGCCTAGTCTTTTAAAAGCAACTGCGCAGGTGCAGAAAGAAGGCGGAGTCTCTGTCAATAATGCCTAGTCTTTTAAAAGCAACTGCACAGGCTCAGAGGGAAGGCGGAGCCTCTGTCACTAATACCTAGTCTTTTAAAAGCAACTGCGCAGGTACAGAAGGAAGGCAGAGCCTCTGTCAATAATGCCTAGTCTTTTAAAAGCAACTGCACAGGCGCAGACGGAAGGCGGAGCTTCTGTCAATAATGCCTAATCTTTTAAAAGCAACTACCAAGCAATCACAAAGAGGGAAGAAGTGGTTCTGTCAATCAACCACTGATCTGGAGGCTGATGGTTCCCAGAAATCTGGTAGTCTTTTCTTTGACTTTTTACTGTGACTTGAATTTTTCAGTCTCATGAGCAGAATCCATCTTCCTTAGATCTAGAATCTCATTTTATTGAGAGTCCTGACTATAAAATTAGAAGCCTAAATTTAGTAGCCATTCCTGATAGTTTCACAAGGGACAACAGAATTGGGCTTTTGTGAGGCATCTCATGTGAATGACAATCCGACTGTTCTTAGTCCTCATTCAATATCTTTCCCTGAACTGTTGTAAGTGCTGAGATGTTCACAATACGCTGACTGCAGGACATTACCACCAGGTAAGACATTAAATATACAAACAATTTAAGTGTGATTAGTATCTGAACAATAAAACGCTATTCAAAACAAATAGTCATATCTTTTGACATGAATTGGGATGTCCTATGCCTAGTCTGTCAGTAAATTTTCAAACTGGCTTTAATAAAGATTTTGTGTGTTTCTGTTAATTCTCTACTTACTAATACGTTAGATTTTTTTAAAAATTAAAGCCAATATAGGAAACAAATATTATGTATATTGATAAGTTATGAGGTAAGGGTTCAACACACGTATGTATTAATAATGCTTAAGACAAATATATTTATCTCTGTAAACATTACTTGTGGTAAAAAATTAGTTTCATTCTAGCTTATTAAATTACAGCATAGTTTTGGTTGATAGTCACCATATTGTGCATTAGAACAGCATAAACTTTTTAGTATTCACTGATTGGACTGTATTTATCTCTCTCTCTCAGATTCTCCCTATTTTTTGCCAAACATTATTCTACTTCCAAGTTCTATGTGTCAGCTTTTGTAAAAATCAATGAGCCTGTCTAAATGTATTCAGAATATTAAATGGAAATCAATGGGATTTACAGCTTTCTCATTCATTTTTCTATTATAAAAGCTTAAAATGTAAGAGCAATAAGTTAACATTTACAGTACAGTATTTTCACAAGTAGAGCAATGATAATATAAAACAATGAAGAACCCTACACGGTATCTTTAACATGGATGAGGACATCTGATTTTTAGTGATAACTCAGTTTTAGCACACTTCTAAGCTGCCAAAACCTGCATGGGCCTCAGTATCAGTTATATAAGTTTATTATATAATAGTTATTTTTGTCACTGCTTGTATTAATCAACTTTGTCACTGTGATAAAATAGTCAAAATAAACAAGCTAAATGAGAAGATGTTTATTTTCTCAAACTTTCTGAAGTTTTAGTCCCTTGACATCTGGTTCTATCGTTTCTCTGTCTGTGATGACATGTAACTAGAAACTGAAAGATAGGGCAAGCTAATCCTGCTCATCTCATGGTAGACAGGAAAAATAGAGAGAGGGAAACAGTCTAGGATCATTAAAGGAGTGTTCCTTAATCAAACCATAAAAGTGATACTTATTAAAACCAAAGAAGAAATTTACATTTTATAGGTAGCACATAAGTTATATTTAAAAAAATCAAGAACAATGATACTAATTTTGTTGAGAGGGAATAAACTGATAAACAAAGACAAAGACAACAACTCAATAGTACAATATTTACCTATCACATAAGAAGCCTAGGGTTCAATTTTTAGTACAGAGTAAAAGGGGAAAAAAAGAGGACAGACTGAGCAAAGATAAAAGTTTAATAATTCGTTTACAAATATTATTTGTGTATTATAGTGTTGAGAAGAGTTAAAATCTGATCAACTAAAATGGTTGAATTTGCTGTTTACTTGTATTTTCACTTTTAATGGGATATTTAAATCTTGGCCTCTCAGGATACATTGGCTACATAGAGGGCAGGTTAAATTAACAATTGCCATATGTTTATTTAAGTCCTAAGAAAGAAAAGTTTAATCAGACTAGTTTCTCAGACTGGTTTATGAGAAGTAAGAAATATTTTTTTATTTATGTCTAAGCAGCTTTAGTTTCATATACTTCACTCAGCTTTGGTCAAACTGTCATTACAGATCATTTTAATAATTAATTAATTACTAAACATTAGTCCAAATTATTAAATCAATATTAAAGTCAATAACAAAACTGTTATAAGCATAAACTTGAAAAAACTCACAGAAAATATGAATGTAGCATATTGCTTTTAGAAACTCCATGGCTTTTATCTGATGGAAATTAATTATATTTTTATTCAAGTAATATAGGATTCTCAAAATCAGATTTTATGTATTTCCAGAGCAAACGTATGATCTTAGTCTATGTACCTTTAGCTAAAAAATTCAACCTCATGCAGTGGTGGTGCATGCCTTTAATCCCAGCATTCAGGAGGCAGAGGCAGGGGAATCTCTGTGAGTTCCATGCCAGCCTGGTCTACAAAGCAAGCTCCAGGACAGCCAGAGCTGTTTTACAGAGAAATCTTGTCTCAGAAAACCAAAACACACAAAAAAGTATACAAAACTTCAACCTCATAAAATTTCTTCCCATTATAATGTTTTCTGGTATACATAATACATAATGCATTTTTCAATCCAATCTTATTGTTTGGAAATGTCATTTGACCATGTAAAAGGCGAGGGACAGTATAATAATGTAAGTAAAAATTTGGCAGCTTCTGCCTCATGAAGCTTATTACTTTTTATCAAGGAAAGAAAAGATACCTATAAATCCAATAGAAAAAAGTTTATATACAGACTACACAAATAATGGTACATGGATATTTCTTGGAAATGCATTGAAGTTTTAGATTGTTCTTTGAAGTATATAGCTATTTTGAAAACTCAATTCATTCAATTCATGAGTATAAGATGACTTATTCAGTTAATTTCCTATGGTGTTTTAAGGTTTTCATTTTAGAGACAATTGTTACGTTTATTTAAAGAATATTAGTCACACATTTTTCTCTAGGGACCATGACCTCTCTGGTCTCACATTTTTGACTTCTTAATACTGTTAGATATGGGTTTTATATCATGGAGTTGGCCTTACATGCAATAAAAAGTGGTTAGTTACTCCCATAACATTTGTGCCACTATTGCACCAATAGGTGTTTCTTGCCAACAAGTTACTATTGTAGATCACAAGATTCACAGCTAGGTGAATTTGGAGTTATTTTAATTTTCCATTTGTCATCTTTCTTTTTCTTTTTAAATTGATTTTATTGAGCTATAAATTATTCTCTGCTTTTCTCCCTTCCTCTCTCCTCCCCTTCATCCCTCTCCCATGGTCCCCATGCTCCCAATTTACTCAGGAGATCTATTAACATTTTTTCTACTTTTCCTTTTTTGAAAGAACTGCTCCTTTCCCCTGGTAATCTGATAACTGTAGATATTTTGAATGAATCACACAATATAAATCTTAAAAGCTAGTAACAATCAACAAATAAAAAAATTATAACACCACAACCCTAAGATTCCTAATAATGGGGGACACAGATCCTGAACTTGCAATCTTCTGTAACTAGGCAAGACTTCCAGTGGAGGGATTTGGACAACAATCCAGCCACAAAACTTTGAACCTATAATTTGCCCTGCCTTCAAGGTGTGCTGGGATGAAAGTGACACAAAACTTGTGGGACCCCAATGGCTGGTTCAGCTTGAGGTCCATGCCATGAGAAGGAGGCACTGACACTGAGTGAAAGGAAATCCAGGAACCAGAAACTAGACAGTCTAGAGACCTAGGACTGAAACAAACATGACTGACAAAAAATGTCAAGTGAAATGATTCATAATGATATTCTGCTATATTTGTATACAGCAGCCTAACATAATTATCATTAGGGAGTTTTCATCCAGCAACTGATGAAAACAGATTCAGAACTCCACAAACATTAGGTGGAGCTTGAGAATGCTGTGGAAAAGGGGGAAAAAAGATTGTAGGAGCCAGAAGGGTCAAGAACACCACAAGAAAACCCACAGAATCAACTAATGTGGGCTCATAGGGGTTCAAGAGACTGAATTAATGATCAGGGAACTTGCATGGGTTTGACCTAAAGAACTCTACATATATGTTACAGTTGTGCAGCTTGGTGTTCTTGTGGGAGTCCTAACAGTGGGAGTGCGGGCTGTCTCTGACTCTTTTTCTTGGCTTTTGGGACCCTTTTCCTCCTACTGAATTACCTTGTCTAGACTTAATATGAGAGGAGGTTCCTAGCCTTGTTGTAACCTGATATGCCATATTTAGTTAATATCCATGGGAGGACTGATCTTTTCTGAAGGGAAATGGAGGAGGACTGGATTTGGGGAAGAGGGGAAGTAGGGATGGGGGACTGGGAAAAGAGGAAGGAAGGGAAACTGTGGTTGGGATGTAATATATGAGAAAAGAATAAATTTGAAAAATATTTTAAAATGAAAAGTCATGCAAAAGTTGTCCTTCTGGGTCTGAGTTACTTCACTCATGGTGATGTGTATAGCTTCTTCACTAACACAGGGACCAACAACTGGAAAACATGCAGAGAGTAGGAGACTTTGCAGCACTCAGCCTTAAATGGGAAATTTTTATTATACTACTCTCTTCAGGGATCAGGGTATCTATGTGCTGATAGAGGAGGAGAATGATTGAAAGAGTAAATTGTGAAATGGCTCCAAAGAAACAGCTATTTCCAAACAGATAAGAGTTTGTTTATGTACATGTGAAATTATGAAGACTATGACATCATGTACAACACCTGTACTCTTTTCATTCTTTCTTCTGGTTAGCTTGATTTTGTTTTTTCTCAATATTTTTTATCTTTTTAACAAACTAACTCTTGGTTTCTTTGATTTGTTATCTTTTCTTTTTATTCCATTTCTTGATTTCTGCCCTGACATTTTTTTTTCGTTTTTTTTTTTTTTTTTTTTTTTTTTTTTACATTTGGCTTCTTTTTTGTGTGTGTGTTCCAAGCCTCAAAGGAACATTGTTACTTGAAATCTCTAAAATTTTAATATAAGTACTTGGAACTGTCAATTGCCCTCTTCTCGCTGCTTTCATTCTATCCTATTGATTTTAGTATGCTGTGTTTTCATTTCCATTTTTCTTCAAACTTCTTAAAAATTCTTTTTGATTTCTTTTCATCTTTGCTTTTTAATTCTTCCAGCATTGTCTCTCTCTTTCCCTCTCCCTCCCCTCTCTCTCCCCTCTTCTTCCCCCTCATATGTGTATGTGTGCTGCACACATGTTTTTTATGTGTGATATATGCATATACCTGTATGTCTGCAAGTATACTTGACTGTGCATGTGCAAATGAAGTCATAGATTAATATGAGGTGTCTTCCTCTATTAGTCTCTGCATTACTTTCATTGATTTTTAGTTTGTAGAGACAGGGTTTCTCTGTGTAGGCCTGGCTTCCTGGCACTCACTCTGTAGGCCAGGCTGGCCTCAAACTCACAGAGATCCACCTGCCTCTGCCTCCCGATTGCTGGGATTAGAGGCACATACCACCACACCTGGTATGTACATTAATTTTTGAGATAAGGTCTTTACCAGAATCTGGATCTCACTGCTTTGGCTAGATCGGCCAAACAGAGAAGCTCTATTCTCTACTGTCTCCGGTGTTGGGGTTACAGATGTAACCATACCTGGCTTTTTAAAATGTAATAGGGGATTCAAACTGAGGTCTTCAGTTTGTGCAGCAAGCACTATATCCAGTGAACCATCTTTTCAGCCCTATTTTTCCCATGACCTATTCATCATTCAATAAGGTGTTGGTCATTGTTCATGAGTTTGAGTATGTTCTCTAGTTTCTTTTACTGTTGATTTCATGTTTTGCCCCATTGTAGTCTGATAAAATACAACAAATTATTTCAGTTTTTCTATATTTGTTAATGGTTGCTTTTGTTGTTGTTCTGTTATATTATGTACTTTTAGAGAAAGCCTCATGAGTTGCTGAAAAGATTGTGTAATTTTCAGTGCTCAGATTGAATGTTGTGTGGTTGTTAGAACTATTTTATCTGTGATATCATTTTACTCATTTTTTTGCCATGAGAGCACAAATCCTTTCTATGTGTCTATCATTTTTGCAACAGGGAATACTTAGGACATTGATATATATGGAAGTGGTAAAATATACATGAAAATAAGCTTTGCCAACAAACACAAGTATGTTTCAAGTCAGGCTATATGATTTTTAGTAACTCTTTCATTTAAGAGTTTCCCAACATGGCACAAAGTTTGTTGAAGTTCTTTGAAATCTTCCAGGAAAACATCACAATTTTCTTCTTGTCATTAAACTCCTTTTGTGAATAGACTACATGTTTTATGGCTATTCATTCCCATCAAAATAATAATAGTAATGACTGGAAGGGTTTAGTGTAGGCTATGCTTTTACAGATAAGTATTATTAAAATAATACTATTATACTTATTTATTTTATGAGTGGGTGCAAATGCAGTATAGCAAGGGTATGTAGGAGGTAAGAATACAATATGGAGAATTCAGTTCAATTTTTCCACTAAGTGAGTCCTGGGGATGGAATTCAGGTTATCAGGCTTGGCAGAAAACACTTTGTGGCTCACATGTTTCTAATTCTTATGTCTACCCAAAATATTTCATTCCTTAAGATATCAGAAAATTGATCTGAGTTACACAGTAGCATAATCTTGAAACTAAATATATGAATTTACTGACTCAGTTATGGAAATACTATATGTAAATATAAATTCTCAGAACTGTAATGAACATGAATGCCTATAAAATACTTATTCATACTTTACCTTGTTATTAATAATTGCTTTTTTAAGTGTAAGTGTCCTACATTATTCAAATAATGGATACAGAGCCCTTCCTGGATTTCAACTATAGGCAATCAAAGATTTTTTTAAAAAAAGGTTTAGCTCATTGCTCACTTTGAAGTATATACTTTTAATTTTCCCTCTGATTCTTTTAGTCTTACTAGTGATTCATAAGCCAAGAGGTAAATCGAAAACTCTTCAAGGAATACTGAGTTTATGGGAAAATCAGAGCTCAGAAAAATAATTTGTTCGTTCAAGCAAGAGTGTTCTTTTCCTCCAACACCAAATTTTCAAGAAAGATTCTACGTTAAAATGATACCTAACAGGAAACACTCCATAACTTATTTCCTTTGTACAATAAATCTATTGTAATCCTCTTTATGTTGAAACCTGGGCGTTTGAAAAAGTCCCTGGCTCGTCATATGAGCACTATAGTACTAGTAAAGTGTTATATATCTACTCAAAGCCTCACAGGAGAGCACACAGGGAAAATGGGAATTCAGGAATGAAGTTTTACCTCAAGAAACTCTATATTACGTTAAGTATGTTATCAAAAACTTGGGTTAGTAACAATGCCTTGGTTCTCTGCTAAAAAAAATCCAAAAATTTTGGTGTCAGAAAGACTCAGAAAGTTTGCTATGGAATAAAGTACTTTACATACGTACATATATATATGCTTGTATGTATACTGTAGGTGTGTTTTCATGGAAGCATCATAATAGTTTTACTATTTTATATAATAAAAATGTTAATACTAAAAGATTTTTACTATATAAACATTGTCTAATAGCTGTTTTCTTTACCAAGTTAGTTATATTCTTTTGCAAGTTTATTTCAGTGGTACAACAGGAAGGTTGTCAAGAATAAGAAACAATATCATACTTGAGCATATTTGAAAATATGTTTTTATGCTAACCATTTTGTAATGAATTAGAGATTATAATTTGCATTCATGCGATCACTGAGAAACAATCATGGTAAACATATAGACATAATTACCTTAGTGTACTCACACTGGACTTTGAGTTCTACTATTTTTTGTGAATCAGAAGTTATGAATTTATGTTCAAGTTGAATAATTAATTCACTGACCGTGTTAATCAAGCATTTCTCTTACAAAGTCCTGATTTTATCATCTTTAAAACATGAGCATTCTGGCATGTAATATAAGATAGTAACTTAAAAACATGATTCCCAACTACATTTTATTTTTTTTAAAATGTTTATTCATTATGTATACAATATTCTGTCTGTGTGTACGTCTGCAGGCCAGAAGGGGGCACCAGACCTCATTACAGATGGTTGTGAGCCACCATGTGGTTGCCGGGAATTGAACTCAGGACCTCTGGAAGAGCAGGCAATGCTCTTAACAACTGAGCCATTTGTCCAGCCCCCCAACTACATTTTAAATGCCTATGCTTATATTTATAGATAAGTGTGCCCCCAATACCTATTCTTATTGCCACAAATAAGTGTAGCTAAAAGCTTTCTTAATGTGTTTTATTTGGATGTGTCTTCATCTTTCTGTGTTTTGATTTCTAAAACAGGCAGCATTTGTGATAAATTGCATGGGTAGTTTTGAAATCTGAAGGAGGATATAATTCAGGGTATATGTATAGAATCACTATATGTCTAATTTTGGATGTTCATTGATGAATTTCTTGTCTTAATCATTCTATCATGTAAACAAATAGAAAGGTCTCATTGTTTCCCATCAATACATAATCTATATAATTATTTACCAATTAAAATAAAACTAATTATTTCACATTTAGTAGTTTTTCATATGTGGCCTATTCAATATTCCTCAGTTTCATAGCCTAACTTTGTAGGCTCATAACTGCTCACTAGATAGAAGTTAGCACACAAGAATCGAGCACATCACATAAGGAAATAAATCAAAGTGATAAGATGTCCCTGTAATGCTTATCTCATGTTGTACTTAAAAACTAGTTAATATATTCAAGTTCCTTTTACTTTGATGATGACTCTGTATTTTAAAGCCCTCCTGATTCTAGTATTTTATTTTAACTAAGACAACACATAGCTCCTAGCATTGTTTGGAGGTCAAGCCAGATAATCTTCTAAACAATCTTGCAATTAATAAAATAAACATGGAGTTCAAGAAACTATAAATATTTTCACTTCTAATCTGTTTTAACCTGTGCATTTTAATTTGCCTCATTAGTGACTTATTTTTACAAGTAATCGATGTTAACTCTGGGCACTGGAGTTTTGACTATATATTAAAGTAGTTGAGTGGAAAGCATAAGGCCAAGGGTTTCTATCTACAGCACCACACAAAAGTGATAAATGTGGTGTTTGTTTGTGTTAGTATTTGAATGTGGAGTATACTCACGAGTGTGTGAGTGCCAGAACCCATGTACCTGCACAGAGGCCATAGGATGGCACAGAATTTCCTATTATCTGGCTTATTCCCTTGAGACGGGACCTCTCTCTGACTCTGGAATTAGACTGACAGCCAACAAGCCCAAAAGTCCTGTCTTTCTGTGCTTCTTACAAAGGTGGAGTTCTTTGGTAGAGTCTTTGGGGTCGCTTATGTATACTATCATATCATCTGCAAATAACGAAAGCTTAACTTCTTCCTTTCCAATACGAATCCCCTTGATCCCCTTATGTTGTCTTATTGCTATTGCTAGAACTTCAAGCACTATAAAACCGGACTCGCTGAACATAGCAGACAAGGAGGACTACTGAGAACTCAAGAACAATGGCAGATCATTGGGGTGAGTTTGTGACCCGCGGCAGCAGCCCCGGACAGGGAACTCAGAAGTTCCTCACCCCCCCATCCCTCCTGGGCTCCCTGCAGAGACCCTACTCCCCCCAGACTGCCTCTCTCTTCCTAGCCCACCCAGCTTGCATCCAGAACCCTTCTTCCTTCTGCCCCCTTCCTTCTTTGGGCACATAACACCACCTAGCTCAGCCTGTCTGGGCTCTGGGGGCGAATCCTCAGGGCAAACAGGCAGGCACGAGTTCCTTTGTTTCACTGGCCTGCCTGCACCAAGCAAGGTAGGCGCTTTGTTCACGAACTACCCAACCAGCACGGAGATCTGATCTCGGCACCAGGAGAGCCATCATTGGGCACGGAGAGCTAATCTTGGCACCAGGAGAGCCATCATTGGGCAAGGACATCTGATATTGTCACCAGGAGAGACATCACTGGAGCACCAGGAGAACCATCACTGGGGAGTACCATCACTGGGAAAGTACAACAGTAGGCAAGGAGACCTGATCCTGTAAAAGAAGATCCATAGGAGAGCATTCGGAGGAAGAGATGGGCAGGCGCCAATGCAAGAATTCACCCAACAATCTGAAAAATAATATGAAACCACCAGAACCCAGCGACCTCACAACAAGAGGACATGAACACCTTAATCATGAAGAAGTAGAAAAAATTGACTTTATGAAGGTGATTGACGCCCTTAAACAGCATGTAAAAAAATGCCCTTATAGAAATCGATGAGAAGTATAACAGAAAGTTTGAAGAATTGAGTAAATCAGTGAATGATACCCTAGGAAACCAAGGAAAAACAATCAAACAGATAATGGAAACAGTTCAAGTCTTGAAAACTGAAATGGAGGCAAAGAAGAAAACACAAACAGAAGGCTGGCTGGACATGGAAAATCTAGGTAAACGAATAGAGTCTACAGAAACAAGCATAAGCAACAGAATACAAGAGATAGAACAAAGAATTTCAGATTCTGAAGATACCATAGAGAAAATAAACACGCTGATCAAAGAAAACAGCAAGGCCAACAAACTCTCATCACAAAACATTCAGGAAATATGGGACACAATAAAAAGACCAAACCTAAGAATAATAGGAGTAGAAGAAGGAGAAGAAGCGCAGCTCAATGGTCCAGAAAATATATTTAATAAAATTATAGAAGAAAACTTTCCCAACCTAAAGAAAGATATACCTACAAAGGTTCAAGAAGCATACAGAACACCGAATAGGCTGGATCAAAAAAAAATCCCCTCACCATATAATAATCAAAACACAAAGCATACAGAACAAAGAAAGAATATTAAGAGCTGCAAAGGAAAAAGGCCAAGTTACTTATAAAGGTAAACCTATCAGACTTACACCTGACTTCTCTATGGAAACCATGAAAGCCAGAAGGTCCTGGATAGATGTACTGCAAAAACTAAGAGACTGTGGATGCAAGCCCAGACTACTATACCCAGCCAAACTTTCGTTCACTATAAATGGAGAAAACAAAATTTTCCAGGATAAAAACAAATTTAAACAATACGTAGCCACAAATCCAGCCTTACAGAAAGTATTAGAAGGAAAATCACTAACCAAGGAGTCCAACATTAACCACAATATCTCAAACAACTAGAGACCCTTCACCAGCGCAACTCGAAGAAGGGAAACACACAAAATTTACTACTAAAAAAATGACCGGAGTTAACAACCACTGGTCATTAATATCACTTAATGTCAATGGACTCAACTCACCTATAAAAAGGCACAGACTAAGAGATTGGATACAAAAACAGGATCCAAAATTCTGCTGTTTACAAGAAACACACCTCAACCACAAAGACAGACACCTACTCAGAGTAAAGGGTTGGGATAAGGCTTATCAAGTAAATGGACCTAGGAAACAAGCAGGTGTGGCCATACTAATTTCTAACTAAGTTGACTTCAAACTTAAATCAATCAGAAGAGATGGAGAGGGACATTTTCTACTCATAACAGGAACAATTCATCAGGATGAAATCTCAATCCTGAATATCTATGCCCCTAATATAAAAGCACCCACGTACGTAAAAGAAACATTGCTATAACTCAAGGCAGCAATCAAACCGCACACATTAATAGTAGGAGACTTTAACACTCCTCTCTCACCAATGGACAGGTCAATTAGACAGAAACCTAACAGAGAAATAAGAGAATTAATGGAGGTAATGAATCAAATGGACTTAACAGACATCTATAGAATATTCCACCCAAATAGGAAAGAATATACCTTCTTCTCTGCAGCTCATGGAACCTTCTCGAAAATTGACCACATACTCGGTAACAAAGCAAACATCCACAGTTACAAAAAAATATCTGTAACCACCTGTATCTTATCAGATCACCATGGATTAAAGCTAGAATTCAACAACAATGCTACCCCCAGAAAGCCTACAAACTCATGGAAACTGAACAGTCAACTACTGAACCAAACCCGGATTAAGGAAGAAATAAAGAAAAAAATTAAAGTCTTCCTTGAATTCAATGAAAATAAAGAAACAACATACTCAAACCTATGGGACACTATGAAAGCAGTCCTGAGAGGAAAGTTCATAGCACTAAGTGTCCACTTAAAGAAAACAGAGAAAGCACACATTGGAGACTTAACAGCCCACCTGAAAGCTCTAGAAAAAAGAGAAGCAGACTCACCTAGAAGGAGTAGAAGACTGGAAATAATCAAACTAAGGGCTAAAATCAACAAAATAGAAACACAGAAAACAATTGAAAGAATAAATGAAACAGAAAGCTGGTTCCTGGAGAAAATCAACAAGATTGATAAACCCCTATTCAAACTAATCAAACGGCAGAGAGAGAATTTGCAAATTAATAAAATCAGAAATGAAAAGGGGGACATAACCACAGACACAGAGAAAATTCAGAGAATCATTAGATCTTACTACAAAAGCCTGTATGCCCCAAAACTGGAAAATATTAAAGAAATGGACACTTTTTTAGATGAATACCATATACCAAAGTTAAACCAGGACCAGGTAAACAACCTAAATACACCTGTTAGTCGCGAAGAATTAGAAGCTGTTATCAAAAACCTCCCTTCCAAAAAAAGTCCAGGACCAGATGGTTTCAATGCGGAATTCTACGAGAACTTCCAAGAAGACCTAATACCTATACTCCTAAATGTATTTCACAATATAGAAACAGAAGAGTCATTGCCAAATTCCTTCTATGAATCTACAGTAACTCTGATACAAAAACCACACAAAGACTCAACCAAGAAAGAGAATTACAGGCCAATCTCACTCATGAACATCGACGCAAAAATCCTCAACAAAATACTGGCAAACCGAATCCAAAAACACATTAGAAAAATTATCCATTATGATCAAGTAGGCTTCATCCCAGAGATGCAGGGCTGGTTCAACATACGCAAATCTATCAATGTAATCCACCATATAAATAAACTGAAAGAAAAAACCATATGATAGTTTCATTAGATGCTGAAAAAGCATTTGACAAAATTCAACATCCCTTTATGATAAAAGTCTTGGAGAGATTAGGGATACAAGGGTCATACCTAAATATAATTAAAGCTATTTACAGCCATCCGACAGCTAACATCAAATTAAACGGAGAGAAACTTAAAGCCATCCCACTAAAATCAGGAACACGCCAAGGCTGTCCACTCTCCCCATACCTCTTCAATATAGTTCTTGAAGTCTTAGCAATAGCAATAAGACAACATAAGGGGATGAAGGTGATTTGAATTGGAAAGGAAGAAGTTAAACTTGCGATATTTGCAGATGATATGATAGCGACCCCAAAAACTCCACCAAAGAACTTCTACAGCTGATAAATACCTTTAGTAATGTGGCAGGATATAAGATCAACTCCAAAAAATCAGTTGCCCTTTTATACACGAAGGATATGGAAGCAGAGAGGGAAATAAGAGAATCATCACCTTTCATGATAGCCACAAACAGCATAAAATATCTTGGGGTAACTCTAACCAAGGAAGTGAAAGACCTATTTGACAAGAACTTTAAGTCTTTGAAGAAAGAAATTGAAGAGGATACCAGAAAATGGAAGGATCTCCCTTGCACTTGGATTGGGAGGATCAACATAGTAAAAATGGCAATTCTACCAAAGGCAATCTATAGATTCAATGCAATCCCCATTAAAATCCCATCAAAATTCTTCACAGATGTTGAGAGGACAATAATCAACATTATATGGAAAAACAAAAAACCCATGATAGACAAAACAATCTTATACAATAAAGGATTGTCTGGAGGCATTACCATCCCTGACTTCAAACTCTATTACAGAGCTACAGTAATGAAAACAGTGTGGTACTGGCATAAAATCAGAAAAGTCGACCAATGGAATCGTATAGAAGACCCGGATTTTAACCCACAAACCTATGAACACCTCATTTTCGATAAAGGAGCTAAAAGTGTACAATGGAAGAAAGAAAGCATCTTCAACAAACGGTGCTGGCACAACTGGATGTCAACCTGTAGAAGAATGAAAATAGACCCATATCTATCACCATGCACAAAACTCAAGTCCAAATGGATCAAAGACCTCAATATCAATCTGAACACACTCAACCTGATAGAAGAGAAAATGGGAAGTACCCTACAACATATGGGCACAGGAGATCGCTTCCTATGTATAACCCCAGCAGCACAGACATTAAGGGCAACATTGAATAAATGGGACCTCCTGAAACTGAGAAGCTTCTGTAAAGCAAAGGACACTGTCACTAAGACAAAAAGGCACCCTACTGACTGGGAGAAGATCTTCACCAACCCCGCAACAGACAAAGGTCTGATCTCCAAAATATATAAAGAACTCAAGCCTGGCGGTGGTGGCGCACGCCTTTAATCCCAGCACTTGGGAGGCAGAGGCAGGCGGATCTCTGTGAGTTCGAGACCAGCCTGGTCTACAAGAGCTAGTTCCAGGACAGGCTCCAAAACCACAGAGAAACCCTGTCTCGAAAAACCAAAAAAAAAAAAAAAAAAAAAAAAGAACTCAAGAAACTAGACGTTAAAATGATAATTAACCCAATTAAAAAATGGGGCACTGAACTGAACAGAGAATTCTCAACAGAAGAAGTTCAAATGGCCAAAAGATACTTAAGGTCATGCTCAACCTCCTTAGCAATCAGAGAAATGCAAATCAAAACAACTTTGAGATATCATCTTACACCTGTCAGAATGGCTGAAATCAAAAACACCAAGGATAGCCTTTGCTGGAGAGGTTGTGGAAAAAGGGGTACCCTCATCCATTGCTGGTGGGACTGACAACTTGTGCAACCACTTTGGAAATCAGTGTGGCGGTTTCTCAGAAAAATTGGGATCAACCTACCCCTGGACCCAGCAATACCACTCTTGGGAATATACCCAAGAGATCCCTTATCATATGACAAAAGCATTTGTTCAACTATGTTCATAGCAGCATTATTTGTTATAGCCAGAACCTGGAAGCATCCTAGGTGTCCTTCAATGGAAGAATGGATGAAGAAAGAGTGGAATATATACACATTACAGTACTACTCTGCGGTAAAAAACAATGACTTCTCGAATTTTGCATGCAAATGGATGGAAATAGAAAATACTATCCTGAGTGAGGTAACCCAGACCCAAAAAGAAGATCATGGGATGTACTCACTCATAATTGGTTTCTAGCCATGGATAGGGGGACACTGAGTCTATAATTTGTGGTCCTAAAGAAGCTAAACAAGAGGGCAAACCCAAGGAAAAACATATAGTTATCCTCCTGGCTATGGGAAATAGACAAGATTGCCGGGCAAAAAATTGGAATCTTGGGGGTGGGGTGGGATGGGGGTAAGGGGAGATGGAGAGAGAAAAGTGTGAAGGAGAGGATGAGGGGAACTTGGGGAAACGGGATGATTGGGGATATAGGAAGGTTGGATAGGGGAGCAGGGATACTCATATCTTAGTTAAGGGAGCCACCTAAGGGTTGGCAAGTGACTTGAACTTGGGGTGGCTACCAGATGCCCAGGGCAATGTGCCCAGTTAGTTCCTTGGGCACCTGATGATAGGGAACCTGAAATGATCCTATCCTATAGCCTCATGGTCCTGACTTCGTTGTTCTCCCTCCTTCTGCTCCTCATTAGGACCTTGGGAGCTCAGTCCGGTGCTCCAGTGTGGGTCTCTGGCTCTATCTCCATCCATCGCTATATGAAGGTTCTATGGCGATATGCAAGATATTCATCAGTATGATTATAGGATAGGTTCATTTCAGGTTCCCTATCCTCAGGTGCCCCAATGAACTAACTGGGGACATTGCCCTGGGCATCTGGTAGCCATTCCAGGTTCAAGTCTCTTGCCAACCCTTAGGTGGCTCCCTTAACTAAGGTATGAGTTACCCTGCTCCCCAATCCAACCTTCCTTTAGCCCCAATCACCCCGATTCCCCCAGTTCCCCTCATCTTCTCCTTCACACTTTTCTCTCCCCATCACCCCTCATCCCCATCCCACCCCACCCCCAAGATTCCAATTTTTTTGCCCATCAATCATGTCTATTTCCCATAGCTGGCAGGATATCTATATGTTTTTCCTTGGGTTTACCCTCTTGTTTAGCTTCTTTAGCATCACAAATTATAGACTCAGTGGCCCCTATCCATGGCTAGAAACCAATTATGAGTGAGTGAGCAGAAGGAGAGAGAACATGAACAAGGAACTCAGGACCATGAGGGGTGCACCCAACCACTGAGACAGTGGGGCCGATCTATTGGGAGCTCACCAAGGCCAGCTGGACTGCTACTGAAAAAACTTGGGATAAAACCGGACTCTCTGAATGTGGCGGACAATGAGAGCTGATGAGAGGCCAAGGGGAATGGCACAGGAACTTTCATCTGGCGATAGATCGAGAGAGAGACAGAGACCCAATTTGGAGCAATGGTCTGAGCTCTTAAGGTCCAAATGAGGAGCAGAAGGAGGGAGAACATGAGCAAGGAAATCAGGACCACGAGGGATACACCCACCCACTGTGACAGTGGAACTGATCTATTGGGAGCTCTCCAAGGCCAGCTGGACTGGGACTGAATAAGCATGGGTTGAAACTGGACTCTCTGAACATGGCCGACAATGAAGGCTGATGAGAAGCCAAGGACAATGGCACTAGGTTTCGATCCTAATACATGAACTGGCTTTGTGGGAGCTTAGCCTGTTTGGATGCTCACCTTCCTGGGCCTGGATGGAAGTGGGAGGACCTTGGTCTTCCTGTAGGGCAGGGAATTTGGTCTACTCTTCAGTATCGAGAGGGAGGGGGAATGGACTGGGGGGAGGAGAAGAGGAGTGGGGATGGGGGAGGGGAGTGGGGGGAGGGGGCAATATGTGGGAGGAGGGGGAGGGAAATGGGAAACGGGGAGCAGTTGGAAATTTTAATTAAAAAAGAATAAAAAAAAGAGTCAACATTAAAAAAATAAATAAATAAATAAATAAAATGCATGGCTCATGGTGGGGAGGAGGCAGAAATTTTTAATAAATAAATAAATAAATAAATTTAAAAAAAAAGAAAAAACAAAGGTGGAGTTACAGGCACAAGAGCAAACCACACCCAGGTTTTAATTTTGGTGCTGGAGATTTGAAGTTAGATTTTTATGCTTACACAGCAAACACTCTTATCCACTGAGAAAACATAGAATAAATAAAATTTCAGGAGGTTGTATTTACATATTGTACATACATACATGTATGTATGTATCCACTACGCCATGAGTACATTTTTCTATTTCCCACTGGTAACTTATTAAATATTTATTTTATCCAAAATACTTTGAATTTTCTACTCTGAACTCCCCAAAAATGTGTTGATCTTTCATTTCAGTTTCATTGTGATGTTTTGATTAAATACATATTCTTGTGTTATTTATGAAATTGTGGAATTTCAGTTTTGATATTGAGTAGAATCCATTTGATGCTTGTTCTCAGATGTGATAACTATTTTTAATAAGTCAAGATTTACTCATTTGTTGCTCTTTTACTTTCACAGCCAAAGCACATCTGTCCTTCAGCCATGGGGAGCTTGCCATACATAACTGCTTTGTCTTTTACATCAAAGATAAGATAAATATCCATTGCCAGTTTACCACCGTAACCTGGTACAACAGTGCTCATCAGAACAAGGTCTTACTGCTTAATCTGGCCTATTAGAATAAGCCACGTAAGGAAGAACCATGTAGTTGACACTTATTATGAACTGCCTTACTTTCCTTCAACTCTGATTTCACCCATGTATGCATCATAAGAACTTTTAATACCATCATTGCATTTGTTGCCCTTGAATAAAACAAAAATTCAAAAAAGTGGAAACCGTCCAGTAAACAGGTTGTCTCATGAACTTGAATGGATTATGAGAAATAAGTCACATTACATATATAGTAGGAAGCTGGTTTACATTATGCCTATCATAGCATCTCTGCTAAAGGAATATTGCACCATGACTACCTTTAGTCTGGATTCATTCAATTGCCTGTTCCATTTAATTAGTCAGCCTATGTTATTAATATTAGGGTTTTTTTTTTAGATAGTCAGCATTTTGTGTTCCTTGTATGTTCTGGATATTAACTGATTATCATCTGAATTGCACAGAAATATTTTCTTCCATTTATAAGTTGTATTTTAAATTTTGTGACTGTTTCCTGTGCCATGTAAAGGCTAATTCATTATATTTAATTATATTTTTAATTTTGTTGTTTTGCCTGAGTCTTAAGAATTCTATCTAAAAATATTACCTCTATCAGTCTCTTAAAGTGTTTTTCCTGTTTTGGCTATTTCATGCTTTCTAGTTTCATAATAAAGGTTTTGGTGCCTTCTGAGTTGATCATGAATCTGAGAAGGATCTAGTTTTCATGCGTATATCCAATTTTACAGGTACCAACCATAATAGACTGTGTTTTTCTGTTGTGTGACTCTTGTGTCAAAATCAGCTGACTATTGCCGCGCATCGTGGCCTGGGTCTGTGGAAAGGGGCTGGAGGTTGAGAACACAGACGCAGAGACAGACTGACCAACACGCAAACTTTTAAACACTGATACTAAAAGCCCCTCTTTATTAGCACCATGGAGGCTTAAATACACTGCAGTCAATGGCCAACAGGTGAAAATCCTGTCCTCTGATCCTTTAAGCTAGGCACAGCTTCTAGTAACTTTAATTAGAAGGTTCTAGGAGGGAAGAGCAGCTGAAGGCCAGGACTCAGTCCCAACATCCAGCTGAAGGCCAGGACTCATCAGTCCCAACAGACTATATAAATACTGATAAAATTTGGAGTTCATCATTCTATGGCCTTAGTTTTGTGTCTGCTATCTGCTGTGGTGTTCGGGCTATTCCAAATTTGTAGTACATTTTGAAGTTAGTCATTGTATGATTTTCAATTTGTTGACATTTTCTATTATCTCAACATTGGTTTGGCTATGCGTTGTCTTTTGTAGACTTCATATTATTTCATAAAATACAGTTTTATACTATAAGACATTACTGCAATCATTTTTACAAGTCCTAGTAGATTTTATTTTTTAATGGAGTATTTAGATTTTTCTGTGTCTCCATCTATGAATATTTATATTTTAATTTCTTCATTTTCAGTTAGGCTGGTCTATATTTCTTCCCCTTTCCTAGTTGTTCTTGCTAAACTAGTACTCTATTTAACAAGAATGGTCAAATTCAGCATCCTCATCTTCTTCTTGTTTTAAACTTTTTCAGTTCCCTCAGTTGTACATGCTATTGAATGCGAGTTTTTCACCTGCCTTTTTCCTATTTTGAGATACAGTACTTATATGACTAAATAGTTGAGAATTTTCATTATGAAAGTATGTAAAATATTCCCAAATCCTTTTTATTTTGGATGTTGAAATTACCGTGAAGTAGGTTCTTCATTGTGTTGGTGTGTATGCACGAAGTCTTTAGTTCAATCTTTAGTGTGATTGCTGATAGTAACTGTTTGTTTCATTTCGCTTTCATATTTTTATTATTTGGATTTATATTTGTGCTCTGATTTTTATTGTTTACTTTCTTCTACTCTCTTTTTTGGTAGACTTGTTTATGGTTTATGTTTTCGTTAGTCTATGTTGTGCATTGTTATATCATTTATTTGAGATGTTAAAATAAGAATTTCAAAATTTAAAGTTTTAAAAGCCTAATGAAAAGTTCATTTAATAAAGCATGGTATTTGGTATAGTTATTAACAGCTTTATGTATGACAAGGGATTGTTTGCATTATATCTTTTTAAATAAAATATTCCAAATAATCACAGCATCTGTAAGATGACAAGACACAATATTTCTAGTATCATTTATGCCTTAAAAACAAGTATTCTTCTAAAAAATACAAAAACAAAACCAAAGAACAGTAAAACAAACAAATAAAGTAGAGTCTAGGATTATAAATTAGTGAATCATTCATATTCAGTTCACATTTTTTTTTCTTATCTGGAAAAGCTTTCCTGAAATCCTTAGCATAAATAACCACTGTTTTCTGCACTATCTCATAAGATTTTGCTCCCTTCTCTATTATTGAATACACTGTGTCTGTATTAGTTTCCATGCATGTCTAACTTCACACTGGATTAAGAACAAAGAAAGACTTTAGGCTTTATTCTAACCACCATAATATGACATTTCTCAAGAGGTTACGTGCTATGATTTAAAACAATAAAACTAATTATACAAACCAAACATAAAAGAATAAGAGCAAGAATTTCCAGATATTATATCATCATGTACAATGCATATATGTGTTTTTTGTCTTGTCTTACAATGTTTTCTGCCATTTTATAGTTTGTTTTAAATATATATGTGTATATATATGTATATATATTCAGTGTTTCTAAAGCTTTTGAGCATTCAAGCAAAAACTTGTCATCTTGGTCAGGATTGAAATTAAGCCCTAGGCATGAGTAGAGTTCCAGTGAAGAACAAATAACTCATTATGCTACTTACTGAAAATTCACCTTTTAAACAAAAACATGTTAACTTAAATTGCATGAAGTAAGGTTAACTGTTAGCCTTTTTAATGTTAAAATTGGTGAGACCTGAACTTTCCAGGGTGACAGAATAGAACTGCTCTGTAAATTCATTAAGTGACTGATTGGCTGTTACCACATCCAAATCCCAGTTTGCATAACAGTAGCAAAAGCATAAGGAAAGTGGCTTTAGCTGTAATGATATGATGCTGTTGCATGCCATTTCCTTGAGCTTATGTAACTCCAGAGAGTCAAAGAAACACACCCAAAGTTAGGGAAATATGACGCTTACATCAAGCTTTGGAAATTCTAGACAGAGAAAAAATAGAAATACTACCTTTTAGGCAGCATTTTAAAAATGTGTAATACATATTTCCTAGATATTATATTTCATCCTGTGCATTTTATATGGTGCTACACTTGCATTCAGTTACTAGTTCCATGCAGTACTGTGTGATGACTTCGACTTTAAACATCAGCAGTTTTTCATCCTTAAATAGTTATTTTTGAGGTCTTTAACAAAATTGTGTGGTAATTATTATAACTATTTTAAATAATAAGAAAATACAATGTAAAGGTAAATAGGCTTATCACCATTTCTGTAGTCACATTTCGTAGCAGTTTTTTTTAAAATCTGCATAACATTGTTTAATTTGCAAAATCTTTGATTAATGATTTGTACAGCTTGATAAACCTCACATTTTTGGCTTGCTAGTTTTAGGAGAAACTTGTGGGCTAAATCTCGAACCTCTTACATAAATACATCTCACTTTGTTAGTTGCTAGGTGCAGAAGCAAATGTTTCAGCCGTCAGTATATTTTTTATACACTGGAGGCAACTGCACATGAAAAATACTTTCCACTGATTTGCAAAGTCTAACATACTACTTTATTTTTATTTATATGTTTGAATATATGAGAGAATATATTCTGGGAAAATTTTAATCTAAGCTTGGATATAAAGGAAAAAATACAGGGGGATATTTAGCATATAATCTACATGGTAGAAGACCAAAGACTACCATAGTTTAACAGTGCCCATATTACTATACTTTTATAGAAATGCATATTTCTAGTTTCAGATATTACTCCTAAATTTTCCAGGTAATATATGAAATACTCTTCATATTCATATCAAAGTTAAAATGTGACATACATACAGCATATGAAATAAAAGATAAAGAATATAGAGCCAAGAAATTGTACTGCCACTTCTAAATTTCTATTCATGTTAAATCAGTTCATGAACCTTATAACAAATTTTGCATGAGTTATTTTAGGGCCTTAGAAAAATAAATTATGACTTTAGCAATTAAAATGGATTCGTGGTGATAAAGGATCTGGAGCAAATGAAACAGTAATCAGGGACATTTATTTGCTCATTCATTAAAGTATCAATTGCCACAATTGTTCCACACACTTCAGTAATCAAAGAAGATAGAGCATGAATTATCATATGATGTTGATGGCATGCAAACCAAATCAAAAACACAAAAATGAAAGCCTCTGTCAGTGGCCAAAACATATTTGTTTAGGAGTGGCAGTCCAATTGACTCTAACTCAGTAGTACATCAGAAAGTAACATTCAGCTGTAGTTAGAACTGCAACCCTGGGACTGGAAATATGGCTTAGCAGTTCAGTGCAAGATTATGCTGTCATGAATTTTTATATTCAGAAGCTTCCCATTGTGCTTAGAATAATATTCATACTCTAGAGCACTCCCCACATTACTCTTCTTGACATGGACTCTGTTGAACTTCTCTTGTTTTGTCTCTGGATGTGTGACCTTTCCAATCAGCTTATCTCCTTACATATAGTCCTTTAATAAATAGAAATTATCAAATGTGCCTTTATTTTACATCTTTCAAGACCTTCTGACCTGTATCAGGTCAGAGAAAGTATCTTATTCCCTACTCTATACACACTGTCAGACTCACAATAAACATAATTGCATTATTTTTTGTGTTTGTATAAAACATATGAAGAAATGCAAATGAATGGGGAAACCCCATGATTCTTTAAAATTAAGTCTCTTAATTCACTTTCTATATCAAACTTTGTAATTTCCACAGTATTACCCCATTTTCTATAGCCAAGCAATCTGGCACAAAAACAGTAGCTGCTCTATGTAGAGCTTCATAAGTCCAAAATATTCGCCAGGTGTCTTCTCATCTGGAAGTTTTTCTAAGTTTATTGTTACTTCTGTTGTCAGAATTGAGTTCTTTATAGTTACAGGGCTAAAACCCCTGTTTACTTGCTAGAGACTATTCTCAGCTCCTTATAATAATCTAATTCTATTTCACGTGGTCCCTTCATCCTTAAAACAATTCTTAATTTGTTATCATTACTATCACTATTATCATTATGTGTATACATGTGGTTACACATATGTCAGCACATATGTGCCATAGCACATGAGTAGAAATCAGAAGAAAACTTGGGGGTAGTTGGGTACTCCTTCCAAAATATGTACGGCAAGTAACTTTACTCTCCTTAGCCATCTCACTAGCCAAGCCCTTTCATTTTCAAATTGACAATTGTAACATGAGGGCTGGCTTGTTGGAGTTTCTGTCCTTCCTGGTTCCCAGAGTTGTTAGGTCCCAAAGAATCACACAGAAAGTCTACATAAGTTATAAACTGATTGGCCCCTTAGCTCAGGCTGCTTGCTAACTCGTATAACTTATATCAATCTATTATTCTTATCTATGTTAGCCACATGGCTCAGTACCTTTTTCAGTGGGGCAGGTCACATCCTGCTTCTTCTGTGATTTGGGCAGGACTGGGGAAAGAGCTTCCTTCTTCCCAGACTACTCCTGTTCTCCTTGCCCCACCTTTACTTCCTGTCTGGTTGTCCCACCTATACTTCCTGCCTGGCCCCACATGGATAACTGCATCCACAGAAAGCCTGAGAAAGCTGGGGAAAAAATAGAGTAAAGCATGTGTTCTTGGTAGCAGCAATTTCTCAGTTCTGCTCTGCTTGCTACAAGCAAGCAAGTGCTCTTAGCTAAGAGAGGCTTCCTGACTCAGCTTTAGCTGTAAAACCCTGTAGCTCCTTAAGAGGTCCTGCCATGAACACTTAAATAGTGTTGATGAAAAGCTGACAGTATGCTTTTTGGTTTTCAGCCATAGCAGGAAATAAAGTTGTGTCGTTTTAAAATGCCAGCTTTCTGAGCCTACATGCCAGGGCAAACTCTGACTCTTTCAGGCAGGTGGTCTGACTACAGAGCATTTGAATATTGTTTGTGAGCACACTGCTGCAGGTTGCTTGCTGGCAGGGACCTTGAAATTCCATATAGTTGTGGCAATAAACATGGCTCTGGCCAGTACCTCTGCCATGAGGCTGGAAAGCCAAGGAATGGGCTGGATCCAGCCATCAAAGCCACAGCTTTAATCCTACCCATAATGCTTAGTAAATTAAAAGGCTCATGTGGTCAGAAAAAGAGAGAGAGATACAGTAAATATAGATTTAAAATCAAAGAAAACTCTAAATGGTTTACTTTTTTTAAAATTATATGTAGGCTTGAAAAAAAAGATTCAAGTCCTTAAAATAAAAAATAAAGAGAGTAGTTGGGTGTGGTGGTACACACCCTTAATCCCAACACTTGGGAGACAAAGGTAGACTGACCTCTGTGACTTCAAGGTGTGGTAGTACACAATTTTAATCCCAATGCCTGGGAGGCAGAGACAGACAGATCTCTGTGAGTTCAAGGTGTGGGTAGCACACACCTTTAATCCCAGCACTGGGGGGCAGAGTTGGCAGATTTCTGTGAGTTCAAGGATAGCCTGGTCTACAGAGTGAGTTCCAGGACAAAGATGGACAGATATCCTGTCTCAAAAAGCCAAAAATTAAAAGTAAAAGAAATACAGTTTGAAATGAGAGACTGTGTATTCATTCTGAGTTAAGAAAAATCAGGTTTGATCAAGGAAGACCAGCTGAAAAATCTCCAGTAGGAATAAATGGCCCAGATGTCTGAGTACTACATCCAGAACAGATTCAACATACTGCCTGAGATGATCAAGCCTCACAGGATACTCCAGTCAGGACTTGATCATAACTCTAAATTTTCTTTTGGTCCCCATAAGATTATCAGTGCCCCCAACCAGCCGGAAATAGCCTGTTTTTTTTTTGGGGGGGGGAAGCAGTGTGGGAAAATTGTCTGTATTCTGTCAATCATATTTTAAATAAATGCTGATTGGCTGGTAGCCAGACAGGAAGTAGAGGTGGGGCAATGAGAACAGGAGTGTTCTGGGAAGAAGGAAGCTCTTCCCACAGTCCTGCCCAGATCACAGAAGAAGCAGGATGTGAACTGCCCCACTGAAAAAGGTACTGAGCCATGTGGCTGACATAGATAAACAACAATAGGTTAATATAAGTTACAAGAGTTAATAAGAAGCCTGAGCTAATGGGCCAATCAGTTTATAATCTAATATAGACCTCTGTGTGATTTTCTTGGGGACTTGACAGCTGTGGGAACTGAGCAGGACAGAAACCCCCACAAGTCAGCCCTCATGTTACAGACAATGGTACTTTCTTTCAAACTCTTTTCCTGATTGAATCTCTAGCTTCTTCTGCCATCAACTAGGAAAAGTTCTTAAGTTATTAGGAGACTAATAAACTCTGCCCATGCAATATACTTGGGAGAATGACACAAATTTCACCTTATTCACATGTTCCAGGTTTAAGGCAGATTAGAATGGGGACACTTTTAGAAATTCTGCTTCCTAAAAGTTCACTTGTTCACAATACTCATAATTCTCCAAATTCCATTTTTTTCATTAATTAAATATCTTTTGCATATTTCCATTGGAATTGTCACAAAAATTTCAATGAGATATATCTCATATTTTCATGATTTATGGAATTCTGCTTTTTAATTTTTTTTTTTTTTTGGTCTTTCGAGACAGGGTTTCTCTGTGGTTTTGGAGCCTGTCCTGGAACTAGCTCTTGTAGACCAGGCTGCTCTCGAACTCACAGAGATCCACCTGCCTCTGCCTCCCAAGTGCTGGGATTAAAGGCGTGCGCCACCACTGCCTGGCTGCTTTTTAATTTTTGATTCTACAAAGATAACATAGACATTAAGAACTGCAGGATCCAACATTGTGTGCTGTATTTATTTCATAAAATATACCATTAAAAGATCATTTCTATCACATGTTAAAGAAAACAGTGAATTATTGACTTCAGAAAGGAATTTCATTGCTGGAGAAATTGAAAGAAATGATGGCCAGTGCATATATGTAAATATAGAATATTTTAAAATTTAAAAAAATATAATGATTTATTTTTACTTTGCTTATACAAGTGTTAGAAGTCAGAATGGTAGAAGCACATACTATAAAGATTCTAAGAGTTTTTATCATAGCATTTGACTCTATATATGATGTGTGTGTGCGTGTGTGTGTGTGCATGCATGTGTGCATGGGTACATGCACAAATGTGGCAACCAGAAGTCAATATCTTTCTCTGTGTCTTTCTACCTTTTTTGAAACAGGATCTGTCACTAAACCTGAAGTTCACTGATTCAACAGACTAGCTGGTCAGTGAGCTCTGTAGATATTCTTGTTTCTACCTCCCCAGTTCTGGGATTACAGGTGTATAATACTGTGCCCAGGTTTTTGTTTGGGATCTAGGGATCTGAAATCAGGCCCTCATAGCAAGCACATTGCCAGCTAAGCCATCTCCACAGGAATGCTTCATTTCTCTATGTTGTATTGAAATTATTATTACTTACATGTTTATCTTGACTACTCATAAACCTAAGCACTATCTAATTTGCTTATGTCGCTTTCAAAGATTCAGACATATAAAAGATGTGAAGTATACATTTTTCAAAAATAAATGAAAATTATTATTATTATTATTATTATTTTTATTATTTTGGTTTTTCGAGACAGGGTTTCTCCATAACTTTTGGTTCCTGTCCTGGAACTAGCTCTTGTAGACCAGGCTGGTCTCGAACTCACAGAGATCCGCCTGCCTCTGCCTCCCAAGTGCTGGGATTAAAGGCATGTGCCACCACCGCCCGGCATGAAAATTATTTAAATGGAGAAATATATGTCTTATCCAGTTACAGAAAGAAAAATAGAACTCAGTTGAGAGAGAAGTAGAGTTGATTGACTGATGGCCTTTTCTTTTTCAGGGTCCAATTAAAGAGCCTACATTATATTTAGTCCTCAGTCCTATTAATCTTTTTCATGGATGTTTTCAAATATGAATTAGACATAATGTCTATAAAAGATTGCAGACTTAGAGTATGTCTGTTACAAAAACTTGTTTTTACCCCACCTCTATATAGTTTTAGATTGTTTGGGGAGAATGCAGTGAAGGAGAATGAAACAGAATATATGGAAACGTATTAATGGGCTATTGTTAGTTCAAGGGATATTGTGTATGTGTAGTAAATTGTACTGGTAGCTATGGAGAGAACAGATTTAAGTAATATCTAAGGGGGACATATCACCAGGGCTGCAGAATGTTTCATATTGAATTATCAGAAACAGAGAAATGGCATTCGATTTCAACTTGACCACTGGAATAGCAGGGTTTTTCCCCCCAAGGTTTGAAACAGTGGATTCAACATTCCAACTTGGGATAGAACAAAATGATAATTTAATGCTTTTTTGGCTGAGTTTGACGTAGTTGCTTGGTAATTATGTTGAGATATAAAACATCACGTTGGATAAAAATAGCTGAAGTCTGTTGCTTTGTACTGTTGGTAACTGATTATGAATAGAGTACAGGTGGTAGTAAATTGAGAAAGATAAATATGTAAAGTAGGAGACCTTGTTGCACTCTGATGGATGGATGAGTGAATCTTTAGATGTTTTGTGATATTGGAGGTGGGTCTGTCTTCTGGTCTGTGATGGTTTCTCAGATTTCACTTATCTAATGAGTGTTGTGAAAGGCAGGTTCTGTAGACTTTGAGTGCTTCTGTAAGTTCTTGCTGAAAATGCTAAGAATTGAAGACTCTAATTGCTTTTAATACAGGCCATTTTCAGAGTGCATTTAAATGGAACAATATTGAGGCATGAGAAAGCTTATTATTTGCTAAAAATGAGTCTATTTGGTATGCAAGCTTGTACATCTTCATCTTTAATGCAAAACTATTAGGTCTGTCCATCTGATTATCAAGAGACTCACAGAACCAATGAAATAACAAAAACAAGCAAATTTAATAATTTATTAGCTTTTAAATGAACTAAAATCAAATCTAGACTGAGTAATAGATTATAAAGTTTTTTAAAAATTAATATATACAAAAAAATTAATAAATGTGAAACTGAGATTTGTAAAGAATGGAGAGTAGATATGGGTAGTAGGGAAATGGGAGAAGGTTGGAATAAGAGTGTTTAGTATACCTTATATGGATTTATGAATTGTCAAAGAAGAAATTTATTTGGAAAATTGTTATAAAAATTAAAAAATATATAAAAAGTGAGATATTCAAGATAATCATGAAAATTCCTAAGTAGAAAAAATTACATAACCAAAGAATATGAAGAGTCTTAAGTTTAAAAACAAAGAGGAAAGATGGTAATTATAATCACTTTAAGAAATTGAGTAACTAATGATAGAAAAGTGATGAATGAATTCGATAACTTATTTATTGGAGGCTTTTGTGGAAGGTGAATCAGGAATGATGTGAATGCAAACTTTAAATGTCTAGGACAATGAATCTACAACACTCTGTTTCTCATCTGAGAATTCGAAAATCCTATGTGGCATATATCTATATAGCTATCTGCATTCATGCCTTAGAAATTAACAGACATTTTTACAATATTCTATTATTAATCATTTTAAGGTAACAATAAATTCTTTGCATTTTAAGTTCAATAATATATTATTATAAAATCTTTATTTTCAAAGAAAAGAAAATTGTGAAAGTTTACCTTTCTGTGAATTTGCATAATACCAAGATTTAACTAGCTTCTCATATTTGGTACTGGATTCAGCTGGCTGATATATTATAATTTGTGTAAGCTCTGGAAAGTGTCAATAAACATTCTTGCAAATGACTACAAAGGTACATAATGTGTTATTATGAAAATATGTTTGACCTTGGGAACCTTGAGTGTTTCTTAGTCACCTTCTCAGAATTCTTGGGTCACACTGAGTGAACTGTTAGAGCAGAAAATGGTGAATATTTACATGTGAAATATTTTTATAATTTGACCAAACCACAAACAAAATATGAAGATATTGCCACTGCTACAAATATTTTGCTATTCAGAGACATATGAGTTTTAGAACAGAAAACGGTGAATATTTACATCTGAAATATTTTTATAATTTGACCAAACCACAAACAAAATATGAAGATATTGTCACTGCTACAAATATCTTGCTATTAAGAGATATATGAGTTAGTTTGATTGATTGCTTTGATATATATCCACTTGAAAATTTTAATGTAGCAGAAAATAATGTGAAACTGGCTGCTCTCAAAGACAGGGTAATATTTCTTGATTGGAGAGACTTGTAAGTAGAAAAACAGGGAGTGATTAAAAATGCCTCTGGGGCAACAAGAGTAGGATTGTTTTTTTCATAGGAATGCTAACTCCATGATTGGATCTTGATATTAAAAAAGAAAGCAAGTTTCATTATTTTCTTTCCACCAGTAATGATGCACATGTGCTGGACTCCAGAAAATGATTCTAAAACTCTGTGATCTCTACTAATGATTAAAACATGATGCTTTAGTCTTATCAATGAAATGAGATTGATGGATAATTTACTGAGAGATTTTGAATGCAAATGTTAAGCAATTAGAGAATTTAAATTTTATTTAAAGTGTGGTGTAAAACACTAACATTTTATAAACTTGAAATAGCTGAACTGTCATTATTTATAGTGTATATTTTTCTTACTTTATGACTGTCATTACTGCATGCCTGAGAGGTAAACTGGTTTTGTTTCCTGGGCATTGTTAAAATGGAATAACAGTAATCCTTTAATTTCTGGTATACTCTTTAAATCCGTCAGTATTTCTATTACACAGTAGTTTCTGGAAAGGTAGATCTCACTGGATGTAATGATTCTCTATTCTCTAGTGTTGTAAAGGGTATTAATTTGTAAGCCTTCTTTTGTAACCATTAATTCAAACTTCAATGTGAATGAGTGTATTGTTTTCATATACTGAGAAATTGCCAAAAATAATTTTTAATATAACACTAAAAAATTCACAGAGAAATCATTTCCTTTGTTTTGTATTATTTTCACTTAGTTTGCAAAAACTGCACGGAAGACTTGACACATCATCAGGGAACTATAAAGGTACTAAGCTTGCTACATTTACATTAGTAGTCTTCCCTGTTAAAAATAACCAGTTTATGGCAATTAATATGCTGTTTGTATATGTTCATGAGATTGACTATGCTTAATGCTTTCACCACTATGCCTAAAACATGATTACTTACTTTGGCATTCCATTAACCTAACACCTGTAAATAAGGTAAAAGCAGCATTTAATAGTTTAAACCAAAATGATTGAAACTGAAAGCAACTAATTTAATATTATGATCATGACTCAGTCTGTCTGGCGCTGGGGGCAAATCCTCAGGGCAAGTAGGCAGGCGAGACTTCCTTTGTTTCACTGGTCTGCCTGCAACAAGCAAGGTAAGGGCTTTGTTTACGAACTACCCAACCTGCACGGAGATCTGATCTCGGCACCAGGAGAGACAGCAGCGGGGTGAGTTTGCAGCCCTGGACAGGGAACTCTAAAGTTCCTCATCCCCCACCCTATACTCCCTGGGCTCCCTGCAGGGGCTCTACACCCTGCATACTGCCTCTTTCTTTTTGTCCCACCCAGCTTGCATCCAGAACCCTTCTTCCTTCTGCCCCCTTTCCTCTTTGGGCACATAACACCATCCAGCTCAGTCTGTCTGGTGCTGGGGGCAAATCCTCAGGGCAAGTAGGCAGGCGAGACTTCCTTTGTTTCACTGGCCTGCCTGCAACAAGCAAGGTAAGGGCTTTGTTTTCGACCTACCCAACCTGCACGGAGATCTGATCTCAGCACCAGGAGAGACAGCAGCGGGGTGAGTTTGTGACCAGCGGCAGCGGAAGCAGCTCTGGACAGGGAACTCTGAAGTTCCTCATCCCCCACCCTATACTCCCTGGGCTCCCTGCAGGGGCTCTACACCCTGCATACTGCCTCTCTCTTCTTGTCCCACCCAGCTTGCATCCAGAACCCTTCTTCCTTCTGCCCCCTTTCCTCTTTGGGCACATAACACCATCCAGCTCAGTTTGTCAGGCGCTGGGGGCAAATCCTCAGGGCAAGTAGGCAGGCGAGACTTTCTTTGGTTCACTGGCCTGCCTGCACCAAGCAAGGTAGGAGCTTTGTTTACAAACTAGCCAACCTGCACGAAGATCTGATCTTGGCACCAAGAGAGCCATCAGTGGAAGAGCTAATCTGGGTACCAGGAGAGCCGTCTTTGGGCACGGAGATCTGATATTGGTACCAGGAGAGACATCACTGGAGCACCAAGAGAGCTATCACTGCAGAGTGCCATCACTGGGAAGGTACATCAGTAGGCAAGGAGACCTGATCCGGTAAAAGAAGATCCATAGGGGAGCATTCAGAGAAAGAGATGGGCAGACGCCAATGCAAGAATTCACCCAACAATCTGAAAAAATATATGAAACCACCAGAACCCAGTGAACTCACAACAGGAGTACATGAACACCTTAATCATGAAGAAGTAGATAAAATTGACTTTATGAAAGTGATTGACGCCCTTAAACAGCATGTAAAAAATGCCCTTATAGAAATGGATGAGAAGTATAACAGAAAGTTTGAAGAATTGAGTAAATCAGTGAATGATACCCTAGGAAACCAAGGAAAAACAATCAAACAGATAATGGAAACAGTTCAAGACTTAAAAACTGAAATGGAGGCAAAGAAGAAAACACAAACAGAAGGCCAGCTGGACAGGGAAAATCTAGGTAAACGAATAGAGACTACAGAAGCAAGGATAACCAACAGAATACAAGAGATAGAAGAAAGAATCTCAGATTCTGAAGATAACATAGAGAAAATAAATACGCTGATCAAAGAAAACAGCAAGGCCAACAAATTCTCATCACAAAACATTCAGGAAATATGGGACACAATAAAAAGACCAAACCTAAGAATAATAGGAATAGAAGAAGGAGAAGAAGTGCAGCTCAACGGTCCAGAAAATATATTTAATAAAATTATAGAAGAAAACTTTCCCAACCTAAAGAAAGATATACCTATGAAGGTTCAAGAAGCATACAGAACACCGAATAGGCTGGATCAAAAAAAAACATCCTCTCGCCATATAATAATCAAAACACAAAGCATACAGAATAAAGAAAGAATACTAAGAGCAGCAAAGGAAAAAGGCCAAGTTACTTATAAAGGTAAACCTATCAGACTTACACCTGACTTCTCTATGGAAACCATGAAAGCCAGAAGGTCCTGGATAGATGTACTGCAGAAACTAAGAGACCATGGATGCAAGCCCAGACTACTATACCCAGCCAAGCTTTCGTTCACTATAAATGGAGAAAACAAAATTTTCCAGGATAAAAACAAATTTAAACAATACGTAGCCACAAATCCAGCCTTACAGAAAGTAATAGAAGGAAAATCACTAATCAAGGAATCCAACAAGGACCACAGTAACTCAGACATCTAGAGACCCTTTACCAGCACATCTCAAAGAAGGGAACACACAAAATCTACTACTAAAAAAATGACCGGAGTTAACAACCACTGGTCATTAATATCACTTAATGTCAATGGACTCAACTCACCTATAAAAAGGCACAGACTAAGAGATTGGATACGAAAAAAGATTCCAACATTCTGCTGTTTACAAGAAACACACCTCAACCACAAAGACAGGCACCTACTCAGAGTAAAGGGCTGGGATAAGGCTTATCAAGTAAATGGACCTAGGAAACAAGCAGGTGTGCCCACACTAATTTCTAACAAAGTTGACTTCAAACTTAAATCAATCAGAAGAGATGGAGAGGGACATTTTCTACTCATAACAGGAACAATTCATCAGGATGAAATCGCAATCCTGAATATCTATGCCCCTAATATAAAAGCACCCACGTACGTAAAAGAAACATTGTTAAAACTCAAGGCAGCCATCAAACCGCACACATTAATAGCAGGAGACTTTAATACTCCTCTCTCACCAATGGACAGGTCAATTAGACAGAAACCTAACAGAGAAATAAGAGAATTAATGGAGGTAATGAATCAAATGGACTTAACAGACATCTATAGAATATTCCACCCAAATAAGAAAGAATATACCTTCTTCTCTGCAGCTCATGGAACCTTCTCAAAAATCGACCACATACTCGGTAACAAAGCAAACATTCACAGTTACAAAAAAATATTAATAACCACCTGTATCTTATCAGATCACCATGGATTAAAGCTAGAATTCAACAACAATGCTACCCCCAGAAAGCCTACAAACTCATGGAAACTGAATAGTCAACTACTGAACCATACCTGGATTAAGGAAGAAATAAAGAAAGAAATTAAAGTCTTCCTTGAATTCAATGAAAATAAAGAAACAACATACTCAAACCTATGGGACACTATGAAAGCAGTCCTGAGAGGAAAGTTCATAGCACTAACTGCCCACTTAAAGAAAACAGAGAAAGCACACATTGGAGACTTAACAGCCCACCTGAAAGCTCTAGAAAAAACAGAAGCAGACTCACCTAGAAGGGGTAGAAGACTGGAAATAATCAAACTGAGGGCTGAAATCAACAAAATAGAAACACAGAAAACAATTGAAAGAATCAATAAATCAAAAAACTGGTTCCTGGAGAAAATCAACAAGATTGATAAATCCCTATCCAAACTAATCAAACGGCAGAGAGAGAATTTGCAAATTAATAAAATCAGAAATGAAAAGGGAGACATAACCACAGACACAGAGGAAATTCAGAGAATCATTAGATCTTACTACAAAAGCCTGTATGCCACAAAACTGGAAAATGTAAAAGAAATGGACACTTTTTTAGATAAATACCATATACCAAAGTTAAACCAGGACCAGGTAAACAACCTAAATAGACCTGTTAGTCGTGAAGAATTAGAAGCGGTTATCAAAAACCTCCCTTCCAAAAAAGTCCAGGACTAGATGGTTTCAATGCGGAATTCTACCAGAACTTCCAAGAAGACCTAATACCTATACTCCTTAAGGTATTTCACAATATAGAAACAGAAGAGTCATTGCCAAATTCCTTTTATGAAGCTACAGTAACTCTGATATGAAAACCACACAAAGACCCAACCAAGAAAGAAAATTACAGGCCAACCTCACTCATGAACATCAACGCAAAAATCCTCAACAAAATTCTGGAAAACCGAATCCAAGAACACATTAGAAAAATTATCCATTATGATCAAGTAGGCTTCATACCAGAGATGCAGGGCTGGTTTAACATATGCAAATCTATCAATGTAATCCATCATATAAATAAACTGAAAGAAAAAAAACCATATGATCGTTTCATTAGACGCTGACAAAGCATTTGACAAAATTCAACATCCCTTTATGATAAAAGTCTTGGAGAGATTAGGGATACAAGGATCATACCTAAATTTAATTAAAGCTATATACAGCAAGCCGACAGCTAATATCAAATTAAATGGAGAGAAACTTAAAGCCATCCCACTAAAATCAGGAACACGCCAAGGCTGTCCATTCTCTCCATACCTCTTCAATATAGTACTCGAAGTTTTAGCAATAGCAATAAGACAACATAAGGGGATAAAGGGGATTCAAATTGGAAAGGAAGAAGTTAAACTTGCATTATTTGCAGATGATATGATAGTGTACATGAGCGACCCCAAAAACTCCACCAAAGAACTCCTACAGCTGATAAACGCCTTTAGTAATGTGGCAGGATACAAGATCAACTCCAAAAAATCAGTCGCCCTCTTATACACAAAGGATATGGAAGCAGAGAGGGAAATAAGAGAATCATCACCTTTCACGATAACCACCAAAAGCATAAAATATCTTGGGGTAACTCTAACCAAGGAAGTGAAAGATCTATTTGACAAGAACTTTAAGTCTTTGAAGAAAGAAATTGAAGAGGATACCAGAAAATGGAAGGATCTCCCTTCCTCCTGGATTGGGAGGATCAACATAGTAAAAATGGCAATTCTACCAAGGGCAATTTATAGATTCAATGCAATCCCCATTAAAATCCCATCAAAATTCTTCACAGATCTTGAAAGGACAATAATCAACTTTATATGGAGAAACAAAAAACCCAGGATAGCCAAAGCAATCTTATACAATAAAGGAACGTATGGAGGCATTACCATCCCTGACTTCAAACTCTATTACAGAGCTACAGTAATGAAAACAGCGTTGTACTGCCATAAAAACAGAAAAGTCGACCAATGGAATCGTATAGAAGACCCGGATTTTAACCCACAAACCTATGAACAACTAATTTTCGATAAAGGAGCTAAAAGTATACAATGGAAGAAAGAAAGCATCTTCAACAAATGGTGCTGGCACAATTGGATGTCAACCTGTAGAAGAATGAAAATAGACCCATATCTATTACCATGCACAAAACTCAAGTCCAAATGGATCAAAGACCTCAATATCAATTTGAACACACTGAACCTGATAGAAGAGAAAATGGGAAGTACCCTACAACATATGGGCACTGGAGATCGCTTCCTATGTATAACCCCAGCAGCACAGACATTAAGGGCAACATTGAATAAATGGGACCTCCTGAAACTGAGAAGCTTCTGTAAAGCAAAGGACACTGTCATTAAGACAAAAAGGCAGCCTACTGACTGGGAGAAGATCTTCACCAACCCTGCTACAAAGGTCTGATCTCCAAAATATATAAAGAACTCAAGAAACTAGACTTTAAAAGGATAATTAACCCAATTAAAAAATGGGGCACTGAACTGAACAGAGAATTCTCATCAGAAGAAGTTAAAAGGGCCAAAAGATACTTAAGGTCATGCTCAACCTCCTTAGCAATCAGAGAAATGCAAATCAAAACAACTTTGAGATATCATCTTACACCTGTCAGAATGGCTGAAATCAAAAACACCAAGGATAGCCTTTGCTGGAGAGGTTGTGGAGAAAGGGGTACCCTCATCCATTGCTGGTGGGACTGCAAACTTGTGCAACCACTTTGGAAATCAGTGTGGCGGTTTCTCAGAAAAATTGGGATCAACCTACCCCTGGACCCAGCAATAGCACTCTTGGGAATATACCCAAGAGATGCCCTATCATATGACAAAAGCATTTGTCCATCTATGTTCATAGCAGCATTATTTGTAATACCCAGAACCTGGAAGCAACCTAGATGCCCTTCAATAGAAGAATGGATGAAGAAAGTGTGGAATATATATACATTAGAGTACTACTCTGCGGTAAAAAACAATGACTTCTCGAATTTTGCATGCAAATGGATGGAAATAGAAAATACGATCCTGAGTGAGGTAACCCAGACCCAAAAAGAAGATCATGGGATGTACTCACTCATAATTGGTTTCTAGCCATGGATAGGGGCCACTGAGTCTATAATTTGTGATCCTAAAGAAGCTAAACAAGAGGGTAAACCCAAGGAAAAACATATAGATATCCTCCCAGCTATGGGAAATAGACAAGATTGATGGGCAAAAAATTGGAATCTTGGGGGTGGGGTTGGATGGGGATGAGGGGTGATGGGGAGAGAAAAGTGTGAAGGAGAAGATGAGGGGAACTGGGGGAATCGGGATGATTGGGGCTAAAGGAAGGTTGGATTGGGGAGCAGGGTAACTCATACCTTAGTTAAGGGAGCCACCTAAGGGTTGGCAAGAGACTTGAACCTGGAATGGCTACCAGATGCCCAGGGCAATGTCCCCAGTTAGTTCATTGGGGCACCTGAGGATAGGGAACCTGAAATGAACCTATCCTATAATCATACTGATGAATATCTTGCATATCGCCATAGAACCTTCATCTAGCGATGGATGGAGATAGAGCCAGAGACCCACACTGGAGCACCGGACTGAGCTCCCAAGGTTATAATGAGGAGCAGAAGGAGAGAGAACATGAACAAGGAAGTCAGGACCATGAGGGGTGCACCCAACCACTGAGACAGGGGTCCGATTTATTGGGAGCTCACCAAGGCCAGCTGGTGTGCTACTGAAAAAAAACATGGGATAAAACTGGACTCTCTGAATGTGGCGGACAATGAGAGCTGACGAGAGGCCAAGGAGAATGGCACAGGAAGTTTCATCTGGCGATGGATCGAGAGAGAGACAGAGACCCAATTTGGAGCAACCGTCTGAGCTCTTAAGGTCCAAATGAGGAGCAGAAGGAGGGAGAACATGAGCAAGGAAATCAGGACCACGAGGCGTGCACCCACCCACTGTGACAGTGGAACTGATCTATTGGGAGCTCTCCAAGGCCAGCTAGACTGGGAATGAATAAGCATGGGTTGAAACTGGACTCTCTGAACAAGGCGGACAATGAAGGCTGATGAGAAGCCAAGGACAATGGCACTAGGTTTCGATCCTAATACATGAACTGGCTTTGTGGGAGCTTAGCCTGTTTGGATGCTTACCTTCCTGGACCTAGATAGAAGTGGGAGGACCTTGGTTTTCCTGTAGAACAGGGAATTTGGAGTGCTCTTCAGTATCGAGAGGGAGGGGGAGTGGACTGGGGGGAGGAGAAGTGGAGTGGGGATAGGGGGAGGGGAGCGGGGGGAGGGGGCAATATGTGGGAGGAGGGGGAGGGAAATGGGAAACGGGGAGCAGTTGGAAATTTTAATTAAAAAAGAATAAAAAAAATGAGGAAACAAAAAGAAAAAAATATTATGATCATGAACTGAACTAAGCTTCATACATACTATTAGAAAAATATTTCAGAAATTTTTTATTTTGTTACTTGCCAGAGAAGACTTATATCAGATAAATCATTGAAGTAGTGCATTCTTGCCTAGACAGTTCCTTAATCCATTGTTTAGACATATAATAACAACACAGACCACTATATGCAGTGGCATTTCATTTGTATTTTAAGAAATGAAACTTACCAGAGGAGTAGAAAAGTAAAATGGCCACACTGGCCAGCATTACAGGCCAGGCAGCAATAACATACACCTTTAATCCCAGTAGCCACGCTAACCTGCCATAGAAACCAAGCAGTAGTGTTGTAATGTGTGATTCCCCTCTGTATGCTATGATTAACTTTAGTGAATAAAGAAAACTGGCTTGGCCTGATAGGGTAGAACAGAGCTAGATGGGGTAAACTAAAGTGAATGCTGAGAAGAAGAAGGCAGAGTCAGAGGGAAGCCATGGAGCCACTGCCAGAGACAGATGCTGAAACCTTGCCAGTAGGCCACGAGCCCCATGGTAAAATATAAAATAATGGAGATGGGTTAATTCTAGATGTAAGCATAAGCGCTAGCAATATGCTTAAGTAATTGGCCAAACAGTGATTTACTTAATATAGTTTTTGTGTGGTTATTTTGGGAGTATGGGCAGCTGGGAAACAAACAAATGGCTTACTACAACAAATTGATGTGCCAACGTGGTTGACCAAATCCATGTAAAATCTGAGAAATTTTAAAAAGAAATCCTAGACACAAAAGAACAAAGTTAAGCATGGTTTGGTAGCGGCATTTTTTGGGGGGTGGGCTTTGTTTGCTAGAAGCAAGCAGAGACATGGCTCCTATAAGAAAGCTTTTCCTGATTCAGCTGTAGCAGAAAAAAAAGCCACACTATTTTGAAATGGCTGCAGCTTCCTGGGCCATGCTGCCAGTATGAACTCTGATGAGCTCCAGCTATGGAACATTTAAATGGGGTTTGTGAACAGAGTGCTATCACTTGCTTAATGGCAACATAGACTGGCTGTGTGCCTAAAAATGGGACTGTGAGCATGGCTCTCAGAGGCAGCAAATAGTTCCACCATGCTGGACTGGGCCGAGCAAGGAGACAGGGTTGTATTTCCCCTAGCAATGCTTCAGCTTAAGTTCATAATAAGGGCTTAGCATTTTAAGAAGCACTTCTGGTCAGAAATGGATTACAGATATGTAATAATGACAAATTCAGATGAAAAAGACCTCTAAATGAGACACAGTATGTTTAAAAAATGTATGTAGGCTTGGGAGAGAGAAGAAAAAGAATATAAAGGGTTTTCAAAAGAAATAAATTGTAAAAAATAAAACCAAGTCTTTAAAGACAGAATGCAGACAGTCATAGACTACATAGATTAAAAGAGTAAAGATAATAAAATAAATATTAAAACGTAATAGAGTAAAAATAAGCCACATAAAAATGGAAAATACACAGAGAGTCTGGATCATATATATTATTGTGTTTTTAAATTTTTTGACTGTGAAGGAGCTAAGTACAGAGAGACATTTCATTGAATGGCTGCTAAGTTAACCAGCATGATTATTATAAAAGTATCTTGACTTCAGAAGTTGAGTCTAAAGATATGTTGCTTAGGAAAAGAGGTTCTTCTTTTGTTTACACAGAGGATGAGAACCTGTGGGTTCATTCTAAGCTAATGTGGTTTGATGGAATGAGAGCCCCTGAAAGGTTGCTGTGAGCACCTCCAATAATACTTTGTCCAATAAACAGTAGGGAGTAGTTTGGAGAGAGCTACACTCAAATTTTCTAAATGATTCTTTATAAATGTTTATTTATATTTAAATGGAGATATGATATAGATATGAATAATTTTCATTGGTATAGATCTTGGTTTATTGATACAAATTTAAGATCAATTTTGTTCTATGTATATTTAGGCTCTTAAGGTATTATGTTTGTGAAGCTAATTCAAAAGTGTAATATATAATTAAGAAATATATGTTAATAGAGAGCCATCTATAATAGTCAGACTTATAGTCATGTTAGTTATGTTTTCTAGATGTATAGAGATATATTTCAGTTAGATAAATATTCTTCATATATTTCAGAGACTTTCAGAATATGGCATTAAAAATGTTTTAAGAACTTAGGACTTTTCATGACAATGAGACACAGCTGCTCCTGGCAGCACCAATCTACTTCAAGAAGAAGATGGGCATTGATAGAGCTCCTTAAGGAGTTTGTTAGCCATTTGGGCAAGAAAATTCTCTTGCCTAGACTGCTTGATGGTGTATTGGGAGAACTGGACATGCAGCACCCACAGAGAAATGACTGATGAGCTTGCCGAATGGTGAGAGGATCCTTCAGGGTTCTGGCTTCATGAAAGAGTCTGCTAGACATTCTGCAGGACAAAGAAGAAAGTGACTGACAAACTGCCAATATAGGTGGAACTGTCTTTGAAACTTCCTGCTTCATAGAAAAGTCTGCTGGATACTATAGGCCTGTGGGCTGAAGATTGGATACACCAGTGATACAGAAGAACTTTGGGTGACTGTCCAGGCAGTGAGATGGCTGTCAATTCTAGAGTTTTGGAAGTTGTTTACAGTGCACCTCCTGTTTACTTAGGTAATATTATATTCTTCTGGAGTCTTTGATGGAATTGAAGAATAGATAGAAAGTAGATTTAAATATTGTAATTGTAAGTCTTGTTTGATAACTGTTTTGTTCTATGTAATTTTAAAACTAAAATTAAAACCTTCCTTTTTATTTAAACAGAAATGTGGGGGTAATGTGGGATTCCCCTCATTAATGAATAAAGAAAACTGGCTTGACCTGATAGGGTAGAACAGAGCTAGGTGGGGAAAACTAAACTGAATGCTGGAAGGAAGAAGGCAGAGTCAGAGGGAAGCAATGGAGCCATTGCCAGAGATGGACACACTGAAACCTTGCCAGTAGGCTACGAGCCTCATGGTAAAATTTAAAATAATGGAGATGGGTTAATTCTAGATGTAAGAGCTAGCTAGCAATACGCTTAAGTAATTGACCAAATAGTGATTTAATTAATACAGTTTTTGTGTGGTTATTTTGGGACTCTGGGCAACCAAGAAACAAACAAGTGGCCTGAATACAACAGTGGTGCATGCCTTTAATCCTGGAACTAGAGAGGATTATAAAATTGGAGGAGACAGCTTTCAAACTCAGGCTCTCAAGCTAAGATTCCTAGAGGTAGGATCGCCATTTTAGACTGAGGTTGAGGTAAGAGCCAGTAGCTGGCTGCTCTGGTTTTCTAATATTCAAGTTGAACTCCAATTTATGTCTCTGAGTTTTTATTAATTGTATTTATTTGGACACCCAACTTTTGGGGCATAAATTCATGAAAAAGCCATTTGTCTGAGGCTTTTAGCCACCAGCCGAGACCAGAGCTATAATTGGAATTCCAGCTTTAAGAATTGGAACCCAAACCTAGCCACCTGGGTTTGGGGGAAAAACTAGCACTTCCAGCTCTCATCTGCCCTGGCTTAGCTTCCATTTAAAGATGGAAAATACACAGAGAATATGGAGACTTATGTTATTGTGTTGTTTTTGAATTGTTTGACTGCTGAGGAAGGAGCAGCAACTGCTAAAGGACATTTGATTACAAAGCTAATAGATTAATCCAACATATATGAGATACTTTACTTTGGAGAAGAGGTTTTGTTTTTGTTTCCACAGAAAGTGAGAGGTTGTGGTTCATGCTGGGTTAAAAAAAATAAGATTTCATCAAGTAAGACCTCCTGAAGAATATTTGATAGGAATGGTTGTCCCAGATGATCCAACATTTTAGAACACCTCTGTTGCAATTTCCTCTAAGTTCTACATCCAGAAGAACTTCAAGATCCTGGCTGAGATGATCCAGCCTCACAGAATACTCCAGTCAGGACTTCACCATAATTCTAAATTCTCTTCAGGTCCCCATAAGATTATCAGCACCACAATCAGCAGGAAATAGCCTAAAAAACTATACCCACACTTCCAGAAAATGGATTAGGGATATTAATCATTGTTTAGGGGGATGTTTGTCTTTGTTTAGAATGTTGGTTACAAGTTGTTGTGGATAATGATCAGGAAAGAAAATCTAAAATAAATTAATTAGATTTAAGGTTCTTGTTTTGAAAATAAAAAAGGGATACACATTTTTTTTTTTTTTTTTTTTTTTTTTAGAGGCAGGCGGATCTCCGTGAGTTCGAGACCAGCCTGGTCTACAAGAGCTAGTTCCAGGACAGACTCCAAATCCACAGAGAAACCCTGTCTTGAAAAATGAAAAAAAAAAAAGGATACAGATATGACAGGATAAAAGGATAGACTATCGAATCTACTCTGAAATGAAAAATAGAAGGATATAGATATCATCTTGTTTTGAAAAGAAAAAGGGAAGATATAGATATGATATGATGAGATAAAAAGTTAGATTATTGAATCTACTTTTAAAAAGCAACTACTAGTTTTAAATGTTTTACATTTGATTTGAATTTTATATATTGTATAAAAATTTTATATATTGATACAAATTTGAGATTAATTTTGTTAAAATATATTGTGCATACTTTTCTAATCTTGTACAAGGTATTGTACCTATACGGTTCATTTAACAATGTAGTGCAAATCTCTAGTTCTTGAAAATTATTGTTACAAACTGCTTAGGATAGTACAGAAATGCAGGTTAATAATTAGCCACCTAGAGGTCCTTGGACTTCCCACAGGACAGGGAACCCTGACTGCTCTTCGGACTGATGAAGGAGGGGGACTTGATTGGGGGAGGGGGAGGGAAATGGGAGGCGGTGGCAGGGAGGAGGCAGAAATCTTTAATAAATAAATAAATAAATAAATAGATAAATAGATAAATAATAAAATAATTACCCACCTATTATAATCGAACTTATAGTCACATTAGGTATATTTTTAAGGTCAAACAAAGATTTTACTTTCACAGGAGCAATTCTAGTAATTCAATGTTTTTTCCCCATATTATAGTGTGCTAATTAAAATTTCTGCACAAACTGATGTGCTTGTAGTATGTTTTTATAGCTAATGTAATGGAACAGAATTCTTGAATTAAGCCAGTTGATGTAAAAGGATTTGCCATCAGAATACCTGAAACAAGTTAATGGCCTAATCTGAAATGCACATATAGGGCAGGTTTGGAAAACTCTTGAATATCAGAATCATGTGAGCTGGAGGATAGTCAGTATACTCTATGGGTATATCCTACCTCTTCCCACTTTTTATGTTTTACTCAACAACTTAATTTTGAAATTAGGCCTTCTTTATGTATAAGTACTTTTGAACAGTGCTCTTTAATTTTTTTCATCCATCTGAATCCCCTTTAAAATACTAATGCCTGGGTCCTACCAGAGGAATTTCTAACTGGTGTTTATATGTGTATATTCCCTTGCAAGTAACACAATGTGCGGGACAAAGTAAACTATTAAGAAAAAAGTTTAGTTTGGCTCATATTTGAAGATCCAAAGACAAGAGGGATGTGCGGTGATGGCCGTATGAATGGTAGAGCACCAGAGCATTAACTTCCAAAGGACTGGAACTATGCAGAGTGCTTTTAAGGCCTCTCTCTCTTTCTCACTCTCTTTTTTTATAAAGCCATAGAATTCAATCGTAGAGGCAGCCTCCATGCTAATGAGTTTATATAATTGCAATCATCTTTTAAAGGTCTCTGCTATAAATCCTATAATGGGATAAGATTCAAATATTGTATTACTTCACAATAGTGTTGACATTTTAAAACATATAGAGACAACTATCAAACCACATAAAACCAAAACAGTAGATTGGGAGGAAGGGCTAAAAATATTTCTAATAAAATCCCAGATCATGATAATGCTGACCATGCCCATCTAGGGAATAAACTTTAAGACCCGTGTTTGGGGAAAACAGCAAAGTCTCTAGCAATATCTCTCAAATTTGAAAATTCTTGTGATTCTTATTAAAACATAATCAAAACATTTGAAGAACCTCTGACTAAATGGATATTTTATGCCCATTTGGGTACTACATTGAATTTATATTGAGAAGAAATGATCTTTATTATCTCAGTGTATGTAAATTTATAATTACCATTGTTTAGGAAGAGAAACAGCAAAAATATGAAAGTGCTTACTAACGAAGCAAAGTAATCATGCTGGTTAGAGGTTAAGCAGAGAAAAAGGATGTCATAATAAAACACAAAATCTGCCAGATACATAGTTTTCTTTTTTGTTGGAAAGTTGAAAGAATATTACTATATGAAATATATTATTTAGTATTTTATATTGCATTTACCTGACTTTGAAAATTAAGTATTTAGAATCCAATAGATTTGGAAGAAAATATTCTCAAGTTGCCTCTACTTTTTGGATAGGTTCTTTATGTTTTTTAAAGGACTATTAAATTCTTTTCAAGGTAAACTTATTTTTCTGTTTTGATATCTTTGAAAATTTAGAGCCATCAACTCTATAATTATAATACTCATCTCTGACAGTATCTAGTGATTATAGGGGAAACAGAGGCTACTAACAAGGGTTACTAAGCATTTGGGCTATGTTTTCTACAAAGAAAAAATAAACTCGTATGTGAATTATAATTGGTAAAGTATAAAAACAAAATAAGAGCTCATGTTCTATACTTGAAACTATTGCTTGTAGCAATATATGCTGGTATATAGTTCCAATTTGAAGTAGGTAAAATGCATAAATATTAAAAATTAAATATAAATATTCATATATTTTGCATGTGTTAAAATTATGTCATCTTTCAAAGTGGAACAACCCTCTAAGTTTAATTTTAATTTGCATATAATTTGGAGGTAAACAGGATGTGTGTATTGAGGGGAAGAGTAATGTCTTAACATCTGTGGAAAAGGGACCATATTCTCCTCTCTTTGGAATGTGTTTATCTGTAAGGCTTTGAAAGGGTACAGCATTAAAAAGTCAGTAAGAAGTTAGAAATATTACAAAAAAGCAAGAGGCATCTGGCTCATGAAAGCTTTGAACACATCTGAAAGAACTCCAAGGATAGAAGAATCAAAGGATTCTAAAATAAGTCCAGCCAAAGGCCAAGTATTCTGTTGCTTTCCATAATAAAGCCTAAGGTAGTCAATCTTGGTAGATTAGGTGCTGCAATACCCAGGTAAATACAAAACATTTGTATTTTTCTTATGATTCTACCTCACCACATTCCTGACAAGAAACAACAAGCAAAAAAGGAAATGGAAAAGATGGGTGGAGGGTTGTGAAAAGAAATCATATTTCTCACACATCTTGTGTCAAGACTTTAACAGAGACAGAAAAGAAGAGTAAATTCCATGTGAGATTAAGGTTATACTTAAATAGTTAATGAAAGAAACTATTAGTAAATATCAAGGGAAATGAGTCTTATTTCTTATATAGGAAAGTTAAAAGAACCACCTTTAATTCCCTGTATACAGACAATGAATCATACTTAATACCAATAAACAAAGGAGCAACCATAACTACTTGTATCATAGATTTAAGCTAATTTGATAAATTTATATGAGCAAAGGATCAAAACAAAGAAGTTAATGAATATTGATTTGTGGTTAATGAATATTGATTTCTACTCTACATCACCCTCCATCTTTTTACTCCTTCTTTAGAGCCTCTGTTTCACCTGTGAGGAAATAGTATTTAAATCCTAAATCACATTCCTGCTAAAGTTACCTATGAATTATGTACTGGACATGACTGGTATAAAATATATTAAGTGTCTTTTTCCCTGAGTTAGCTTAATGTACAATTTTAGTTAAAAGCCTTACCCATCTAGTTACTGCACTTGTCATAACAAAAAGCTGAAAAGCCCCATCGGATACAAACTATTCATACATAGCAATAGAGATGAGAAATATAAGAAACAGGAGTGTTTGGAAAGCCAAGCACTTCTCAGTTTATTATTGTAGACCATACTTAGGCTAGTCTTAAATTATATCAGCCATAGAAGTAGTAATTGACCATGATATGCAAGGGTGTCCCTATCTCATTTCCTTAGAACTATGGTCTGAAAGTAAGAAAGAAATTTCCTAGTCTTCTTCTTTGTCTATAACACATCAACTATTGGGCTGACTAAAAGTGAGGTAAGGTCAGGTTGTCCATGTTAACTGTGGGTGAGATAACAGACTTGAATACATTCATAATTTAACTAGAAAATACATCTTTTGACAACATATTTAAATGATTACAGTTTTAGATTATGATTGGTTTCCATTCCAAAATCATCAAATCATTTCATTAAACACTGAGTATGTGTTTTTTTTTTTTTTTTTTTTTTTTTTTTTTTTTTTTTTTTTTTTTTTTTTTTTTTTTTATCAAGGACTGTCCTGGGAGCTTAAAGATAAATATTTGTCATCCAATGATAATTTCTTTAAAACTTCTAATATTAATTTCTTACTATCTTCTGGACTATTTAAATATTCTCATACATTTAGGATTCAGGCATTAGGCTGATCTACCCAGTCATCTGGCAGTATGTACCCAGCCCGTACCCTGGCCAGCCGAGGATCCTAGTCTGTATACAGGTGCAAAGGTCCCTTTAGAGACAAGTTCTACCCACTCCTTCCTGCTGCTCTTCTGAAGGGGCAAGCAGGACTTTTCCTACTTCTCTTTTCTCTCTCTTTGTCTTGTGTTCTCTCTCTTTTTCTTCTCGTCCCTGCTCTCCCTTCCTTTTCCCCACGCCCTTCCTCCAATAACACTCCTCACTTTAAGCTCTGCATGAATGGCATATTCTGTTATCCATCTTGCTTTGAACCCACCTACCATGGGACTCCACATACCCACTCATACCGTTTTACAACACATACTTCTTAAAAGATACTTTCCAGTGACTTCTGTATTTCTCTTACACATAGTGGTATATGTTTAAAGAACTTAATAAAATGCATAACAACCAGGACTAGATTCAGATCCCCATGCCCACATAATAAGCTGAACTTCCTGTGCACATCTAGAACCTTAACTCCCAGAAGCAAAGAAAGAAAGGAGGATTCCTGAGGCTTTCTGATTTATAGCCAGAGAATTGTGAGCCCTGGGTTTGAAAACAGACCTTTTCTTAAATAAAGAAGCAGAGAATAAAAGAGGAGCTGTTCCCTTTTGACTTTCTCCCATAAAGAACAGAGGAAAATATATACACATACATGTATACACAGAGAGAGATGGGTACATAAATATTGATTTAAAAGTTACATGTAACATGAATCATGTAGGCACTAAAGTTTTAGGTAGAAAGTAGATGACATATCAGGAGGGAAGGATTTTAACTGAAAAGCATGCAATGGGTAATGTACATCATATTTTAAGGACTGCAGATACATGTGGATTAGCAACAATAGGTTTGAGAAGGCTAAATGCAGAATAGTTTTGATGAGAGCCACCTGAAAACTGAAACTATCAACACAAAAGGAGTGCTTGAGTACTTTTCAGAATTGTAGCAATGAAGGAGGGATTGAAATGAGAGACAGACAAGAATACCTTCCTTATCTTCTGTTTGCTTGCTCCCTCTTCTCTGTTACTTCTCCTTTGAATATGGACCTAGGACAGACCAGAAAGGACAAGGAATGGATTTTAAGAAAGATAAAATAATAGTAGTAATAATAATAGGTCATATGAGTTATTTTTTAAAAAAAAGCAGATCTGAAGCATTCTCATCACAAAACAATAGTGCTAATATCTGATAGAGTACCTTGCCCATAAAACCCTATTCCTACAATGTTACAGACAACCTTGTTTGACCTTGCTGAAATTTTTCTGGTAATCATAGAAACAAAGTTTGCTGGAACAGCCTGTCTCCCCATAGGCAAACAACAACCTCAGAAAGAAGTTAAAGGAAAGGAATGTGAGCTACATGCTGCAACCACTTTCTCATTCCTAAGTCCCTCACTCACCCCTATAAAAGGCCTCAGTCATATTTTTCCCATGCATATTCTCCAACTTCCTGCTGGAGAGAGGCTGCCCACACAACCCCGCTGTACACACTAATAAACATATTTGTTGAAAGTCAGATTCATGTCCCTTTACTCCCTCTTGTGCTTTTAAGCTGCCTCAAAAATCTTACATTGTCATCAACAAAAATTGGAGAAAGCTATGTAAGGTGACAAAGTAGAAGGTTATGTTAATTTTACATGATTGTGATAGTCATTCTACTATGCATTTGTATACCAAAATATCACTTTGTATATCTGAAATGATTGCCGATACTATTTGTCAGTTCATCCTTTATCAAGCTTTGAGGGAGTTTTAAAAAATAGCCACGAAAATGTATTCAAAAGAAAAACAAGGGAAATAGATAAGATCTCCTGGGTAAACTGGGGTGAGGAAGGTGAGGGATCAGGATGGTCCAGTTGGGGGAGGGACAGAGTAGGAGAGCAACAAAGAGATATCTTGATAGAAGGAGCCATTATGGGGTTAGGGGAAAATCTGGTACTGGAAAGAAGAAGGCAGTAGAAGGAATAAGAGGAGAATCATAAGATTCGTGTGCAACATGAAGTATCAAAAAGGGGCAATCTAAAAGCCTTAAAGTTTTGTGGAAAAAATGGAAAAATATACATATATAATTTTCATAAAGTTTAAAAAGTCAAACCTATGGAACCTTTTCAAACTGTGTAAATAGTGTTTAGTATGAACAGAAAATGTCCTACATGGGTGTATGTGTTAAAGGCTTGATCATATGCTGGTGATGTGAGAACATTTAGGAGGCGGGGACTATATAACTAGAGGAAGTAGATTACCTGGAGAATGTTCTTAGGGTCTATATCTTGCCTGTCTTTCTGTACTTGATAGAGTGAGCCACTTTGTGGTGACACACCCATTTTGCAAGTTCTTATGTTTCACCATGGGCAAGAAATAATTCAGCCACCTAATAATCAGTGACTTAATCTGCTGAAATCAGTAACAAACTGCTGAAACCCAAAAGCAACATAAATATATCCTCCTCCTTAAATATTTCTCATCAGAATTTTTACAGCAGTGAAAAAAATACTAATACCTATAGCCTGATAATTATCTAGAAAAATAGTAGAATGATAAACATAAATGTTCAAAAGGAGTCAGTCCTTTGGTAAAACTGAGGGGACTATTAAGAGGGAAAAATATATAAAAACTTTTGTCTTTGTACTCTGTATCTGAAATCCATTCGTTGAATCTGGATATGTTGAAATGGATTTTGTATACCATCTTTCTAGAATGAAATATTTCATTAGATAAAATATGATAATCACAGAAACTTAGATGCATTCATATAAAACTATATGAAACATAACAGGAGATAAATGGCACCAAAATAAAACTAGAACAAACTAATGAATGGCAAAAATGAAGCTGAAAGAGACAATAAGAAATCATGTAAACTAGGAAAATTGAGGATGACAAAAATACCTCCGAACATATCCATGATTACTCTGAATATGTATAAGCTAATTTGTGAATTTAAAATATAGATTCTCAGATTGGTATTTCAAACATACAAAGTCAGCTACATTTTATTTACAGTGGCAACTCTAAGCTAAAATGATGGTAAAGATTGAAAATTCAGAGACAATTACATATTAAACTTATGAAAAAAGAACAAAGAAATAGCAGAAATAAATATAAAATAAAACTACACCCAGGGTCAGATGAGGACAGAACTGAAAAATGCTGCAACAAATTCCTCAAATGGCTTACTTCTTTAAAAGAGAAAAGAACTTTCATGATGATTTCTGCATCTGTATACCACAGAGTTGTAAAATAAATAAATAAATAAAAAGCACATGTGATAAACTCTTAAAAGTACAGAGGAAACAGAGAAAGAAGTAACGTCAGGAAGAAGCGTTACAAGTGGTAAGATGAGAGAATGGAACCAACAGAACTGACAGTTGTTTCTAAAGAAGAGATAATGATGAGTAGAAGCTATAATGAATAATTTAGTACAGCAGTCTGTACAATCTAAATAAAAACATAGTGATTAAAATATGTAATCTGACATATCGTCCCCAATGAAATTATTTAAAACTGGCTAATTTGTACAAACATGCATACAGACACATGTGTGTATGTATGTTCATACAAACATACACACACACTCTCTCTCTCATACACACATATAAACTGGTTAGTTTTAATTTCACGGACGAAAACAAAGTATCGTTTGGACATTCGACAGTAATGTAAAGTTACACACAAGAAGAAAATAAACTGAAATACTTTCAGAACTTTTTCTGTGACGATAAATACTAGAGAGCATACATTTTGGAGAGAAACTAACTGATACTGTTTTTCTACCTGATATAAAACCATTCCATGTTAACATGTTAGTATACACATAACTCTTGTTTTGCACAAATGACTCCCAGCCATTATTACAACAGCATTCATTCTGCAAGATTAAGTTTACCTGTGAGAGCAGACTCAATGTTATTGACTCAGGAATAAAATTATGGCTTTCAAAGACAATGTATGACTGACCTCTGTTGTTCATGATTTTACTTTCAGCATAACCACTTACAGAAATTCTAGAAACAAATGATTCCTAAACCTTAAATTACATACTGACTTTTGTAATATAGTAAAATTACATACTATTCCACCACATCTATCCTAGAATGTGAATCAGTCCATTGTCCATCATATTTACCCACATAGTAGTTTGCTAGCTAGTGACCGTGGTCATTTTCCAATATGCTTTTGTCTTATTATATAGGAACTTTATCATCTTATGTCATCACAAAAAGGGAGAACAATTTAAAATGTGATTTTTTTAGATAGTCCATATTTGCATGACTTTTACTATAGTGTATTGGTAAGAATTGATGTGTTTATTATTAATAATTTCCCACTGTCCCTAATTTACAAATTTACCTTGACCATAGATATCTAAAGAGAGGAAAGCACAGCATTTGGTGCAACCTGTGGTTGAAAGCATCCACTGAGAGTTTGAGAACTGAAGCACTGATCTTTTAGTCTGCTTGTGGGGCCTGAAGGCAATATCCTAAAGCCTGGTACCTTAAACAAATTTATTTTTCTTTGGGTCCAGAGACCAGCTTTCTAAGACAAATGTGCCAGAAGTCTCAGTGTATAGTGAGGGTTATCTTCCTACTTTGCAGATGACCTAATTCCTTCTGTGTCTTTCCTAGAAATTTCTTCAGAGGATGTGTAGAGAGAAAGTGAGGAAAGTAAAATACTGCTGTCTCTTTTTTAAGATACTAATCCTATTGGGTTGGGATCCCACACCTATGACCTCATTTAAAGTTAAACACTTTCCTACTTTCCTAAAGGTGCTTTGTCCAAGTCCAGACAAATGATGGTAATGTATGTATTTTGAGGGTCACAAAATTTTATCCATAAGAGAAAATGAACATTAAACTAATTAAAACATAAATATTATTAGGGTTGCATACATACAATTAAAAAGCAGTACCTTAAGTCCCCCAATACAAGCATACCAAGTAATTAGGCTTGCATTAATTTTTTGTCACTTTTCACCTATAGTGTACTTTTCTGATTTAATGCTATATATTGGTGTGGTAGTTTGACCCCCATAAGCTCATAGAAAATGGCACTATTAGAAGATATGGCCTTATTCAAGTAGGCGTAACGTTGTTGGAGGAAGTGTGTCACTGTGTGGGTGAACTCTGAGGTCTCTTTTGCTCAAACTTCCCTTAGTATGACTTTCAGTCCACTTCCTGTTGTCTTCTGATCAAGATGCCACCAGCACCATGTGTGCCTGCACATTGCCATTTTTCCCACCATAATGATAATGGACTAAAGCTCTGAAACGTATTCCATCACCTGAATTAAACATTTTCCGTTACAAGAGTTGTGGTCATGATGTCTCTTCACAGCAATAAAACCCTAACTTAGACAATTGGATTATAATTTTATTTTACTCTTTTTGTTTTACTATGACTTACTGCATACAAAAGACCTGCATAAGATCAAGACAGACAAAATCCCAGCATGGACTAGGAGTTCCCACCTCTAGTTGAGAAACTATTGTAAATTGATGACATCTGGGAAAAAGATAGTCGGTTTTCTTCAGAAATGAGATCTCCCAAGAGACTACGCATGTTCTTGTGCATGGCCCCAAACTCATGCTCATATTTACAGCTTTAAGTAGCCTTTGTGTGTATAAAAAGGAAAGTGAGAACACATGAAATAGAGATGGAGACAGGGAAGTAGTTGGAAGGGAGGGAAAGGGAGTAGACTTGATCCACACATGTATGAAATTCTCAATCAATTAAAATAGATTTATCATTCAAGTATTATGAGCACATGCTTTCAGATGCTCACAAAAGCCAGATGAGGGTGTCAGATCCTCTTGAGCAGAAGTAACAAGTCATTAAGAACCGTTTATGTGGGTGCATGCTAGAAACTGAACTTGATTCCTCTGAGAAAGCAGCAAGTTGTCTTAACTGCTGAGTCATTACTCCATTCCCTTTTGTGTGGTGTTTAAAATTCATATTAATTATTATATACTTAAATGTGACTCAGTGATTAAATATATAGAGACTTGTGAGATGATGTATGCCAATTTGTTCAAATAGAGTGGCCATTTTAGTGTGTGTGTATTGTGTTGTATATTTTACTATAAGCTAAAGTGATATTGCATTAAAATTTAAATAAAATTAATAAAATAATATAAACTGTAAAAGAATCAAAATTGAAAAACTATTTTTACATTTATAAAATCATTTTGTATGAACAATTCAAACTTTTATTTTACTTAAATATTTGAAAATAAAATGTTAATGTGTTATTTTAAAACATCTGATTGTAGTGGAAATGTAACAACATCTCAATACATTCCACTTAGGCTGGACTCTGTGAGATGTTATTCAAAACACATATAATTTTAAGACTGCAAAGGCATTTTGCCAACCCTCATAATAACAACTTTTACATAACAAAAATATTCCCCCTTTATCAAAGACATTTGTCATTAGGAAGAAAATATTTAACAAAAAATGAAGATGATATGAGTAAGATCAGTAAAAATTTAAGCATTCCATGTAAACATATAATAAGGGTAAATTGATCTCTGTTCTCTGAGCTGTAATTTAAAACTTGCTCAAAATTCAACTTTGAGAAATTTATATATAAACACATATTGCACAAATATATTTATAAATATGCTTACAAATGCATATACAAATATAAGTATTGTATGTATAAGAATCTGTGTCATACTGAATTATATCCAGAGAAAGCATATGCTTGAAAATTCATTTACCATTCATTCATTTATTTAAAACACAGAAACCTTGTCTGCTAGGTACAATTCCAGCCACACCTGGCTGTAATCACATGATCTTTTGGGCCTTACGTTTGGGCCTCTGTGTGACTAGTGAATAAAGTAACAGAGTAAGAGAATGTTGGGATTTCTTTAGATGATTTATAAACTACTATTGGAGTATGTATATTATTTTTATCTTAGGTTTTTAGCTATAATAAAAACCTCATAGCCCCACTTAACTACCCAGTACAAAAATAATCTGCATCTTCAAAACAAAGAAAAGGTTATAAAGTAAAAAACAGTGGTGGCTTAAGTCTGAAATCCCCACTCTTGGGAAGCTGAGGTAGGAAAATTGCAGTGAATTCCAAACTAGCCTGGACAACATAGTGAGTTCCAGGGCATAGTGATAAGTTTCTCACCCTCCCTGTCTCCCCACCACCACCACCAAAATAATAAAATTTTTATAATAGATTTATAAGCATTTGTATAACTTTGGACTCAATTTTTCTTTTTTATTGAAAATATTTTGCTTTCATAAAATATATTCTGATTACAGTTTTCATTTCCCAGCTCCTCCCAGATCCACTTTACTTCCCACCCACCTAAATATGCATCCTCTCTTTCTCTCTCATTAGAATACAAACAGACTTCTAAAATAACAGCAACAAATATACCAGAATAGGACAAAAAGGAAAAAAATCCATGAAGAAAAAGCACAGGAAATGCATATAGACACTGACACACACACACACACACACACACACCCCATAAAAAATAAAACCAAAAACAATAATACATAAACAAAAGATTTATAAGGGAAGAAACAAAAACAAATCCTTCAAAAATGTCATTGAGTTCATTTTGTTGTTGGCTATCTAAATCTACTTCTAGGAAAAGGGCCTGCTCTTCAGTGTGATTTGTGTACCCAGTGAGACTACTTTGGAGAAAACTAACTTTTCATTTGGAAGCAGTTATCAGTGGGAGAAAGCTTCTAGGTTAAAGATATGGGCTTGCGTCTACTTCCTCTTTCAGCATTGAGATGCCATCTAGCTTAGATGTGTGCAGGACTGTGTATATTTCCACATTCTCTGTGAGTTCATGTGTGTGTTAGTCCTGTTGTATCGATGAGTCCTTCTTTCCTTACTGTCTTCCATCCCCTCTGGCCCTCACACTTTTTTCTCATCCTCTTTCACAAATCCCTTCCTTCTACTGTATTAGGTTTCCATATGATCCCTCAAATGCCCCTTATTTTTATCTGACTTTTTTTGTTACCCTCCTCTTTGTCCCACTTTCCCGTTTGATCTACTCATTTCAGTCGCCCAGTCCCCCCACTTTCCGTAGGAGTGATTGATTGGTAAGTTGCATTTTAAATTATTAGTTGGCAACATATAGATATCTTGATACTTCTCCCACAGAATTTTTGTTAATGAAGTGGTACTACTAATGGGTGGCAATGTAGAGTGTGCATTCCTGATTCAGGCACTTAAATGAAAAATAAAACCATTTTACTTCTCTTTGCCTGTATTTTGTGCTTTTAATGAGGTGTCGGCACTCTACCTGTTTTTTATAGAATGGAATAGTCATCATGTACATTTGTAAAGGTGCTGTCTGTGGATAGAGTCAGACCTAGCAGCAGAGATGGGTAGTTGTAACAGACTATATGGTATCCAAAGCGAATATATTTGTGCTAGTTAATTCCTCCAGAAATCAGGCACCCTGTGTTAAATTTATGAGCAGCATTACTAAGTTTTCTCTCCTTATCCCAAAGCTTTCATTCGTATCCCACAGAAGACAAACTAAAAGCCATGAAAACACAACTTGAACACCTGGTTTACAATGTAGTTCTTTAGTTTGACAGGGTTCAAACTGCAATTGAATTAAAAAATACCAAGAAACCTTATTGAATAACATTTCTTAGTAATATTATTCCTGCCTGTGGAGGTCAGATTTAAAAGTATTTTATAGTTTTCCCTCAATAATAAATATTTGAACATAATGGAAATTGTCTAAAATATCAGTTTTAGTCTCAGATATTTTGAATCTTAGTGATAAAAGTTTGGATCTTTGTAAATAGTTTAAAAATAGTTGAAGAGGGCCTTGAACATGTGGCTTATCTTTTATTGCTACAGAGTACTTGTCAAGGAATATATCACTATGAATATTACATAGCCTGTATTAAAAATAATGGAATTACTTGGAGACAAAAATATAAATTATATTTTAGTACTTCTTTTTACTTCATGTAAAAAGAGCTTAAGAGAGAGTTAGTGAACCAGAAGCAAACACATACACACACACACACACACACACACACACTATATATATATATATATATATAGTGTGTGTGTGTGTGTGTGATATATATATATATATCCAGAATATAGGTCAGAAATATTTTAAAATACAGGGAAACAAAACTCCAAAAATTGAGAAGAGAATAAAATAAAACATATAAATACAAAAATAATTAAAATTGAAAGTTACCTTTAAAGATTTAATTGCATAGAACTATTTAAAACAGATGGAATACACCATGCCTCAAACTGAAGCAAACTATTCTGTTTCTATCAGTATTAAACACTCTCTACGGAATGACTACTGGGTCAAGCAAGACAGAAATAAAGAAATTAAACACTTCCTAGAATTCAATGAAAATAAATGCACAACATACCCAAACTAATGGACACATTGAAGGAAAGTTCATAGCACTAAGTGCCTACATAAGGAAATTAGAGTGTTTTGATATTAGTGACTTAACAATATTCCTGAAAGCACTGGAACAAAAATAAGCAAACACACCCAATAGGAGTAGACAGCAGGAAAAAAAATCAAACTGAGGACTGAAATCGCTAAAATAGAAACAAAGAAAACAATACAAAGAATCAATGAAACAAAGAGTTAGTTCTTTAAGAAAATCAACAAGATAGGGAGAGACTATCCAAATTAATAAAATCAGAAGTGAAAAGGGGAACATAATAATAGATACCAAGGAAATACTAAGAATAATTAGGGCATATTTCAAAAATATGTACTTCATAAAACAGGAAAATCTAAAAGAGATGGATAATTTTACTGATAGATAACACTTACCATAGTTAAACCAAGTTCAGATAAACAGTGTAAATAAACCTATAACCCTAAGAGACAGAAGTAGTCATTAAAAGTGTCCTAACCAAAAACAGCCCAGGGTCATATGGTTTTAGAACAGAATTTTTAAAAACTTTCAAAGAAAGCTAATACAAATCATTCCACAAAGTAGAAACAGAAGGTACATTGTCAAAACTGATTTTATAAGGCCACAGTCAACCCTGATATTCAAACCAAAGATGCAACAAAGAAAGAGAATTATAGAGTACTTTCCCTTATGAACAATAATGCAAAAATACTCAAAATATAAAAAAAATCCAAGAACATCAGAAAGATCATCAAGTTGAGACGCAGAGATGTTTCAGCATAACAAAAAAATTTGTCAATGTAATCTATCATATAAACAAACTGAAATAAAAAATACATGATTCATTTCATTAGATGCTGAAAAAGCTTTGACAGAATTTATACCCCTTCATGATACAAGGGCAGACCTAAACATAATAAAATCAATTTATAGGAAGAACATAGGTAACATTAAATTAAGTAGAGAGAAACTCAAAGCAGTTACACTAAAATCAGAAATAAGACTCTCCCCTATATATTCAATATAGTCTTGAAGTTTTAGCTAGAACAATAAGACAACTAAAGGAAATCAAGGGAATAAAAATTGGAAAGAAAGAAGTCAAAGTATCATTATTTGTAGATAATATAATAGTATATATAAGCAACCCCAAAAATTCTACCAAGGAATTCCTACAGCTGATAAACCTCTTTAGTGAAATGGCTGGATACAAGATTAACTAAAAAGAAAATCAGTAGCCTTCCTATATACAAACAACAAATGGCCTGAGAAAAAAACCCAAGAAATAACACCCTGTGGCAAAGACAGGGCCTGTTTGTTCGTCCCGACTGCCCGGTACGAACCAGGCAGGACAGAAACCAATGTTAGCAACACCTCTCACAATAGCCACAAATAATATAAAATATCTTAGTGTAATTTTAACAAAGTAAGTGAAAGTACTGTATGGCAATAACTTTAATTAATTGAAGAAGGAAATTGAAGAGGATATCAGAAGATGGAAAGATCGCCCATGCTCATGGATCAGTATAATTAACATAATAAAAATGGCCATCCTACCAAAAGCAGTCTACAAAATGAATGCAATCCTCATCAAAATTTCAACTCAATTATTCACGGACTTTGAAAGAACAATATTCAACTTCATATGGAAAAACAAATGAACAAAAAACCAAGATAGTTAAAACAATCTTGTGTGATAAAAGAACATCTGAAGGTATCACTATCCTTGATTACAAGTTCTACCAAAGAGCTATAGTAATAAAAGCTGCATAGTATTTCCATAAAATCAGACAGGTGGATCAATGACTCAGATGTAAATCCATATGCCTATGTACACCTGATTCTTGCATTATGCAATGAAAAAAAAGCCACAATTGTATAGTTGGAAAAAGAAAGCATCTTCAACAAATGATATTGATCTAACTGGGTGTCAGCCTGTAGAATAATGCAAATAGACTAATATCTTTCACCACACACTACACTCTAAGTTGATCAAAGACTTCAACATAAAACCAGATACACTGAACTTGACAGAAGAGGAAGTGGAGAAATAGCTTTGGGCATATTGGCACAGGAGACAACTTCTTAAACAGAATACCAATAGCTCAGGCACTAATATGGACAATTAATAAATGGGACCTTGTAAAACTGAAAATCTTCTGTAAGGTAAAGGGCATCTTTAATAAGACAACATGTCAGCCTACAGAATAGGAAAGAATTTTCACCAACCTAACATCCTATAGAGGGCTAGTATCCAAAATACATAAAGAACTCAAGAAACCAGACATCAACAAACCACATAATCCAATTAAAATGGGGTACAGACCTAAACAGAGGAATTTCACATGGCTGAGATACAATTTTAAAATGTTCAACATCCTTGGCCATCAGGAAAATGCATGTTTCTGGGAGGCCTTACTTTTTGTGAAGGGAAATAGGAGAGAAATGGATCTCAGGGAAAGGGGATGAGGGGTTAGCTTTAGTCAAAATGAGAGAAAAAATTAAATTCAAGTCACATATATACCACAGGAAAACATATATGTATTTTTAATACCACTTGCATTCCTATTTCTGTGTGTGTGTGTGTGTATGATTCATAGTAATGGTGTGGTGGTGGTGGTAGTGGTGGTGGTGATGATAATCTAGTAGTATTGGTTGTATGAAAGAAAATTGCCCCATAGGCTCATGCATTTTAATCCTTGGTCCCTGGTTGGTGGAACTATTTGGGATGGATTTGGAGGTATGGCCTTATTGGAAGAGGTATGTCACTTGGAGTAAGTATTCTTAGAAGGTTCATAGACAGGAGGAAACAGTGCATTATATGGTATAATTTCATGAGATTTTCATTTAAGTTTCATTATTCTTCATTTTATATATGAAGTACATGTAATTTGTATGCATCAAATGCTATATAATATATAATATAATATTGGTTAAGAAGTAGAAATAATACTTAATACTTCATAAATTGATGATATAACATAAGAAAGAGTGAGCAAATGAGTTGAATTTTGAGGCAACATGTTTAAATTACTTGTATAGCATAAATATCAAATAATAAAGCTGATGATAATTTTTTGGTAATTTTCATTAATTTTGCCCAAAAATTGCTCCATTGTTTATTAATTATTTACTCATGATCTCCTATTATTAATAATACATCACAGTGGTTTGAATCTCGGCTTTCTAGTTTTGGGAAAGTTCCAGGTTTTATGGTTCTGGGAAGGCATTTCAGATTGTAAATTCTCATGTAATTCTGGATGTATCTCTCACTGATAGTACAAATTTAGTGTCATTCAAATCAACAAATAAATATCCATGTTTATGTTCATTTATTTGCAGTTGTGAGTTTGGAAGCCAGGGCCCTGTCCATGCTTTGCAAGTGCTAGAGCACTGAACAACCACCAGGCATGTAATGTCCTGTATAGTGAAGATACATGCTGGTATACGTTTTTTTTTTTTTTTTCTCATCTCACGATAGACCTACTAACACTAAAAATATGTTTTCCTTTTGACCAATAAATGTATGTTGGTCGATTTTCTATCATGTTAATGTCAAACACTGAAGTGAAATTGCTCTTCCATTTTAATTATTTTACATTCCTTGTTGTCTATAGTTCATTGCTATTTATACTTACTGTATATTAGTCTTTGAAAACTTTTTCGTATTTTTATTTGACCTCATCTTTGAAAACAGAAAATATCTATAGTGCTCATTTTTTACTTGATTTATTTGTTTATTTTTTAAAAGAATCTTTTCTCATTTTAGTGGGGGGCGAAGGGAGGGGAGAAGGGAAGGGAAGTCGAGAGAACATGAGGGAATGAATGGCTGAGATTGGGAAAGGACAGAGATGGAGAACAAGGAAAGAGATATCTTGATTTTGGTGTTCAACATTTTTTTAAATGTGGTTGGTGAAATAGCTCAGTTGGTAGAGTGCCTATCTAGCATATATGAGGCCCTATGCTCTATCCCTGGCACTACATAAAACTAGGATGTTGGTTCATTCCTATAATCAGTTCAACACTCTAGAGTTAAGAGGATCAAAATTTAAGACTGTTTCGGTTACATAGTGGGTTCAAGGTCAGCCTCCACTACATGACACCATGTCGCAAAAAAAGGAAAAAAATACAATAATTTATATTCACACACGTAAAAGTCATAAAGTATGTGTATTTCTGCATTCAGCACTTAGATAGTAACATCAGAATCTTAACAATTTTGAGTGTAATATTACATAGAGAGATTTAAGAAAAAAAATCCATAATAAAGGAATTATTTCAAGATTAATACTTTTTTTTAAATTATATGGCATTAGAGGAATGGCACTTCAAGATTCTCATGTAAAGCCTGTTTGCTTAGAGGATAATGTTACATCTAACTGAATTGTATATTCTCTTGCTGGAACAATAATAAAGACAGAAATTTGCAATGTTTGGGGGCAGTAAAGGAAATATTAGAGATAAAGTCATAATACCCTTCTGGGATACTTGCTGGTCTAAGGGAAGAATAACGTAGACTTGCAAAGCCTTTAATGCATAATTTTTCTCTGTATGAAAACTGTACTTGGGGAGGTCAACTTCAGTTCAACTAATGAAAATTTATTTTTGCCTTAGAGGAAATTTTCTGATTTCTTCTGCTCTCAGCTAAGCCTGGAACATTGGAAAAACTCTGTACCCTTCAGGGATGATCATTCTCTATTTTTTTTCTTACTCCCAGATTTCCATGTTTTACATCTGTGTATCCATTGAAAATTTGTAAGGAAAGTTTACACATACCCTGTCTCACATTCCTCAGAACTTTAGTACATCACATTCTTTTAATCGCAGCCATTGAGTATATTTTTAAATATCTGCTTGATTTCTCCTTTAATTGCATCTGTGAAAGGTATCTTCTCCATCCACACCTTCATCAGAATAAAAGCAAGCATGTTCCTCCTTTTATAAGAAATTATCACCTGGGCATGGTGACATATGCCTTTAATCACAGCACTCGGAGGCAGAAGCAGGCAGATCTCCAAGTTCTAGGCCAGTCTGGTCTATAAAGCAAGTTCCAGGACAGCCAGAGCTACAAAAAGAAACTTTGTCTCAAAAAAAAAAAAAAAAAGAAAGAAAGAAAGAAAAGAAAAAGAAAAATTCTGTGAAATTTGATCTATCTGTATATACTTGGATTCTCATCTCTCAAATAAGTTCACAAATTATACATATCTAATTTGTTCAGTTCATTCTTAATCTTTTTGGTTGGAATAATTGGAATAATTGTTTCTTAAAAATTTCTACATACTACCCTGAAGTGGAATCTCCCAATGTCTCTACAAAATATATCTACACAATATAATATACTGTGCCTTTCAAATAATAATGACCTGTTTTAACACCTATCACTCATTAGTATTACCTTTTTCCAAGTTCTAAAGTATGTCTTTGCATATAACCTTAAAATGAATTTCTATGGAAACATTTCTGACTCAATCGCTAACAGAAAGCAGAATTATGGTATCTTTGAAAGAAGAAAACATCTCTATTAGTTTTCTATTGCTATGGTGATAGATACAACAAACTTGCCTTTGAAATAAAAATATATCTTATAATAGGTAGTAAATCTGATACAGTTACCTATGGACTAAAATCAAGGTGTTATAAATCTGGAAAAAGATTCTGTGGGATGAAAATAAGGTATTAGGTGAACTATGTTTCTCCTGGAATCTCCTGAGAAGATATTTCTTTGATATTTATCTCGAATTTTAGAGGCAGTCTATATTTCTTGGGTTATGATCTCTTTTTTTCTATTCACAAAGCCAGTAATGCTTCGTTTTTTCTAGTGATCCACATTGGCACATTTCCATTTCTCTGACACCTCTTCTGCCTTCCTTTCATTTATAAGAATTCCTGTAATTATGCTGAGGCCATCTGAATAACACACCAGTAAAGGTACATTAAGGATTAGGGATTGAGTACATCTCCAACTCAACTCTCCATTTACGTGACATAGTAATATTGACAAATCTTGTTTTGGAGGGGAGAATTGTTTTCTCTAACACAGCAATTAGTATCTCTGTACTTCAAACTTCTCCGAAATTGGTATAATTTCTCCAAAATGATGTTCTAATTCTTGAATAATTATGCATGGTATGACTAACTTTCATTCTGTTCTTGCAAAAAACACATTATGGCAATTCAAAAAGAATATATACCAAAGGTAGGTTAAAGTAGTCTCAAATATTAATGTTTAAAATTATTTTGTCAGTGTTAGTGAAGTTTACCTGATACATATTTTGTATGTTTTTATAGCACATAAAGAGTGATGAGACCACAGGAATCAAACCTTAAAAGCATTTTCTTAAATAAATGAAAATTAAATTGCATCAGATATTTTATTATGCTGTCCTAACGAGTTGTAGCATTATCATATAACCCTCTATAAGGAAAAAAAGAATCTATGTCTTGTTCTGAATACAACATATTGTGGGATAAATAATATGCTGACAGTTGGCTGGCAGAAAGCAAGTCATTTTTTATAATATTCCCAGCATTTTACTGGAGGGCTATTTATCATGCTTTCTATTATCACCTGGTATTTGAGTCATAAAGGTAATTAACTAGGACTAAGTGAACCGAGTAATATGCCTACACCTGTCCACCCTTTATCAGCATGGTTTTATGAGGCACAGTGGGAAGAGAAAGGTTTTAGCTTGGACGAAAACAATAAAATATTGATGTTTTTAAAATATTGAATGCCTTTTTATGCCTTTGGAACAGTGATTCAGAAACATGTGTCTTAAACTTCTACCTAAGACCATACTTAAAAATGTCTCATGTTGAAATGGTGTCTATCATTATTTATTAGTACTATGTTCACTGTATATAAGAATCTATAAATTTTAATTTAGACATTATCTGTGAGAATACTGCATAATTATTAAAGTAATAATAAATAGTAAATAAAATAATAGGATATTAAATAAAAAGCTTCTCTGCTTTCTGATTTTGAGATAACACAATATCCTGGATATTATTACATATTGATATATAAAAAGGAATTCTTAGAAACAGTGATTGAGAGAATTACATATAAGCATAAGCAATGGAAAACTGAAACCAAAATGAAAGTAAATTAATCAAACGAATTAAGGTCCCCAAAAGTTAATTTCCTTACCCAACAATGTTTGACAGAGGATGTATGTCTGAAGTTGAAAGGTCAAATGTCAGGAGATATGCAGAGAAAGAAGGAAAACAAACAAAAAGTCTAGAGCAACTTTTAAATCATGGATTACCTGTGGAGTTGTTTGTATTTTTAACCACAACTGCATCTCTAGATAGTTTCCTTCCTTTTGTATAAAAGAAAGCATTGCATGTTCTTTTTTTAGTGACATTTTCAAATTTTAGTATCTAATTCGCAGAATGCTAAAAATGACAGGTCATGTATAAATTGATTCATATAAATAGGCATCAAATGTATAGAGTATTAATTTAGCTTCTTCCGTTTATCAGCATATCCCATTAATGATCCACATAGGCCAGTTATTAGCATGACAGCATAGAGATTGAGTCAGAATTAACAATGGGTCAGTACGGGGTTTCAAAGTCAGTTCACCCAGACAAAAGTGCCAGGTAGAAAAAAGATCTTGAGGAATTTGTATATAGATCATTATCAAGGTGAAATACATTCTTTCACATATAGAAGAAAAATAAAAGAGTTGTGGAATTGACTGTTTTTCACTTTCAATATTTTGTTTTGTACATATCTAATAGCCTGAGAAAATGGTTGGCATCTCAAGATTCCACATAGCAAAGCAAATATAGGCAGGACTGCTTTGAATTTTCTGCCTTTTCAAATGGAAGGAAAGGGGCAATATACATAAAAATAAGACCATCTGTTTGCTTACTTATACATCTACAATAAATTATACATAAATAATTATATAGTTGTGACATAATACTATAACTTGCTCCTTTTCATGAACTGTTTTAACTGTTTCATTCAAATTTGTGTTATTCTTCATTCAGAGATTAGCACAAAGAAAAACTAAAGTTGTTATAGAGTTGCCTTACACTTTGAAAAGGCAGTTTGTAAAATGAAAAACCAGTTGTTCGTTAATATTCTAAAACAATGAGAACACTTTGATTAGGTATAAGTAGTTACTTTAAAAGATGCCTGCTTATTTATATGAAACATTAAATTCACACAACACACACATAATGGGTAACCAACTATTAAAAATGGTAGCTAGTGTGTATGTTGGCTGCTGTAAGGATACACATTTGAATATTGCTTGTAGTTGTAGTGTCTTTTTTGAAAACTCCTTTAATCTCCAGGAATAGTTCTCCTTTTAATCAAAATTTATGTGGATACTATAATAGAATAATAAAATGCAAAGTTATTGATGCTCTATTTAGCAAATGTAATTATCTTTTGTTCCACTAATATTTCCTTTAAGTAGACCAGTGGCACATAAACCAGGACATATGTAAGAGAAAATTAAGGTCATATTTTCTCCTAAACATTGAAGGCATTGCATATACAGTAATTCAGCTGTGTTTCTCACTGAATAAACAGCACAATCTGGGTTTGCTTATTATCTTGAGTGTATTATTTGTTTTCTCTCATAATCAAAAGCTTTCTGCTGTCTGCCAAATAATAGAATTTTTCATCCTCTGCTGTGTTGAAGCTTTTGATGTTTTAATCGTGTTTAATTTAAAAAACAACCTTGCACACATTTTTATCTTTGTTGATTTTTGCCATATCGCTCACAGCAGTTTCTAGTGCTGGGGGAAAACATTGCTTTGTCAATACAATCTGATTTGCTATTGAAACAGAAGAGGCTATTTGATTTTGATTGCTTTACCTCCAGTGGAACTACACAATTGTAAATATTCTTAAACTCTTCCCTATTCTCCCTCCAGTAAAATAAAAAAATTCTCTAACATATCTAATATAATGGGTTCTGTTTCTCATATTTTCTGTCTTGCCATGTGAAGTATTTTAATATATAGCAAAAACATGAATCAGACATATTTAAGTTATATTCATGCCTGTGGCAACTAATGTTGTGTCAATTATGGCAAGCTTAATTGAGTTTTGAAATCTCTATAGTCTATCTTCTAAACCAGGGAGAAAATGCCCACTCTGAGACATCTTATGATGTTCAAAGGAGAGAATAAATACAATGAATTCTGTAACTGCAGCCTCTATTCTGATGTAGTAAGAAATACAATCCGCATTGAATCTGCATGACCTTGGAACTAAAAAGAACAACTACCAGTACAAACTTGAACACCTAGTTAATCAGAGTTCCTTTTAATTTCATGTTCATGTCACATAATGTGGATTGGATTTCATGGTTTGATATCTATTGGAACATTTATGGGTTTTACAACTAGGTCGACCAGTCCAAATGCAGGATGCCTAGTTAATTTGCAACTTGAGAAGGCTAATTATATTTTAGCATGTGCCCTCTGAATACTGCATGTGAAGAAATGAACAAAGATAATTAAATAAAAAGTTCTATGTCTAATGATATTACTTTTGAACACTAAGTTGATAGGTTATCAAAGGCTCAGGACTGTCATGGTCAGGCCTACAGTAGAAATGTGGCAAATCTTCCACAGAAATTCACCTCCTCTGTGGTGACACATTTGATATGGCACAAGAAGAATTAGCAGAGCATGGTTTCCAATTTATCTGACTTCACGTTTTATCATGGTCTCGGGGGTCTTAAGAAGTATCTCCTGGGTCTGGAGACTTCCTTCAAAGGTTAGAGTGCTTCCTGCTCTTTTAGAGGACCAAAATTCGGTTCACAGCACCCATGTCAAGTAGCCAGGTAGCTCACAGCCATCTGCAATTCCATTTCCAAGGGAGTAAGCACCCACCTCTGTCATCTGTGTACCACCATGTACATATACAAAAATACACACATACATGTAAATAAAAACAAAATAAACCTTTAATAATTTCATGAACTTAGTGCTGCTGGTATACATCATATGGGTATAGGACCATCTGCATGGGTAGTCTATCAGGGACCGCCTCCCTGAAGAGAACTAACTCAGTGTTTTGTTTTGTTGCTGTTGTTTATTTGTTAGTTGTTGGAGAGTTATTTTTGAGATTACAGTAAAATTATATCATTTCATCCTTCTATTTCTTCCTTTCAAACCCTCCTATATTCCTCCCCCCTTAAGCTTTCAAATTCATAGTATCATTTTCAATATTTGTTATTTTAGATAGAGATTTGTGTGTTTATATATATTCATAAATATATCCTGTTAGGTATGTAGCTGTTTGGCATTGGATAATCAAATGGTGTTTTCTTCCCTGGGGAAGAATGTCCCTCAAATTCTTTAGTTGCTTCTAGTTCTTTCTATAGGGTTAAGTCCTAAAGGGATTTTCCCATACACCTTGACATATTGATTGCTGTTTTCTATGTTCAGCCCGCATTTAGATAATTGTGTTGTTGAGACTTTTTGAATATCACTTCTAGCATTCCTAGGAGACACTCTTATACTAAACTCCCTGATTCTTTGGCTCTTATAATCTTTCTGCCCCCTCTTCAGGAATGATCCATGATCCCTTAGATGCAGGAGTGTTTTGCAGCTGTATCTACTGGAATTGGGCTCCATGACCCTGCATTTGGTAGGTTGTGGTTTTCTATAGTCTATGGCAAAGAAAAGTTTCCTTGATGACGGGTGAAAATTCTACTTATCTGTGAGTATAAGGGTACAATATGGCACACATACGTTGGTGGTAACCAAAACCTTCTAATTGGACTTAAAGTCTGCTCAACAAGAGGGAAACTATGCATGGTACTGGGAATCTATAATTGGTATTTTTAAAGTACAGGATGGGGTTGGAGAGATGGCTTACTGCATAAGAGCATGTGTTTCTCTCCCAAATGACCTGAATTTGGTCACCAGCACCCATGTTGGACAACTGACAAACACCTATAATTTCAGTTCCAGGGGATCTGATGCCCTCTTCTTGCCTTTACTGGAACTTAAACACATAACAAACACTTGCATAGACACACACATGTATACATAAATAAAAATAAAAATAAATCTTTTTCGAGCATGGTATAAATGATTGCTTTCTTGAGAAAGAATATTATTATTTTTCTGTAACTCACTGCATTGTATGAACTTTTTGTTGTTGTTTTGCAAAGATGAGGTGATTGTAGCCAGTTCAAAAGAAATAAATATTACCATTTTATGATGAGCATATTAGTGTGATTCTTTCTATGTGGCCAACTATGGCTGTTTAAGATTAATGTAGTCAGTAGGTTCTATTCTAAATACATACCAGACACAGCTATTACTTTACTCAATCAATACCATAAAGTCACTATGAGCCTATCATGAAATGTCAATAGGACTCCTCTGACTGCTCTATTAAATTTCATACCATCCTTAATGGTGGTTCTCACTACCTGATTTAAATAGTTAATTGTTTAGTTGTTTCTATTGGTTGGTATTCACAATATTGTGGTTTGTCCAATTCAGTTCTGTTTTTTTCATTCCCTCCCATAATGTTTAGCTTAATATATTTCCCTAATAAAATTTGTTTCCTACCTCTAATGAGACCAATAAATACTTATCCAGAAAGTGTTTAAATGTTATTTTTGGATAATGTTTAAAATCTATTTTTTTGAATGGATATAAATCATAAATTACTCCCCTAAGAGTAATAGTGTGCCCCAGTCTCAACATCCATAAAAATATGATAAGAGTCCCAAGTGGGATGGTTAAAATGCCTTAATTTGTAACATCCAGAGAAAATGTTTGTTTAGTGCCACATAATGGTGCCAGTGTTGTTCTTAATTGTGCTACCATATAAATCAACAATTCTGTTCCTGGCAACATAAACTCCTGTCTAGTTGTGCAATATCTAAAACTAGTCTTAATTGGAGTAAAACAAAGAAGTCAAGTTAATCTGAAGTAGGTAAAAAGAAATAGAGAAATAAGAGGAAGAGAGAGAGAGGGAGGGAGGGATGGAAGAAGGGGAGGAAGGAATGAAAAAAGGAAGGAAGGAAGGAAAATAAACATTTAACTTTAACCCATGGAAAGCAAAAATACCTGTATTTAGATTATCTTAGCCCAGTGGCTCTCTATTATCTTTAGTAATCTTTTCAAAGATTCATGTTTTAGTTATGATTACCATGAAAGATATAAAACAGTAAGCTGGAAATGAATTTAAATCTGTGCTTCAATGACTGCACTAATAGTAAGAGCTACCTAGGTTTTTCTTCTCATCTGTCAGATCAACAAGTAGAATGAAAAAGTGTCAATCAATATCATTAAGTGATTGTGTAGCATCTCTCATATGAGAGAATGGAGAAGAGAAGCTATGAGAATTAAAGTATTTCTGAGCTTCTGGTTGCTCCTTTAGTAAACTGTAGCACATATATAATGATACAATTATGTAACATTTGTCATTAACAAGGAAAAACAAAATATCACTTAATCTCAAAGCCACACAAAAGAAATTCTTTAATTCTTGACCAAGTTTTAAAAAACTTAAAGTTTCATTCATATTTCTCTAAGCATTTTCCAATCTAAATTGTAAATTTTTGAAAAGCAAAAATGATTTGAAAAGTTGTGAGTGAAATGACAAATGAAAAAAATGCTTTGAGAGTGAGAGGATCGAATATGTTAGTTTCTATGTGTTTTCACTTGTCCACTGATTAAAAACACATATTTATATTGTGTTATAGGTATTAATTAACCTGGATGTAAGGGAGGCCAGCATAACAAATTATGTGAAGTATTAGGTGATAAAGTAGACATTCCTTTCCAAGGAACTGCCTTACTGTACTATTACAGAAGTTAGCAGGTTGGATACAATTATTTCTTGGAGGATCTTTTCCACATGAATTGTAACTTCATATATTGACTGTGTGTAAGCAGGACACGTTTTTCTATGTATACTTGCTTTTGTTGGAGGGGAAAAATAAAACAAACAAAGAAAAAAACCTCTGTGAAAATCACAGGAATGCAATCAAACTGTTCCCCTGTCACAAAACTTTGACAAGAGTAAGATGGGAATTTAAGAACCAGCCTTTGGAAAGCACACTATGTCTCAGGAGTAAGCTAGCGGTCCAGATACTAGCTTAAGATAAAAAGTAATTTCATTTCAGAAATAATTTGTTTCAAAGGATAGCAAAGTTGCCTGCTCAGGACTGAGTGATGAATCTTCATTTCCAGAATGGAGTTCTAGAATCCCTCCCTTCAGAGGAAGTAAGAACCTAAAGTTTGAACAAGATCAAACTCCTAGCCTAACACAGCCAGGAAATTCTGTGTGTGGTGGTGGTGGTGGGGTCTGTGAGTTAGGTGAGAGCTGCCATATACCTTTATATCTTCCTAGAATTTTATCCCAGTGAGCCTAATTTTTTTTACACCATTAGTTAGGCAGTTCTAACATCTCATGTTTGAGATGTATATTCGATGTGGAAGAATTCTTTACAACCTTTCCTTAGCCACTAAAATATGGCATGTTTGACCTTTAGTTCTTGTTGATTAAGTAATTTATCTCTTGATATTTGCTTAGAATGACTCAAGTGATCCAACTCTATTCTAAAGTATCAATAAATGAAACGTATTTTGCCACCTAATGACCAATATGCAATGAATAGAAGCTTTTTTGTCACTTTTAGAAGTATAATGGACTTTTCAGATATAAAACAGTTTATATTCTCTTCTATAAAAAATACATACTACTCTGATATTTAACATAAGTTTACATGTAAGTACTAAAACCATTCAGCTTCTTTTTAATACAATTTCTTCTGGTGACTTTAAAGTTTTTAACCACACCCAATTAATTCTATGGTTTTTCATTTTTTTTTTTTTTTGACTTTTCGAGACAGGGTTTCTCTGTAGCTACGGAGCCTGTCCTGGAACTAGCTCTTGTAGACCAGGCTGGCCTCGAACTCACAAAGATCCACCTCTCTCTGCCTCCCGAGTGCTGGGATTAAAGGCGTGCGCCACCACGGCCCGGCTCTTTTACCATGATAAATGAAGCAGAAATCTGGGTATTTATTTTCAGTGGTAAGTTAGGAAAGAAAATTATAGTGCAAATCTAGAAATAGGAATTAAGTTACTAAGCCTATGTTTGCCATGACGATACATTTATATACTTTTAAATCTCATGCAATTTTGTAGTGGCTACATTTTCTTTACTGTGGAGGGATATACCAGTGATAAGATTTAGTCATCTTGATGTTTTATGGGACATGTAACTGTCTCCACTTTTTGTGGGAATATTAAAGTGATTCAATACTGTCTTGAGCTGTATACTATTCAGCCCAAGCTGTACCTGACATTTCAGACTGATGGTTGAACTTCATGAGCTCAGTTCTCGACAGCTATTTCTGTTTCAAAACTAGAATTTTTTTCTAGTTTTTGAATGATTACATGACACAGTGTTTGATATACTGGACATTTATTTTTATAACTTGAAATCTGCAAAATTTATTCCTGAACCTGAAAATTACATATGCAAACAACATAATGATTTTATATGTGTACTTTTAAGATAGAATGGCAATCACAGCTATAGTGGTATCAAAAGTATTACTAGTGATAATAGCTGTGGTAATAATAATAATTAGAACTCATATATACAAGTATTGCTTTGCAGGAATAAATCCCACTCAAGAATTTAGTAAGTTATGTAATAATCACATAAATAGATGGTGCAATAATGTCTAAATGTTTTTTGAGAAAGGATTTTTCTGTGTGGTTCTAGCTCTCCTGAAACCTACTCTGTAGACCAAGCTGAACATGAGCTCACAAATATCCACCTGCCTCTGCCTCCCTAGTGCTGGGATTAAAGGCATGTGACACCACACCTTACAGAAAACAGGACTTTAAATATTTTTTCACTGAATTTATTTAGTAAATAGTTATTTTACAATTCTATCCAAACTTTTCAGGTTCTGAAATTAAGTTCACAAAACAGTCTTTATTTTATGCTGAGAAGTTTGACATGAGCTCTAATATATTATTTGTATACATTAAGAGGTACAGTGTGAAGTTGGATAGAAGTCAACTCAAGATAATTTGTATACACATCTAAATTATTTGTGTGTTGTATAAGAAGATATGTATGCTTATGAGATTAGAGGATAACCATAGTACCATTTGTGACAGCATGAATGAGAAATTACCCCAATAGACTCGGGTATTTGAATATTTAGTTTTCAATTGGTGACATTATTTGCAAAGGTTTAGGAGGTGCAGCCTGCTAGAGGAAGTATATCACTGGGGCCATACTTTCAGACATGATCTCTACCTATTTCCAGTTCTCTATTTCGATTTCATGATTGTAGTGTAGACGCAATCTCTCAGCTTCCTACCCCTGCCAGCATGTCTATACTTGTTATCATGCTTTCCCACCATGATAGACTCTTATCCTTCTGTGACTGTAAAAAGCATTCTTCTTTAAGTTACTCACGGCAACAAAAAAGTAACATATACTGTAGCGAGCTGCGTGAAGCCACACCTGATGGCAATGTAGAGAGCTGTGTGGAGTCACACCTGATGGTGCTGGCTCCCGCCCTCCGGCGATCCCGAAAGCGAGTGCTCTCTGTGATAATCAACTCCTACGGCTAAAGCCTGACTTATGCTATTATCACGCAATGATTGTCAGCTGCTTGCATATGCGTGGACCTATGGGCAATGCCCACCTGGCAATCTGGGGTTGGCGGCCCAGCGCCTACTTAAGGGCTGGGAGAGGTTTGCCAGGAGAGAGAGGGAGAGAAAGAGAAGGGAAAAGATTGCTGTGAATAAAGTCCTGAAATAAACTGCTTAGCACAATGGCAATGGGTTTTTGATCCTATTGCACGTAATGGCTTTGTGGGAGCCTAGGTAGTTTGGATGCTCACCTTAATAGACCTGGATGGAGGTGGGTGGTCCTTGGACCTCCCACAGGGCAGGGAAACCTGATTGCTCTTTGGGCTGAGGAGGGAGGAAGACTTGATTGGAGGAGGGGGGGGAATGGGAGGTGGTGGCGGGGAAGAGGCAGAAATCTTTAATAATTAAATAAATAAATTAATTAATGAATAAATAAATTAAAAAAAAAGAGCTCCGGTGTTGCGCGTCTTCCTTGCTGGACGAGGGGATGTGACAATATACCTTACAACGTGTCTTATTTTTGAAACTGTGTTTCTGACTGGCCTGGAAATTGCCTGTAGGTTAGACAGCCTGGTCAGTGAGCTCCAGGCATCCAACTTTCTGTACCTCTCCAACAGTGGGTTACAAACATGTAGTACCACCTTAGACTATTTTACATGAGCTTTGGGTACCCAACTCAGGTCCTCATGTTTACAAGGCAATCAGTCACTTTACCAACCTAGCCATCTCCCTAGCCTACCTAAAATTTTAACATTTCTTTATGGTGAATGCATTTAGGTTATTCTCTAGCTATGTTGATATATGCAGTACATTATTGTTTACTACACTCAACTTTATATGCCATAACATATTAGAGCTTTACCTGTATCAAACAATAACATTATGTATGTGTGTGTATGCATGCACATGTACATAAATTGGCCTGTCTCATAGTCTTTGCTTTTTCTGTATGATTCTACTTATGAATGAGACCATGTTGTTAGTGTCTGACATCTTTGACTTAACAGTGTCCAGGTTCATCTATGTTGTTGCTAATTATAGAATCATATTTATTATTGAATCCATTATTCAATTATAGTACATTTGCTTTATTTTTTGTTCATAATGGATATGATGATTACATTAACCTATTTTAATTTTTTTAGAATCCTTCATAAAGTTTCTATAATGGCTATATAATGTTTCACTCTGCCAACATCATGCAATGGTTCCAGTCTTAGCTTCTCCATATATTTAGCAAATTATGGATTCTTGGTACAAAACATGTATATATGCATCTGTTATTTTTGTGCTATGTACTCTGTATCCTATTCATATCTTTATGCCTTAATAATATTGATACAATAACTGTAACTGTGTGAAAAATATTGAAACTAATAATTGTTACATATCTATGTTGTTCTTATTCAATGTTGTTTTGTTCAGCTAAGCCACTTTCAGAAATAATTATTTACGACATATTCTTTGCATGGAAGTGTGGAGAATTTGAATCATATAATAGATAATAATGATATTTAAATTTTTTAATTTAATTTAATTATATTATAATAGACAGTTTTATCAACTAAGTTGTTGGAAGCATGGTTCTACTGATTTATCATCGTGTTCATTCCAGTTGCCTTCCTATACACTAAGTAAGGAAGCAGAGAGGGAAATCAGAGAAGCATCTCCTTTCACGATAGCCACAAATAGCATAAAATATCTTGGGGTAACTCTAACCAAGGAAGTGAAAAATCTATTTGGCAAGAACTTTAAGTCTTTGAAGAAAGAAATTGAAGAGGACACCAGAAAATGGAAGGACCTCCCTTGCTCTTGGATTGGGAGGATCAACATAGTAAAAATGGCAATTCTACCAAAAGCAATCTATAGATTCAATGCAATCCCCATCAAAATCCCATCAAAATTCTTCACAGATCTGGAGAAGACAATAATCAACTTTATATGGAAAAACAAAAAACCCAGGATAGCCAAAACAATCTTATACAATAAAGGATTGTCTGGAGGCATCACCATCCCTGACTTCAAACTCTATTACAGAGCTACAGTATTGAAAACAGCTTGGTACTGGCATAAAAACAGAGAAGTCGACCAATGGAATCGAATAAAAGACCCTGACTTTAGCCCACAAACCTATGAACACCTGATTTTTGATAAAGGAGCTAAAAGTATACAATGGAAAAAAGAGAGCATCTTCAACAAATTGTGCTGGCAAAACTGGATGTCAATCTGTAGAAGAATGAAAATAGATCCATATTTATCACCATGCACAAAACTCAAGTCCAAATGGATTAAAAACCTCAATATCAGTCAAAACACACTGAACCTGATAGAAGAGAAAGTGGGAAGTACTCTACAACACATGGGCACAGGAGAACACTTCCTACGTATAACCCCAGCAGCACAAGCACTAAGGACATCATTGAATAAATGGGACCTCCTGAGACTGAGTAGCTTCTGTAAAGCAAAGGACACTGTCACTAAGACAGAAAGGCAACCCACTGATTGGGAGAAGATCTTCACCAACCCCGCAACTGACAAAGGTCTGATATCCAAAATATATAAAGAACTCAAGAAATTAGACCGTAAAAGGTTAATCAATCCAATTATAAAACGGGGCACTGAGCTGAACAGAGACTTTTCAACAGAAGAAGTTCAAATGGCCAAAAGACACTTAAGATCGTGCTCAACTTCCTTAGCAATCAGGGAAATGCAAATCAAGACAAGATACCATCTTACACCTGTCAGAATGGCTAAAATAAAAAACACCAATGATAGCCTCTGCTGGAGAGGTTGTGGAGAAAGGGGCACTCTCATCCATTGCTGGTGGGAATGCAAACTTGTGCAACCACTTTGGAAAGCAGTGTGGCGGTTTCTCAGGAAAGTTGGGTTCAACCTACCTCTCGACCCAGCAATACCACTATTGGGAATATACCCAAGAGATGCCCTAACATACAACAAAAGTATATGCTCAACTATGTTCATAGCAGCATTATTTGTAATATAGCAAGAACCTGGAAACAACCTAGATGCCCTTCAATGGAAGAATGGATGAAGAAAGTATGGAATATATACATATTAGAGTACTACTCAGCAGTAAAAAACAATGACTTCTTGAATTTTGCATACAAATGGATGGAAATAGAAAACACTATCCTGAGTGAGTTAAGACAGACCCAAAAAGAGGAACAGGGGATGTACTCACTCATATTTGGTTTCTAGCCATAAATAAAGGACATTGAGACTATAATTCGTGATTCTAGAGAAGCTAAATAAGAAGGTGAACCCAAAGAAAAACATATAAGCATCCTCCTGAATATTAACCTTCATCAGGCGATGAAAGAAGACAGAGACAGAGACCAACATTGGAGCACTGGACTGAAGTCTCATGATCCAAAGGAGGAGCAGAAGGAGGGAGAGCACGAGCAAGGAACTTAGGACCGCCAGGGGTGCACCCACACACTGAGGCAATGGGGATGTTCTATCAGGGACTCACCAAGGCCAGCTGGCCGGGGTCTGAAAAAGCATGGGACAAAACCGGTCTCGCTGAACATAACGGACAATGAGGACTACTGAGAACTGAAGAACAATGGCAATGGGTTCTTGATCCTATTGCACGTAATGGCTTTGTGGGAGCCCAGGTAGTTTGGATGCTCACCTTAATAGACCTGGATGGAGGTGGGTGGTCCTTGGACCTCCCACAGGGCAGGGAAACCTGCTTGCTCTTTGGGCTGAGGAGGGAGGAAGACTTCATTGGGGGAGGGGGGAATGGGAGGTGGTGGCGGGGAAGAGGCAGAAATCTTCAAAAATTAAATAAATTAATTAATTAATAAAAAAAACCAGTTTTGCTGTCTAGAAACAACAGGACTGACACATAATATGAACTCGTGGAGACTGTGACAGCATGCATAAGACCTACATAAGGTCAAGCCTGACAAAATCCCAGCATGAAGAAAGGGAAGAACAGAATCCCAACCTCTAGTCAAGAAGCTATTTGCTTATTTAGCTTCTCTAGGATCACAAATTATAGGCTCAATGTCCTTTATTTATGGCTAGAAACCAATTATGAGTGAGTACATCCAAAGAAAAACATATAGTCATCTGCCTGAATATGGGAAGTAGACAAGATTGCCGGGCAAAAACTGGGAACTTGGGGTGGGGTAAGATGGGGGTAAGAGGAAATGGGGTGAGAAAAGTGAGAAGGGGAGAATGGGGGGAGCTTGGGGGAATGGGATGGTTGTGATAAAGGAAGGGGGGATATGGGAGCAGGGAAGTATATATCCTAATTAAGAGAACCATCTTAGGGTTGACAATAGACTTGACTCTAGAGGGGCTCGCAGGTGTACAGGGAGATGTCCCTAGCTAGTACCTTGGGTAAATGAGGAGAGGGAACCTGAAATGACCCTATTCTCTAGCCATACTGATGAATATCTTGCATATCACCATAGAACCTTCATCTGGCAATGGATGGCGATAGAGACAGAGACCCACATTGGAGCACCGGACTGAGCTCCCAAGGTCCAAATGAGGAGCAGAAGGAGGGAGAACATGAGGAAGGAAGTCAGGACCACGAGGGGTGCACCCACCCACTGAGACGGCAGGGATGATCTATTGGGAGCTCACCAAGGCCAGCTGGACTGGGACTGAATAAGCATGGGATAAAACTGGACTCTCTGAACATGGCGGACAATGAAGGCTGATGAGAAGCCAAGGACAATGGCACTAGGTTTCAATCCTACTGCATGAACTGGCTTTGTGGAAGCCTAGCCTGTTTGGATGCTCACCTTCCTGGACCTGGATGGAGGGGGGAGGACCTTGGACTTTCCACAGGGCAGGGAATCTGGATTGCTCTTCAGACTCCAGAGGGAGGGGGATTGGAGTGGGGGGAGGGGGAGAGGAGAGGGGAGAGGGGGGGAGGAGGGGGAGGGAAATGGGAGGCGGGGAGGTGGCAGAAATTTTTTCAAAAAAAATAAAAAAAAGAAGCTATTTGCTATTAGTAGCTGCTGTGAGAGAGAAAATAGGTTTTCTTTAATAGAGTGACACTAAATATATCAACCATATTCCAGTAAAGGTTGAATGCTCAGAAAATATTAACCAATACCAAAAAAGATGGCATGGTTTATTTTCTGCACCCGACTCCCTTTTGAGGGTTTGGTTGTGGTTTTGATTTTTTTTTTAAAGATAGAACTTGAAGCTGTGTAGGTATAAGAGGAAAAGATGAGAGGAGTTGAGGAAGAGAAAAGAATATGATCGAATATATTATATAGGAAATTTTAAAAATAAGAAAATAAAATAAAAACTGAACACTTTTACATATTATTCTTTAGATCTAAAGTAAGCTCAGAGTAATGAAATAGATAGCAAGAAAATGTCTTTCATTAGATCAACTAATTGTAAGTCTGTGACACTGTCCATATCTAGAGGACTTCTAGGAAAACAGAAGAGCAGAGGGCAGCAGGTTTAGGAACCTGTTCTGCTTCTTGTCTAAAGTCAGTGTATTTTTAATATTAGCAAACATTTAAGGTTTAATAGTTTATAAGATTTGTTCTATTTACTTAATTGGGATGATAGTGGTGGATTTTAATTTCATTTGATAATTGTTTTATGAGATCAAGTTCTCTCCTCATGAAATAACTTTGACCTGTCTTATAATTGTAATTAACATTCTTTTGAGGATACAAAATATGGATGTCATGTTAGAATTCCACACCTTAAATGTACGCCTTCATGCTCAATTATTTGATTGGAAGCAGTCAAGGAAATCATTTATCCACTTTTGTCTCCTCTTACTAGTCTTCACTGACCACAGTTAAAGTCCACTTCTACGAAATAAATCTTTTGGCTTCCAAATGAGTGAGAACATGAATAATTTTCTTTCAGTCATTACCTGGTTTATTTACCTTAAGAGATAATTTTAAAATTCTAAAAAGTGATAATTAAGTTTAAAATTAGTTTTAATTTACAAAGAATATTTATTAGATTTTACATGGTCACAAGAATCATTTTGAAAGTAAAAATAATTGATACAACATATGAGTTATCATAAGCTTCTAAACTCTGTTTTCCCATGAGTAGCAAGTAGCTAAAACAGAATTAAAAACATGAAATGTTTCTTTATATGTACCAAAATATAATGAATTATTAATCTAAAAGTAGTTTAATTAAAATAATATGCTTTAAATTTTAAATAATATATACAACTTACATGAAAGGAGACACATCATACATGCATATTTTTTTTGAGAATATTTTTAATTTATGTGTGTGCACATGCACACATGTATGCAGGTACCCACAGATTCCTAACAAGGTTTGCAGATCCCCTGAAAATGGAGTTTTGGGTAGTTGTAAGCTGCCTAACACGGGTGCTGTGAACAGAAGTCACATCTTCTGCAAGAGCAGCACGTGCTCTTAACTACTGTGCCATTTCTAAAGCCCCTGAGTGCATACATTTTCGAGAAAAATGTTTATCCATCATTGATTTGAAAAATAGAATGTTACTAGTTAATTCAAAACACTCTGAATTCCTCAAATGAATCACTCAATCAAATTTCCCTAGAAACTATGCAGTATTTTTATTTTTTTGTCTTTTATATGTGGCTTTATGACAAAAATAAACATAACCAAATATTTGTATATTTATGTATATGTGAACCATATTTATGATTCTATTTTAAACTATTTTCTAAGTAATATTTAGATATTATTGCTATTTTAATAAGTAATGAGTTATGAGATTCATGCAACTGTAATTTTTCTATTTACTACTCCATTTTAATTCTATAACTTCATGCAATCATATAAGTGCTATTCAAGATTGTTTTTCCATTTCATTAGAATTTTGTGATTGAGTTTATATTAGTGTGAATCCCCACAAGAGCCAAATGACAAACAAAAGATTTATTAAGTTGAATAGAGACTACTAAAAGCTGTGTTTTGAAATTACATGGGATAATGTAATACTCCAGGGCTATGAACAGTTAAGAAACTTACAGTATCACAGATCTACAGAGAAAAAAATCAATTACCCAAACTTTGAGACAGTAAATTCGAGGTGTAATATAAGGCTCTGTCTTTTAAGAAATGTGTTTTTCATGGAAGTACTGCTAATTTTGGATGACCTTGTAGGGAACTGAGAAGTTTTCTGCTCTACTCTTCAACAATTTCTAAGACCTAGAGGTCTTTCCTGTTATCAGAAAAATTAAGAGCAACTAGAAGTCAAAGGATCTGACTAATAAAATCTAAATTTATTCACCTTGCCAAAAGCACAGTGTTTATCTCCATGCTCCATATATAGATATAGAGATAGAGATAGAGATAAAGATAGAGAATATAGATGTGTATCATTGTACTGTGGTCTTTCTGCAGAAAAGGAATAAGAGTTTCTTAATAATAGCAAGAAACTAAATTGCTGTGTCATCACTTTTTGCACTATCAAAACTGCTTCATAGCGTCATATGGTTTTGTGACTGAGTACTTCAATCATCAGTGTTTGGCACTTTCTTGTATCATCCTTAACTTTATGTCATCCTTAATACCACTTGGCTTCCCACATTTTCCCGTAATTCTAGTAAGTTTGAATCAAGCAGTCATCTCAATGCTTATTAAATTTTTTTCCTTGGAGAACTATTATTCTCCATTGTTCATTGTTTTTTATGTTTGATTTGGTGTTTTTCTTAATCATTGAAAGCATACATTTATATGGATAGAGGGACAGACAATTCTTTTTCAGACACGAAAATTTGGGTCAATTTCTCCATCTCCCTTTCTTCTCTCTCTCCTGTCACTCTCTATATTTTCCTCCTCTCCCCTTTTGTGTTTTGTCTGTCTGTCTGTCTCTCACTTATTGTTCCCCCTCTCTCCCTCACCTTCCTTCCTTCCCTCCATTCCTTTCTTCTATTTCTTTCTCTGTCTCTGTCTCTCCCTCTGTCTGTCTCTCATTTCTCAGTGCTAGAAATGGAAACCAAATTTTTCATTTTTTCTACAGCATCATTTGTTAATCCTATATGCTTCATTTTTGAATAATTTTTATGACTGAATTTTTACACCTTATTTACAAGTTTTTTCAATAATCAGAGTTTTAAAATAGTTTTTGTAATGCTGCTTTTTTTATTTTTGTATCTCAACACCCAATTCAACACAATTTTTAAAACAGGACATGAATAGATCTAATTTGCTTTTCCATGTAGATTACTGATTGTCCTACAATGTACCCCTCTGTAATTTTTAGAATTCATATTCTTTTAATCAGAGTATATTATAATAGTAAATCTGTGTCTTAATTACAAGGACTTTAATGTGCTCAGATTTTGTCAGGCCAAACCTCCATTTTGTTTAGCTTGTGATTATTGTCCTTTTCTCTGATACATGCTGCAATCAGTTTGTATTTTGCATTGAAAATTTTTGCTGGAATTTTTATTAGTATAAATATAATTTAAAGATAATTTACATTTTTATTTATATCCAATTAAACTTTCTATACCATGAATATAGTATAATGTTTGAGTGCCCTGACACCTCTTTATCTTGTAATAGTGTATTTCTCCATAAAGACTAATATCTCTTTTGTTATGAATAGCCATGAGAATTTTATAGTTCTGAATCTAGCCTCATTATTTTGAATTGGGTTTTCCTAAATACAGAGTACTTGTATTTGGGTCCTTTCTTTGAGACTTAGCTTTCCAGAAAATGGGAGTATAGAAAGGTATTAGCTATCCCAAACAGAAACTAGTACTTAATCATTTTTGATACCCTGATAATCATTATGCCTATTTATTTTCCACTCTGTTAATTATTACATTCTAATATTTGCCAGTAATTATATTTCCCACCTTGTTATAGTAGGTGGGTAGGATATTAATGCTTACCTTGTTGTTTTTCCTAACATTCATTTTAGAGACTGCTTTCTATAAAGAAATTTAAAAGCACTTATAAATTTGATAAATTTCATTTGAAATTTTGTTTCTGGGTATTTTCTAACAGTCTTTCTTATTTTTGTTTGATGCATGAACTATTTCAAAATATGTTTTTTATTTAAACATACAGATTTTTAAATTATTCTCTTAATTTAAAATGCAAATGCATGGTAGTTAAAGTGCATAACCTGTAATGTATTCTTGCAGTGTGTTGATTCTTCCTTTGCCACATAGAATTTCATCAGTTCCCTTAAATACCTCATAAATTCTTAAAAGAAAATGAATATAAATTCTTGTTTTATAATCTCATATATGCATAGTAGTTCAGGGTTATATTCTAGTTATGATCAGAAAAGAGAAGCTAAGTTGGATACTGTAATTCTACAAGTGTCCGCATCCCAGAAACTTGTCCAGTTTTAACATTTGTAAATGGAATACTTTGTATTTTCATTTCAGGAGTGTACTCAAGTGTTTCATTTATCTTTTTCCTGTTTTTCCCTTTCTTTATCTAATCAAGGTTTGCAGGGTGTCATATCCATCATAATACCAGAAAGCTACATAGCTTTGAAGTGTTAAATTTTCTTTTCCAAATATAATTTTTCATTGGGTCTGTAAATCATATTTCAACGTTAAAATAATAACATTTGCAAATTAAAATTGCTCCCAAGATAAATTGTAAAATATATTATTTGACATGGTATAGGGGTGAATTTAGGAACCCTTTAGAAAACACGACATTCTTTTTAACTCCTCTTAGACCATGAAGGTGCTTTCTGGTTCCAGGGAGAGTGGGGGAAAAAGATATGACAGTTAGAGCCAAAAATGTGAAACCTGATAATGTAAGAAGTAACAGCATGGCAGGAACTCTTCCAACAGACACTTATGTAGCCATCTTCAACAAATCTCAAATTCAACTCTGCCTTTTGGATTGGCATTTACTCTGATTTTAGGATGCTTTTGTAGACATGTTTTATCTTTTGTGATTAACACCAAACTATCACTGATTCTCTACTCACAAGGGAGTAATAAGGGATTATGGTAAACTTTGTGTGAAAATAAGAGTAGCAGGACATTTTGTTTTTGTTAGTATATTTTATCATCATACTCTGATAATAAGAATGCCTGCTTTGTCGTATAGAGCTGGAAGTTCAACACATTGTGTTCTTAGAGAAATGTACTCGGTTGTGGAAAATTTGGGGTATAAGACTTGCTCAAGTTCTGGCAATCAACTCTAATGGAGAAGATGCTGGTCCTGAAGTCTAGGTGTGCTGTGATTACTATAACTACTTGGCCACAACAAAGAAAAGTGCCAGTGTTTACTATACCCCTTAAAAACTGCTTATTAAATCAAGCTTCATAAAAATTAATTTTGACAAAAGAGTTTTCTTTGCAGATATTTTGGCATTTTGCGATGGGCAAATATCCCAGCTCACACATCTAGAGTTTCCTTACCTGTCGACAGTAGACAGGCATTTAAATGAAAAGCTATTTTTTTCTGAGTATAGATCAGTTCCATAACACTGTAATAAGAAAAATTCAAATTGGGGCCTTCTGATTTAATTTGTAAAACAGAATATGCAAAAGCCTATCTAATACTTCACAAAAATAACATAAAGAATGTAACCCAAGAGGTTGAAATCATTCTATTAGTTGTATAAGGAGATATTTTAAATAAAGGATAAATAGTACTAAAGAACTTTTTCATAAGCTGAAATATTAAGATTTACTTTCAGATTGTAACCATATTATTGTTTAAGAATAGAGAAAATGAGGATAATTTGAGTAATAAATTCTAATTGCAAATGAAAAAAACTACTAAATAGTCTCACTTGTAATTTGCTAAAATAATGTATTTCTGAAGATATATTTTACACCAAGGTAATAAGCAACATTTCAAATAGCCAGATTACATTTCCTTTTATATTTCAATTTTTACTGGTTTAAGACTGAGATGTTTTCAAATAATTCTATGATCCTTATGTATATTTAAAATTCCTTGAGTATATAAATTTAGGTACTTTCTCCTGTTCTGCTAGTATAACAATTGGGCTCCCTATTACGTAAATTGATGAATACATGAGCTTTTATTTATTACAATACAGGAATACCCAAGCAAACCTCGCTATTCTCAAGAGACCCAGGCTCAGTATAATCTATTTTTGATGAGCTAATCTGTTAGGCAAAACAGATAAATCACCTAAAAGAGTAGTTTATATCAGAACTTTTACTTTGTTCTTAATTTTTTTTTTTTTCTAAAATCAGAAAGTATTCTAGCTAAACCCTTCCTAACTATATTTCCTTATCAAGCAGACAGCCTTGAAGCATGCCTAGTAGGTGAATCTAGCCATGAATTAGGTGAAAATATTAGGTTAATATAAGAAAATATCATTTTTATTAATTTCACTAAGTTTGGGACGAGAAAAACAGTAAAATCAATAAGGATTAAATTAAAAAGACAGAAATCAGTAGAGAAAGAGATGGTTTTTAACCTGTGAGGATGTTGCAAGGAAAAAAAAACAATAAAAATGAATGATAAAAGAGCAATTTGTGTGGATACTTTACAACATTCAAAACCACATTTTCTTTCCTGGCATTTATCTGTGTTCATGCATGTGCTACATGTGTTGGGGGGATTGGCATATAGATATATAGATAAAAACACAGATATAGTTAATGTTGATATGTCAGACTGGCTAAAACATAATCGCATGCTTTCTCGGGTTGTACATTCTTCTGTAACTGTATGTTTTAGTTGTTTCCTATTTTCTCACTGACAGATTCACCAACTGTCTTTTTAAATTCTTTTCTGTTTTCTTTTTTTAAATGACCTAGCAAGGAAATACATGTTTAGAAAAGTGCAGTTTCAGTATTGCATCCTTTACAAAACCTAGTTCTGTGCTTAGAGCAGTGGTTTTCAACCTTCCTAATGCTGAGACCCTTTCACAAATTTCCTCAGGTCATGACACACCAGCCATAAAATTGTTTCATTGCTACTTAACTTTAATTTTGCCACTTTTATAAATTGTAATATAAATATGTGATATGCAGGATTATCTGATATGAGACCCCTGTGAAAGTGTCATTCTACCCTCGAAGGGTCATGACCCACAGGTTGAGAACCACTGTAGTAGCTGATTAAATGTTTCATCTCCATATAATCACCCAGAACAATTCATCTTTTATGTAGAGTCTGATATATTATTTGGTTTGGAGTATTGGTAATTAATGCCACTTTTAAAGCTACAAATCAGGCTCTATTCTTCTTTGCTTTGCTGGAGGAGTGACAGAGGAAAGATCCAGTACCACCTCCTCCTTCTTCGGTGCTTTATGAATAAGAGTTTTCACTTGGCATTCCTACCATGCTGTGAATTTCCTTCAGTCATATGAGTGCCTCAGCAAAGATCTGCCTACTAAAATCAGTTCACATTAATTCAAATACCTAATAATAACTTTAATTTGCCACGGGTAGATGAAACTACATGCATGCATGCACACACACACAATTCAAAGAACATTAGCAAAACTATTGATGTATGATGGAATTAATTTTACTATAGCTCAATTTAGAGTGAGCAATTTCATACATTTGACTCTAAATTTATATTCATAAAAATTCATGTATGCTTTTTCCCCAAAAAGAACATGTTGAAAAGGAAATATCTCCTTTATTTTTTTCGTTTATTCTAAGTAATTCTTTTACTGTTTTTTTCTTTTTGTCCCGAGTAATTAGCTGTTTGAAAGTACTACAAAACTGAAAGAGGATAGGATAATTTTCTCTCACTTTTGAGGAAAAATTACCCCCAAAGCTGCTTCTTCTTCCTTATTTTGTCTGATTATCTGAAACAGGAAGTCCAGCAGAGAAACCTGCATTCTACAAATATGATCTACGGGGGAAAAATCATTATGATGCTCATAAATCTCACAGACTCTGAGAAGCAGTCTGAAGCAGGAGCATGATGCCATCCAACTGACATGTATAAATGATGCATTCTCTGCTCCAGCCACAGCTCATCTCCATAATCCACACAAATGCTGAGAAGACAGAGTGAGAAATGCAGTCTATAGGATGCCGTAGCCTAAAGAAAATAAGCTGTAGTTAATCATTTATCGACCTGGCCAGAGAATAAGTCCAGAAAGTAAATACCAACGGTAGACTACAATGAGCCAGAGACTACTGTGGGATATCTTGCATTTATAATAACAACCATGAACAGCAATCGATATCAGCATTGTACCTGAAAGCATCAGCATTGTGTGTAATGTTATTTCACTAGGATTCAGTCCTTGAGATTAAGTGTTTATGTCCTATCTGAAACGATTACAGTAAGAAAAGTCTTATTTAAGCCTTTAGAAGTCACCTTTGTATTTTTATTTATTTATTTATTAATCTTTATTGAAAATATATTATTTTGTCATACAATACATCAGGACCACAGTTTTCTCGCCCTCCACTCCTCTCTGCTCCCTACCACCTCCCCTCTCCTCCAGATCCACACCAGCTCCATCTCACTTCAGAAAAGAACAGGCCTCCAAGAGACAACAACCAGACACAACAAAACAAGATACAATAAGGCAAGGCTAAAGCCCCTATATTGAGGCAGAAAAAGGCAACCCAATAGGAAAAGTGTCTCAAGAGCAGGCAAAAGGGTCAGAAATACACCCGTCCCACTGTTAGGATTCCCACAAAATTACCAAAAGCCAGCTGAGCACCAGGGAGAGGTTCTGCTTTCATTGTTAGAAACTCTACTAAGAAAGCAAGTTACACTATTGAAATCTCTGGATTATTATAAAGGTTAGTTCTTTTGTTTTTCTTATGGGAAACTGTTTTTGTCTGTAAACTCTTTCCCTAAACCCTCATTTTCCATTCTGTCATAAAGTTTCCTCAATATAGCTAGCTGCCTTCTTTTACACTGCTGAGGAAATAAATGTAGGCTAGAAATATAAGAAAAAATAATGTTATTTTAGTTGCTTATCAGATGTATATTTAGATAGAATAAACTATAAATTACCTTTTAATTGCTACTTAGCAAAAATTTCATGCACTTTTCTAAATTTGAACGCATTTGTGGCCTGGCATTGGTGATTGATTGTGATGAGAGGTAGGGAGATGGTCCTTACGCCCGTCTTGTTCAACAGCATTGCTTCTGACTGTCATTCCACTTGAGGATAGAGTGACCACGTGTCAGACATCAGAGGAATTAATGTTGCCTAGAGGCTGTACTTCATTAATGCTATAGAGGTATTTGTAACTCTAAACTGTAGGCATGTTGATCGGATTTGTGTGTCAATAGGACAAATGATTTTTATTTTGGTTAGTGTGTTGAAGAGACTAATCTCAAGATGTAAAGATTGAAAATTACACTATCAACTATTGTGACTTGTGGTGGCCAAGGAATTCCATTACGTTACTGTGGAAACAAAGAAATAAAGACAGTTTGTCATGTTCTTAGGAATTAAATAGCTTTGGAATGTGAGAAAGTCTTGGAAAGAAAATACTTTCTGTAACTATGCGAACCTTTGGAAAGCTGAGCCAGAACAGCTTTATATTCTTTTCAATGTTTGCTTTAGAGAGCTACAAATGTAAAAGCTTTCAGTTAGAAAGCATTTATTTTTGGAAATTGAATAAATAACACCTCAGAAACTTTTTCATATTGTTTAATGTTGGGAAAATATACAGACACTTCTCTGGTACAGTCATATCAGTAATTTGGAGGAAAAAAATGTCAAGACAAACTAGTTCTTCCTTTAATTTAGTTCACTTGTTTAAGAAGAAATGCAACCATTTTCTAGATCATTGTTCTTCTTTGGTTACATAAGGTTTCTGCTATTGGAAATCACTAAGTAGATTGTAGCTAGAATTAACCATATACTGCTGTGCCTAGTTCTGTACACTAGTGTAGTTTGAATTGTGAATAACAGGTACGTTTTATCTTTCCTTCTAGATTTAAACTACATTCTTTAATATAAGGGACTTGTTGAACAGCAAGCTATTTTAAATCTGGCTTCCACTGGTTAAAATATAACTTTTAAAATGTATTTTTATTTCATGTGAGTTTTATATGCATGTCTATGAGGAGTGTGCATGCCTAGTACCCTAGAGGTCAGAAGAGGGCGCTGGAGGCCCTAGAAATGGAGTTATGTATGATTTTGAGTTGTCATGTGGGTCCTGGGAACAGAATCCTGATTCTCTGCAAGAGCAGCAAATGCTAATAACACTGAATCATCTCTCCAACCCCAAGTGTAGTTCATTATAATGCATAAGGAAAATGGTTATCACTATAATGGTCTGAAAACAATGTGTCACACAGTATTTATAGCATAGTTCCCAACTGCAGTTTCTCAGCTGGGCTAGCTGAATATTCAGATTGAACTATAATGATAAGTGTAGCATGCCTCTCCTAAGTATAATGTTTTGGGGTAAACCAGAAGTATGTTACTGTTTTATATTTAGCCTATATTTTTAATCTAATTTTACCATTTAAATGTAATAGAGTGAAGTTATTATATTTTAGTATTTTTTTCTAGAAGTTGGACATGTTAAACATTTGAGCATGGATATTCTGTTGTTCATAAGAATTTTGACATATCTCTAAGAGGTCAGTACATAAAATATACTGTTTCCATTGAAAATTTTAATTTCTCATGAATTTGTTATGTGACCAGGACTTAGTAGATTCATTTATTCTAAAGTGAGCCTAGTAATAATCACAGCAAATGGTTTTGTTTTTAATGTGTAAATGTATAACATTTACAGATGAGAAGTAAATGAAAATTTTTTTGCAGAAAAATAAGTTATATAACCAATGATTGTAAACTCATATCATTAATGTGGTCAACTATTTCTAAAATGAATCTTTTTAAAATGAGTAGATAGTAGGGACTACTTACTTGACTCCAAAATTTTTTTTCTGCATTAGAGGATTCTATTGTTTACAGTCACTTGTTATTATAAACCATGTAATAAAATAAAATTATTCTTCCTTTTTAGAAACAGTGGCAAATGTAAGTTAACAAAACAACTCTGTCAATTAGAAAATAAAACTCATTCTCAAATTATGTAACTTAAAATGCATTTTACTTGTTATTCTCCAGGGAGAAGTTTAAGAGTACTAAAATAGAAATAAGCCATGATATTATTTTCTTTTTACAAAATTATCTTCTACACACTCAGTATTATCTTTATATGACATATATTACCCTGCCAAAGTAAAGCTTAACAGATGATTTAGTCCCCAAAGCACACTTTAAAGTCATTATTATTCAATTATATTAATGATTTACATAGTCACATGAGAAAGAAACAAAAATACAAATATGTCACTCTGTTTATTAATAGGGCTAATTTGATTGATCTTAATGTTATAAAGGTGTTACTCCTTTATTGCTCCCATGTGATACAAAGCTGGGACCTGAGAGAAAGAAAAGAAAGATGCTTATTCTTCCTCTAAGACACTATACTTACCTGAGTTTCCCCACAAATACTTCTCAAAACAGAATGGATTGTGGAAAGGGCTCCTAATTAAGTGATTTTTAGTTTATAGAACACTTGAAAAAAAGACTTGGCTTTATTAAGTGTAGCCAAGTATACCAAGTATTGTAAGCCAAAAGAACAATTTTTCTATTCGTAATTCCACCTCCACAGAAAACACATATTCATAGTTAATTTCATTAATTACTATCAGATTTCTTTCCAGAAAGTCTTCACCAAAGTCCCAAAATGGGGTGAGTTCTTACCTTAATAAAAATTTTATTTATCTCATTGACAAGTACACTAAACCAATAATAGTGTCTTCTTTTAAGTTTTATTTTTATTGACAATGATTATGATGATTTATTTGTGTTTGAATTACCTGCCCAATGCTCATTTTTATGTTGATATTCAAGAGTTCCTAAAATATTCTGGACCTTATTTATGCTGATCCTACTATCTTTGCAATGAGCCTCATTGTTGATAAATAGTATAGTCTTCTTAAAAAAGAGTTAACATAATTAAATCATAACTAGCACACAAATTTGTATTTTTAATGTATTAAGAATTCATTCTGGAGCCAGTGAGGTAGATATTTGGATTGCTTGAATCATTTTATTTAATTATTTCTATTTATATGAATTTTTCCTTTGAAATTTATCTTATAATTTTTCAAAATCATTCCGTGCCTTTTTATGTAGTTTTCTCTGACTCATTATCTTTCTTACTGTAGCAAATTCTAAATTGAACCATGAGAACAAAGGCAGAGTTTATTTTGCTATTTCCTTAAGAAAGGGGTACAGTTGGTCCTATTCCACAATTCGTGTTCAGGCCGTACTCATTCACTCTGTAGTCAGGACTTACTGACAATTCATATTGGAGCTCTTCCATCCATGGAACCTGTCAGAGGCTAAAGAGAGGTACTGAGGCTGAGGTGATGGCCCAACTTAGGGCAGTCTAGAAACATTATTTTTAACTATCATATATTAAATTGATATATTAAGCCTATTACTACTTAGTTTTATTTGTTTTCCGCGTGTCACAGCTAGTATCTGATTTTTACTTTAATATATTTAAATGTAATTTTAAATAGTAAAATAGCAAATATTTTCATGTGTTTGTATATTAAAATAAGATACTAATGAATAACAGAAATACAATCTAAATGTGAATGTCATTAGAATTAATAAAACATTTGCTGCCATCTATAAGAATTCTTCACCAAAGGCATAAGAAAAAGAAAACAGTTCCACTACAGAGTAAGCATTCAACCAGAGTGTGATGTGTTTAACAGATAAGCTGCTAGAGAGATTACAAAGAAAGAAATCTCACCCCCTTATATAATCAGGTACATATAATTCACATCAGATACACGTTTGCAAAAGAAATAATCTTCAACAAAGAAAACTTGTGGAAACATGTTACATACAGTTCATCTTAAGTTCTCTTGGTAGATGCCTGGCTATTTTTTGCCAGTTAAGTTGCTTTATGTAAAGGAAAATCATCTTCTCACCGAGAATGCTACTATCCAATAGCAACAACAACAAAATGAGAGACAGAGACAGGAACACTATCTTCCTTAATGAGCATAGTCCTGGCCCCCAGGATTTTAAAGACGTTTTTTGAATTATAAAGCTAGAAAGTATTATTTAATATTTTCAAAATGTTGATATATATCTCATATATAGAGATTCACAATTGCAGGTTTTTTATGCAAGAAGTTCCTTTCCTTCTTTTTTTAGAGAAACTTAATATCTATTTTTATTTATATTTACATTTTAATTTTATTTACTTAACATTTTTTTCATTTATTTTAATAATTACCCACAGTTTCTCCTCCTTCTTCTCCTCCCATTCTCTCCCCTGACTTCCTTCTACTCCCTCCCTATCCACTCCTCTCATGGTCTCTTTTGCAGTTTCATGACCAATACCTATATTCATATGTGCATCTATATAAATATTAAGTGCAAAAAATAATAAATATTAAATGATAGAATCCTTATATGAGAGAGAATATGTAATGTATTCATACTTAAATTATAAAGTTATCAAACTTACTTTATAATTATTTAATAGTAGGGGTTTAAACTACATTCATATAGTCTATACAGCTAGAAGATACTGTTTTTTATTGCTATATATATTCCGTATAGGTATGGCATCAGAATGTATTTTTGAAAATAATTTTTATTGTTTCTTTGGGAATTTCACATCATGCACCCAAATTCCACTCATTTCCTCTCTGAAACTACTCTAGGCTAATCCTGCTGTTGTCCCAAGTCATGAAGATTCCACAGCTCTGGTTCCATAGGACCAGTCACATCACATGCTCTAAGAGGTCATAGATGGAGTAGATGTTGGGGTGGGACAACTCAAAACTTTGAATGTGGACCTGGGTGATAGCTGAGTTGGGTCAGATTGGGCCTCTAATGGGTCTACCCCCTCAAGTAAGGGGCAGAGTCAGCTCTCCTGAACCTTTGATGAGGGGTAAGTTCAGCACCTTCAAGGCCAGGGTTATCAGGGCCAGCTCTCCTGTGTTGGACATAGCCAGCTCACCATCTGTAGCAGCCAGTGAAGGGAAGGGTCAGATTTCCCAGGCCCACTGAAGGGCAGGGTAGGCTCAGCGTGGCCTCCAGTGGTAACATGAGATATTGACATAAGCACAGACCCCAGCTGCAGCAGGACTACAGCCATAGATGTGGCCCTCGGCAACAGCTCAACACACAAATATTACTATGGTTCTAGACAGCAGTAAAAGCCACTCAGATCAGTATGGACCCAGCAACAGCATGGGCTTCAGATGAAACATGGGCCTCAGATACTGCGTGGCCTTTGGTGGTAAAAGGAGCCAAAGATATCAACATAGACCATGGCTACAGTAGGGCTAGGAACCCAGACATGGGCCTCAGAAGATGAGCCTGGAGGACACCATGGCCCTAGGTAAACATGGCAGGCCACTCAGATCAGTATGGTCCCAGAAGCAGCATGAACCTCAGATATCAAATGGCCCCGAGTGGCTACCCAGACCCCTGGCATCATTGCATGGCCTTGGGTAGTAACAGGAGCCACAGACATCAACGTAGAGCCTGGCTTCTGTAGGGCCATGGACCAAATATGGCCCATGACAGAGCCTGAGCCCTGATGTTACCATGGTCCCAGGTGGCAATGCAGGCCCACAGATCAGCATGACCCTTGCATTAGCATGGTCTTCAAACATGTATTTTTTATATCTCTTAGACATTAAGATTTATTCAGGCTTTCCTATTGTTAATTTATTTCTAGGAACATTCCTTCAGATGTCTCAATTAGCATAAGAAAGAACTTTCCCAAAGTCTGTCTGAATACCTACAACTAAAAGTTGGGTCATGGTAATACAAATATTCAACTATATGAGTTAAATTCTGAAACATATAAGTAATATGTGATACTCCCAGCATTACCATAAAATATTATGTTACATCCTAACCAGCAGTTGACATGGCCAGGTGTCTTGATTTTGCTAACATAGTTTGTATAAAATAACAAGCAACTTTATGAAATACTTCTACTGAACCACTCTAGAACCTCTCAACCTGATCATTATTTCTTGTTCTAGGTGCTGCACAGTATAGGTTTCTTGGTTTTTCAAGCAAGCATAAAATAGAACTTTGCCTCATGACTGTGCTATATAGCCTGAACATTCAAGTTAATGCCAAGATGTGCAATGATATGTACTATGGGAAATATTATACTTGTACCCTGTAAAGATTTGTCACTTGTATTAGTTTAATAAAATGCTGATTGGCCATTAGCCAGGCAGGAAGCATAGGCAGGGCAACCAGACTATGAGAATTCTGGGAAAAGAAAAGGCAGAGACACAGTCACTAGCCAGATGCAGAGGAAACAGGATGAGAATAGTGCACTAAGAAAAGGTGCCAAGCCACATGGATAAACATAGACAAAAATTATAGGTTAATTTAAGTTGTAAGAGATAGCTAGGAATATGCCTGAGCCATTGGCTAAACGGTGTTATAATTGGTATTGTTTTTGTATGATTATTCAGGTCTGGGAAGCCAGGAAATGAAAGAGCAGTCTCTGTTTATGAAAGGCACACAAACATCTGGCAAGAATTTCTACATAAATCCCGAGGCAGCTTTAAAAATAGAATTTTAGATAGACAAGCATCAAATGTAGTTTCTTGGTAACCATGTTTTCTCTGGTAGGCTCTGTTTGCTGGCAGAAAGCAGAGGTGCAGCTACTTTAAGAGAGGCTTCCTGACTTGGTGTTAGGGGCAAAAGCCATGCAGCTCTCTTAAGAGGCCCTGACACCAAACATTTAAACAGTGTTTATGAACAGCTAGAATCAGGCTTCTTGGTGGCATGGATTTAGAAACTCTACAGAGTTGTGGCATTAAATCTGGCTCCTGCTAGTACCTCCGCCATGAAGCTAGACTCTCAAAAATCTAAGGAATAAGGTAGAGTCAGCTGCCAGAGCCACATCTTTAATCCTAGCCATATCACTTAGCAGATTAAAGACTCATTTGGTCAGAAATAGAGATATACAGTAAAGACAGATTCAGATGTAAAAAACAAAACAAAAAAAAAACCTCTAAATGTTTTACAGTGTGTTTAAAAATAGGTTTGGGAGAGAAAAGAAAAAGGATAGAGAAAGTCCTTTAAAAAAGGAATATGCCTTTAATCCCAGCACTTTGGAGGCAGAGGCAGGCAAATCTCTGTGAGTTCAAGGTCAGCCTGGTCTGCAGAGCAGAGTGAGTTCCAGGATAGTCAAAGATAAACAGGTAAACCCTGTCTCCAAATTGCAACAATAAAAATAAAAGAAATAGGGTACAAAATAAGGCCTTGTAAAGATGAGAAATACACAGAGAATCTGGATACTGTATGTTATTATGTTGCCTTTGAATACTTTGCTGAGGAAGGAGCAACAACTGCTAAAAGATATTTGATTATAGATGCTGCTGGATTAATCTAACATATATATTTTTTAAATTCCTTGACTTTAAAATTTAAGACAAAAGATATGTTACCTTGGAGAAGAGGTTTTGGTTTTGTTTCCATAGAAAATGAGAGGCTGTGAATTCATTCTGGCTTAAGAAAAATAAGGTTTGCTTGAAGAGGACCCCCTGAAAAATTTCCAATGGAAACGGATGGCCCAGTTGATTCAATATTTCTGAGCACCTTTGCTGAAGTTTCCTCTGAGTTATACATTCAGAACAGCCTTAAGACTGCTGGCTGAGATGATCCAGCCTCACAGAATATTCAATTCAGGCATTGATCATAATCCTAAATTGTCTTTGGGTTCCCATAAGATTATTAGCACCTCTAAACAGCAGGAAGTAGCCTAGAAAACTATGCTCACATTCCTAAAATATGGATTATGTATGTTTGTCTTTGTTTAGATTGTTGGTTACAAGTTGTTATGAATAATGATAAAGAAAAAAGCTAAACAAAGAAAATTAGATTCAGAGTTCTTGTTTTGAAAAAAAATGGGAAATGATGTACGACAATGCTCTTCTTCACTGTAAAGCTTTATAACTCGTATTAGTTTAATAAAACACTGATTGGCCAGTAGTCAGGCAGGAAGTATAGGTGGGTCAACAAGACTGAGAGAATTCTGGGATGAGGAAAGGGAGAGAATCAGTCAGACACAGAGGAAGCAAGATGAGAATGTTGCACGGAGAAAAGCTGCCAAGCCATATGGTTAACCATAGACAAAAATTATGGGTTAGTTTAAGTTGTAAGAGCTAACTAGGAATATGCCTGAGCCATTCTAAAAATAATGTTGTAATTAATATAGTTTCTGTGTGATTATTTAGGTCTGGGCAGCCGAAAAATGAAAGAGCATTCTGTTAACAGTTATGGCACACTGATTCTATGGTCAGGTATTGGTTACATGGGATGAACCTTAGCTAGAGGATATAAACAACCTCTGCTACTTATTCCTAAAATTAGACTGACCTGAAATGTAATCAAATATCTTTATTGAAGACAATTCCATAAAATGAAGCAGTCAGTCAACTTAGCCACAGTTAAATGCAAGTATATATTCCTTCCTTTTATGCTGCATTCAACCTGTCCCTACGTATTGCTACTTGGGATTGCCTTTTCAAATTAGGGATTTTGTTGTTGTTGTTTGAAATTCAGACTAAGGTATCATATTAATTTTCACTATGTTGGTTTTGTAGTATCTAACACCTGAAACTGTGATCTTTTGTTTTTGTTGAAGAAAGGTAGGGTGTTTATTACTGTCTCATGAAACAGTAGAAAATTATGCATTCTAATGACTCTTCCTTGTAATTTGAATGTTTTCCCCATTTCTTTTTTCTGCTTGTATTTTTGTTTCTTTTTTTTTGGGGGGGGGACTGCTTCTCGTCATTAACAGAAACTTTTAAACTTTTCTTAGGTAAATTGACAATAATAATAAAAATCTGGAGTCAGATATGAGGTGGGAGAAAGCCGAAAGATTAGAGAAGCAGAACAGCTAGGCACTATTTTCCACCTCTACAAAATCCTCAGACCAAATGGGGTATCCTATCTCTACAAGTCCTCAGACTGAATTATTTGAGTTCCTGTCTTCACCCACTTTCTATTTCTCTCTCCACCTAGCCACACCCCTTCTTGTCTCCACCTTCCTAAAGCTGGGATGAAAGGTATGTGACTCCCAGCTACTGGGATTAAAGGTGTGAGCTGTCACTGCATTGTTCTGTTTCTCTTTGAGACCTGACCAGTTTTGTGTAGCCCAGAGTGGTTTTGAACTCACAGAGATCCATCTGCCTCTACTTCCTGAGTACTGGGATAAAGGTGTGAGCTACCACTGCCTCGCCACTGTGGCTAAGCAGTCCCTTAGTTCCACACTCTGATCTTCAGGCAAGCTTTATTTGTTAGATCACAAACAAAATATTACCACAGAAAGAAAATACTATGTTGAAAAATTTCAAGTAAATTCTCATTGTATTTTGTCAAGTAGATGAAGCAAAACTACTATAATCTACAGATATATTGGGATAGTGTGTACCTTCCTAAAAACTATACGGAAATTGAAAGAAAAGAGTAATGTTCCAATAGTGAAACCTGAAAAATGACTCAAACAGTTGGTCAGATTTTGCATCAACAATGATGGCTCATAATATGTGAGATGTGATTAAATGACCATTTTCTTTAATAATTGGTCTTTCTTGCTTAAATATAAAACATCAATTTAATCACAAAAAAACACATTAGGAAAAGGACCATTTTTCTAAAATTGCTGGAAATAATCTTTAAACTATGAAGTCACCTAAAACCTGAGTGTCTGAGGAACTACCACAAAAAAGACAAACAAGAACATTGTAAGATTATTATGAACAAATAATAGTCTGGTATCCTGGGGTGTAAAGATGATGTTAGACAACAAGTATGAAATTTGACAGAGTAAGATCATCAGAGAAGTGTAATTTATGAGTCTTACCTAACTAATTCTAAAACCTATATGCTAAAATGAGATGATCATAGCATAGGGCACAGTGTAAGATAGTGGAAATACATTTGCACTTCATACTAAATCTAGAGAATTCTGTGACAAAATGTTATTTTTAAAAAATATGTTGGAGAATGTATTTCAGTGTTTAGGTAAATCCTGACTTTATTTTTGAAGGTAATTAAACTATAAGCTGCCTACTTCCAATATAAACACTGCACTCAATTTCCACATGGACCTAAAGAGCTCAAGGCCTAATATCTAGGGCTTCATGACTATAGAGGATTATAACCATCTCCTTCAAGGAAATGAAGTATACATCCTGCTGTAATGCAGGTTTCATGAGCCAAAGATTTGTTCTAATCTCTCCAACCTACCATATACCTCTTGTCAAAGAATAACTTTATATTTACTTGTTAGCATGGTAATTTATTTGTATCCAAAGGAAACTATACATACACACACACACACACACACACACACACATATATATATATATATATATATATATATATATATATATATATATATAATCTATGATAGTTACAAATAAGATTTAAATACAAAAGGTAGGGCAGGGCCTTCACCCAAGTGGTAGAGTACTTGACTATCATGTAGACGGCCCTACGTCTTATATCCAGCACTGCATAGGACAAACAAACAAGTAGTTTGTAGCCATGTGTAGTGGCTCACATCTATAATATCTGCACTAATGATGACCTCAGCTCCAGCTTAGTTTGCATAATGATTTGCAAGCCAGCCAGGCCTACTTCAGTGAGATACTGTCTAGGACAAAAGGAAATCAGACATGGGTTCCTTTAGTATCGTGCAGTATCCTGGGAGTTGACGTATTCTGCCCCTGTACAGCTTGATGAGATGAGTCATAAAAGAAACAGGATGTTTATAGCTTATGCAGAAGACACTGAAAGTTTGTAAAGCACAGGTGTTGAGCTGCTTTTGTATTAAATCTTTTGATTGTCAGTTGCAAATCTACCCATCTTACTTATTTCAGATCTGCATCTTTTTCCTAATGGAATTTCAGGCTTCAGGGAAAGGAAGCATAATGTTCTGCTGAGGCAAAGGAGAAAGAGGAAAATTCTATTTCCTTTTCAAGACATTGTAGTCATCAGTTTGAGCCATGTCTTCAATATTTCTATCATCATCCAGCATTTCTGACAGCCTGAAGCACTTTGAATGCCTCCTTTATTTCCTCTAAAACTGGTAATAAGGTTTCTGGATTAGTTCAATGCATACTTTTCCTTAATATCAATATTATTATGCTGTAGAGAACTTTGCCTATACAGAATATTAAATCTGCACATTTCTCCATTATTTTAATGAGATTCTCCTACACATAATTTCAATACTAATCTTTTCTGAAAAAAAATAACTAGCATAGGCCTCATGTTTAAGATCTAAGAATATAATTTCAGGAGTCATTATGCATTCCTTTATACCTACAGAGGTCCTGTTTTGCTTGATTATTTAATTATGAGTCAAATTTCCTATAAAATATAGCTAGTTGATTTTGAAAAAGATTCAATAACTATTTTTATTAGTGCACTCTGCAATGAATATTCTGCCCTCTTCCCTAAAGATGGAGGGATATGTTTGTGTTAGAGTAGAGGTGATGATGAACAAGCATTTAGGAGAAATACAATGAAAATATTCTGTAATATATGCTTGATAACATAGTAGAGTCATTGGCTCATAGAACTACTGATTCCTTGTATGTGGCTCATGCAATTCAGCAACTCAAATTTTATAATTCATTTAAATTTGAAAAGCAAACACATATATGGCTTATAGATTGAACAGAACAGATCTAAGACTAGAAGATACTCTTCTGTAAGTTTATTGATTCAGTGCATTTTGTTAAATTTTTGTTCCTCCATCCAGATAAAAAATTGAAAATTGATAAATTAAAGACTTTGATATTTGGTTGATTGTATTGAAGAGTCAAGATATTCACTAAGACAAAGGAATATTCTTCAAATTTTTATTGTCTGTCATAAATGATAGTGCTGTTTCCTATTTGAATTAGTTTACTATTAATATAGTAAAATATTACCATAATTTTAGTGACATAAAACAATAAAGATTTATTCTCTAATAGATTTTTTTTTGGTTTTTCGAGACAGGGTTTCTCTATAGCTTTGGTGCCTGTCCTGGAACTAGCTCTTGTAGACCAGGCTGGCCTCGAACTCCCAGAGATCCACCTGCCTCTGCCTCCTGAGTGCTGGGATTAAAGGCGTGCGCCACCACCGCCCGGCTCTAATAGATTTTGAAAGTCAGGAGTCTGAAATCTGATTTACTAAATTAAAATCAAGACGGAAAAAAGTCTTTTTCCTTCTGTAGACCCTGGAGTAAATCCATTTGTAGGGGTCACTCCATTTACAAATGCTTTCCTCCACTTTCAAAATGAGCATTTGGCATCTTCCTTCTGATCTTCACTTTCACCTTCATATTTTTCCTCTCCCATTCTGAGCCTCCTGCCTCTCTTTTACATTTGTGCTTTTAGTTGGATTCCAGAATTATCTCCGGTCTTCTCCTCAACTTGGGTTTTTCTTCCAATTCCTTGCCATTCGAGGTAAGAAATTTGTAGATGTTTTGTCTTAGGTACTAGGTATCAAGCCATCTTGGGAGATACATTCAGTCTGCCATCCTGATTTAAAAGTGATCCAAGTCAGAACTAATAATAATGGATCTTGGGGTATGAATCTTGAAAGGTATTTTGCTTTAGAGTTAGCCATAGCTTAAATTTATCATATAATGAGCTTGATCTTAATGACTATCCTGATTTATCATTGTATAAAACATATATAGAAATCCTCTCTAGGTTCCCTATCTGTCATTTTAGGACTTCCTCTAGACCAGTAGTCTTCAGCCTGTGAGTTGTGACCCCTTTTGTGGGTTGAGTAACCCTTTCACAAGGGTCACATATCACATACTCTGCCATATCAGATATTTACATTCAGTGAATTCTAATCATAACTCCTCATTATAATAGATTGTTTACTTACACTCATTAAGTATACTTTCTAAATCAGTTTCCTTTCCTCTGAGATGGTTGCCCATCAAAACAAATAGTTTTTAGCTGTCTTATCAGTAAAGTTAACTAAATTGGAAAGTTTGAGGTCCTCTCTCACTTTGAAACTTTTTGTCATACACAATTAATTACAACCATTTCTGAAATTATTGCCATAACCTCATCCTACCTCCCTTATGTAATATTCCCATAAGAAACTCTCAAGTTTTCTACCTGAGAAAAAATATGTTTAAATCCTTGTCCGTTTCATTTCATGGTTAAAAAATAATTAAAGGTTTTACAAAGACTTGTCTGGGCTAATTCTGGACTAACAATATGGCTTTATTTTCCTTTGTCAGCAAGAAAGGTATAGTGACAAAAGAGTTCAAAGCTCTAGAATTGTAGTTTATTTCATAGCAGTTTTTCTGATATTTATAAGTCATATTTATTATTCAACTATACCTCTTTTAAATTAGGACAGCAAAAATATCTTGTCAGTGTACTCATGACAATGCATATAAAGACTTTATTATCTTGTTAAACAAGAGGAAGAAAAGAGTTACCTAAAACAGTCATACTCTATAAGCCTGTTATGAAGAGACATTATGGCTCTAGAGAGAGATAATTGAAAAGGAAAGAACAAGGAAACATGGGAAATGAATTTAGAATATCTGAGTAATACAAGAAAGAATATAACTAAGACTAGTCTGATCACTGCAAGGAAGAAAACATGGAGAGCCCAAAGAGAAAGTTAAACAAGGGATTTGTAAGCCTTTTAAAGTAATTTCAATTTTGTACTAAACCTAATGCAAAGCACTGGGGAATTTAAAGCAGGGAGCTAGTAAGAACTGATTTAGCTAATTAGAACACACTCTGGCAGATGAGACTGTAGTAAAACATGGAGGAAGTAGGAGAAAGTCTAGCCAGAGGGCTAATGAGTGCAATGATGGTAATTTTTACCACAGGAGCCCTCTATCTCTGCTGTTCTCATGAATTATATTGATGTTTGGATTCCAATTTTACGTTTGAGAGGCACTGGGGTTTTCAGTTTTTAAACAGGATTTTAAGTAAAAGGGATACTGTGGCTTCATAAACAACACTCTTTAAAAATGTATCTGTATTTTATGTGTACCCTCATGTATGATAATAATGCCAGCAAGTATCTATGTATGCATGCACGCATGCATGTACCTGTATAGGCAAGAAGAGGGAGCCAGATCCTCAGGTTCTGAATTTACAATTGACTACAAACCAGAAGGAGCATTGCAGGGATCCCTGATCACTGGGAACTTCTGTCCCTATGTCTTTAACAGGCACTGGCAGGAGTGCCCATGTGTTGGTGTGGAGTGCTGTGTAGAGGGTACACCTTGGTGAGGTGGGCTCAGTGATCTGAAGTCCCCTCTGTATGCTGTGAATATGTTTCATCACCATTGGTTAATAAAGAAACTGCTTCGACCAATGGCTTAGCAGAGGAAAACTGGGTGGGAAATGTGAACAGAGATATATAGAAAGAGTAGGTAGAGTCAAGGAGATGCCATGTAGCTATAAAAGGAGAAGGATACCACCAGAATCTTACCGGTAGACCTTATGGTGATACACAACTTAATTTAAGATGCAAGAGCTAGCTAATAAGAATCCTGAGCTAATAGGCCAAACAGTGTTGTAATTAATAGAGATTTTGTGTTATTATTTGGGTCTGTAGCACTCAAGAAATGAATGAGCAGCCTCATACATACATGTGCTACTCTAAATCAAAATGTACCCTCATACATACATACATGTGCTACTCTAAATCAAAATGTACCCACACAAGTATATATAAGCTTAACCTTTTGGCAAGTAGGCTATGTAGAGTACTCTTTCACTTCATTCTTATATCACTACTGTGTGATATTTTATACATGGAGATTTTGTATTTCTTGATCAAGTTGTATTGGTTTTTCCATGGAAGATTTACATTTTTATTAAGACTTCATTTTTCAGTAAGCATATCTTTTAAAGAAAGTTCATGTACAATTTTTCCAAATTAGACTTCGACATTTATAACTCATAATACCAAAAGTCTAAGATCTGTTGGTTGGAAGTTGCATTTTGGCTGAGCAAGAGAAGTTCTTAGGGGCATGTATAATGTTGAATCTGACAGAGACAGGTGACCTGCAGTAAGCCTGAGAATATGTGGAGTATTTTGTTCTGGTGGAATGTGGAGCTGGGCATCTTTGTTTCACTGTAGAGTTTTCATGCAGTATAAGTGCTTTAAATTTTCTCTCTCTCTCTCTCATTTTCTCTCTCTCTCTCATTCTCTCTCTCTCTCTCTCTCGCACACACACACACACACACACACACACACACACACACGATTTGTCCTCAAGTACTAATTTTAGGACACCTTTTAAAAGGTCTAAGTGAAAATGGTTTTCTACTGATTAATAACTGATTTTTAAATCTGGGTTATTAATGACTTTGTTTATACATAAATTACATAAGTATACTGCACAGGGTATCTTAGGCATGTGTCCATTTTTGCTTTCTGTGTAAAATTTTACTATAGTAACATTTACAATATTTATATATTGTGTGTAACAGAAAAATGAAGTATGACTACCTATGCAAGAAAAAAAGTGTAAAGGTGTCTAGAAGTCCATTTATGTCAATAAAGCAATGAATACCATGCTTATAACAAAAACATTTACTTAAACTAGCCAGTACTTGATTTTTGTAACACTTGTGCCATGATTCTGAAATGTTAAGGTAAATTGTCATAATAACTAATGGTATGAGCAATCCCCCACATGTGTATTTCTATGTATTATACATTATATATGTGTTACACATTTTCCATTGTATCATATCTGCATTCTGTACAATGTACAAGGTGATGAGACCATTATTTTTATCTTTAAAACAACAATATATTTTATGTTATAACTTGGTATTTTATTATGAATAATGTATTTAACTGACTCATTAATTTTATTATCACCTAGTTCTTTTAATAATTTAATTAGGGACAGGCACAAAGAAACCCACATTTTAATTTCAGTATTGCAGTTTACACTCACATAACCATAATAATCACTCACTATGGAGGAAAATTTGTTTGCAAACTACCAATTGACATACATAGTTCAAAAGAAAATGCAGACATTTTCTATAAACATGTGAGAGAACTTATCTAATACCACCTTCAATAGTAGTCATAAAATACATTTTAATAGCAATAACTAGTATGTTAAACTTGACTTTATTCAAGCAGTATTAAATTCTTCAAGTAAATTATGCTATTTAATTATCATAATTCTTCAAGAAGAATGGTGCCATTATTAGCTCAGTGTATAGAGAAGAAGACTAAAAAATAGTGAACCTAAGAACACAGTCTGAAAACAGCAGAGCCAAGATTACAACTTGAGCTTCTAGCTTTTAGGGTCTCACATATTTCATTCTGGTGTTAAACATACTATGCAGCCATGAATGACCTTAAACTCCTGATTCTCCTGCCTCTATCTCTCGAGTGCAAACATTACAAGCAAGCACTACAATATCCATCAGGTGGAACCTCTGTTTTTAGTCACGTTCTTACAATCTACAGGGGTTCAGTCCAAACACACCATTCTTCACCTTCCAGGTCATATATATATAGTAGTAGTAAAAAGTAGAAGACACATATGAGAAAAAGGCATGTTCTTCCTTCTTAATTAAATTGGGGGAGCTGTGGAAAGCTTGAGTGAATATGTAAACAGCAAATAAAGTCTTCAATAAATGCATATCTTTTATGCATGGCCATGTCAAGGACCAACACTTTAGATCCAAGGGAAATTGTCAAAGTGTTCCCCTTAGGAAAATTCAAATGGAGCTGAACCTCATCCACTAAATAACTATTTGGGTTTTTTGTGGGTTTTGTGGGGGGTGTTTTGCCTATTTTAATAATCTCACATGAAAGATGACTCAGCCCCAAAATCATCATATCACCTTGTAAAACGCATCTTTAAAGTTAATAGAATCTCAGCACAAATACATATATTTTCATTATAATTTATTATATAAAAATTTTATGGTGTTATTTCAAATCATATATTTAATAAGTATGTTTATTTAATAATTTCCAAAAGAGTTTTGGAGTATATAATGTTAGTAAATTTGATTTTAAAAATTATTTTTATAGCCGGGTGGTGGTGGCACACGCCTTTAATCCCAGCACTCGGGAGGCAGAGGCAGGCGGATCTCTGGGAGTTCGAGGCCAGCCTGGTCTACAGGAGCCAGTTTCAGGGACAGGCACCAAAGCTACAGAGAAACCCTGTCTTGAAAAACCAAAAAAAAATATTTTTATTTGCTTTATACTTTTATTTTTACTTTCTATTTTATTCACTTTATAAGAAACTTAGTGTCATTTTTAAGACAATTATTTTATAAACTCAAATACGGAATTATAGAATATGTACACATAACCATGTATGTGATTTAAGCTGAATTAATGTTTCCTGAGCAGTAGATCAGTGAAGTACAAAGATAATTTTTATGTTGCAGTTCTATTCCCTACAAAAAACGTCAGAGGAACATGAGGTTCTTCAAGAAGAATGGTTTTCCTTTTTAGTAGTACTATTCATAAAGAACAGGCTTCTATGGCAACACTTTATTTTCATTCCAAGAGTATTGACTGCAATAAAATACCAATCTATAATATTAATTTTAATTCTAATGCAACTGAAACTAGTGGATGGCTCCCCACAAAGACGTCTATGCCCTAATCACCTGAGAATTTTATAGGTTACATGGCATAGGGACTTTAAGTTAATAATAGCCGGCATTTACAACATATTTTTTTTAAATTGACATTCTACTAAAATCAATTCAAACTTGTTATTCTTAGCTTATTTGCATGTGTCAAATTTCAAATATAATAATAGAGTAGTTATTGGGTTTTGAATCTTTATTTGTATCAAATATCCTCCATAACTGTATTAAAGCTCATCTTTAGCTATCTATTTTTTATCTCTTATGCCAAGAATCATTTTTTGAACTGATCTGGCGGGAGAACTACTTTATAACTGTCAGTTCCACCAGATGGTCGTTAGCCTACATCTTGAAGAGTTAGTCCAATTAGTTTGCTCACATCATGAAGTGATTTAATACTGGAGCCCAATCCTAGATCCTCCAAAACCACAGGTATCAAAGTCATAGACTTTAGTCATCAGGTGTCATTTGGAGAAGTAATTAGCTTCTCCTTGCTCAAGGTAGTCTTCTGGGGAGTTTGGTGTGGGATTTAATTCATTCTTTGCTGTGTAACTGGTCAGTCTTTTCTTCCAGGGATAAAAAAGTTTACAAATTATTAGAGTTTAAGAAATAGCCTCAAAGCTATATATTTAAGAAAAACCAGAGCATACATATGACATATATTTATTAAGAAGTTTATTAAATAAAAATACTCAATTCTGATGGCACAATTATAGACTTTCTGTTTTTTATATCTTTTAAAATATTTCTTTTTAAATGTTTAATTATATTTTCATAATGCTTTTTTGTTTTGTTTTTAACAACATATAGCTACCTGAAATCCTCTCCTCTGAGGAATACTTTTCCCCTATATTATTCTAACAGGAAATTGAAACTTCAAATGATAAATACAGCAAGTGTCTACACATTCATCTTAAATGCCCATTATGTTGTTAATATGAATTGCACCAATAACATGTCAATATTTTTGTTAGCAAGTGAGATGGAAGATAAAATGAATTCCTGACTTTATGAATACTGATAAATAGGTCAAAGGTGCCCTGCCTCCAAAAGGAGATATTCTGTCACATGTTAAAAAGGGAGATAATTTTAGGATTTGGAGAACTGTGTTGGTTAGAGCATGGAAAGTTAAGTTGAAAAGGGAGAAGATTAGTTGGCTTAAAAATAATTAATTTGAAAGTGACATATATAAATAAATCTTACAGGCAAATTATAAAGTTTTCATTTTGTATCCTATTCTAGATAATAAAAATATGACTCATTGAATAATCATTGACTATATTAACAGCTGTACTCCTATGATACAGATTGAAAGTTAAAATTCAAGGCAATATAATTTTTGTCTGTTCTGAATTAAGACATGATACTCTAAGCATACATTTTTACTTGATAAATTCATTTTTTAAACTCTTTTGCAGTAAGCTGATGTGGGATCACCCTCTCTATGTTGTGAAAACCGTTCGTTAATAAAGAATCTTCTATGGGCATGTTACAGTACAGAATTAGGGCAAGGCTGAAATTCCAAGCAGATAGCAGAGGAGAGAGTAGGCAGAGTCAAGAAGAAGCCATGTAGTGGCCAAAGTAGACAGACTCCGATGCTGGACAGAACCTTACCAGAAGCCACAATCACGTGGTGATACACAGAATAATAGAAATGGATTGATTTAGGATGTAAGAGCTAGCTAGAAATATGCTTAAGCTATTGGCCAAGCAGTATTGCAAATAATATAGTTTTGTGTCTGTGCAGCCAGAAACAAGAGCAGCCTCTGCCAATAACAAGCCATAATCATGTTTCAATTTATCTTCCATCTTTGATCCAAACATCATTTAAAAAACTTGATTTGGTTAGAGCCACCCCAAAATATTTTATGTTGCTTGTTTCTATTGTAAAGGGTGATATTTCTCTGATTTCTTTCTGAGTTAGTTTATCATTTGTATATAGGAGGGCTACTGATTTTTTTTTGAGTTGATCTTGTATCCTGCCACATGATGGAAGGTTTTTATCCATTGTAGGAGTTCCCTGGTAGAATTTTTGGGTCACTTATGTATACTACCATATCACCAGAAAATAGTTTGACTTCTTAATTTCCAATTTATATCCTCTTGATATCCTTTTGTTGTTTTATTGCTCTAGCTAGAACTTTGAGTACTGTATTGAATAGACATGGAGAGAGTGGACAGTCTTGTCTTATTCCTGATTTTAGTGGAATCACTTTGAGTTTCTCTCCATATAGTTTGGTGTTGACTGTTGGCTTGCTTTCATTATGTTTAGCTATGTTCCTTGTATCACTGATCTCTCCAACACCTTTATCATTAAGGGGTGTTGGATTTTGTTGAAGGCATTTTTAGCATCTGTTGAGATTATCATATGTTTTTCTTCTTTCAGTTTGTTTATACAGTGAATTACATTGAAAGATTTTCAGTTTTGAATCATTCCTGCATCTCTGGGATGAAGCCTACATGAGGGATCAAGATGGCCAAGTTGAGGGGAGAGAGAGGAAAAGTGAGGAAAGAGATATCTTGATAGAGAAAGCCATTTAGATTAGTGAAAAATCTGGCAATCGGGAAATTCCTGGGAATCCACAATGATGACTCCAGCTAAGTATCTAAGCAATAGTGGACAGTTGTGCTTGACCTGCCCTTCCTCTGCAATAAAATTGGTGACTATCTTAAATGTCTTCGTAGAATCTTCATCAAGTAAAAGATGGAAGCAGACGCAGAGATCCACAACTAAGCACTGGGCCAAGCTCTCAGAATTCAGTTGAAGAGAGGAATGAGTGATAATATGAGCAAAGGGGTCAAGACCATTATAGGGAAGCACAAAGAAACAGCTGACATGAGCTAGTAGAAGCTCATTGACTCTGGATTGACAGCTGGGGAGCCTGCATGGAACTGAAATAGGCCCTGTGAATGTGGGTGAGAGCTATGTGGCTTGGCAGTTTGTGGGACCACTGACAGTGAGACCAGTATTTATCCCTAGTGCATGAACTGGCTTTCTGGAGCTCATTCTCTAAGGAGGTATACCGTGTTCAGCCTAGAAACAGGGAGGAGGGCCTTGATCCTGCCTCAATGAGATATTGCAGAATTTTTGACTCTGCATGGGAGACCCCACCCTTTGTGAGGAGTGAATGGGGGTTGGGAGTGGGATGGTAGGGGAAAGGAAAGGAGGAGAGGGAGAGGGAACTGGGATTGGTATGTAAAATAAAAAAGATTGTTTTAAAAATATTAAATTTAAAAATAAATAAAAAGAAAACAAAAACTTTATTTTTAAATGCATATCTTTTTCCTGCATAAACAGAAATGAGGTTTGGTTTACTATCTCAAATACCAATTAATTATTTTCATTTAAATAAGTTGACATTGTGCAACTGTTAAGACAATTGTGGCCAAGACCATTTGAACCTTGACTTCAATTTCAAGGCTACTAATAATGGCACTTAGTAACAGAAAATGTGAAGCATAATCATGATGATTATTTTGGTGAAATTAAAGACATTCCTTCCACATTAAAAAAATGGAAAAAGAGGGCTAAGGAGATAAGAGATGACCCAGTGGTTAAGAGCAATTGTTCTTGAAGAGGACCTGAGTTTGGTTCTCAGCACACGTATGGTGCCTTACATCTGTAAATCCACAATCATCTGTAAATCTAGTTCTAGGGCATCTGACCTAGATCATTTATAACCACTGTAGGCACTAGGCACACAGATGGTGCACAAATATATATATATATATATATATATATATATATATATATATATGCAGGCAAAACAATCACAGACATAAAATAAATAAAATCTTAAATTCTTTTAAAGAAATATGAGAAAATAAAGTAAATATTGAAAGTTAGATTTTTTTCTTGTTTTGAAAAACAATTCTTAAATATGTGTGTTAGGCTGGAGCCTATAGCTAAATAACAATGGCAAATATGTGAGATTTTTATGATTACAGAAAAAAAAGGTGTCATGATGTTGAGTTGCCTTCTTTTTATATACTGTATTCATTCTTTTGCTATTTAAAATGAGGCAGAAAGAAATGACTAACACTGTAGATTGAGCTTTGTCAGTTTGTTGTCATTCTTGGTATTTGCTGAGTTACAGTGCTTGCTTCATGGTTGAAAGCCTTAGAAGAATAGGCATTTAAATACTAGCTATACAATTTAATTATATGTTTGAGCATAAGAAACTTTACATTGATGAGCTTGTTTGGTAGTTTTCTGGAAAAAAAAGTAAGATCTATTTTATAACAAACTTGTCAGAACACAATGCAATATTTAATATAGAATCCATATGTGAGTATGCACTATGCGGTAATGATAAGCACACTACTTTTACTAATTTTGTTGATCTTTATTCTTATTATATTTTTACAGTCTCTAAGAACTAACTATCTTATTACCTATGCTTCCAAATATGTAAGGAGGGGATAATAACAGTGTCTGTTTAGTGATTAATGTGGCGATGGAGTAAGTTAATATGTGTAAATCTCTTAATAGAATGTCAATTATGTTTTAGCGTGATATAAATGATAACCATTGTTATGGGTGTTAAAGAAATTATATTTTATGGGTTTCAGTGAACTGAGCAGAGATGTCTTTAAGGAATATAAATTCATATATCACAAGCTCGTATCTGTTCTGTTTCATTGTAACATTGATCCCAGTGGCTAATTTTATAGGTTTTTGAAAAATTACATTTGCTTTTTGGCAAGTATATACACGCATATAATTCATTCTGATTACTATCATCTCAGCCCTTTCTAATCTTCCTGAAACCTGTCACCCTACCATCACAACCCCCAATTTCTTTGCCATGTTCATTTATTTTTGTTTTGTTACCTTAGGGCTTAACTAGGAAATCTGTGTAAAAATTAGTATGAAACTATCCACTGGAGGGAGCCTGATGGGCTTACAAGTGGATACACAACTGAAAACAGTGACTCCTCCACTCCCACTACTCATCAGAAGCCAAAACTTCATCAGGGATTGGCAAAGCACTATAAGCTTCTCCCCATCTGGGCCTGACTGTTGGCAGAGCCCTGTGCAGGAATCCACACTGCTGTCAGCTCCTGATTGCAATAGCTGTGACATACAAACAAGATGGCATTTTGTAGTTGTGATTATCTGCCAATCTTCTTATCTTCCAGCTCTTAAATTCTTTCACAACGTTCCCAAAGCCCTAGAATGGATAGCATGACCTGGCTTATTGAGGATTAACATTTAACCACCACTTATTTTTAAAACCACGAGCAACCATGAGTTCCTGGACTGCTGTTTCTTGTAAAGACAGGCTTTTCTGATAGAGACTGAAAGTAACATTTGTCTACGGGCAGAAATACAGGTTGTTTTTTCTTTTAAATGCCATTTTATTCTGTCAGTTGAGTCAAGAAATAATAGGAATCTCCACCATAGGACATATAATTTTTCCCAGTAATATGGTTTTGACTGGACATACAATATGAGGTATAGATTTCCGCCCATGGAGCAGTTCTCAAATCCAGCCCAAGAGTGGTTCTTTACATCCATACCACTCTGGCAACTATTGCCAAAGTAGGTTCATTATTTTTTTTGGCAGATTGCTACTGTGGCTCATTGGATTCAAAGCTGGTTAATACTATTGCCTTACTCTCCCCTCCCCCTCCCCGCAGCAGCCTGTGTGGCATCTTATAACAAGAAATCTTAGGAAGGAAATTCCAAACCCAGTTCCAGCTTAGTTTTCTGTATCCTACAAAAAAACTTTGTGGTAAAAATTTTGTAGTTTGCTGAATAAATATAAGGAAATATTGTATTTAAAAATCAACTACCTAGATACCAAGAGTAAGATAAATTTAGAGGGCCATGGGTGAGATGAAATGTAGGGCATGTGGGATACCAGAAGATATATAAAGGAAAAATAGATATCATTAGATTAATATATTAATACACCATATCTGATTTACTTATTATTGCCTATTATTCAAAGTAATATATTAGTATACAGGATGATATGGGATTTCCCTCTGTATTCTATGAATATATTTATTACCATTGGTTAATAAAAACGTTGCTTTTGCTTATAACAGGGCAGAATATAGCTAGGCTGGAAGATATAGAGAGAGAGTAGGCAGAGTCATAGAGACACCATATAGTTGCCAAAGGAGAAATTCACCTGCCAGAACCTTACCGGTAGGCCACAACCTCGTGGTGACACAAAGATTAATAGAAATTGCTAATTTAAGATGTAAGAGGTAGTTAATAAGAAGCCAGAGCTAATAATCCAAACATTTTTGTAATTAATACAGTTTCTGTGGGATTATTTGGGTCTGGAGCAGTCGAGAAATGAATGAGCAGTCTTCTCCTACGTACATGTTCCACTCTAAAGACATTTAAAGATGAAAATAAAATATAGCTGGGAATAAGATCAGTTATGCATGTCTGAGGTATAATGTCATATCTTAAGAAGGCTTTAAATCTACTAGATTGTTGGGAATCATGCAGCCTAATCTTGGACCAGCATATGACTACCTGTCCAAGAGGTTTCCTCAGGGCAAAGCACCCATGGGAATGGACTCTCATTTGGCAAGTACCAGTAGTCCATGGGACAGCATAACAATTTTCAAAATTTTTGCAGCTTGCAGGCTCTTTTCTCTCTCCTTATTGTTGATTCTTTAGGCAGTGTTTAATTTTACTTTCTCTACACTCATCCATTGCTGGTGGGAATGCAAACTTGTGCAACCACTTTGGAAAACAGTGTGGTGGTTTCTCAGGAATTTCGGGATCAACCTACCCCTGGACCCAGCAATACCACTCTTGGGAATATACCCAAGAGATGCCTTATCATACAACAAAAGTATATGCTCAACTATGTTCATAGCAGCATTGTTTGTAATAGCCAGAACCTGGAAACAACCTAGATGCCCTTCAATGGAAGAATGGATGAAGAAAGTATGGAATATATACATATTAGAGTACTACTCAGCAGTAAAAAATAATGACTTCCTGAATTTTGCAAGCAAATGGACGGAATTAGAAAACACTATCCTGAGTGAGGTGAGCCAGACCCAAAGAGAGGAACAGGGGATGTACTCACTCATATTTGGTTTCTAGCCATAAATAAAGGACATTGAGCCTATAATACGCGATCCTACAGAAGCTAAATAAGAAGGTGAACCCAAAGAAAAACATATAGGCATCCTCCTAGATATTAACCTTCATCAGGCGATGAAAGGAGACAGAGACAGAGACCCACATTGGAGCACCAGACTGAAATCTCAAGGTCCAAATCAGGAGCAGGAGAGAGAGCAGGAGCAAGGAACTCAGGACCGCGAGGGGGGCACCCACACACTGAGACAATGGGGATGTTCTATCGGGAACCCATCAAGGTCAGCTGGACTGGGTCTGAAAAAGCATGGGATAAAACCGGACTCGATGAACATAATGGACAATGAGGACTACTGAGAACTCAAGAACAATGGCAATGGGTTTTTGATCCTACTGCACGTACTGGCTTTATGGGAGCCTAGGCAGTTTGGATGCTCACCTTACTAGACCTGGATGGAGGTGGGTGGTCCTTGGACTTCCCACAGGGCAGGGAACCCTCATTGCTCTTAGGGATGACAAGGGAGGAGGACTTGATCGGGGGAGGGGGAGGGAAATGGGAGGCGGTGGCGGGGAGAAGGCAGAAATCTTTAATAAATAAATAAATAAAAAATAATTTTACTTTCTCAGTCACACATGCAATAGCTGTAATTTTCCCTGCAAATTTTGTTTTTTCTCAAAAATTGTCCCCTAAGATTCAGTAGGGAACGAATGCTTCTCAAATCTCTTATATGGAATTACTAACTACAGTTCCTAATCTTGAGAACTTTTCTGACTCAATAGAGACAAGTACATATGAGAAAACAATACTTAGAGCATTAACAGTACCCCAGTGTTCTGGAAAGGAGAGTAAGGCATGTATAAACAAAAATAAGAGAAAAGCCTCAGGAATACAAATAGTGCTAACTATTGAGAGTAAGTTCCCTGGACACCAATCAAATAGAATCAATGATAAGATCTAACATACTCCAAAGGTAAAAATGTATTGTAAAATATGGGATGGATAGATTCATCTTCACCATAAACAGGAGCATATATTGGTGGAAGATTATGATACAGTAAGATGGGAAAAGAATGCTTTGTCAAAGTCTACCTTTTAAAAAAATATTTAATTTTTAAAATACAATCTTTTCTCATTTTACACACCAAGCCCATTTCCCACTTCCTCCTCTCCTTTCACTCTCTCCATCTTCCCCTCACCCCACCTTTATCTACTCCTCAGAGAGCATAAGGCTTCCTATAGGGAGTCAACAAAATCTAACACATCCCTTTGAGGCAGGACCAAGGCCCTCTCCCACTATATCTAGGTTGAGGAAGGTATCTCTCCAAAGAAAATGGGCTACAAAAAGCCAGCTCAAGCAGTAGAGATAAATTCTGGTCCCACTGCTAGTGGCCCCACAGACTGCCCCAGCCATACAGCTGTCACATTCAGAGGACTTAGTTTGGTTCTATGCAGGTTCCCCCACTGTCAGTTCAGAGTCAGTGAGCTCCCATTAGCTAGGGTCAGCTGTTTCAGTGGGTAGCTCCCTTTGTTTACATTATTGCCTCCTCTCTTCTACACCTATGAATACCCGATTCTTGACAAAGATAAAATTATACAATGGAAAAAAAGACAACACCTTCAATAAATGGTGCTGGCATAACTGGATGTCACCATGTAGAAGAATACAAATAGATCCATACCCATCCTCATGCATATAACTCAAGGCCAAATGAATCAAAAACCTCAATATAAATGTAGCCACACTGAACCTCATAAAAGAGAAAGTGGGAAGTATTATTGACTGTATGGGCACAGGAGGCCCCAGTAGCACAGAAACTGAGAGCAACAATAAATAAATGGGACTTTCTAAAACTGAGAAGCTTCTGTAAGGTTAAGGACACTGATGTGTGATTCTCCTCTGTATGTTGTGAATATGTTTCTTATCATTGGTTAACAAAAAAGCTATTTGGCCTATGGCAGGGAAGAATAGAACTAGGCAGCAAAACTAAACTTAATGCTGGGAGAAGGAGGGTGTACCATGTAGCTGCCAAAGGAGAAAGATGCCAGAATCTTACCAGTAGGCCATAGTCTCTTGGTGATACACAGATTAATATAAATGGGGTAATTTAAGATATAAGAGCTAACTAGAAATACACCAGAGCCATCAGCCAAACAGTTTTGTAATTAATATAGTTTTTTGTTTGATTATTCAGATCTGGGTGGCCCAGAAACAAAAACAGTCTCTGTTTACAGAATATAGTCAATAAGACAAAACTGTAGCATACTGAATGGGAAAAGATCTTCACCAACCCCACATCAGACAGAGGATCAATCTCCAAAATATACAGAGAACTCAAGAAACTAGTGTTTACCAAGGTTTCTGTCCCACCAGGTCCCACATCTCTTTAGTCCTAAAGAAATAGACAGAGGTCTACATTAATTATAAACTGGTTGGCCTATTAGCTCAGGCCAACTCTTAGAACTTATATTAGCCCATAACTCTTATCTGTGTTAGCCATGCGGCTTGGTACCTTTTTCGTTGAGGCAGTCACCTCTTGCTTCCTTCTGCCGGCTGCGTCTTTTCTCTTCGCCGAATTTTCCTGGTCGCGTCACTTGGCTCCACCTCTACTTCCTGCCTGGTGGCACCGCCTATACTTCCTGCCTGACTATGAGCCAATCCGCGTTTTATCAAACAAGTACAAGAAACAAATCTTTACGGGGTAAAACCATTGTCCCACAGCAAAATAGACATCAAAATACCAAATAATCCAATTAAAAATTGGGTACAGTTTTAAACAGAAAATTCTCAACAAAAGAATCTCAAATGGTCCAAAGACACTTAAGGATCTTCTCAACATCCATAGCCATCAGGGAAAGGCAATATGACTCAGAGATACCATCTTACACCAGTCAGAATGGCTAAGATAAGAAACACTAATGATAGCTTATGTTGGAGAGAATGCAGAGTAAGGTGAACCCTCCTCCATTGCTGGTAGGTGTTGTTTGAGGGTTTTTGTCTTGCCCGGTTTTTGCAGTTGCTAAGTCCCAAAGAAATCACAGAGATCTACATTAATTATAAATTGATTAGTCTAGTAGCTTAAAGCTTTTTTTTTTTATTAATTTTTACATATTAAGTTGTCCCATTATTTTTGTTTATGTTAGCCACATGGCTCGGTAACATTTTTAGCAAGGCAAACACATCTTGCTTGTTTTGTGTGTGGATCACAACTGTAGAGTGGTGGGATCGCGCATCTGAATATTCACTACACTCCAGTTTGGGCAACAGGTGGGTGCTACAAGCTGCAACATTATCCAGTAATTGCTCAGCCATCTTTTCATGAGTGACTTATCAGAACCAAGGGATCTGGTAAAGGCTAAACCAAAAGGCAAGGCTTTTTGGCGTTATTGCTTTGTGAATAAGTGGCTGTCCTTTGCTGTAGATTTTTCACTGTAGCTGAACTCTCTGTTACATATTTGGAAAATAATTCACTAGTTCAGAACAGTTTCCAACTGCCAGGCTTTGTTCCTCTCTCCTAGGTAAATGCAGAGGTCTGCCTTAATGCAATTATCTTTATCAGCAAGCATTTGGTCGATGCTTAGGCCCCAGGCATAGAGCATTCCACCTAAGTTAGTCACAGATCTCCAAGGACACACAATTACCACCTGCCCAAGCTGCTGCTCTGGTTTTACTCCACAACCAGAAGAACTGATAACAGCGAATGCTGGAACTGATAATTTAGAAACCTGAGTCCCTTCTTCACAGAGAACAGTAAGTCTAACTCCAGACCTAGGCCCACAGAAACTGCAGCTTCTAGTGTATGTGCTATCTGATCAAGAGCCATCAGCTTCTCCCTGACTGTTTACATAGGTTGCCTAGTTACCTGGTATCCTCTATATATTCTGGGAGAATAAAAGCACACACTGATTTAAAATTCAATCCATGCTCTATTCATAATTTTACTGAAAATAAACCTTTTAGCTCTTTACTCATCACCTAAAACTAGTGTAGCACACTAACCTTCACCTCTAGAATTCCTTGATGATTTAATTCCTTCCTTAATTAACTCTCTCCATTGAGGAGTTTAACAGACACCTACTAGCCACTCCCAGATATTTCTCTCTCTCTCTCTCTCTCTCTCTCTCTCTCTCTCTCTCTCTCTCTCTCTCTCTCTCTCTCTTCTGATTTCTATGGGGCAAAGAGGCAAAAGAATTCTGTCCCCAGAACCTGCTAGGGCTGAGGAACTGCTGGTTTTAAAGATTTATATGACTGGGAACATTTGTGAGGGGTAGAACAAAGAACAATGTGGAACAAGGAGAACAAAAAGGAACAATGAGAAATGATGGATTGAAGAGAGATAAATAAAAAAATATGAATAGATGGAACCTGTTGTGAGTAGATTTCTTACTCCTTGGATCTTTACCCTCACATGTTTAGCCCCACTTTAGCTATGCATGGCATCTTTAATTAAACACTGAATGGAAGTATCAAAGCTTCTGTAAACTGAACCCTGTTAGGTGGGAGTGCAAACTTGTACAGCCCCATTGGAAATTAGTATGTCCTTTTCTCAGAAAATTAGGAATCAACCTACTTTAAGACCCAGCAACACCACTCTTGGGCACATACCTAAAGGATGTTCAATCATACCACAAGGACACTTGCTCAACTATGTTCAAAGTGGCATTATTTGTAATAGCTAGAACCCGGAAACATCCTAGATGTCCCTCAACCAAAGAATAACTAAAGAAAATGTGGTATATTTACTTAGTGGAGTACTACTCAGCAATAAAAACAATAACATCTTGAAATTTGTGTGAAAATGGATAGAACTAGGATAAAACCCACCCTGAGTGAGATAACCCACACCTAGAAAGACAAACATGGTATGTATTATATGTAAAATAATAATCAGCCTATAATTCATGATCCCAGAGAAGCTAGGTAACAAGAAGAACCCTAAGAAAAACATACATGTTTTTCTTATTTGGAAGGGAAATAGACACGATCACCTGAGAAAATTGGGAATGCAGGAGTGGGGGAAGAAGGTAGGGCAGAGGGGGAGGAGAAAGGGAGAAGGAGAGAGGGAAGGAGAACATGAGGTAACAAGATGCTCTAGATGGGGAAAGGACAGAGGGAGAGCAAGGAAAGTGATATGGTAATGGAGCCAATAAAGGGCTAGCAAAAAATCTGACACTAGGAAAATTCCCAGGAATCCACAAGGATGACCCCAGCTAAGACCATAAGCAATAGTGGAGAACCAGCCTTCCCATGGAATCAAATTGATGACTACCTTAATTGTCATCATAGAACCTTTATCTAGCAACTGAAAGAAGCAGATACAGAAATCCACAGTGAAGCACTGGGCTGAGCTCCCAAAGTCCAGTCAAGGTCTGTCTTTTACAGAGAGATTGAGGCATGATACTCTCTTGTAGAATATGGAACTGTACAAAAGCATTGTCTTGCTGACATGAAATAATTGTTTGAATTTTAATACTGTTTTCCTTAAAGCATTGTACCCACGTCTATTACTTTTTAACTCTGTAACTGCAAGTAACTGCAAGCTGACATAAGTGCTGTGAGAACAGGATTTGTCTGGCTAGTTAGTTAGTTAAGCCTGAAAGAATGCTGAACTCCATGTCTAGAATAAGATTTTGTAGTGATTGGGAAAGTGTATTTGGGGACACATAAAGAAGAAAATTGGAGTTTTCATAATGATTATTAGCTATTCCTTAAATTATAATATATTTCTTAAAGTCAAAAATAGAAACAAATGAGCGGTTCATGTAACCCTGGCAAGAAAAACTCTAGTTGGGGCCAATTGAATGCAATCCACTTGGTGGTCAGAAATTTTCCTTGCACTGACATCCCTTCCTTGCCTCAGTACTTGAGCCTGAGCTGAGGCTTGACCCCAGCACTAGATACATAATATTTTCTTTTGAATAGATATCAAAATAAATATTTCACAATGGTCATTGCAAGAATATTATTTTTAAGCAAGATAAAGATTTTAGAAAATGGATAGTTAAGAGTATTAAAAATAATACATTTAAATTTCTCACATTAACAGAAAATACTTCTTGACATCAAACTATAAGATCCAAACAGATATGTTGAGTCATAAGATATGCATTAAACTCCTTTTAGGTAAGTTTCCTTGGAGAAAATCAATGTTAGTGTGGTTCTTAAAATTGCAGGAAGGTGATTTACATCATTTTCCTAAGGAAGAGTTTTCCTAAACTTCTTTAAGTTTTTTTTCAATAAATATGGTACATATACACTATGGAATACTATTCAGCTGTAAAGAAAAATGGGATCATGAAATGAACAGGTAAATGTACAGAACCAGGAAAGATGATATTGAGTGATGTAACCCAAACTCAGAATAACAAACATCACATGTTCTCTCTAATTGGAGTCTCCTAGGTTCAAATGTTTAGATGTGAGTATATAGTCTGTACTAACTACAGAAGTCATGAAATGAAAACAAGACCACTGCCAGGATAAGGAGTTGGGGAACAATAGAGAGGGTAATAGCAGGACACAAGTGATCTCTGTTTAGTGAGTAGTGAGGGGGATAAATACAGGAGGAAGGAGAAGGGTAAAATAACAATAAAAATGTCTGAAAAAGTCACAGGGAATCAAGTAACTATTTACCAAAATAAAATAAACTTTATAATACACATAATTTTATACATGTATAAATGCATTGTTTTAATGAACTTTTCTCATCTGAGCTGACAATACTTAATAAATGTCACAATACCAGACATGAGATGCCCTCCATAGAGTTGAGACACCCTCTTGAGTTGTTGGCCAGTGCTATCCAAAAGAATCCCCAAACACATAGCCTATTGTATTGATCTTGGGTGACCTCTCCAGAGGCAAAAAAAAAAAACCTATTGCTGAAGACACCATGCATTTCAGAAACAGAACACAGAGACAACCCTGAGGTGGAACTGACCTGAATGCATCCTCCAGGAATAGTAGCATTCAAGGTCCTGGAAGGCACCATTCAAACTTCCAAAGTGGGGAAACAAAAAAGAGACCTACTCAGCTATGACATCTAAAAAACATCAATGGTTCAATAACCCTGGGCATGCAATAACCCTGGGCATGTAGCAACAGCTCTATACTTAGACTTAAGACCTGCTCAGCAAGAGGGATACAATTGGTACTGGAATCCTAGTTACCTACCCAGTGCTATTGAAGTGATGGTTTTGAAGGAGAATATATAACCTCTAATTTACTAGCCCCGTATGATGCCTAAGAACAATCTATAAACATTTTCCTTATATTCACAGGTAAGTATAATCTTCATTCTTCATAAAAGAAAGTTCTCTTTGCAACATAGAGACAATTACAGAAAACCCTAACCAATCAAAATGAGAGATGTAAAGCCTGGTCCGAGTGGATACAGCTACAAAACGTACCTGCACCTGAGGTTCGTGGAACATTGTGTAGGAGGGTGTGTAAATAGTATAAAATCCAGAGGATAGGGAATTTTGCCATGAGATTGTATCTCCAAGTAATGTCAGAAGCTCCACACATAAAGTCTCACCAGCATGACCACCAAAACCTGAGTTAAACAACGATGACACTAATGAACATGGCAAACTGGGTGGAGAAAAACCCATGAGGCCTCAAACCTACACTAAGAAATATGATAACTGGGGAAAGCTTGAAATAAGAGAGGTGGTCTTCCCTAGGGATGAGCAGTCATTGGTTGTCTAGTGACAAAAGGTCAGCCCTGAGAATACATACAAGTAACATTGTATGGACTGAGCAGGTTATAGTTAGGAATATATATATATATATATACAAATACTTGTATGCATACAATAACATTTAGTGGAAAAAGAGGCCATGAATTTGAAGGAGAGTGGTATATGGGATAACTAGGAGGAAGGAAAGGGTAAGTATAAATGTAATTATAATTTCAAATATTAAACAGTAAAAATAATTTTAAAATAAAAAATTAAATTAATTTTTGATGGCTTCCCAACTTTTCAGATGTGTACCTGTGCATCTGTGTTTGTTTGTGTGCAGGTAATACCCCAAACTATCATATATAATCATTACCTGATCACTGCAGTCATTTGAAAATGATAGAGAAGCACACCGTTTAGAAAATAGATAAGCTAAAGGTTCTGGAATTTAATGTAAGTCATACATACCTTAATTATTGCACTTTACTCTCAGAGAAACTCTTTTTCTGATATCCTGCTAGCATTTGCATTTTGGAGATTAAAAAATTATACTTAAAGACCTTAAATTTTTAGGCTTAAGGTCATTTAAGTGTCTACACTTAAAAAGCTAGGGTTCAAAATTAGGTCGATTTGTTTTCAGACTCTCAGTTCTTGACCATCTGTGGACACACTGTTTAAAAAACTTGATGGAGAGTCATAATATGTATCTAATTCAGCCAGGACAACTTTCAGAAAAATTGCAATTGAGAAAGTTATTTGATTAAAATTTCTCTTTTAAGCCAGGTTGTGGGGGTGCACAACTTTAATAAAAGCACTTGAAAGGCAGAGATGCAGGTAGATCTCTGAGCTCGAGGCCAGCCTGGTCTACAGAATGAGTTCCAGGACAGCCAGGACTGTTACACAGAGAAACACTGTCTCAAAAAACAAACAAAATATCTTTTTATCTGTAAACTATGTGGAAATAGTTGTAATGGATAACATAGACTTACGTATTTTTTCTTTGAGATTAAAATGTTTCTTTTTTTAAGTGCATGAGAAACTTTAACAAACCAAAGGTTCAATAATCAAGGTTCATGCCATTGATTAGCAACATAGCATGAGCCACAAAACCCCAATCTTGAGAAATGGTATGTGTGTTTTCCATCCCTTATTCCTTAAAAGGATATTGACTGTCAGTACATACATACATATATAATATGTTATATTTATTTTTGAGAATTTCATGCATATATTTAGTGTATTTTGGTTTTTTGTTTTATTTTGTTTTATTTATTTATTTATTAAAGATTTCTGCCTCCTCCCCACCACCGCCTCCCATTTCCCTCCCCCTCCCCCAATCAAGTCCCCCTCCCTCATCAGCTTGATGAGCAGTCAGGGTTCCCTGCCCTGTGGGAAGTCCAAGGACCTCCCACCTCCATCCACATGTACTCCCCACTCCCTCATCCAACACCTCAAGGGCCACCATCCGTAAAAAATAATCACCTCCCAACTTTATGTCTTCTCCTCCTCCTCTTTGTTTAGCAAAGTGCTCAACCCACTTACTACTTTACCTGTATGGATATGTGGCTATCCATTATAGCACATGTGTAGCATATGAGGGATCACACCCCTGAAAAAAACAACTTTCCCTTTCCCAATAGCGTTCACATGACTCTTTTAAGCAATCTATTGAAAGTCTTTTGGGTCCATCATGTGCCATAGACCTTTTATAGATAAAGCTACAGATATTTTTATTTTAAGAAATCAGTGGTACTCATCATGGCTTCCTGTGTGGTTGATTGTTAATACCAACAATTTGACTCATGAATTTCACCATGAACACAATTCTGGTGTGCTATTATTATTTCTTAAAAGTTTAAAAGCAGATTCCATAAATTTATACTAAAAACAATTGTAATAATAGTAACAGATATTTGTGGAACACATTATTTACTCTTCTAATATCTCTACGTTGTGAAAATGTAAAGACTTGATTTTTCAAAGGAGCACTGCATGCCATACAGAAGAAAAAGTTAGAGATCTCAGATACAAGGATTATTTTGTAGCTTAGTGCTATGAACTTTTCCTACTACCTCTGGCATCTGAAGCAGTGTGAATTAATTTTCTAAGTTTTAACAACAGTTCAATTTCTCTTGCAGTTTAATGCTTTCTGTAACTGGTTGCCTCTTTTCATGAAATGTAGGCAGAAACTGCTCATTTGTTTCCCTACTGCCTAGACCCTAAAATTCACACAGAAACTGTATTAATTACAATACTGTTTGTCCAATGATTCAGGCATATTTCTAGCTAGCTCTCACATCTTGAATTAACCAAATCCATTAATCTGTGTATTGCCACAAGGATGTGGTTTACCAGAAAGGTTACACGTCCTTCACTTTTGACAGCTACATAGTGGGCCCTTGACTCTGCCTACTTCCTGTCTATATCTCTGTTCAGATTTCCCGCCCGGCTTTGCTCTGCAAGCCAGTGGCTGGAGCAAATTTCTTCATTAACTAATGGTAATAAAAACCTATTCACAGCATAGAGAGGAGAATCTCACATCATCTCCCCTTTTCTGCCTAATTAAAAAGGAAGGTTTTAACTTTCACATAGTAAAATTACATATAACAAAACAGTTATCAAGCAAGAATTATACTCACAATATTTATATCTAATTTATCTTTTATCACAACTAAGAAAAACTATAACTATCTGTATTAAACTCTTCAAAGACCCCAGAAGAATATTAAATGCCATAATCTCCAGGTAAAGTATTGAATATTATCTAACTGAAATATATCTCTTTATATCCAGAAAACCTAACAAACATGACTATGAGTTTGATTATTATAGATTATATATTTTTATGATTATATAATTATACATAACTATCTATTAATCTGTAAATTTTAATTATACATTACATTTTAAATGAAATGCACAAACACAATACCTTAAACAAGAGCAGAAATACATATACACAGTGTAACAAAATCAACCTTAAATTTATGTTCACCAGGGGCTTAGAGTATTAGGAATGGCACTTTCAGGCACAGCTCTGAAGTTACAATAGTCTACATTCACACCACGCAGATCAACTGCTAAACAGATGATCTTTGGACTAGCTCGATATCCCATTATTCTCATGGCTTTTCTTTTGACTGAAAAATACAAATTGTTTTTATGTATATGAATGTCAAAATAACCTAGCATAATTTTTATAATGTTCTTCAGAGGAAGCAATAAGGAAAGCAGGCTACAACTACTGCCACTACTGTTGCTGAAACAACAACATTGTTTGGTGATTATTGTAGTCAAAACATCCTGGCAAGTTCTTTATATGTCATCTATAATATTTTATTTTGAAATCAGTTTGATTTAAATATCATGGCCTTTTATTTCTGGAAGTATAATTTAGGCCTGTTGAGTCTCTGTTATTTTTCTACCATAAAAAGAGGACTCCATAATTCATTCTTTTAAAATATCAGATAATAACTTACAACATTTGTCATGAGGAAAGTAACAAATTGTTCTGAGAGTAATTTCTGTATTTCTGTTTAAAATATTATCAAAGCCAGGTAGTGGTGGAGTACATCTTTAATACCAGCACTTGGGAGGCACAGGCAGACAGATCTTTGTGAGTTTGAGGCCAGCTTGGTCTACAAAGCGAGTTCCAGGACAGCCAGAGCTACACAGAGAAACCATTCCTTAAAAAATTAAACTAACATAAAGTATTATTAAAAGTCAGTACACTAGGTAAATGTCCCCCTTCCGCTAATAACCTGCATTATCATTTCAAAACTATAAATAAATTTAGAATCAGTAGTTTAAAACTGATCATTAGAGGCTAACAGAAATAGCAAAACCTTAGTATAATTGTAAATCTCACAAATGCAAATAATTTATGTTACATAAAATAGTGGCTACTTTTGCCTATACTTTAGTCAACTACAATTATAAAGAGATAGAATTATAATAATGATGCCACTAAAATCTAGAAATAATTTCTTGCATTTCTAAACACAATTGTCTAAGTAATATTACTATACATGAATTGTACAATTAACGTGCTTTAGACATATGCAGTTAAAACAATAGAATAAGGTTAATATTTAACCTATTATCTATTCATCTTATTGGCAATTAAGTTCAAATATTACCCCTATTATGATGTTCTCCATGAAGAAAACCAAATCTCATTCATCAATTTTACTTTCAGAGAATGCCTCACTGAGCAAGTGGGGCGACAATTCAAATGACTTGTCAAAGCTCATTATAGCCAAAACTTATTTAACGTTTTTCAATTTTTGATAATGTAGTTTTATATTCACTAAATTTGGTTCATTAAGATACTTAGCTTAGGGGAAGAGAATTTTAAAAGATGCTTAGCATTGGATTTGCAATAAACTACTCATGTATTACATTTTTATAGAGAACTGACATAATTGGGGGAATATATTATGACTCTAATAAGATCACATGGCCTGGTTAGCTATGCTTATAAGGTCAGTGATAGGCTTATGTAGAGAAGTAATATATATTTGGTTATGGCTGAAATTTTTCAAGTAGTTTTTTAAAGCTCAGAGTAATTTTATTTGTTTTCATGGTGAGACTCTGGATTTACTTACCTAGACATTTATATTGTTATGAAAGTAAACATTGTTGATATAACAAAAGCAAGGACATCACTTATAACTGTGTTGATTATTGCAGTATCTAATAGCAACATTGTCTATTCAGGTTTAAATTAACTCAATATAATTTAAAATCAGTTATTCAACTGCAGTGGTTACATTTTAACTTTTCATCACTCATAGATTGTGGCTAACATATCAGAATGTGCAGACCATTTATGTCACAGCATAAATTTCTGTTTTAAAGCACTGCTCTACAAATTCTGTAAATTATCTGGCTAAAACTTGGGACCTCATTTAAAAATTCAAATTTATGATAATTTAATTATGTTTATTATATGCATGCACTGATTTTATTTTGCAAATGTCACAATAGCACTTATTTCTTAGAGGGGAGTGAACAAAGGGTATATATGATACAGAAGTAGAAGCTCAGCGGATTCATGCTTTTTCTACTATACTTCCTTGAAAGTGAGATATATATATATACTCCATGAAAGTGTTCAAGGACTCATCTCACAAAACATAAATGCTTTAGAGAATACAATTTGGAATTATTTCTTTTCTTAAAATGAGGGCACTAACATAGTTTTGGGGGAAAATCATATAGAGAATGCAATTAAAACTAATTTGTAATGGGGAAGGCATATCCAGACTTCAATGTTTTGCCTTTTTATTTATCATATTTATTGCATCCTATTACTCTATGTTAAAGTAGAAAATAAAGCATTTAGATATTTTTTATTAATTTTTATTGAGCTCCACATTTTTCTCTGCTCCCCTCCCTGTCTCTTCCCTCCCCTTCAACCCTCTCTGGTGGTCCCAATGCTCACAATTTACTCACTTTATTTTTAACATTCATGGCTAATGTGACTGGAGATATGTTTTAGTGGTTAGATGCAGTTGTTGCTCTTGAAGGATCTGGGTTCCATTTCTTGCACCCACAGGATGCACTCCAGATACAGGAGACTGGCTGCCCTCTTCTGACCTCTGTAGGCACTAGACATATATATGGTACACTTACAAACATTCAGGCAAAACACTCATATATAAAGTAAAAGTAAATCTGGTGCCACATGACTAATATAGATCAAAAAATGGGTAAATCAAGATGTGAGAGTCATCCTGTCAGAGGCTAGAGCTAATGGGTCATCAGCTTTATAATTTATAGAGATCTCGATGTGATTTTTCTCTGGGACTAAACAGCTGGGGAACTGGGCAGGACAAAAACCAGAAACAAACAAGCCAGCCCCCTCATGTTACAGAATGGCGCCCACGTGCGCAACTTCATCCACAAAAAGCTGAAAAAGCTTGGGAAAGACTAGAGTAAAGCATTTTGGTTTTCAGCCGTAGCAGGAAAAAAGCTGGCTGTTTTAAAATGCCAGCTTTCTGGGCTGTCCTGCCAGGGAAAACTCTGACTCTTTCAAGCAGGCAGTCCAAACTATGTAGCTATGGACAAACTGTTGCAGCTTGCTTCCTGACAAGGACCTTAAAACACCATAGAGTTGTGGCAAAAAACTTCTCCATATTCCTTAGCAAATTAAAGACCCATGTGGTCAAAAAAAAAAAAAAAAAAAGAGAGAGAGAGATAGAGTAAAGGGAGATTCAAATAGTAAGAAAACCTCTAAATGGTTTACAATGTGTTAACAATATATACAGGCTAAAGATTAAAGTTCTAAAAAAAAAAGAAAGAGAGAGAGAGAGAGAGAGAGAGAGAGAGAGAGAGAGAGAAAGCAAGCCTGGGAGGCAGAGACAGAGGGATCTCTGTGAGTACAAGGATAGCCTGGTTTACAGAGGGAATTCCAGGACAAAGATATACAGAGAACCTGTCTCAAAAAGTCAAAAGTTAAAAATAAAAGAAATAGAGGTTAAAATAAAGCCACATAATGATGAAAAATACACAGAGAATCTTGATACTGTATGTTATTATGCTCTCTTTAAATTGTTTGAATGCTGAGGAAGGAGCAACAGCTGCTAAAAGATATTTGCTTATAAATGCTGCAGATACATATTTTGAAAATACTTTGGTTTCAAAATTGAAGTCAAAAGGTATATTACTTTGCAGAAGAGATTTTGCTTTTGTTTCCACAGAAAATGAGAGGCTATGGATTCATTCTGAGATAAGAAAAATCCAGTTTGATCAAGAAAGACCAATCAAGAAGTCTCCGGTAGGAACAGATGGCCCAGATGTCTGAGTTCTTCATCCAGAACAGGTTCAAGACTGCTGCCTGAGATGATCAAGACTCACAGTATACTTCAGTCAGGACTTGATCATAACTCTAAATTTTTTTTAGATTCCCATAAGATTATCAGCGCCCCCAACCAGCTGGAAGTAGCCTAAAATACTATGCCCACATTCCCAAAAAATGGACTATGGATATTTTCCTTTTTTTTTTTTTCATGAGGGGGAAGTGGTGCAGGAGAATTGTCTGTAATCTGTCAATCATGTTTTAAATAAGCGCTGATTGGCCAGGCAGGAAATATATGCGGGAAAACAAGACCGGAAGTAGAAATGATGTAATGAGAACAGGAGACTTCTGGGAAGGAGAAAGTTGATTCCTCCCACTCCTGCCCAGACCACCAAAGCAACAGGATGTGAGCTGCCCCACTAAAAAAAGGTACTGAGCCACATGTCTAACATAGAGCAAAAAAATGGGTTAATCAAGATGTGAGAGTTAGCCAGAGAGAGACTAGAGCTAATGGGCCAATCAGCTTATAATTTATGGAGACCTATGTGTGATTTTCTTTGAGGCTAAACAGCTGGAGGTACCAGGCAGGACAAAACCCCCAACAACAAGCAGGCCTGGCCCTCCATGTTACATAAATCTTTTCAAAAATATTTTCACACACACACACACACACACACACACACAAACACACACACACCATGAGGAAAACTACAAAAGTTTAAATGAAATCAGAAAGGACAAATAAATGGACAGGCTTTCTGTGGTCTTATATACAGGGAGATTAAGTATCATCAAGATGTTAGATATTTCCAACAATGTGTACACTTTCTTATTGCTGTGACAAATGGCTAGCATAAGCAACTTAAATAAGGAAAGATTTATTTGACTTATGGGTTGATAGGCTATATAGTAATTCAACTATGGTGGCAAAAGGAGGAAGTAGCTGCTTATGTTACATATGCACTCAGGAAGCCTAAAGGGATTATTGCTGTGATCATGTGTTCTTCTTTCAGACTTTGAATTTCATCTGAGACCCCAGGCCATGGTGTTATGCAACCTTTATTTGGGTTAGATTTTTTCCCTCACATAAACCTCCCTGGAAACAATTTAGATACATCAGTTTTGTCTCCTGCGGGAATCCAGCCAAGTTAACAATGAAGATAACCATCACAAACTTATCCCTTGTCAATTTGACACTAAGATGTGTTTTCAGTATTCCAAAGACCATGAACAGTCTCTCTCTCTGTCTCTCTCTGTCTCTGTCTCTCTGTCTCTCTCTCTTTTTCTCTCTCTCCATACTGCCTGTATATTAGGATATAAAGCTCTCAGCTACTGTTCCAACACCACACATATCTGCTTCCCACCATTTTGCATATGAACTAACCCTCTAAAACTGTTAGCAAGCCCCCAATTAAATGCTTTGTTTTATAAGAGGTGCCTCGTTCATGGCTTCTCTTCACAGCAATAAAATGGTAACTAAAACAAGTGCTAAAATTCTAAAACTATAAAACTTATTGATGATAACATAAGAGAAACCTTAGACTGAAGATAAGAGGATGATTTTTTGATACAATAAAAAGTCATTTGTGAAAAATTTGTAATAATCTGGACTTCATTAAAATTTGAATATCTGATATATCGAAGACAATAGCAAAATAACACAAACCATAAACTTAGAGAAAATATTTACAAAATTATGTATGATGAAGTACTATTATCTAAAGTATAAAAAGAACTTGTATCAATATAAAAACAAAGTAAATTAAAATGTGCCAAAAACCTTAGCAACAGTTTCTCCATATACACAGTGATAAACATATAAAAAGTTCCTCCACATTATATGTCATCAAGTAAGCGCAACTTTAAAGAATAATGGAATACTACTGTACACCTCTAAGAGCAGCCAACAACTGAAACATTTGACAATGCCAATGCTACCAAGAATGTAGAACAATGAGAAATCTCATGTTCTATACTGGGAATGAAAAATGGTACAACTGCTTGGGGATTACATATAAAAACTAAACATATTCTCACTAAATGATCCAGCTGTCATAACCTTTGATAGCTATCCAAAAGATCTAAAAGTGTTTTTGTACACGTGAAAACAGAACACAGATGTTTACAATAGCTTTATTTATAATGTTCCAAGTTAAGAAACAACCAAACAACTGTCTAGTGGGTAGATAAAGTGTAGCATACCCAAACAGCTGAATATTATTTAATGCTAAAGTAGTAAGCTGCCAAACCATGGGAAGACAATGAGAAACCCTAAATGTGTGTTCTTAAGCCAACAAACCTGCCCTACCTGGCCTAAACTGTTAAGATGAAGGAACCTAGTGTCACCTGAAAAAGGAGTCTCAATGTCTTGATGGAGACATATTCTAGATCAGAGTGGCCTGTGAGCATGTCTTCTGGCTGATTGTCTTGATTGATAGATGATATAGGGGCTTTAGTCCACTGTGAGAGGCACCATTACCTAGCAGATGATTCTGGGCTGTATAAGAAAGCTAGCTTGCCGGGCGGTGGTGGTGCATGCCTTTAATCCCAGCACTTGGGAGGCAGAGGCAGGCGGATCTCTGGGAGTTCGAGGCCAGCCTGGTCTACAAGAGCTAGTTCCAGGCCAGGACAGGCTCCAAAACTACAGAGAAACCCTGTCTCAAAAAAAAAAAAAAAAAAAAAAAAGAAAGCTAGCAAACCATAATGCTGGGAACAAGCCAGCAAGCAACATTTGTCCGTGGTTTCTGCTTTCAAGTTCCTTACTTGAATTTCCTCAATGATGGACTACATCCTGTAAGCTGAAATAAACTTTTTTCTTCCCTAAGTTGCTTTTGTTCAGAGTGCTTTTATCTCAGCAACAGAATGAAACTTGAAAAGAATCCAAACTGAAAAGGCTGTGTATAATACGATCCCCACCATCAATATTTAAAAAAAGACAAAACCTATGAAAAATAAGAAAAATACATGCTTCTCATAGTAGACATTATTGGTCCTTCCTTTCCAATATGGTATATCAAAATTACTCTTATTTTGAGACCATAGAATATGGAACCAAAACATCTATCATTCTATATTTTAATTTTAAAATATATTTTATATATTTTAAACTTTTTTCTCCTAAAGACTATGAGGAGAAATGAGTTCATTTTTCACAACTACGGATTGTAGAAAAGCTTACACAATGGATAAATTGTTCATTGACTAAAGGGTCAGTGAATAAAGTCTGTACTTTCAAGTTTGAAGCTTGTAAGTTCAGATCTCAGAACCCATGTAAAAATCCAGGCATCTATATGTATCTCCTGTATTATCACCTTGAGAGAAAGAGATAGGGGATATATCTCCCAGGGCAAACTGGCTAATGAAAGTATCTAGTATCCATGAGCTCTGGGTACACTGAGAGACTCTCCTTAAGTAAATAAAAGTAAGAGTTTTTGGAGAAGACACCAGCTGTAAACTCTGGGTTTCTAAATGGATGCACATCCATATATATGCATGTGTCCACAAACATGCATACATGCATGAATGCCCAATGCACACCCATGGGAATGTTGCTCCAGGCTACATTCCCAATGATGCTCTCCATTTGCAGTCAGACCACTTTTATTTTACATCAAGGAACCAAGAGGGATAATTTAACAAAAGGGTTTTCTCATCCTTCTTCTATGTCACACCTGAGAATACACACACATGCAAAAACGGAGTATGTATTTTAAAATGGGGTTCTTTGCTTCATATAAAGGAATTGTATTTTTTCTACATTAGCAAACACTTGTAAAATATGGCACATCTATCTAGAAAATAATCTGAACCTCTTTGAAGCTATGAGTTATTTTTCTGGTTTAAGATCTTATTTTGATAATATTCTAGATTTTAATAATATTCTAGACTGAAGTGACAATGAAATTTTGTCACATAATAGGCACATATGAAGACATAAATAGACTCTCACTGCTAATTTAAAAACTCTCCCTCTAAAACGATGTCTCTTCTCTCAGCATAGGCTCTACTGCTGATGGTCTGATTTTTTTATAGTAGTTGCAAGGTCACCTGAAAGTAATAATGCTATTCTAGCTACATAAAAGTTTCAAGAGTGATCTGTTTAAAACACTAATATGCTATTGTTTCAACACTAGAGCCTTTTAGGAAATGAGAAATAAATTTAAAAATGTAAACAATATAAATTTTAGAGTAATAAGGAGAAATGAAGCCACAACTAAGCTACAGAAAACAAAGATCGGGGTTTGATCCTACAGCACGTACTGGCTTTGTGGGAGCCTAGCCTGTTTGGATGCTCACCTTCCTAGACCTGGATGGAAGGGGGAGGACCTTGGTCTTCCCACAGAGCAGGGAACCCTGACTGCTCTTTGGACTGTAGAGGGAGGGGGAGGGGCTGGGGGAAGGGGAGGGAAATGGGAGGAGGGAAAGAGGTGGAAATTTTTAATAAAATTTTTAATTAAAAAAATAAAGTGAAGGACTTCATTAGACATATGTGTATCTTGAAAGATCAACATTATATACAGTGATATAATTTAGGTTTGTAGCATACAGTCTGTTCGAGTTCATCCTGAAAACATTATGGTGGGACAGACATCACTACATTAAATAAAATTAGAATGCCTAGTTTCAAATATTGTTAAGTATCTTTGAGTCTTTCATAATTATTTGATCTTGTGTTTGCATTTCTCGTTTAATCCTAGTAACTTTCAATGAGGTGTTAAATTTTTTTAATTTCTAATATAGTTAATACAAAATATTTCAATAATTGCGTGAAATGCCATACAGAGTTATACTGGTCTATGTATCTGGAAATTCCATTGCCGTATTCACCTTCTGTTAGTTATAGTCCTTCCAGATTTCATACATTTTATCTGTTTTTTTTAAATGACACAGAGTGTAAGTGATAAGTACAGTTTAAGTGTTCTTTAAGCAATAACTAAGATATTTGCCTCAGATGCCCTCCTTTCTGATAACTGTCAATAGCAATTATTATCCCTAGAGCCTTGTAAAGTTGGGCTAAGGATGACTGAGCTTCCTGACATTCTTAGGTCCTGGATGCCTTCTTTGTAGCTGTGCTCATTCATTTGCTTAAGATTTTCCTGTGTAAAAGAGCAAAATGATTCTATTTGAGCTGTCAAATTTGAGGAAGCCTGTTGCAGCAGTTAATGTGGGCCTTCAAAAATAGCTTTCAGTAGAGCAAAGCCATGACAAACAAAGCTCAATTCAATTTTCTTCAGACAACCAAATTTTGTGAGGAACTCTTAAATCTTGAACATTGCTGAAGTTAGGGAGAATTGGTTTGCTATTTATATTTAATGTGTTCTCTTGCTGAAACCTCAGTTGTGCTTCTAGGAATTTATGCAAAAATATCAATCCAAAGATTATACTTAGATAATTATAGATCATAAATTAAATATGTCCAAAATTAATTTCAAGTTATGTATTTTTATTCACAGTCTATTGGCCTAAACTTAGCAGTATGGCCTCATCCTAGCTTAAAGCCAGGATTCCATTACTAAATGGAAAGGCTAGGGCTCAAGCTCTAACAGTCTGTGCCAAGTCTCTACCAACCATAGTCCTTATCCATATTCAGCTATGTATTGAGATGGTTTCATGGTCTAATGTCAGCTTAGAGTTTTCCTTTGTTTTCATTGTTGGAATGGGGATACACTTTGGCATGAGTTGCACACTGTATCCCATGGTGGCCTCATATTCATGGTGATCCCCCTGTCTCAGCTTCATGTGTGCTAGGACTACAGGTATTAGCTTCCTTCTCTGAGAAGTGATTTGTTAAGAGTCATTCAAATTATTCAACTTGTTTTCTAAAATACACCAACTATCCCCATTCTTCAAAGTGTACTAGAAATATCTGGGGATTATTTGTTTTGCTACAAACTTCTGATTTACCTAATCCCCAGGAACTCATTAGAAGAAAGTCCGGTATGATAAATATGTAATTGTTGTAAGAAAAGAGTCAGGCTTATTGGGAACAGAAACATAAAAGTCCCTCAGTGATGGGGAAAGTGAAATAGAAATGAATAGTCAATATTTGTAAAATATGGATAAATATGAACAGAATTTTCTAGACTGAAAACTTAATCCTTTGACATTTGATGCAGGAACTTACCTAACTAAGTGTCGTAAAAACTGAGACGTTGGACCCGTTAGTTCAGTGGTAATCAATAACCTGTTAGTTAGCTGAAGATGGGTACCAGATTACACTCTCTAAAAGCTGAGTAGCTTAAAATAAAAATAAACATGTATTGTTTCATAGTACCTACAGCATGAGAACTGGGAAGTAACTATGTGATAGTTTCTGACTGCGTTGCTGTCAAAATTTCAGCCAGTGCTACAGCTAGCTGAAAGTTTGATCGGGACTGTATCTGGTTCCAAGACAGTTCCCTCACACAACTAGCAAGTTGCTATCAATATTATGTGAGGTCATACTGCATGGGCCTCCCTCCAGGACTTGATGGCTATACCATTGAAATACTATCTGACTTTCCTCAGCAAATATGATGATTAATTTTAGGTGCCCACTTGACAGGGATATGTGCTCAAATATCCCTGGATATTTGAAAAAAAAATGTGCTTAAAAAAACAAGGCGTACTGTTCTCCGCATTATTGCTGGACCTTATCTAATTAATAGACTGAAAAAGTAGACCTTTTACCTGAAGAAAAGAAAACTCGTCTTACTCTAAGGACTGTTTAGTGAGATGGGGGATTTTTTCTGGCACTCTTACTGAAATTGAAAAATTGGTTCTTTCTAAGTCTTGACTCTGGCAAAATTGAAACAAGAAGCACAGTCTTAGCTCCTCAAATTCTGAGGCCTCCCAACCCGAACTGGAGCTTGCTGACTCACTGCAGATTTTGAGACTTGGAAACTTCTATAAATGCATGAGCCAGTTTCTTATACTAAATTGTGTACATATATAATGACTATGTATTTCACTAAACTTTCATTATGAATCAGTATATTTAGTCTTTTTTTTTGTTTGTTTGTTTGGTTTTTTTTTTTTTTTGGTTTTTCGAGACAGGGTTTCTCTGTGGTTTTGGAGCCTGTCCTGGAACTAGCTCTTGTAGACCAGGCTGGTCTCGAACTCACAGAGATCCACCTGCCTCTACCTCCCAAGTATATTTAGTCTTAAGGAGATTATTTTGTAAATTATCAGTTGCATATACAAAGTGAAAAACCAAAGAACTATGTACCATTCTTTGTAAGCATAGAGGTGAGCTACTAAATCTAGTATCTTAAATATTGAAGAAGGTGGTATAAGTGCTAGAAAGAAGAAACAGATACAAAATCATTAACTGAATTTTATATGATAAAGGAGCAATACATTGATTGCTAATAGAGGAAATTTTTAGGTGAAAATGAGACTACTTCTTAAACATATGTCATACTTATTTTTAACTGAGCCTATCTGAAAGAATATGCCTAAAACACATTTCTGAGTTTTCCCAGAGAACCTATATTGCCCTAAGTATGGCTTTATCCATCAATTAATATGCTGCACTAAAGATACCTCTTTTTTTTTAAATCTGTCTCTCAAACAATACTGCAATAAAAGGGTAAAAATATATCCCTATTATGTTTGAATCATAATGTCTCTCTATAACTCTGTGTATTCAACAAATAGTAGTTGAATTATTAGAATATATATTTCTTTATAGTTTGTCCAAGGTATTCTTATTCAATAAACATTGATGTAATACTCATGATGTGCTCTTGATGGAATATTAATTACTCTTAGGAAGTATACATTTTCTATAGAGAGAAAGCCAAATAAAAAAGTCAGTAAAGCAACAGTATTATATGGCAATGCAAATAGGTTTGTTCAATACCGGGAGCAGGAGTCAAGGCAGCAAAGAGGCTTAGTGGTTAAATAGAGGGAAAAGATAACAGAACTATTACTTTCGGATGCTAATTTCTTGAAGATCACACTTTAACATGGTTCTTGCAAATACCTTTAGAGTTTTGTTTTTGTTTTTTAGAACAACTCAGCAAAATAAAATTTCGGTTTATTGTTGGACATTGTTTCACATATACATCAAACAAGCCAAAAAAAAACAGCAACTTCATAGACAAAAAAAAAAAAAAACCATTTATCTTTGACCTTTTTAACCATCTCATACAAACCAACTACTTATAGCTAGGAACATACACAAAAAAATTTACTGGAATGCTCGGAATAAGATTTTTTGTTGTTGTTGTTGTTGTCGTTTTTATTTTTTTTTTACAAGTTTTTTTTTTTTTTCTCCTTTGAGATTATAATGAACATGGTCACACCACAAGTAAGGTCAGAAGTAGGACAGAGAATGCTCTGAAGGCTAGTCTGGTCATCCGTCATCATCAAAAATGGCTGACCCCTAACTATATGTACAAAATTATAAAATGTAAATAAAAAATACAAACAAGCCGGGCGGTGGTGGGGCACGCCTTTAATCCTAGCACTCGGGAGGCAGAGGTAGGTGGATTTCTGTGAGTTCGAGACCAGCCTGGTCTACAAGAGCTAGTTCCAGGACAGGCTCCAAAACCACAGAGAAACCCTGTCTCGAAAAAACCAAAAAAAAAAAAAAAAAATACAAATTTTCCTTTTAAAGTATTTTTAAGAAAAAAAAGCAGGGCCTTGGAAGTTTTGGTTTTTTTCCTCCCCTGTTGCCGGTGCTGCTTGGTGCTCGCTGCAGCCGCCTTCGCCGCCTGCCCCACTTACCCAAAATGTAAGCAATAAAAAAATTGTGGTTTTGGTGGGTTGATGAAGAGCGCATGTCATCTGTGGGTGGCACTGCCCGCTGTGGGCGGACGGGGCCAGCTCCTCTACTCGAAGGTGACCACATTTAAATTCTGAGACAGGAAGAGGAGGGTGAACAGGTCACGGTGGCCTTTGTTTAGCTTTTCCTTTGCTGTCCAGTCATACTCGTCAGTCTTCTGCTTCTTGGTGTCAGCATCATCATCCTCATCGTCTTCAGCTACCCACTTGCCCGTAGGAGCCTCAGCTTCCTCATCTTCACCTCCATCCTCTTCCTCACCGTCATCTTCTTCCTCCTCCTCTTCCTCCCCACCTTCTTCCTCTTCTTTATCTACCTCATTGTCGGCCTCCTGCTCCCCATTTTCCTCATTCTGAGCATTGCCATTGGCAGGTGCGTCTCTTCCATTCTCTGCCTCCTCCACAACTTCCTTCTTCTCCTCCGAGTCCTTGGTGGTGATCCGCTGCAGCGAGGGCGAGACGAATCGAGTTCGAAGACTCTGGCTAGAGAGCTGCCTGAGTCCGTCGCGGAGGAGGAGGAGGAGGAGGAGGAGGAGGAGGAGGAGGAGGAGGAGGAGGAGGAGGAGGAGGAGGCGGCGGCGAGCGGGCCACGAAGGCGGCTGTAGCTAGCTCAGAGCAGCACCGGGAACAATGCAAAGATGGCTTTTCAGAGCAGCCAGTGGGCAGAGTTTTTTTTTTTTTTTTTTTTTTTTTTTTTCACAGCATGGGAAACAGTACCTAGCTGTATATCTGTTTCCTGAAATTTTTCTTAACTATCCCATATATAAATAATCAATGCTAGTCATATCTTTTGGTCAGGAAAGGATGACTAATTCGAACTTTGATACTCTAAAGAGTTCACTTTATGACAGTGCTAAGTAAATGGGAAAGAAAGAAAACTCAAAGTGCAAAGGTAAACACACTGAAAATGAAACAATATTGCGTGTGTTTCTATATAGTACATGTTTGTATGCGTGTACACATATGTATGTGTGCATGTGGAGTTTAGAGTCAATATCAGCTGTCTTCTTGCAGCCACTTTCCATCTTATTTTTTGAGATAGGATATTTCACTAAACATGGAACTCACTGACTCTGTTGCACTAGCTGGATAATCTATCTGTATTCACCTACTTCCAGTGCCAGGATTAGATGTATATGCCACCGTACCCACTTTTATATGTGCTGGGAATCCAAACGTGGAATCCTGGGCTTGTCCAGGAAGCTTTTTAAAGACTGAGCCATTTCTCTAGTGTTTTTAAAAAGGTAATTTAAAATATTTATATAGTTTATGTGCATGAGTGTTTGAGAGGGTGTGGGATCCACTAGAACTATAGTTACAAATGGTTGTGAGCCTCCATGTGAGTGGGAAAGGAGCCTGAATTCTCTGAAAGAACAAGTGCTTAAACCTGAGCCATCAGCCAGGCGGTGGTGGCACACACCTTTAATCCCAGCACTCAGGATCCAGGTTGAGCTCCAAAGCTACAGAGACCCTGTCTCTCAAAACAAAAAGAACAAACAACAATAAAAAACCCGAGCCATCTTCCTAGCTCCTGAGCAAGAGTTTTTAAACAATTGAAATTTAATTCCATAAATGTACACATAAAATAGATGAACTTAAATGTTTATACTATTATAATACCAAAATTTAAGATTAAATATAACACAAGAATTTCATTCAAGTAAGTTAGTTTAATCATGAGTTGGCTCTATTTTAAGGTGCTGGAAATATGGGTCTGGTTAAGAGCACTGATTGTCTAGAGGACACCCATATATATGAAGACTTACAGCCATCTGTGACTGTAGCTCCAGGGCATCTGATGCCCTCTTCTGATCCCTTTGGGTACCAGGCATGAAAGTGGTATACAGACATACATGCTAGGAAAACTGGAATATACATAAAACAAAATAACTTATTTTTTTTTACTGGCTTTGTGGGAGCCTAGGTAGTTTGGATGCTCACCTTACTAAACCTGGATGGAGATGGGTGATCCTTGGACTTCCCACAGGGCAGGGAACCCTGATTGCTCTTGGGGCTGACAAGGGAGGGTGACTTGATTGGGGGAGGGGGAGGGAGATGGGAGGCAGTGGCGGGAAAGAGGCAGAAATCTTTAATAAATAAATAAATAAATAAATAAATAAATACATTTAAAAAATAAATAAAAAATAAAAGTTGGAAAGCAAAAAAAAGAGTGGTTTCCTAGAAATGTTCATGAAAGTGCATAATGCAGTCTTTGTTTTTTTGTTTTGTTTTGTTTTTGTTTTTTTGGCTTTTTTTTTCAAGACAGGGTTTCTCTGTGGCTTTGGATCCTGTTTGTTTTAAGAATATAACTGGTCTTGAGAGAAGACTCAACTGCTAAAAGCTATGCACACAACCAAAACTTTAAGAATATAACATGACAACCAGCATCAATGCCATGGAGTATGTGGATTAATTTCTTCTAGTAATATTATCATTATAATTTCATGTGGTACACTTCAGTTTTTAAAAATGTTTGATGAATTTTACATATTGTGGCCAGTAAATACCCATTTAATTCTTCTGTGTGTATATGAACAAAGCAATAAAACATCTCTCTCAAACCTGTTTTTGCTGTACATAGATACAGAGATAGTCCCTGTTCCCACCCTTAGGAGACCCACAAGAAAACCAAGCTACTGGGCTGGAGAGATGGCTTAGATTGGCTGATCTTCCTGAGGGACTGTGTTAAATTCCCAGCACAGTTCCAGGTGATCTGATACCTTCACACCAATGAACATAAGATAAAGTTAAATAAATTATTTTTTAAAAAAGAAAACCAAGCTACACAGCTGTCACACACATGCAGAGGGCCTAGGTCAGTCCTGTGCTGGCTCCCTGGTTGTTGGTTCAGTCTCTGTGAGCTCTTATCAGCCAAAGTTAGTTGATTCTGTGAGATTTCTGGTGGTGTTGTTGATCCCTCTGGCTCTTAAAATCCTTCCTTCCCCTCTTCTACAGGATCCTCTGAACTCTGCCTAATGTTTGACTGTTGTTATCTGCATCTGTTTCCACCAGTTACTGATGAAACCTCTTTGATGACAATTGGGCTAGATAGCAATCTATGAGTATAGTAGAATCTCATTAGGCATAATTACATTCTCATTTTTTTTTCTCTACTCGTGTTTGGATGGGCTTACTCTCCTGGCATGGGTTTTAGGTTTGACTGGTCATTCATTTGCCACTTCCGCAATCTCTACGCTGCCCTTATACCAGCACATCCCATAGGCAGGAGGTTATGTGTAGGTCACAGGTTATGTGGCCTGGTAATTTTTAAAATGAGCTTCTGAAGTCACAGGTTTCTGTGTGGAATAATTTGATTGATTTTCCCTTCCTCCTCATTCTTATCCTCCTTTTCCCTGTTTCCCTTTTCCTACTGTACCCTATTGCATCCACTATTGTACCTTCCACTTTGTTCAACTCTCTTCCAAACCCACCATCCCTTAATCCTTCTCTTTCCAATTATGTCAGTCACTTTCTAGTTTTTTGGCCTTGACCAATATTTACTCCCACCTATATACACATTTAACAGAGACTAGGATCTCAATGAGAACATTCAGTATTTGGATTTCTATGCATGAGTTACCTCATTCAATATAATATTTTCCGATTCCTTCTATTTTCCTGTTAATTACATAATTTTAATCTTCTGTACAGTTGAATGAAATTACAAATGTGGAGACCACTGTGCCTCATAGCGTGGGTATCAAGCACCACTATGAAAACAAATATGTGATGGAGAAGTGGGAACTTTAGAAAATAGGGTGCTACATGTACACTGTGGAGCGAGGTGGAACTGGTGACAAGAGAGCAGCGACAGGTGTGAGAGGGGGCTTAGGCAGACAGGTTGTCATTGCCGGGTAGGGTTCTTAGGGTGGTGTGCTGCAGCCTGGATCTTACACAAATGAAGATGCAGACTCATCTGCCTAGCAGGATCGCCCTGCCTCTGGGCAATCAATGATGGAGGCCTGGGGTGAGGAATGGTCCACTTTCTGGACTGAACCTCCTCTAATGAATGACTACTGTGTTTTTTGATGCCACTGGAGGCCATGTTGGTGTCTATGGTCAATATTGATGCCCCAGATTGTGATAAAGCCTGAGATCCACGAAGTTGTACTCAGCCTGTGGCACTGACTAAGGCCTTACTGATGTTCTTGGGCTTTATTGACTTGGGGGACCATGTAGATGACCTGTATAGCAACCTGATGGCATGTTGAGGCCTGTGGTCCATTCTTTCACCGAGAGTCATGAGTGAGTTGGTGGTCCTGATATGGCCATGGTCTGTGTTGATGTCTGTGGGCCATGTTAAAACTGAAGGACATGCAGTTGTCCATGCTCTGGGTGGTCTCCAGAAGCCATGTCGATGCCCTTGGGATGTGCTGCCACGGGGGGGGGGGGCATAATCAGCTAAGTGGTCTATGCTGTCACCTGAGGCCATTGTGATAGCCAGATCCATGCTGCCACCAAGGGCCATGTCTGAAACCATGATCCTCCTCAGCTTTGGGTCTCTGTAGATATCTGTGACCTATGTTGCTACTGAGGATCATGTGGATATCTGTGATCTGTGCTGCAGCTTGTCCATGTTTTGTGCTGCAGTCTGAGGTCCTGTTGATATCTGTGGGTCATGCTGCCACTGGGAGCCATGTTGACATGAGTGGCTTGAACAGCCACCTCTGAGGCCATGTTGCTATCTGTGCTCCAGGCTGCCTCTAAGGGCCTTGTCTGTGTCCATGGTCCTGCTGCAATCAGGAGCCATATTTGTGGTCTGTGATGTCACCAGAAACCATGTAGAGTCCCTGATCTGTGCTCCCACTGACTGAAAGTGCAAGGAAGCTACTTTTGCAGTGACATAGATAACTCCAGACACACAGTTGAGAAAGATGGACGTGGAAGGCTTCTGCAACAACCCTTACCTCCCCCCACACCTCCAAAAGTAACAGTCTAAACAGGAAGCCATGAAGAGTACTTTTTAGTACTCTTAAAGAGTGTGATATGGATGCTGAAGTGTAGCTCTCCACAGTTGTTGGCTTTTGCTTTCCTAGCAGCAGTGAATGTTGATGTGGAAATACTGCTGTGCTCGACTATGTCACATGCTTTGGGCATGTGTCCAGGAGTGCTTTAGCTTCCCACTGGTTCCCACATTCACTGCACCAATCTACTCTCTCTTCAACAGTAGGTAAACCCAAACGCAATATTGAAAAAGGTCTCATGACCACTTTAAACTTGGATTCTGGCAATCTCTAATAATGTTAACGTAAAGTATTTCTTAGCATCTTTCCCCTTGTGGCTTTGTCTCCTCAAGGCTGTGATTAAAGGCTTATAATACTCAACTTGGTCAGTATTCTTTTGTGGGTAGAACTATTTTTTTTTTAAATTTCTAACTATAGGAACATTACCTATGCCACTTAAAGTTAAAATGTGCTGTTATGCTCAGCAATTTTTCAGCCACTTTGTATAGCTAGTTGCCTAATACAACATTTACATTAATTCATGCAGTCCTTCTGGGAAGCCAAAAATTTCAAGAATAAGATGAATGATGTTTAAACTAGATCCATGTACCTGATCACCGAGCAGGGACATGAGATGCTTACTGAGTCCCATTCGCTATTCTTGATACTGACACAGGACTCAGAAATATCTCTTTATCATAGAGTTTCCTGGGGAGAGATGACAAGTTATTGAACTTTGTTTATGGGCATAAGTTTCACAAATTTATTATTGGTGTATTTAAATTAAAATCAATCTTTACAAGCTTTTGTAAATATCACTACAGTTTAAAACATTCAGTAGGTAACAAAAAGAGACAAGTTTTGGGATTTGCTTTCCTATTATATTTTTCTCGTAAAAAATTAATATTTGAAAAAATGAACTTGAAATCACATTTAAATGTGAAAGAAGGTAGTGTATGATTAGTATAAGCATTTGGAGAAAGTGCCTGTAGACAGTTTTTCTGTCCTTTCAGCCTGACTCCCTCAGGCTAAACACTCAAGCATAACCTGTCCATTTTAGAGACTAATATTAGATGTAGAGAATAAGAGATTAGTTGTGTGTCTAAAAATATTCCTCTCATAAAAGCCTAAACTGTGTTACTGCGGTACAGACTTAGAAACCACATTTCCTTGTTTCTCCTTTCTCCATTTCTCTTGTCTCACTAGAGATTTGGCTAATTCACAATTCACAAAAGTATTACATCTCTTAAAGGTTCAGGAGAGTATGAAATTGCCCTACTGGCAATGACAGGGATGAAGGAGTATCTTGTTCTCACAGCTATTATAACACATCTGGATTTAAATTCTAACATTTTAAAGAACACTTTGCCAGCTGACAAAAAACTATGACTCTGTGACTATGTTTCTCACGGTATGATTCCCCAGATCAGCTGTATTACCATTATTTAAGTTGTCAGAAATACAAGTATCAAGTCCTGTTCCAGGGCTACTAGACCAGAATCTAAAATCTAATCAACCGCTTTCAAGGGAATCTTTTGTTTTGTTTTTCTTTCTTGTCTTTAATATTTTTTTTATTTTTTTATTTAGGATAGAGTTGTTTTGTGTTGTTGAAGCTAGCCTCAGTCTCTGTATATAGACCAGGCTAACCTCAACTCAAGATTCTATTGAGTGCTAGGATGATAGGCACACCGCAGCAAGCCCAGCAGTAATCACTGTGTGAAATGGTCCCTAGGGGATCAGGGTGTAGAACAAGTGTTTGGAGAACTGATGACCTGTACAGCTCTCTCTGATTCATGACAATACCTTATGAGGTAATATTAAAAGCCTTGGGTTATCCAAATGAGGAGCAGAAGGAGGGAGAACATGAGCAAGGAAGTCAGGACTGCGAGGGGTGTGTCCACCCACTGAGATGGCAGGGCTGATCTAATGGGAGCTCATCAAGGCCAGCTGAACTGGGACTGATGGAGCATGTGATCAAACCGGACTCTCTGAACATGGCAGACAGTGAGTGCTGACTGAGAAGCCAAGGACAATGGCACTGGGTTTTGATCCTACTGCACGTACTGGCTTTGTGGTAGCCTAGGCAGTTTGGATGCTCACCTTCCTAGACCTGGATGGAGGGGGGAGGACCTTGGACTTCACACAGGGCGGGGAACCCTGACTGCTCTTTGGACTGGGGAGGGAGGAGGAGGAGAAGTGGGGCAATGGGGGAGTGAAACGGGAGGAGGGGAGGAGGTGGAAATTTTTTCTTTTTTGGTTTTTCGAGACAGGGTTTCTCTGTGGTTTTGGAGCCTGTCCTGGAACTAGCTCTTGTAGACCAGGCTGATCTCGAACTTTTTAATAATAATAATAAAAAAGATAAAAATGTAAAAAAAAAGGCTTGGGTTAAATTGCTAGCAGCTAACTTAAAGTCACTACTTTCTAATTGAAAACTTATTAATTCTATTCCACAAGACTCCATCACTGTTTTATTTCCATACACAGCATGTAGATCCGTTAGAACAAAAATGAATCTTAATAAACCCTCTGAGGAAGAATAACAGCTATAGAGGGATAATATTTTTGAAGAGAGGTTTTCAACTAAATCTGTACTCAGTGTTGGAAGAAGACATACACCTACTTATTAATTATTCACTGTTTAGCATGGGTGATTTCAGAGATCCTCTGATGAATGGGTCATCTATTGGGATGACATTTCAGAATCTACCTAAAGTAGTTGAGAACATCACAAGGTTATCTGAGGAAAATAGTGTTCCAGTATAGTAATTTCAGTATTCTCAATAAAAGATCATAGGTCTGCATGGCTGGAATTTGTTAAGGATAAGGTTAAAAAAATATTTGTGACTAGTTGTGGAATTATTATATCACGAATTATGGATCATATTAAGGGAGCTTGATTTTGTATAAAACTAAGGAAAGAAGCCCTTATAGTTGTGAGAAAAGAAGTGATATACTGTGATTGTTTTTGTTTTGAATTTGAAATATAAAATACTGTTTATCTATTATGCATGGTATGATACTTTAAAGTATATCCACATTGTAGAATGATTAAATATAGCTAATAAACAAGTGTTACTTCACATAATTATCAGTTGGTGTAAGGATTCATAAAATCCTCTTTTTACATTTTTTCTATATATGATAATTTGGTATAGTCACCACAAAATAAAATTTTTGAAACCTATTCTTCATTCTTCCTGACTTATTGTAATTGTATATCCCGTGGCCATCTTCCTAATGTCCAACCTATCCTCTGATAATCACTGTTCTTTTCTCAACTTCTATGAAATCAACTTATCTAGATTGTGTGCATGAGAGATGTCATGCAGTACTTTCCGTTTGTATAATGGCATATTTTGCTTAGCATTATTTTCTCCATATTTATAGGTGTTGTTGAAAATTCATAGACTTCATTCTTTTTATGACTGAATGATATTTTATTACACATACAGTACACACACAATCACACAACATTTTCTTTATCATCTTTCAGTTTATGGGTACTTAGATTGTGTATATACCTTAGCTGTGATGAATAGTGTTTCAGTTAACATATGGGGCATAGGTATCTGTGATATATTGACTTCATTTTCCTTGAATATATAACAAGTACTGGATTTCCTAGATCATATGGTAGTTTTCTTGTTGATATTTTGAGACACCTCTGTTCTCTATTCCAGTAGGAACTACATTAATTTACATTTATATAAACAATGTAAAAAATTTGCCTTTTCTCTATTTCCACAGCAACATTTTTTTCAATTGTTTGTTTGATGGTTTGATGACAGCCATTTGAGAAAAGGTAATATTTCACTGTGCTTCTGACTTCTATTTTTCTGGTAATGAGTGACACTGAAAATGTTTCTATAGCTATTTGTCTACTTTCATGCCTTGTTTGGAAAGAGTCTATTCAGGTCCTATGTGCATTTTTTAAGCAGATTATTTGCTCTTACAGTTCTTTTTGCTATTGAATTGCTTTAGTTCTTCATATATTCAAATGTATATTTTCTGATTTTTCTCCTATTCCTCGGAGCTTCTCTTTTCTCTTTGGTTAAAAAATATATTTATTAAGAATTTTAGTGACAAAACTTACACACATTTGATGATTAAATCACCTATTTATTCATCTCAGTATTATTTTTACATACCGAATTTGAAAGAACACTAAACAATTTGAGTAATATTAGATAATGGCCAACCATGGTGTTTATGAGTTTGAGATCAAGCATTTATACTATCTTTAGTCTATACTGGGATAAAATCCATCATCCAAAGGAAAACTGGAAAAAAAACTGTGTCCAGCAGCATATCAATGCTTCAGGAATAATTATACAAAGTAGATAACATGGTTATTTCAAGTATAACATGTAAAATTATCTCATAAACCACTGACAATAAATTCAATACATTATTATTCACAAGATACAGCTAGCTGATAAGCACATCACCAACAATGGACAGTTCTTGAAGATTTTAGTCTATTTCATTTGCTTCTATAGATATTATAATTTAGTTATGCCATCATAAATGAAAATAAACATCTGAATTTTACTGCAAGGGAACTAGAAAATTATTAATATCCTCCAAAACCAATAGTCTTTTATTAAAATGAAAAATGCATGTATTTACTAAGTATGAATCCAGTTCTTTTACTAATTCCCTAGGACACATTTCTCTGCTATACTGATAAGCATGTCTATTTTAAGAGTTAAGTACATACAAAGCATGATGAAAACTATTAGGATAAGCAGACAATGCCCTACCATCAAATAGTTTATCCTATAATATGTTTTTTGCAAAAACCTTAGATCAGTAGGCACATCATATGTGTGTCTTCATGTGTAGTTTCAGATGATTTAGCATCATGCATTTGTAGGATAAATTTCCAAACGCAGACAACCAAACTTACATGTTAGCTGTGATGCATACAGCAACACCATAGAGGTTCAAACATCTCCAAGCTAGCAGAATAAGTTGTAAGACTGTACAGAAGTTGAATGTCATGTTTGACCTTGAAGTGGGATTGCATATGACAGGAATTACTAGTACATATCCTCGTCTACATTTTTATGAGGAAACCGATGCTTTAAAAAATCCCTCTCACAAGTTGTAAACAACAGTCCTCTTCCTTTAAACATTTCTTAGCTCAGGTTTAACCCACAAGAAGCGAATATTAGATGAGAATGAGCAAACCTATTTTTTTTTTTTTTTGGTTCCTTGGCTACAAAGTCAGTAGAAACAGTTCATTTTAAACTAAAGATGTTGAATTTCATTTTATAACTCAAAAAAGGACAAACTTTGTTATCTATGCTATTTATACAAGCCAAGAACTGTGAGGTTTTTAAGGCAAAAAAAAATAATCAACTATAATGTATCACTTCTGAACTGGTAAGGACCTGAATTAATGTATCCAAATTCTTCACCCCTCTCATTTACATAACCCCCTGCCCACAAATCAAATATTCTAGTTTAATATTAACTTTGCTGAGGGACATAACTGATGATTTTGTAAAATACATAAAATAAAATTTCCCACTGTTATTAATATCATAATGTGGTTAATTTGTTAAAATTCATGAGCAAATATTTATATATCTTAAAGCTAAAATTCCACAGTTTTTACTAGAGTTCACTCTTAGCATTATGTATTTTATGGGTTTTTACAAATGTAAAATGCCACATATCCAGCATTACAGTATTATCTATCATAGCTTCAATGTGCATCCTAAATTTCCTCTGTGCTTTATCTGTTCACCCTCTTCCCACCCTCCTTCCTCGGTGGAAACTTCTGCTAACGACTAGTATTATTAGCATGTCTATAATTTTGTCCTTTTCTCCAGGATGTCATATAATTTAAATTTATAGGCATTCCATATTCCTCCTTCTTTAGCTACAGTAAGTATCCAAGGTTCTTCCAGGTCTTTTCATGATCTCTTAGCTCAGTTCCTTTTTATCAATGAATAATGCTCCTGTGTATAAATGCACCAATTTGTTTTTCTATTCACCTCTTAAAAGACTCTTGTTTGCTTTAAAATGTGTGCATTTTGTCAAAATAAGGCTGATATAAAAGTTCATGTGTAGAATTTTGTGGAAATGATTTTCAAATAATCTCATCAAATATTAAAGTGCACAGTCATTGGCTTGCACAATAACATAATGTTTACTTTTGTAACAGACACCTTTTTTAAAAGGCTATATCATTTTTCATTCTAACCTTTATTTAAAGAAATTGAAATTATTTTTAAATTTTTTAATCCATAGATTTTATGATTATATATTTGTTTCCTGGTGAGGTTTTCTTTTGGCCAGAATATAATTCTTCTAAATACCAGTATTAATTAAAATAATGTTCCTCTCTTGTGTAAATGACTTCTGCAAGCTGATCCTAGGTCCTTTGTAAGAGCAGTAGCTGCTCTTCAGTGCTAATACATCTCTTTAGCCACTCCCTTTGTCCTTTTGTGAAGAAGTGGCCTGATAGTTACATCTCTCCACTTCTCTATGTGATGTGGGAAGGTCATTTGTCAATCTGTTGCTTCATTGGTTAATCAATAAAGAAAACTGCTTGGTCTGATAGATCAGAAAATTAGGTAGGCGGAGTAGACAGAACAGAATGCTGGGAAGAGGGGAAGTGAGCCAGACACCATAGCTTTCCTCTCTGAGGCAGACGTGATGAAACTCCAGCCCAAGATGGACGTACACTAGAATCCTTTCCGGTAAGTCACCACTTCGTGGTGCTACAGATTATTAGAAATGGGTTTGTCAACATGTGAGAGTAAGCCCGTAAGAGACTAGAACTAATGGGCCAAGCAGTGTTTAAATGAATACAGTTTGCGTGTTGTTATTTTGGGGCATAAGCTAGTCAGGCGGCTAGGAGCTGGGCAGCAGGAATGCAGCCCACAGCTCCTACTACATCTATGAATATGTTTCTTTCCTTTTCATAACCGAAGGATAGCTTTTCTGGGTAAATAATTCTTAGTTGACTTTGATTAACATTAGAATGGTGGAAATCTCATCTGGCTAGCTTCTAACCTCAAAGATTTCTGTGAAAATGTGGTTATAGAGTGAACTGGGACACCCTTACATGTGATTTCTTTTCTTTTGCTGCTTGAACATATTTTCCTTATCACTATGCTCTGACATAACTGTGAGAAGATAATTATATCTTCTCTCAGACTTCATTGGTTCTAGATACTGGCCTTTAGCCTTTTCCTAGACTGTGGAAGTTTTCTGCTATTATTTCCTTTAGTATGTTTTTTTTAACCCCTTTGCCCCTCAAAAATCCCTCCTCATCCCAGGTAATTTGTAAATTGTACATTTAAAGATGTCCTAGTGTTTTCTAAAGCTGTCTTCATTCTAGTGCATTCACTTTGCTTCTCTGACTGTATTTTCCCACAGACCATAATTGAGCTCACTGATTCTTTCTGAATTTTTATTTCCTCTGTTTGTAATGCCCTGTGTTATATTTTAAATATTTTTGTATCCCTTGCATCTCAAGGATTTGATTTTTTTCATGACTTCCATTTCTCTGTTCATTTTCATGGATGAATAGTGCTAATGTGTGTCTTGAAGCTACTTGACATTCATTATGACAGTTGTTTTGCATTTCACATCTGTGGCTTCACAATACCAATTGCTCCCTGGCCAGTTTATGATGCATTAGTTGTTATCTTAGGTAAGGTACTAGCTAGTTTTTATGTCAGCTTGGCAAAAGCTGGATTCATTTTGGAAGAGGGAAACTCAGTTGAGAAAATGTGCTGGCCAGAATGGCCTGTGAGCAAACTTGTGCTGCATTCTCTTGATTGACAGGTGGGAAGGCCCAGTTCAATGTGGGAGGTGTTACACCGGAGCTGTTGATCATCAGTACTCTAAGAAGTTATGCTGATCAAGCCATGAGGAGCAAGCCATCTAGTAAACATCATTCTACCATGGCTCTACATTAGCTCCTGCCTCCACATTGCTACTCCGTTTTAGTCTCTGCCCTTACTTTCCTCACTAAACTATTTCCTGAGAGTTTTAAGATGAAATAAACCCTTTCCTCCCCCACGTTCCTTTTGGTCGTGGCATTTTTTTTCACAGCAGTAGAAACCTAACAAGACAGGTCAGGCTGTGGTTCCCTGAAAAATTTTGATGCCTACGTACATGCATCATAATTTGTGCAATTAAGGGATAAATACTTGTTTCATTTTTAGTAATCTGGTTTATTTGCTCCTGTTCCAGAAATTCTCACCAATGTACTTATTTCCTTGGAGTCCTCTGAGTCTTTTTACATTTAATAGTATTTTAGCATTAGAAAACGACCTGTTTCAAGATTTGTAGTAAATCCATAGCTGTTGTGAGGACATTGCTTCAGATCTAAAAGGTACTCAAATGCCTGATTTGACACAAATCTACAGTTGGCATGTTGTTCAGAATGAAGTGGGAGAATACATACATACAAAGGGTAGTCCATGCACAGGAGCCTTTATCTGAGGATTGGGTAGACCTAGATGCCTCATCTGTATTTACTGACTTGTGGACAAGTACCGTGGTATTCCATCTGACTCTAGATCACTTGGTTCATGGGAAGGACAAATGGCCACAGTAGTATTTTCTGTCTGCTTCTGTGGTAGGATATTTGACTAAAACAGCTAAAACCAGTCAAAATGATGCTCTCTGGAACAGAAATGCAGTTCCTTTGAGCCAGGGATTTTTACAAGGCACCAAGAGTAGTCCAGAAGCTCTCCCTGTGGGCACTGGCATTATAACAAAAGTCTTTATGGTCTGCTTATTGTTAGGACTAGCAGAATGTTTCTGAGCCCCAAGACTCAGTCTTAAGCTACTGTTCTTTCTGTCTTCATGCCTTACTACCTGCTATGTTGCTTGAAGTTATAGTAGGGGTAGTGAAAACAATACCTTGACTTTCCTGGCTGATTCTATGTTGTGCTTTAGTTTCCTATCTTCAAGTACCTATATAGATAGTCTCAGGTCACACACATACAATGACTGGCTGTGATGTGGTTTGAAATCCCAACCCACTCCACTGAGCTTCCAGTTGCTTCTTCATCTAGTCAGTCTAAAGGCTCTGTCTGTGAGCTCCAGTAGGAGGATCTGGCTCTGGCTGGGAGGAATCTAAGTACAGAACTGCCTGCCCTTGAAGCATAGTCCTTGACCTGCTATACTAAGACTAGGCACCCTGCCGGTTTAAATTGAAGAAGAAGAGATATAGGCAGTCCAGATCACGACCCTAAAATTGATCCAGAGACTCAAACTGGTGTTACTTGAATGGGTCAAGGGCTCTGTGTGGCACTAGTATTCATTATCACGGACTTAGTACTGAGAGTCAAGTCAAAATTTTGGGCTAACTTCCCTCAGCCTCGCTCTAGTGAAAGGCATCTTTCCCCAAACCACACTTCTTACCTTTTTCAATGCATCCTTTAGTTTTTCTACGAAAGTCAGAAACTATCGTTTCTCACCTGACTTCTTAGTTTTGGTGAAGGTTAGGGAATGAATAGCTGTTCCAGTTGGTATCTGTGTGCTGAAGTAATTGCTGAAGCATTTTACCTAGAAGCCATTTTGGATCTCATACATTATATCTTGACTGCAGTTTTTGCTTTTTTCACTCCTCCCAGTTCCTCCCTCCCACCTCCAGTCTCCCCCAGATCCAGTCCTCCTCCCCTCTATATCTCTCCAAAAGTAGAGAAGGTTTCCCAGGAATGTCAACTGAACATAGCATAACAAGATGCACTAAGACTAGGTCAAACCCTTCTATCAAGGCTGGATGAGGCAACCCAATAGGAGGAAAAGGGTCCCAAGAGCAAGTAAAAATATCAGAGACATCTCCACTCCCACTGTTAGAAGTTCCACAAACACCGCAAACTACACCATGTATGTGGAGGACCTAGCTCAGACCCATGCAGGCTCCGTGTTTGTCGCTTCAGTCTCTATGAGTCCCTACAAGCCCTATTTAGTTGATTCTGTAAGCTGTGTTCTAGTGGTGATACTTTAACCATTCAATTAACATAACACTTCATGCAGGTTTTGAAGTGCTGAGCAAACTGAAGATAATCATAACAAACAGAAAATATACACAGGTTTATTTATTTTTGTTTCAAAAGTATAAATACTTAAATCAAATATTTCGCTTTATATCCATGATGACTTTGTTCAGAAAATAGTTTTCCAAGGCAAAATTCACCAACTAAGTAGCTTCTCTTTATTCTGATTTTTAACTATCTGACTAGACTTCATCAAATTAAGATACTGATAAAAAATTCTATGACATTGGTAAATGATAAGTGATTTTTGTTCACTATATATATATATAAAATATATATATATACATATATATACATAAAACAACCCAGTGAAAATAAAATGGACAAAAGAATAAGAACCTCAACAAAGAATATAAGTGGATGTCAGAATGCACAGATATAGATTATCAGTAGTCATTAGCAAATGAAAATTAAAACCACAAGAAATTATAAGTACATACACACTAGAATTTATAAAATTAAAATTTGGGTAGGGATATAGTTTATTGGTATGGCATGGAAACTTTAGTGTCTATGAGGAGATACTGACAGAAAAAATTGTAGATCTTGCTAGATGCTAGCCTAGCTCCAGGTTCAGTGAGAGGCTTGGTATCATGGGAAAATGCTGGAGAGCAATAGATTAGGATGCCCAGTGTATTTCCTGTGGCCTCTGTATGTACAGTGGTGAGTTCACCTCCATATACATATTCATAACACACACACACACTACATGATGAAATGTTAAGCTCCAGGCTGTAAAGATACACACAACAGCATAATTAATGCTTTAAAATAACTAAAGAAGAGAAATAGGTCCTCAGCACTAGACGCTAGTATTGTACTGAATAAAATACAGAAATTATTTGTGTAATTTTATAAAACATAGCTTTACAGGTTTCTATCTGGTGTATACATATAAATGTTAAGATTACATATGATATATATTCCATTCTCTATATATTAATATCCATATATCAATATAATATATTAATATCTCTATATTGTGTACGTTATATATATTACATATAATTTACCTTTAAGGTGAGAATTAAAGTGTTTTTTATTATGACATTTTAATAAAGGCCCTAGATAATACATTAAAATGAGAGAAAAATAAGATGGGGAATAAGGTGGGTAGGTGTAGCAAGTAAAAAAAAGTGAAATATTCAAAACATGCAGATACCATGATCATTTTCAAGTGATTCACTCTGTAGTCATATCTGTATTGGAATTTGCTATGTAAACCAAGCTGGCCTCAACCTCAAAGATCTACCTGTCTCTGCCTCCCAAGTGATGGAATCAAAGGCAGACACTATTCGCTGGCTTATGAAAACTTTTAACAGTATTTTTAATAATTATGGAGTGTGTCTGTGTGGGAAAATAAGCAAACCAACAAGCTGAAAACTTAGGAATAAAGCAGGATAAACATTGCATATGATGATTTTAAATAGTTCCATACTGTAATGGGAGCTATAATGGAGGATAAACTTCATGTTAAAATGGAATATTTTACTGCTGAGTAGTACTCTAATATGTATATATTCCATACTTTCTTCATCCATTCTTCCATTGAAGGACATCTAGGTTGTTTCCAGGTTCTGGCTATTACGAACAATGCTGCTATGAACATAGTTGAGCATATACTTTTGTTGTATGTTTGGGCATCTCTTGGGTATATTCCCAATAGTGGTATTGCTGGGTCGAGAGGTAGGTTGAACCCGACTTTCCTGAGAAACCGCCACACTGCTTTCCAAAGTGGTTGCACAAGTTTGCATTCCCACCAGCAATGGATGAGTGTAAAAAACAATGACTTTTTGAATTTTGCATACAAATGGACGGAAACTGAAAACACTATCCTGAGTGAGGTAAGCCAGACCCAAAAAGAGGAACATGGGATGTACTCACTCATATTTGGTTTCTAGCCATAAAGGACATTGAGACTATAATTCGTGATTCTAGAGAAGCTAAATAAGAAGGTGAACCCAAAGAAAAACATATAAGCATCCCCCTGAATATTAACCTTCATCAGGCGATGAAAGAAGACAGAGACAGAGACCAACATTGGAGCACTGGACTGAAGTCTCACGATCCAAAGGAGGAGCAGAAGGAGAGTGAGCACAAGCAAGGAACTCAGGACTGCGAGGGGTGCACCCACACACTGAGGCAATGGGGATTTCTATTGGGAACTCACCAAGGCCAGCTGGCCGGGGACTGAAAAAGCATGGGACAAAACCGGTCTCGCTGAACATAATGGACAATGAGGACTATTGAGAACTGAAGAACAATGGCAATGGGTTCTTGATCCTATTGCACGTAATGGCTTTGTGGGAGCCCAGGTAGTTTGGATGCTCACCTTAATAGACCTGGATGGAGGTGGGTGGTCCTTGGACCTCCCACAGGGCAGAGAAACCTGCTTGCTCTTTGGGCTGAGGAGGAAGGAAGACTTGATTGGGGGAGGGGGAGGGAATGGGAGGTGGTGGCGGGGAAGAGGCAGAAATCTTTAATAATTAAATAAATTAATTAATAAAAAAAGAGGAAAAAAATGGAATATTTTAATTTAATATGTATATAAAATTCTAAATAATGGATAATCATAAGGCATGTTTTGTTGCAAATGAACAGAATTGAATAGAGCTCAAAGTAAACCACTTGAGGATAGGGGATTTTAAATGTATGGTAGTAACCATAACATTTTTTTGGCAACCGTTCTGTTCAGTGGAAACACATAGACTACCACTATGAGTTCACAGTTGTGTTTTGTTGGGCTGTATAACCAGGGGTAATGGTACAACAGACTTAGAGGGAACAATAATCAGTCAAATGCATCATGACTCCACATATCCCATCTGGCTATTTAGTACCATTGAATCTATAATAGTATTTAAATGAGTGATTTCCATGAATTCAGGATTAATTTCGCTTTAAGCCTAAATCATAATGATTATCTGTGCATGCATTTTCTTTATTCTACAAGCTATAATTTAGCATAAAAAAGAAGAATAATTTTCCCAATATTTCTGCATTTACAGGAGTCACATCACAAATGACCTCTGGTACATCATCAGATTTCTAGCTTCTCAGTATCTCCCTGTATAACCTTTCCAGAGAGCAATAGAAGAAATTAATATGTGAAGCTTAATATCTTTGATGTTGTCTGTAAGAAATGGGGGGAAAAAGCTTAAGAAGAGCATATTTGAGCCACTTCAGAGAAAAGCACATTTTATATAAAAGCCTGTAATGCAGCTTAAAGATTAGCAAAATGTCCAGGAGATCCTCTAATATGTGCTAGAAATGGAAGGTTGCACTAACGTTACTCATGCGGTGGCAATTCCTTTGTTAAAAGGCTTTCCACCTGAATGGGTATGCCCTTTGCTTACCATCAGAGGCCCCCCTATACTAGGAGCTCATGTTCATTCCACAATGCTGACCGGGAGACAGATATAACTTTGATTTTGGTGGGAGACTACATCTTGTTTTTATTTTAGAAATGGAATATAATATGTAAACTTACTCAGTCCTTTGTTGTTCTTGGGCATTACTGTCAGGATTAGGAATATCCTTACACTATTCAGAAACTTCTATTACAAGAAGCATGTGGTGTGGGACAGAACATCCCCAATCTAATTTCAAAATTTCCATGGTTGCTGCAAATTACTCTGGGCAGAAGAAATGGTAGCAAAGTTCCCATGAAAATATCATTTTAAATGTCACAGAATCATTAAGGTTTGTAACAAAAATTTCTTTTTCCTGATATAAGCAAGTAGAGAAGCTCTATAAATTCTCTGTCTCCTGCCTGATGCCTTCACAAGCAATTAATTATAAATGAATAGACTGAGGGAAAGGAAAAGATTAGCATAATCCCTCCATTATTTGAAAAATAAAAACTAATGAGAAATTGAAACAATATGTTAGAGTCATTAAGCAGGTCTTTTGGAAATAATGAAAACTGGGGTGAGAGAAAGACTTCACAGTGAGAATCTAGTCATACTTTTTTTTGTTTAAACATTTTACAAAGGTATTACATGTATTCAGAAAATACATGTCTTAAGGGTAAACCTTGGTGTATTTTTATAAAACATATCCTTGTTTCTATTTCAAAGATCGGCATGTAGAATGTAACTAGTTCTTTTGACATTGCCCTCATGCCCACTTCCAGAAGCTAAATGTTAAAGCAATAACCACCCTTGATTTCTAACAACGTGGTCTAGTATGGTATTATCTGGAACTTCACATATATGGAGTTAAAGAATGTGTAGTCTCAGTATGGCTTTTTTCCTCAAATATTATGTTGACATTTTTCTGTATTCCCTTTGTATTATTTTTGATTTCAAATCTACTTTAGTCTGATACTGATGTGGTCACACCTCCTTTTATTTGTATGTCCTTTGGGGGAGTCTTGTTAAAAATACCCAGTTAAGTGTTTCTTCTTCTTCTTTTTTTGTTTTGGTTTTTCGAGACAGGGTTTCTCTGTGGTTTTGGAGCCTGTCCTGGAACTAGCTCTTGTAGACCAAGCTGGTCTCAAACTCACAGAGATCGGCCTGCCTCTGCCTCCCAAGTGCTGGGATTAAAGGCGTGCGACACCACCGCCCGGCCTTAAGTGCTTCTTTTTTATTCAACTCTTTTACTTAGAGAAGTTAGTCCATTATTGAGAGATAAGTTCTTATAACAGCTAGATTTAAATGATTTCTAATTCTTTCATAATCCTTCCCCATCCATTAAAATATTCCTTCATGGTCTACTGGATTGTTCTAACAGTATTTTGATTCTTTGCTTATGGTTTTGGTTGGAAGAGTTTGTTTTTTTAAGTTGTGGTGATAATTCAAAATAATATTTTGAGAATTACTAGTTATTTTGAAATAACAGTAACATGCCATTATAATAGAAATGAAAGAGTCAGACAAAATATATAAAATGTCTGTTGGTGGTGCATTGTTTTAAAAGAACTAGGATAGTACTTATAAAGAGTAGAATGTCGTGGCAGTCTTTCTCCTAGTATCATGGTAGGTCCCATGCCTCATTAAACATTATTGGCACAAAAAATTCTCTCAGATATGTGCAGCCATATTGACCTATCATGTCCTTCCTCATGTCATACCTTAAACCCACGGCCATTAAGGATAACACAATATTATATGTTACCCACTGTTAAAATTAACTTACTATCCAAAACCAGCTTTAACCAGAAACAGGTGATATTACCTAAATGGAAAGTATTCTAATAAAGCAGAACTGTGTGTATTTCCTTCCACTGAATCTGTCTGAGTGGCACCTTATCCAGGTAAGCCTGTGAATAGGAGTTCAATGTCAGATTTTATCAGCTCAGAACTAGATCCCGGGCAGCATCTTGTGCTTGCCACACTTCAATCCAAAGTGAATGTGTTCTTAAACTACACTATTCTACCCAAGTTGGTAGAATGGTGACAGAAGTGATTGCTAAAAATGACACGGCTCAGGGATTAAGAGTATATAGACTGTTCTTCAAGAGGCCCTGAGTTCAATTCCCAGCAACCACATGGTGCCTCACAACCATGAGATTTGGTGCCCCCTTCTGGCCTGTAGGCATACGTGCAGACAGAACACTGTATATGTAATAAATAAATCTTTAAAAATTTAACTTTAAAAAATGACATTAAGCAAGGAAACTCAGGACGGCGAGGGGTGCACCCACACACTGAGGCAATGGGGATGATCTATCGGGAACTCACCAAGGCCAGCTGGCCGGGGACTGAAAAAGCATGGGACAAAACCGGTCTCGCTGAACATAATGGACAATGAGGACTACTGAGAACTGAAGAACAATGGCAATGGGTTCTTGATCCTATTGCATGTAATGGCTTTGTGGGAGCCCAGGTAGTTTGGATGCTCACCTTAATAGACCTGGATGGAGGTGGGTGGTCCTTGGACCTCCCACAGGGCAGAGAAACCTGCTTGCTCTTTGGGCTGAGGAGGAAGGAAGACTTGATTGGGGGAGGGGGAGGGAATGGGAGGTGGTGGCGGGGAAGAGGCAGAAATCTTTAATAATTAAATTAATTAATTAATAAAAAAATCAGCAAGAAAAAAAATAAAAAAATAAAAAAAATAAAAAATGACATTAAGCTGGATTATATCTGAATCTCATAGCTATATGGACTACAGTGTCAGTTGAATCAGGAGGGTAGATAGATATCCCCTGCATCTTGTCCAGTTCTGAGCTTGTTCCTGACTGAAACTTGAAACTTCCTAAAAGACCTCAGGTTTCATCTTTCAAAGCTGTTTTACAGTCTCTGTCTATAAGCTCTGGTATATGCTCAGAAGCTTCAGAATCTAGAGATATGTTGAATCACACTGCACTTAGTCTGGCACTTTGTGTAAAGACAAAGTTGTATCTCTTTGTATCCTTCTTCCTCATTTTATCCCGAATGCAAGAGACGTAGTTTAGTCGCTAGAAGTCTGGGATAGCACTGTCCTTAGCTATTGCCCTGCTTGAGGGAAAGAGCAGTCAATGAGTATCCTATCAAAAGTACCCATGAATCTCAAAAGCTGTACTTCAGCTCACCAGACTCCCCTCTAGAATCTATAGGCAGTCATAAGACGCAGGAGTGAGACAGTTTTTTTCAGGAATGTGGCCACTGGTAGGTTGCACATGCTCCACTTGTCAGCCCTGCACTGATGTGTACAGTGGCAATACTAAATAAACTCAGTAGATGTGTTTGTGAGAGGGACCTTGGCAGAGTTATAGGACAATGAAGTGGATATGATCAAAATTCATTATTCCCAACACCAAGGAGGCAGAGGAAAACAGATCTGTGTGAATTTGAGACCACTCTGGTCTACATCATAAGTTCCAGGAGAGCCAAGGCTACAAAGAAGGACCCTGATGATAATAGTAGTAGTAGTAGTAGTAGTAGTAGTAATGAGAAGAAATTAAAAGTAAAAATCATCCAACAATATGTGGCTGTCAATAAACTCACTTTACCCCTAAGAATACACACAGACTTAAAGTGAAAAGATGCAGTACTCTTCTATGTAAAAGGAAAGGGAGTTCTTAAATATAAAATTGTTATAATAGAGTTAATTACCATAACCACATGAGTTTCAATCATTCAAGGGTACAAAGAAGGCTCAATATATACAAATAAGTTAATATAACACATATACTAATAGTCTCTAGAAAAAAAATATGTGATTATCCAAAACGCCATTGATAGAGCATTTGACAAAGTCCACCAACCCTTCATAATAAAATACTGGAAGAAACTAAAACTAGAAATAACATACCTCACCATAATAAAGGCTACATTTCAAAAACCTGTATCCAACTTCATACTGAATGGAAAATCAGACAGCATTCCTAATAACATCAGGAAACAGACAAAAATACCTACTTTTTATATCCTTACTGAATTATTTAAAATGACTATATAATCAAAAGCATTGTATAAAGCAGACACCTTGGCTCAGACATGGACACTCAGCACTTGGAGATTGAGCAAGGTGCTCATTGTGGATTTGAGAAAAGTCTAGGTTACAGAGTAAGATCCCATCTGAAATAAAGCAGTTAGCTACAGATTTATATTTTCGGTTGTGAGCCTAGCCTTTAACGGCTGAGTCATCTCTCCAGCCCTAGCTACAGATTTAATACAATTTCTATCAAAGTATTTCACATAAATAGGAAAAAAATCTGAAAACTCAGATGAACAAAACCTCAGTGTAATCAAAGGACTCATGAGAGAAAATGTTGAATGCTGGAAGTTTCACAGTACATGAAAATGTGCTACAAAATTGTAGTAATCAAGATGGTATACTATTTGTATTAATAAAGCAAACACATGCACCAAGGGAACAGAATATAAAATTCTAGAAATTAGTTTATATTCACAGTCAATTGATTTTTTTATATGAGCCAAAATATATAGTAGATAATGTATAGTTCTAATAGTGCCAACAGAATTACATATTCATATGAAGAATAATAAAACATTCTTTTTCATTTAATATGTGTATAAGTAATAATAATTACAGATAAAAGATTATGAATTGGTAAATAAGTTGTGGAACATGGGAGAATTTGGAATGGTAGGAAGAGCATTATGGGAATACAGTGATCATATATGAAGTTCTCAAAAATAAGGAAGAAAAAGAAAAATGTATACAACTTTAAATTTTTTTTTGAAGCCGGTAAACATACTTTATTTCTGAAAAACAAACAATCAACAGTAGCTCCACCGGGACAAACTACTGGCAGCAGGGCAGGGCAATTCTTCGCACTGCAACACTAACGGTGACACTTCCTATGTACCATTCTGAATTGCTTACAATCACAACTGAGGTTTTAAAGAATGTAGGTTCTTAGAAAAGGCTTCTTCATAGAAATGTTTTTAGATAGGCTTCACCCTACGAACAGCAAAACCCAGATGTGAGCAACAGCACACCATGAGAGAACCATCCGAAAGCACGAGTTTAGGCACTTTATCAAAGAAAACCACCTAGAAATACTGTAGATGAGGTCCACTTGATGGAGATTCTGCTGGTCCCTCCTCGCCAACGTCATAGCTGTCGGCCATGACAGCATGAGCCCTCAATTGAAGCACCCTTCTCCCCTCACACGAGGCAGAACAAACCGCGTTCCCTCTCCAACCACAAGAAGGCTGACAGACAATGGGTCCCCTGGACTGATGAGGAGGACTGAAGCCATCTGAAATGATTCCTTGGGATTCGAGTGGCGCTTCTCTTGAACCCACACATCCCGCACGAGCTGGCCGGCCCCTGGGTGTGCAGAGCCAGCTGCACGGTTCACAGAGCACACTTATCTTCACGGACTGACAGTCAATGCCTGCCTGAGTCAAGCCACGGGTTCCCAGGCTTGTCCGACGAGAGCTTGTAACGGATGTGCAGGAACACAGCCGAGCAGTGAAGAGGCGGGAGTGGTACTCTGGAGACGTCAAGGACTCACCAGGCATAAGAGGTACAGAACGTCTATCAAGATTCCATGTAGGCGATGCCACAGTTAGCATGACTTGCCAGTGTCCACTACCAGTCACAAAGCCTGCCTCCATATGTGAAGCCTTCATACAGTAACTGCGATACTGACCAGGTCACACACAGACCCTCTCTAAAAGACGCGAGAATGTCCTCTGGAATGCTGGGAAGCTTGCCACCCACTAGAGATCTTCTTTCCTACTCCCAGCTCGATTATCTTCCTTGGAAGCCCGTGGCTTGGCATCTCCCTCCTTCTTTTTACCCTTCTCTGGCTTTGTTTTATTTTTCTCCTTGCTTCCTCCTCCTTTGCCAGGGTACACCTGTCCCTCTAGAGTGACATCAGCACACCTGTCTTGGCCAACCAAAAAGTCCTTGATTTCCCAGGCATAGCTCCCATCCCGGAGCATGAAGATAGCACGGTCTGATCCCACGATGAAACTCTGAACATCATAGTTGGCATTGAACAGACTGCCCTGCCACAGGCTGGTGATTTCCTCCGTCTCCTTCTCAGTGGGGTTCCCGGACACAGTGACAAACATCATCAGTGTCTTCCCTTTTTTTGTCATTTTCAAGATGCTCTCTGGCTTGCCTGGGTCTAGCTTTGAGAAGTCGACAGGTGCAGGGGGTCGCTTGTGCTCTGGAAGGTCTCCTTCTTCTATGTCGTCATCTTTCTTCGCACACTTGGGCCAGTGGCTCCACCTTCACACACTCGGGGCAGTGGCTTCACCTTCGCACACTCAGGGGCCAGTGGCTCCACCTTCGCACACTCAGGGGCCAGTGGCTCCACCTTCGCACACTCAGGGGTCAGTGGCTCCACCTTCGCACACTCAGGGGCCAGTGGCTCCACCTCCCTACAACTTTAAATTTAATACCAAACCCAGTATGTGCAATTGAATTTAGAGGTATGATAAGGTATCCTATTTGTTATTAGTCACAAAGCAAGCTAATTTAACAAAATAAGTTTTCTCCATGATATATATGATTTAGAATAAGTTACAGTTATTGTTAAACTTATTGTAAACCATAACTTTGAATTTGCAAAGTAGATACAAAATTTGTACATGAGACTTAACAAAGAAATTTTAATATATTTTATTCAATAAACATGATTGTAAGTGATCCGTGCTAAAAACAGAAATAACGCTGCATTCCAAAGACATAAATTGGGGAAAGGGTAGTACCATCTTTGCCTCAGATGAGTTCAGATAGCAAAATTATGCCTGAAAAGTAAATTAAAAAAAAAAGTTAAAAAGATGAGTGTGGTAAAAACAAAAAGGAAAAGTTAGTATTGAAGCATGGCTCAGTAGTTCAGAGCAATGGATTCTTTTCTAGAGGACCTGGGATGAATTCCCAGCACATGCATGGCAGCTTACACCCATCTGTAACTCCACAGGCAGCACTAAGCATGTGTGTGATGCAAAATCATAAATGTAAAATACCCATAAACATAAAAATTAAAAAGATAGTAACACAAAGGTCCAGCTGATAGTTCCCTGGTGAGAGGAGAGAATCATAAGGCACATTTTGAAGGTTAGCCATGAAGAGATAGGCAACCAAACCTTCAGAACAAACGCATGGCCCTCATAGTCCTCAAATCCATTAAAGGATGTGTGTGTGTGGTTATTTTTTTTCCTTTTTTTTTTTTTTTTTTTTTTGAGACTGTAATTTTCCTGACTGGATGGTCAGAAATGTAGAGGAATACCATTTTATCACACTACCCAATACAGAATGTCATAACCAGATATCCTCTTTAGAGAGAATTTGTTGTTAAAAATTGAGTCACCCTGAGTACCTGTGAAGAAGGAATAGCTAAAAATCTAAGTAAGAGCTTCAGTTTGGCCTGCCACAGCCCTTGCCACCAATCTTGGCAACCTGAGTCTGATCCCAGGAACACAATGGAGAAGAAGTATGGGTTGAATTGATTTTAAAACAAAACAGAACAAGAAACTTTTTATTCATGTATTCTCAAATTTAAAAAGAGAAAAGCAGTTTAACATAATTTCCATGACAACCTGGTATTTCTAATCTAATAAGAAATAAATATTATCTATTACATGAAATTCTGAAGATAGAATTGGAAATGAAACAGTGAGTCCAAAGAAATAGTACATCATTCTTTGATGCTAATATTTATTGATTTCTTAAAGGAATATGAGGTAGTTGTTATTTTTCAGTTCATTTTACAGATAAATGCATGCTGTTAGTATATGTTCTGGAATTTGAACACAGACAGGATGACTCTAGAGTATGTGAATATAATTCTTTCATTACACTGATTAATAAAGTTACATGACATCAACAATGCATATTATATAGAAAAGTTCTTTTTGCCATGTTGGTACTTGCAAATTCTTAAATGCACAAAATGGATTCTAAATGGCAACTATCTTTTAAGAGTTACATTCTTTGGATGCTGCAGTATAATTCTGTCGTAGGCCACCTGCTGCTTTGTATGCACACGGATCTTAGTTGGAACCTTCAGCACCACCAAGAGAGAGGAAGGGAGGAAAAGAGCAAGGGAGAGAACTAGAAAGAAAAAAAACTAAAAAATACTAATTTCCAATTTTGTCAGGTGATCTTGTCTATTTCCCCTTTCCAGATGGATCTATATATGTTTTTCTTAGAGTTCACCTTGTTACTTAGCTTTTCTAGGATCACGAACTATAGGCTAAACATCCTTTGTTTATGTCTAGTATCCACTTATGAATGAGTACATATCATATTCATATTTTTGGGTGCGGGAAGAAGGGAGAGTGGAAGGGGAAGAGGACGGGAGAAGGGGAGGGCAAGGAGAACTTGATGGAATGGGATAGTTGAGATGGAGGAAAGACACAGATGAGAGCAAGGAAAGATATCTTGATTGAGGGAGCCATTATGGGGTTAGCAAGAAACCTTGCACTAGAGAAATTCCCAGGAATCCACAAAAATGACCCCAGCTGATGTGGGAGGTCCTTCTGTCTATGTGTTCCTTTTATTGGTTAATGAATAAAGAACCTCTTTGAGCCTGTAGGCTGAGAGAAAGCAGGGTGGAGTCAGAGAGATGCCATAGAGCCACTGCCAGAGTTAGACATACCAAAACTTTTCTGGTAAGCCACTGCCATGTGGCAATACACAGATTAATAGAAATGGGTTAAATTAATATGTAAGAGTTAGCCAATAAGAAGCTAGAGCTAATGGGCCAAGCAGTGATTTAATTAATACAGTTTCTGTGTGATTATTTTAGGGCTAAGTGGATGGGAACCAACAAGTGACCCTTTCTCCCACCAACACCCAGCTAAGACGCTAACAATAGAGGAGAGGGTGCCAGAACTGGTCTTGCCCTGTAGTCAGACTGATGAATATCTTAAATATCACTATAGAACCCTCATCCAGCAACTCATGGACACAGAGGCAGAGACCCACATTGGAGCCCTGGACTGAGCTCCCAAAGTCCAGTTGAAGAAAGGGAGGAACGAGAATATGAGCAAAAAGGTCAAGACCATGATGGGTTCACCCACTGAAACAGTCTACCTGAGCTAATAGGAGCTTGCCAAAACCAACCTGACTGGAAAGGAACAAGCATAAGACCAAACTAGTCCCTCTGAATGTGGTTGACAGTTGCATGGCTGGGGCAGACTGAGGGGTCACTGGTATCTACTACTTGTACTGGCTTTTTGGAACATATTCTCTTTGGATGGATACTTTGTTCAGCCTACATATAGTAGGGAGGGCCTTGGACCTTCCCCAAAGCAATGTACCTTACCCTCTCAGAAGAATGGATAATAGTGGGATAGAGGAGTATGTGAAGGGAATGGGAGGAGGGGAAGAAGTGGGAACTTAGATTGGTATGTATAATGAAAAAAGATTGTTTTCATTTTTAAATAAATAAATAATAAAAATACTAATTCCTTGGAATTAGTATAAATAAGTGTTTTACAAGTTTAAAAAAAACACTTGAGCTGAGCATGGTGGTGCATGCCTTTAATCCCAGGAATCAGGAAGCAGAGAGGCAGGAGGTTCTCTGTGAGTTTGAAACCAGCCTGGCTATATAGTGTATTCCAGGATAGTGAGGCTATGTAAAGAGATCCTGTCTTCAAAGAAAACATGTTTCATATAATCACAAATGTTTTAATGAAGAAACTTATACTTTTTCAAAAGCATGATAGGCTTTACAAATTATCATTAATATTTAACATATTTATTGAACCATGTTATAACAAAAATGGACCTGGAAACATCACTATTACAGTTTATAGTATCCTTGGCAGTGTCAAATTTGGGCACCTCTGAAAAAGCATATATCATGGGCATTATTTACAAAAGAACAAATAAATCATTTGTTTCTGATATATTTGCAAGTGGATGTATTTCCATATTTTTGAAGTTTTAATAAATTTATATTTGTCAATACCTATTGTAATACAAAAATAGTCCCAGATAGTTCCTATTTTTCCTATTTTGGGATGTTTTATCATCTTCTTTTCTGGTGTCATTCCATTCTACTCAATAAATATTTGTGAATAATGAGTAGTATCACAGGGAACAAATATCCCTAAATCCCAAACCACTTTACATGTGGATTTTCTGGCTTTCAGACATGATCCATGACTAGTGTTCTAATGAATCATATTGACATCCAAAAGTCCAGTAAATCTTAAGGTGTTATTTGGGCAATTTTAATACAACCAAGAGCTTTCAGTAAATCCCTCATGACTTCTACCACTTTTTATCTTTAAAACAAACTTAGGAAAATCTGAGTAAGATTGACAGAACCAAGTGACGTCTGGAAGCAGTTAGTGAAGGTTTGGTTTGTTCCTCATAAACATAAGTTCAATAAGACATGCATTTTTTTATCTTACTCCTAGTCGTACCCATGACATCTGGTAATTCTCATATTTCCCTTATAAACTTTACAAACCCAACACACCGCCTTTCTACTTAATTAGAATATGCAGTTAGAATGCATTAACTATAATCTGGATATTAGGTAAAGGTACTACTTTAATAGGTTGAATTCTACCTACTTCAACTGCTTGCTTTGCAAATTTCCTGTGCCTAAAATAACAGACCACCTATATCAGCAAAGATACACTCTAAAAAGAGGCTTTCACCACTAAAATATTCAAGCTTCAAAACTTCCAGACGGATAGTTTCCAATTAGGAAGAGAGCGAATACAATGCTTTCATAGATAGTAAGAAAAGCACCTAACAAAGGATTTCAGTTAATCCTGTGTGGGTGGAAATCTCAGTCAAGAGGGAAAACAAAACTCTCTTGAAGATGTTAAAGAGAAAAGAACAAACTTTTCTATTTCTTAATGCTGCAGGATATATAAGTAACAGTAACTTTTCAAAAATTCATTCGAATAAATTTCAATAACCCAGACTAATAGGGCAAAACAGACCATATGCTCCTAAGAAAAATTGCCTTAAATCACATTTTAAAATACTGTTGATGTGATTGATATGAACTATGTTGGTACAATGAAGACTGAAGAACACGATGACAATGCAAAGGAATTTGCAACTACGTTGAAACCATTATTGCAGAGAGATGAAAGGTAATCTAGAACAGATGTAGAGATGTAGGAAGTAGAATAGCATATTGGCTGAGGGTACAGAGTTTCGGCATGGACCTAGAATCTAGGACCTAAATGATCTTGGTTCTTCTCTATGTAACTTAAATGGTAGCTCTTCAGATTTCGTCAGTTTCATCATCTTAATATAACTCCAAATTAATTGATTTCTTCATAAGGTAATGTGTTTGTGTGTGTCGTATGTGTGTATATAACGCTCACAAGGAACATATATGCTGCACTGTAGTTGTGGATTTAAGATAGCAGGCAATAAGAGACACTTAGTTGGGACCCAGATCACTGATTATATAACTCAAGCCTCATTATAGAAGTTTCTTCTTGGAATAGATAGTCGTTTTCACAGAGATTCACAATATGAAGCACTCAGCCCTAAATGTCATGTTTTCATCAAACCTTTCCTCCTTGGTATGGGTTTTGTTTGTTACATATTCATTTATTTATTTTGCCTTTCTCATTTTCTTTTTTTCAGCTTTTTTTTTGAGAAAGGCAGAATATGATGTTGAATGGGGTAGGGAAGTGGGGAGAATATAAGACTTAGGAGAGGACAAATAATATGATCAAATTATATTGTGTAAAAATTAAAAAAATATAAATACAATTTTTAAAAGATAGCAGTCAGAGTCATATGACAAAAATAGGATCAGATCTGAAGGCTATATTTATGATGTTTCATTGAACAACTCAAGGAAAATGCTAAAACTTATAGAACAACATCTATTTGGCAGGCCGTGAATCTGTCCAAATACAAAGATGCCTTTGTCTCATTACCCTTCTGTGATATGAGCATGAAAAGGCCTATGAATGACTTTGAAACATAGAAGTCAATGTAGAGAAAAAAATTCTCCTTTATCCAAGAGACATAAACAGTTAGACCACTCCCTCAAAAAAAAATAAGCTGTAATTAAAAAAGAAACAAACTCCATGTATCAAAGTATAGGTTTCTACCCCATAGATAGATAAGTACACATTACAAAGAGAAGTTACTCTTGAATTCTGATTTAATATCCATAGTAATTCTGATAATAAAGGAGGATCATGACTGATATTTTGCCTGGCACTCGTATGTAGTAGACCTTTATAATTTATATTATAAGGAAAATACAAAATGTTTTTTTCCAATATTACTGTTTGAAGAAGTACAAGGCCAACAATACTAAAATGTATTTCAATTCTTTGCCATTATGCATCAAAAACAGTAAAAGAAGAGTAAACTAAGGTGAAGGTCTTGTACACAAGAATGAAACAAATTTTAGTTTTTAATGAAATAAAATTTAATGGACACTCTGCCTTCATGTACAAGAACAGGTGATGCATTCAAAATCCCCATACTCCCCAAACCACAAATTTAATGTGATCACTTTCAAAACCTCAATGACATCTCTTAATGAAAAAGGAAACACTACCTCAGTATTCATGTGGTACTACAAAATACAGCAAGTAGCCAACTGTATTTATGATGAAAATTAAGCTTAAATTTTGCAGTTCTTGATTTCAGTACAAAAAAGCAGTACAGCACTGGCATTAATGCAGACATATATGTGAGGGGAATGGAGGCAATTATCCTGAGATGTGAAAAACAGATAAACTGAACTCTATACTTAATATTCATTTCAAAATGTAAAAAAAAAAAAAATTTACAGGTAATATTGGAAATTGTGAGACTCAATAGGAGTAAATCTTTGTGACACTGTTCTTATTTATTAAAGATTTCATAGATTTGACATCAGAATAACAGGCAACAAAAGCATATTAGGCAAAAGGGACAGCATCAGAAAAAAAAAAAAAACAATAGTTAAGCCAAAGAAATACTTGTTTTGTAGTGTTAAGTATAAAACTAGGAAAATCACTGAATGTAGGAGCTATATTCCTGGCCCTAAAATTTAAAAAAAAAAAATACAGAAAGTGAAAAACAACCTAATGAGTATGAGAAAATATTTGTGAACATGTTTAGAAAAGGTGCTAATTTTCAAAAATATGTAAGATACTCCAATAACCCAATGGCACAAAGAATAATAATCTAATGTTTTGGCCAAAGGGTGAACAGCTAGATAAGAATGTTTTTCGCTTAGTCGTAAGGACTGGAGTTCACATTCTAGTTCCCATATAACAAGGCTCAGAGTCTACAAATGCCTGTAGCTCCAGCTCTGAGGTTTCAACCCTACAGTCTTTTGGCCTCTGAGTGCATGCAACCATATACTCACACAACACATACACGCAAATAGAAGCATTGAGAAACATTGAGGTGTGTGTGTGTTTGTGTGTACCTTGATCTGCACATGTGGAGGTAAGAGGTCACATTGGGTGTCTTCTTTTATTTTCCACATTACTTTTTTGAGTCAGAGTCTCTCATTGAATTTGTATTTCAAGAATTCTACCACCAAGTTCTGGGAATGCCCCTTTCTTTGCCACCCAGACATCAGATTTACAATTATGCAGTGCAAGACCTCTTTTTTAACATGTGGGTTGAGGGGATCTGAACTCAAGTCCTTATGGTTATGTGGTTAATGCTTTATTTACTGAGCCATCTTCCCACCCTGACTCAATTATTTTATTGTACTTTTTTCCCAAAGACAACATACCAGGGTTCAACAGTTATTATGAAAACAAATAAAAACCACAAAACGATGTCATGTCATACTCGTTAGGATAGCTATTAACAAAGAAATTCTAGGATGAAAAATATAGTAAGAGTTGGATGGTTATAGATAAATTGAAGTACTTTGTACAGCTAGTGGGAGAGTAAAATGATGAATCCATTATGGAAAATCATATGGCGGTTCCTCAAAAAATTTACAAGCAGAACACACATGAAAGTAGTATCATTTTGGAGCATTTGTCCAAATGAATTGAAATACAGGAGATATTGGGACTTTCCTATATATTGCAGTGCTGTTGACAGTGGTCAAAATTTGAAAAAACCTACATGTGCATCAGTAAATAAATGAGTAAAAATGTATGGTGCAAATAAACTAGCTTGGTGGGTGTACAATGTCCTAAATTCTATCTCCATCATTACAAATTTTGATTTAATACAAGTAAGTATTCCAGGGTATACTCTTGTTAAGGTTTATAATAGGTAAAATGAAAAGTAAATCTTAAAAGGGTCAGTATATAAACATCACCCTGGCATAGTAATTCTAGATTCTATAGGAAAGCAGGCTGTTCAAGCCATAAGGAACAAGCCAGTAAGGAACAATCCTTCGTGATCTCTGCATAAGCTCCTGCCTCCAGGTTCCATCCAGTTTGAGGTCCTATCTTAGCTTCTCTCAATGGACTGTGGTATGTAAGCCAAATAAACCCTTTCCTCCCCAAGTTGCTTTTGGTCATGGTGTTTCACTACAGCAATAGTAACCCTAACTAAGATACCCTGTATTTTTGCATAACCACTTTCTCAAAGTAACTTGCAACCCTGCATTATCACTGAATTAATGAGCCATCACTTCAGTGTTAAGTTTAGGATACTTCTAATAAAAATGACTCATTTCCTTCTATTTGACCCAGTATTCTAGTCAGAGAATTTGAAGAAAAAGATAGAAATGTCAGGTCTTCAGACAGACTGTTTCTACCCCCAGAATTAATGTAATACAGAAACAGTCAGTCCTCACTTCTAGCCTGGCTACTTATAAATATCACCATAGTAATGAAACTTCATGGCAGACCTTCATGAACAAACACAAAGACAGAAGCTAAGAGAAAAAAGAGATCGTTTCTCTAGTTAAGAAAATTAAGAGCTTAAATGGCATTTTTAGATACCTGTGCTTTTCAAGACTTCAAACCTAGCAAGAATAAGGCAACATCAGAGATCCCAAGTGCTCATCCAAGGATCTGCATCTTTAACATTTCTGCTTATCAACATTTGAGAAACAACTTCAGGTAATTGTTTCCAAACTTTTTACTAGAATAATCTTGGGAGCATGAATAAGCCCTGTAACCTAGATTACAGCCCCAGTAATTTAATAGCATTGTTCCGGAATATTCTTCTGTTGTTCTGCAAGTGATTGCATTGTTCAGTGGAGGGTATAGATCACTGGAATCAGAGTAGTATTTTATTGATTAGTGAAAACATTTTACAAACATGCTTTAAAGGCAATTTCAGAAAAACATGAAGAAAATATTAATTGGCATAGCAAATTTGTTTGGGAGTGTTTTCTACGAAATATGAAAACTCAGAGGCAACCCGATAAGGTGAACTTACAGAAGTAATTAGGTTTGTAATGCCACAGAGCTGTGCACAGGACGCAGTAGAAAATAGAAGCTTTCAGATAAAGGTGAAGGAAGAAGTTGAGAACCTTACCACCTAGGATCAAGAAATTGAATTCAACTTGAGAGTCAATTGAGAACCACCATAGGAGTCTGCAAATGGTAGTGGCATGATGAAAACCGTGACTGAAAATGAAAACATCACTAACAACATAGCAAGGTGACCAATTCAGTGTTTCTTTAAAAGCAGTGTCCAGGGAACTGTACTGCCTAGTTCTCCCCTAACAGGTATTGTAAGCCACAAAAATGAAGTAATTCTACCTGCCAGTAAGAAACCACATAGGGATCATTAAGCAATCTAATATTTGATAGTCAAAGTTGACAGTGCCTTTTGAACTAACATAGCTTGCAAACACTGTCTTTATTCAAAGTTCAGTGAGACTGAAGATTTAGAGATTAAGTCCCCTTAATATGTTATTTTCCCTGCAAAGAAGCAACTCAGAGAGGCACTGTGTGTTCATGATGCTATGATTCCTGAGCTGTTACTCATACAAGAAATTGTCCCCTGACTTTTAGACATTACCAGAGCCAGCATGCAGGGAGAAGTGTATCATTTGAGAATAGCTGAGACACATGGGCCTGCTGTTTTCTCAATTATTTTATTCAGGCATTTTTGTATGTGAACACTCAGAGCTTCTGACTGATATGGGAGTAGAATGTTGTACAATTTCGGGATCTTGGTTCATAGTCTACTTCATGAGCTGTTTTGTTGAATCTCTGACTTTCCTGGAACTCACTCTGTAGACCAGGCTGGCCTCGAACACACACAGATCCATCTGCCTCTGCCTCCTCAGTGCTGGGATTAAAGGCCTGCTCCTGTGTGGGTATGCTGTTTGTTACTAGGGCTTAACATATTGAAATAATTAGATGTGGAAGCTAGTAAGTGACAGGATCATCAGTGACTCCATCCCACTTAGAAAGACCTATTTCCACTATAATTGTATTCAATTGAAAGTTTGTAAAGTCAGGCCTACAAGATGGAGGACTGGAGAACTCAAAAAATATTTTGGCAATTATCTAATTTTTAAAAGTTCTATTCTTCTCTCATATGTTACATCCCAAGCACATTTTCCCCTCCCTCTACTCCTTCCAATGCCTCCCCTCTCCCTGATATCAACTCCTGTTTTCCTTCAAAAAATAAAAAAAGACCATGCCTCCCAGAGATAGCCACCAAATATAGCCTAACAAGATACACTAAGTTATGAAACCCAGTAGGAGGAAAAGGATCCCAAGTACAAACAGAAGAATCAAAGTCACTCTCCACTCCCATTGTTGGAAGTCCCACAATAACATCAAGCTACACAGTCATAACATATATGCCTAGGACCTAGCTCAGACACATAAAGGTTCCCTGAAGAAAGGCTCAGTCAGGGAAAGGCTCAGTCTCTGTGAGCCTCTATGAGCTCTGCTTAGTTGATTCTGTAGGCCATGATTTCAGTTGTCCCTGTCATCTCTGCCTCTGCAGTCCTCCCTCCCTCTCTTCTGTGAGGTTCCCCTGGCTCTGGCTAGTGTTTGACTCTGGGTCTCTGTATCTGCTCCCATCGATTGCTAGGTGGCACCCCTCTGATGACAGTTCGGTTAGGTAATGATCTGTGAGTATAGCAGAATATCATGAGGAATCATTTAGTTAACATTTTTGGCCAACAATGTTTGGTTCTGTTCTGGGTCTCTGGGTTGCCCTGTCTCTGAGTCCTGGTACTCCAGGCAAAGTCACATTGGGCTCCCTTTCATGGAGTGGGCCTCAAGTTGGACCAGCAATGGGCTGGCCTCTCCTATAAGTTCCACACAACCGTTGTTACAGTATGTCTTGCACTCAGAACAGATTCTAGGTTGAAGGTTTTGTGGCTGGGTTGATGTGCAATAATAGAACACATACATACTCACCAACAAATGAAGCCAAAAGAAAAATAAGTAAATGTATAAATTGCTACACTTAGCACAGGTGTGGTTACTAGTAACAAATGTGAGACAGTTATTGTCTATTCCTATCTGGTTTCCTACCTACGAGCAACTCTCTTCTTATCTGATGCCTTAGATTTTAAGACACATTTTACCTCGTAACGTCAGAGTTCCTCAGTGTGCTTTCACAAGTTGTATTAAAATTGTTTAGGCTTCTTTCTCTATAAATGGGGCTACTTGGTCCTATCAGAAACCTACTGAATCAGAATATCTTGTGCCTATGAGTCTGCTGCTGTCTAGGATGTTGACATATAAATGTTCAAAGCTACTCTGGTAACTTTTTAGTGTTCTTATTTATTTAAAACCCCAGGGTATGGTGCTATAGAAAGATAAAGATAATTTTACAAAGAGCCAACTTTTTCCTGACTGATAATAAGACAATTCTCTACCTAAATTTATGTACTCACATTTTGAGCTATGGTTTGATATATTATCCAGCCTTAACTCTTCAAGGGGCAAACAGAGACTTGGGGAAAGACCCTTCTGCAGTACACTGCTTGGCGGCATAATTAAGGAGGGATAATTGCTATCATTTTTTCCTGTTTGGTTTTTCAGAACAGATTTCTTTACAATCAAGAAATCTTGAAAGGAGATATGTCAAAGTTGTCTCCCAGAGAGCACTGTGGAAAGAAGAGTCATGTACCATGGTAGAGGCCTGCCTATGTCCTATCTGCATGTGACAACACTTCTTTCTTCTGTGGGGACATTGGAACTGTTAACTCATTCACTACATCTTCTCACTTAAATCTAGTTTTTTTTTCCAATCTTTGGCTGATTTAAAATTAAAATTGTGAGTATGTTGCACGATAGAAATTATTGTTTTCATTCTTAAAATATTGTCATTTCTCTAATGAGGTCAGCTGTGTTTTGGAATTTTTCTTTGCAGTGATTTGTAAAGATAATAAAATCATCTGAAAAGTATGAACAGTAACGAGTTGTTTACATAACATGAAAGAGGGGTGTCATAAGAAAGTCATCCTCATATCTGATTTAGCTGTAATCTACTCCATGCAATGTTTTGAAGGTCTAACTTAACCCAGCAATCCATAGCAAGATTGATACTAGCATTTTCTTCTTGTAGGTCATACTGCCTCCCTTTTGCCTTTGAATCATTGTTTTTTACAAACTCTATCCATCTTGAATCACAAAACCATACTACTTTGGTAAATTTTAAACTTGGTGCTCTCTTAAATTCAGGGAGTTATGTGTTGACTAATAGCAGATTGTCTATGGGCATTTGGTTATAGGTTTTAAGACTTTACCATGGCAAAAACATAGAACTTACTATGACAAGTGAAGATTTAATGGGCTGGAGTATCCTAAATCCTCCCTGTATGTTTTCTTGGGAAATTTAGCTATTGTTTTATTGTTTAGCTATTGTTTTACTGTTTTATAAAGAACTATGACTCCAAGGACTTTATTATGAGAATCCTCCTTGTTTTACCCTCTTGCTCTAAACATTTAAAATGTTTGACTTTTATAGACTTTTTCAAATTATGAGCTATAATCATGCAAATTAGAATCAAGCCAAACATGAAACATTGGATGGAACATTGGATGGTAGTTAAAAATGACAAGCATGATTAGCTCTTGTGTTGCCACAATAAATCGATGACTAAGGTGCTACATGAAAGATTAATTCTTTTTTTTTTTGGAAGATTAATTCTTAAGCAGCATGAAAGCATTTTGTCTTTGCTCTACTGTCTATATCCTAGAATTATCAACTATAAATAAGAAAATCTCTGTTTGTTTATACTACAAAACTAAGGAGGCCTTGGAAACAGGTACCCTGAGAACTGGGAAATCTTGGACATTTCTGCCTTTACCAATGTAACTATGGGTTATGTTGACACAGAAGATTTTATTTGCAACCTATGGACCATAAAACATTTAGGTCAGGTTTTCAAAAGAATTTCCCACTATGAAAAATATCTGAAACATCAAAAAAAGGAATTTTGGCACTTTTCTATCATTCAAAAATTGATAAGCAATTTACTTCTCAAGGTCCCAGGTATATGATTTTATGTGAGAGACTTTTGGTAGCAGTGACTCTTTCAAAATTTGTTCTGAAAACATCATTACAAGCAACCACAGGAAGGTGACCATCATTGCTCTAAAGAGGGAGTAAACACAGGCTTAATTTGTTCATGTGCAGTAAACACTTCAATTTAGTGGCAGAATCTAAAGTGAAGATTTTGTTCACTCTGGTCATTTTGGTCTCCCTGGTTGAAAGATATTACTGAGATAAGGTACCATTGAAACAGCCTTGAGTAAGCAGAACCGAAGGAATAGAATGTTCTTTGAGAAGTACTGTCCTAAGTTTTCTTTGGCTCAATAGAGCAAAGCTTGTACCCAGTATGGACTTTCTTTTGACTTGCCCTGAGTCAAGGGTCAAGTCTCCAGTATTTTTAGGAACCAAATGGTAAAAAGCGAAGATTCCTTTGGTAATTGTGTGTGTAGGATTCTGGTATCGCTGTCAAATGAGGCAGCAAAAGCAAATCCTGTCATACTGATTCTACTTTTAAAAGGTTGGGTCATTTTGTGATTGCCTTTGTTAGAAATACCTCCTTATTACTATAGAAAAGGACAAACCGCTCTGACACAGTTCTGATCAGCAAGAGTTCCCGCCATGACAGATGTAGAGAAATATTACATCACTGAGACCAGCATAGCTTAGTGTGGGCAACTATCTGATTGACACAGTTTACAGGAATGTGTGACCCATGTAGCAACCTGTGATGAAACTAACAGACCCCTTAAAACTATTATCCTGAAGATGAAAGTAGTAATTCTGTGAAAAAAATGATTTCAGGCACAAATATCAAAAGCTGTACTCCTCTACTGCTGCCAAGACATCCACATCAGTAAGTCAAAAGTTCTCTTGTAACACAGCTCTGCTTCTAGTTATCTCATCCCGTTACTAAGACAGGCTTTAGTTTTCATCATTCGGCCTTTTAACAGCTGAAGAGATAGTTTCCAAAATCAGAGAAATTATATTTCTTTAGGAAATATTAGTATCAAGTTTCAATATTCTGTTTTTGGAGCTAGTAAAACACACACAAAGAAAGAGCAAACTATGATTCCAGGTTTTCAGACTGGCACTTTCAGCTCACTTCTTTGTACCACATCATGCTGTGTGGAGATAAGTGCAGGCAATCAAATAAGTTAAATGTTGCGCATAAACGTTGCTTCTGGTATGACCTGGAAGGTAAAGATAATCAGTACTGGATAAGAAATCAAGTCATCTTGGTCAGTGTTTTCTATAGGAATTTAGAACTCAAGCAAAAAGGAATGGCTAACTTGCTGAAAGTAGTAAGGAACCATGAATGGTGTCCAGTAGATGACCCACTGCATTTTATTTCCTCTAGGAAGATCAGGGGAAAGTCTATTTCAGAGAAAAGAAAATGCAAACTAACAAACAAACACATATACAGGCAAGCTAAATATAGGATTGCAAACAAGATTTGTAAAAAGAAACAGGAATCATGTTTGGATTTTTGTATAGTTTATTTCTGGACTATAATAACAACTTATTTGTACAGCATTGCCTTGAGTGATATATATTAAATAGATTTTTTACTTCAATAAAGAGTGAACAATCAAGAAACTACTACTACAATTCTAGTTATAGAAAAACTATATTAAGAAAAAGAGAAGACAGAAAATCAGACAAGTTTTGAGTATATTTTATTTATTTATTTATTTATTTTGGTTTTTCGAGACAAGGTTTCTCTGTGGTTTTGGAACCTGTCCTGGAACTAGCTCTTGTAGACCAGGCTGGCCTCGAACTCACAGAGATCTGCCTGCCTCTGCCTCCCGAGTGCTGGGATTAAAGGCGTGAGCCACCACCGCCCAGAAACATGTATTCTTCTAAGCATGTTTTTTTCCCTCTGAGTAAAATGTCTTTCAAATGTATTCATGTTATTGTATGTTATCAATTATTTCTTTTTGTTGAGTAAGCAGAATTCTTATATACTATATATATATATATATACTAGAATTTGATTATTCATTAGTGCCTACTCCTACTTATGTAAGTATTACACATAATTTCATCATGAAAGTTTTTTTTTTTTTTTTTTTTTTTTGATTTTCGAGACAGGGTTTCTCCGTAGCTTTTTGGTTCCTGTCCTGGAACTAGCTCTTGTAGACCAGGCTGGCCTCGAACTTACAGAGATCCTCCTGCCTCTGCCTCCTAAGTGCTGGGATTAAAGGTGTGCGCCACCACCGCCCGGCATCATGAAAGTTTTTTATTTAACATATTTGTTTTAGGAAGTTTCTGCTTTAAATATTAAATGAAAAAGGTAAGCAAACACTTTGAAACAAGGGTTACTAGTACTCAAAAGTAAAAAGAAAACAACACATGCTTCTTAGCATAAAAAGAAGGACTCAGTTAAATGTAGGTAAATTGACAACTTCTGCTTTTCTTCAATAGCTACAAATTAGGGATTAATTTAAATGTAAAAATTTTGAGATGGGAAAATAAGGAATTTATTTTATTTACATCTATTTTGTGTGTAAATGTGTCTATGTACATGCATGTGTGTGTGTGTGTGTATGTTTGTGTATACAGGACACCTCATAATTTACAGATGAAAATCAAAAGACAGCTTCCAAGAACTGATTTTCCCCTTTTACTTTGTGGAATCCAGGGATCAAACTCAGTTCATGAGGCTTGATAACAAGGACCTTCATCTGATAAGTTATTTTGTCTGCCCCTCTAAGACATAGTTTTGAAACATTAGTTGTGTGTAGTTTATTAGGATATGGTATTTCTCTTTTTTATTCTTCTTTCATACATCACATCTCACCTGCACTTTCTGCTTCCTCCTCTTCATCCAGCCTTTACCCTTGCCTCTTCTCTCCCCTAGACCCACTCCACCTGTTTCCCTTCAGAAAAGAGTAGGCCTCCCAGAGATATCCACCAAACATGGTATAGTTGCCAGTCTTTATAAGTTCATATGTGTGTCAGGTGTGCTGCATTTAGAAAGTCTTATTATTTCCTTGGTGCCTTCCATTCCCTCTGGCTCTTAAATTCTTTCTGCCTACTCATCACAGCCTGAGCCCTGAGGGGAGGAATTTGATAGAGATGTCCCAGTTAGGACTTAGTGTTCAAAGGTCTCTTACTCTCTGCATAATGTCTGGCTGTGGGTCTCTATATTTGTTCCCATCTCCTGTAAGAGGAAGATTCTCTGATGGTGGCTGAACAAGCACTGATCTATGTGTATAGCAGGATGTTCTTAGAACTCATTTTATCAAAATGATCCTTTAGCAGAGCAGTAATATTTGGTTTTCTCCTAAGTCCCTGGCCTATCTAGTCTCAGGTTCTACTGTTAGAAACGGTTTCTATCTCATGGAGTACCCCTTAAATCCAATCAGATATATTAATCTCATTTTTGAGAGTAAAAGTCTCATGGTTTACTTCCCAAAGGCTGGATCTTTTCACACTACAACAATTTTGATTTTCAACAGGAATTCTGAATGTATTAAATGTGCCTACAATATCACATTTCTGGTTATTCCTCCATGGTTTGTAGTTATTCCTTGGTTCTTTAAACTTGTATACAATTGATTGTAAGCCCCTGACCTGGGAGTTACCCCTGTCCGGACTCCAAATCCAAGCTTGCCAAGCGCTAACCCCTCCCCTGGGATCGGTCAGGACCATTTCCACAGGCTATTTAGGCTCACACTGGAAAAAAGAACATGTGGTTTTGGGTTTGTGTGGGCTTTTCTCCCCACCATGCTGTCTTGGTCCACCTGAGAGTACCATAGTTATTAAACATGGGCATTTTAATTTGGTCTAATCTAGTTTGATTGGAGCTTCTTGTGTTAGGGGAAAGGCTTCTATTAAGATTAAACCGAACAACAATGTGCTTTGTTTGATGCACAAAATATTGCACAAACATCAAGAATAGCATCACCTTCTTTCTTGGTTATTGGCAAAAAGAAATCATTGAAGAAATCTGCAGGTTTATTATTTTGTGGACTACATGAATCACTTGTTTTTTATATAATTTATTTTATTTTTTAAAAGAAAACAAACTATCTTTTTTTTTTAACTTTACATACCAAACCCAGTTTCTACCCCACCCTATCCCCCATCTGCTCCTCAGAGAGGGTAATACACATTGCTTTGAGGAAGGTCCAAGGCCTTCCCTACTATATCTAGGCTAAGCAAGGTATCCCTCCAAAGAGAATGGGTTTCCAAAAGGCCAGTACAAGCAGTAGGGATAAATCCTGGTGCCACTGCTAGTGGCCCCCTAATCTGTCCCCACTATACAACTGTCACCCACATTCTGAGGATATGTAAAGCAAGGAAACAGTCAATAAGACAAAAAGACAACTTACTGGATGGGAAAAGATCTTCAACAACCCCACTTCAGACAGAAGACTAATCTCCAAAATATATAAAGAACTCAAGAAATTAGACATCAAAATCCCAAATAATCCAGTTAAAAATGAGGTACAGGACTAAACATGGAATTCTCAACAGAAAAATCTCAAATGGCCAAAAGACACTTAAGGAAGTGTTGAACATCCCTAGCCATCAGGGAAATGCAAATCAAAACAACTCTGAGATACCATCACCTGTCAGAACGGCTAAGATCAAAATCACCAATGATAGCTAATGCTAGAGAGGATATGGAGTAAGAGGAACACTCACTCATTGCTGGTGGGAAAGCAAACTTATACAACCACTTTGGAAATCGGTGTGGTGGTTTCTCACAAAATTGGGAATCAACCTACCTCAGGACCCAGCAATACCACTCTTGGTCATATACCCAAAGGATGCTCAATCATACTATAAGGACATTTGTTCATCTACGTTCTTAGCAGCGTTATTCATAATAGCCAGAATCTGGAAACAACCTAGATGTCCCTCAACCAAAGAATGTATAAAGAAAACGTGGCACACTTATACATTAGAGTACTACTCAGTGTTAAAAATAAATCAATGACATCTTGAATTTTGCATGCAAATGGATAGAACTAGAAAACACCATCCTGAGTGAGGTAACCCAGACCCAGAAAGATGAGCTTGGTATATAGTCACTTGGTATATAAGTGGATACTAGCTGTAAAGCAGAGGATAATGAGCCTATAGTCCATGAGTCTAGAGAAGCTAAGTAACAAGGTGAACCCTCAGAAAAAACATACATATATCCACCTGGAAATGGAAAATAGATAAGATTGTCCAACAAAATTTGGATCATGGGAGTCAGGGGAGAAGGGATGATGGAAGAGGAAGAGGAGGGGATAAGGGAGGGGTGAGGAGAACTTGAGGGAATGAGATAGACAAGATAGAGGAGGATCAGAGATGAGAGCAAGGAAAGAGATATTTTGATTGATGGAATCATTATGGCACTAGGAAGAAACCTAGCACTATAGAAAGGATGACCCCAGCTAAGACCCTAAGCAATAGAGGAGAGGGTTCCTGAACTGGCCTTGCCCTGTAGTCAGACTGATGAATATCTTACATATTACCGTAGAACTTTCATCCAGAAACTGATGGAAACAGACAGAGACCCACATCAAAGCACTGGACTGAGCTCCCAAAATCCAGTTGAAGAGTGGAAGGAATGAGAATATGAGCCAAAAAGTCAAGGCTGTGATGGGGACACCCACTGAAACAGTTGACCTGAGCTAATGGGAGCTCACCAACTCCAGCCGGACAGGGAAGGAAACACCTGTTTTTAAAAGCTAATTATTTTAAAATTTATTAACAAGATCATTGAATGCTTTGAAAATGTTTATCTTTTCAAATATAGAAACTCAATTTCAAGCTCTGCATGAACATAAAATATACTTGTGGATAATTTGTGCCAAGTTAACTATTCCTTCTGTTGCTATAGAAAACTGCAGCTGAGATCAGTAAAGAGAAAATGAAATAATAAATTACAGGGAAATTTTTTAATTAGTTGAGTCATAGTAGTTGACTTGATTACTGAAAGATCTATCAGACATGTTATAGAGAAGTAAAACCAACAGTACCCACATGCCAGTTTAAAGTGACAGCTTATATGCCTGCAAGATGGCAAGGCACTTGACACAAAGGACCTGTATGATAAAAAGAAAAAGAAAAAAAGACTTGACAAAGCATTATGAAACAATGAACCTCCAAAGATGCTATCATTGCTCTCTTTCGTGTCATTCATTTTGTGCCCTTCTACTGCTGGTCATGGGGACAACCTGATCACATGAGTTCAATGCCTGAGACTGACATGGTGGAAGGAGAGAACTGACAATTGCAAGTTATATTCTGGCCTTCATACACATGCATATGCACACCAAATATATCAATAAAATATATATTGAAATAAACTTTGTAATATAGTAAAACAGGATTACTACCACCTAATAAAAATATACTATCTGGATGAGTGAGATGGCTCAGGGTGTAAGTGTACTTGCCACCAAGCCTAATGATTTTAGCACAACCTCTAGGACCCACATGGTGGAGAGAGAGCTGCGAGTACTACTCTGACCCTCCCCAAATGTGTCCTGAGGCACACCTGTCCCTCACATATGTATACATGAGCACTAAAGTAGTATTTTTTTTAAGAAACTCAAGTCTCTGTCTGCACAGTTAGTCAGCAACTCAGTACAAAACAAAATACAAACCATTTACTTTATAGTTACCTGAGGACAACGTACCCTCATTCTAGCACCTTCTGCCTTGATAACCTTTAAAACAAGAAATCCCCAGCAAACATCCTAGGTTTCAGTACTGATATTCCATTATTACAAACTGTATAAATTCTCAGAAATATTAAAGGATATAAAATAAACTCTTTCAGACTAATTCTAACAGGACACATTTACCACACAGAGAAACACTGATTTTAGGTTGCAAGACATAAAGAAAAAATTTATCTGGGATGTCATAAAATGGAAACACAGCTAATGAGTCCTTCACCATGGTTGCCACCATGCTACTTTCTGACTACCTTATGGCACTGCTGTTCAGCAAAGTCCATTTCATTCATGCAAATATCGTTGCTTTCTGCTCTAGTAGCAGTGTTAGAAAACTCAATTTAAATCAAACCTAATCACTTCTGTCAGCTGCGGTGCACTTCCCGGGGTGCCTCACCCACCCATACAGTCCAGCCATGACTGTGTCTTGCATCTCTCAGTCTTCCTTCAATTCAGCCACTCTTTAATTGGCTGGCTGGGGATTCCACTGTCACTCAAGCTAAACCCCAGGCTCATTGAGGGAATTGGAAGCTGAGTTTGCAATTTGAGCTTGCTTCCCCTGGTGTGCCTTTCCTGACCTTTAACAAAGGGAAAAGAAAAAAAAAAGATATGCCTTTAAGTAGCCAGAGAAATAGGAAAATGATGCATAAAAATATATATTAAAATTCAGCGATTTTTTTCTGAAAGGCTTAATTGTTTTATTTCCACAACAGTAGTTTTAAAGAGAAGTGAAGTCCCGTCTTCACATTTTTCACAAGAGGAAAAGAGATATGGCACCATCTGGTCGCCCTGTTGCTACCATTTCAGCAACCATTGGCTTACTACTTTTTAAATAATCTCCCGTGTCACGAAGACTTTTTGTTTGATGGATGAAAGTTAACAAAACTTATCTGCAAGTACCAACCTATGTAATTCAAGATTCTGTTCTTTTACTTCTATAGTAGTACTATTGGGATCAAATTATTATTTTCCTTAATTCTCAGAAAACAAAATATTTCTGGATTGGTAAGTAAAAAAATAGGGAAAGTATTCCCCCAAATACATTATGTAAAACAACAGAGGAGTCAATACTACCTCTGTGCCACTGAGTTTAAACTACACAATGATAGGAAAGGATGAGCTTGGAGGAACTCTAGCACCATGAGGAGGGAGGGAGGATCACAAAGCAACTGACACAACGTCCCTGCTTTCAGTGTGTTTTAAAGATTCATTTTATTATTTTTAAACCATATATATATATATATATGTACATGCATGTGGGTGTGTATATATATACATGTATATATATGTACATGAATGTGGGTGTGTATATATACATGCATATATATGTACATGAATGTGGGTGTGTATATATATATATACATGTATATATATATATATGTACATGCATGTGGGTGTGTGCACTTGAATACAGGAACTTGAAGAGGTTAGAAAAAATAACGGGACTCACCAGCACTTCCCAGAAGCTTAAGTAGCTGGGAGCCTCCTAGTGTGGGTACTAGAAACTGAACTCAGGACTTCTGCAAGAGCAGTATGTGCTTTTAACCACAGAGCCATTTCTCCAGCCCTAATGTTCATCTTTACAAGGAAATGCTTAAATAGAAAATATCCAGAGTTGTATACAAATTAATGTATTGTACCAAAGATAACTGATGAAGGATTTCAGAGGGGATGAGACTTAACTGAGATAAGGACTGTTCTCTATAATGCTCCTAAATAAGAAAGTATTCTCTGATCAATGGAGGGACAACTGAAAATTACCTCAGAATGGTTTAAATCCTATCGTTATAGCTGTATAACTATGACTATCATATGACGCATTCCCCATCACATATGAAATTCAAGCTCTGCTTACTCTCAGGCTACACAGGTACCAAATAATTTCTCAAAACCAGGCTAGTGATTTCTTTTTAGTGTATTAAGCTTACTAAAACATGTGTTTTTTTAAGTTTACGATTACCATAATCAATGCCTTGGAAAATCACAGGTTTAGTTGAAGAATTTGGCAGAAATAGGATAACTATTTGGCCTTGGGGGAATTTCCAGAGTTTTATCATTCATTCCAATGAAAAGCATTCTGGTGTATACAGCTATTCTTTTTTTCTTCAAATGAAATGAGAGGCAAAATATGTAGCGTATGAAGCTGAATATAGATGACTAAATAGCTGTGTAGATAGATGATCTTCAATGTAAATGCATCTGTATGTATCAGTTAAGATAGATTGTTCATCTGTACTGCCTGCCTCTAAGGCTCCCAATTACTATATTGTCATTTTTCTATATTTCAGTAAGCAAAATCAATACAAATGTAACAAGGGATGTTTGTTCTCTCCAGAGAATGTTGTTCTCCCAAAATCTTTCAGTTCATTTCTTTCACTCTTTCACATTTAGATTATTTAATCAGTGCCTGAAACTCACCATAATATGAACCTTGCTTTAGTGCTCTACATCAGGATAAATTATGCAAACTGACATCCAAAGTGCTTCGAGACTTTGTAAAGAAGAAGATAAGGAAACATTGAAGACAAAAGCAATGGGAGTTATAGGGGAAATTCTTGAATATCTTGACTTTTACTGACTATATAATTTAATGCAAATGATCATACACACATTTTTTGAGTCATTCTCTTTTCTTAAATCTGATAGCATTAGCACTTGATTTAAACAGGAATATCTGGAGAAATACAATAATGAATCAGCAGTTTGAACATACTGTAGAGATAGATATACTGTATCGATATTAAAATGCTAATTGAAGCCTGAATATCTTAAACATATCATGATTATGCAGTCTTTACAGTACTGTAAGGAAACTGAACTATGAGATATTTGTACTAAATTTTTCCTCCTTGACTATTTTCTGGTCTTGCAAGTCCCGTAATACTCCCCCTTCAATTCTGATATGCACAGTCGTCTCAAAACTGTAACTACTGGTACTTGTTCTTACCCATAGTAATAAAGCCTTTTCTACATACAGTCACGTTGATTATAAACAACTACACCAATTTGCCTAAAACTAAGGCTTTTTTTTTCTGGGGCATACAAATTTCAGTGCCAAAACTAGGAAAATCTCAGACACACCAAGATGAGGAAGTTATCATAGGCTACCATCCATGATTTTTAAACAAAAATCTCAAAGTCACCCTTGATATTATTTGCTTTTCCTTAATTCTCAAGATATAAATCACCAGTTAATATTTAAGCTTCCACTAGGAGAAACATCCCTGGACTCGAACAATAGTTGGTCAAGAAAACACCATCCCTTCCCTGCATTACTATGCTGCATGCTGGAATGCACTCCTTCAGCACTGCCAGTTTAAAAACCTATCACTGAATGTCAGGCCAAACATGTTCCTGTCTCCACTAAATTTTCTATCATTGAAAATTCATAGTACCTGCATGTTTCCTTCTATGGTTAGGTCTAGCTGTTCCTGTTTCCACAACATGCCAGATCTGAGCCTGTTAGAATTTTTGTGCACTACTGTTTCTGTAACACACAATGATTTGCACATGCTTCCTTTGATACTAACCATAGCTCTTGTTATATACTGTAATGTTCCAGAGAATCTCCACAAAATCTCTCAAATCAATCTGAAACCCTGCTCACTGCCTTTCATGATCAATAAGGCCAAATACACATTTCTCAAAATAAGACATACAAATGATCAACCTTTACCTAAAAAATAGAACGAGTAGGAGAGGGAGGGTGGAAGGTTTATCAGTGGGCATTATGATACAGTAATGATCATGGAATGATATAGTATGACATAGTATAATTATAGAAGTAAAATTTGAGGTGTATTAGTGCATAATAGATCAACTAATGCTATAAAATAATATAATACACTTTTTTAAGACAGGGTCTCATTATGCATCCCTACATAGTAATTCACTTGCATAAATCAGGGTTGTTTTCAACTCACAGAGATTTACCTGTCTCTTCCTCCAGTGCTGAGATTAAAAGTGTGTGCCACCATAACCAAAAGTAGCATACATTTTTAAAAGCCTAAAAAGAAATGTTTTTAAAGTATTCACCAAAACGAAATAACCAATACTTAAAAAGAGAAATGTTAGCCAGGCACAGTGGCATGCCTTTAATCCAAGCACTGAAGAAGCACAGGCAACATGATCTCTGTGAGTGTGAGGCTAGCCTGGTGTATATAGTGAGATCCAGGACATCCAAAGCTATGAGGAGAGACCCTGTTTTAAAAATGACAAATGAATAAATAAATAAATAAATAAAGTTTACTCTGATTTTAAGCATCATTCAGTGCATACATTATCAAATCATTAAGTGGTATACTACTAACATATAGAATTGCTTCTTGTGTCATTTAAAATAATTTTTAATTTCAATAAAATAGAAATCTATAATTCCAAAGTAGTATTGGGGATCAGTAAAGAACAACACTAATAAGGATAACAAGATACAAAACACAGCATCAAGAAAAAGATCATTTGGTTGAAAATCTAAGGTGCATGGTTGAGAGTTCTATAAATCCACTACACTACAAAAGTTAATGATAATAAGATCACTATAAATCTGTATTTAAACAAGCATCAAGACTGTGATATACTTTCATACTTCCAGTGTCAGGAGAAGAGAGATAAATAACTGTGCTCTAACAGAGGAGGTAGCATGGAAACAGTGAGGTCAGCCAGTAAGAAATAGAGGAAAAATTTATGTAGCAAGAAGTGAACTTCAAGAAATTTTGCTAAGTGTGTACGCAGGTTTTCATCTTCCATCTAAAGCCTATATTATACATAAATTGAAAGATTATATCGGCATGATTATTAATTATTGGATGATTATACTCTGTTTCATGTGTATTTGCCAGCTTGTCTCTACTGACATAGCAACACATTTTTTATTTCTAATTATGCTACCGACATAAAAACCAGAAAGCAAAGAGAACAGATGTGTATTCCACGGGATTTAAAGATTAATCTATCCTCCATTGCACCCACTTTGTTTCAGGCAGGGAGAGAACACTTGCTAATGAGTCAGATGATTACCAGCATTGAGTTTATTTAGAAGAATTCCATGTGTGAGGGTGGACTGGGAGTAAGTACTCTCAGAAATGGAAACGTGAATGTCACCATTTCAACGTTATTAAAATTAACACATGCTGACAGTACTTTGCCTAAAAGAGCTTTATCAGTTGTTACTGTTATAAAGTACAGCTTCAATCTAGATGCTCCCTAACAGGCACTAATCTTCTAGGTGTTGTTCAGCTGCCCACACAGCAGAGGTATACACTATAAAAAGCAGAAAGGGAAATAATGTCATGTACTTGGAAACTCTATGACAAGAATTCTACTGCCATCAAGAGCATCTTTCCTTTATAGCAGGTTGAATGCATCTCTAATTCAATTTATGAAACACTAAAGCTTTGCTGGAGAAATAGCCGTACCAGCTCCCCATAGCACGATGAAATACTCTCTCTGCACCAAACAGCAATTTATTTCAGAACAACAATTTGATTTTTGACATAAACTGAGCAATCCACTGAAACAATTGATGTTGCTAAACATTAATTTGCGATGACTGTTAGGAAGATGCGCACATAATGATTATCTGTCACGGAAAGCAAGCCTTTCTTCTTCTGATTTCCAATTGTAACATTTGTGTGGTTGTCTTATTTTAGTGAACAAAACACTACACATTTATTATAAGTTAATAAGCCTATCTGTAAATGTTATGCAAGACTTTTCCAACTCTGAAATTGCTAAATCCAATTCCTAAATGTTACTATAATTTCTGCAATTTCTCCAACAACTCATTTTTATATCTTTGTAAGAAATCTGCTGACTTCCAAAATTATAAGGACACTTGAAAACCTGAAGGGAATTCAAATTACCACTCCACTTAGTATTTAATTATAGATCAACTTTGGTAATACTCACTGGTGTGCACGTACAGGGGGGAAATCACTAACCTTCACTGAATGAATATTACATATCCTTGAAAAAAGTCTCTGATCTTTAAGATCATAAAGTCACAGAACTAGAGTACAATGGCTGCATCTTACCTTATGTGTAGGTGATTCTGAGCTATATTTACATTCGTCTGTGGATTCAGATGAAGATTTTTGAGGTTAAGGATTCTGGCTCTTTTACAAGAGTACAACTGCTCAAATCCATTAAGGAACAAAAGTGTTGTTTAGATAAATCTTGTTGGAAGATGTAAGTAAGTTCTTTGCTTCAGTAACAATAGAATAAATCCAGGAGTCCAGAATCCTTTCTCCTAATTCTAGGTGTCTTTAGGACACTTTGAGTCACTATGCTTTCATCTTTACAACAGTGGCCTTCTCTTCTATTTCACAATTGTTGAGGTTAAATATTTACCTATCACATATTTGGCATAACATGAAAAATCTAATTCACTGCTAATATGGTGTTAAGCCCACGAATTATTTACTCAATCATGTGATTATAAGAGATGAAGAACAAACAAATTCAGAAGATATCCAGTACACAGAATGTGATCTTATAGGCATATAATAAATATTACATATTCTCCATTCAACATGTATCCTTTATTTTCCCCTCTACTCAAAGGCAAGGTGCTCTTGTTAGAAGAATGACAAATCTTTTCAGAGAATTGAAAATACAATTTTATGTCATTAAAATAGATAACCTAGGCAAAGATCTAAAACATAAAGAGCACAAAAGAGATAAAAATAAAAAATAAAAATCATGAGACAAATGACTGAGCAATGACTCTATGACTGTCCCTTTAACATTTTTTATTTATTTTTACTTAAAAATTTCTACCTCCTCCCCTCCTCCCATTTCCCTCCCCACCTCCCCCCTCCCCCTCCCCCCATTCCCTTCCCTCTCCCTCTCCAGTCCAAAGAGCAGTCAGGGTTCCCTGCCCTGTGGGAAGTCCAAGGTCCTCCCCCCTCCATCCGGGTCTAGGAAGGTGAGCATCCAAGCAGATTAGGCTCCCACAAAGCCAGTACATGCAGTAGGATCAAAACCCAGTGCCATTGTTCTTGGCTTCTCAGTCAGCCCTCCTTGTCCAAAACGTTCAGAGAGTCCAGTTTGATCATATGTTCTATCAGTCCCAGTCCAGCTTGCTTTGGTGAGCTCCCATTAGATCAGCCCCACCGTCTCAGTGGGTGGGCACACCCCTTGAGGTCCTGACTTCCTTGCTCATGTTCTCCCTCCTTCTGCTCCTCATTTGGACCTTGGGGTGGTATAGTGGTGAGCATAGCTGCCTTCCCTTTAACATTTTAAAGAGCATTTTGAGGAAGTAAAGCAAGTTGGCAGTAGATCTAGTCATGTGAAGCTCACAAAATGAGTTTTCAGTCATACAAATCAGGAGTTCAAAAGCATTTAGAAGCTGGTTGAAGTCATTTGTGAGGGCAGTTGCTCTGATAGTATATATCAAATGAGAAGACATAATGATCAAAGTCAAAATCATAGGTCAGCAACAATGATTATAGAGATAAATAGATATAAGGAAAATGCATGAGTACTTTTATTTAAATCTTAGGAAAACACAATTTTAATAGGATATAATAAAAAAGGTAACAACTGGACTTGATTTGTTGGTTATTTTCTTTTTAAAAGTGGAAATGGTTGTTTTTCTCTTCAGGAGGAATAAATTACACAGCAATCGCTGGAGAAGTAGGTATAACATATTTCATGACAGTTCTAGTTATTCAGGAATACTGGCTGTAAATATATTTCCTGACTATGACTTAAGCCTAGAAAACATTTGGTATAGAAAAGAAAATGATAGTCAAGTACAAGGAGAAGATAGACAATATCAAAAGAGAGTATAAAGGACTCTTAAAGAACAAACTAAACTAAAAAAAATCATTCTCTATGTTTCTAGGAAAGAATCAGAAAAATTATATACTAAGACAAATTATAAAACTGTCATAAGGATACAACCTAACAGTTCTTGATCATCTGCTAGAAGTGACACTCTTTTGAACATAGATCAATCAAGCAATATATTCTTAATTTTTGATGATGACAGCTCTCTTACTCCAAGAGTTTATGAGCCAATAAGAAGTGTTAAGTCCTATCTACTAGGAAGTTGGAAGTCAAATAGAAAGGGCTAAAATCCATGGATCAATCACAGTGAACCAGGTGAACATATCCTACTAGAATTGAGGAAATTCCTGCAGCTTGAAATGTACTAACAGGCAAAAATGAAGACTGAAAAGTTGACAATAAGGAACTATAGAGATAGCTACCTGTTAGGACTGCATCCTGCTTTCCCCCAGGACTGCTTCCAGCACCCATAGTAGAACACCTGCAACTATGTAAGACCTATGCCCTCTTCTTAGCCTTCTAATGTATCGGAGCTCCCAAGCATATAACATACACAACTAAAAACAAAATAGATCTTACAAAAAAGAATGCTCATAGTAAGAACCAGTATCAAAATGGTACTGACTACAAATACAGGATACATATGGAAGATATGAGATACATAGGAAACATAAAGCTGAAAATTTATTTGACTTTAAAACAAAAAAAGAGTATGAGGTAAAAATAAAACCAATGAACAAGAACATAACAGAACATGATGTCTCTAAGTATGAAATTTTATCTAAGAATGCAGACACTCTCAACGTTTACTTTGAACCCTTGATATAAAGGACCATGATCTTCAAAACAAAAAGCATGGTCATGAAGCATTTGAAGTTTGGAAGAGTTGATAAGAGAAGAAAAAACAACTTTAAGTATCAAAGCCTAAATACCAATTCCCAGGTCACAGAAAGGACTACTCAGGAAATGTAATGCTTTGAGTCTTTTTTTATAAATGAAAAAAAAAATGCTAGAAAATTTAATTCCGAGCAAATCACTTGAGTTAATTTTCATTAAAAATGGAAATCCTAGACTCTAGGAAAGATAATGCTACCCTGCGAGCTGTGCTATCAAATGTAAACTGTTAGCTGTAGTATTATGTAAAGATGATCTGCGCATGTGGGAGACTAGAAGAAGATATGTGCTCTTGCAGCTTTTAAGGCTATACACAAAGGCTCTTGATAGAGATGGCTTTTGAGCAAGGAAAGCAGGAAACATTTTAGCATGGGAACTGAGCAGAAGCTGAGTGGGCTGGTGAGTAGGGCATGGCAGATAATGGGAGAAACGTGGCTGAGAACGAACGAAGCAAGAATGTATCTTTTATGTTGGGAAGATGTAGCAGACCAGAAACACGAAAGTGTTACAGGGGTAGACCATATTTCCTCTATCAATAACATTGTCAGCAAGTGCTAGGTTACCTTGAATGCAAAGCCTAATATTGACCTTCATTTTTTCTTCAATTTCAAGACAACATTGTTAATAGTAAAAACCTGAAATGTTCCCTTTGTGCTTGATTTTCCTAACCATTGAAAGACTGAAGACAAGTGGTGCCACCACAGAGAAATTGTTGCAAATTTTAATGTATCTTGAATCCTTTAGTGTAAAGATTTCTTACCTCTTTCCCTACTGAAGGACTCAGTGTTGGCACTTCAACATTTCCTACATACTTTAAGAATTCTTTTCAGGTTCTGGGAATTGAACTTGGGCCTTTATGGATGTTAGGCAAGTACTCTGCCACTAAGCATATTCCCAGCCTTATTTTTTTACATTTTATTTATTTACTTACATGTTTGGGGGTGGGCAGAAGGTGCCACTCACATGGTACAGAACTCATACAGAGGTTAGAGTAGAACTTTTAGGAATCATTTCTCTTTCCACAGTATGGGTCCTGAGGATTTAATGCAGGCTTTCAGGTTTGGCCAGTTTATCCACTGAGCCAGGCCTGGCAGAAAGTGTATCCACCAGTCCATCTCACTGGCCCCACTTGAAAGTTTTGCTCTGGGGTGTCTTTCTGTACGCTGTGAATATGTGTTGCTATCATTGGTTGATAAATAAAGCTGTTTTGGCTCATGGCAAAGCAGGATAGAGCCATGTGGAAAATCCAAGCAGAGATACAGAAGAAGAAGGGCAGAGTCTAGGAGATGCCATCCAGCCACCCAAGGAACAACATGCCAGTGGACTGATAATGCCACGTCACCATACTTAAATTAATAGAATTGAGTTAATTTAAATGTAAGAACTATCTAGTAATAAGCTTGAGCTATCCGCCAAACATTTATAATTAGTACTAAGGCAGAGCGTAGTTATTTTAAAAGTTGCTATGGGGCTGGGCAAAATAGCCTCCATTACAATGTTAGGGTCTTGTAATACTTTGTAGTATTTCTGTTCTATTTTAGAAACTGTCATCCTGGCAGGCAGGCAGGTGGAAATAGTGATGAGAGTCCGTGGTGTTGATAGCTTTTATGTACTAATTACTGAATTGTTAGCATGCGTATCTTCTTTAAATTAAAATTTCAGTGAAAGCCTCAGGATTTCAAACATTATCACCACCCAATACTATTTTAAACATCAAGATGCTGTGACCAGTCAGTACTCAAGACCAAGAGCAGAATTGAACATGACAGTTTGTGTGTGAATAAATTCATTTCACTGCACTGTTTCTACAGTAAAGCAAACACTGTTTTTTTTATTCTCAGCAGTTGAAAAAAATACCGGTATATTCCCACAGGTAAACTGCTAGGTATTTGAACAGCTTAAGTATAACTTAAGCTATGAAATTACTTAAATAAAAAACTCAGCCACAATTTTTAGCACATACATATAAACAGTAAGTATAGAAGAGGCTGTGAATTGTTGAGGGGATGGTGACATTAACTCAAGAGAAGTGGGGGGGGGAGAGAGGTGGAAATAATGCAAATACAGTGTACTTATATGTGAAATTTTCAAATGGAAAATAGATTTAAGCAAAGTATGGGAGTGGTATACCTGTAATTCCAGGAATATGAATATATATATATGGGGGTGTTGAGACAAGAGGATATTGAGTTTGAGGCTAGCTAGAAATTACATTCCAAGACAGCCTGAGTTACAAAGCCAGATACTGTTTCTAAGAAAGAAACAAAGTAACTTAAACAAAGTGCATGATATCTAATTTTAATAGTAGTGAGGTAGAGACATTCTCTAGTTTTCAACAGGAAGCCATTTCTTTGAATTAGTTTCTGCCTTCAGGTTAAGCAGATGTAATATGAATATGATTAAGATACATAGCTTTGCATGTCTCCATCTATGACCCTAAACCAGCCAGGGTCTGAGTTGATGTCCATGGCTCCTGTTACCATAGCTGAGGATTATGCAGATGCCCAGGGTCTGATCAGCCACTTGAGGCCATGTTGATGTTCTAGGGTCATGGTGCTGCTGGGGCCATACTGATCTGGGTGGCCTGTGCTGCCAGAAGGGGCCATGGTGACATCTTGGCCCGAGCTGCTGCCTAGGGCCATGTCTGCGTCTGTATTCTGGCTACAGCTGGAGTCTGTGACAGTGCCCATGGCTATGAGCTATTCCCTCGACTCACTGACCCTGGGATAGATGACCCTGCTGGCCCTACCCCTATGGAAGAAGATCTGAACCCCTTATACTCAAAACTCTAGAGAGATGGCCCCACCCTTCACCATGGTTGTGGGAGAGCTGCCCCAGATGGCATGGGCCAAGGAGAGCTGGCTCAGCCCCTTGTCTGAGGGGTGATCCCAGTGGCCCAGACTGACCACCCAGACCCACATCTTGGGTCTTAGGTTGGCTCACCCTAACATCTACCCCATCTGTGAGCTGCTGGAGTGTGTGTAGGAACCGGTCCTGAGGAACAATAACAGCAGGATCTCATGACTCAGGACGACAGCCGGATAACCCAGAGGAGTTTGGGGAGGGTCCAGTGATGATGGAGCACCAGAGGCCTTGACCCAGACCAATGACTCACAGTAATGAACATTAGTGGGTGGGGCTGACTGCACAAAAGGGTCCACTGCCCGAAACAGTGCAGCACCTACTGCCTCTAGGATGAGTGATGAGGTGTTGGAATGACAGGAGGGGGTGGGTTTGGTTTTGTTTATAATTGATTTGGGGGTATTTTTTGGGGGGTATGCTGCAGCTGTGAGGGAAGGACTGAGAGGTAAGCAGGATGGGGGTGCATGATGTAAAATTCCCAAAGAATCAGTAAAGAATTATATTTTTACATATATGATAAATACCTGTGATAATAAAAGTAATTTAAGTAAACTATAAAAGTACAATAAGGTTCTAAATTTATTATCATGTTTATATTTCTATCACTTAAATATATTTCTTAATGTGTGTTTATCAATACTGTCTAAATGACAACCTAAAATTATTTGAAGTTTGTGCAAGGCACATTATATATAAATTCCAAGTCTAATACTATGGTTTCATTGTAAAATATTGATTTGTCGTTTGTAAAATTAATTATCTCATGAGGGCTTTCATTCTTTCTTCAATACAAACCATCTTTTCACAAGAAACGCAGCTACAACTTGCAGGGAATTTTTCACCTAATCAAGTATTGACAGAAAACATATTCCTGCCTTAACCATAGCAGTAAGCAGTTGATGCCAAGAGCTTCAATATTTGTATGCTGAGTGCTATACAGATGATTTATGATAACACAAAAATATTCTTTTCATCTTCCTGAAAGCATTTCCATAGTTTTCTGCTGGAAGACAGGGAAAATCTGCCAGCGCCCCTTTCTGTTTAGAAAACTGAATTCCATTGAGAAGGAGATTTGCTGACAGAGTGGCATGCTGTCTGGTGTGTTCACTGCGCATGGTTGGTAGGTGGAGGAAAAGGAAGGCAGGTTTGGGAATGAGAAACAATGTGAGGACTGCGGAGGAACTTCATGTTGCTTTCCCTTATTTTCCTAATTAAAATGACTGTTTAAACATAAAAAGACACGGTGGTCATGTATGCACCCTTCACAAGTGATATTTCCACTCCCAATTAGCTGAAAGCACTTTGGTTCTCACTATACCACCTGGCCAGCTGGCTTCCGAGCATAAGGCAGGCCTGATGCCAATTCCTGGAGGATCTGGCACCTTCAGGTATAATGATTTGCTTGTGGCCGCAGGTCACCCTCATATACCAGGCAGAAGTGACAATGTGATTTTTATATCTCTTGTCATTACAGTGAAGTAGACACAGAATAACTTGTGGCATCGGTTTCCTGTCACTGAGAAAGGGAAATGGTATCCTTCTTTTTTAAAGACATTTTCATTCTTGCTAATGAAAACAAGTTCTCCTGGATCACTTAATAACTTCAGAGTGCCTATATGAAAAAAAAATCTCTACTAAAAATGGGCTATCATTTTTTTTTCAAGATGTCAAAATATTGGTAGCTTAAGTGAAGTGAAACATAATGTGAGTCACATGCACAATGAAGACTTGGGGCCTAACAGTCAAGTGCAGAGAACTTGTTTAAAACGCAGGAGGTCTAGCAGAAAAACGAGATAACCATTATTTGACCTGCTTCCTACTTTCCTCATGCCTGTGATGTGTACCTTCATCGATTTTTCCAAAGGAGCAGTGAGGCTTTCCCATCCCAGTGAAATGCTCTGGGGAGTCTAGAGAACGCAGAAGAAACTGGAAGCCAAAATGCAGTCATCTGTCAGTGACAGACACAACTATGTGCCTTTAAAAGCCGGCAGCCAAAATGGCTGCCCTACTACTCAGAACTCACACATCCCCACCCAGGACCCACCAACAGTGCAAAATCATCGAGCTTTGTCTTGGCTGATCATTTCCCTTTTTCTAAAGTAATTTTGCATGGTATCAAACAGGTAAAATGAGTAACATTTTCATTAATGTCTCTGACCCGATACAACTCAGACAGGCAATGAGTAAGTGAAACACTAAAACAACATTTTCTATTTGAAAGATTTTGTTCTGTGAAAATAAAGCAATCTTTCTAAGCAGAAGGAAAATAGATCTACTGAAGTGGTAATGAATACAATAAATAAAGCATTTATGTTTGTATGCATCTATTTCCTTGGGGGAATATATCTCAATTTATTTCTTTATAATCTTGATGCTAAGGTTTGGGTAGTGTATAAATAGTTATTTAGTTGCTATATTTATGATTGGGGGACTTTTAATAAAAATAAAGCTGTTCTAGTGCCTCCAAATAGGATTGGCCCTTATTCAAATTCACAGTTAAAAAGCCATTAGTTTCAGAAAAAAAAATTCTATGTTTAACACACAAGGAAGAATCTGATGCATAGGGAAGCAAATACCTCTTCTCTCCATTTTGACTGATCAAATATTTTTAACATGTGTTTCTGTTTCAATTATGTGCTTATTCCCATGTACAGCAAAGTTACCTCTCTGCTCTCTGGAGAGAACCTTCACATACACAACTCGGCCCTGTAGAGTGCCCTGATACTCTGTGAAGATGCATCATGCCAGGCTGACAGATGGGAATCAGTTTGACAGAAAATAAGCTAGGCTATGTATCATACTAGAGCATCACCAGACAAACTATACTTTGAAACCACTCAAAGGAAAGCCTGTAAATGTGACAATGTTATTATACATGGAGAAGTTCCCTAATTAGGCTATTACAGAGCTATCTTTATATGGATGCTCCAGGAGTAAACTCAGTTGTCCGTTTTTGCTAATTTGCCTGGAGAGGTTGAATTGCTGCACCAACCCATGTGCCATAAGAGATGATCTTTACACTTCTAAACATCATGGACGGCACTCAGAAGCTGTCTCTGAAAGGCTTCTGTTTCCTGTGCAATCTACTAGCTAAAGTAGGAAAGCAGCTGGCGGTGGTGGCGCACGCCTTTAATCCCAGCACTCGGGAGGCAGAGGCAGGCAGATCTCTGGGAGTTCAAGGCCAGCCTGGTCTACAAGAGCTAGTTCCGGGACGGGCACCAAAGCTACAGAGAAGCCCTGTCTCGAAAAAATAAATAAATAAATAAAATAAAGTAGAAAAGCAGTTGCACTTGATTGAATCTACTCTAAACTAAGTCAAGATAAAATATCACCTTCTCTGATTATCACTAAGTAGTTCACAATGAACACTGACCAGCAAATCAGGAGATAAGTCAAGGCTCTTGTCTTGAGAAAACAGATGTTTTCTACTCTGAAGTATATGTGGTAACAGGGTGGAGGACTTAACGTGCAATGCATGCCATCTGCTGACTAATACAGAGTATTTACAAGAATAAGTGCTTCCAATAACTATGTCTGATAAATGACGATCTGCATTGGAGCCACAAATTGGATCTTCGAAATTTTTAAAACCTCATTAGTCATGATTTGCCATTCAACCTAATGAGAAAATAAATTAATAGGTCCAAGGTAAAGCCCCATGGTAGTTTTCTATGGCCATCAGAGATCCAGTAAAAAAAAGTAATGAACAAAATCTGAATGTTTTTACTTTCATTCATGTTAATCAAAGGAACCAAATGCATTCCTTGAACTAGAATAAGAATTACGAATTTCTGGATGCCCTCTCTTGTTTGCATTGTGATACTTTATAAATTACTTTAAATTAAGTATAAATGATATTTGAAATTAATTTATGTCTTCGTTTAATCATAGCAAGCAACACAGATGATTTTTAGAGACTGTATAAAATTTATATTCAATAGAAACAGTTTCAAGACTTACAAAGATTATCTATCTCCAATTTGTCCATTGAATAGCTGAATCAGTATAACTGCATTATGTTAATCCACTTAGAAGTGCAAAGCACATGTGTAGGTAATACTGTGGAAAGTTTCTGTTACTAAAGCTTACTATAATAACAGAATATTAAGTTTTTAAATTTTTGTTTTTCTGAACTAGACTATCACTGATAATGATAGCTTCTGAGTTACTGCCAAAGATAATTCATAGTTTGAATTTTCAAGTTCAACTATAATTTTTGATGTCATGAAAATTTTGTCACCAATTTTATTTGATTACTATGTATGTTAATGGATTCTAATATCATCACCTCTGTTAGAGGTATTTTTAATGATACTATGAATTCTCTTATTTCAGTACTAAAATTATGTTATTTATTTTATAATTGCTCATGAGCCTTAACAAGAATTCATATATGCATTAACAACAATTAATGAAAATAGGCCACAAATTTGAAAAAAGCGTAACAGGTGGTATGTGAGTGGTTTGGAGAAAGGAAAGGAAAGGGGAAAATGATATAATTATAATCTCAAAAATAAAATAATTTAAAAATTAATTATTAATTAATCTCTACTCAGTGATGAGTTGGTAAATGTGAAATAGTAAAATATGACCTATTTTTAAGAATTAAAATGAAAGAAACCCTAAATGGCCTAGTTCTGAAACTAGGAGGCAATGATTTAAAATCAGCCATTAAACTATATACAAAGAAAAACTGTGGTCCTAGTGAATGAACAATTAAGAGGCTAAAAAAGTGGTTCATCAGTTAGGACTCTTATTTATCTTTCAGAGGACCCAGCTTCATTCTCCAGGACCCCCCCCCAGGCAGTTCACAACCACCTGGTGACTCCACTCTTCTGGCCACTATAGGTACTACACTCACTTGCACTCTTCGCCTGTACACACACAAACCCGTCCTCTGCCACCCACCACTAACACACATACCCTAAATAAAAATAGAATATAAAAAGAAACAATGGAGAATTTCAGGAGAGAAATTAAATGAAAGCTATGTTTTTAAAGGAGTAGATACAAAGTCCAGAAATATAAAGCACAGTATCTGAAAGGAAAAATTGGGAAATTATGAGAGGATAGACAGGCCGTCATGAACTTAAAGGTAAACCCATGGCAAGCGTCTCATTAAAAGAGCATTCCAAAAAATTGACTATTCTCTAAATCTCCAATCATGTGTCTATTAGACCCACGGAACCACATTAAGCGGTCTAATAGTATATGATGATTGGAGATTTAGAGGGCAGAAAAATGGAGGAAAGGCAGAAGCCAGTCTGAAAGGAGTAGTGACTAAGTGTTTAAAAGCTTGGTGAACTATTTCTTATGAACTAAAGAGTCCTAGATATATCACAGTCAAGCTTCTGAATGCCAAATACAAATAGAAAATTTTGTATTAATACCTTAGCAACTTTGATAATGCTGAGCCTAATGATTATCTTACTGGATTTTTAAAATTGGGGTGAGATATCAATTTTTCTTACCTTGGTTTAAATCTCTATTAAACACGGATTATTTTAAAACAACTACCTGGATTTACCCGCTGTACTTTTGAAGAGCTAAATAAGTTAAGTTTAAAGAACTTTCTGGAGGGGGAAACAGAAAGAGCCCTGAATTCCTAGTCTCCTTCATTAGGTTTCAGACAGGCGGATGCTACATCGGAAAACTCTATCTGAAAAGAAAACGTGTTCCTTTTCCTAACAGACAGCAGATGAAGCTCTCAGCTGAGTGACAGTCTTAACACGATTTGGTGAAAGCTCACAAAACTGGTATTTTTATGGAAATCTACACTATACATGTACTGAGATGAGAACGCAACGGAAATAGGCATGGCAGAAAAGAAGGTGTTCTACCATATTCTCAGACTGTCAGACTTTCGAAGCAATGTCTTGTTATGGGCATCGGTTTAAGTTGACATTTGTATGTTTATATTAGAACATTAATTATTTTGAAACTGGTCTTATAAGTTCTTAAGCTGGGTTTTATTATTGGGGTGAGATATTATTCTAGCATCCTTTTGTGGATGATATTTTTATTTTAGTTAGTTTACTATCATGTTTACATCAAACTGTTTTGTTCACTAGATCTGTATGTTAAGCATAACAGCCCTTTCTTTTTGAAAAACACATACCTTAAAAAAATGGATATTGACCCAAATTGCAATTCCTGTTCTGACACTGGGCATATTTGTGGCTTTTCTTATAACAGAGAAAACTAAAATGATAGGCGACACAGGGATTTATAAAGCAAGAGCTGTGTCTTCCCAGGAAGCAAGCAGCTTTCTTTAGCTGAACATTGATACTCAAGGTAAGGAAGCCTTGCCTCCTCAGCCCAACACTCACCTGAGACTTTACTCACTTGTAAACTAATCTTTTCCCACTTGGTGCTCTAACTTTCTGCAGACCTCTCCCTCTTCAATTAACAATTAGTGTGTTAATGCAGATGCAAGATTTTTTGTTTGTTTTTTGAGACAAGGTTTCTCTGTTTAACAGTCCTGACTCTCCTGGAACTCACTCTGTATACCAAGTTGGCTTCGAACTCAGAGATGGAACTGACTGAGTGTGGAACTTTTTCATTTACTGCCTCTTAATGGTCCCTGAGACCACTTTCCATTTTAAAAACCGGGACTGCTTTTCTGTGTGGCATATGGTTCTAAACCATGTTTCCAAGCCCAGATGTGACTATTACCTCTACCAATTATGATCTTGTTATTTGTGTTGGTAGAGGAGGTGGATAGTAGCTCCTCCAGACCCTGGTCACACATCTGTTTTGTCTTTTTAAAAAATCTAAGTAGACATCAAATCTCAACCAAGGAAAGAGATCACCAGAAACAGAATGACACATTAAAATATAATTTCACAACAATTCCAATGCCAAAGTTAGCCTATCTTAACGCTGTCACTATACGTACATTTGAAAAGGACCAAGCCCAATGGTTCTCTGTATACGGGTCAGTCCTGAAACTCATGCTTTAATTTTACATTGTAAGTTTGTCTAACAATATCTGTTCCATAATTTTTTGAAGTAAATAAAATGGTACATTTTTGTTAGCTATCTTTAGGTTATCTCCCCTAAATGCTGTTAAGAAGATTTTATCTCAACCTGAGTGTCCATAATTAATATTTAAAAGCAACAGACTCAATTAATTTTAATGAGTAAGGTTAAAATTAACATTTCAATTAATTTTAGAGAAGCCTGCCAGAGGTAAACTCCAAAAATAGTCTTTTTCTTCTTAAATAAACACTTTCTGAATCCTTAGATTTTAGCTTTGAAAAAAAAAGACACAGAAGCAACTACTCTTGTCTCATCCGATATAACCATAAATATATAGTCACACATGCAAAATAACCCTAAATACAGTCACACACATAAACATTTTCACAAGCCATTCCAACCATGGTTATCAGCACAGAGTGGGTAAAGCCTTGAAAAACTGAAGTGGCCAGATCTTTTGCTCCAGGTGTTCCAGGGGCAAAAATGGTTTTTCACCCCATTTACTGCCTTAGGCATCATCCCAGGTTTATAAAAGACTGGCAGGTGGCAAAGTAATAAAGATAATACTTTCATGGTTATCTGCATCATGGAAGATTGCCCCAACATCCTTGGCTCTCTATCTAAACAGCTCAAGAGAGAACTCCAATGGCACAAACCTTTTCTGTCCCATGGCAGATGCCCCAAATAATTCAACAGAAACCCAGATTTCCTCAAAAGAGCTTCCAAATTGTGAAGACCTGTCCTAGGAATGACATTTGTTAGATCATGGACCTTTAATATGTTCTTTATAGTTGAAAGTCAGACGTCTTAAATTGAAGAAATCTAGCTACTTCCTCCTTAGAGGTGAGAGACCCCCTCAATAAGGATTCAAATGCACAGGTCAACGAAGGAACAGTGAATTCAAGACAAAGAAGAACTAACAACATCCCTGAAGCCTTTGATTGCAAGAATGGCAGAGCCATATATCCATCTCTGCTGTCACTTGTTGTAATCTTTTTGTACACTGTGAAGATGTACAAGGCGCCTTCTGCATGGTTTAATAAAGAGCTGAGTATCCAATAGCTAGGTAGGAAGAGGTAAGGCGGGACTTCCAGGCAGAGAGAGAAGAAGAGATGCCAGAGAGGAGTTAGAGGAAGCAGGATATGCGGGAAGAAAAGTAAAAGCCACAAACCACGTGGTAACATGTACATTAATAGAAATGGGTTAATTTAAATTATAAGACCTAATTAGAAACAAGTCTAATCTAAGGCTGAGATTACATAATTTTTTTTTTTTTTTTTTTTTTTTTGGTTTTTCGAGACAGGGTTTCTCTGTGGTTTTGGAGCCTGTCCTGGAACTAGCTCTTGTAGACCAGGCTGGTCTCTAACTCACAGAGATCCCCCTGCCTCTGCCTCCCAAGTGCTGGGATTAAAGGCGTATGCCGCCACCACCCAGCTTGAGATTACATAATTAATAAAAGGTCTCCATGTAGTTATTTGGGGGCTGGCAGTACAGAGAAAGTCTGCTACAGTTTCCGACTTTCAGTTATGGTCAGGTTCTCAGTGCTTTCTAGAGTACTTTCTCTCTCTCTCTCTCTCTCTGCCTCTCTCCCTCTCCTTCTCCCTTTCCCTCTCCCTCTCTCTCTCTCTCTCTCTCCCCTCTTTTCCTCCCTATCCCCCTCCATGGTCATGCTCATGGTCACTATGTATCTCTAATAATAATACCCCAATATTTTTTAACAGAAGAACCCCCAAAAGACAAATTCATCAAGTTGCAACTGCCCCAAATTCAAAAGAACCCAAAATTGCTCAAGGATTCAAAGGCAAACAGGAAAGCAAATCATGAGGTACACCCAGTCAGGGAGATTTACCAAGGGTCAGATGTTCTCAGGAATCCAAACAAAGTTCAAACTTGTTTTTCGTTTTTCTGTGAAACCAAGTACAGGTAAAAAATAATAAATAAATCAAAACAGCTGATGCTGCTGAGATAGAAAGTTATGAAAATGTCCCCAGAGAAAAATGATTTTAAAAGCTTCTGGGAACACCCATCTTTCCTCTCACTTAGGGTTAGCTTACTGCCAGTGGCAAACATTTCAAAAATGTGTCTCAATCAATTTTGTTATCAAACTGCTATCAAAAAATGTGCCACCATTTTGTTATAAAACTTGAAGATGCCCCAAGCCAAGTTTGGTCACCTATTCTTAATAAGCCAATTAAAAGAGTCAAATTAAAGATGAAAGCAAGACAAGGTTTACTGCATGTGGCCACATTGGGAAGAGAGACAAAAAGATTCAGCGATACTCCACCACAACCACTGCCAAGTTCATCCTTGGGATCCTGAAGTGATGTAAAGCCTAAATAGAGGGCTAGGGGTATGCACATCTAAGCAATCAAGGTCAGGGTGTGCTCCTGCCCACCACTGACCATCATTGTCTGGGCTTCAGTCTCAGCCTGTAAGGTGTCTGGCAAGTCATTAGAACTGTATGGTACCTCTTTCTGGGAGACAAGTTCCCCCACTCTGCCCTGGGTGGTACCTTTCTTTCTCATAGCAAGAGATTCTTGCGGAGGTTACCATTTCTTTGGGGTCCATTTCAACAGACAGATTAGATCTTCATTTATGCCATATCTGTTACAATAAGTGAATGTTTTAGTAACTATTGATCGGCAATCAATGGAACAAATATACCAAAAGGATTGGAATCTACAAAGACTATAGAGTAAAATCAACCAAGATGATTTAATGGGAAAGTATGAAGCATTATTCTCTGCAGCACTCATCTTGGTCTTCAGAGCAAGTTCAAGATAGCCTTCACAAGACAGTGATACCTTGTCTCAAAATGAAATATACAAAAAGCGGGAAGGGAGCTCCAAGCCCACCAATGCTCCATGGACATTGAGGAACTTTAAAAAGGGCGGTGTGGTAAGAAGAAGGGAGAAAAGGAGGGAGAACAAGAACATTCACTTTACAGTTGTAGCATGCACAACTTTCAATCTTCTTGCCCCATACACACTAAACTAAGAGAAGGGCTGTAGAGATGCTCAGCAGTTAAGAGTAGCTGATGCTCTTCTACAGAGGAACAGGGTTTGATTCCTAGCACCCACACAGTAGCTCCCAACTGCCTGTAACTCCAGTTCCAGAGGTTCCTGGGTACCTGCTACTTACATGGTACAAAGATATTCATACAGGTAAAACACTCATACCATACACATGAAACAATCTTAAAAAAAAAAAAAACACAACAAAAAAGAGCATGTGGAGCCGAACACTGGCTTATAATACTTTGAATGGAAAAAATGATGAAGTACAAAATAGCATAGAAATAACTGGTAATGCTGGTAAAGATTTTGGGGGAGCTCTAGGCACTGTTCCTGTCTTTTATTTTTGACTTATATCAAACTTGCACTTTTGGTTGGCCCTGTGGAAACACATCTTTCTGCTGTTTTCAGCAAAATCTCTGAATAAAATGTAAAAGTCAAGCTGGTATGTTGTGTAGTGAATAATGGCACTTGCCACTCAAGTCTGGTGAGCTGACTTTGATGGCCAGAACATATATAAAGGTGGAAGGGGAGAACTAACTTCGAAAGTTGTCCTCCAAGCACATGGTGGCATGTATGTACCCTCCCCCCCACACACACAGACTCTAATAAATAAAACTGTCTAAATTATAAAAATGCCAACTACAAGAAGCTCTGAAAATTAAAAACAGGAGGATCTTGAAGGAACCCAAATGATTAAAGGACCCTGTGCTCATTTTGTTTTCCAACTGTCTTTAGAATCATGTGTGTGTGTGTGTGTTTACATAATGAAACAAGAAGTATTTAAAAATATATCGTGTTTACAGCTTTTTTAAAAAAGGTTAATTTCATGCAGTAGGATCAAATTCAAAGGCATATGAGTAAATTAATCATTTTCTAGTTTGTCTACTTCTTTAAACTCTTAAAAAGATTCATTTTTAGTTTAGGCCTGCATGTTTGTATGTTCACTACATGTGTGTCTGGTACCTGCGGAGGCCAGAAGAGAGCATCATATCCTCTTGAACTGAGGTTACAGATGGTTTTGAGTCACTACAAGTAGATGCTAGGGATTGAACCCAGTCTAATCAATCCAGGAGGAACAAGCCAGTAAGCAGCAGCTCCTGTTCCTGTTTCCTGCCCTGTTTGGGTTATTGCCCCAACTTTTCTCCGTGGTGAATTGTATCGTGAAGTATAAGCGATAAAGAACCTTTTCTGTCCCAAGTTGTTTTGGTCATGTGTTTTATCACAGCAGTAGAGACCCTAAGTCACTGTGCTAACAAATTAATTCAACAGCAAAAATAATTTTTAAAATTTGTGATAAAAGAATGTGTACATTTGCAAAATTTCACAAAGAGTGTATTCAAAGAGTGTACTGCACTTTCCAACTTTAACAAAGGATCTGCCTAAATATTTTATTGCATGTCAAAATTTGTTAAGTTATATGAAAATTAACTTGAAAAGATAATATTACAGAGTATTAAAACTGCCAAGAAATATAACTGCTGGCTTTTCAGCTTTGAATGCCTACTTTTCCTGATACCTGCAGAAAGTTTGAATATTTGATAAGAGTTACGGATTACTATGTTAGAATGCCTGAAGTGATGAAGTATAATTTTTTTTAGTAAAGGTATACAAACACCATAACTTTCAGAGTAAATATGGTTGTTCCTTGGGTTTTGACCAAACATCGTAATAGTGATTTCTATGTTTGTACAGAACTTAAGGACATAATTACTGGAGGTAGACAAGTTTAGATGTACAGTTTCCTCAGGTGCATATCAAACCAAGAGTACAGGTGATTCTTGATCATCCATATATACTTAGAAAATAAAATTAACATTATGGTAAGGCAGTGCTGCAAAGATGGCTCAGTAGGTAAAGGCACTTGGCACCAAGAGAGATACCTGTGTTTGATCCCCTGGGACTTACTTGGTATAAGGGAAAATCAACTCCCTCAAATTGTCCTCAGACTCCCATATGTGTACTGTTGCAAGCATTTGCAACACACACACAAACACACACACACACACACACACACAAAAGATAAATGTAGTAAAAAAAATTTATGTCACGGTAAGAACCAAATCTCTTACCCTTCAAAATCATACCTGGTGCTGGTAATAAGAACTGAATGGGTCCTACCCTCAAAAATGTGAGACAAAAGTGGAAGGAGGTTAGGGAAGGTTACATGCTAGTGATGTTATAAGATATGTAGGCAGCCAGGCGATGGTGGCGCACGCCTTTAATCCCAGCACTCGGAAGGCAGAGGCAGGCGGATCTCTGTGAGTTCGAGACCAGCCTGGTCTACAAAGGGAGTTCCAGGACAGGCTCCAAAGCCACAGAGAAACCCTGTCTCGAAAAAACAACAACAAAAAAAAAATATGTAGGCATTTGGGGCCTAGAGGAATGGCTTGGTGGTTGAGAACACTTACTGCTCTTCCAGAGGACTCTTTATTTCCCGGTACCCACATCTGGCAGTTCATAAATGCTTGTAACTGTAGCTCTGGGGATCTGGTTCCTCTACGCTCTGTGGGCACATGTACTCATGTGCACATACCCACGTACAGACACAATTAATTTAAAGTAAAAATATATTACAATATGTATGCATTTTAACTAGGCTTCATTGTTATAAAATTTTATACAAGTACAAGATGAGAATGCTGCAGTATAAGATAATGAAGGAAAGTGTGTAAGACTATCAAGACTTTTTGTTTCTGGTCCTTAGTTTAATGAAAAACCAGCTTCTCTATCAAACCCAAATATTTTAATCTAGATGACAAAGATGGTAGAGGTAGTATCTTTTAAAAACTTAATTGTTCTTTAACTCAGTGACACTTTTATTCTTGTATTTTTATAAAATGGCATTTTCCTTTCAATGAAAAATTCTTGCATCGCTTCAAAATCATTTTTTCATTCTTTTCTGCAGCATCTTCAAACTTTCCTGAGATTCAGCACGTGTAAGATTGCGTCTACAGAACACAATAGCTCTAGCCTCAACCTCTGCAACTTTTCTTTCTTCACATCTCTCATTTACTCAGCTTTCCCTGGTGTATTTTTCAGAGGCCAGTAGTTCATGTCTTTCAAATGCAACCAGATTCTTAAACCTAGCCCATTGCTGCAGAGCGTTCTTCAACAAAGACATATAGAACCTCCTGGGATCCATAAAAGAGAATATTGCTCAAGACTTTTCACTGGCATTGCAGCTCAAGAAAGCACATAAACTTTTACTGACAAGATCATTGAGAAGAAATTGGGGTTATATTTACATGAAAAAACCGAGTCCACAAATGAAGGACATAGAAAATACTTTCAAGGTAATACATGCAAATTACATATGAAGATAGAGAAAATATGGAAGGTAAGTTTTAAAATTTCCATCTGATACTAAAATAATAAAAATACGTCATTCAGTAATTATACTCACTTTATGGGGATGAAGAAATGCCCTAGCACTTAGGAGAACTTGCTGTTCTGGTAGAAGACCCGGACCTGGTTCCCACCACCCACATGGTAGATCATAACCATACATAGACATGCATGTGATGCACATACATTCATGCAGGAAAAATGCTCATACACATAAAATGAGTAAATCTAATAAAGTAAAAATACTACCTTGTCCTATATGAGAAAATGTACTCTCTCTCTCTCTCTCTCTCTCTCTCTCTCTCTCTCTCTCTCTCTCTGTCTCTCCTCCTTCCTTTTTCTCTCTTCCTCTCTCTCTCTATAAGTATGAGATAGGTAGATTAGATAGATAGATAGATAGATAGATAGATAGATAGATAGATAGATAGATAGATAGATAAGAGATATATAAACACACACACATACAATGTTCCCATGAAATTAACTACATTCTTGATTATATAAATAGATCAGTCCTGTTTGCAACAAAGAATACCAAAATAAACCATCTTATTGTTATCAAACTTTGACTAACCCAAGATAAATCTAGGCATAGTCCTCTAGAGCTCAATTTACCCTTGAATTCCAACTTAAATTGGAATTTGGTGATCAGACTGCATAATAGTGGTTTAATGCTTAATTTAATATGCACTTCAAATTTTAAAACCTTCAACATGATCTAGATTATTTTTATTCCAAGGATTACTATAGAAAATGATATATTAAAAACTCTTCTGAAATATTTAAATCTATTTCTCTTCATCCTAATATAATAGTGACCATCCATTTTCTAAATGCATATTTTCCTAAATGTCAAAAAGTATTCAATCAGTATAAGAAATATCCTCTTTGTGATAAAAATCAAGCTAACAGTCTGTTAGAGCAATGAATCATCATAATGATAAACAAATTACTGTCCTTGGTAAATTCAATAAACACCATTTAAAAGGAGGGCAGAAGCCAAACAGAAATTACTAATAGAGATAAATCAGGTAGTTAGCATCATCCTTTCAAACTGAGTGTGTGTAGTTTAGTAAACATTAACAGCTTCTGTGCTTTCACAAAAGATACATTAGGCACCACCCAATACTCCAAGGGTAAACCTTTAAGGAGTTATATAAAGAATGATTTGTCTTACCTATGCTTATTACAAATATTTACCCTGGCATGTTAACATGCTTCAAAACGATCAATAGAATAAAGCATGCTGGTCCATCAAGTATAATGTAGAAGACACTGTCAAAATATTATCTTGATCAGAAACCCAAAATTTGTTCTTTCTTTCTCTGGACAATAAGTTCTTTATCATAGTTTAGAAAATAAAATTGAAAAAAAATCTTCTTAGGGTAGAAGTCAAGAGACCTTGTTCTTTTAGAAAACTTGTTATTGAACCATATTATGATGTAATTGGATTTCATAATATCTACCTCAGTAAATCTTTGCAAAGTATATAATAATAGAATCCACAGTCAGATTTTAAGAGACAACATTACAGAAGCATCTTCATCCCTTCTTCCTTGTCGCCACACCTCTATGATGGTTCTAAATGCTTTCCAATAGCATAAGTAAGACTTTGATTGATACTGATGTTTATGTCATATTATCACACAGTATAGACTCATTTTTGACTGGTTTACTTTTCCACAATCTTATTTGAGTGATTCATATACGTTGCTGCATATATTGTAGTTGCTTTTTGTCTTTGTTACTAAATAGTATTCTGTTGTGTAACTTATAGATCTAGTGTCTATTTTTCTTGCTTCTGAAATCTTAATTGTTTTAGTGTAGGGCTATCACAATCACAAGCCATGATACATGGGTCATCCTGATAAGTGCTTTGGGCAAACATGCCATTATATAGCAAAGAATGGAATTACTAGATAATATGTCATTATTAATTTGTATGTATATTTTCAAAATTAAAAAAATGTAATGAATTAGTTTCTCATCTCAAACATATGTTAATAGATATACATACAACACACATATAAATACATGTGGTGAATATGTATTAATAAACAATAGGATTAGTTCCACTCACAGTATTTACTATTATGTGATCATCTGTATTTTTATATACTATGCAAAATTAATAAAGGCATTAAAATGAGGAGCAGTAGTCAAACATAAGTATAGAAATGTTAATTTCCACTTCAAAAATAGCTCAACACCAATAAACAGGCACTGTTTTTCTTAACCACGTCATAGTAATTGAACTGAGAAGCATAATGTGAGACTGAGAAGCAATTATCTACACCAGCAGATAGCCAGTGTTCACCAAATGACTTTGCTGACATTTTAGGGTGATTTCAATGATCTATTAACTTGAATGGGACTTGTACTGACTAGTTTTATGTCAACTTTACACAAGCAGGACTCATTTGGAAAGAGGGATCCTCAATTGAGAAAATTTCTTCTTCACCAGATTGGCCTGTGTGGAAGTCAATGGTGCATTTTCTTGATTGATGATTGAGCTGGTGGTCCTGGGTATTATAAGAAAGCAAACTGTGAAAGCTAGGAGGCTCAATCCTGTGAGCAGCATTCCTCCATGGCCTCTGCAACATTTCCTGCATCCAGGTTCCTGTCCTGCTTTCATTCCTGCTTTGACTTCCCTTGGTGATGGACTGTTCCTATAAGTGTAAGACACCATAACTCCTTTCTTCCCCAACATTTTTATTGTCGTTTTATTATATAACAGCAATAGAAATTCAAACTAAGATGGCACTCAACTATGATCTCTGTTGTTTGTGGTTGTTGTTTGTTTACATTTTACCTATCCATATCACATTTGAAAGAACTTTTGTTCATAATATGACAGATATCCATCACCAGAAAAAGAGGCTCAAATCCATCATCTTTATGGGCTTAATTTGTATATCATCTGTAGTTGTTGGGGAAAAAAATGGTCCCATAGGGAGTGGCAGTATTAGGAGGTATGGCTTTGAGTAGGTGTGGCCTTGTGTCACTGTACAGGTGGGCTTTGAGATCTCCTATGCTCAAACTATAGCCAGTGTCACAGTTCACTTCCTGTTGCTTGAGGATCAAGATGTACAACTCTGAACACTGTCCAGCATCATGTGTCTGCTCACTACAATGAACTAAACCTCTGAACTGTAAGCCACTCCAATTAATGTTTTCCTTTAAAAGAATTGTCATGGTCCTCTGTGAGTTCGAGACCAGCCTGGTCTACAAGAGCTAGTTCCAGGGCAGGCTCCAAAACCGCAGAGAAACCCTGTCTCGAAAGAAAAAAAAAAAAAAAACCAAAAAAAAAAAAAAAAAAAAAGAATTGTCATGGTCCTGGTGTCTCTTCACAGCAATAGAAACCCTAAAATATGTTCTCTAAAGCTTTACATATGTAGTTTTTTTTTGAAAAATAGTAATCTTCATTATGATCAGTAAGGAGTAAGTAAAATAAATCACACTTTAGTTACTACCCTAAATATATATAGTAGTTTGGGTGTAATTGGAATCTCATAGGGAGGGGCACTGTTAGGAGTGTGCCTTTGTTGGAGTGGGCATGGCCTTGTCAGAGATTGTGTCTCACTGCCCCAGGTCTACCTTTCTTTCCTACCCACTCAACTTCATGTCCTTTAAAATTGTTTTTCATGTTCAGTGCCGCTTTTTTCATAATAGGCAGGAAATCCAATCAACCTAAATCTCTATCAATTACTTAATGGATTAAAAAATATGAAACATGCATAATTAAATATTATTATTCAGCTGTAAAAAATGAAATTTACAGGTAACTGGACAGAACATGAAAAAAAGATTGAGGTCACCTAGACATAGAGTGACAAATGCTTCATGTTCTCTCTCATGTGTGGAGCCTAGTTTTGAATATTTGTTTTATGTTTATCTGTTTTTATTATTCCTTTTGCATACATAACATCCTGACCACAGTTTCCCAACCCCCACCACCTCCTCTCTCTCCCAGATCAAATTCTCCTTCATTTCCCTCCAGAAAAGAGCACTATTTCCAGGAATAGCAGCCAAACATGGTCTAACATTTTACAGTAAAACTAGGTACAAGTCCTCATATCAAGTCAAGTTTACTTTTTGGTGTGTGACCCTTAACTCCCAGAGTGTTTATGATTTATTTATAAATTATTTTAATATTTAAATGAGGCTCTCAAACACAGCCTTAAAGTATCTCCGTGACTTGGTTACAACTCCAGAATTCTGGTCTTTTTTTTTTTTTGAGACAGGTCTCACTCAGTAAACAAGGCTATCCTCAAAATCATGGCAATCCTCCTGTTTCTGCCACCCAAGTGCCAAGATTATAGGCAGGCGCCACCATGCTAGGTTCTGGAGTCCATAGAGAGGGTCTTATCTGGTTCCTCATCTTCAGGACAGAAAATTACCACACAGAAGGGTTGAGGAGGGATCTCCCAGAGCGTAAAGCTGGGGCCCCGCACTCAGTGGGCCCACAGAACCTTGAATAGCATCCACCCTGCTGAGACTCAATTACACAGAAACAACAAACTCAGGGCTTCCTTCCATGAAAGAACAGCCCTCTTCACTGTCCAGGTGGGATCTACAATACATATAACAGACAGTAGCTTTTCCTTAAGTAATAGCTCCAATAGCTAAGAAAACAGGAGGCAACAAACTGTGTTCTTAGACACTAAATACAGGCAAAGTGTTCCCTTCTCCACAGTCATGAGAAACAACCAGTCAGAAGTCTGGGTGGTCTTATTAGGACTGAAAAATCCAAGCATGACATGCTTTAAATGACAGGGACATATTTAGCCCAGACTTTTGGCTGTCTAAGGACTGGCCACTATCATGAATGACAACATAAATATCCAGAGCAGGAAGTTGATGACCAGCAAACTATTTCTGCCAGGACAAGTCAGACTTTGTCTCAAAAAGTAAAAAGCTGAGATAAAGCTCAGAAGCAGAGCATCTGCCTGCTCTAAATGCGGCCCCAGTATTCTCAGAATTTTAAGTCAAAAATAAAAGGCTAATGTTGGTAATGGCAAGATACAAATGGAGCAAAGATTCTGCAATGATTTTAACTGGGATGGCTGCGTTCCTCATAAGAATTAATAAAGAATAAAAACTTCAAAACTTCCTGGAAAAAAAAAGTATCTCAGTGACAAAGATAAACCCACCAGACATTAAATGTTTTAAAGAAAAGCTCACTTTTCCTTTATATCTAACATTTAATGTCTATTTACCATAAGTTGGAGTATTTACATAACACACACACACACACATATATACATACATACATAATACATACATAAAATCTCAGTCTTTACCCCTAAGAGAAATGACAATCTCCTTTTGTGATTAAAATCTGATGTAAAGCAGCAAGACAATCAAGTCTATCTACCAGGCTATGGTATATATTCAGCACATGGAGATGTCTATATTAAAAGTATTTTCATTCTTCTACTATTTTCACATAATTCTCAATAATAGTACAAAATATCACCAGTCTTCCAAGACCTAAAATAATTACTTCAAGGAATCTACTGCCTCCTTAGACAGTGATTTGTTAGTAACTAAGGTGTGGACATGCATCCCAGGTGAGTCTCTTAAGACTAATGAACTTGCCGGGCGATGGTGGAGCACGCCTTTAATCCCAGCACTTGGGAGGCAGAGGCAGGCGGATCTCTGTGAGTTCGAGACCAACCTGGTCTACAAGAGCTAGTTCCAGGACAGGAACCAAAAGCTACAGAGAAACCATGTCTTGAAAAACCAAAAAAAAAAAAAAAAGATTAGTGAACTTGCCAAAAAATTCACAAAGAAGTCACATAAATTTAAACATCTGTAATGTATGAATAAAGGTTTGGAGAGATGGATAGCAGTGGAAAAACTAAGTGTGTCCAAGATCATGGAGGAAATGCACAAGAATGAGAGGATTTGAAGCAAGGAAAACAAAGGACATTCTTAATACAATAACAGTACTTGCGGCTGAGAATGATGTTTGCTTATTTATTCTACATATAGTATTTATCTTATATGATCAGTTTCTAGCATCAATGCTGAGTAAACCTACCTTAAAATGGATGGTAGATAATCACATACTGCTGATATATATGGGCAGGAAACTAATCCCATTAAGGAAGACATTTTCCTAATGCCAGATTAACAGGTAAACTGTGTAAAGATAAGGTGGGTGGGACCTCTGCATATGAAGAGATACAAGTGAGTACGGGCTAATCTAGGTAAAGACTAGGAATAGGCTACTCTATTTAGCTGTGTTGCATTGTGAAATAAAAAATTAGTGAGGTGTAATATTAGCAGGATTTTGTTCTAGCAAGGTGCCTGAGTTCAATATCCAGAGGACAGCTCACAACCATATATAACTTCGGCACCAGGGCATCCAAAACTCCCTTCTGATCTTCATGGACACTAGGAACTCGCATATATGTGAGAAAAATACTCATACATGAACTAAATTTAGAAAATGTATTTTTCACAAATGAGTACATATCTTTAAATATCTTGTTTTCCCACCTCCATTGATATTTCCTACTCTCTTCTTTGTCCTAAACAAGGAGCTCAAAATATAAAAAGTTTTTGAAAAGTGGGGAAATAATTGAATTTCTGGACACTGTTAATTAAATGACACCATAGAAGAATAGAATATAGAGATTAGACATGCCCAAATATGTAAGGACATGGTCTGTTCAAACCAGCTGGTCACTATATCCATGCTGCACAATGTTCTGAAGCACTATATTTTGTAATTTTTCCCATAATTTATTTGGTAAAATAGATATAACAATGGTTTCTTCACAGGATTATAAGAAATTTAAATAGGACATGTGACAGTATCACATGTATTATAGTTAGATTTTTATGTGTTATATGTAGCCTGTTTGCATCTTATTTCTTACTTACATGCAGTCATGGAAATAGCAAAATAATATATGCATGTGTGAGTATCTTTTTTGGTATTTAGTAAATATTTATTGATAACCATAACAGAAAGAACTACTGAAAGACAGTGGGTTATATGAAAAAAAAATACAGAGCTAGAAAAATTCAAAGTAGACAATAGATGTAAATTCAAAACAGGAGAGAATAGAAGAGTAGAAAGCCTTTTGAAATGCTAGAAAAAATCAACAAACAAGTAGACCGTATTTATAAAAATACAAGGGGTGGGCAGCACATGCCATTATTTCCAACACTCCATGGACAGAAGAAGCAGGTATATCTGTGAGTTTGAGGCTAGCCTACGAACATAAGGCTTTAGCTTGAGACACTAGGATAGTTTACCAAATGCCAAATTATCATTATCAGAAAAAATGAAAGAAAAAGTGAACTTGTGCATAGATTTTTTTTTTTTAGATTTACTTATTTTTAACTGCATGAGTATTTTGCCTGCATGAATATGTGGTATGTACTACATCATGTTCATGTCCGGTGCCCATGATGGTCCAAAGGCAGAGTCAAATCCCATGGAATGGAATTGTAAATGTTTGTGAGACAACCATGTGGGGGCTGGGAACCAAATCGGCCTCTGCAAGAACATGTGTTCTTAACCACTGAGCTATTTTTCCAGTCCCCTTGCATCCTTTTCAAAATAACAATAATAGTCTTCCAAGGTAGTGAATTTGTTTCTGGAGTCTGCAAAATCTAGGTTTGAATCTTCAGTCCATTTTAGGGGGATTAACCTTGACAAATCTTCTAAATTCTCACACATACTATCAAGGGTAATAGTACCTGCTTCGTGGGCATAATGTGAACTATCCAGCCAGAAATTACTGTGTTTAACCACAGATTTCCAAGCTGGTGACAGTGTTTTGGGAGGTTGTGGAATGTATGGGAAATGGGTGGATATTAAAGGTTACAGTTCAGCCCTTCTTAAGGTTCTGTTCTTTGTTTTCTGAACTTTGTAAGAAGCTGATCCTCCAAGATCCTGACACCATGGACCAAACCATTTCAGCTACTATGCCTTAATAGTAAATACACCTACCAGAATACAGTATATTCTCTAAACTGTTAAACAAAATCAGTACTCTCTCCCTTAAACTGCTTCTAGAAGTCTCTCAAGCTAAAACATTAACTACACTGATAGAAATAAAGTAAGTGCTCCCCAAATGGTACCATACCTTTGATTAATGTCTCCATTTTATAAATTTAAAAATGCAGCAATTAATCATGTAAAATATTTTTCAAAGTCACAAATCTAGTAAATGTTAAAACTTGAAATCAAGTCCACGTTGAACAGCCAGCAAACCTACATTCTTTTTTACCATATTGTGTTAGGCTTACAGTAGAAGCAAGGGATTTTAACATCAAAAGAAACACATTTAGCCTCAATGGCAAACACAAGGATCATTCATATTGTAGATGCCATGGTTTCTGAACCAACCACAAAGGAGACAGTCTCATCAATTTTTAGCCTCCATAAATGCTACAAAATATTCCTTGAAACCTATACTCTATATTGTATGGGGGAAATTAACATAAAAGTATTGACTTTTAAAAGGTAAATGTTATAATAAATGTGATCATGGCACTTGTATGTATATGGTTTTAAATTCTGGAATTTTTACTTATTAAATCAGTTATTTAATATATTTAGAGTTAATATTCCTCATCTTTAAAAAAAGACACTTAAAAGTCTGTGGCTAGTAAAGGAAGTCTGAAAATTAATAATATATAATGAATTGTCTGTACATGTTAGCTATCTTAGATACTTTATTAGTGATGATTCATCGCTGGTTCTCACTTCTTTTACTCATGGAAACTCACTTCCCAGCTTTCATCCAGTGAGACATATTTACATGAATAGCTCCAGTCAATGTTGTATGAATAGAAGTATCAGAATTTACATAGATAAAGAGGAAAAAACAAACCAACAAAAATACTACATGACCTCTTATTTCTGCTCTGGTAATCTGGACCTATGTTGAAATGGCCATATGACAAAATAGTATGTTTGACTAGGCTTGGCTATCTTAGAAGTTATGTGGTAGAGCGTTCCTGATTGCCCTGTACTAAATATGAGTACTGAGCAATATATAAGGTATTATAACCTTGAGTTTCTGAGATTTAACATTTGATACATGACCCTGGCTGGCACAACAAACTCCACCCTCCCTAGTGTAGATATTGTTATTATCATCCATCATCATTTATATTTTCTTAATTTGTATTTGGTATCTATCACTGTGTTATGTTCTTATATTTTGCTTTATTTATTTTTTTAACAACATGGACAATATAAGTTGATAGACTTGGAAAATAAATACTTTAAAAATATTTTCTCACATTTAAATCTTTAAACTATAAGGCCTCAATTTCTTGTTTATGATTTTTTCTCAATGTTATTTTATTTGTATGGATGTTTTGCCTGTATATCCGTGTATCATGTGCCCAAGGAAGCTGTAAGAAGGCATCAGATCTCCTGAAACTTGACTACAGATGAGACATCATGTTCATGTTGGGAACTGAACCTGGGTCCTGTGCAAGGGCAGCAAGTGCTTTTAAGTACCTCCCAGCCCTGGCATCCATTTCTCTCTTTATTTTTTGTATTTTGGGGGGGTTGTTTGTTTGAAACAGGGTTTCTCTGTATATCTCTGACTGTCCTGGAACTCATTCTGTAGACCAGGCTGAGCTTGAACTCATAGAGATCTACCTACAACTGCCTCCCAAGTGTTGGGATTAAAGGTGTGTACCACCACTGCCCACCTGACAGCCATTTCTTGATTAGTATTTTGAGTTCATCATAAAATCTAGATTTGAATCATATTGTGCATATAAAGGAAGGATATTCTCTCATTCTATATGTTGCTTCTTTAATCCATTAACTGTGTCCTTTGCTATGAAGAAGCCCTTTAATTTCATGGAGTCCTATTTGTCAAATATTTGTCCTTATTTCTTAGGAAACTGGAGTCCTAGTGAGGAAGTCCTTGCCTATGCCTGTAATTTGAAGTATTTCCCTATTTTTCTTTACATTTTAATAGGTTCAGAGTCTAACATCTTACAAGTTAATGCCTTTGATTCATTTAGAGTTGAATTGGGGGAAATGTGACACAGGAATCCAGTTTCATTGTTTTATACAAATGAAGGGAAAAGTATCAGCTCAGGGCTCCTGGGACCAGGTTCTCTGTAGATAAGAGATTTTCCCCAGAGGGACAGAAGGCAGGGATAAGGGGGAAAGGTAGGAGATAAGGAAAGAGGAAGAAGAGAGAAATCAGGCAAAGGGGACAGGGGTGTTTGTCCTAGAGGGACAAAGGATTACCTCTGGATAGAGTGGAGACAGACGTGGCACATAGGCAAATGGCCCTCCCTTTATATAGGTAAAATGAGAAACTCTGTGTCAAGATGAGGTGTTTAATTTTAATTGGGCGTGTTAATTAGGTGAGCCAAAGCAGGCTGCTGATTGCTAAACTTTGGAGGAGGGATTGGTCAAATAAGGGAAAAGACCTGGTGGCTAGCTTCAGGAATGTGATCTAATGGTTTTTAGCAAGACAGAGGGAATTGGGGAAAACGGCAAGGCCTGCTAGAGCCACATACTTGAGTGGGCTAGTGTCCCTTCAGGCTGTCATTTTTCCTTATGTATATTTTGGCATCTGTCTTATGGTTACTACTGCTGTGATAAATCACCATGACCAAAAGTATCTTGGGGAGGAAAGGGTTTGCTCACACTTCCACAGCACTGATCATTATTGAAAGAAATTAGGACAGGAACTCAAACGGGGCAGAACCTGGAGGCAGAAGCTGATGTGAAGGCCATGGAGGAGTGTTACTTACTGGCTTGCTAAGCCTGCTTTCTTATAAAAGCCAAGACCATCATCCCAGAGGTGACCCCACCCACAATTGACTGAATCGTCCTACATCAATCACTAATTAAGAAAATGTCCCACAGCTTGCCTACAGCCTAATAAATGGAGGCATTTTCTCATTTGAGGCTCCCTTCTCTCCAATGACTAGCTTGTGTGAAGATGACCTTTTTTCTCTGTAGCTCTGGAACGTCAAGATGGCTTTTATAACTAGCCAGAACAGCAGGCACCCCATCAACTTGACACACAAAAGCATCACTGTTAAACCACAACCTTTCCATTCTTGTTCATCCCCAAGAAAACATACTAATAAAAGTATCACAATATAAAATATTTTATAAAATTAAAAAGTCTCACAGCCTTACAAATTCAAACACTTTAAAATTTGTCTCTTCAAAAATACCCAATCTTTTAAAATCCAAATTCTTCATGAAACAACAAAATTTCTCTTTTTTTTTAAAAAACAAATGGCTATCTAGGACAGCACCTTTGACAAAAATCAGGTGACTGTAGCTCTGTGGCCTTACATCTGGATTTTCTATTATATTCTATTGATCTACATGTCTGTTTTGTGCCAAATCATGATGCGTTTGTTACTACAACTCTGTAGTATAGCTTGAAACCAAGTACGATGTTACAGTGAATAAACAGGCCAATGAAATGAACAGACAGTTCTCAAAAGATGAAATACAACTGGCCAATAGATATGTGAAAAAAGTGTTCAACATCACTAGCTCTTAGAGAAGTGCTAGCCAAAGCTACAGTAAGATTCTGTCTTATTCCAATGAAAATGCCAGACATTAGGGGAAAAGGTAACAACAAGTGCTTGTCAGGATGAATATACAAGGGCACATTTTAACAGGGCTGGAAGGAATATAATCCAGTCTAAGGCACTATGGGAAATTAGTGTGGAGGTTTCTTCATAAACTAACAGTAGCTCACTATGTAGTCATGGCTGGCCTGGAATTGAGAGATCCATTTGCCTCTGTCTCCTGAGTTTTGAGATTAAAATGTATACTACCATGTCTGGATGATGCTTAGATTTTGAAATACATACATAAAGCCACATGTACACAGAAATATATGATATAAAAGTTGTAGCAACCCTGCTTAAGGAGATAAAAACACCTAACAGGAGGGGAGATGGGTTGAGAACTGAGAGGTAAGGAGTTTGAGGGACAGAAGGGAAATATATACTCAACATAAAATAAATATATGCAAGAAAATTTAAAAATAAATAAAAAATAGGGCTTTGCAATTCCATACAACTGAGAATTCTGGAAATGAGAGCTAATAAAAAAGTTAGACCATATTTTCTTTGGTTCTTTATTATCCCAAGTTTACACAGAATTTTAGTGTTTATAAATTCTGAGAAAAAAACAAAATTGAGGGTAACTTAATACAGATTATTTCCAAAATTATAACATGTTCTATTAGTATAAAACATTTAAACAAACCAAAGCTGCCTATAGAAACATCATCCAAAACATACATAAGAATGTGTATTATCATTTTCAAACCAAGAAACTTAAGCAGAAAGCATTCTTTTTAAAAAAGAAATAGTTAGTCAAGTTAATCTCCATCTGTTTTCCTTTGATAAAATAGAAATCACACAATTAGCTATCAAGAGAGTTCCAAAAGGCTTAAATCATGAATTGATGCAGTGTGAACCAATCCTACTGTGTCTGAGAAACAGCAAAAAAAAAATTAGAGAACATAACATTAGTAAGATACTCAAGATATCTGTATGTGTGGCTCTCAACACAAACATTGTAAAAAGTGGATCGAAAAATGAGGAAATGAGGAAACAAATCATAGAAACAAACTAGTAAGGAAAGTGAAGTAAATACATATAAAACAATAATTTCCTCAGGATAGCCAGTGAGATGGCTCACTGGGCAAAGGTACTTGCTGTGGAGCCTATAGGCCTGAGTTCAGTTCTCAGAACCCATATGATGGAAGGATAGAACTGGCTCTCACAAGTTGTCCTCTGATTCCCACAGATATCCCTACATGGGTATATCCCACTCACAAATGTGAAATATTTTGCCCTGAGTTTATAAAGCAAAGTGAGAAAATTTCAGATGATAACAAAAGATAATGACAAATATTTAAAGTACATTCTCACCCTCAAATGAACAAAACTTAAAATCTGTGGTTTAATAGTTATATTGCTTTCAAAATAATTAAAAATTTGGAATACTAATAAGAGAAAATCAAAATAAAAACACAAATAGAAAAAGCTCTGAGGGGGCTGAAGAGATGACTTGGTGGTTAAGAGCCAGTGCTCTTACCAAGAGCTCTTAACCAAACTGAGCCAGGTGTGGTTCCTAGCATCTACATGGTAGCTCATAATCATCTTTAACTCCAGTTCCAGAAGGACATGATGGTCTCTTCTGGCCTTCATGGGTTCTGTATGCATGGGGTACATAGACATACATGCAGACAAAGCAATCAAATCCCTAAAATGAAATAAAAATTTTGTAAAAATATTTTTAAAGTGTGGAAAAATTGTAAATGTAGCAAATTCTAAAATTGAGAATTTTTTCAAATTGTTGATTTTAAATAAGGCAAAGAATTTACTCTTAATATAGGACTAAATTAATTTAATTTCAAGGCTGCTTCTAAAGAGTTACAATGAGTGATAATATGATAGTCGATGAATTATACAACCAAGACTATGGTAAAGGAACAGAGAAACAATCAAACTTAAAATTCTTTGCAAGAATATAGAGTCTGGCAAGAGGAGTGAAAAGCAACAAGATTCAAATAATTTTTTTTTTTACTTTTTTGTAATATTCTCAAATGCCAGGATTTGAGAGTAGTATAGTATTGTACTAGATACTGTTGTTTTATGTCTGTGTAAATAACATCATATGCTAGGAGCTGGAGATTTGGCTCAATGGTTAAAGAAAACTTTCTACTTTTGTAGAGGACTTGGGTTCAGTTCCTAGTACCCACATGGAAGCTCAAAACAATCTGCAACTTCAGTTCCAGGAGATCAATGCCTCTTTTCTGCTCTCTGTGGATATCAGGAACACATGTCATGCATAGATATGCATGCATACAAAACACCCATACACATAACTATTAATAAAAATTTAAAAGAATGCCATATGCTTTAAAATGCAACTCCAAACATTGAGTGCATTTCTCTTTCATTCAGATTTCAATATATATGATCCTGATCAGGGGGTTTTCCTTCCAGTAGAGACTCAGGGGTCAAATCCCCAATCATTTAATTTTATGTACCTGGATACCTGATAAATAGAAGGAAAGAGCATATGGAAGCAAATTGGAAAAGTTAGGGATTTGGGCCTGGAAATTTAGTGTAACATATCCCTAAAACTAATAAAATGGCATCATCTATATATAAATGTGTTAAGATAAGAATATGTGCTAATAAATAACAAATTATAGATTGATAGATATATAGATGCTGAATTAAAGATAGTTTATTGTTAAATACTGAATGTAAACTGTGAGATAGGAAGCTGAAAGTTTTCCCCAAAATATATAACCAAGTTATAGTTTAGTAAAAATTAAAAAATTGAAGTGATGTGAATAGTGAATTCAGAACATTTTTTGAAACCAGAAAATTTAATGGCCATGTTCACTACATAGAAAATATAACACAGAATCTGAGTACAATGTTTTACCATTTCTCCAAACTAAAATGGGCTGTATTCTTTATGCTGAAGCTAATGCCTACAATGTAAACCAGGCTTTTTATATGCCTATTCGTAGCATGTAAGAGAAGAATTTGAAATCAGTGATAGGAGAAAGCCAGATAACCTATAATTTAAAAGAAAAACAGCGTAATTCTTTGATGTGAGATGTCCTTCTGTATATGAGTTGCTTTATTGGTTGATGAATAAAGCTAATTCAGCCTATGTCAGGGCACAATAAAACCAGGCAGGAAATCCAATATATATATATATATATATATATATATATATATATATATATATATATATATATACAAGAACTGAGAAACATTGCCATGCATGAACACTTCAAAAAAGGGCTACCAAAAGACTCATTCCAGCCAAAAGGAAAACAACACTAGAAGGAAGGTGTGAGGCATAAAAACAATGGCAAACAAAATGGCATAATCATCAACTCCTTACAACTAATGATTTACTATAAATAAAATGTTATGCTTACAAAATATGTACCTATAAAACAGTTTTCACCAGACATGATAGACCCACTGTCCACATGAAGTCACAGTTGTTGTAAGTGCATGCACAAGACCTGCACATAAGAACCAAGACAGCAAAATTGTCAGTACATGTAGGGGAGGGACACATGAACTCCCATGCCTAGCTGAGGAGCTACTGACAATTAACGATTGCTGGGGAAGGGAAAATCTGTTTTCTTCAAGGATGCAGACCCCAGAAGGCTACCCATAATCCTGTAGATGGTCCTACACCTTGAACATATAGGCAGTACTAATTGTATTCTGTAAGATTTAAAAAATGAACATATAAATTTGAGATAAAAATGAGTTGAGGGATGGGGGAAATGGGAGGGAAGAGAATTAGGGATAGTTTGATCAAATACATTATATGTATGTATACAATTCTCAAATGACAAAAATGAAAAAAATCTAAAAACAAAATCCCCAATAATAGAAGAAATGAAACTTTAAATGAAAAGAGGAGAAAAAATAGAAGAGTGAGATCAAGTTTTCATTTTGGTTCTGGAGAGTTATAATTACAGATTTCATAGAAAATATAGCAGGTTCAGACTGATAAGAATGGAATATTTTAAAACTAAAATGGAATAAAGATTGTAAATTTGAAAAAAGAAGATATATGCCGGGCGGTGGTGGCACACGCCTTTAATCCCAGCACTTGGGAGGCAGAGGCAGGCGGATCTCTGTGAGTTCGAGACCAGCCTGGTCTAGAAGAGCTAGTTCCAGGACAGACTCCAAAACCACAGAGAAACCCTGTCTAGAAAAACCAAAAAAAAAAAAAAAAAAAAGAAAAAGAAAAAAGAAAATGAAAAAAGAAGATATAAATGAAAAACGAAAAATCTTCACAACCCAACAGAAAGCCAAAAGAGAAAAAGGAAATAACAAGCACCAAATTATAAACTAACAGAGAACCGGGCAATGGTGGCACAGGCCTTTAATCCCAGCACTTGGGAGGCAGACGCAGGTGGATTTCTGTGAGTTTGGGGCAGCCTGGTCTACAGAGTGAGTTCTAGGACAGGTTCCAAAGCTACAGGCAAATCCTGGCTCAAAAAAAAAAAAATACAGAGGTTGGCATGAATAAAACCAAATATTAGTGTATGTCAAGGTTTCAAAGTCTCGTTTTCTCCTTATTTTCCTCTTTCTTCGTCTATCAAAATTCAGAAATATCAGAGCTCTGTCCACCACTTACTGTGGACTTTCCAATGCTTCCTCGGTCATAAACCCCTGACTGGTAAGATTAAGCTCTTTTGTCAGACCTGTGTGAATCCTCCATACTTTGCCTTTAATTATTTTATGTTTTTCTTTCTCATGTTTTTGCTGCTTTCCCAGGATACACTGTAGATCAGTAATCAGAGTGAGCAGAATTCTTTAAAGATCTTTGGTGTGTTCTGCTTGTGATGTACTCCCCTTCAGGTGCTTGTCTGTCCCACTTGCTTTGGTCACCTTTATCTTTCAGGAATCTCCACTTTCTCTCCTCTAATTAGTGACATTACTGAACTTATCTGGATTTTCACTCCCCTCCCCAATACACCAGAATCATAGCCAAGAAGAACTCCATAGTGATGAACGGTCTCTGTCATATGGCTTTGTTCTCTCTCAGAGATCTCTGGACTTCATTTCCTGATGTCAAGGGTTTCATTTGTATTTTTGTTTTTTATTGTTTCAGGCAGAAAGTAAATCATATCTAGCAGTGACATTCTTCTGGACTTTTAAAGAAAAGGGGAAAAAAGCAGATTTAAGACCACCTGTGTGTGCATATGCATCTATGTGTCCATGTGTCCATGTGCATTTTAAGCCTCATACCTTATGAGATTGGCAGAGCATTCCCAGTGTAGTCAGTCAAGCCATTTCAATCGATGGCTAAAGCTGCTACTAGAGCTGGAATGACCACAGCCTGTTCAAAAGCTAACTGGTCCCTTTTCTCTCTGTGAATATGAAAGCTGCTTTTTTGCAAAGCTCCAAAGAGGAGCAGTCAAACCTCGGTGAATAGGAAAGAAAGTTCTTTGGGATGTACTGCAGAAGAACCCCATGGTCCCACTACGCTTGCACAAAAGTGTTGTGACTCAGCCTTTCAAAGACTCCAAGAAAGTCTGCTAAAAAAATGGCAACTTAACTCCCATACTCCTTTTCTCAAGACTTCCTGGTGTCAAAGAGTTCTAATGTACTTTTAAATATTATTTTATCCGAAGCAGAAATACTAAGTCTTCCTTATTCCTACTTGTTCCTTACCTGTGTTTCTCACAACACTGAATAAATTTGCCTTCCTTCAATACCCTGTTCACTTTATATTAATGGCTATTTCTCCTTTCTAATAGATTTCTTGATGAACAATTGCAAAATATGATTTTCACATATGAATGGGAGCTTAATCACTAATTAAGATCAAACTGCAGGTAGATCATTTTTTTTTTCTAACAATGAAGGAACAAATACAAAAATTTCCCATGTGGAAAGTGTCAATGTAACCTTCGACAATAGGGACTTTATCAGCTCCTGTTTGTTCCTTCCTTTTTGGCTTCTTGCTATCAAAGCTTTTAACTTTCTTTTGCATTTAGGAAAGTTTACTTCACCTGCATCCAACCTACCCCCTTCACATCTTCAGCTTATTTACCTACTCTTGGAGTGTCTTTAAATCTGTGTGGTGTCTTTACAGGAAAAGTGGTAGTAACTGTTGAAGAGTGTATTTTATATGGCTTGCCTTTTCCCTAATCCATTAATAATTACCTAGTGGGCCCATAAAGCTGAAAGCTGAGAAAGTGAATAGCACGTCATTATTTGTTTTGCCCATAGAGAAATAAGTGCACTTGTAAGATTTGATCCAAGAATCCTTTAAGAAACCGGTCCAAATGTCGTTGACTTCTAACTGAGAAGTCAATTCCTTCAATTTACGAGGATAATGCACCATATTTCATGAGACGAATCTTTTTCACTTTGGGGTTTTTAACAGTATTATCAACTAAGTATCAATTTAAAGTGCACTTAATGTCTATGGATCAAACAAGAATCCATTCATCCAAGATTCAAGTTACTTAAGCTTTTAGATGGTGAAAGTATGTATATTTGAGAAATAGGCAGAGGAGGGAGGGATGACGTGATATTAGTTACATGGGAAACACAGTGTTTATAAAATGATGCTCTTTCTATGAACAGATCAATGGATGGATGGCAATAAAAAAGAGCACAAATAATCTCAGCATAAAAGGAAATAAACAGGAAAGATCGTATAGATTTACATCAAGCCAGAAATGTGGCAAACAAGTTTACTGTGATCTTTATTATTGATTGAAGTGGCAAAGCTTCAGTTTTCTGAGGCTGGAATAAAAAAAGATAATTGGGCAAAAACTGAATCTGAAAAACTCAATTTAGTGACTAAAACACATGATTTTTATAAACAATTAAAGAACGGACACTTTAAACTTTGACTAGGTGTCAAAACAAGTTTAAAATTAGAGGAAGAGGAAGTCAAAGCAGAGTCTAGGATCACACATTGGCTTCCTACACTAGACAGAATGAAGATAATAACTAATGATGAATCTTGGGAAGAATATGTGATGCTTGATTGCTCACAGAATTTGGTGAGAAACAAGTAAAGAGAACAACACACTTTTATGATGATATTTAAATTATAGTTACTCATTTACCTGAATTGTGCTTAAAGAAGCTGTACTGTGGACTGGAGAGGGAGGGGGGAGGAGAGTGGGGCGTGGGTGTAGTGATGGGGCTGCGGCGGGGCTGTGTCCCGCCACCCGGCTAGCTTTACCCGAAATAATTACACGGAAACTGTATTCTTTTGAACACTGCTTGGCCCATTAGTTCCAGCCTCTTATTGGCTAGCTCTTACTTATTGATCTAACCCATTTCTAATATTCTGTGTAGCACCACGAGCTTGCTTACCAGGAAAGATCCTAACCTGCGTCTGTCTGGAGTGGGAGAATCATGGTGACTCATTGACTCGGCTTCTTTCTCCCAGCATTCTGTTCTGTTTACTCCACCCACCTAAGGGTTGGCCTATCAAATGGGCCTAGGCAGTTTCTTTATTAATTAACCAATGAAAGCAACAGATTAGAAAGAAATCACTCCCACATCACATGGGGAGTGGGGAGAGGGGCAGGGAAAAGGGAGGTGGGGAGGAGGCAGACATTTTTAATTAAAAAAATTTAATAAAAAATAAAAAAAGAAGCTGTACTGTGAACTGTGGCAAATGTACACTACGGTGTAATTCAGAGATCTGAAGTGGAAAACTGGTACTTTTTTATTGAAGTAGAATTTTCTTAGTGCTAAAAGGTCTTAAATGAGTAGTGAATCTAAAAGGACAGAGGAGGCTAAGAACACTAGAAACTTCCTACCTTCTAACATAGTGCCATATAAATAGCATTATTAATATAGGTTTAGGCATATTCAATGTAAAATTATCAGATTCTCCCTCCTTTCCATTACAGAGCTGGTGGGCTACACCTAGTTGGTGTTTTCTTTGTTGTGACAAGGGTAAGGCACCTGATTAATTTTTGCACCTAATAATGACAACATAGTCTTTTAAAAAATATAACCAAGATGCCCATGTTTCTGGTAATCCTGACTGCTTGAGAGATTGAGGCAGGAGAATTGCATGAGCTCAGGGATTCAAGACTAGCCTAGAAAGCACAATAAAACTTGGTTTCTAAAACAAAAGAAATGTGCAAATGTAGTTAGAAGCTACTGCAGATATAGGGGCAGTTAGTTCACAAGGCCATTAACTATACTCTTAGGTCATTAAAAAGTAAGCTACTGAAAACAAGAATAAGATATCAAATGCAGATTTTAACAATAAAATGTCTCTAGCCTGTAAATCATGATCATTGACGTGGTCTACCTCCAAGCTGCCTACTATTTAATCATACCAGTTAAATCTATCCAAAATAAATGATTATCATTCCAAAGCACCAAAGGAATAGTCATTCACAAAGGTGACAAAATATAACCTAATCCTATACTGTACATGAATATTTGTGTGTGAGTAGGATAGGAAGTAGACAGAAGAATTTTACTTGAGTAACCTTAAGGTTACAGAAGAAATCATGCAAGTTTCAGGTAGAAGTTTGCTTTTTATATACGTTTAAATTTACTCTCTGAAATTTTTAATGCAAAGTATTTTGCAATTAGAATTGTTGCTTCTTATATTAAAATGCTTTTTGGTACTTCTGTCTTATTTTTCCAGGGACATTTTTTTCTTGGTTCCCTGATAAATTGCCCCTTAAAAGTATGATAAACTATCATCATCATACAAATCTTTGTTTTATAACTATAAACAAACTTTACATGTGAGTGAATATTAAACAGAATAAATGAAATCACATGGAAACTGGATCCAGATTGCGGCCATAAATGAACTATACAGTCAATGTATCTGTACTGCTGTAATAGGAAACAATAATAAACACAGTAGGTCTTAAAACCTATTATATACTCTCTGGAATACATAACCCAGAGATAATGCTCTTGTACACTGTAAAGATTTATTCCTTATCATATTGGTTTAATAAAATGCTGATTGGCCAGTAGCCAGGCAGGAAGTGTAGGTGGGGCAACCAGACAAGAATTCTGGAGAGTCAGTCACCAGCCAGATGGTAGAGGAAGCAAGACTAGAGTGCCTCACTGACAAAAGGTATCAAGCCACGTGGTTAAAAATACATAAGAATTATGGTTTAATTTAAGTTGTAAGAGCTAGTTAATGATAAGTCTGAACTGATACACCAAACAACTTATAATTACTATAAGCCTCTGTGTGCTTCTTTTGGAATGAATGACTGTGGGGCTGGGTGGAACAGAAACTTCTGTCAAAACCTAGATAATCTAAAATTATTCTTTTTTAAATACGAAATTGAGGGAAATGTTTATATATCAATATAATCTTCTTTGTTATGCACAAGCATTGTCATAAATTGAAAAGTTTGAAAGTGTTTCTATTTTCCGTATAATTTTATTTTATTTATTTATTTTTTTATTAATTAATTTATTTAATTATTAAAGATTTCTGCCTCTTCCCCGCCACCACCTCCCATTCCCTCCCCCTCCCCCAATCAAGTCTTCCTTCCTCCTCAGCCCAAAGAGCAAGCAGGTTTCTCTGCCCTGTGGGAGGTCCAAGGACCACCCACCTCCATCCAGGTCTATTAAGGTGAGCATCCAAACTACCTGGGCTCCCACAAAGCCATTACGTGCAATAGGATCAAGAACCCATTGCCATTGTTCTTCAGTTCTCAGTAGTCCTCATTGTCCATTATGTTCAGCGAGACCGGTTTTGTCCCATGCTTTTTCAGTCCCCGGCCAGCTGGCCTTGGTGAGTTCCCGATAGAACATCCCCATTGCCTCAGTGTGTGGGTGCACCCCTCGCAGTCCTTAGTTCCTTGCTCGTGCTCACTCTCCTTCTGCTCCTCCTTTGGATCGTGAGACTTCAGTCCAGTGCTCCAATGTTGGTCTCTGTCTCTGTCTTCTTTCATCGCCTGATGAAGGTTAATATTCAGGGGGATGCTTATATGTTTTTCTTTGGGTTCACCTTCTTATTTAGCTTCTCTAGAATCACGAATTATTTTAAAGGGAGTGCAACTAAAGTAAAATGTTGGCAGTGTAATCGGAGAAATTAAAAAAAAAATCTGACAACTATAGAAGATAGTATAATGCAGAATCTACCCAAGATAATACTACTGAGCATTCCGCTAGAATAATGAGCAATAATGGGGGTAACTCCCCCAGTTAGAGAGTGGTGATTTGAGTCATTTCAATAAACATATTTGCTTCAGCATTTCTAGTACTTGGGTCTATGTTTGATTCTTTATCGTAGGCATCATTTCTTACACAGAGTAGGATTTTCACACACACACACACACACACACACACACACACACACACACACACAAAAAGGGAAAATGGTAGCAATGCCAGTTTACCAAAGAAAGTAATTAAGTCTTCTCTGTATCTTGTCCTTGGTTCTACTTCCATTAGAAAGTTCATTTGTGACTTTTAAAGCAATTGCAGGGCCAATGATACAAGTTAGTGGTTGAGTACTTGTGTATCATTTGAAAAGACTAGGATATAATTCCAGGAACTATTAAACAAAGAAACAAATAAAAGCAGCTGTGGTCTGGTATCGCATAGTTTATACTGGGTTACATATTATTCATAGGAGCAATAATAGCTAACATCCTCACTTATTTCTGTCTGGCAAATAGTTAGCAAAGTGCTCTTTCACATATTTTTCAAAACATATTTGAAGAAAAACCAGAAGTTTCAAAAGGTAGAGACCTATGTCCAAAAAAATCATGGTCAAAGAAGAGAAGAGCTGAAACTGAAACAAGTCTTTAATTACTCCTGCCTTTCTTTCATTAAATGTAAGTATAGAATTACAGATTATTGTTCACTTCTTATAACATGAGGTTAGACAGGACATACTAAAGACACTCATGACTCAAGCCAGGACACATCCTTCTGTCTCCTGCACTTGTCTGAGTTCATTATATAAATATTATATTTGTATAATTTAGTAGTATGTTTCTCATGGTTTTGTTACATGCCACAGAACGTAATGACCTCACATGTTCACACTTGTTATCATAAATAGCAAGATGCATAAAGTCACTTGCCACCAAGTCTGACCACCTGAGTTCAACTCCCAGGACCCACATGTTGGAGAGAACCAGCTCTCATATAGTTGTCTTCCAAAACATCCCCAACACACACACACACACACACACACACACACACACACACACACAAACAGATATGTCAAATGGAAAGATTGACTTACTTTTCAAGTACAGACATTTTGTTGTTTATACATACTACATTTTACTTAGCGTTCATCACCATTTAGGTAAATTACATAATCATAGGTACTGTAACAAACATGGTAGCGCACTTATCTTTTCAACATACTGATTTCATTTCTCATGTATACATGTGCAGAAGTAGAATTGCAAGTTATATAATAATCCTATTTTAGTTCTTGGGGGATTCCCATACTGTTCCCCATACTGACTATACTGGTTTGCATTTTTTCCAAAAGTGTATAAGTATTGCCTTTCTCCACAATCTTGTCTATGTTTACCGTCTTCCATTGTCTAATGATATCTATCCTAACAGACACGAGTTGATATTTCTTTATACATTTTATTTAAATTTTTTGATAATTATGGTTAGCATATATTTTTTTGGTTTTTTGAGACAAGGTTTCTCCGTAGCTTTTTGGTTCCTGTCCTGGAACTAGCTCTTGTAGACCAGGCTGGCCTCGAACTCACAGAGATCCGCCTGCTTCTGCCTCCCGAGTGCTGGGATTAAAGGCATGCGCCACCACCACCCGGCTTGGTTAACATATTTTTATATATCTATTAGTCATCTGTCCTCTGAGCAAAATGTCTTGCCAAGTCCTCTGTTCATTTTCTAATAGAGTTTATTTCTACTGAATTGTGCAGTTCTTGTATATTTGGCAACAATTCTTATCTGATATACGGTTTGAAAGTATCCTCTTCGGTTCCGTAGGTTATCTATTTTCCATTCTGATAACTTATCTTTCAATGTGTGGACTATTTTAGTCTGATGTAGTACTACCTGCTTATTTTTCTTCTTTTGTGCCAGTTTTCTTCTTAATCTAAGTAAATACTGCCAACATCAAACTTTTCTTAAAGATTTATGGATTCAGGTCTTATATTCAGATGTTAGTCCATTTTCTATCAAATTTGGGGGATAGTTAACATAGAACTTCAATTTCACTCTTTTTCATGTTGACAATTGAGTTTTATCATCAAGAGTTATTGAAGATTATCTTCTCTTCTTGTGTATTCTTGACACTGTTTCAAGTGTTCAGCAAATATTTAGTATAAGGGTTTGCATTCACTTATTTGCATTTCTATCTTTATGCTGCCAGTATCACATGGTTTCAGTTATTTTCTAGTTTAACTCTACTTTCTCACGTCACTTTGACTTTTTTGGGTCAGCTTGGTTCAAACAAATTCTAGGACTCCAGTGAACTTTTTTTGTCTCTCTTAGCTTAGTTTCAGTACTGCTGTTTTTGCTTTGGAGAACGGATGTTGTGGAGCACAAGCAAACCTAGAACTCACCATGTAGGTCAGACTGATCTCAAATTCATAATCTTCTTGTCTTGACTTCCTAAGTGATGCAATGTATCACTAGCTTGCACCTCTGGAATTGATGAGGATAGCATGATTCTGTATATAGCTTTGCATGGTTACAGGCATTATACCAGTCTTGAGTTCACCAATTCATGAACGTGGGTCTTTTTATTTATTTGAAATTTTTAAGCATATATATGTTTTTATGTCAGTTACAGACATTTTATTCCTAAGGATTTTATTATTGCTGATGCTATTGCAAACATTATTCATTTCTGTTTTGTGTAATTGACTGTCAACATATAAAAAGTACAACTGGTCTTTGGATGCTGGTTTCATATATCCTAAATTCCATTAAATTTTACTAATTTGAATAGTTTGTGGTACCTGCTTATACAATCTTTAGAATCTCTTGACTAATTTCTAAAAATTCAAAACACTATAGGCATTAGAATAAGATCCTTTTGATTTTACTGGGAAATGTTCTTTCCAATGACTCAGGAATTTTGTTGAAGATGGTAAGATATGCAAGAATTCCTTTGATGGTTATCTGTTTCTGAACCTGCACCTGAATAAAGGAAGCTGTCTGGTCATCTGTCTATCCATCATCACAGATACTATGTAGCAACCAAGTATGGCTAACCAAAGTAGATTCAGTTATGTCCCCATGGAGCATTTACTCATAAAACAGAAGTGTCCACTTAGACAGATACGTTTCGAAGTCTATACAGAATTGGAGGATGTTAGAAATTTTTCTTATCATTAAAAAGTTAAAAATCTTTCTATTCTATATCCTTTGCATACTATAAATGGAATATAGATATCAGGAAGACAACTCAGTTTTATATTTCTGCAGATTCACCATTGTGGATTATTTAAAAATAAACAACTAGAAAACATGTTGCTGTTCAAGTCATTTACCAGGTCTCCCAAAGAAGCACTTTATTTTTGGTTTCTGTATTGATAAAACTTAATCACTTATTCTTCTTCAGAGGACTTGACACTTAATGCTTTACTGAGCAAGCTGAAAGTTGCTGAATATGCTAGTGAGGGGAAAGAAAAAGAGAAAGACACACCGAGAAAAAAACAGATGCAATTCTTACATTTAGTCCTGATAGATCATGAAAACTAATGATATAACTTCCAGAACTGCATGCAAATCAGAACATTAATCTCTAGCAAAATGGTTTATATTATAGGAACCCACAAACTGATTTCCTTCAACTGCAGTAAATCAAAGATGGTGGGTATTTTCCGTTTGACTGATGAGTACACATGCCAATGGCAGGAGGGCAGTGACATATGGAAGAGCAATAAATTGTTTTCTGACACTCAGCAGCCCTTGCTCAATGACACTAACAGAAGATAGAAGACTTCAGGAGAAAATGCAAGCCTGTCTCTATTAGCTGCAGAGCTATCCCTGAGACAGCAGCTCCAAGGTGATTTGGGGCTCTGTGGTGGAGCTTGTGCATTTGGTCTTAAATAAATGAACACTCTGAAGGGAGAGAATCAATAGTATTTTCAGAGTAGCATTTACATTTTCTTTCCAATTATGGTATTCACCCAACAATTTATATTTCTTTTAATGGCAGTGGGTGATATTGCCCCACCTTTAGACTTTATGACACAGTGCCCATACAAATTTTACTAAAGCTTGTGTTTTTGTCCTCCTCAACATTATCCTTCTCTGTTTTTTTGTCTGTATAAATTTCCGTTCATAGTCAGGAAAAATGGTGAAAATTTATTCAAATGAATTAGAGATTGTGTATATTATACATAGTATTATAATTCATGTTCAAGAGATTTTGAGATATCTGGTTCTAAAACACCTCACTATTTTTTTCAATTTTCTCAACATTTCCCCCAAACCTTTTCGAATGTTATGGTGTTGCCACCTGGCAATTTTGGATTTTAATAGCTAATAAAATTCTGTCTAAAAGGAAAATTACAAAGTTTTAAACTATCAACTTTGAGTTATTTCTCATTAGACTTACATTGCCTTTGTTTACCTTTGAGCTCCCTGTCAAAGAACTCACAGACTCTAAAGTGTTAAGTCAGTTTAACTCATGGCTGACTAAGTACATGAGTCAAAATTAATCTCTGGTTCCAGTAGAACAGAATAAAAGTATCTTACTCTATTCAGCTACATTCTGTGACTTAGGTCTGGAATGGCAAGTTCCTGATTTTGCCTCAAAGAACCAACCAACCAGGGAGCTGGTCATTTTCATGGCTACTAGGCAGATTACTCATTAAGATACAAGTGACAAGTTGGCAATATACAGAGACAATTTGGACATTTTAATATAGAAATTAAAAATAACTTAGCAGATATGAACACAACATAATAAAAAATATGATTTAAGGTTCTTTGGTCTTTTAACTAGGAGCTGTGTTTGTTTACTAAAAGGGCTTTCTAGTCCTCTGAGTACACATTCACCTGCAAAAAATGCATTAGTTTTATATAAATTTATACTGAGATGGTAAAGCAGAAAGAGAAGTCAGAAGGTGCCTCTGGGCTCATGTCATTCCCTAGAATTAAAATAGCCACCAGAAACGGGTACCATATACCACATATGGTCACCACCAGTACTAATATGCACTATCACTGATATGTGTCATGCTATATCTGTGACCAATGACACATGTTGTTAGTATTGTGACACTGTAATTCACCATAGCCTACCCCTCATAAAGCAGGTATGTTGTGTGTCACTGCTAGAACTAGGAGAAGGTACCAAAAAGGCCCTGAATTTACCTATAGATGCCTGACCCCAAGTATAGGCTTATTTCACTTTGAGTCCTAGGTATTGCCACCTCTCTTCATATGTCACAGGTCTGATAACACTACCAGAACTGAAAAATCATTTAACTCCTCTATTAACCCCACACATGCTACTTGGAATGAGTGTCTTAAAGGTCCCTCACTATTATCAGAGCTCAAAACTTAAGTACATAAAAAAAATGTCCACCATTGGCTCCTATTGTCATAGTGAACATACAGTTATCATTCTCATCACTACCATTGTGCTGTTCCTAATAAGTAAGTCTCTAAGGCATTGTCATGACATGTGCTAAATTCAAAGCCATTAATTATAGCAAAGGAAGCTATGGAGATACTACATTCTGTCACCTAGCCAGAAACAAAATGACATAACAAATTAATTGTCTAAGACTTTCAGGAGATTTAATTAAAAAAGAATAAAAAAAAAGACTTTCAGGAGAAAGCCATTTACGCTGAAGCCACCTTACAAAACTGATAGATATAACTAATCCACCATACATGCAAGTCTTGAGGTGGGATCATGAGATATATGAAAAATTTAAAAAGTAACATGTAATATTCAAATCAACACACTAACTACCAATAGGCTACAAAGAAAATAATATAAATGAAAATGCATGGGAAAAGCCATAGAATAATTATTTTTGAAAGTTTAGTACAAGCCCCCATAATACAGATATTTTAACTTAGAAAACAATGATAAACTCATCAAAGAGACAGAGATCTTGAAAAAGAACAGGATAGAAAGGGAAATGAATTCAGCTATCAAAGAAATACATTTCAGTGTTTCTTAAAAGGCTAGATATTTGAAAGGTATTTTCAAATATAACAATAAAACAAAATTTGTTAAAAGTAAGAAAGAATGGATCATTAAGCAAATTCTAACCTTTTTGGAATTTCCCAAAGTGAAAACAATTCAAGACACACAGAAAACCTAGTCAATGAAGTAACAGCTGAAAACTTGTCTTGGGAAAGATCTGGCCATCTAAGTATAGAAGGGTGTATGAACTAAAATAGATATATTACAAAAGGTCATATCATAATGTAATTATCAAAACTAGAGAGCATATAGAGAATCTCAAACACTAAAATTACCAAATCACACATAGGCAAATGTTTATTACATGTACAGTATACTTCTAAGTAGAAGCCTTACAGTACAGAAATAAATAGAATGATAATTTTTGTTTGTCTTTTTCGAGACAGGATTTCTCTGTAGCTTCGGTGCCTATCCTGAAACTAGCTCTTATAGACCAGGCCTAACAGATTTTACACATTGAGCTCACTGCCTCGCCATGCTGGTGTGCATGGCCACGCATGTCTTTTTACATGAGTGTTGAGTATTGAACTCAGGCCTTAGGCTTTCTCAACAAGTGCTCTCACCCACTGAGCCACATCCCCAAGGCCAGAATGACTATTTTAAGGTTCAAAAGAAAACAATTGTAAGCCAAAAATACTACAGGATATTTATCAACCCTGACTGGAATTACAAAAGATGCTTAAGGAAAGTCTATATCCAACAACAGAAGAAACATAGTTACCCAAGAAAGCTGTTTAAAATACAAACGCACTACAGAAAATGAGCAACAAATGATACTCAAAATAAACAGAAAAAGATAATAAAATGACAGGTGTAAAATGTAGAGGGGCTGAATGGATGTAGAAAGAAGACACAGGGATACTTCTTATAAGAAAGAGACTTCAAAAAAGTCGCTTCTCTAACAAAAATAGAGACCACAGGTGAAATGTTGGAAAAAGGTAGCCCAAGTTGCTATGCACAAGCATGCCAAACATTCTTCTACCAGACAAAACAGAGTTGAGACAAAAAAAAGAGACAAAAGGTTACTATGTTATGAACAAGTAATCATTCAAAAATAAGTTTAACACAAAACCTTTCTTTAATTTTTGTGGTGTATGTGTGTGTGTGACTGAGTGTTTTCATATACGTGTGGGAGACTAAGTAGAAGGACTTGAATTTCACAACACCTAAATTTATAAAACAGATATTACTAGAGCAAATATAAGAAGAGGCTTTAATGCAGTAACAACAGGAAAATGTGAATATAATACCTCTCATTTAAACTATATCCTAAGCTTAGTGGACTTAAAGCATATTTATAGCTGCACATGGCAGTAAACAGGAGGCAGAGGCAGGAACATTTTGAATTCAAAGCCAGCCAAGAATATATTTAAATGAAAAGGGGGTGGGGAGATAGAGGGTAGAGATAGATATGGGGAGAGATACTGATTGAAAGACAGATCTACCAGACAAATAATTTACCAATTTACCAAACAGTACTAGAAACCCTAGAGCAATTGGCAAAGAAAATAAAATATATATCAATAGAAATTGAGGTTAAATAATATTTTTTTACAGATGATACAATTTTATGCAGCTGAAATCCTAAAGAACCCACAAATACTAATAGAACTGACTGAAAAATTTTGAACTTGCAGGATACAAAATCAAAATTAATAGTCAGGCAGTGGTTAGGAGCCCTTGTTGCTGTTATAGAGGTCCCAGGTTCAGTTCCTAGCACACACATGACGATTTACAACTACCTGTAACTCAAGTTCCAGGGATATGCTACCCTCCTCTACCTCTTCAGGAAGCAGGAACGCACATGGTGCATAGATATACATGCAGGAAAAATATCTATACATAAATAAAATATCAGTTGGATAACAAATCAAATTTACAAAAAAGAACTAAAAAAAATTTCTGTGACAGGTAAAAGTGAGCAAATAACCCTTTACTGTATAAAAATGCCAATTAATTTATCACCATTTGTGAATGAACACCATGTGCTAGATTCTGTAGCAAGAGGCTGAATCCAAAGTAATAAATGAGAAAGACAAAGATCTCCTCTTAGTGGAGCCCACATTTAGGAAATTGAAATGCGCTAAGGAACAGGAACAACTGTCGTTTCTAATTGGCATGCATACAGTAGTAGTCCTTGTCCTCATTGAACTCAGGGTTTGCTAGAAGAAACTAGTTAATTAATGACATGAATACTTTTACTTACGATAAGGGTTACAATGAAATGGCAAGAACATGGAGACTATAAAATCTTATAAGATAAAGGAAAATTTGCCAGGCATAGTAACAAAATCTCATGGTAGGCAAAGGCAGGGCCACCATCACAAGTTCCAGGTCAGCCGGGTCTAAATAGCAAGAACCTGTATTAAAAACTCAAAGCAGGAAAAGATGGACAGTTGGATCTCTAAAGTGAGAAAACAGGGTGGGAGAGGACTGTTTCTGGAAGGCAGTACATGCAAAAGACTGAGGTATATGGGTTTTTGCAACATTGGAGAAAATGCAAACCTACTGAGTATGATTGGCACACAGTAAATGAAAGGTATAATGGCATAGTAACGTACTGAGGTGATGGGCAATTTTCAGATCAGAGCCCAGTTGACAGTTTTCTATTGATCTTAAAATACAAATGCATTTTAAATACGATTCAATATATTTCAAATATTGATGTGAAGGCTGAAGAGGTGATGGCACAGCAGTTAAGAGCACTTAAACCGCTCTTGCAGAGGACTCAGATTAGGCTCCCGGAACCCACATAGGGATGCTCACAACCTCCTGTAACTCCAATTCCAGGAATACAACAGTCTCTTCTGTTCTCTGTGGGCACCTGAACAAATATAATGCATATAAATACACAGATGCTCACACATATAAATAAAATAATCTCAAAAATGTATTGATTCAAAATAGTTATACCTATATCTCTTTTGAGAAGTGAGGTAAAAGTAAAACTATACTCACCAAATTTTTGAGTTATTGATTTTAACCATTATGATTGTGTACATATATGAATTGTTTTATTGAAAATTTCATAATTAAAATTAATCCTTTTCTCAAAGAACACACATCATATTCAAAATATTATGTTGTAGGAAAAGAATAGGTTCAATGCTATCTGCTTACTTGTAAAGTTGATGGGAAATGACATGGATTATAGCAATATTATTTTAAATTTCTAGGTCAGTTACACGTATTACATATTCTTAGGTCATATGTAAACAGGCAAAGAATTTGTATCTAATGATTCTAACCCAGATTCTGATTCACACATTTTCTTTTCCTCTTGTAGAGACATAATAAGGCCAATAGGACAAATAAGCATTTCAATCTTATTTTTATAAGACATCTTGAGGGATAATAAACATAAGGTAAATGTATTCTCCTTCAGTAAGATGCTTTATGAAAACATGTGTAGTTTATAAGGCAAACTATTTGTAAGATTTACTCTAATATACAGGAGTTATAATATTTCAGTGAACTTAAAGAAAAACTTTTGAGAAGACATTCACTGATGAGGACAGACAGAAGAAAGAAAGCAACTTCCATCTGAGTAGCAGGTGCCTTTAAATTTCCAGGGCACAATTCTATTTTTCCAGCAAGTTCTGAACACTTACCTGCTACAACATGAATTTACAGTCATTCCCTACATGAAGTGCAAGAAAAAAAATAATACAATAAATTGATGAGAAAAACTGCACTGTGAGTGTGAACATTTCTTTCTCAGGCTGTTAAACTTCCCATTCCAATTCCATTAGGTCTTGCTTTATTTCCAGTATTTTTCTTTCACTGGTATTTACTCATGATGCCTCCTTTATGAAACATTGATAAATGTGTGGGGTAAATGCATTAGTTTCTTTCTGTGTGATATACCATCCTATGCTTTAAACAATGAATGTGAATTCCAATTCGAGTCTAACATTTTCAGCTCTCATTTCTCCATATTCTGAGGCAGAGTTCCAATTTCAAATAGCTGCTAAACTCAATATACCACATATTTTAGATCCAGCCTATAAACTTTGAGAGTAAGTTTTTCTGACTTCTGTTCTTATCTCTAAAAATTCAGAGAAGAAAAAGATAAAACTTGATCAGTTTAAAACACCACACTAAAATAGAAGCTTAAGCATTGAGACAACATGCAATAAATGATCTAACTCTAAATTGAGATGTCAGCACTATGTATAGAAATTATAAGCAAAAGAGAAGTATTTATCACTCCTTGTGTACTTGTGTATATTGAAATAACCGGAGGATCTAGAGAAAATATGAAAGCCTGAATTATATTAACTAATTATTACATTTACTGGAGTTAAGATCTAAAAATTGGGATATCTAAAAAACTACCAAAGATATGCTAATGTTGACAAGCACCATTTTAGCTAGTAGTAATTGTTAATTGTTTAAAGTATATTAAGAAGACACATTTTCCAGAAATTTTATCTGCTGTAGTTGCTCAATAAATGTATCAAATTAAATCAATTACACAAAATTTCATATCCTAATTACACACACACACACACACACACACACACACACATATATATATATATAGATATATATCTATATCTATATATATATATATATATATATATGATATCAGGAAGGAAAGTGAGACTAATTTAATGTCAACTTGGGCTATACAGATAATTTCATGACAGCCTGGGCTACACAAACCAAAACCTTGCTTGACTGACAAACACTGAAACAAATCAAATGTTTTAAATTATTTCTCACAATATTTTTATCTTATTTTGAGCTACAATCTGATATTCTAAAAAACTCCAAAGCACTATGTTGTTAAAGCAGTATAAGTTGTGTGGTGTAGCTGTCAATCTAAAATTGTATTTCAAGTCTCTATTGTCTCCATTCACTTTACCATAGTCATGATTGCTCATAAATAATGGCAAAGTTGGGTGATAAAGAGAGTTAAACACATGCTTATCCACATGAAGAGTATTTGACTCAAAATAACTAGAATCTTGCCAACTGAATAAGACTGAAATGTAGAAAGGACTGGTCTAGTTATTCCATATGTGGCCATTTTATTGTAGATTCAGCTGAGCCAATGTCAGGAACTCCTTAAACTAAACTCAGCAATGTATCTAAGTATTGCATAGTAAATGCAATTATAGGAAGCAACTGTATACAAAAAAGAAATAATGACTTCACAGTCAATAATTCTGGTACCAAATGGAAATGCCACTACTTGATTATGGTTTTACTATGCTATACCTCAGCTTATTGTGAGAAAACATAAAGGAGCTGCTGAAAAGACCATGACTTTGATTTGACTGATATTCCATACTTATTTATAGACTATTTACTATAGTTCAAGTAAGATGCTAGGACCAAAAGATGAAGATGAAAAGGCAGATCATGCACTCAAGGGGACTAAATGATGCTTGGGGTGTTGACATGAAAATTATTGTGATGGAGTATGGCAATTAATGTAGTTTCCATGTGTGGTGGATGGACATGGGAAGGAAATCTAGGATGTCTAGATGAAGAAAGGAACTCCTCATAAAGAAGGCCATCTTACACTAAAATTGAGATTTCAAATATGTTTATCAGAGATATGATCTTAGAGATCATATTCTACATTGAACAAAAAAAATGATATAGATGAACTAAAGAAGAACAGTACTTTGAGACAAAATATTTGTGATAGGAGAATATAACCACAAGAAAACTAACAGAATCAACTAACCTGGGCTCACAGAGACTGAACCGACAACGAGGGAACCTGCGTGGGACTAACCTAGGCACTCTGCAAATATGTTACTGTTGTGTAGTTTGATCTTATTGATGAACTCCTAACAGTGGGAACAGGGGCTTTTTCCAACTCCTTTACTGGCTTTTGGGAATCTATTCCTCATACTGGGTTCCTTGCCCACCCTTAATACACGAGGAGGTGTTTAGTCTTACTGCAACTTGATATGCCAAGTTTTGTTGAGATTCATGGGAGGACTGCCCTTTCCTCAACAGAAATGGAGGAGAAATGAATTGGGGGAACAAAGGGGAAGATAAGAGGAGAGGAGGGAGGGAAAATTTCAGTCAGGTGAAGAAGGACACTTAAAAGAAATTCCAGGGGCTGGAGAGATGGCTCAGTGGTTAAGAGCATTGCCTGTTCTTCCAAAGGTCCTGAGTTCAATTGGTGGCTCACAACCATCTGCAATGAGGTCTGGTGCCCTCTTCTGGCCTGCAGACATACACACAGACAGAATATTGTATACATAATAAATAAATAAGTATTTAAGCCGGGCGGTGGTGGCGCACGCCTTTAATCCCAGCACTCGGGAGGCAGAGGCAGGCGGATCTCTGTGAGTTCGAGACCAGCCTGGTCTACAAGAGCTAGTTCCAGGACAGGCTCCACAACCACAGAGAAACCCTGTCTCGAAAAACCAAAAAAAAAAAAAAAAAAAGAAATTCCACACTAGCTCAGAATTGAGAATAATAGTTGGTTATTTATTTAGGGGTAGACTCACAAATCACAATCTTCTGCTGGAACGGAGAACAGCAACTGAATCCTGTAGCAGGAAAAGAGGCCAGAGGTCCCGTTTACATCGGCATAAATAGTATAAGAGGCCACACCCAAGTGGGCAGGTAACTTAAAGGCTACTGGCGGTAGGAATTCCTACAGTACCTCCCCCTTTTGTTTAAATAAGAGTTCTAAGACTAATACAAAATTATGTCCAATAAGAACAAATATATCAAGCAAGAAACGTGATAAATGTTTCAATAATTATCGTCCTAATGAGTTTAAGTCTTGTACAATAAATAATTTGGCCGAGTCATGAGAGGAAAGTAACTACAACTATCTAGTCTTCAACCCCATCGAAGATCTGAGAAGCGAAATAATATTACTTGAGTAAGCAGGAAGTGCAATCAATCAACTTCCAAAATGTTCAACAAATGACAGAGACAACTGGCTACCTGGGCAATCACTCAAAGTCTCATTTTCAATGTTGCAGCAACCAACTTTGGCTAAGGCCTAGAGTAACTGACAGATCATTTTCAGAGGCAGGAAAAATTTCCAAAACTGTCTTACCCTGTCTTGGCAAGATTTGACAGGTTTTTTTCTTGTATCCTACTTGTCCTGTCCAGACACCGTACATTTTTTTTTTTTTTTTTTTTTTTTTTTTTGGTTTTTCGAGACAGGTTTCTCTGTGGCTTTGGAGCCTGTCCTGGAACTAGCTCTTGTAGACCAGGCTGGTCTCGAACTCACAGAGATCCGCCTGTCTCTGCCTCCCGAGTGTTGGGATTAAAGGCGTGCACCACCACCGCCGGGCAGACACCACCGTACATTTTGTCAGTGGTCAATGCATGGGCAGTTCCTTGCCCAAAGGCCAGTTTTGCCAAGAAGAAAACAAGCTCCAAGTGGATGTAAACTAATCAATAAATTAATTATAATTAATTAACTAATTAATTCATTTATTAAAAGTCTTTTATTGCTTTTATTGAGCTATATATTTTTCTCTGCTCTCCTCCCTTCCTTCCCCCTTTCCTTCTACCTCTCCCGTGATCCCCATGCTCCCAATTTACTCAGGAGATCTTCTCTTTATCTACTTCCCATGTAGATTAGATCCGTGTATGTCTCTCTTAGGCTCCTCTTTGTTGTCTAGGTTCTCTGGGATTGTGAATTGTGGGCTGCTTTTTCTTTGCCATATGTCTAAAAGCCATTTATGAGTGAGTACATATGCTGGTGGGAGTGCAAACTGGTACGGCTGCTTCGGAAATCAGTATGGCAATTTCTCAGAAAAATAGGAAATAATCTACCTCAAGATTCAGTAAAGCCACTTTGAGTATATACCCAAAGGATGCTCAATCATACTACAAGGACATGTGCTCAACTATGTTCATAGCAGCATTATTTGTCATAGCCAGAACCTAAAAACAACCTAAATGCCCCGCGACTGAAGAATGGATAAAGAAAATGTGGTATATTTACACAATGGGGTAATAATGACATCTTGAAATTTGTAGGCAAATGGATGGATCTAGAGAACACCATATTGCATGAGATAATTTGTAACATATGATTTATAGAAAATTGTATTAGAAGGCAAGGTATTAGATGGTATGCTTTGTGAAGAATTTTAAATTTTTTTTCTCATGATGATGAACCAATAAAAATTTTGAACAGGGAAGTAAAGTCGTATTTTTTCCAGAAGGATCATTCAGGCTTTCCTGAATTTGGAGATGTGCTTTAAGCTGGTTAAAATTAAGGGAGAGAGAAGAATAAAGATATATTAAATATCATAGGTATAATCTGTTCAGAATTTTAGTAGTGATCAATATTGAGCATAGAGATCAAAACTTAACCTGTGGAGTTAAGTGAGTAAATATGCTTTAATCATGGGGCAGGAGATCTGGGAGTAGTTTTAGTTCAAGGACTTGGAAATCAGAATGGGTGGCAGCTCTGGCTTATCCAGGTAAGAAAATTTAAAAGTAACAAGTAGAAATGAGAACACCGTGAACCTAATGCTAAGCTTCTAGAATAGGAATTGTTTATGGGGCATTCATTTGGAAATTGAAAACATCTGGAAAAACTAATGTATAACAACTTATAAATTATAATTCACCTTATTTTTATACCAAGTATAAGTAGCTAAGATAGAAAATATATATAAGCAAAACTTAAGTAGACTAACTCATCTCCTTTGAATTGAATAACCGGTCCTTCCCTAGGGATTTCTCACATGTTTTTCTCTTTACCTAGGTACCTTGCCTGCATTTTTCTTCCTATCCTTGGCTTGTTTCATCTTTGAAGTCCTGATTTGAACATCTTCTAAGGCAAGTCTTTTCTGCTCATGCTGAATAAAAATCCCCAGCTAGTTTACATCATCTTTCTATTTGATATCTTCATAGACAACTTCTCAATTTCCAAGTAAATGCTTCCTAACAATTTATTAGATTATATTAGTTAATTTGCCTTTTCTTTTTTCTTTTCTCAGTTACCAATACTATGTTTCTCATGTTTCAACTTTTACATTTCCAGTTCAGGACCCTAAGTTGACAGCCCTATGAAGCAGAGAGAGAAGCACAATACTGACCTTGAAAAATGCTATCATTCAACAGTCATCGAGTGCCACTGTGTTAGGCTCAGTGCAATTCTAGCTACACGGAGACAGGGAGTAGAGTTTGGTGCCTGTTCCCCTTGGACTGAGAGACTTGCTGAGTGACATGCTCAAGGCCAACAGATCTTTTCTAAAGCTCCTACTTTGGGGTGCTAGAGGCAAAACCTCCTAGGCTGCCAAAATGTACTTTGTAGCATAATTAAGTGTATTAGCCTATGGGGGGGCTATTCCCTCTCACACCACCACAACCCCCTTTCCTCTGTGCCAATTAGCCAATCACATCAGATGATGAAGGCCAGTTGACACCAATGACAAAGTACCACCCATGGCTTAGGGATGAAAGAGATCATTTTGGTAAGTTTGTTTGTTAGATCAGTTTGGCTTTTGGCACACCCTTTTACAAAAAAAAGAAATCGCCTCACTGAGTTTTTTTTTGCTCTGTGAATTCCTTTGTGTTTGTGTGGTGCAGAGATTATTCTTTTCCAAACAAAGTGGCCTGTCACTGATGACTTCTTGGTTGCCCTTCTGGTACGCACAGGCCCAATGAGGTCTTGCTCCTTTTATTGGCTTCTTCTGGCCATAATCAACTGTTCCTACAATCTTGGAAGTTGAAAGAAACAGAAATTTGATCTCTCACAGTTCTGGAATCCTCAAGGCTTCAATCAGCACCACAGAGGTGAAATCCGTTTCCAGCGGGCTAGGATTTTTATTTCCCAGCTTCTGGTAGCTGCAACATTCCTTGGTTTGTAACTACATCAACCCAAGCTTTACAACCAACATCTTAAAAATCATTTACTGCTCCATTTTGCATCACCTTGCACGTGTGTGTGTGTGTGTGTGTGTACACATTTGAGATTTACTTCTCTCTTTAAAAGTAGGTTTCTGATGGCTTTTAGGGCTACCTGGATAAGCTAGGATAATCTCCCCATCTCAACAGCCTTGCATCTGCCTAATACCCTTTCCCTCTTTTTTTCAAACAAGATAGCCTTTTGACTACCAGAGATTACCAGGGGGCATTATTCAGCTTGCAATCGCATTCCTGCAAACCAAAGGACACTGAGAAGAAGCCACTGGTATTTTATCTTTGATCTCCAGAGGGCTCTGTTCAGGGGTCAGAAGGCTGGATCTGGAAAGTCCAGTTTTGCAGAGGCCTGAAGAGGAGCTTCCCTGGGTTCTTTATGCAGAGTTCACAACCACAAGGGATCTGACCTACTATTGCCCGGCTTATATGCAGGCTCCCTGATGTGTGCTCACAGGTCCTTTCAGGATGGGGGTAGGGTGGGGTGGAGGTGGGGGCCTCTCTGAAGCACTGTCTGAACCCTAGGCTTGCCTGAAGCTGCTAATATGTGAAGCAAGAAGGAGGTTCCAGGACGGTCTGGGGTTGGGGGGTGGGGGTGGGAGGATATAGAGGGCAGTTGCCTTTTCTTATAAAGAAGTGGTTCTCACCCTGTCTAATGCTGTTACAATTTAATATAACTCTTCATCTTGTGGGGACCCTCAGCCATAAAATTATTTTCATTGCTACTTCATAACTATAAATTTGCTACTGTTATGAAATAATAATGTAAATATTTTTAGAGATAGAAGTTTGTCTAAGGTGTAGTGAACAACAGGCCGAGAATCACTGTTACATATTATGATCTAAGATCCCTATTGCATAAATGATGAATGAATAAAATTAGTAGATTTTTATTTTAAAATTGATATCTAAATTTTGAGTAAAACTCTAATTACACATATCAAAAATACATTAGAGAGATGGTCATTGTGGTGCACACCTTTAATCCAAGCATTCAGGAGGGAGAAACAGGTGGATCTCTGTGAGTTTAAGGCCAACCTGGTCTATATAGTGAGTTCCAAGCCAGCTAGAGCTACATACTAAGATTCTATACCCCCTCAAAAAAATAAATAAAAAATTAACAAAAACACATTAGGTGACTGTAGAAATAGCTCAGTTGATAATGCGCATGCCGTGCAAACATGAGGGTCTGAGTTTCAGTCCCAGAACCCACATTTAAAAAGCCAGGCATGGTGGTGAGTGATTGTTATCACAAGCTCTGAAAGACAGGAACAGGAAAATACCTGGGCCTCCCTAGCCACCCACTTTAGCACACTTGACCAGCTCAAGGCTAATTACAGATTGGCCCCTCCTCTTCCCAGCAAAACACAAGCAAATAAAAGGAGACAGCCTTTGAAAGGTAACTTCTGCCTACCATATTCATACACAAACACACACACACACAGAGAGAGAGAGAGAGACCCCAAACCATACTAAAAATCCACATTGTTTTCAGGTTTTGCATATTTTACTCCTTAATATCCAAAGAAAAAGTAGAGAATGGAAATAAGGTTAATAAACTCAAAACAATGCAATAGACTCACAAATAATAAATTTCTGAGGTGATTTGAGTAACCTATAATAAATATATTGATAATTAGAAACTCTAAGAAATGCATGAACAGGGAAATACTTTCCATAAACGGAAGAAATTCCATTTGAGCTTTCACTATAGGAAACCTCTTAAGACATATTTGACAGATGTTAAAAGGCATTTAAAGCAGAGCATATTTTAAATTTTAAAGTGAATTTATAATTTAATAACGATAGAAAATTACAAATGAGTAAGACATCAGGCAGATTATGAAACAAATTATGAGAGATGTTTAAACACAGCACCATGTAGTGAGATTTTGTTAGTGCTGTAACAAATAAAGCTTTCCTGAAAACCAGAGTGTGGAGCTAAGCCATTAGTTAGCCATAGAGGCCAAACAGTGGTGGCACACACCTTTAATCCCAGCTCTCCGGAGGCAGATGTGGATCGATTTCCGGCAGTGAGAGGCCACCCTGGGCTACACCAGATTGATCCATTCTCAAAGAGTAACACAGTCAGATGGTTGTGGCTCACATCTTTAATCCCAGCACTAAGGGAGTGGGAATAGAAAAGGATATGACTAGGAGGAGAGAGAAATATAGGTTGGAGGAACAAGAGCTCCTGGCATTCAGTATGAGGATTCATGGAGACAGGATCTTGCCCACTTGTGTCTGAAGATTCGGTTGAGGTTAAAGGTCTCGCTAGAGGCTGGCTGCTTTATTTCTCTGATCTTTCATCACTTACCCTGATATTTGATGCTGGGTTTTTATTATTAACACTAATTAGGATTGCATTACAGCACCATTCTAAACTATAAAGGACCTTCCCTCAAGTAGACAGCATGCTTTTTAAATAGAGTGGCCAAAATAGATGGTATGGTGGCACATACCTATAATCCAAACCCTCATCAAAGATTTTTGTGGCATGTTAAATCTATGTAGCCTAGACTTGTCTAGAAATACTTATGTAGTTATATGTAGAACGAGAAAGTACATTCAAGAAATTTTCTCTCATATTCTTCCTAGTATTCAACTTGTCACTTGATGAATTAGAAGCAAAAAATCAATGATCAGTTCATTTCCCTTAATGATGTAAGAGCAAATAAAATCAATTAAATTAGTCTGTTCTGAAGTGACAGGAACTAGAACTTTTATCAAAGTAAGTAGAATATGACAAAAATGAATTATCAGATATTAAATACTGTTTCAATGCCTTGGTCATATTTATCATCAATTTTTAAATTAATCCTTAAACATCTTCATGATTTTCTTTCATGTTAACTTTTAATATGTTAGAAAAGAATAAACCTAAATAATAAAGTCTAGAATAAAATGCAAAATTCATACTTCTCCAAGAATGTTTGTAATTCTCATTACTATTGGATTCATGTCTGTATCTGTGATCACCATTGTAGCATTCTGACTCGTATTAGATCTTGATTGGCATTATTTTCCTAAATTTTAAAGAAATATCAGGTTTTTCAGTGTTTAAAATATCCATTCCAAAGATAGGTTTTCAATGGAAAACTAGAAACTCTTTCAGTGTGCTTTTAGCACACCTTGTTTCCAGTTCATGCATGAAGAGGACACCACAAATGTGGTCTTTGATGAAACACAGTTATAAGGGAATAGAAACAATTAAGTGAGAAGCTTGTCCCTATTATCTTGGGCAAATTCTATTCATAGATGTGTGTCTTCTATTCCACAAATTTATTCTTATCTAAGACACAGATTTGTTTTAATATGAGACAAAAGATATATTTTTTTTAAAAATCTCTGATAAAAATTCTAGAGTCTTAAAATGGGCTAATGTCCATTTAAGGCCATAAGTTTGTGAGTCCCTAATTCACTGCTAACAAGAACCTTGAAGTATGTATTGACTTAAATTTTTTCCATACAAGATGTGATCTACAATTAAACAAAAAGGCATCAGTCCATTTAAAAAAGAATGAAAGACTGCTGGAACAACAAGATGGTTAAGGAGATAAAGGTTCCTGCAACTAATCCTGAAGAACTAAATTCAATCTCCCAGAACTAATGTGATGGAACAAAAGAACTAACCCTGACAATTTGTGCTCTGGTGTCTGTACAGGAACATATACACATACACAGGTAAACAAAATAATACATATTTAATTTTAAAAATATGAAAAGGAGGCTAGAAGGTGGTTCAATAGTTAAAATTACCTACTTCTTTTGTGATGCCCCAGTTTTGGTTCCTAGCACTCATATCAGATGACTCACAACCACCTATAAGGTTAGCTCCAGGGAATTCCACACTTTCTTCTGGCTTACATGGGCATGTACTCATACCCACACATTCTGTGGGACAATGGTCTTGTACCCTGTCATTTATATTGTTTTAATAAAATGTTGATTGAGCAGTAGCCAGGCAGGAAGTATAGGTGGGGTTACCATGCAGGAAGTAGAGGTGGGGCAATGAGAACAGGAGAATTCTGGGAAGAGGAAAGACTCAGTTTGTAGTCTTCATCACTGAGACACAGAGGAAACAAGATGAGAATGCCTCACTGATAATAGGTACCAAGCCACGCTGCTGACACAGAAAACAATTATGGGTTAATGTAGGAATAAGACTTAATAAGAAGCCTGAGCTAACAGGTCAACCAGTTTATAATTAATGTAGACCTCTATGTTTCTTTGGGGCTGAAAGGCTGCAGGATCAGGCAGGACAGAAACCTCTGTCAATATACACACAATCAGCTTCTTTTTGTAGCAGATGAAGAAAACATAAAGAGTCGCAACTAGTCAAACTACAGAGAATGATTGATCAAGGAGTGTCCATTTGATATCTCTACAACAAACTCCTACACCTAAGGCTCAGGGAATATCACAGAAGTTGGAACAGAAAGACACTAAGAGCACTAAACGATCAGGGAGTCTACTGTGAGGTAGTTTCATCTATATATGACAAGAAAGCTGTACCCATGGAATCATCAAAAAATGACTGATTATATAATACCCAACAATGATACCAATTGACATTCCAATATCGATTAGGAAAATGTGACAAGGCAGCTGGGCGGTGGTGGCGCACGCCTTTAATCCCAGCACTTGGGAGGCAGAGGCAGGCGGATCTCTGTGAGTTCGAGACCAGCCTGGTCTACAAGAGCTAGTTCCAGGACAGGCTCCAAAACCACAGAGAAACCCTGTCTCAAAAAACCAAAAAACAAAAAGAAAAGAAAAAAAAAAAAGAAAATGTGACAAGGCCATCCCAATCTCTAGATGAAGAGCTAAAGGAATATAGATGCTGAGAAAAAAATTAATCTTTTCTAAGGATAAGGCCCATGATATATTATTCAATCCAAAGCAGTTAGCCCTAAACATGTACACATATGAGCAACACTAAATGGACAAAGCATGATATATTTATTTATACATGTATTAATAATCAGAGAAGAGGTCATGAATTTGAGAGGGAGTCGAAAAAGCACTTGTTAGGAGTTGGAGGGGAAAGGGGGTTGTAGAAATATTGCAACCCCCTTTATGTATGAAATTCTCAAAAATTTAATTTTAAATTTTTAAAAGTAGGCAGAAGATGCAATCAGGCAATTCACAGAAAAAGTTAAAATTCAACTTGTTAAAGCTCTTCAATTTCACTCAAAATAGAAAAAATGCAAATTAAAGCATCCCGAGATACAAGTTTTCATCATTTGGTTTTCTTCAATATATGATTTTTTTTTTTTACTTTGAAAATATAAAAATGTTATAACTGATAAAAGGTAAAAGTTGTAAAGGTAGAGTGAGAGGGAAGTGGAGGGGCCTAAAGGTCATCACTTTATATTGTAAAAATTGAGAAATACTTTCTAAAACTGATAAGGAAATATAAGCTTATGTCAATTATGAAATAAAATATGGGTAATCAAAAATGATTTTATTTTAACCATGTAGAAGAGGAGGATATAGTATAAGAGGCAGTTCATCTTTTTTCATAACAGAGTGAGTCTCTATTACTTGAAGATAATAAATCATAAAATAGAAAGGTATGTATCCTTCAGAGTTATTAAGAAATATGTGAAATATTAAAAACAGGCAAAAACTATTACATTGAGAAGTGGAGATATTTCAACTTCTATCTCCTGTTGAGTTCAAATAAAGTTTAATGCAATGATTTTTATTTAAAATTATATTGGGTTGGATCTCTAACTTATGATCTAGGGTACTACAGAAAATAATATGCGGGGCTATCGTTTTTCCAGTCCTACAGATTGACAAAAGCCACTTACTTGCTCTGGGCCTACATTCTGAGACAACAGTGGATTTCATGAGGCACAAAAAGCTATTAACATATTAATACAACATATGGTATTTTTCTAACAATGAGCCTTGCACTTTCTTACAAGACCATAAACCTATTATGACTGCAGTATTGCCCAGAGCACAGCAAGAACGGATGTGTCAACTGCCTGTTCTCATATAGTAACTATTTTGCTGAGCGGTAGCTCTTTTACTAGTTAGATGGCCCAACAACCATCATAGCAATAAAAGGCTCTTTAGAATACTAGCAAAGCACTTCGCTGCCATTTTATGCTTCTAAGGAAAAATAAACATGACTGAAAGCAAAACTAAATTTTACAAGGACATACTGTTTGACTTTATGAGATGAACCAATCTATTCTCTGTCATCATTAAGCTCTATCTATCTATTAGGCATGTAACTGCAAAACATATATTGATAACTTAGAAGATCATAATATTGGTACATAACATCACCGAATTTCTTTGCATACTTGAGGCATTAAGGATAAAAGAGATTTGAGTAGAGAACTAACTTAGATAGAAAATTTAAATTTGAAAATTTCTGGTTATCTCTTGCCAAGCAAGATGCATGGAGGGAAGGAATCACAGTTCAACTCTGTAATTGTGATGTAAAAATTCAGTAAAATATATGGATTGGGACAAAGGTAAAGATGAGGCTGCTGCCAAAATATAACTGCAGAACAGTCACATGACTCTGTACATTATAAAATAATTATAAGAAGAAGACAAACCAAGCTTATGAAATTCACTCATTTTCTATCTAGTCTTAAGGTGGGGATTATTTATAAGTACAGCGAATGCACCTAAATACATTCTTACAAAAATACTCTGAAAATCTTTGATTTTGCACACAGACCTTTGTCTTAAAATCATAACCAAGGTTGACAAACTGCTACTTGAGTCCATTTTGATTTCCTGAGACTCCTTCCTGAATCCTTATGGTATCTGTTGAAAAAAGCAGACTCCAGTACCTTTCAGGTCAGGGATGTTCTTTACTTCTGTTTTTATTTGGAGCCAAGGGTTCACAGGAAATACTTGTGTCCCTCACAAAATAAAGACAGAAATAAATCTATCTCATGAGAAACTGATGAGAGTAAGGGAAAGGCATTTATAACACATCTGTTTAGTGGCTTCATTAAGTGGGGAATATTGTCACCAGAGAAACCACATTGTGTTGTATCAGGAACATGCTACTTTTCTGAGCTGTAGCACTCTAGCAGTGAGAGCCACAGTAATTGCAAAGATGACTTGGAAGCATATGTTTGACTAATCCTCGTGTTGATAAAAAATACAAATAAAAACAAAATCATCATCCATGCTTCTACATGTTATGGAGCATGATCAGTGAATAAGCTACTGTGTAGAGTCAGTGCTCTTTTTTTTTTTAACAAATTGTACTAATGTGTGAGGAATATCTCTGAAAGAGGAAAAATTTTAATGATTTTTTTTTTATCCAGAAAAGCACAAATACATAATATTTAAAAGGAAAGTTAAGGCATTGTAAGAGGGGTGCAAAACCTGTCAGGGTTTAAATAATTAGTGTTTTAGTAAAGGAAACAGTCTAAGGACTAAACTTTCAGCAGAGTGGTAGAATATCAGGTTTCTGCAGGCTTTACAAGAGTTGTATCTACCTAATGCATGTAACTTGAAATAATACAGGCTCTGTCTCTAATGACTGAGATAGGTCAACCTAAAACACAATACAACCTAAAATATAACACAAGCAAATATCAGAGTCTCCTTGAAACACATAAGCTTATAAGTAGCCATCATTTTCTTCTAAACAGTTGAAAAGGAATGCTTAACATACAACCTGCTGATAACCATTTCTGCCTGAAATTAGTATCTAGTACTTACTACTTGTTTGTTTAGCAAAAGATTCAGGAAAGTTTGCTCTTACAAAATCTGATGTAAAGTAATAATTTTATTTAGCCCACAGGTTTTATTTTCTGACTTCCATTTAGGTCGTTTTTTGCACATTGGATAGTATATATCAATAATCTGAGTATAATTTGATGACTGCTTTAGAAAGGAAACAACTGCTTTTTTTCAATCTTTTTTTTAGCACGGTAGGCTAGCATGCATAATCTGAGTGATTTTGGACATTAAGAAATGTGGGAGAAAAAAAACATTGTCCCTCTTTTTTTTTTTTTTTTTTTTTTTTTTTTTTTAAAGGGAAAACTGTGCTATAATTTTTACTGCAGTTCTAATCAGGCTAACAACAAAGAAAAAAACAGCACCAAGATTATACACTTAGAAAGCAAATCTCTACATTTTCTCAGTGAGTTGCATTAGTGATTTTTAGGGGCTGTGAATGAGGTACTCAGTGCTAAAGCTTAAAGGATAATCATGAGAGGTGTGAAATTTTGTATTCGTAGTACTGATTCTGAATTATGCTGAACAACATCAACAAAACAGTATTTTAGAGACCTAAAGTGAAGTGGCCTCAGGTAAGTAGTTTTCTGATTGACCTGTTAGAATTTTTACATCTTCTTGGGTTTAAGTAAGACCCTTTCAGCTATTACCTAGCCTGATGTAGCATTAGGCTTTGAAGTATTGCCAAATTTCTTCTTGAAAGCCTCTTGTACTTGCTACTTAAACCTAGTGCTCTTCTAGTTCTCTCCTCTTTTGATGTTTTTCCTTTCTGGCTACTTTTAAATTTCATATGTGATTTCTGCTTCCACAAATTCTAGTCTACAGCAAGACTGTTTACTCGGTGATGCACTCAATTTGACCACTCTTTATTCTTCTCTGGTGATTATACTGATAACCACGGCTTTTAATTGCCATCTGTATTTTATGGCCCTCCATTTTCATTTCCAAACTGTTCTCTCTGCCAAATTCTAGCTTACTTTTTCTTTTAGTTCTTCAGACATGGTGTCACACTGAGCAGACCTAGATAGTCTGTTACTCACTATATAGCCCAGTCTCACCTCAAACTTGCAGTGATTTCCCTGATCGAGGCTCCCAAGTGCTAGCAATAAAAACATAAGCCACTATGACCAGATTCTGAACTTGTAGCCATTTCCCTTAACTATTTCACAGTGTTAGAGACCCTGTTCACTATCAGTATGTACTCCCTTCCATCTGGCCAGTTACACAAGTTAAAGACAAATGCTTTCATGCCTCTCAGAGATAAAGTTTACCAAGCAATATAATATGATTTGTGCAAGAGCTTCTGGGAAAGCAAAACTTGGATTCTCTATGTCCTAATTTTTCTTTAATGCTTAATGGTGAATTACTAGGTTTTCATATATTTCTTACCCAATTGAATGTTTCATTTTATGAACTACTTCCTAATTCTTTATTTGCTATTGCAGTTGAGTTTTAACTGAACTGTAGGAGACTGGATACAAGTCTCAATTGCTGGTGAGCATATCAGAGGAACAGCAGGTGACAAAGTTCAGATGTCAGTCTACCAAGAAGAAGATCACTGATGGGTGAATCTCAGATAGGCAAAGTCCAGGGGACCACAGACTCCAGAATGTCTTTTGCTTTTGCTGTGCCTTTACATGTTTGCTATCTTTCTCTAATATCTGGCATGGTAGGAATGGGTGTGGGGAGATTCCCCACTGCCTGTAATGTAGTATGTTTACCTCATAAAAATATCTCATTCTAATGGGCATTTTTACCTGTGCTTTACTATGAAGAGGATTTCTTCCTAAGCTATACTGCAATTGAAAACAATGTTAGTTTAAATAGTTTTGATGATTAAAAAATGACACAAGGAAGTTATCACACAGTAGAACACATGAGTTTATATTGAGAAGCTGTATAGACTGTGGCTTAGGATAATGATTAAGAAAAACAATTGAGTCCCAGTAGATCAGCTATTTTAAATTCTTCTAATCTTAATGATAGGAGATATGTTCGTAAGTTTCAGAGCGCATCATAGCTGAAACGAAGCTTTGAAAATAATTTAAAGTTAAACTAAGATGTTTTCATCAAATAGCTTTGAGGTGAAAAAAGAAAAAAAGAAAATCTAAAGCTTTAGAAAGGCACATAGCTGAATGAGGAACTCGTTAAGGCCAAGGAACAAGAAAAAAGTACCTAAATTATCATTGGCTGAAGTGTCTTTCTTGATAAAATTGGTTGATGACCAAAGGTAATGATGATTAATTCTTTATACTATTTTGCCCTCAATCTCCTGATATTAAAAAAAAACTATTAATGAGTGGGTATGCACCCTAAAGATTTAAAAGTAGAGCTGACTGATTGTTTTTCATGTATAAAAGTTTAGGTCTGTGATTCCTTTAAGATTCTTTATAAGATTACCTTTCAAGATAAGTAATAAAGTGATTGGTCCTTTCTTTGTAACCACAAATTGCAGCCTACAAATAAAAGACTTGCTTGCTTACACTGTTAATCTATAACAAGTTGCTTGTTATATGTTATATTTATATATGCATATAGGTTCTTGGGGTAATTGTTTTTCATCTTTAATATGTAAAATGTTTAACCATGTAAGGGATTTGGAAAACATGCTGTTTTTTTTACTTGTATTAATTGTAATCATTCCCTTGAAAAAAACAAAATGTAACTACATAGTAATTTTTATATTGCCTGAAAGATTTTGCTGGGGTATTTAAGCTATAGGGAAAGGATAAAGATAGAGTTAAAATGAGTTAGAAGGAAAACACCAAGAATGAAAGAACTAGAAAGGAAACATCAAGAATCAAGATAGAGTTAGAAGGAAAACATCACGACGGAGAGAATTAGGAGGAGAACGTCAAGAGAGTTAGAAGGAGAAGGAAAACATCAAGAGGGAGAGAAGGTACATTTCTGGATAATAATAAGAAAATAGACTATAGAACACAGAATGAAGAATGCAAAAAAAAAAAGAAGAAAACCATTAAGAGAGACGTGAGTGTCATTTCCCTAACCCCTTCATATAAAAGAGTCATAGTTATGCACCTACTGTGTGGCAGCAATACTCTATTAGATATGTGTATTAAAGAGTATTTTCTTGTTTATAATTTTAATTTGCTAAATTTTTTAGATAATATAATTATACCATTTTACCCCTGCCTTTCCTCCCTTCAGCCCTTCCATAAACCCTCCCAGCTTTCTTTAAATTCGTGGCCTCTTTTTCATTAATCATTAATATATACATGTAGATATAAATATATATTATATATTCCTAAATATATACTATATAAATAAAATTTGTTTAGTCTATATAAAGTTACGTGTATATATGTTCTCAGGGCTGACAATTTCATATGGATAATCGATTGCTGTGTTCTTCTCTGGGGAAGTCATTTTTTCCCCTCTTTCAGGATGCCTTAGTTGCCCATAGTTCTTTGGCTAGGGTTGAGGCCCACAAACTTTCCCCTTTACATGTTGTTAGAATATCTCTTGGTATCATCTTGTTCGGATCTTGTTTAGGCAAGGTGAGATGTTATAGGTGTGGCTTCTCCGGCATTTCTAGGAGACATAATCCCATATCAGACTTACACATACTTTGTTAGGTTTTTCTTGTTTGATGGCATCATAAAATTGTTTTCTAACATATCATTTCCGTGCCTTCTATTTGTTTCTGCTGTGTATAGTTGGTTTGTATGTATTTGTAATAGAATGCTACAATTCCAGTAGCTTAATTATGGATGTGTTTTAACTTCTCTCACTTATATTTCAGTTTTATTTCTTTCATTTCAGGATACATAATTTTTATCTATTCCATTCTAAGACATATACATTGTACTTCATTTTTTTAACACAACATTGTACTTGATTTTTTTAAACACAGTATCCTAGATCAAATTCCCATTATTGCATTTAATAGAACCAATGACAGCATGAATCCTTATCTCAACCTTGTCTCTGGAAGAAAACCTTTCATGTTTTTCAGCCAATTATGAGGACTGGTCTGGAAGTTTTGTAAATGTTCTTTACAAAATTATGGAATCTACTTCTCATAATTACTAAGTTATAATTTTTATAATTATTTAAATATCTTAAAATTATGAGTGATAGTTGAACTTGTCAAATTATTATTATTGCATATGTTAAGAAAGTTGCAGAACTGCCTAGCATGAGTGAAGGCAAAAGATCCTCAAAATTTCTCTCATTCTGTATGTTAATGTATTAAATTATATTAATGAGTTTTAAATATACAATATATTAGTAAATCATCATTTTCAGAGTTTATTATCCTTTTCCCATATTGTTATGTTAGTTTGTCATGGCTGACATAAATAAGCTAGAAATGGGGACAGGCACATGTCTGTATTCTCAGTCCTCAGAAGATGAAGCTAGAGATTTGCCCAAAGTTCAAAGGCATCCTGGGCATCATGATGGGCCAAGGTTATACAGGAAAGATCTGTCACCAAACAAACAACATCCACAATGGTGAAACATGTGGACTTTTTCCTTCAATGGCTCATTTGTTTGTATAATTGTTTCCATAATCAACAATTATATTAAGTTCACCATGCATACACTGAACCACTTTCCTCATCCAAAATGTATCTCCAAGTGACTTATTGCTTTATATTAATTGTTTCCTGGTACCCTCCAGTTAATCTATGTGATTAGTTAATTATTAATTTTAAGTCTCTTTTTGGAATTTCCTCTTTTATTGACACAATCTTAGACAAGAATCATATTAAAGGGTCCTGGAGATATGGCTCAATGGTTACGAATACTAGCTGCCCTTCCAGAGGACCAGGGTTCAACTTCCAACACTCACATGGGGCCTTGCTAACACCAATCTGTAACTCTAGTACAAGGAGATCTGGTGCCCTCTTCTGGCCTCCAGAGGCATTCCATGCATATGATGTTCAGACTTTACATGCATGCAAAAACAAACATAAAACGAAAATAAAAGAATCAAGTTACAGTAGCCTGTTTTTCTTAATTGTAATACTTTAGCTCAGAAAATTAATATTTTACTTATGGCCATGTAGGTCTTCATTTTATTCTCTAGCCATAAGTGTTTTCATCTGCAATGCTAATAGTCAGGAAAACAGCCTCAAATTTGGATTAGCCCTTTATAACTTCTGAATCCTGCATAACTGAATCCTGCCACTTCTCTAATCAAACTGTGTTATGTTCCTTCACAGGCTCTGTAGCCTATCTTCTAAGTTATCTTTGCTTACATCCTGCCTTCTTAATGTCTGGTTCCATACATCATTACATACATCATATCACAGCCATCCACACTGTCATTCCCCACACGTTTGAGGTGCTTTAGTCCTTACCTTGTATCCATTGGCTCAGATAAAGCCCATTGGGTTGAACTTTTACTTGTGTCTTTCGCCACCCTCAAGTCAGTCTCATACTACTTTATTTGTGATGGAGGTGGGTCATCTTTCTATCTGTTGTTTCATTGGTTAAGTAATAAAGAAACTGCCTTGGCCCATTTATAGGCCAGCCCTTAGGTGGGTGGAGTAAACAGACAGAATGCTGGGAGAAAGAAGCCGAGTCAGGAGTCGCCATGATTCTCCCACTCCAGACAGACGCAGGTTAAGATCTTTCCTGGTAAGCCAGCTCGTGGTACTACACAGAATATTAGAAATGGGTTAGATCAATATGTAAGAGCTAGCCAATAAGAGACTGGAACTAATGGGCCAGGCAGTGATTAAAAGAATACAGTTTCCGTGTAATTATTTCGGGGCATAAGCTAGCCATGTGGGCGGCCGGGTGCCGGGGACGCAGCCCCGCCGCGCCTATTTACAACATATTTGACCTTGGGAAAAATATTAACTATTACTTTCATGTTTAGATTACTAGCTTTGACTTCAGCCTGTAGACATCTCCACATCTCTTGAATACTGAATCTCTATTACTGACTGAACAATTAAAGAAAGTTGACATATTTAAAACAATCTGCTACACCAAAACACGAACCAAAAGGAAAGAAAAGCGGCAATTTTCACTTTTCTAAAATCTCTCATAATCCTACCATTAAATCAATCAGCCAAATGTTTTCATTTATAAATGTTATAAATGTGCAAATGCTTACTTCAAAGTAAGTACTTAAAGCAACATTGCTTGCTAATTACAAGCTGAAAATGTCAACAATTTTCATTGTTTTACTATTTGAAACCACCAGTGTTTATGTAAGACAGATAAATAAAACCACGAGAAACTCTTCATTTCTAAGATGACACTTGAAAAACCACACAGAATTTAATCATGCCTGCAAGAATGCATGCCGAAAAACTGACCTCAGATTTCATAAATGCTCTCTGACTTTAGATTTTGGGTACTTGCATTTTCTTCTACGTATTGTGGTTGATAACCAATGCTGTTTAGAAAAGATTTTTCATAGAAGAATGAAAGACATGGCTATATATTTAATATACTTAGCATTGCAGAAGAGAAACAGTTCAACATGTGACCATGTGACCAGAAGGTTTTAAGTGGAATTACATATTATAATGATGTTTCTCCTAAAGCTTCGAGAATTTATTTTGACTTGCAAATCTTATTCCTCCAAGAGTAATTGAAGGCTGTTAAGGAAAATAACTTCACATAGTTCAAAGCTTCCAAAAGAGCCTTGATGAAAGGCTCTATGTTTGAATGCTCTCTTTGATTAGAGGAGTCCTTTGAAAGGTCTAGGCCAGTCTGTTGCTTGGCTAGCTTATTAAAGCCTAGGGAACACATTCTGAGGGTGTCATCATACTGTGGGCTCTCTAAAGAGTTCCTAATGCAAATCTAGGACAGTATCCTTGAGAAAAGCCAATAGTGAGAGCTAGGAAAAGAAGGGAGAAACATCAGGTTCAATGAAAGAATCAGGGTCAGTATTAACAGAGATGAAGCCAGGAATCAGAAACCACATGGATTTGAGTCTGGTAAACAAGGGCAAATAAATGAGCTTTGGAGAAAGTAAGATCAAGCAGACAACCAGAGCTCTTCCATTTGTTATCAAGGACAATTTTTAGAAGAGACTTTATAGTCATACCTTCTGATATAAGTCACTACATGTTGAACAGTTTACCAACAAAAAACAAAAACTGAGTCTGCCAGTAATGAAAGTAAAAATACTCCTTTTAAAAAAATAAAATATCATACCATAACCATGTGCAATTATGTGTCAATTAAAAATGAAATAATTGTTAACTAAAAAATAATTTTAAAATGTAAAGAAAAAAGATGGGAAAACTAGGCAAAACACTGTGATCAATTTTTAAAGATTTATTCATTTTTCTTTTATGTGTGCAAGCATTTTGTCTGCAGGTATGTATTGTATCACAAGTGTTGTGTATGCCTGGTGCCCTTGAAAGTCAAACGAGGGCTTCATATTCCCTGGAATTGGAGTGAAGGATACTTGTGATTTGCCCTGTACATGCTGAGAACTGACTCCAGGTCCTTTGCTCTTAAACCTTGAGCCATTGTCCTAATCTTTTAATATTATCTATTTTATTCATGACTCTGTTGACTAACATTTGTATATTAATTGGCTCAACTACACACCCATAATGCAATTATAACAGATGGCTCCAAGAAAGACCCTCAGCTTCTACATTACTCTTAAGTACTTCCTCAGTAATTGATGAACAAATTATAGTTTGAATGGTTTGGAAGTCAAATGCAATCTATTTTTTTAAATGGGAAATTAATTCAATTAAAGGCTTTAACTTCCTCCTTATTATGTGCAATCAAGACAGAATACTTTTCATCAAAATATCGTATTTAATCACACCAAGATAATGCCAGATAAAGGGAAGTTTTTTGAGTACAAAATGGTGAACTACTGAATATGAGAAGCAATACTAAATTCTTTCAACAGTGTTATTTAAAATTATTAACACATACTATTTGCCAGATTCTATATTTTAAATAATTGATTTATTTTTCCTCTTTAAGTTGAACCAAAATGGGATAGAATTGACTACCATCATCGGTTTCATAAATGAGAATTGAGGTTTAGTACTGTCAAGAAACTCATTCATTTTTTAAAATTGAATAAAAAAGTAAAAAGGGGGCATACACACACACAGTTTTAGAGCACATGTGCCAATTTATAACCTTAGAGATTTGTCATATCCCACACAGATTGGGACCTGGAACCTTATATAAGAGTAGGGACAAAATAAAGAAAAGGCTGGGATGAGGTGTAATGTACTGTAATGCACACTGATTGCCACAACCTAAATACTCAGCATGCTTATTACGTAGAGCACAGGGAGAAGGTTTAGCTAGTCTCTGAAGAAGGTCTATGAAGGTGAGCAGTCTCAGCCTGTAAACATCCCGAAGAAGGAAGCCGCAGTTGCTAGTCTTTTTTACACACTGATCAGTTGTTCATAACACTTATACTCAGGCTCCCAAGGAAAGCTTTGCTATTCCTCTTGAGCCAGGTCCACGTGGGTATTGTCTTTGCCACTTTCCCATTTGTCAGTCTGCCTTGGAGTCCTTGCCAGGCCATTCCCATGCCAAAATACACATTCACTCAGGATTTCACTTACTTAGGGCTTCTCTGCTCCAAAAAGAGGTTAAAAGCTATAGCTAGTATAAGGGAAAGAAATAGAATTTATTGTTGTTGGCCTTCTATTTTGTAAGACAATGTGAAGTTCTTAATATGAGAACATTGTTTGTCTTTAATTTGAGACAGGGTCTTACTTTGTAGCCCTAGTTCATTTGTACTCATCCTATAATACAGACTGACCTAAAAATCTGAGCCCTCCCATCCCAGCTGTTTGACTGCTGGACTTACAAATGTGTACAACTACAACAACGAGTAGCTATATGAACTTATTGATCCACAAAAATGGCATTTCCATGTGATTCAATATAATACATCCTTCTACAAAGAACTTAAGAGCAGAATTTTGTTGTCTCAGTATAAGAAGTCAGATTGCTCACACTACTATTCTCTGTAAAAGATCAAATTTGGTATTGCTAACTACATATGATTTGGAACACACATATAATGCACAAAAATCATTTCAAATTTAGAAAATATCAATTACTATAATGCTTTATTGAAGTAATACTTGTGTTTGATAGAATTTCTAACACTTATTCAAAAACTTTCAAGCTCCTTAATAACATTAATACATAAATCTTTACTCTTCCCAATGTGAGAAAACACTTATAAATACTTTCTTCTTCTTCTTCTTCTTCTTCTTCTTCTTCTTCTTCTTCTTCTTCTTCTTCTTCTTCTTCTTCTTCTTCTTCTTCTTCCTCCTCCTCCACCACCTCCTCCTTCTTCTTCCTCTCTCTCTCTCTCTCTCTCTCTCTCTCTCTCTCTCTCTCTCTCTCTCGGCTGTCATGGAATTTCCTTTGTAGATCAGAATAGCCTTAAACTCAAAGAGATTCACCTGCCTCTGCCTCCCAAGTGTTGGGATTAAAGGTGTGCAGTACCATGCCAGGCTGCTTATAAACACTGTAAAACAGCTTGGAAACTAATAAAGTGGCTTTCTGTCAACATTAATAAGTCAGTACTGATAGTAGCAATAGAGCAATAGAGATATGGAAATTAGTCATTTTTTGCTGCCTTGTCAGTTTTATAATGTCATACCAAGGGACATGCTTTATTTGGTTTTCCTATATTAAATTCTTCCAATACCACATTTATTTATTTATTTATTTATATATTTTTATTCTTTTTTAATTAAAATTTCCACCTGCTCCCCATTTCCCATTTCCCTCCCCCTCCTCCCCCGCCCATCCCACTCCTCTTCTACTCCCCCCACTCCATTCCCCCTCCCTCTCGATACAGAAGAACAGTCCATTGGGAGCCCACCAAGGCCAGCTGGACTGGGACTGAATAAGCATGGGTTGAAACTGGACTCTCTGAACATGGCAGACAATGAAGGCTGATGAGAAGCCAAGGACAATGGCACTAGGTTTCGATCCTGATACATGAACTGGCTTTGTGGGAGCTTAGCCTGTTTGGACGCTCACCTTCCTGGACCTAGATAGAAGTGGGAGGACCTTGGTCTTCCAATACCAAGGTGATGAACCCGACTGCCTCCATCTTGGTCTTCAAATCTATTTTATAGCAAAGACAAACTAAATTCATACTTGTTTGTGATTAAATCTCCTTTTTCCAAGGTTTGTGCTATGTCACAGCTGTAATCTTAACTACAAATAATTCTGTACTCTTCATCCAAGGATATGGCAACCATGTCTTTGTTTCAAAAGGTTATTTTGACCACCCGGTTATTGACTACCTTGTTATGACCATCCTCCAACCACGTTTTTATTTCAGAAAGTTGTTACGCTCAACTTGCTATGCTTATGTTCCATTCCTGTAACCATTATTATTTGTCTGACAAATCCATTATTTGAAAACCTCCTACTCCTAAACTATAAAAACCCTTGTCTTACTCATGTCCAGTGCAGATCTCTTGAACCCCACCTAGCCTGTGTACACACATTTAAAAACTTACCCTAATTAATCACTTGCTTTAATTAATTTGGCCATGAAATATTGTGTTGTGATCTTATCCTTGCATCTATAGGATTAATACTGTACTTAAGCAAGATTATTAAAAATTAATTTGGCAATTATTAGTGTGAATGAACCAGGTGAAAACTATGAGACATGAGCAGCTCGGGTGGCTCATTCAGTAGTGCCACTGGCATAGTGCTATCATAAGTGCTATACTGTTCTCTCCTTCAGTGCAGTGGCACTGCCACCTGCCAGAGCCCAGGATTATTTTTTTGACAATTTTCTACCTCACTCACTTCCTTTCCTTAGATTTGGTCCCATCAGCCAGTGAAAGTCTATCAACATTCACAATTCTTTTCACACTCATGACCTGTGAGTCTTTATCTTTTTATATCCTACTATATCACTGTACATTCAATGCCTTGCTAACTGTTTGATGAATAAAGGATGCTTAATTATGCAAAAGGACTCTAACAATTAAGACATTGGCAAGCTTCATAAGTTGAATTATTGAATGTGTTGTCTGGGGAAATGGCTGCTTGAGATTCTGGAAACAATCCCTCTTCACAGTGACTTTACCAGCATTACTTTTCACCCAGTTCAAAATGTTTACAAAGTTATCATCTCACAAAGTTCTTATTTGCAAACTCCTGTTGACATGATTTAGTTTAAAAATTAGTAGTCCTGGACAACACCATTCAAATTTCAATTATCATTATATTATAGCTCTGAGTAATTCTTTAAAACACATTATGTGTTGTTGGCTCCTGAGCCTACTGATCAGTCTATAAATAACACTGTGCATTATGGCTAGCGAAAAATCATATCCCTTTCAAAATCTAATTAATGATTACTTGGTACTTACTATTCCATTCATAGAGACAGCAAAGTTTATATTTTTGTGGCCTCCTAGTGTCCCTATTGTAAACCCATGTGGCATTTTACAAAAACATCCAGAAACACAGAATTGACAATACTAGAAAAAAGTCAAATAGGTAATCAGTAGATTTAGGAAAGAAATATCTGGTCAAAAGAATGTAGGCATCATTATCATTTAAGGGACTCTAGAGATACATTCCAGAGGAACTTGTTAAAGGTGAACTTAGTGACATAATATAAAGAATTGATTATGACAAAAAGATGACACCTATCGAAGAAGAAGTTATGCTTACTTTTAAGATTATTAAAAATGTTAACATTAAATGAACTATTGAAGTTAGTTTATGACATTGAATGTACAATAGATATGATGATGAAATTGGATCAGGTCCTGGCATTTCATTAAAACAGATTCTGTTTCCTAAATTATATGATAGAAAGAAGGCAAGCATTGTTCTAACTTCTCAAATTTGTTTACATACAAAGTGCTTTAATTTTCAATGTTTAAGTTACAGAATACTAAACATTAGTTTTACCATATTTTCTCATATATTTATAAATGAAAATAAGTTTTACTCTCTTGAAAAGAATTTTCAAAGCATACATTGGAGACTTAACAGCACACCTGAAAGCTCTAGAATAAAAGGAAGCAGACGCGTCCAGGAGGAGTAGAAGACTGGAAATAATCAAACTGAGGGCTGAAATCAACAAAATAGAAAGACAGAAAACAGTTCAAAGAATCAATGAAATAAAAAGTTGGTTCTTGGAGAAAATCAACAATATCGACAAACCCCTATCCAAACTAATTAAACGACAGAGAGAGAACATGCAAATAAATATGATCAGAAATGAAAAGGGGGACATAACCACAGACCCAGAGGAAATTCAGAGAATCATTAGATCTTACTACAAAAACCTGTATGCCACAAAACTGGAAAATGCAAAAGAAATGGACATTTTTTTAGATAAGTACCATATACCAAAGTTAAACCAAGACCAGGTGAACGATATAAATAGGCCTGTTAGTCGCAAAGAATTAGAAACTGTTATCAAAAATCTCCCTTCCAAAAAAAGCCCAGGACCAGATGGTTAAAATGCAGAATTCTACCAGAACTTCCAAGAAGAGCTAATACCTATACTCCTTAATGTATTTCACAATATAGAAACAGAAGAGTCATTGCCAAATTCCTTTTATGAAGCTACAGTTACCCTGATACCAAAACCACACAAAGACCCAACCAAGAAAGAGAATTACAGGCTTATCTCACTCATGAACATCGACACAAAAATTCTCAATAAAATACTGGCAAACCAAATCCAAGAACACATTAGAAAAATTATCCATGATCAAGTAGGATTCATCCCAGAGATGCAGGGCTGGTTCAACATACACAAATCTATCAATGTAATCCACCATATAAATAAACTGAAAGAAAAAAAACATATGATCATTTCATTAGATGCTGAAAAAGCATTTGACAAAATTCAACACCCCTTTATGATAAAGGTCTTGGAGAGATTAGGGATACAAGGGTCATACCTAAATATAATAAAAGCTATTTACAGCAAGCCGACAGCTAGCATTAAATTAAAAGGAGAAAAACTCAAAGCCATCCCACTAAAATCAGGAACATTACAAGGATGTCCACTTTCTCCATACCTCTTCAATATAGTGCTTGAAGTTCTAGCAATAGTAATAAGACAACATAAGGGGATCAAGGTGATTCGTATTGGAAAGGAAGAAGTTAAGCTTTCGTTATTTGCAGATGATATGATAGTATACATAAGCGACCCCAAAAACTCTACCAAAGAACTCCTACAACTGATAAACACCTTTAGTAATATGGCTGGATAGAAGATCAACTCCAAAAAATCAGCTGCCTTCTTATACACTAAGGATAAGGAAGCAGAGAGGGAAATCAGAGAATCATCACCTTTCACGATAGCCACAAATAGCATAAAATATCTTGGGGTAATTCTGACCAAGGAAGTGAAAGATCTATTTGACAAGAACTTTAAGTCTTTGAAGGAAGAAATTGAAGAGGACACCAGAAAATGGAAGGATCTCCCTTGGTCTTGGATTGGGAGGATCAACATAGTAAAAATGACAATTCTACCAAAAGCAATCTATAGATTCAACGCAATCCCCATCAAAATCACATCAAAATTCTTCACAGATCTGGAGAAGACAATAATCAACTTTACATGGAAAAACAAAAAACCCAGGATAGCCAAAACAATCTTATACAATAAAGGATCGTCTGGAGGCATTATCATCCCTGACTTCAAACTCTATTGCAGAGCTACAGTATTGAAAACAGCTTGGTACTGGCATAAAAACAGAGAAGTCGACCAATGGAATAGAATAGAAGATCCGGACTTTAACCCACAAACCTATAAACACCTGATTTTCGATAAAGGAGCTAAAAGTATACAATGGAAAAAAGAGCATCCTCAACAAATGGTGCTGGCATAACTGGATGTCAATCTGTAGAAGAATGAAAATAGATCCATATCTATCACCATGCACAAAACTCAACTCCAAATGGATTAAAGACCTCAATATCAGTCTGAACACACTGAACCTGATAGAAGAGAAAGTGGGAAGTACTCTACAACACATGGGCACAGGAGACCACTTCCTACGTATAACCCCAGCAGCACAGACATTAAGGGCAACATTGAATAAATGGGACCTTCTGAAACTGAGAAGCTTCTCTAAAGCAAAGGACACTGTCACTAAGACAAAAAGGCAACCCACTGACTGGGAGAAGATCTTCACCAACCCCGCAACTGACAAAGGTCTGATCTCCAAAATATATAAAGAACTCAAGAAACTAGACTGAAAAAACTAATCAACCCAATTATAAAATGGGGCACTGAGCTGAACAGAGAATTCTCAACAGAAGAAGTTCAAATGGCCAAAAGACACTTAAGGTCATGCTCAACCTCCTTAGCGATCAAGGAAATGCAAATCAAGACAACTTTAAGATACCATCTTACACCTGTTAGGATGGCTAAAATCAAAAACACCAATTATAGTCTTTGCTGGAGAGGTTGTAGAGTAAGGGGTACACTCATTCATTGCTGGTGGGAATGCAAACTTGTGCAACCACTTTGGAAAGCAGTGTGACGGTTTCTCAGGAAATTCGGGATCAACCTACCCCTGGACCCAGCAATAACACTCTTGAGAATATACCCAAGAGATGCCTTACCATACAACAAAAGTATATGCTCAACTATGTTCATAGCAGTATTGTTTGTAATAGCCAGAACCTGGAAACAACCTAGATGCCCTTCAATGGAAGAATGCATGAAGAAAATATGGAATATATACTACTCAGCAGTAAAAAACAATGACTTCTTGAATTTTGCATGCAAATGGATGTAAATAGAAAACACTATCCTGAGTGAGGTATCTCAGACCCAAAAAGAGGACCATGGGATGTTCTCACTCATAATTGGTTTCTAGCCATAAATAAAGGACATTGAGCCTATAATTTGTGATCCTAGAGAAGTTAAATAAGAAGGTGTACCCAAAGAAAAACATATAGTCATCCTCCTGGATATTAACCTTAATTAGGCGATGAAAGGAGACAGAGACAGAGACCCACATTGGAGCACCGGACTGAAATCCCAAGGTCCAAATGAGGAGCAGAAGGAGAGAGAATACGAGCAAGGAACTCAGGACCAAGAGGGGTGCACCCACATACTAAGACAATGGGGATGATCTTTAGGGAACTCACCAAGGCCAGCTGGCCTGGGTCTGAAAAAGCATGGGATAAAACCGGACTCGCTGAACATAGCGGACAATGAGGACTGATGAGAAGTCAAGAACAATGACACTGGGTTTTGATCCTACTGCATGTACTGGCTTTGTGGGAGCCTAGGCAGTATGGATGCTCACCTTACTAGACCTGGAAGGAGGTGGGAGGTCCTTGGTCTTCCCAAAGGGCAGGGAACCCTGACTGCTCTTGGGGCTGATGAGGGAGGGGGACTTGATTGGGGGAGGAGGAGGGAAATGGGAGGTGGTGGCGGGGAGGAGGCAGAAATCCTTAATAAATAAATAAAAAAAGAAAAAAAATTTCAAAATCAAAAAGTAAAGGTCATTTTGCATGATTTCAAATTGTATCATCATTTTTATTTTCTTAGATTACTCTCAAACTGGTTCAGAGCCAACTTCCTTATTAAAACTATAAATAAGCAATAAGTTATAAATGATCTGGTTACTTGTCTTAGAGAACCATGAAAGTATGGATCCCTAAAACTGTTAGTACATGATATCCAAGTGAATTATTAATAAGCAACCAATGAAAGAGGAAGATAAGGGAGCTCCAACTTTCATCATTAACTAGTTTATGGGAAATAGTGCTAATACTCTTTCTTTATGTGCTATGGAAATCCCAGCAGGGTTATCAGCTTGCCAAGATTAGAAAGCCAAAAAGCCTCTGGTGAGCTAACTCATTTTTGGAATCATTTATTTGGCCACAGAAATTTGAACAAAGTGTCAGTAGTACAGAATGAGAATTTGAGTTCAAAATTTTTATCTGATATTACTGTCAAACTTGGCTCTTTTTGGAAAAAATCAAATATATTACATTTTGAAACCAAACTCATTAGAGAATTACTTGTAAATATACACAGTATCTTGCTTATCATCATGGAATCTAGTATGTTTTCCCCTGCTATTACATTCCCTTACTAATGAGGTATTTTTGTCTTGGACTTTGTTCCGTGCAACATTGCACAGAAGACCACATCCTTCGATGCCCGCACTTCTACTAATACCTCCACAGGTTTACAAACATTGGAGTTCAACAGACCTTTCTATGACTTGGCCATTAAATTTACATATGCCACAGATAAAAAAAGCCTATCAAATTTTGTCTGTCAGTCTTATGCCCTCGTTATACAAATCCTGACTTGTTTGTCTTGGTCTTTATGAAACTGAATCCATAATAATTTTATCATATTTTATATAAACCCACATACTCCCACTGCAAATGGCAAGTACATATTACTCTAAAGACAGCCACTGCACAGTGCACTTTAAAGATCCATTATTTTAATTTTGTGTGTGTGGATGTATTGCCTGCTTATGTATCAGTGCACCATTTGTGTGCAGGGTCCTTGGAGGCTAGAAGATGTCAGATCCTTTGGAACTAGAGTTACAGATAGTTTTTGGCCACTATGTGGGTGCTAGGAACTGAACCCAGGCCCTCTGCAAGAGCAAGAGGTATTATAACTGCTGAGCTATCTCTCCAGCCTCTCATAATACATTTTAAATACATAAGAAATTGTAACAGTTATAAACATTTAATAGTATTCAAGAGATCTGTGAAAATAATCACTTTCATCTGATAACTTATTTAGAAAACTAGTAACTTCAATTTCTACTCAATGTATGCTGGTTATATTCTAGTTTGCTTAGAGGGGAAGCAACAACCTCTACTCGGAAGGTAAGTGACAGAGGATTTTTTTTTTTCTGACTTGTTCCCAATCTAAAAATGAGTATCTAATCCCAGTATAGGACTTAGCTGAGAAAAACATATAGAAAGTTGTAAATCATACATGTTCTCTTCTGATACAGTGGCAATGGGCTTCTGAAACAATAAAGCAACAGTAGGTTTATATATAATATGTATCATAATATACAAAAATGAGAGTTCCTTAAATAATATAAAATTGTATTGAGAATTTTAACATTGAAAAACAAGTGGAAATGATTATTATGTGAGTAAATTTTATACTACATCCATCACCTACTTTTCTTCTCTGAGAATTTCCTTAATTTTTTTCTGCTTATCATTCTTCATTATCAACTCTTATGTATGTCATACTAAAAATTTGTATATGGCTAATTTACAATGACATTCTTGACAGAACATTTTTATACCTTCTATTCTGTTAATTTCACCTTAGCCCAGTCACTCTAGAAAGGAAATCCAAAGCAATCTCAGAAGGACACCAAAATATTAAAGCCACATAGCACTTAAATGAACACATTAAATCCATATACTTAGACAAAAAAAACTGAGTATGGTGAAAAGAATAATTATAGTGGCTCAAACACAAAATCAAAAGGCTTCCTAAAATAGATGTATATGTACTGTAAACATTAGCTGGCAAAAGTTTTATCTCTTTATTTTAATATGAGATCTCTGAGGCCTGTTACAGTAAAATGATTTTCTCAACCTCGTCCAGATGTTTAAAGACAGAATATGCCCTTTGTCTTTCAAGTTCAGTGTTCTCACCCTATCATGGTCTTCTTTGGTTTTGAACAAAATAAAAAAGCAACAAAATAGATGATCAGAAGATGGCATTTCCAATAGCAAACTAAAATTTTATACAGATAAGTTACACAAACATATTTCATACAAAAAGATCTGGGAAAGAGAGTAAGTAAATAAATCAGGGGAAAAGAGTAAAAATATTGCGACTTTTATTTGAAATTCACAGACTAATTGGTCTGCATTTTGCTACTTAGTCCAATTCACCATCTTAATGATGTGTAAAAATACTCAAATGATTCAAATTTTAATTCTGTAAATAGAAAATCTGATTTAGAATCCGTAATTAAAATTAATGAAACATTATTATTTTCAAGTAAATATGGCAGATAAGATACACAATAAATTTTTGGCTGTTGTACAAAATTTGCCCACATAAGAATAAAACTCAAGTCCAAATGGAACAAAAGTCTAAACATAAAACCCAAATAAACTGACCCTATTAAAAGAGAAAGTAGGGATAGGAATTGGCATAGGAATAGACTTTCTGAACTGAATACTGTTAGCACAGGCACTAAGATCATCAGTTAACCTGGGCGGTGGTGATGCACAACTTTAATTCCAGCACTTGGGAGGCAGAGGCAGGCAGATCTCTATGAGTTTAAGGCCAGCCTGGTCTACAGAGCTAGTTTCCAGGACAAGTGCCAAAGCTGCAGAGAAACCCTCTCTCGGAAAAACAAAACAAAACAAAACAAAACAAAACAAAAATATTATCAGTTAATAAAAGGGACCTCATGAAACTGAAAAGCTTCTTTAAGGAAAAGGATACCATCATTTGGACAAAGTGGCAGCCTACAGAAAGGAAAGTATTTTTATCAGCGACACATATGATTTATGGCTAATATCCAAAATATATTAAGAACTCAAAAAAGTAGATATGAAGAAAACAAATAACCCAATTAAAAATTGGGGTACAGATCTAAACAGAGAGTAATTAATAAAGGAAACTCAAATGGTTGAGAAATACTTAAAGAACTGAGCAACATCTTTAAGCATCAGGGAAATAAAAATCAAAACTACTTTGAGATTTCATCTTACACCTGTCAGAATGGCTAAGATCAATAAAATAAGTGGCAGTTCATTCTGGAGAGAATGTGGAGTAAAGGCAACACTGATCCATTGTTGATGAGAGGGCAAATAAGTACAGTCACTATGGAAATCAATGTGGCAATTCCTCAGGAAGATGGGATTCAATCTACCTCCAGACCTATCTATACCACTCTTGGGCATATACACAAAGGCTGCTTTGTCCTACTACATAAACCCTTGCTCAGTGCTCTGTTAATAGTATTCCTAATGTTGGAAACAACTTAGATATACCTTAATAGAGTAATGGATAAAGATAATTGGGTACACTTAAACAATAGAATATTAAACAGTCATTAAAATAATTAAAATCATGAAAATTTCAGGCAAAAAACTAGGATTTTTTTTTAAAAAAAACAATCCCAAGTGAGGTATCCCAGACCCAGAAAGAGAAATGTGGCATGTATTTACTTATATGTGGATATTATCGATTAAGACAATGATAACCAAACTAAAATCCATGGAATCACAGAGGTTAGGTATAGAGTAAAGGAGCAGGGGGAAGGTGGGTAGGTAGACCTCCCTTGGAAAGGGAAATGGAATAGATAGTTATGGATAGAAGTAGGGATCTAGAATGAGAGGATCAAGTGTGGAAAGGGAGAGGAGAGGAGGATGAGGAAGGAAATACAGGAAAAGACAGTTAAGTTAAGGTCCGTTTGAGGTGTCGTGTGTAAACCTAATACACTTAGAAGAATCCTGAAATAGATACATTTATGAAGGCAATCTAAATGAAGTTGCCAAACAACGGGTGAGGCAGAGCCACAACTGAACATCTTTCATCACCAAATGAAACTTCCATTACTGGAACTGGTTTACATCTAATTGAGTTATTGGCCAAAGAGGTCCCATGGGAACCACCAAACAATAAGGCTATTGCCAAGACTGTACATTGCTCTCCAAAACCTGGAGGTAAGGCCCTATTGCTGAAGAGAACACGTATACAACTCATTGACCATGGAGAAATAGAGCTGGTGTCTATACAGAGCCTCACATCTACATACTACTGGCCTTGTTACAAGAAGGTATTCTGCATGCTACCAAAAGAGAAACACAAAGGGTTTGTGAAGCCAACCACTACCCTTTGATCTACAATTGTGTCCTGCCTGTGGCCAAAGCTTGTGGGAGGAATCAACCAATATCTGATTTGACTGAAGACTCATGCCATGAGGTGGAACCTATACCCAATACTGCTTGGATGATCAAGAACCTGAGACTGGAGAGTACAGAGACCTAGGGTAAAATCAAATAAATATTTCTGTCCAAAAACGTGGCAGTAAAATGACTCAATAACATTCTGCTATACTCATAGATCAATTAGTACCACTCTCATCCATCATCAGAGAAACACTCCCCTGCAGCAGATGGGAGCAAATGCAGATACAGCCAGTCATTATATAGAGAATGAAAGACTTTGAAAACACTCAGCCCTAAATGGGATCTCTCCATCAATCCCTCCCCTCAAAGCACAAGGAACTCTGCAGAAGAGGCTGATAGAGTAGTGGAAGAGCCAAATTTCGTGGAGTACACCAAGTAAACAAGGTCCTCTAAATCAATATGATTGACGTGCATATGAGCTCACAGAGACTAAAGCAGCATGCACGGGGTCTGCATGAGTCTGTACCAGATTGTGCCCTAGAACTGAAAGGAGAACTGAACACATAACCCCTCCCAACCCCAAAGATATTTCCAATTGATAACAATTTGCAAATGAAAATTGAGTTTTTTCCAATGGAGTCTCACTTGGGAAACAAACCACCCTTAAATTCAGGCCCCATGCCCAGCAGTAGATGGCCAACACAAAATGAATTCATTGGCAACACTGGAGGTTCCTTATGTCATTCGTATCCATATATATTTTAGCTTCCAGTTTAGTGTTTTTATGGGATTTCTGAATGTGTAAACAAGTGAGTCTCTGCATCTATACCTTTCATGTGCCTTCTTAGGGGCTCATTTCCTTCTGTTTATTTTGTCTTATACTGATATATTAAATTTATTTTCATTTATTATACTTTAATTTTATTATTTTTCCCCCAAAGCCTGTGTTTTTTCTAGTGAGAGACAGAAAGGAAGTGGATCCAGATGGATGGAAAGGTGGAGAGGAACTTGGAGTATGAGAGGGAGGGAAACCGTAATCGGGATATATATGTGAGGACGGGGGAGCTGTTTTCAATAAAGGGGTAAAAACAGAAAAAAATAGAAAAGTAGATAAAGGTAGGTCAGTAAAGGGAAAGATGAGAAAAATCAATATGAACTTTTGATTTTCTCTCCATTTTATTTTTCAGTGTTAGGTCTTGTGAATGTGATATAAAATTCTACCACTGAGCTTCCTTCTTCCTTCTTAAAGAAAACTCATTATATTTTCTGAAGAGAAACATCTTTTATTTTGGTAATAGAATAAAGAGAATCTTAAGACATGCCATTGTATTAAACAGACAGAAGAATTGTGTTATTGTATGAAAGAGACAGATTGATTCAGAGAAATATGAGTCAATATTTAAAAGCACAAAGTGGCCACCATAGGAAGAGGCCACATAGCTGGTCACAAATGTACTTTAAAATGTTAAAGAATATATTCCTGGACACCTGTGAACCCCTCAAGAGTCAAGTCTCTTGCCAACCCTAAGATGGCTCCCTTAGATAGGATATATACTTCGCTGCTCCCGTATCCTCCCTTCCTATATCCCAACCATCCCAGTCCCCCGAGCTCCTCCCATCCTCCCCTTCTCATGTTTCTCATCCTATTTCCCCTTTGCCCCATGCCATCTCACCCGCAAGTTCCCAGTTTTTGCCCTGCAATCTTGTCTACTTCCCCTCTCCATGCGGATGACTATATGATTTTCTTTGGGTTCACTTTCTTATTTAACTTCTCTAGGATCACAAATTATATGCTTAATGTCTTTTATTTATGGCTAGAAACCGATTATGAGTGAGTACATCCCATGTTCCTCTTTTTGGGTCTGGGATACCTCACTCAGGATAGTGTTATCTATTTCCATCCATTTGCACGCAAAATTCGAGAAGTCATTGTTTTTTACTGCTGAGTAGTACTCTAATATGTATATATTCCACAATTTCTTCATCCATTCCTGAAATGACCCTATCCTATACTGATGAATATCTTGCATATCACCTTAGAACCTTCATCTGGCGATGGATCGAGGTAGAGACAGAGTCTCAATTTGGAGCAACGGTCTGAGCTCTTAAGGTCCAAATGAGGAGCAGAAGGAGGGAGAAGATGAGCAAGGAAATCAGGACCACGAGGGATGCACCCACCCACTGTGACAGTGGAACTGATTTATTGGGAGCCCACCAAGGCCAGTGGATCTGGGACTGAATAAGCATGGGTTGATTCTGGACTCTCTGAGCATGGCGGACAATGAAGGCAGATGAGAAGCCAAGGACAATGGCACTAGGCTTCGATCCTAATACATGAACTGGCTTTGTGGGAGCTTAGCCTGTTTAGACGCTCACCTTCCTGGACGTAGATAGAAGACCTTCGTCTTCCCGCAGGGCAGAGAATTTGGACTGCTCTTCAGTATCGAGAGGGAGGGGGAATGGTGTGGGGGGAGGAGAAGAGGAGTGGGGATAGGGGGAGGGGAGTGGGAGGAGGGGGCAATATTTGGGAGGAGGGGAGGGAAATGGGAAACGGGGAGCAGGTGGAAATTTTAATTAAAAAAGAATAAAAAATAAATAAAAAGGAAAAAAAACTATGCATAAATCAAAAAATAAAAAAAATAAAAAAAAAGAAAAGGGAGGGAGCTGAACAGGGCACAGGAGGAGTTGGAGGGAAGAAAAAGATAGGGAAAAGAGATATAATTATATTTAGCTTAAAAATAAAATAAAAAAGTCAAAAAAAATGTTAAAGAATTATTAAGATTAATTATTACAATGAATTAAAAAGATTCCATATCTTATATCAGTACTACACTGAGGAAAAGAATTCAAAGCTTTTTATTTGTATTACATAAAATGCAATACATGGATTTTAAAAATAATGTCTATAAAACGTGCTAAATATTAGCTAATGGTAATTAGATAATTCCTATACTGGGCTGCTAATAAACCATTATGCTGTAAATAAAGAGTTTTAAAATATAATGAAAAGTTTAGTATTGAGAATACAATGCAAGTACTAGAAAGGAAAGACCTACTTTAATAAGAGAAAGGAGTAACATAAATATTACCTACAGAAATAAATGGAATAGTTTTATACATTTAAAATACAATTAAAAAAACAGGTAATGCTTGGGAAATGTTTATAATACACAGAGAAAAGATTCACAAAACTATGGAGTGGATTATTATTATTATTATTATTATTATTATTATTATTATTAGGTAAGTGGGTATTCTCATGCACATGCCAATGTGCACACATAGAGGTCACAAGACAACTTTGCATTGGCAGTTTTCTCTGTCCACCCTGTGAGTTTCAGGGATCAAACTTAGGTCATCAGGTGTGCCTTGCAAAGGCCTTTACACTCTGGGCCATCTTGCCAGTTTTAGTTTGTATTCTTTTGGACATAGTAATTAAGGTAGTGAAAAGGATAGCCAAGGTCGAACTGAATAAACCCACTTTTAAGATTGTGCTACCAGAAGCCCAGGGCAATGTCCCCAGTTAGTTCATTGGGGCACCTGAGGATAGGGAACCTGAAACGAACCTATCCTATAATCATACTGATGAATATCTTGCATATCGCCATAGAACCGTCATCTAGCGATGGATGGAGATAGAGACAGAGACCCACACTGGAGCACCGGACTGAGCTCCCAAGGTTATAATTAGGAGCAGAAGGAGAGAGAACATGAACAAGGAAGTCAGGACCATGAGGGGTGCACCCAACCACTGAGACAGTGGGGCCGATCTATTGGGAGCTCACCAAGGCCAGCTGGACTGCTACTGAAAAAAACATGGGATAAAACCGGACTCTCTTAATGTGGTGGACAATGAGAGCTGACGAGAGGCCAAGGAGAATGGCACAGGAACTTTCATCTGGCGATGGATCGAGAGAGAGACAGAGACCCAATTTGGATCAACCGTCTGAGCTCTTAAGGTCCAAATGAGGAGCAGAAGGAGGGGGGAATATGAGCAAGGAAATCAGGACCACGAGGGGTGCACCCATCCACTGTGACAGTGGAACTGATCTATTGGGAGCTCTCCAAGGCCAGCTGGACTGGGACTGAATAAGCATGGGTTGAAACTGGACTCTCTGAACAAGGCGGACAATGAAGGCTGATGAGAAGCCAAGGACAATGGCACTAGGTTTCGATCCTAATTCATGAACTGGCTTTGTGGGAGCGTAGCCTGTTTGGAAGCTCACCTTCCTGGACCTAGATAGAAGTGGGAGGACCTTGGTCTTCATGTAGAGCAGGGAATTTGGACTGCTCTTCAGTATCGAGAGGGAGGGGGAGTGGACTAGGGGGAGGAGAAGTGGAGTGGGGATAGGGGGAGGGGAGCGGGGGGAGGGGGCAATATGTGGGAGTTGGGGGAGGGAAATGGGAAACGGGGAGCAGTTGGAAATTTTAAGTAAAAAAGAATAAAAAAAAAAGATTGTGCTGGACGAAGTATGTCACTAGAGGCTGACTTTGAGTGTTTAAAGCCTTGCACCATTTGCAGTTCACTATCTGCCTTGTGTGTGCATTTGAAGATGTGAGCTTTCAGCTTACTGCTCCTGTTACCTTACCTGCTGTTTACTGTCATGCTTTGTCACCACAATGGATTCTTACCCTTTTGTAACAATAACCTTAAATAAACTCCTTCTTCCAAAAGAAGCTTTTGATAGTGTTCCTTTACTATAGCAACAAAAACAACTAATATACTGAGTTTATAGTTTTTACATTAAATTATCCAGCTCTCAGTACCCCGAGTCGAAATGTATACACAATAAATACTGTATGTGAGATCTACTTTAAGCACTTTCTCACTTCATTCACCTTTACCCATGCTCATTACTGTTGCATAAATTCTGGTAACTCCTCTTATTTTTGTGGAAGCTCTTAGCTATAATGTTATTGCTCCCATTTCCTCAAACAAAATGAAAGATACTTGAACATAAATCCAAATTAATATTGAGTACAAAATAAATATGCAAGTACTGCAACATATAAATGCTATGTCCCAATATCAAAGTTGAGATATTAGCTATGCAGAAAACACAATTTCTATTCTCCCTGGCTGTGCTCCACTAAATTCAACTCATGAAATTCAAAACCATAATTGATTATATACATTTTAATTAGAAGTATATGAATGCTCCCATTCCATTGCTCCATCTGCAGAAATTGTTTTAAGCTTCATTAAATTAACACCTATCACCAGAAGAGCTACCTCCACAGGACTACTTACTGCATAACCAGCTTTGGGTTTCCAGAATTCTGTCATTTAGAAGTGAGCAAAAAAGATAATTTGCTGGGTGGTGAAGCACACCTTTTAATCTCAGCACTTGGGAGGCAGAAGACGTGAATTTCTGTGAGTTGGAGGGCAGCTTGATCTAAATTGTGAGTTCCAGGCCAGCCAGGGCTACACAGTGAGACCCTGTCTCAAAAAATGTAGAAAATCTACTTTATCATGTGTTAACAGTTGACTAATATATATCATCAGTAACCTAAAATTCAGCAACTCCATTAACTCCTTTAATATATGGCTTATTGCACTCTTACCATTCTCTCCAATTTGTTTACAACATAAACTCATCGCACATATTTCTGTAGACTTTTCCAAGTAAACAGAAATATCTAGGTGGTTCTCTGATAAATCCTTGTGTTGCTTTTATATACTTATCTATAATTTAATTCCATCACTGTAAGATGTAATCCAGTTGATAGTTCACTGGTGGGCTAATCCAAACAGGCAATTTGAGGACCAGGCTAAATGGGAAAGTGGCAAAAGGAAAAGTAATATTTGTGCTTTTCTTTTCACAACCCAAATTCCAGTGCTGTAACTATGCCAAGAGGGATGCTAGGGAAAAATTCAACACTAAAACCTAAAGTTTCTAAAGTACAAAACAGCTAGAAAAATATATTCTGGATTTACTGGGTTGAATGTTTTCTCTAGAATTTAATTAGTCTTGACTAAAGTAATTCACAAAGCAAGTTGTATAACTTCACAGTTTCTTGTAGAATAATATTTCATTATTTCACACAATCTGTTTTACCTGGAATATTTTATCATGCCAAAAAATACCAACAGAATCTCAATTCAACAACTGTAGAAAATACAAAAATATATACTAATTACAGTTCAGATTAGTAATTTCAAACAGTGGCCTCAAAGGACAGTTGTGTTGTTGATGTCAGTGAATTCCTAAATTTGGTCATTTCCCCCCTCTCAATTCAGTTTAAACATAACCTGAGCCTTACAAATGCAATATGAATTATTCTTATTTATTGCTTAAGTTTGACATAAAAAGTTCATATTTCTGCCAGCTGAGTATTACATTGTGCCATCCATCTTCATAATATTCCTAGTATAGAAAATGAACTGTATACCACTTCTGTTCTTCCTCAAGTCACAGCTTCTTTTAAGTAATTAATATTTTATTATCACTGTATAGTTAATATTTTATGATATGGAGTTTCCAATTAAACTATGTACTATAGTCTCTTCATATTTAAAGAACTTATCCATGTTTTAACATATAGCAATAATTGAAGGTTTTAAAATTAAATAATCTTTCATTATATGGATATACCAATTTTGTTTATAGAGGTATACACCCTGGATTTACTATGTTTGGGCTATTGTGAATATTGGTTCAGGGGATTAGAGAAATGGCTCTTAAGAGCACTGAGTGGTTCTCTAGAAAACCTGGGTTCAATTACCAGCATCCACATGGAGACTTACAATCATCTGTAGCACCAGTTCCAGGACATCTCATATCATCTTCTGGCTTCCAATGATACTGCACACACATAGTGCACAGACATATGTGCAGGAAAAATACTCATACAGACAATATGAATATTGCTGTTGTAACTATCTGTGAATTAGATTTTGTGATCATTTTTTTTCTCTCACTCTTTCACTTCTCTTCCTCAATTCCATTCCATCAGCCTCCTTCCTTCTCCCAGTGCTGGATTTCTGGGAGGTTGAATCTGTGGTGTCACAAATTTTAGACAAACACTCTATCACTGAGTTATATCCTCAGCCTTACAGTTTTGTTTTCAGTTCTATTGGGAATAGAATTACATGGTTGTATGCTTACTATTTTGAGTAAATATAAAACCTTCCTAAATGGACTATATCATTTTACATTTCTATCAGCATTGCCCAAGGGCTTCAATCCTTAATTCATCTTTAATTATAAGATTACAAGAGATTATGTTCCTCATAGCTATTTCATTACAACATTACAATCAAAATATCAATTTTTTTCATTTGTCTTGGGGTTATATTTTAAGACCTTTTTGGTTTTAGTAACATAAAAAGAAACTCCTGTTTTTAATGCCTAATATCTAATGTGAGTATTCTGATTTCTTGTTGCTTCTCCTACCCACAATATATTTTCAACTCCCAATAACCTTCTACTCCTCCTTCTTAAAGGTCATTACTATTGTTCACTTAAAGTAATAATAATGCTATAGCGCTCGTATTCCTAGCCATGTTGGACTTTTAGAACCTGTATAAATCATGAGACAGAAACAGCCATTTTTCAATTGGTTGTGAATTCCAAATCTCTAGGACTGTGCACAAGGAGTGATAGTTTAAATTACATTCTGTCAATGTGCCTCATTAATGGATACTTTCGTCACATGTTATATGATGACTTAGCCCAACCTTAACAACAGTTGCTCTTCTTCTTTGAGTCAGATTTTTTTCTTACTATTATACAAGTAAAGTTACCCATAGAAATAACGGCCATTTTTATTTTGGGGGACTTCTTTTTCTGTTTCATAGTGAAGGTGGAAACTCTTAAAGGCCAATAATAATTTTGTAGTTTTACATTTTGTTCCATTTTTAAAGTGTATGTGTAGGGGAGGCTGTGTCTCCTTTGTATACTTCGATGTGTGTGTGTGTGTGTACATGTGGAAGTCAGAGTCCCACATTTGTGCCTCTGTTTCTTACTACCTTATCATTTGAGACAGGGTTGCTTGGTCAAACCAAAGCTCATCAATTGGTTGCTCTGACTAACCACTGAACCCTGGGATCTGCCTGTCTTCCCCACAGCACTGGAGTTACAGATGCACACCACCACAACTGGTTGTTAAATGTGTGCTGGAGATCCAAACTCAGAGCCTTACAGTTGCATAAGAAGCATTTCACTGAACCATCTCACAGTCCTACTGCAGTTCATTTTTAGCCCAACAACTTACATGAGTAAATATATCAGTGGCACAGTTTTATAACCACATAAATTGAATTACCAATTTTTTTGTTTACTCTGCCTAAGTAGCATAATCTGGACTGTTATTCTGATGCTAATTTACCTGTGACAAGGGGATAAACAGTATAGCATTTCTTCCACTCTGAGCCACAAATATTTTTCATTCTAAACAAACACTTTAGATCTCCATCCAGATTTTTAGATTACCCCCCTCAATTTTAGTGTTGGTAATCAACATCTAGGCCAACAGAGAAATTGTGCTTCATGAATACAAACCAAATCATATTTATTTTTCTACAAAGAATGTGACTATGTTGATGTTATAGAAATTCTCTGTTTATTAATCAGGTCCCTTTGCACCTGTTTGATGATCAGCCCAATTTAATCTAAGCACTTCACTAAATATTAATGAAGTTGAGCAGACTAAATTTTTCAAATCCTTGGCACTTTCAAGAAAGGAGCTCTCAGAGAATCTTCTGAACAGATAGCACACTGAGAGTATCCTAATTGTGAATGTGTTTAGTGTCCATATTGTCAGGAGAAGACATGCATAATTAATAATAATTGCAGACAGCCTCATAAGAACAACAAAAAGTTAAAATGTGATTTCAGTGAGTAAGGAATGAAAGCTATTAAAAACACAAGAGATTTTGTTGCTGTTTTGTTTTTAATTTTTTTATTTTCCTTTCACAGAATGGGAACCCAGCCTTGCTGTCATATGACAGTTATTTGAGGAAGCTCTAAGAATAACAAGGCTTGGTAGTGGAGAGATGGCTCAGTGGTTAAGAGCATTGTCTTCTCTTCCAGACGACCAGAGATTGATTCCCAACACTCACATGGCAGCTCACAACTATCTGTAACTCCAGTCTCAAGGATCTGATGCCCTGGCCTCCATGGACACTGCATACACATGGTGCATAGATACAAACGCAAGCAAAACACAGATACACACAAAAAAATTAAAACAATAAATGAACAAAATATCAAGGCACACGTTGCTATGTATACTATATTCATATTACGTGCATAGTATATATATGTGTGTGTATACTAATTCATATTACATTTCATAAATTCTTAAAAGAGTAATAACACCTGGGCCTCAGTTAAAGCTTAAGAAATACCAATAAATAGAACTCACGTATGAGTTTCAAACTGAACTTCTTAAACCGTAAATCAAGTGATTCATGTGCAGAGGATGAATAATTCATTCTGGAGCCTGGTCCAAGAGTCTGGATTTCCAATAAGCCCTCTCATAATTTGTATGGTGTTCCACTAACCATGCTTTCATTAGCAAGGCTCAAGTTCAGTGGTTCTCAGATTTGAAAGCGTGCCAGAGTCCACTGGCACACGTAAAACACAGAAAGCTGAGTACTACCCCTGGAGGTCTTGATTCATTAACTCTACACTGAGGCACAAGAATTTGCATACCCAGGTGGTGCTGATAAGGCTGATTGAACCACACACTTAAAGAGCTACTGCTCCTCGCCATATCTAAACCCTACCAGATACACAAGTAAAAGTCAATTAAAACACAAACCTCGCTCTCAAAAAGCGGATAAAGTCGGAACCAGATGAAACATGTTAGCTCACTCAAAATATACTTTGAAAATGTTGACGTATCTGCTTGCTATGCACAGGAAGAGCTTCAAATATGAAGCAGAGTTAATGCTCTGCTGTAAATATGCTATGAAAGGTGTCAGATCAGCAGCAAAGGAGGAGCAGAAATATTAAGAAGCAAATGTGGAACTTATAAAGCACAACAGGTGTTGATGAAATATCTCTGCCAAGATAATCGGTCCCCTGGCCTCATTCACTATGCAGCCAACTGTTCTCAATTACCAACAGCCTTTAGATACCTGCATCAAGCTTGCTCAGAGCAGACTCTCAATATAATTTAGACAGGCATGAATGGCAAGCAGGGTCTTCTTTTAGGCTAGGAGCTTGCAGATGTTCTACCTGCCTAAGTGACATTTTTTTTTAATGTAGAATTCCTAGAACATGAGGTCAATATTAGTTATCCTTGTTTTGATTATGAATCAACCAAATGCTGACCACCTAGATCTTGAAGCTCATTTCTGAACACTCTTTCTTTTTTTTATTCTTTTTTAATTAAAATTTCCACCTTCTCCCCGTTTCCCATTTCCCTCCCCTCCTCCCAAATATTGCCCCCTCCCCCCAGTCCCCTCCCCCTATCCCCACTCCTCTTCTCCTCCCCCCACACCATTCCCCCTCCCTCTCGATACTGAAGAGCAGTCCAAATTCTCTGCCCTGCGGGAAGACGAAGGTCTTCTATCTATGTCCAGGAAGGTGAGCGTCTAAACAGGCTAAGCACCCACAAAGCCAGTTCATGTATTAGGATCGAAACCTAGTGCCATTGTCCTTGGCTTCTCATCAGCCTTCATTGTCCGCCATGCTCAGAGAGTCCAGTTTCAACCCAAGCTTATTCAGACCCAGACCAGCTGGCCTTGGTGGGCTCACAATAAATCAGTTCCACTGTCATAGTGGGTGGGTGCATCCCTCGTGGTCCTGGTTTCCTTGCTCATGTTCTCCCTCCTTCTGCTCCTCATTTGGACCTTAAGAGCTCAGACCGTTGCTCCAAACTGAGACTCTGTCTCTACCTCGATCCATCGCCAGATGAAGGTTCTAAGGTGATATGCAAGATATTCATCAGTATAGGATAGGGTCATTTCAGGTTCCCTCTCCTTAGTTGCCCAAGGTACCAGCTGGGGACATCTCCCTGGACACCTGCTAACCCCTCTAGAGTCAAGTTTCTTGCCAACCCTAAGATGGCTCTCTTAGGATATATACTTCGCTGCTCCCGTATCCTCCCTTCCTATATCCCAACCATCCTAATACCCCGAGCTCCTCCCATCCTCCCCTTCTCATGTTTCTCATTCCATTTCCCCTTTGCCCCTTGCCACCTCACCCGCAAGTTCCCAGTTTTTGCCCTGCAATCTTGTCTACTTCCCCTCTCCAGGCGGATGACTAAATGATTTTCTTTGGGTTCACTTTCTTATTTAGCTTCTCTAGGATCACAAATTATATGCTCAATGTCCTTTATTTATGGCTAGAAACCGATTATGAGTGAGTACATCCCATGTTCCTCTTTTTGGGTCTGGGATACCTCACTCAGGATAGTGTTTTCTATTTCCATCCATTTGCACGCAAAATTCGAGAAGTCATTGTTTTTTACCGCTGAGTAGTGCTCTAATATGTATATATTCCACACTTTCTTCATCCATTCCTCCATTGAAGGGCATCTAGGTTGTTTCCAGGTTTTGGCTATTACAAACAATGCTGCTATGAACATAGTTGAACAGATACTTTTGTCATTTGACGGGGCATCTCTTGGGTATATTCCCAATAGTGGTATTACTGGATCTTGGGGTAGGTTGATCCCAAATTTCCTGAGAAATCGCCACACTGATTTCCAAAGTGGTTGCACAAGTTTGCATTCCCACCAGCAATGAATGAGTGTGCCCCTTTCTCCACAACCTCTCCAGCAAAGGTTATCATTGCTGTTTTTGATTTTAGCCATTCTGACAGGTGTAAGATGGTATCTCAAAGTTGTTTTAATTTGCATTTCCCTTATCGCTAAGGAGGTTGAGCATGACCTTAAGTGTCTTTTGGCCATTTGAATTTCTTCTGTTGAGAATTCTCTGTTCAGATCAGTGCCCCATTTTTTTATTGGGTTCATTAGCATTTTAAAGTCTAGTTTCTTGAGTTCTTTATATATTTTGGAGATCAGACCTTTGTCTGTTGCAGGGTTGGTGAAGATCTTCTCCCAGTCAGTGGGTTGCCTTTTTGTCTTAGTGACAGTGTCCTTTGCTTTACAGAAGCTACTCAGTTTCAGGAGGTCCCATTTATTCAATGTTGTCCTTAATGTCTGTGCTGCTGGGGATAAACGTAGGAAGTGATCTCCTGTACCCATCTGTTGTAGAGTACTTCCCACTTTTTCTTCTATCAAGTTCAGTGTGTTCAGACTAATATTGAGGTCTTTAATCCATTTGGACTTGAGTTTTGTGCATGGTGATAGATATGGATCTATTTTCATTCTTCTACACGTTGACAACCAGTTCTGCCAGCACCATTTGTTGAAGATGCTCTCTTTTTTCCATTGAATACATTTAGCTCCTTTATCAAAAATTAGGTGTTCATATGTTTGTGGGTTAAAATCAGGGTCTTCTACTCGGTTCCACTGATCGACTTCTCTGTTTTTATGCCAATACCAAGCTGTTTTCAATACTGAGGCTCTGTAATAGAGTTTGAAGTCAGGGATGGTAATGCCTCCAGACGATCCTTTATTATATAAGATTGTTTTGGCTATCCTGGGTTTTTTGTTTCTCCATATAAAGTTGATTATTGTCCTCTCAAGATCTGTGAAGAATTTTGATGGGATTTTAATGGGGATTGCAATGAATCTATAAATTGCCCTTGGTAGAATTGCCATTTTTACTATGTTGATCCTCCCAATCCAAGAGCAAGGGAGATCCTTCCATTTTCTGGTATCCTCCTCAATTTCTTTCTTCATTGACTTAAAGTTCTTGTCAAATAGACCCTTTACTTCCTTGGTTAGAGTTATCCCAAGATATTTTATGCTATTTGTGGCTATCGTGAAGGGTGATGCTTCTCATTTCCATCTCTGCTTCCTTATCCTTTGTGTATAGGAGGGCAACTGATTTTTTGGAATTGATCTTGTATCCTGCAACGCTACTAAAGGTGTTTATCAGCTGAAGGAGTTCTTTGCTGGAGTTTTTGGGGTCGCTTATGTACACTATCATATCGTCTGCAAATAATGAAAGTTTAACTTCTTCCTTTCCAATTTGAATCCCTTTGATCCCCTTATGTTGTCTTATTGCTATTGCTAGAATTTCAAGTACTATATTAAAGAGGTATGGAGAGAGTGGACAACCTTGTCGTGTTCCTGATTTTAGTGGAATAGCTTTGAGTTTCTCTCCATTTAATTTGATGTTAGCTGACGGCTTGCTATAAATAGCTTTTATTATACTTAGGAACAACCCTTGTATTCCTAATCTCTCTAAGACCTTTATCATAAAGGGATGTTGAATTTTGTCAAATGCTTTTTCCGCATCTAATGAAATGATCATATGGTTTTTTTTCTTTCAGATTATTTATATGATGGATTACATTGATAGATTTTCGTATGTTGAACCAGCCCTGCATCTCTGGGATGAAGCCTACTTGATCATAATGGATAATTTTTCTAATGTGTTCTTGGATTCGGTTTGCCAGTATTTTATTGAGTATTTTTGCATCGATGTTCATGAGTGAGATTGGCCTGTAGTTCTCTTTCTTGGTTGGGTCTTTGTGTGGTTTTGGTATCAGAGTAACTTCAGCTTCATAAAAAGAATTTGGCAATGACTTCTCTGTTTCAATATTGTGAAATACATTAAGGAGTATAGGTATTAGGTCTTCTTGGAAGTTCTGGTAGAATTCTGCATTGAAGCCATCTGGACCTGGGCTTTTTTTGGTGGGGAGGTTTTTTATAACAACTTCTAATTCTTCGCGACTAACAGGTCTATTTAGATTGTTCACCTGGTCCTGGTTTAACTTTGGTATATGGTACTTATCTAAAAAAGTGTCCATTTCTTTTACATTTTCCAATTTTGTGACATACAGGTTTTTGTAGTAAGATCTAATGATTCTCTGAATTTCCTCTGTGTTTGTGGTTATGTCTCCCTTTTCGTTTCTGATTTTCTGAACACTCTTTCTGCCAACTCCAGCCCCCTGCCCCATATGAATTATCTTCACTTTAATTCACTTGCATAGTTGAATCGTAACTAAATAGATATTGTGTTGGCTTGAATCAGAATGTCTCTCATGGGCTCATTTATTTAAACACATGGTCCCCATTTGGTGGCACCATTGGAGGAGGTTTTGGTGGTGTCGCCTTGCTAGAGTTTCACAGCCTGATGCTTTTCCCAGTATGATGGAGGAAGGTCATTGGTTAATTAATAAATAAACTGCTTGGCCTGATAGGTTAGAACATAGGTGGGTGGAGTAAACAGAACAGAATGCTGGGAGGAAGAGGAAGTGAGCTCAGACACCATGCTGCTCCTCTCCTGGGCAGATGCGATGAAGCTCCAACCCAAGATGGATGTAGGCTAGAATCTCCCTGGTAAGTCACCACCTCGTGGTGCTACACACAAGAAGTGGGCCAAGCAGTGTTTATATGAATACAGTTTGTGTGTTGTTATTTTGGGGCATAAGGTAGACAGGCGGCCGGGAGCTGAGTGGCAGGAATGCAGCCCACAGCTCCTTCTACACCAGTACTCTCATGCCCTTCCCCCACCTTTCTTTCTCTGCTTTGTGCTCAAGGTTAAAGAAGTTCTCAACTTCCTGTTTCTGCCTCTGTGCCTGCTGCTTGCTAACAGGCTTCTGGTACATGATGAATACCACCCCTTTGAAACTGTAAGCACAAATAAACTCTTGTACAAGTTGACTTTGTCATGGTGTTTTATTTCAGTAAGAGAAAAGTAAATAATACAGATGTTTATAAACAATGTGGCCATTTCCTTACCCCTTGAAATTTTTCTGTTAATCTTTTTATCTAGTGCCACTCTCAAGCCAGTATAAAGTCTGTCTCCATTTAATCTGTACATGTAGGAATAAGACATTATATCTAATTACATCAGTGATCAAATGCACCAATTCCAAATTGTGCAATTTGTCAATAAAAAGGGCTAGAAAATATTTTAAATTTTTGTCGCATGTATTTTATAAACTACAGGGGGAAAAACTAGAAGTCTAAAATTAAACTTTTTCATTATTCTGCACCTCTTTTCTCAGAGATAATCTATATTGTTGATCAAAGTAAATTGACTTAATAGTGAGTGTACAATCGCAATCTTTATTTTCACTTACTTCATTAAGAAACGTTTTGGACTTTAAAGCACTATTGCAGAGTATTTGAAATAATCAACTTAGAAGAAGTAAAATTTTATACAGCAGTAACTTTCATTCCGTGGTTGCTTGGCCCTGTATTTTCACTACCCATTTCAAGGCAGAGGATTGTGGCCAATAAAGCATTAGGGAGGATGCAACTCACTCACATTATGGCAGTCATGAACAAGATAGTCTACATAGACCCAGGGTTTCAATATCCTTTTAAAGGTCATACCCCCAGTGACTGGAATTCCTCCCACCTCGAACTTTTAAACAATTCTACAGCCTCCTAATAGCATCACAGGCTAGGTTCCAGCAAGACAGCTCAGTAGGTAAACTCATTTGCCATTAAGCCTGATGACCTGAATCTGAACCACAGGACACGTATTGTGCAAGGAGAGAACAGGCCGCTGAAAGTTGTCTTCCAAGCTTTATCAACCACCCCCCATCTGTGGTAGTTTGAAAGAAAATGGCCCCCATAAGCTCACAAGGAGTGGCACTATAAGAAGGTGTGACCTTGTTGGAGCTGGTGTGACTTTGTTGGAGGAAGTGTGTCTCAGTCTTTCTTCCTGCCACCTGCCAGTCCAGACCTAGAACTCTCAGCTCCTTCTCCAGCCTTATATCTGCCTTCATGCCACCATGCTTCCCACCATGATGGCACTGGACTAAACCTCTAAAACTGTAAACCAGCCCCAATTCCATGTTTTCTTTTATAAGGTCATGGTGTTGCTTCACAGAAATAGAAACCCTAAGACAGAAGTACCTCTCATCTTTAAGATACATAAACTTTTCAAGATCTTGGTTAGAATATAGAAATTAGGAGGCAGAGTCATCGTTCTGCCTCTATTTCAGTTTTACCTACAGTAAAACAGAGAATGATAACACACTTTGACTACCTTACTCCATGGCCCTTTTAAATTGATTATGTCCTGGGAGTGATAAAAGTTTTTATTTCCCCATTCTATAACATGTATTTTTCTAGTGCTTAGTCATATTAAATTACTTTTAAATAGAATGATTTCACATAAATATTAGGCTTTTGATTACACAATAAGAAATATTAGCATTGTATGGAAAATCTTTTGATCATCATAAGTGAGAGAACATGGTGAACATTTCGATGCTAGATACCAAAAATAATGCTAGATAGTCTGCAACATGCAGAATAGGCCCTCAAGCAAAAATAAAAAATGATTCAAATATTAGTAGTGCACAGATTGAGGCCTGTTCTAAATCTATTATATTTGTAAGAAATACTTTCCCAGCTTACCTTAGACTTAAATCTCTCTAGAAATTTTTGAAAGTACATAAAATTTTCCAAAGAATTTTTACGTGGTGTTAACTTTTTATATTATAAGAATACCATGTAGCCATAACCAATGAACCAAGGCATAGAAGACACCTATTATGGGTGAACTAGCATAGTAATTGGGTGATAAAAGGTGACTAATAAACATAAGACAAAAATTAAGGAAATTTGATTTCTCAGAACATGAAATAGGAAATAATTCCAAATAGATTGTGTGAATTTAAGACAAAAGAAAGGTCAACTAGGGCCAATGCCACTCTTGCCAAAGGAAACTGCTTCACTGCAGAAATTGAGTAAAGACTACCTTAGCAATACCCCCAACCTTATCCACACTGCACGGAGAAAAGCACAATTCTGCTATCAGAAGCACTTCTCTCAATTAGGAACACCAGTGTAATATGAAATGATGTGTGAGGAGGATGATAGATCTCACCAAGAACATTGGCTGAAGCTTTCTGCTTGGACACTCCCATCCTCTCAATGAAATTTTCTCTAGACAAAGAAGATATGATAGGAGAATCTTATGTTATACTTCCATTGCATTACTCAGAACATGTAAATTAGCTCAGAGTTGGGCAAAGTCATATAGAACATAAAACATATTTTAGAAATTTTCAATATCTCATGAGATATTTTGAACTCTGTGCTAAAAATGAAAAATAGTGTGAGTATTGGGATGTCTAATATTGCCAATTTGACAGAATCAAGAATCACCTGGAAGATGGGGCCTCTAACTATGCCTGTGAGGGCTTATGTTGATTCTTTTCATTGATATGCAAAGAACTGCTTGCACTGTGACAAAGTCATCCCCTGCGTTGCTGTCCTGGATTGTATAAAATGGAGAAAGTGAGCTGATCACTAACATCTCTGCTTGCTGATAGTGGATGCAACATGACAAGCTCCCCCAAACTCCTGCTACGTTAACTTTTCTGTCATAATGGACTATACTTTGAACTGCATGCTAATTTTTCTCATTATAAAACAGCAAAACAATTAGGGACTATTTACAGAGTTATATAATTTCTATTAGGGACTGTTTATAGACATAAACAATTTCTAAAGGCTACTGAGTTTACAACTTTCTTGCTGTTCCTATTTTTGGCAAGAGGTCCATGTTGCTAATATTTTTTCATATACATGACTGACTTAGTACTATGAAAGAAACCAAAGAGTATTCCTTTTCAGGCTTCTGTTGCTTTTTCTCCACATGTGTTATCTCAAGCCTCAAATTCTACCCTTCAAGATTGGGCTCATTGATTTCCCTAGGGTTTTTTTAATTTGTTTTTTTTTGTTTGTTTGTTTTGTCATAGAAACTTCCCAGCTCTACTTGGGATTCCCATTTTAGTATAGAGAGAACAGCATATGGCTTCCAGCAACAGCCCAGAGAAATCACAGTGTCCAACTCACTTCTTTCTCTTCTCACAGAGGTTATTTAGAAAAGCATAAATATAGCCTCTCTTCCTTCATCATCCTTCACTATTGATTATAACCATGGTTAAGATCATGATGAACCTAAAAACATACATAAAAAAGTAGTATATGGACAGAACAGGTTATATTTATGAATATATAAAAATATACATACATATATAGATACATGCAATAAAAATTATTGAAAAAAGAGGCTATGAATTTGAAGGATATCAGAACATAAGTGAGGGTTTTATGGGAGGAAACAGAAAGGAGGTTATAATCTCAAAAATAAATAAATAAAAATAAAACAACAGAAATAAATTAACAATCATATAGGTAAAGTATATAGAAAAAATTTGATAAACTTTAGTAATATTGTATTGTACATTTATTTCTGTAATACTATATATGGTTATTTCCATTTATCAAAAAATAAAAAAGTATAACTAAGAAAATTGCCACTCCAATATTACAACAACAAAAAGAAAGTTTCAACATATGATATTCAGAGAGTAACTAAAACAATTCCTTGTCTGAAAAAAATATCATGTGCATAATTAATTTTTTCAAAATAGGTAATCCAACAATTCAAATATGAAATTGTACTCAAGCATAAAACTATTTCTATCCAAATGTAGAGATCAATAAAAAAATCAATAAAAAACTATTCCTACTAGTGATAGCTGTTTGGAAGTATTAAGTAAATGAATAAAAATGATAATCTTAAAATCAAAAGATCGACTAGCAAAAATTGGTTGAAATTCTAATATAAAGGCTTAATACATTTTTAAATATAAATGAATCGTTCTTCAGGCATTCAGGCAGAAAAAGCTAGTCACCTATCAAAGGGGAGTTGTATACTGGCCTCAAAGTCTCCACATGAGTAGTTAGTGCCAGAGGGCAGAGAAACATTGTTTATGAGTTCTGAGAACCAGGTCTAAGCTGCTAGACACATTGTTGTTTAAGAAGATCAGTAGCAGGGAGAGATTTTTAAACATTAAAGAAGTCAGTTCCTCAAGAAACTTTTTTGAAAATCTACTCTACAAAAAGTTCAGGAAACCAAGAGATAAAACAAAATAAAATAACTCATGAGTCAAATAACTGTCAGAGGATAAAAAGGATGAAGGGGGAATAATGGAACTAAAAATAACCAATCTTAAAAAGCAAGAACAACTGTGCCATAACATACATATATACAAACACATATAAAATGGTTTCAAATATATATATTTATATGCATATTATGTATTAAATGGGATTATGAATTATTGGTTGTTAAGATGTATATAAAAGTCATATTAGTAAAAACTACCCCAAAAATCCTTCAAAGGAATTCCTTTAGAGAAACCTAATGGAATTCAACTGCATGATTCCGTTAGTAGTCTATTATGTTAAATATTATAAATACTTCACTTACTGAAAAATTAGTTCCTTAAATCTAGCTTTCACATTTGACAAAAAAAAAATGTGAGGTGTTCATCTTTCTCAGTCTATTTTTTCTTTCACTTAACATATTCATCACAAGTTCCATCCATTTTCTGCAAATTTTAGGATTTCATTCTTCTATATGACTGAATGAAAACCCATTGTGTATGTGTACCACATTTTCTTTTTCCATTTGTCTGTCAACTGGCATCTAATTCTATTTTCTAGCTAATGTGTGTATAGGTCATGGACTAAATGGGGGATCATGGAAAGGGAAGAAGGGATCTTAAAGCAAGAGAGAGAAGGGATATGAGAGGAAAACAATACTTGTGGTATGGAAGCAAAAGTCTGGCATAAGGAATTAGGGAGCAGAGGGAGGAAGGGGCAGATTAGGACAAAGCATAATGACATATGTGTCTGAAAATATCACAACAAAAACATTACTTTGTATCCCTACCTTTAAAGTTATTTTTTAAAGATTCAATTCTTTGACAAAGAGAAGAAACAGAGGGTAATTTAGAATGCAAACAAGTCTACCTTTAAGAGACGTAACATATACTTGATGTGAATGAGGTGGTTGGAAAACTCAAAACCAGTTTTGCTCTCCAGCAAATTTGATTCCACTCTATCTTAATATTATGGACTTATTTACTGTACACCTCTCTATGAATTAAAAAAATCCATCAGTGAGTGGAAATGTGATCGAGAATTATAAATAGCTCATTCTTGCCTACAAAATGTACTCTAATTTGTTCAAATACCAAACATCTGTCAACATACTAAGTGCTAATAATTTACATGTGATTGTGAAGATGAAAAGTTTGCTTGTAAATTAGATGTGTATGTTAAAAAATTTCTATAATGTTGACAAAGTTAAAAACGTAAGCATCACAAAATCAAAGTGTGGAATAATCCTTAAAGAATATTAAATACTTCACCTTTTATTGAAGACAGTAAACTAATACCATCAAAACTTGAAATCAAACTTTTTATGAATGCAAAATAGATTTGAACTCTTTTGTCTTTTTAACTTCTTATCTTAATGATCAATGTCTATTTTAGTGAGCAATATATCTCCTACTCCTTCCCTTGTCTTCACCATCTGCTTCTGCAGCAGCTACATAATAAAAGGTTTTTCAGATGTGTTTCTTTATGAATGACAAAAATCTGCCTTCAAAATCCATATTTTATCTCATCAACCCATTTATCAAACCAAATATCTATATATGTACTATTATTTAATAATATAGTGTTAAACTATTTAATGTCATGAGAATACATATAAAAGAGTTTTTATTTTGCCTTCCTTTATCTGAGTATTATGTCATCCAATGTAAACACAATTTTTATGGAGTGCATCAAATCTGGTTTTCTTGAATGAATTGTTTTCTGGAGTTTTGCCACAGGTAGAAGACATTTATACTCAAGAAAATCCATTAAAATAGACTATTTAGAGTTTACACAAGACCAAACTCAAGATATCCTAATATAGCATCACAAATGCAGGATTATTTGTGTTTCTGTTCTCCCAAGCACATAGAAACCAGACTATCACTTAGTAGTGGTTCAGAAATTATGTCTGAAATGAATCACTGAAAAGTGTTTGAGGCAACACGAAATAAGAATTCTTTGCATCTTAATTTCTTCAAGAGAAGGAATGAACTCTTTCACATCAAAGCAGCTGTGATATAAGAAACAGTTCTTTGAGAAAGAAGGAGGAGGGATGGTCAGGAAAAGGGCATGGTAGATGATAGCAACTGCAGGAGACAAGATAGCAGGAGGGTACACTGTCTAATTTCAAGCGCCTACAGCTCTCTGAAGAAATCTAAGGCATAAAGTGATAACTGAACTCTAAAGAGATTTTAAAACAAGAATTATAAAAGTGAAGGGATTTCCAATGGTGTCAGATAATTTAAGTTTAGAATTAAAATCATGCAATAACAGCATTCAGCAAACCATTTGCCCAAAGGAGTCTCTTGAGATTTAGTTTTGATTCTGAAAAGAAAAATGAGATGGTTAATCAGCAGAGCTAGGGTATTCATAACAATGTCCTTTTTCTTACCATTGATTTATTTTCATTAGTTAAGTAGTTAGGATGTTGATTTTTCTCCTCTTTTGCTTTTGGCCCTAACAAAATTGGCTGTTTTGGTATTTTCATTATTTGTATGTGTCAAAATTCCCTTAGAGAATAATGACAACTTTAGTTTATTGAAAATACCAAAAGAATGGCAATTTGCTATATATTTTGATGATTACATGTTTATAAGGTATTATTTGTCATTTAAAATTTCTGATTTAAGGCCAATACAAATGTCTAATATACAAAATGTTGAAACACCTGGATTAAAATAAAATAGCAATGAGAAATTGTATGTTATCATTATGCCAAACAGAGTATTTGAAAACTCATAACTAAATATTAGTTGGATTTTTAAATATATTTTATTAATAGGCTTGGAGATGAACAGCGAGAACCTAAAGGAAACCACCCAAATCTCAATGTGTAATATTTTCTTCTATAGATATTGGCAACAATGAGAGAATAATGCTATACCACAGGTGTTGAGATTTAATTAATAACAGACAGAAGCACATTGATATGAGTGCATCAATGACTAAACCCTAGCAGTTAAATCTCTTACACACTTTACAATAAATCTCTGAAATGTCAAAAACAGGAATTATATGGGTCTACAAATTTACTAGTGATGGGGATTTGGGAGATTATCTTGTATGATCCATCAGTTTATGGAAGATAAAATGAACATGATAGTAATAGGTATTTTTGTCCTAAGGAGCTTCGATTTTAATGAGAAAATACCAAACCAAGAAATTCTGAAATAGTAAAACAGTCAATAGATATTAATATGAAAGATTATAGAGCTGCAAATACAACATTACCTCTTGATTTGAAGGCTATATTAGGATAAAGAATAACTTTCCTGAGGATGTGACTGGTAATTTCAATTTATAAGGATTAAGACATATGCAGTACATGTAAAGCAAAGATATAATAAGAATTGGACCAGATACCCCAATTATCACTCCAAAGGTGTTGAGCCTGACAGAATGGAGCCTAAAAGGAGGTAGACCTAAAGTCTCATGCAATAGTCAACTTTATTTGGAGTATCAAACAATTTACATTCTGAGGGGTAAAAAGAGTCACACGAGTAAAGTGACCACAAGGACAACCTGTATGTGTGGCAGAAACATGTTTTTCCATAGAGACATTCAAGCAAACGACAATAGCTGGTTGCAATGAATAATTTGAAGTAAACTCATGCCTATCCGCTACACCTGGAGGAAGTCAAAAACACATTCCAAGAACAATTCTCTGTTTTTGAAAAGACTGAGGTCATAAGACTTCTGTTTTCTCGGAGTTTTCTCACAAGCACTCAGAATTCTTGTACAACTTCATTATTGTAATATGTCCCAACAATATCCCAAGAGGAAAGAAAACTCAATATACATGTAAATAGAAGTTTCTCTGTTCTGCCCTATCCTGCAGTCACTTCTAAATAATCACTCAGAGGCTTAATATTGATTACAAACTGTTGGGTCTTATTACTAACTAGCTCTTACATTTAAATTAACCCATTTCTATTCATCTGTGCATTGCCACGTGGCTGTGGCATTGCTGGTCTGCTGATACCTTTCTTCTTGGGTGGCTGGTTGTATTTCTCTGCTAGACTCCACCCTTCTTTCTGTATTTTCAGTTTGCCTTTCCTGTCTGACTTTATTCTGACTTACTACAGGCCGAAGCAGCTTCTTTAATAACCAATGAGAGGAATACATTTTCACAGCATACAGAAGGGTTCTCCAATAGCATACACAATTGAGAGATCTACAAACAGTACACTAATATCGATTATCACATAGAGATGGCAGTAAGATGAAGACCAGAGTGTGAGGATACTTAGCAAATTTTGCATCCATACATAATATGTATGTGCAATTTTATATGTGCATGCACATAATATATGCATGTACAATATGGGTCTGTGAATTAGCTACAACCAACAGAAACAAAAACAAAATACTACCGACGATATGTTCTATTTTCTGTATTTAATGCTTCCTTTAGAAGTATTTGTAAATGTCCACTGTCACATAGGACTTAACCTACTAAAGTGCAGTGACCAGCACTTTGTAAAGATTGAGAGATAAGAATCAGGGACCACATTATGATGATAAAATATTCAGGTTAGACATGATGCATTAGAAAATAGGGAAGTGAAAATTTTTTTGAGCAGGGGCATAAGGTACTTCCATTTATATTGAGAAAGATATTCTAAATGGTTCCAGAAAGCACTAGAAAGGCTTTGGGATATGAGGCTAATTTTAGGGGTTTTGATTGCTTTTTTCTGTTTGGAGATAATTTAAACAATTAAGACAATTGCTTGAGAATAGTAAAGAGCAAATTCCTAAGTTGTAATGAACAGAACGTCATTATTAGAACAAGTAAATGAAAGGAAAATGAAGTGTTAGGATTTTGTCTTAGGAAACATGTGGATAATGATACCAAGGGTTGTTCTTTCCTAGTTTGGCTGGAGTTGGTGAGCTCCCATTAACTCAGCGATACTGTTTCAGTAGTTTTAGTGAAAAATTATACCATAACTTTCAAGAAGAGCTAGTACCTATACTCCTCAAAGTGTTCCACATAATAGAAACAGAAGGAACATTGCCAAACCATTTTTTTCAGTTTTTAATTTATTTTTATTGAGAAAAAAATTTCTGCCTCCTCCCAGCCTCCCATTTCCCTCCCCCTCCTCCCTCTCCTCTCCCCCTACCACGACTCCTCTCCCCCTCCCCCTCCAGTTCGAAGAGCAGTCACGGTTCCTTGCCCTGTGGAAAGTCCAATTGAGTCTATAATTTGTGATCCTAAAGAAGCTAATTAAGAAGGTGAACCCAAACTATTTTTATGAGATGACAGTTACCCTGATACCAAATCCACCCAAATACTCAACCAAGAAAGAGAATTACAGACTAATCTCACTCATGAACATTGATGCAAAAATACTCAATAAAATACTGGCAAACTGAATCCAAGAACACATCAAAAAAAAAATCATCCACCATGATCAAATCGGTTTCATCCCAGAGATGCAGGCATGGTTCAACATATGAAAATTTATCAATGTAATTGATCATGTTAATAAACTGAAAGACAGAAACCATATAGTAATTTCATTAGATGCTGAAAAAGCATTTGACAAAATCCAACACCCCTTTATGATAAAGGTCTTGGAGAGATTAGGAATACAAGGTTCATGTCTAAATATAATAAAAGCAATATACAGCAAGTCAACAGCCAACATCAAATTAAATGGAGAGAAACTCAAAGCAATTCCACTAAAATCAGGAACAATACAAGGCTGTTCACTATCTTCATATCTCTTCAATATGGTTCTTGAAGTTTCGACTATAGCAATAAGACAACAAGAGAAGATTAAGGGCATTCAAATTGGAAAGGAAGAAGTCAAACTTTCATTATTTGCAGATGATATGATGGTGTATATATAAGTGACTCCAAAAACTCTACCAGAGAAATCCCACAGCTGATAAATACCTTCAGTGAAGGGCAGGGTACAAAATCATCTAAAAAAAAATAAGTAGCCCTCCTCTATACAAATGATAAAGAAGCTAAGAGGAAAATCAGAGAAACGTCACCTTTCACAATAGCCACAAACAGCATAAAATATCGTGGGATGACACTAACCAAAGAAGTGAAAGACCTATTTGACAAGAACTTTAAGTTTTTGAAGAAAGAAATTTAAGAAGACACCAGAAATGGAAAGATCTCCCATGCTTTTGGATAGGTAGGGTCAATATAGTAAAAATGGCAATCCTACCAAAAGCAATCTATAGATTCAATGCAATTCCCATCAAAATCCCAACACAATTCTTCACAGATCTTGAAAGAACAATAATCAACTTCATAAAGAAAAACAAAGAAAAAAGCTAAGATAAATTCTAAAAACCAATTTTTAAATATTATGCTTTTCAAAGATTAGTTTATTGACTATTGTTCTTCTTGCACTATTAGCAATGCCAGCAATTACATCACTGTCAACATTCCAGTGATGGTCACTAATTCACAAACACTCGCAGATGCCTATGGAAATTTATTCAGATAAAGACAGCCAGTAGCTACTTCTGTTTCTCTGTTATCATGCTGACTATCTCAGCTCTTAGAACTTGAACTTTATGTTTCCCAAATGATGCTAGGAACATCTGTTCACCTAGTTTCCCCTAAATATCTCAGGATGTTTAACCTTACTCAACCTTGTTCCACAAGGTCAAACCAGTTTAGCCTCCACTAATTGCTATACTTTCTCTTTCTATCTTTGTCTTGAAGTATTGGCATCATTTCAAGACAAATTATCCCATCCTCTGTACTCTTTATCATAATCATCTGAATAATTTTCGTCTAATTTTTAAATCTTTTAAAGTGATTGATGACATTCATTTGAAGAATAATTTCATCATCTCTTTTTGGACATCTCTTAATACTTCAGTTATAGGAAAGCAAATTTGAAAGAGGACACAGGACAAACATATATGCCTTGTGCTTCTTAGAGAATTTTAACATGATTATCAATAGAAAAATATACTCTTTTCCTCTGCTTCATATATCTACTAGAACTTCCTTGAGTTACTATCTCTGCCATCCAACCCTAAAGCCTAACAAAACATTTGTAAGCTATCATAAATATAGTGAGAGTTATTTCCCTTTAAGTGAATTCATTTCTTGTCATCATTCTCATGAGAATATTTTTTCACTTGTAGCCTTTTCATGGTGTATATATTTTTGTTTTCATAAGTGTAGAAATGCTGAAACATAGTAAGCCAAAAAAGCAAAAAAAAAAAAAATGCGAAAGAGAGAAAGGGCAAAAAGTTTCACATGTGCTTTTCAGCATTGTGAACAAATTCACTGATCTTTAGAAGGTCTGATTTGAGCAGATAAGTATGCAGTGTTTTGTATGTGTTCATTAAAAGTAAAAAGAGTGCACTGACTACTATAATTAATGTCAACATAAAAAACCCTACCACCATCTTTCAAAGACTGATTCAGCATTTTGGTTCGTATAGCTCAAGTGAGAAAGAAAAAAGCTCTGTGAGGTGAACTCATGGGGAAAAGAATCAAATGAACCAGACGATTTTAAATGGAATATTTAGTATTTAGAAGGAAGGATCATAAGATCTGTGCAAGAAGGAAAAATAAATAACAGTGGAATTCTCAAATAATTAATAAAAATATTTTTTAAAAAATGACACTAGAGAAAAAATATAGAAACAGCAGACTCTAGCAAAAGGAGAGGACGGGAGGGTCAAAAAGGACAGCAGTGAAAATAAACAAATTATACAGTGTGTAAAAAACTACTGTGGCTCTAGAAGTACAGTCCATGAAGTGCATTTGCCTAGAGTCTATAAATCTCCGAGTTCCACTTTCAACATTGAAATATACAGGTACATAAATGTAAGCTAACAATAAAACACATGCTTGAAACCATTGTGCCAATTACACAATTCTACTCACCAGGGAAATTTTCTGTTCAGTTTGTTGGAGATAGAAGAACTGTCTTATTTAAATAGTCAGAATCACAGGAAAGATACATGATTGCATGTCCATCATTATGTCTTATGTAGTGTTTGGAGGGGAGATGAGCACAAGACAGTGAGGTAGAAGTTAAATAAAATAAAGACAAAGACAAAAATCAATTATGGGACTAGAGAGATGGCTCATTGGTTAAAAGCACTTACTAATCTTGTGGAAGACCCAGGGTTAGAGTCAGGGTTGAAATCCCAGCACCCACATGGCCACACAAAACTATCTATAAACTCCAGTTCCACGGTATCAGATGTATTCTTCTGCTCTCCAAGAGCACTGCATGCACACACAGGCAAAATACGTTTAAAAATATATAAATAAAGGTTAAAACATTAAATAAAAATAATATTTATAAAAAGCTTCTAACGTAGCCGGGCGGTGGTAGCGCACGCCTTTAATCCCAGCACTTGGGAGGCAGAGGCAGGCAGATCTCTGTGAGTTCGAGACCAGCTTGGTCTACAAGAGCTAGTTCCAGGACAGGCTCCAAAACCACAGAGAAACCCTGTCTCGAAAAACTAAAAAAAAAAAAAAAAAAAAAAAAAGCTTCTCATGAGCTTAACCAGAGCAGGATATCTGCATGTTCAAGAATTTTATTTATTAATACATGTACTACAATGATTAAGTGTGTTGTTTAACTCTTTCAACTTAAATATCATCATCTATAAAATGGCCATTATAATGACATCTACCATGGAGTTTTTCTAAAGATTAAAGTAGCCTAAATGTAAAGAAATCATAAAACCCTGTCATGCAGTGTTTTATGAACTTTAGCACAGCATTAATGAAGTGACTCTTGAGCCATTGTGCACAAATTATTAATATTCTGGGCTCAGAATAAAAGGAGTAGTATATGTGATAAAACCCCCAAGATTTGGAGTTACAAAATAAAAGCTCAGGTTTGAATTTCAAAATATATTGATGTGATCTTTTAATTTTTTAGCCCTGGCTTTCCTTTCACAGAAATGAGAGCAATGTATCACATTGTTGGGATGCATTGATTTATTGACTTAATTCATTTGATTAACATCAAAATTTGTATGCATCCCCAAAAGTGTTTTTTATCTGTGAGATAAGTTGCCATGGGCTTGCCCAACTAAGAGATTTATCAGTAAACACGGTGGAAGGTGCTAAATACAATTCTTGTTCCTGTGGGTTTACAGGGATATGACGTAGAACCAGATCACATGTAAGACCATTTTAATGCTATTTCTTTAAAAAAAAAAATATATATATATATATATATATATTTAATCATTATGTATACAGTGTTCTGTCTGCATGTATACCTGCAGGCCAGAAGAGGGCGCCAGATCTCATTACAGATGGTTGTGAGCCACCATGTGGTTGCTGGGAATTGGACCTTTGTAATAGCAGGCAGTGCTCTTAACCTCTGAGCCACCTCTCCAGCCCAAACCACAGGAACAAAATCTTTGAAGAGAATCATTCCTGAAAAGGTTTGGAAAAAAAAAGAAAAAACAGACACAAATCTTTACCCCAGATAAAGGCTAAAGACTTTCAGAAATTGTCACCTCATATCTTTGTCTATCTCTCACTCTACATTTGAGGGAACCTATTATTAGAGCCTGAGCAATCTTTCAGAGGGTTATTAAGTATTCTTCTTAGTTTCTTCAATGAGTCAGACCTCATTTGGAATTCAGCTGTCTTGGGGTTTGAGAAGGGTTCCCATCCTAAAATGTCTGGTTGTACCTGACAACTCATTTTGTCTATCCAATATTCGAGGTTGTGAAACATGTCCTGTATCTTAGGAGTCTATTGTGGTATGTATTATAAATTTCTTTTTAAGGAAGGGGAGATTACTAAGTCAATACTTTAGGAAAGCTGTGCATAAGTAGTTCTGGGTAAATATTTGAAACTAAAATGCCCGTATTTGAATATACATACATGAAATGACAATAACAAAACCTATTCTTGTGTGTACTTAATTCACACTAAAAAATAAAAACTTGACAGAAACATGAATAGTTAGATATGGTGGCACATGCCTATAGTCTTAACACAGGAGACGGAGACAAGGATCAGGAGTTCAAGGCCAGCTTGGACTACATAGCAAGTTAGAGGCCAGAATAGCCTAAATATTGAGATCCTGCCTCAAAACAAAGTAAATTACTAGTGAAAGAATAAAATGACTAGGTTTGAAATTATGCCATTGTAGTAAAAGACAGATAGACAATAATTTTTAGTGAGATCAGTGTATGGTATTAATGAAAGCAAAAAGTCATGGAAAGAAGGTTTAAATGAAACACCAGAAAAACAAGAGCATAGCCTATCAATCTAGAGTCTATACTAGCATTAGAGACTGGACTATCAGGATTTTATCAGGCCAGCCAATAGCTAACAAACACTACCTAAATTTAATTGTACAGGTGGTATCACACACACACACACACACACACACACACACACCTTCTAAGTTCTCTCATTTGTATCTCCTATTGTGCTTAAGTTGAGAAGTTTATCCATCCCACTGAATTGTTTTCAACTAAGCAAAACTTCATTTTAATGAAATTATGAAACGATAGTGCAACCTCAGATTATATTGTCTTGTACTTCACAAATATATTTGTTTTTGAGAATTACTGTACACTGTAATTCAACTTGCGTTTTCACTCATTTTCCACCTTGTATGCATTCATTATTTTTTCTTTCACTATTTCAAAGAACAGAGATACATGCTTTCATCCAGTCAATATGCACTGATTTCTCAATAGTTACTTAAGTTTCACAACCCTTTCTGCATCCAACACCTTGGCCTGTGTTCTTTTTTTTACTAAGTCTAAAATAGGCTTCATCATTTCTTAAAAGTCTGAAGATTAATAAACTAGAAAAATAGAATATCAGTGTGTCCCTTCAAAATAATCAATATTAGAAAGTGAATTCCTAATATTGTTAACAAATAATGTTACTGACAATATAGAGTACAATGGCAGTTTTATTCAGCAATGTAAAAAAATGTCTAAAAGTGAAAAAGGACTGTCTAGGACAGGGAAAACATGCAGCTATAATTCAGCTCCCCAAACATTCTTTCTTTGACACAAACCTGTGTAGTAGAACTTGGTTGTAAAGGATTCACTTTGTAACATAACATTGATTCCATTACAAGAAAGGTAGTTCATTTTCTCCATTGTTTTTCCGCGTAATTACTTCACAAGTAAGAAACAATTGCCAAACTATGAATACAGAGGTTTATTGCCATCTTTCAACTGGGACATTTTGGGTACATTATACGAAGACTCCAACTATCTTTTCCAGAGCAACATCAGTGTTTGGGGAACTAATTCATCAGAAAGCCTGTACTGAAAGACTACAGGCAACCAAAGATCATGGAGAACAGGAGAAATGATCTTCCCCAGGGAAAACCACACTGATTGTTTATCCAATACCAAATGGTCAACGCTGAAAATATGCATACAAGCAACATTATACAGATTGAGTAAGATATATTCAGGAATATACATATATGTATATAACAACAATTAATGAGAAAAGAGGCCATGAATGTGAAAGAGAGTGAGGAGGGGTATATGGGAGGGTTTGTAGGAAATGGAAGGGACAAAAATGATTGAATTATATTATAATACCCCAAAATCAAAGAAATTTCTAAAAGAAAGAAAGGCTATACTGGCAACTACTTATGTATCTAATCCAGTTCATAGGGAAAAACTAAGAAAAAATATACAAGGCATGGAATAACTGAGAAACATGTTCAATCACAAGGATAGGTAAGTAAATGTGTATACCCAGTGTTGAGCAACTCCAACAATAGATCACTGATTCTGACCTGCCAGTACTGTACTGGCGGAGAGGAATCACGACTTCCTATGTATTGTATTAGATATAATATTATTGATATTAATTTTCTGATCTTTTACCAACAGAGTTTAACTGCTAATGAGATCTAAATTTTATTTAATTTCTGAAGAAAAGTTTTGTCATGAAACACTTCCTGAGCCAAGCATGGTAGCTCATAACTGTTATCCCAGCATTTGGGAGGTTGAGCCAAGAGGCATAAAAGTTACGGGCCAGTTTAGCCTTTATTGTGACAAACTATCCCTCTTCCTGAATGAACCAAAAAATTCCAAAATGCTGGGTGCTAATATAGACAAAGTATTACTGTGAGTACAACATACAGATACAACCACAAAAGCTCAAGGTAATCCTCAGGACAATACTATGATCTAGAAAATTTAATTTTTAGCCATTTTGGTATCATTTTTAACATTATGCTAAACATGTAAGTTGAGATATCAAATAACTTTCCCAAGGATATACAGCTCAAATTGTAAGAAAACTGATGCAGAGTGCATGTTTGCACCCAATTCTGTTGTCCTCCCACTAAATAACACTTCTTCCACACTAATATCTGCATTAGTTGCTCTCTGGAAGGCATTTAATTTATTATCCCATTTCAATTTTAATACTATTACTTATTCTACTGCTCTTTTCCTATATGTGTGCCTTACATTGTTCTTTTTGTTATGGACCAAGGAATCATCCAAAGAAAATAATTATGAGACAATTACTCTATGTTTGCAACCATTAAAGGACAGAATAAATCCTGAATCCCAGTCTGGGAAAGGCTGAATGTAGAAACAAACATACAACAATTTTATAGTCATTAACCTCTCATTAATACGCTAATTAACTTCCATGTTAAAAGCTGAAATACATTCTTTACCTGTAAAACCATTTCAGACAGACTGTTTAGCATATAGAAGTAATTAAATATTTCCAACTTGTTAACTACAGTAAGAGTTAAGTATCTTAAAGAAATCAATTTGTAAGAGATAGAAATCATATTTAAAGTTATGTTCCTAATTGAATCCTAAATTAAAATGACTATTTTCCCTTCCTAATTAGAAAATACCCACTCAGCACCATATAAAAACAAAAATATTTCTTTGAACAAGACGTTTTTTAAAGTTTATTCGAAGTAAAGGCAATATGTCCAAATATTTTATTTTAATATTTGACTTAATATTTGATAATACATAAGAATAATATAAAAATAAAATTTATGAAATATTAGTTAAAACATGACATTTAATTTTCTAATTTTCCCATTTGGGGAGATAGTTTTTATTGACACACTTTGATAGTTTAGGAAAGTATCTTCATCTTACTAACGCCAGAGTTCAACCATCTAGTGTAGCCTATTGAGCAAAACGTTGCCATTCTAACAAAGATTGCTTAAGCAATAGCACCTTTTAATTCCTCATAAAATGCTGTGGCTGGTGACTTTATTGAGACTCACATGCATCAGTTTCCATGGTCAGAAAACTGTTATTTTCTTTGTATTGATTCTACAAATGGGTATTTGTTGATATATGGGAAAGTATTGCTGATTGTTAGTGCACCTTAAAAAGTTTATTTACATCTGATACCTGTAGTTAAAAATCATGAGCTCAAGTCTTGGAGAGAAAAGAAGTAGTAAAGGATGCAGTTACAGCACAAGGGCCAGTACTGCAATTACTGCAAAACTGGAACAAAAATGAACAGGAATCAGTCAACCAACCAGACAGGCAAGAAAAAGAAACATAAAGAAAGAATGGAAAAGAAATAAGAAAGCTATTATTTTCGTGAGATGAAAGAAAGAAGAAGCAGGGAGAGGGAGCATCCTGAAAGCTGGAAAACAGATCAACCACTAACTCACAGTCAGGAAAAGGAAGCACAAGATATACAGAAGAAGAAATGTGCATAAAATATTGGCAAAATGATTATTTGTAAGGCTAAAGCCCCATTCTACAGATTGTTAATTACAAATAAAATTTGCTCTAATTACAGTGTGACCTGGCAATTATGATTTTCATCAGTGATCAAGTTTAACATCATTATGAAATAATGTACATCATATGATAATGGCTGCACTATATGTCACTTGTGTAGCCTTCTCACTAAATATGTATAACCAACACAAATCAAACTGACCATGTGACTTATGAGAAATATGAGAGTAGATTAAAATGCTAATAACACGAGGAAACAATCACACACACTCCAGGACAGGTAATTAGCAGAAGACCCAGGTTTGGTCCCCAGCACCCACATCGGCCACTTACAACTGCCTATGACTCCATTTCCAGAGGTATCTATCACACACCCTCTTCTGATTTCCAAGGGCAACTGCATGCATACAGTGCATATATAAACAAGTGGGCAGAAATATATTTTATAAAGGCCAAATCCCACAGTTACAAAAGTGAAAGCTATGCTAAGTGAAAGCTATACTGCGAATTAAGAAAACCATTTCATCACCAAGAGCTAATTCTTAAATAATCCTTCTTAGTACAAAAAAGCTTAAAATGAACAAATTGTGATGGCCACCTTCCATTTGCCACTCCCTGTCATTTTTCCCTCACTGTGAGCCTTGGAAGACTGGTTCACAGGTGTTATAATGGTCTTTGTCCTCTGGGTTCCTTTTGGGCTTCTCCAAACCAAAGACTGGTGAAAGGCCAGGTCATGAGATTAGGATATTTTTCTCGCTGCCCCCAGAAATCTCTTTCACCAGGATACTTTGAACCAGTTACATTCCTCTACAAAAATAGTAGCTTCTTCCAAGTCACCATGCCTTCCCTTTGCCCTGCCCGGGATTCTATAGCATTTCTCTTTGGCTTCTTTTGACATGACCCTTATATTAACTTTCCTCCATATTACCAGATTAGATTTGATAGCTGTTATCTAACACAGTTTTGACTGATTTTAAAAAGTCAAAAAGGAGGATGCAAGGGAAAGAGGAGGGGATAAGGGAAGGAGGGGGAAAACTTCAAGGAACAGGGTAGTCAAGATGGAAGGAGGACAGAGATGAGAGCAGGGAAAGAGATATTTTGATTGAAGGAGCCATTACAGACTAGCAAGAAACCTGGCTCTAGAGAAATTCTCAGTAATTCACAAGGATCACCCAAACAATAGAGGAGAAGGTGCCTGAACTGGCCTTGACCTGAAGTCAGATTGATGAATATCTTAAATGTCACCATAAAACCTTCATTCAGTAGCAACTGGTGGAAAGAGAGGCAGAGACCTACAGCAGACCCCTGGACTGAGCTCCCAAAGTCCAGTTGAAGAGTGGGAAGAATGAGAATATGAACAAAGAGGTCAAGACCATGAAGGGAACACCCACTGAAACAGTCTACCTGAGCTAAAGGGAGCTTACCAACTTCGACCAGACAGGGAAGGAACCAGCTTGGTCCAAACTTGTCCCTCTGAATGTGGGTGACAGTTTTATAGCCCTGTCAGACTATGGGGCCACCAGCAGGGGCACCAGAACTTATCCCTACTGCTTGTTTTGTCTTTTTTGGAACCTACTCTCTTTTGAATACCTTGCTCAGCCTAGATATAGTAGGGAGGGTCTTGGACCTTCCCCAAAGCAATGTGTCTTACCCTCTCTGGGGTGTGGATGGCAAGTGGGGTGGGGGATAGGTGGAGGGAATGGGAGGAAGCGAGGGAGAGGGGACAGGGATTGGTATGTAAAATGAAAAAAGGATAGTTTGTTTTCTTTAAAAAATAAATTAAATAACAAAAATAAAAAGTTATATGCTATTCATTATGAACTTACAAGAAAAGCACAAATAAAATTGGTAATTTTCTGGGAAATATAACTTACGCAAGCTGATTCAAATAGAAAAATAAATTTAAACATACCAATGTCTATAAAAAGTATACAAAGTTACCAAAAATGTACTCAACATGCCAAAATTAAATTAACTAAAGCCACTTCACTGTTCCAGAGAATATGAAAATATAAATTGTATGTTTCTATGGAGTATAGAATCTATATGAAAATTTTCTAAAAGGTGAAAGATGGAGAAATGGTAAAGTATTCATGTGTCTACATTTGTATGATATGTCATTTTTACTGTCTTCTTCAATTACTCTCTACATTAATACACTTACATCTGGGTGTGGTGGCACTTGCCTTTAACCCCTACACTTGGGAGGCAGAGGAAATAAGATGTCTATAAGTTCAAGGACAGCCTGATTCCGGAAAGCCAGATTTATTTAGTAAGACTCTGTTGCAGAAAAAATATATTTACTTATAAATGAATATAAATTATATATAAAATTATATGTATTATATATATTTACATAGGACTATACAGAGGGTCTCTTATATATTTGCATACAGGGTCTCTCATTGACCCTGGTAGTCACCAATTGATTAGACTGGATTTCCAGCAAGCCTCAAGAATATTCTTGTCTTTGCTTCCCCCCATGTTAGGATTATAGGCATATACTGCACCACTGGGAATTTATATGTAGGTGGGGAATCTGAACTTAGAGGCTATTGAGTGCTGCTGACTGCTTAGGGAGGGTGAGTCAGCCCTTTGTGATGGTATGGTCCCTGGTAGTTTTTCCATTCTCCCACAAATGGTCTTATACCCCTCAGCAGCACTACTTGGGCTCTCAAAATTATGAAGTGGAGAGGATTCAGAAGTATGGAGTAAATATGATCCAGGTACATTGTATTGAAGTATGAAATTACTAAAGAATAAATAAAATATTTAAAGCCTACTCCTTCAATTATCTCTTTATCATATGTTTGCTCTAGAAACTATCATTTTCTTTTTTAATCATATCTTAATATTGTTTTCATTTGGTGCTCTTCATCTCCTTATATAAACCAATATTTTTACTTTAATTAAACATCACACTTTACAAAAAAGTATTCGAAAGGCTCAGCATCTGTATTCTCTATGTGTTAATTGGCAACACTTAATTTGACTTTTGTTCTCATTTGTCTATTGTGCTTTGTGATTAAAGTCAACTCATTTAGGTCATAGCGAATTTTGTATTTTCAAATATGAATTTTCAGGCATCAACCCAGCTAAGTCTGAGGAAATTATGATTTAGCTAAATACTGCTAGAATATGGTAGAGTACCTAATAACCCAATATACAAGTGATCAAAAATTCATTTAGGGGATGAATAAATTCATAAAGGCTTCTTTTGCACTGAGCTCATCCAAATGCTTATTTAGTAATACTACATAAAGCTTTCAAAACTGTCTTAACCTCAGCATATATTTTGAGACAGTGTTTCTCTATACAGCTATGGAGCCAGTCCTGAAACTCACTCTGTAGACCAGGCTAGCCTCGAACTCATAGAGATTTGCCTGTCTTTGCCTCCAGAGTGCTGAGATTAAAGGCATGAATCACCACCTCCCAGCTGAGCTCAGCATTTTAAAAGTAGGCTCAACTCTTCAATTATCCTTCCCAACTTGTTCTTTAACAAGGTCTTAGTAAATAGCCTGCTTCAACTTTGGGCTTCAGTGTATTTAAAAAAAAAAAAAAAAAAACCTATTGCTCCAAGAGTTGCTACAAGTTATGCTTCCTTTCCTACAAGCATTCTCAGAAATTTCTCCCTTCTCCCAATTTGTATCCAGTATTGCCACAGGCAGAAAAAATAGGGGAAAATACTAAGAAATTTTATGTTAGATTTCTGAAGTTATTCTAACAAAATTATGATATCGCTGGAGAGATGGGTCAGCAGTTAAGAGCACTGCCTGGTCTTCCAAGGGTCCTGAGTTAATTCTCAGCAAACACATGGTGGATCACAACCATCTGTAATGAGATCTGGTGTCCTCTTGAGGAAGAGACCTGGTCAGTCGTCCTCATCAACTTAGACCATGAAACCCATTATGGACAAGTTCAACAGAAGCGCCGTATACAGGCTGCCCACGCATGCTTCAGCATTGTCAGGGCATAAATTTCATTTCATTTACATTAATATAGTTTAGGGTAGAAAAAATGCACAACATCCCACTGAACTTATCACTAAATAATCAATCAGACAAACCAATAAAATGCAAAACTACTGTGTGCATGCACATGTGAATGCATATTTACGTGGGTACACATATGTCCATGTTATTTAGAAGCCAGAGATCAACTTCAGTGGTGACTTTTAGGTGTCATTGATCTTGTTTTGTGAGACAGGGTCTCTGACTGGCCTTGCACTCCACAGTTCCACTAGGCTGTGTAGCCATGGAGTTTCAGGGGTTCTATACCTTCCCAGTGCTGGAATTACAAGTAAAGGCCACCACCAATGGCTATTTGAGATAGGTTCTGAAGGTCAAACTCAGGTCCTCATGCTTGAATACATTACCTGCTAAGCTATCTCCCCAGTCTCACAAAATAAATTTGGAGTGATTCTTTTTTCCTATAAATGATGATTAGATTTATCTGATATCATAAAAAGTTGTTTCAACCACTTAACTGTTAATACATAAATAGAAGTCTGAAATTATTGTATAGAGAGGAGAAAACTTAGATAAAATACATTCTAAAACCAGGGTTGGAAACAGGATCAATGAAATCCTAGTAGGAATTTCTTGAATAAGTTCTTCAAAATAATCAGGAATATCTGACTACATATCCAAGAAAACTCAAATAGGATATTAAAGAAATACTTGCAGAGCCCTTTCCTTCCTTTCTTTTTATTTTTTTGGTTTTTTGAGACAGGGTTTCTCCGTGTAGCAGTTCTGGCTGTCAGAAACTCACTATGTATCCCAGGCTGGCCTTGAACTCACAGAGATATGCATGCCTCTGCCTCCCAAGTACTAGGATTAAATGTGTGCACCACTGCCCAGCTGCAGAGCTGTTTTGAGGGTAGCAGTATTCATAATAGAATAGAAGTGGATAGAGGGAGGGGAAGAGGAGAGAGGAGAAAACTCAGATTTGGGAGATAGTGCACTTACATTTGAGCTACAGCTCTTCCATTTTTGTATTTTATAACTCTGTGAAACTTACTAATCACTCTTAGTCTCCATTATCAAAGTCTTAAAATATGCATAACTTATTGTCAATTGGAAATAAAGTGAAATAGGATATAATAATACTTCATAATATGTCAGTGATGTAGGTGGGTCTTCTTTCTATCTGTTGCTTTCATTGGTTAATTAATAAAGAAAACTGCTTGGCCTGATAGGTCAGAACATAGGTAGGCGGGGAAGACAGAACAGAATGCTGGGAGGAAGAAGGCAGTGAGGCAGACGCTATAGTTCTCCTCTCCTAGATGGACGCAGGGTAAGATCCTTCCTGGTAAACCACCACCTCGTGGTGCTGCACAGATTATTAGAAATGGGTTAATCAAGATGTGAGAATTAGCCAGTAAGAGGATAGAGCTAATGGGCCAATCAGTGTTTAAAAGAATACAATTTGTGTGTTGTTATTTCGGGTATAAAGTTAGCCATGCGGGAGCAGGGTGGGAACGCAGCCCGCTGCTCCTTCTACATGTCAGGAATATAATTTTTATAAATTACTCATTAAATCCTAATAAATGCCAGGTAGTATTCTACATACCATAGATGAAGAAGTAACTTACATTACTTCAGAATTGTCGTGGAATGAATGCATTTTAAAAGGTAATATATTACTTCCTGAAGAATCCAATGCCACATATTTTTCAGTCTTTTTATTTTAGGCAGACAATAACTTTATTCCTAGGTTTCCTGTTGCTGATAAAGATTTAGACCCCATTTCTCTGGATTTTTCTTCTGCAATAAGAAGTAAAGTAGAAGAAAACATAGCACAACAGTAACAGTACTAATTGCTAAGTAAGATGTGACCCATGTGTAAGGCATTCTGCACGAAAATGCATGACTGGCAAATTTTAAAATCACCATGACATTTCAGCTATAAAATAGTGGCTGATATCTGACACTGAAATTCTACAAAAGTGCTCGAGCCTGCATACTTGCACGTGCGTGCACAGTCACACACACACACACACACACATGCAGGCACACACACACAGACAAACCTCCTTTGATTCAACAGTAAGAGCTCAAGTTTCTGTCAGTGGCCATGTGTACAGAGCATGCTGCAAATGAACAACACCACTGGTGACAAAAGCAGAATCAGTGACAAAGGCCTCTCTGCAGTATTAGTCACCGCCAGCATCTGATTCAAGCACTGCCCGTTCAATTCAGTCATGACCGGAATCCTGCTCTGACACCAGAGAAGCATAGAGGCTCTCTACTCCTGTCTCAATATATTATTATCTTTTCTATAAAACTATGATTGTAATTATCTTTTCTATATAACTAAACTCGGCATAAGGATGAAAAACAATGTAACAGGTATTTTAAATGTCAATTAAAAGTATGTGTTTGCCAATATGGATGCTTGGTGTGTTATTTTGAAACACTAAAGTATCCTGCTGCATACCACCCCTCCCATGTTGTTTCACTTCAGAAGCAGCAGCGCCATCTTCTGGAATAAGTGGAATAGGAAATAATTATATTTTTAAAAGCCAGAATCCTGAGGAAAATGGATTATGTACATTTGTGCACCAAAACTTAAAGTCTGAAGATGCATGCCAATTGCTAATCCCTGGGAAGAAAAAGATGGAGCTAATGTCTGGTTGGTGTTACCCAGCAACTGCGCAAGGTCAGCAACATCTCTTCTAGCAGGGAAACTGTGTGAGCACCTTGTGTGGCCACAGCAATTCTTAATAATAAAATATAGAAATTAAACAGTCCCACAACTGCAAATAACTGAATTCTGCTAGCAACACAAAGAGCAGTTAGAAGATTTTCCTCTAGAGCCTAATTCTGAGAATTCTGTCTGGATGACACCTTGATTTTAATCTATGATACCTTGATCTTTGAACTTTGACCAGATAATGTATCTTTTTTAAAAAAATAGGATCTCACTATATAGCTGGCTGACTTTGAGCTCTTTGTTTAGACAGGGTGGCACTGAATTCTCAGAGACTCACCTGCTTCTGCCTCTGAGTGCTGAGAGTAAAGGAATGCACCACCACACCTGGCCCACGCTATATATTTAAACCATAGAATTGTGAGCCTGTACATGGGTATTGATTTAAACTACTGTTTGTGAAAGTTTGTTATGTAGCAATAGAAAATTAACAGTCAGATAAGAGCAGACAGGCTTGAAATTGTTTTCTAAGGAAAGAATTTCTTGCAACTATCCAGCTCATATTTGCTGAGATGGTTATGCAATCTGTCCTTTCTTCTTGCAATGCTTAGTCTTGATTTTTAAATAAATACTTTGGGGCACATTAAAAGATTAATGTTTTGTTAGGCACTAATGATCAGATTTTTCAATGTAAGTACATCGTCATCTCATATTCAGGTGCCTTCTTATTTTCCAGTAGCTAGGGGCAATAATCTAAGTATTGAAATGTTAATATATAGGCATGGCCCAACACCCAATCTATCAGAGAGAATATTAGCTGTTTACTATACAGCTGGCCACTAGCCCAATACCAGACCTGCCAAAACAAATGAACAAACAAACAAACATGGTGTTCCTGAAGGGAAACAGGCATGAACAAGGGTTTTTAATTGGTAGACTATTCTGGGAAGCGGGGAATAAGTTTTGCAAAGTTTATAATTTCTAAGCATCATCAGGTTTGCTTTTAGTTTGTTGTTGTCACTGTCTTCTATTTCTGGTTGTGAGCCCATGACTCTCAATAGCTTCACTCTTAATGTTGTAAAACTCAGGTAGAAAAAGAATAAAGACTAAGGAAAACTGCATTTAAGACAAATAATGAATAATTATTTTGTATGCCCCAAATATATCATAGAGATCAGTTACTCTGAGCCAGTTACTAAATACTGCATGATCCCAGTACTGTACTGTCAAAAAGGAATAGTTCATCTGAAGGCTAGATTCAACTAAGCATCCCTGTTTGGATTCGCCATTATTTGTTTCCCTTTCTTCTGCAACTCATTTTTATTTAGAATTGATACAAGTTTCTAGTCCTTGTAGATTTCAAGTTTTGTCATGTTACAACCAAAAATCACACTGTTGCTATATCTCTGTACTGTACCTCTCTATTTCAACACTCTCCTACACCAAATTTGGGGGCTGCCATGATGGTCTCCCAATTCCAAGCTTGAGCATCGAGGAAATTAGCTTGCCTTTTCACTGCCCCATTGCGCTTCTATGTCATCACCTAGTCACAGGATGAGATGGTCAGGCAGCCACTCCAGCAGAGCTTAGTGTATATTAGTTTACTTCCAGCCAGTCACCACACTCATGCATGGAATCAATCGTTATCGATTGCCGTTTGCCTGGGAGACTTCTCGGCTTGTTGTTTGACAGAACTGTTGTTATCATTGCTAACTCACACTTCCCTTTTTACTCATGATTAAGGTCTTTAAAGAGAAGTTCAATAACCACGAGGGCTACCTGGTTAAGGAGCCACGAAAAGAAATGGGAGATGTTTCTTTACATGTAGGAATAAATTGCAATGCTCCCTTGGCTCCCTTGACTGTTTTAGGAGAATCTGAGTGAAAGGAGTCGGAGAAAGAAAAGTTATTGTACCTTCCTCTAATGCGCCCAGAGTTATTGCCATGTCGTGTACCTGTTTTCTTTGGAACTGTCACGCTGAGCTTTACTGAGAATTACAGTGCTGGTGGGAGGATTTGATAAAGCTTGTGCAGAGTTACCTTTGCCAGAGTTCCTGGCTTTAGTTTTCTTTTCATTTCACCTGCTGTCTATCTGAATCAAGCACTTGTGATTTTCTTATATCCACCATAGGATTATAGCTAAATAACTTTATTAAAGGCCAGTGAACTGAAGTTCAATTCTCTCACACTCAGACATACTTTGTGAAATATATGAAAGCTTTAACATACATAAACACCTCTGCAGTTTGATTTCTTTTTCCAGTACACTTGCTAAGAGTGCGTATAACTGAGCCTTTTAAAGCATTATTAATACTCAAACAGATACCTAGCAAATCCTAATGCCACACAGCCTCTCAGTTATGAACTGAGGCAATAGCTTGTACACGTTCAGTTATCTCCTATGACAGAGAAGAGATAATCTGCGAATCTAACTGAAGGGCTCAAAGACGGTTAATGGATACTGGTCCATGTATTTCTGGTGTGCTTTTTCTCCACGTTCATTTGGGTATCAACCATCAAAAGGACCCTGGAATCCAATTTAAGCAGTGCTCTAGCAATTAAGTCCATTAACTAGCGCTGCTTGTCTGTGCCAGGATGATGATTGCAGCACATCTACAAGGTCCTCCAATGCCTCTGGCTGGCACTATTCAATTACATTTAGTGTAATTTTGGTGCTACATAAGTATTTCTGAATTTAAGTCCTCCTAACATCAGAAAACCATACATGATGCACACAGAGCCATTTCATATGATTTATTAGAACAAAATAGGCATCCTTTCCCAAGTGTATGCAGTTTAGGAACTACATTGTCTCAAGTGATTATTTGTATTTATTCCCAGGAAACAAAGATACACACCATGTAGGGAGTCCACATAATCCTAACTGAAGCCTGACATACTTAATACCCTTAGAAACATTAGTGTGCCCTGGAAACAATGTTTTACAAGAAAGGGGTGTGTTCTCTAGCACACTAGCGTTACCATCACCTGCACGTGCTCAGAAATCGAGACCATGAAGCCTGCCACAGGCCCTCCAGACCAGAATCTGTATCTCAAAGTTATTAATATTAAATAATCATACATTTGAAACTGATATGGGGTCTACCTATAGAATGTTAGCTGCTTCTGCTTCTCAGTGACTCTACCCTTACCTTTGCCTTTCTGGCAGAATGTTAAACACATACACACACACACACACACACACACACACACACGGTGGGGGGGGGTTAGACATGGTGATCCAAAGGAGTAATCCTAACCCTTTAAGGACTGAAGCAGGAGGGCTATGAATTGAAGGGCATCTTGGATTATATGGCATGGTCCTGCATAAAAAGAGAAAAAAAGTATAACAAAGATGCTTAACATTTATAAAATGATTACTACATGTCAGGTGCTCTACAACTGTACACATCTCTCTGAGGTATGGTAAACTTACTGACCTCTGAGTGGACAGGTCTGCACCAGGTCCTCTACATATATGTCATGGCTTCCACTTTAATGTTTCATGGGATTCCTGAGTGTGCAAACAAATGTATCTCTAATTTCTGTGTCTTCTCTCGTGTTCTTTTCCTTATTTGTATTTGTTTTGTCCAATTCCAGTGTGTTAGTTTTTGGTTTATGTTGTATTTCATTATTTTTTAAAAGTTTACTGTGCTTATTTTATAGGAGACAGAACCCAGACAACTGTCCTCAGAGACATTGTCCTAGGCACTACAGCAAGCTGTTACTCTTTCTGATGCAGTGAGAAATATTTTTATGCGTCTTTGACAAGCTTATACAAAAAGATGAACATGGTACCTCTTCCTTGAGATACTGGTGCAATGAGGAGGACTGTCAAGGATTTTTTTCCCTCAGTCAAGTTGGAAAACAAGCTTACATGTCTAGTTATACTGCTGGCACATACTTGGTACTTAGACCCCCAAATTGCACGTGAGCAGGTATCAGTTTTATACCACAAATGTAGGAAATGTTATATCTGGACCAAAAATTTCGTTTTTGTTTGCAATCTCCAGTTAGGTAGAAATTTCAATACCAGGGCTGGAGAGATGGCTCAGTAGTTAAGATCACGTAGTGCTCTTAAAGAGGACCCAAGTTCAGATCCTAGCACCCACATGGGTAGTTCACAACCACCTGCAACTCCAGCTCCAAGGAATCGGAAACCCTCTTTTGGTTCCTGTGGGTCAAACTTTACTCAGATGTACATATTGTAACACACACACACACACACACACACACACACATACACACAGAGTTTTTTTAAAATTATCAGTTTTTGAAGGAAAGTATTATTGCAGGCAATCCAAGGAGGCGGCTATGGCCTGTGTGGATGTTCTTTTTTTTTTTTTTTTTTTTTTTTTTCGAGACAGGGTTTCTCCGTAGTTTTTAGTTCCTGGAACTAGCTCTTGTAGACCAGGCTGGCCTCAAACTCACAGCGATCCGCCTGCCTCTGCCTCCCGAGTGCTGGAATTAAAGGCGTGCGCCACCACCACCCGGTCTGTGGGGATGTTCTTGTCTGCTTGTTTCCACTTGGACCCTCACTTCCCCACTCATTGGTTTTGATTTGGATAGTTCCTAAAACTTTTTTGTATTTGTTAGTTTTAATATTTTTTTATGTACACTATATTTTGATTTTGTTCTATCCCTTCTCCAAACTCCTCACAGATTCTCCCCATCTCCTTAACCAACTTCAGGTTTTTTTTTTTTTAAAAAAAACTCCCCAAATCAAAACAAATTTAAAAAATCAAGAAGACAAAAAATACTAAACCAAAACAAACCAAAAAACAAAACAACAACAAAAAACAAAGAAAATGGGTTCTATTTTTTGTTGATTACCTAACTATTCTTGAGCATGGGGCCTGCCGTAGAGTGTGGTTGATATACCCAGTGACACTCCATTAAAGCAAACTGATTTTTTCTTTCCCAGAAGTCATCAGCTGCCAATAGCTTCTTGGTTAGTGGTGGGACTTTGCCTACTACCCTCAAAGGGCTGGGAATTTTTCTGGTTTGAATCACCGCAAGTCTTCTGAATGTTCTCACAGTTTCTGTGATTTCATATATGTATCAGTCCTATTGTTCCTGGAAGATGCTCTCTCCTTGGAGTCATTTACCACCTCTGGCTCTTACATTCATTCTACCTCCTTTTCCTCATAGATCCATGAGCCTTGAGGAGAGGGGTTTGCTAAAGACATTCATTCCATTTAGTGCTGAGTGCTCCAAAGTCTCTCACTCTATGCACATTACCCAGCTGTTACCACTATTTATTTATTTATTTATTTATTTATTTATTTATTTATTTATTTATTTTGGCGTTTCACAATACACTATTTGAACAACATGCCTCAAAAGCAGACCATCTTCAAATGTCTTAGGTATTTATGCCAGGCCCCTTCTACTGTCAAGTGTATGAAGCATATTCTGATGCTCCTACCATAAAATTCCGTGACAGGATCTCAAACCCACCATACTTATTATAGAGAAACAGCCTCATACTTCCTGTGTTTTCATCTGAAAAAGGAAGAATTCGATGTAAATCACCAGTGTCCTCTATTCCTGATATCTACATCAGATTTCTGCTTGGGATACTAGCAAAAACAGGGCATTAGTATGCTCCAAAGACTTTTTCTCTGGGAATACACAAACCAACTTTGTGGTAGCTTCTTGACTTTCCCTGACTCAGTTTTAGCATCTGTCTACAGTGGAGGGCAGTAAAATTTACTGATACTTATTAATTTCTCCAAAACTATGCTGTAGGTTTTTCTGTTTCTCTCTAAAGTATAATCTTTTGGAGTTCAAATACCAATAACTCAGTTAGTTCTGCCTTCTGCCATACATTCAGAGAAAAGTTATTGAAGCTAGCTACACAAACACAGGATGTGTAATGACAGGAGGAAGTACAGGAGAATGGTATGCATATTGACATTCTAAAAATACTAGAAATATTATTATGCTGCATATTTAAATACTATGGAATTGTTTACCTTTTAATCCCCCCTCCAGCTATAATGAAAGCAGCAACAATGACATGACAGGGACTTGTTTATACCATCATATAAAATGAGAAAGCATAATCCACAGTTTCAAACTGATTCTACCATGCCAGCAATTTTGCCTTCTGAAGAAATAGACAAACCTGTTTCCTTGGCACCCCTCATTAAGGTTCCAGTAAAGAAAACCTTCTAATCTGAAAAGCTTATACACATTATTGGTGAAAGAAACCTGAAAGGCTTGTCGAATTAACCTTGGAAATAACAAGATTAGTATTTTTGAGTATCAGTGACATGCCAGGTACCCTGCTGATTCTTTTTTGTCTCCCTTTATTGCTCCACAAGAACCCATGAGTGCATTATTATTTCCTTACTTTTTCCTATGAGAAGTATAGCTAGGTTTTAGAAGTGGTAGAAGTAAACAGATGTTTCTGAAAATCAAAATTAAATTCACCTCACAATCGTTGCATTCTATTGCAGAGCAAGAGAGAAGTAAATGCCACAACTGATTAAGTTGAAATTGGAAGACATCTGCTGTCCTCTAGAAGATCAAGGACTATATGAATCAATTGGATGTGTATGCGTCACACGCCTAGAGAAGTAGTGACATTTGATGTACCATTTCTATAACCTGGAAGCACCTATATAATCCTTTAATGGTATATATGAGAGGATACTTTTCTTTTTGAGGGTGATTGAATATTACATAAACTTTGGTAGACACAAAACAAAGATTTCTGACTCAAACATATTGTGATATGATAAGCCATCTTTAATTTAAATCTAAAGTTAAAACATGAAGCTGTCCAACCACTTTCAAATAGATCTCAGGCCTGAGAATACAAAATAAGATCCAGAACACTTGCCGGGCAGTGGTGGCACACGCCTTTAATCCCAGCACTCGGGAGGCAGAGGCAGGCGGATCTCTGTGAATTCGAGACCAGCCTGGTCTACAAGAGCTAGTTCCAGGATAGGCTCCAAAACCACAGAGAAACCCTGTCTCGAAAAACAAACAAAGAAAACAAAAACAAAAACAAAACAAAACAAAACAAAAAAAGATCCAGAACACTTATCCATATAAACATAACCAATAATAGAGTAAGAAAAAAACAAGTCAAATGTTATACATCTGCTCATTTCTCTTACACTTATTTATGTGATTTTGTAAGCCTTAATGCATTTTATTTCCTTGCCATCATTTCCTTCATAGCATCTTACTGCCTTATTCTTATATTGACAACTGTTTTTGTTCCAAAAGCTATCACTATTACATCACAATTAGCTATGTAAGAAGTTGAGTCCAGCTAGAGTCAGGGGAGGCCTATAATCTTGTTACAAGCTCTTTTGTCTCTGGCTATAATTGTTGCTCTTGATAAAATGCTCCTTATGGGAACTAAATGACTAACACTTCTATAGCGCATAAAGAAACACAACTTATGCCTAATTGGGAAAACATGAACTAATGCTTAAGAGTCATCTACCCCAGCCCATGGGGCCCATAGTGCTCAGTAATGGCAGTGCTTTAGTCCTCCACACAGCATGGGTTTCTTTCATTGCTCTGTTTTCCTACATTTCAACTCTACTTGCCGAACATAAAAGATCTCCATAAGAACACTTCATTTCCCGGCCAAAAGGAATTTATAATTAGAAAGTGATGGGTTACTCTATGCTGTATTTAAAGTGCTTTCAGAACTTGGGGTGCCCTAAAAATGATCCCTTTGAATTTTGATGTGAACTTGTTGGTTTTAATCACTGAGTATCTATTCTTTCTTCCAGCCTTCTTCCCCATGGTGTCTCCCCTTCTGATGACTTCCCCACTGGAGAGATGTAATAGTAGCATATGTAATTATCCAATACACATTTCAAAGAACATTTAGAGCAATTTAACAATCACTGATATTTAAGCAGAACATCTCACAGCTTCACAGGATTTAAGAAATTAATGCTTTTGATTATTATTTTAAAAGGCTTTCAAATTTTCTGCAAGAAGAGAGTGTGAGTGTCGTGGTCATTATTGTTGCTTTTTTACTGGCTCCCACTCACTAGTGTTTAATCTCATTAGTTTCTTAGGCAAATTGATAATTCCTTCTAAAACTACATTTTCATACTTTTTTCATCCAAAGGATAAACTTAAGATATTATAGACAGTTCAGGATACACATATTTCAAAGACTAAATGCCCTAACACTAAATACACAAACAAGGGCTTGATGATAAAGAAAATTAAATGACCTTATCAAGAACTCATCATACTCTTTATTTTTCTTCCTTCCTTTATTCAAAGAGTTTATCTTATTTTCCTGATTCTACAATCCTTCATCTCACAGGCAAATTTCATATATTCAATGAAGAGATGCAATCATTAATTTAAGGGTGATAGATGTGCAAAATATTTATTAAGATAAACAATTTGCAATGACATCAATTAATGCAGAGCAAATTGTTTTTTAATATGTAGAGTCAAAGTGACATTGCTCAGCAGCTAACAATCAAAAGACAGTGGATATGGAGATAGCTGTTGAAAGAGGCTTGAACTCTGGTTAGGTAAAAATCCAATACTTTAGCCAAAAGTTACATAATAGCCATAATAGCCAGCTATTTTAACCTCTATGCCATATGATTGTTGCCGGACCTCAACTGCAGAACCTTTAAAACACTAAAACATTTTTAGCAACATCACTAGCTCCTCCAAATGGTGTGGGACAATTTTGTATTCTGTCAATTGTGTTTTAAATAAATGCTGATTGGCCAGTAGCCAGGCAGGAAGTATAGGTAGGACAACCAGACAGGAAGTAGAGGTGGGGCAATGAGAACAGGAGAATTCTGGGAAGGAGGAAGCCCATTCCTCCACAGTTCTGTCCAGACAGCAAAGAAGCAGGATGTGATCTGCCCCACTGAAAAATGTACTGAGCCATGTGGCTAACAAATACTAGAATAATGGGCTAATGTAAGTTATAAGAGCTAATACGAAGCCTGAGCTAATGGACCAATCAGTTTATAACTTATGGAGACTTCTGTGTGTGTTTCTTTGGGACCTAACAACTGTGGGAACTAGGTAAGACAGAAACCCTAACAAGCAGGCCCTCAAGTTACATCCAAAAGTCTCACCTGTTCCTTTACTATGCACAGTATTCTATGGGAGAGTGGAACACACATCGTTTTAAGAAATGAAAATTCTTCCTTTCCTTAGACCTATGCAAAATATCATAACCAAATTTAATGACATGCTCATTTATTTATTAAATTCTTGTAAGTATATTTTTAGTCTAGACTCTACCTATGAGAATTGATATCTATAATGGCAAATTAGACAAATTTATTGCCCTTATTCAAATCCACTTGCCTTACAAATGTCTAATAAACTTCTTCTCCCATTTTCCAGGCAGTAACTCCTGTTATAAAAAGTAGCCTCAACCAATAAGTATTGTATAAGAACACCTGATATTTTTGTTCTAACATGTAATATAGTTCCCAAGCTCAGCATTAATATAGTTACTGATCCTTCTCCTTTACTGAATTTGGCTAGCAATTAACTTCTCCTTATTTGAAATTCTAAAGCACAATTGCCCCTGCAGAGCTCATTAGGACTCTTGCTCGACTTACATGCATTATTGTTCATAGTTGGCATATTTCTAACATTACAAGTATGTCTTATTAAGCAGAATTTTGCTGAATGAAGCAGACCCTCACTTATAAAATAAAAAAGGAGATACTATTAAATTCTGGAAATGTAAGCTGTAGGCAGCTTATGAAAATGTGAGACTAGTTTACAAAAGTGACCATAATTTTGAACTCTTAGAGAAAGTATACTTTGAAATAGTTCAATTTTTTCCCAACTACAAGCATTTAAATTGCAAGAAAAATATAATTATGTAATGGCATTTGTCAGGACAACTACTGGTTTGCAGTTCCCTTTAAATGGGTAAAATAAATGAAATCAGAGAGGGAAAATTAACCTTTAATGATAACAATCAGAAGACTGACTGTTCTAGCACCACAGGACTGGGTTAGAAGTGGACATGATAGACCATTCGAAGATGACATAAAGGTTTTATATCTTTGTTGGTTGGGAAATTGTGTGCATACACTTTTCAAAACTTGTCTGGTAATTCAGTGAAGATCTGTGTGTCGTACTGTACTGAAATTTGACATCATCTTAAAAAGAATCATACTAAGTAGAAAAAATCAATATTTGGGATGGAAATTGTGAACAAAAATTACTCTGCAACAAAGAAAAATTCAGATATTCAAGGGAAATCTATGAAGATGTTCAAGGAGATTGAGCATCCAATAGTAGCCTTGAAGAGTTATAATTAATCAGAGAATAAAACTGCTAGAGGAGGATCAGAAAAATAGGTGCCTTTGGAGAAAGTGTTATAAAGCTGTTTCCTCCAAGATTAAAATCTTCCATCTAAGAGCGAAGCTCAGTAAGACGCAGGATGTATGTAGGAAGATAAAATGACAGGATATCCTAAGAGGAGGTAAAACATTCCAATTTACATTGAAACTTGTTAAACTCAGGAAGTAAGCAATTCAAAATATTTTTTAGAAAGTCCCTGAAACTAACCAGAATCACTAGGTTCCTCCCTCCATACGCATATTAAAGAAGACTGCCAAAAATCATTCTCAGAGAACTCTAGCTGTATAGAAAAGGCTCAGACAAAGCAAACTGCCTAAAAGAAGCTCAGACCAGTAAAACTTTCTAGAAGAAATAGATATTAACCAAGCTGACTTGAAGAAGCAGAAACCAGCTGAGCTGCCTGGAAGAGCTCAAATGAACTAAACTCCATAAAATGGACACCCTCCAGCCCATTGAGCTGCCTGCAAGTTGTGTAGTATACTCTAGGATTCCAGCTTTTGTTAGCTGCCATCCATTCAGAGGTAGTTTTGAAGATGCAGCTCTCTAATTAATTTCTCCTGTGTAAGTAAGTCCTGATCTACACTCCATTAAGTAACCCCAATAAAACAACAAAGTAACAACTGTTACTTTGGTGTATTTTCACTTCCCTATCTCGAGTGAGTAGATGTTTGTTCATGTCTCTCCAGGAATAGTGTAACACAACAGTAAAGAGTTGTAATAAAAAGTTCAAATAGTCAAACTGTGTGGTCATGTAGAGTTTATCATTAAAAACATATTTGAGGAAGCATGGAAGATTTTCAAATGAAATTTTCTCTTTCTCTCTCTCACAGAGAGAGAGAGAGAGAGAGAGAGAAAGAGGGAGGGAGGGAGAGAGAGAGAGAGAGAGAGAGAATGAGAATACCTAGATAGAAAAGATCAATATAGAATTTTATATTAGAAATTAATGGAATGTTTGCCCAAGAAATTTCCTCTAAAAAAGTACAGAACTTGAGAAGAAAATAACTTTGTACTGAATGCAGAGCCACTGTGTACTACAATAGTACCATGTAGAAAACTACTAGATAACTTTCCATAATGATTTGAAATAGGCAACTTCTATTTCTAAACAAAAAATTCTTGCAGAAAGTACCTTAGTTACTTAATGACTGCTAAAACAAAATTCCATAGACTAGGTATATTGCACAAAATAACTTCATTTTTTACACTTTTGAAAGCTGCAAAGTACAGATCAAGGTATGCAGTTATTATCTTCCTATAAGAGCACTATTATTGATCTGCAAAATGGAAAGCTTCTTCCTATATTCCCACATGTCAGATGGAGGGAGGGAAAGAGAGAGAGAAAGGAGAAGAAATATGAATGTATTATCTCTAGTGACTATTTTTGATCTAGTGATAGAATTCAAGCTTGTGGGTACTGGAAAGATGGTTCAGTGGTTAAGAGTATTGATTGCATACTGAGGGACAATGGTCTTGTACCCAGTAAAGATTTGTCACTTGTATTGGTTCAATAAAACACTGATTGGCCAGTAGCAGGCAGGAATTATTGGCAGGGTGACCAGAATACGAGAATTCTGGTTAGAGGAAAGACTCAGTCTGTAGTCATCACACAGATGCACAGGAAGCAAGGTGAGAATGCCTCACTGATAAAGGTACCAAGCCACATGGTTAACACAGACAAGAATTATGGGTTAATTTAAGATGTAAGAATTAGCTAAAAATATGCGTAAGGTATTGGTCAAACAGTGTTGTAATTAATATAGTGTCTGTGTTATTATTCTGATCTGAGCATTTGCGAAACAAATAGTTTCCTCTTATAAATGGTGCCAATGTGGGAAACTACATCTACATAAAACCTGAGAGAGCTTGGAAAGTAATTCTAGACACAAAAGAACAGACTTAAGCACAACTTCTTGGTAGCAGTATATTCTCAGGTGAGCTCTGTTTTCTAGAGGCAAGCACGTCTCATTTAAGAGAGGCTTCCTGTCTCAACTTTAGCTGCAAAAACTTAGCAGCTCTTTTAAGAGGCCCTGTCACCAAACACTTAAATGGTGTTTATAAATAGCCGACAACATGCTTCTTAGTGGTGGCAGGGACCTTGAAACTCCATAGAGTTGTGGCAATAAACATGGCCACCACGAGTACCTCTGCCACGAAGCTAGACTCTCAGAACGCTAAGGAATAGGGCAGATCCAGCCTTCAAAGTCACAGTTTTAATCCTAGTCATATTACTTAGAAAATTAAAGATTCATGTGGTCAGAAAAAGATAGACATACAGTCAGTATAGATTAAGATTAAAAAACACGTAAACAGTTTACAGTGTGGTTTAAAAATATATGTAGGCTTGGGAGAGAAAAGATAAAGGATAAAGTCCTTTTTAAAAAAAGGAAAGAGAGTAGTTGGGTATGGTGGTTCACACCTTTAATTCCAGCACTTGGGAGGCAGCGCAGGTGGATCTCTGTGAGTTCAATGACAGACAATGATACACAGAGAAACCCTGTCTCAAAAAAACAAAAGTTAAAAAAGAAATAGAGTTTAAAATAAAGCCACATAAAGATAGAAAACATACAGAGAATCTGGATACTGTATGTTATTATGTTGTTTTTGAATTGCTTGATGGCTAAGGAAGGAGCAACAGCTGCTAAAAGACATTTGATTATAAATGCTGCTGGATTAATCCCTTGTCTTCAAAATTTAAGTCAAAATATATGTTACTTTGGAGAAGAAGTTTTGCTTTTGTTTCCACAGGAAATGAGGGCCTGTGGATTAATTCTGGGTAAGAAAAAAACAGGTTTGATCAAGGAAAACCCTCTGAAAATTTTTCTATAGGAGCAGATGGCCCAGATGATCCAACATTTCAGGGGACCTCTGTTAGAGTTTCCTCTGAGTTCTACATCCAGAACAACCTCAAGACTGCTGGCTGCAATGATCAAGTCTTATATAATATTCCAGTCAGGGCTTGACCATAATCCTAAATTTTCTTTAGGTCCCCAGATTATCAGTGCCCCCAATCAGTAGGAACTAGCCTAGAAAACTATGCTCACATTCCCCAAAAGTAGATTATGGATGTTTGTTTTTGTTTAGAATGTTGGTTACAAGTTGTTATGGATAACGGACAGGAAAAAAGCTAAACAAAGGAGATTAGATTTAGAGTTCTTGTTTTGAAAAGAAAAAACAAAACAAAAGTACTGTGGGACAATGGTCTTGTATCCAGTAAAGATTTGTCACTTGTATTGGTTTTATAAAACACTGATTGGCCAGTAGACAGGAAGGGAGTATAGGCAAGGCAGCCAGAATAGATTGTGGTTAGAGGAAAGGCTCAGTATGCAGTCATCACCCAAACACAGGGGAAGCAATATGAGAATGCCTCACTGATAAAAGGTACCAAGCCACGCGACTAACACAGATAAGAATTATGAGCTAAGTTAAGATGTAAGAGCTAGCTAAAAATATACCTAAGCTATTGGCCAAACAGTGTTGTAATTAATATTGTTTTGTGTTATTATTCTGTTCTGGGCAGCCACGAAACTAACAAACAGACTCTGCTTAGAGCTGTAGAACCTGGAAACAACCTAGATGCCCATCACCTGAAGAATGGATAAAGAAAATGGTACATTTACAGAATGGAATACTACTTTGCAGAAAAAAAACAATGATATAATGAACTTAGCAGGCAAATGTTTGGACCTAGAAAAAATCACCCTGCTGATTTTTCTGGGTAACTAGACCCATAAAGATGAACATTGTATGTATTACCTCATAAGTGGATATTAGATGTAAAGCAAAGGATAACTAGACTACAATCCACAGTCCCATAGAACCCAGGTAACAAGGAGGACCCCAGGAGGGATACATGAATCGCCCTAAGATGGGGAAATAGATAAGATCCCTTGGATAACCTGGAGGGATAGAGGGGAGGGGAGGGGAGAAGAGAACATGAGGGAACTGGATGGTCGAGTTGGGGCAAGAATGGAGAGGGAAAACAAGGAAAGAGATGTTTTGATAGAGGGAGACATTGTGGGGCTAGGGAGAAAGCTGGTGCTAGGAAAATTCCCAGGAATCCACAAGGATGACCCCAGCTAAGACTCCTAGCAATAGTGGAGAGGGTGCCTTAACTGGTCTTCTCTTGTAATCAGATTGGTGACTACCCTAATTGTCATCCTAGAGCCTTCATCCATTAACTGATGGAAGCAGATGCAGTGGCCCACAGCCAAGCACTGGGCCAAGCTCCAGGAGTCCAGTGGAAGAGGGGGAGGAGTGACTGTATGAGCAAGGTGTTCAAGATCATGATGAAAAAAAAGGGACCCCACAGAGACAGCTGACCTGAGCTAGCCAAAACTCACTGACTCTGGACCAACAGCCATGGAGCCTGTATGGGACTGAACTGGCCCTTCTGAATGTGGGTGACAGTTGTGTGGCTTGATTTGTTTGTAAGGCCACTGGCAGTGGGACCAGGATTTATCCCTGGTACATGAACTCACTTTCTGGATCCCATTCTCTACGGCGGGATACCTTGTTCAATTTTGATGCAGAGGGGAGGGGTTTGGTCCTGCCTTAACTAGATGTGGTAGCTTTGTTGATTCCCCATGGCAGGCTTTACCATTTATGAGGAGTGGATGGAGGAGTGGGGGAGCTGGAGGAGGGGAAGGAGGGGGAACTGTGGTTGGTATGAAAAATGAATAAAAAAATTAAAATTGAAAAAGAGTATTGCCTGCTCTTCCAGAGGACCTGAGTTTAATTCTCAAAACCTACATGATGGTTCATGAGTGTCTTTAACTTCAGTTCACGGATCTGATGACCTTTCCTGGTCTCTGTGGTTGTTGGTATGTGTATAGTACACAAACATACATATAGGCAAAACAGTCATACACATAACATGAAAAGGAATATAGCCTCATGTACACTAAACACACACTCTATCATCTTCATGTCTTTTTTCATAATCTCATAATTTTATAATGAGTGATTCAGCATTATGAATTAATGTTTTCTCAAAGGGGTTCTTACTAATGCAATTTCTTTGAGACCTAGGTTTCAACACATGGACGTGGAGGAGGCACAAACATCCAGTAGAAGCCCAGCTTTAAAAAAATGTGAGTTTTTTTATAAGCTACAACTTTCATTTCAGGAGCTATGATACAAATCAATTCTTTCTGAAACAGAGCACACATTATAGCTCTAACAATATTATATACTCAGTGTGATTCTTCTCCCTTGCCTCAAATGATATACAAGGAGATGTTTCTTTGTCCATAATTCTCTCAAATACTGTCTTCTTTTAGATTTTACTGCTTTCTATCATCCTTGAGTATAGAGAATTCAATTTGAAAAGTATCGCCCTTCCTACTGTTTATATGTACCTAACAACTAGAATTATTTCCCCCTATCATTCTTCTATTTTTTTTGTCATTTCCACTGCATCTTACCCAAAACAAGAAGAACCAAAATCTTCCACAAAGAAGATGCTAATCTCTCAGTGAATCTAGTAGTTAACTATTTGTTTTCCATCAGTAAATACATGCATTCATAATGACTGGCATGAAATATATGAAATATAGTATAGTGGTAGAAATCTTTTCCCCCCTTTTCCCATACTGAAACAATTACAGGGTAAAAAATAAATTTTTACTTGTGAGATTTATTTATACAAACCCGAACAATCCCCTGTACAATAATTTATATATACTTCCTAAGAGTTTGGAACTTATCCAAATTAAAATTGGTATTATACGATCTCAACTTAAGTGATATTTATCTTAAAAATCCATAGTTCCTCTATGTTGATGATATTGAAAACAGAAAAGATAAGTAAGGGAAAGAAAATAATCAAGCTTTCTACTTCTAAGATTAATTATATTGAGCAGACTTTCTGGCAAACCAGAGGGTTAAAACCTGATGTTCTGTAGCTTCTTAAAAACTGCCAGCTCCCTTCCCTTTTAGTTTTATACCAAAGAAAGTATTCTGATAAAATGAGAATATTCTGGTTGATTTATAGGATTCAGAGTAAATGAGAGGACTGGCATACTTGGAAATGAGAGCACTGATGAACCTAAGACAATGAGGGCAGAGCCCACTCACATCTCTGACCGGCTCATAACATGACCTCTGCAATACACCTATCTACTGTTTTCATAGATTCTAAGTCAATTCTTTCCTCCATCGGTAGATCAGTTTTCACTTGGTTCAACAAAATGACCACCTAACTCCATGTCACTTAACATAATTCTAGACAACTTAATGTCACTGTAGACTGAATTCCAGCTCCTGGTTTCTTAATAAACAGATTTCACAAGTAAGTGGTTAAAATAAAACAAGAAATGGTTTTTAGAGTCGATTCGAGCCTGTAGCAAATCTTGAACACCAACAGAAGAGATCTGATTCCATCTAATCTGTTACAGGGAGCTTTATATAGCTTTGAACCATTGTCTTATGTTACGCAAGACTGATATTCTTCCAAATATATCAGAAAGGAATAAAAAAGAATGGGTAACATCTTAAACATTCAGAGACCGGATTTAAATTTGTGATCTTTAAATATAGTTGGCCTTAATTTTATAAATTTTTATTTCCCCCTTTTTACTAGTACTTTAGCTGGGTTTTTGTTTCATTAGGATTACTGAAGCTTTATGAAGGTGGTTTTTATAATAGCTACACAAGGATTTTTATTTGGTTTTGGATTTTGTGTTAATTTTTGATACCAAACAGGGTAATTTCATCAATTATAAATTAATTTAGAGAAGATTTTCTGCCTTAAATTCTCAACCATGAAATTAATTGTAAAGTTATAAACCTCAGCTAAACCTTCAATCTTCTAAGGAATCAATATGATTGGAATGTGTTGGAAATAACTTTAACTTGTAAAGCAGGACAATATTTTGAGACATTGATAAGTTTTTTTCCTCCTTATAAATTTCTTTATCCCATTATTCTGAGTCTTACTATTAAGTATCCTTAAGGAAAAGATAAATTAACTATCAAAGTTAAATAACTTCCTCATAGAAACAAAAATAAATAACATATGTGATAATTCTGAAAATGATGGTTTCAATAAAAGAAGCCATAATAGATAGACAAATTATTTCCCCTGCTTTTTTGTTACAAAGACATCTCATACATATTAATATCAGACATTTAACAGGCTTAGATTTGAATAGTAAATAATAAAAAAAACTGAGAGGGTTTTGTAAACAGATAGGCATGAGAAGTTAAAAAATTTATTAATGTAACTAGTTTCTCACTGCTTTGGAGTGTAGCGATAATGCAATAATTGAAACATGCTTAAGTCTCTCTCTCAGAGAGATGCTAAGTAGTAGAGTACAAAATCATGAGATAACCCTGTAAAATCTTAAAACTGGTATATGGCAATAAATGCGTGCTTAATAAAGATAATCCAGTAGAAAATCAAAATTAGTTAGAATATAGAATGGAAACCTTAACATATCATGTTTTGGGATAAGGAAAACATGGAGTTCAGAGCCATCATGATCAGAGGACAACATAGGAAATTCAGATACCTCATGCTGGAGTCAAGCAACAAGAATGACATCCAACATCCAGAGGGATGAAAGATCTTCAGAGAGGGTGATCAAAGACCAAGCCCTGCACAACACTCTGATTCCTTTCACTGATGTCACTGTAGCAACCTGATACCAAAATAATTATCCCTAATCCACAGATCCCTATCAAAAGACAGCATCTATTCTCTATTCTCCAAACCTGTGGAACTGATCTAGTCTTGCAGCAACTTTGACCAACAGAATGAAACAAAACACAGTGGTAGGTCACCAGCTCTGAATTTGGAACTTGTTATTATTCTTTACATAAACATTGGATAGCTTCTAAAAAGAAAAATGTAAACTTAACTATAGAATACAGTGAAGAGCACATAGATTGGAATATCATCAGGAATGTTACTGATTTCCTCAACACTTTGATGGACGTAATCAAGTGTAGAGGTTGCAAAAAAAGAGCCATTAGGGCTCAATGGTGGTAGGTCTTTTTAGCATATGTAAAGTGTTGGATCTAGTTCTCAGTACTACTAAAAATAAGTATGCACATTTGTTATGATTATTTAAAAAATATTAAAGTACCTCTTATTCTCAACTGAAAACTTACATAAAAGAACTAGAACTAGAGGCCACAGGGACTTATTAGCTTTCAAATGGCACCCCCAAAATGAGGATCAGAAGGAGGGAGAACATGAGCAAGGAAGTCAGGACCACAAGGGGTGCATCCACCCACTTAGAGGGTGCGACTGATCTAATGGGAGCTCACCAAGGCCAGCTGGACTGGGACTGATGGAGCATGTGATCAAACCGGACTCTCTGAATGTGGCTGACAATAAAGGCTGACTGAGAAGCCAAGAACAATGGCACTGGGTTTTGATCCTAGTGCATGTACTGGCTTTGTGGGAGCCTAGTCTGTTTGGATGCTCACCTTCCTAGACCTGGATGGAGGGGGGAGGACCTTGGACTTCCCACAGGGCAGGGAACCCTGACTGCTCTTTGGACTGGAGAGGAAGGGGGAAGGGGAGTTGGGGGAGGGGGAGGGAAATTGGAGGAGGTAGAAATTTTTAATAAAAAAATAAAAAAGAAGTTAAAAGCATATCAGTTAATAAAAATTGGAACCAAATCAGAAATGATAATTCAAAACAAACAAATGGCAGGATAACAATAGATAAAATTTGGAATATATAACTAAATAATATAGTTTAATATTTACTAAATATTTATAAAAATGATGCTTCCTTTAATCTACAGACTTTGGTGTGCCTTTTTACTAGTCAACTGATAATCAGAAGAGAAGTCTAAAACTGCCCTCTCCATGTTGTCATGGGTAACATAACCTTCTCTTCTGGTAAGAAAGGAAGCTGGGAAACACTTAACAACAAAAGCAATAGCCTTTTAACCCATATATGACTAGGTACTTTTAAATTATGATGAAATTGTAAGTTCAATCACTCAGTTCAGTGCACCAAATTGAATTAAATTTACCTTATTGAGCTTATAAAGTTACAAATTCAATTCAATAGATGTATTTCAAAAGTTCACTAGCTACATGTGGCCCAAGCCTACCCTGTTACATTCTGCAGACAGGGGGGAAAGTCTCCACTGAGCGTTACTGTTTTACTGGTATAATGTTAACCATAAATATCTGTATCTTTACTTTAAACATCTTTTCAATTAAACTTTAATGATAGAAAACCTTACCTTGTTTTACAATTACTAATTTCAAAATAGAATATAATATCGATCCTAGATTAGATTGAAGATTACATTACTAGGCACCTTATCATTTTACTATTTGTTCGGTTAAGTTGTTGCCATTAATGGAAGTTGAAACATTAATATCTAAGCCAGTGCATCTTATTCTTGCATTTTAAGGTTAATACAAGAATTATTTTGTTGGTTCAATATATATAAAATATTGATGTGGGATCTCCTCTGTATGCTGTGAATATGTTTTATTACCATTGGTTAATAAAGAAGTTCTTTTAGCCAATGGCTTAGCAGAGTAAAACCAGGCAAGAAATCAGAAAAAAAGACCAAGAAAGTAAGCAGAGTAAGAAGACATCATGTAACTGCTGAAGGAGTAAAATGCCAGCACCAGTAAACCACAGCCTAATGGCAGTACACAGATTAATAAAAATGGACTAATTTAAGATGTAAGAGCTAGCTAGAAATATGTCTGAGTCATTGGCTGAACACTTGTAACTTATATAGTTTCTGTGTGATTATTTGGGTCTGAACGGTCAGGAAACAAATGAGCAAGCAGTCTCCTACTACAAAATATATTACATTAGACTTGAAGCTTCAACCAGTGAATCTAATTTTTATAATATTGGTCAGAAAACAAGCAGAAACAAATGGTCATCTTGCTGTCTTCAGTAATCTTAAGAAGAAGTTAAAGTTATAAAGAAAATCTGGAATCTCCAGATGAACGTTTTAGCCCGAATGAAAAAAGAATGCTTTAGTAACACATGAAGAATAAGGCACATACCATGGGTTTCAATTCTTCTGGTGGGATCAAAGTTTTATTTTTTTTTTTGGTAAATATTTTGTAGTATTTTAGTAGTAATTTCTCTTATAAATTAAAAGAGTAATGTTCTAAATCTAAAAATCACAAAGTTACATAATCATAAGTCCTTGGAGGGCAGGAACTATAAATGGTCTAGAGTATGATTTTTACACAAAGTAGAATTGTTTAAAATCAATCTATCAAAACAAACATGTCACTAATACATAAAACTGCCATATAATAATGTCTATTTAAGATATACATTTTATATTTATTTTAGCAAAGCATAGGTCTCAAAAGAGGCTATGTGTTTAATCCTATTGTGCTTATATATTCAACAAAAAGATAGAAAAATCCCATAGTAAAGGATAGGAATAGAACCCTTTCAACTTTTAATATGGGAAGGGCATGAAGAGGACTTACAGCAAAGTAATAAATTTGATTAAAACTTTAGAAATAGAATTTAGGAATAAAGGTTAAATGATTTGACATTATCAAAAATTAATAGGACAGGAGGTGTTTTATTAATTATCTCTAAAACGTGAAGGCTTGTGTCAAAAGAAATGAGTGTCTATTTCTGGCACTGACAGAATAAGAAGAAACACTGAAATAAATGCAGAATTACTATTTTCTGGTAGAATGCTGTGATGCATTCTGCTATAGGCTTACAAAACATGACTCCTGGGTTACAGATGAAAATATTTTAAAGTTGCATAAAGTTCAGTATCAAAATAGAAAGTAAAGAGCCTTTGTAAGAGCCTCTTCTAGCCTCACCTCAGTAGGCAGAACTACTTCTAACCCTAGAAAAATAGGGAAGTATCAGAATTTCTCTCTTCTAAGGTAATTTCATGCAATCCAAGTATTTGCCTAGTAATCACCCTTTATTACCAAAACTACCAACCTACTTGTCATGTATGTATGAGAGAAGTGGGATAGGGAGTGTATTTGATGGTACATATGTGTTTAAATATGGACACCAGGATGTCTTTCAAAATTGATACCCCACCATATTCTTTTTTGGAAACATAATTTTTCGCTAAACCTAAATTTCTTTGTTTTCCTAGACTACGGGATCAGTGAACTCCTGAAACCTGTCTGTCTCCAAGCCTACAGTTCTGAAGTTATAGGTATGTACCCTAAACTCTGTTTTTACATAGGTGGAGGAGGAGGAGCAAGCCATGTCCCACCACCCGGCTAGCTTAACCTCCAAAATAATCACACAGAAATTGTATTAATTAAATCACTGCCTGACCCATTATATCTAGCCTCTTATTGGCTAACTCTCACATATTAGTTTAACCCATCTCCATTAATGTGTATCGCCACTTCACTGTGGCTTACCAGCATGATCTAACCAGCGTCTGTCTTGGGCAGGAAAACCATGGCATCTGCCACTGTTCCCATCACATCAGCATTCTGCTCTGTCTACTCCACCTATCTAAGTTCTGCCCTATCAAAAGTTTCTTTATTAACCAATGAAAGCAACACAAATACAGAAGGACCTTCTACACCACATAGGTATTTAGAATCCCAACTCAGGTCCCCATGCTTGTACAATAAGAATAGCCACTGAACTATGTCCCAGCCCCCAATTAACTTTTTTTTTATCCAAGAAACTTTCATAAAGTACAGTTAAAGGAAGGAGGAATATAATATTATAGGGAAAGAAGCAAACATTTGAGTTACTATTTCCCAAAAGTTAAATACTGCATAAGTGTTGAAAGAGATAGAAAGTTATTGAAGTTAAATAAAAAGTGATTTAAATTCAGCCACTTCTGTGTTCTGAATGAATCTTTTCCAAATTCATAGTATATATGTAATCACCCAATAAAATATTGTTGAGAAGTGAGGCCTGCAGGGAGATACATGTGTCATGAGAGCTCTACCTCATAAATGACACTACTATAAAAATAGTATCACTATTAAAAGGGCTTGTAGAAGTTATCTTTCTCTCTTCCCAGCTTTCTACAATAGGGGGAGGTACTATTCTTCCCTTCCAGAGGATGCAGCACTGAGGGTATCATTACAGAAACAGAGAAACTGAATCCTGAACTACTGGCATCCTGATAATGGACTTCCAAGACTCCAGAACTGGGAACATATTATTTGGAAATTATCTAGATTCAGTTCTTATTTGTATAATATCACCATAGGCTATCACTTGATAGAATGACTTTTACCCCATTTTGTTTTTATTAATTTAGCCAACAAATATTAGGCAAGTACCCACTATAGTTCAGGTACTACAGGCTCCTACAGAAACATCAATGAAAGAAACATAACAACCTCTGCCCTCATGAAACTTACTTCTTAAGGTTTTAGATTTTATTTCAGGTACTCTGTCTTTTATTCTATGAAAATCACTAGCAAAAGAAAGATATTATCCATTGTCTTTTGCCAAAAGAATAGACAATTACTCTAGATTTTATGTTAAGAATCAGGAATAAAAAGAAGAAAAGTGAGGTAGAGTATTCCGATAAATAACTATAGCAAACAATGCAGTTAAGGCATGAGGGTCTATACTAGAATAGTATTTGAACCATATATCTGATATGCCTAAGAATACAAGACAGAGAAACCAAGAAAGTAATTACATGAGCTTCACACTCTTGGATTTGGTTTTATTTACCTATACCTTACCTCTATAATTCTCTTTAATATATATAAGAACCAAATCATGAAAAACACATGTCACATGGTAGGTAATCAAGTAAGTGAGTGATAACCACCGTCATTACAGCAAAGTTCTGCTAATGTCAGTAGGAGAGATTAAAAGAAAACAGGGCAAAGGACAAGTTAATGATGGTCAAAATCATGCTGCAAAACCAAAAGTCATAAAATCACAATGGCATACAAAAACAAACCCATATTTAGTGACTGTCCAATTATTTGTTCTAAACTAGACTTTGATTACTCATGAATGGGTCACAAGTCAGAAATAAAATTGATTTTGGACAGCATCAACTGGGAGTGGCTCTGCACCATGTGACTTTCATCCTTTTCTGGGGAATCAATGTATTTGTTCACTAGTTAAAGAAAGTCAAGAGATATTCTGACTACCTGAGTAATTGTTGCAATGTTTCACTTGGTTTTTTTATTAACTGGAAGGATGCCAAACTGCAGCAGCATTAGAAATACTTCTCTCAGAGATGAGAGCAAGGAAGAAGATATTTTGATTGAGGGAGCCATTATGATGGGGCTAACAAGAAATCTGGCATTAGAGAAAATGCCAGGAATCCACAAGGATTAACCCCCAGCCAAGACCTTAAGCAATAGAGGAGAGGGTGCCCAAATTGGCCTTGACCTGTAGTCTGACTGATGAATATCTTAAATATCACCATAGAACCTTCATCTAGCAACTGATGTAAACAGAGACAGAGACCCACAGCAGAGCACTGGACTGAGCTCCAAAATTCAAGTTGAAGAGTGGGAGGAGTGAAAATATGAGCGAAGAGTTCAAGACCATGATGGGGACACCCACTGAAACAGCTTACCTGAGCTAATGGGAGCTCACCAACTCCAGCCAGAAAGAGAAGGAACCAGCATAGGACCAAAGTAGTCCCTCTGAATGTGGGTGACAGTTGTATAGCTGGGGCAGACTGTGGGGCCACTGGCAGTGGCACTAGGATTTATCCCTACTGCTTTACTAGCTCCTTTTTGCCTCTTTTTATTGATTTTATTGAGCTCTACATTTTCTCTGCTCCCCTTACTTCCTCTTCTCTCCCCTTCAACTCTCTCCTATAGTCCCCATGCTCCCAATTTACTCAGGAGATCTGGCCTTTTTCTACTTCCCATGTAGATTAGATCCATGTATGTCACTCTTAAGGTCCTCATTGTTGTCTAGGTTCTCTGGGATTATAAATTGTAGGTTGGTTTTCTTTGCTTTATGTATAAAAGCCACGTACGAGTAAGTACATATGATATTTGTCCTTCTGGGACTGGGTTACCTCACTCAACATAATGTTTTCTAAATATATCCATTTGCCTGCAAATTTCAAGATGTTATTACCACTACTACTACTACTACTATTTTACTGTGTAATACAGACCTAAACAGAGAACTCTCAACAGAGGAATATAAAATGGCTGAAAGAAACTTAAGAAAATGCTCAACATCCTTAGCCATCAGGGAAATGCAAATCAAAACATCTCTGAGATATCATCTTACCTGTAAGAATGACCAAGATCAAAAACACTGATGGACAGCTTATGCTGGAGAGGTTGTGGGGAAAAGGGAACACTCCTGCATTAATGGTGAGAGTGCAAACTGGTACAGCCCCTTTGGATATCTGTACTGGCTCGTTGGGAACCTATTCTTTTTGGATGGCTACCTTGCTCAGTCTAGATATAGTATAGAGAGCCTTGGACCTCACTAAAGCAACATGCCTTACCCTCTTTGAGGAGTGAATGGGGTAGGTGGAGGTATGGGAGGAGGGGAGGGAGTGGGAACTGGGATTGGTATGTAAGATGAAAAAAGATAGTTTGTTTTCTTTTTAAAATAAAATGATTGAGCTCCCAAGGTCCAAATGAGGAGCAGAAGGAGGGAGGACATGAGCAAGGAAGTCAGGACCACAAGAGGTGCGGGTTGATCTAATGGGAGCTCACCAAAGCAAGCTGGACTGGGACTGATGGAGCATGTGATCAAACCGGATTCTCTGAACTTATCGGACAAGGAGGGCTGACTGAGAAGCCAAGGACAATGGCACTGGGTTTTGATCCTACTGCATTTACTGGCTTTATGCGAGCCTAGTCTTTGTGGGATGTTCACCTTCCTAGACCTGGATGGATGGGGGAGGACCTTGGACTTCCCACAGGACAGGAAACCCTGATTGCTCTTTGGACCGGAGAGGAGGAGGGGAATGGGGGGAGGGAAATGGGAGGAGGGGAGGAGGTGGAAATATATATGAAAAATGCATCTCTCCGCCCCCTGGTCCTCTCAATGCTGCCTTCTAGTGGAGGGAATTCATTCCAGAGGCAATTGCTCAAAGACTATCTTGTTCAAAAACTGAAGCACATTGATATGAGCCATCACAGATCTTTATGCTACCAGCTGTTTAGCTATGTCATTGTGGAAGATTTACAATGAAGGATAATTTTGATTTTAAATACCAAGAACAAAGAATGCAAATATATCAAATATATATACCTTTTACTATCATGCTGGAAATGGCCAATCTTCTCTGAGTTACCAGAATATATATGGCTGATTGCGAATGAAAACTAGGATTCAGGTAAAATTTTTAAAGTTGTGAGCTTTCACTTCTTTTTCACCCTTATTTTTACAATGAACTTGATTTTCTTAAATCTGGGCTGATGACATGTTATCGGGGCAGGAATGGCTAAGACTTTAGCAACAATACTAGATTTCTCCAATTAAATCAGTTTTGTGAGTTTGTGTTGTAATGGATGGAAGAAATGTACTCCTAGAGCAACTTAATACTAGGGCATAAAATGTAAATGCTCTTATCTGATATGCAAAAGTCTGTGTTATCTATATTTAGTCCCATTTGTATTATACACACATACATATAGCGTATAGACTTAAATATAGTTTATGAGGATGGAATTATGGTTCAGTTATTAATTAAGCAATATGTGAAAAGCAAGAGTTCTGACATTGATAAGAAAATTAAATTTCCAACAAAGAAAGCCTGAGACACAGTTGGGTACATCCAATCCCCCAAGGATGTGATTATCTAATGATAAGCCATGTTTCCTGCAGCTGCATGATTGCTGTTACAAAAGATGTTTATTATAAGTAAGATTGTGTTCTTTTTGTATGGAGGAGAGATGGAGTTAGTTGCACAGAATATCAAACAGATGTTTCATCCAAATTGTGTCTCTCTTCAATGGATTAATTCTTGCTATTTAAACCGGACTACATCTGAACGCAGATATAGTCTATATGAGGAATATATAAATACTTCTCAAGCAAATTTCATTTCACTGTAAAATAAATAGATACTGAAGTTACAGATGCAGGCAGTTTTGAGCCTTCCATCCTCATTTTGTATGTACATATATACAAAAGCTCATGAGAATAATACTGACTCAGGATGATCTGGGAAACTTTCCATTAATGTAACTAGCTCTGCTATAGTCCTACCAGTTGTGAGAGGATTGGTGAGGAAAAAAGACACAATTTTATTTTGTTAAGAATTTACAGAGTAAATTTAACTTATTTTTAAAAGTAACACTGCCATTTTGATTTTGATCTTTTTAGCCCAACTACAAGCTAACAATGCCCAAGTCATATGTATACACTATTTTCTTTCAGCCTAATGATTATCATGCAAATGATTCTCTGCTATTACTTCAAACAAAGCTCAGATACTGAACAAGCTTGTCAAAGACCACACAACTAGAGAACAGGAACACTTGCATTTGAAACTAAGATCTGTTAGACTTTGAGAGCACGTTGTAGTCTATCCCATTGCCATGGTGGGATTTTTCATTTGTTCCATTTAGTTCTACGGAGAGATCCTAATTTTTATGTATTCTACTGACATGCTCTCTTGCTGTATTTTTTACAGCTAGCTTTAGCCAAGTTCATAACAGCAAGAGATCTGACAGCTCTTACCTGGAAGCTGCCTCATTCTTCATTCATTCATTTCTCTAAGCCTGTTTCTGTGCCCAACCCCCTTGATCCTAGGTAAAGCTCAATCTTTGTTCATTTACCGCTTGATGACAACAGGTTCTTTAGATTAGTAGCCACAGTTCCCTGTGCATTCTCTTCTGGTTCCTACTTCTGCAAAAAACGTCTCATACTACACCATCTCCATATTGTTAACCTGAGTATTTCATTATTTAGTTGGGACTTTTTATATTATTCATTAGGCAACAGTCTGTAAATCTTAGTTCAACTCTGGTCTTTTAGCAACAAACAGTTCATACATATAATGTTTTATGTATATATGTATATATATGCTCTCTCTCTCTCTCTCTATATATATATATATATATATATATATATATATATATATATATATATAGTATTCTAGAGACTCTTATAAGGGAAGGTAGGTTAATTCAAAACACCAAGAGTCAGAGAGAGATTTCATGTCTTAGTACATTTTCTGATGCTCTAATAGAATATTTGAGCCTTGTAATTTATAAGGAAGAGATATTTTGATTCAGAGTTCTAATAGCTGGGGAGTCTATGAAGAAGAACCATGTTTGGTGAAGGCCTAATACTGCGACAAAAACTCATGGTAGAAAAAATGGAGGAAAGCAGAACATGAAAAAGAATTAAAATATGGGAAAATGCTACTTTACTTTATAACAATCTACTCTCCTGGTAACTAAGCCAGCCAGTCCCAAGAAAGTAGAAACTTCTGATTTATCAATATATTTTCCCATTTGTGGGCACTCTAGTACTCATGATCCCAATAATTCCTACTAGGCCCTACCTTCTAGAAACTTTTACACCAAAGATTAAGATTCTAACACATAAACTTCTTGGACACACAGAGAATCATAGCACTTCCTTCATTAGTTTAAATGAGAAATGTCTTCCATAGACTCATGTATTTGAGCATTTGTCCACAGTTCATGATGCTGTTTGGGGAGGTTATAGAGCATTTAGGAGTATAGCCTCTTTGGAAGAAGTATGTCACCGGGGCTAGGCTTTGAGGGTTTATAGACTCACTCCACTTCAGGTTATTCCTCCTCTTCCCTCTCTCCTGTGTTTGAACAAAATGTAACTTTTCCCTTTTTACTTCCACTGCCATACCTTCCTCACCATAATGACTATCCTCTGGAACAATAAGACAAAAATATTTGTCTCTTTTTTAGGTAGCTTTGGTCTCAGTATTTTGTTACTGCAACAGAAAAATAGCTAACGCATTAATGAGGAGGAGTTGCCAAGGTGCTATGAAATTTGCCTGAAGGACATTGTCATCAAACCACCCAGGATGACACAAGCACAAAGATTTAAGGATGTGGCAGAGGGAGAGATTCAAATATGGTAGGTCTTTCAACACACCTGGAGCTTTAATGAAAATAGGGTTTTAACAGGAGTAGTACATTCTAATATTAAAAAGCTTTCTAATTTATTTTTAATTTTTGTTTAATTCTTAAAGCATTATTAATGGTATATGTCCAATCTGGCATGTTAGAAAATTCTGAAAACATAAACACATAAAATGTTTCTGCAGAAATTATAAAAATTTGAAGCAGGTGTGAGATTGAGACACTGAGTCTCCCATTTTGTCGTGTTGACACCTCAACTGCAAAAAATTTAGATACATTTTAGATCAATGTATCTAAAACCTGAAGGCTTTCTGTAACAAATGTCGCAAGCATCAACCTCACAAAGTGACTCAGGATAAAAAGGGCAAGGGTTCTCTATGCACCCAAGGAAAGCAACACTACAATCAGAAGCAGATTGGTTAAAGTTGGGCAGACAAAGCCAGTTTTCCTAAAGAAGGTCAAAACCACAAAGAAGGTCACGCTCAGGATTAAGTGCATCGATGCAGTAGAATGCTGATCATAAGAGATATAAGCATTTTGATCTGGGAGGAGACAAGAAAAGAACGGGCCAGTTCTAAACCTTGTGTTTTCTGAGAGGAAAATACTGGAGCAGTAGAAAAATTATCTGGTATAGCACATGAAGGGACTAGTCTGGCAGGTCCAAAGCTACAGATTTCCACAACACAAAGCAACAGCAGGATAACCAAGGGGTGTCCCAGCGATAGTGTAGTAGAAACCACCGGCCTCAAACCACACCAATGACTCATAGCAATGAACACTTGCACTTAAAGATGTATGGATAAAAGATTTATACTGTGTGAGTCACTATGCTGCACTACAGCTTCCATGATGAGATTTTTCCTATTTTTCTCTTTTTTCCTCTCTCTTAAATTTTATTTTATTTTATTGGGGGGAGGTTTTAAGGGCAGAGGGTGATACGAACGGATGGGAAATGAATGGTTTTGAGATGCGTGATGTGAGATCATAAAGAATAAATAAAAGGTAGGTGCCGAGAAGTTTCATCGGGACGGGTGAGTGTGTGCTATCCTGGGGCGGACTGTCCCGGTAGAGAGCACAAACACCCCTCCCCCAGCTCCTGCTGCAGGGCTTGCTCTCCTACACACCCGCCCCCACCCCCACCCCCAAACCTGCCTTGTCTGCAAGGTCCTTAGCTGTGGAACAGTTTCCTGCCATTTCACTAAGGCTACCAACCCAGAGCAGTGAGTCCCTGACCAGAGGGCAGGCCTCAAGGTCCCCGCCAGGGAAAGCGGGCCCCTGCTGCTGGGGCTGCAGTCTCTGCTGTGATCTGCTGGACCTGCTCTGCCAGCGCCCTACTTCCCTTAGTCCCTGGCTCATTGGGGCATCCAGGAGTTCCTGTGTAGGTGCTGAGAAGTTTCATCGGGATGGGTGAGTGTGTGCTATCCTGGGGCGGACTGTCCAGGTAGAGAGCACAAACACCCCTCCCCCAGCTCCTGCTGCAGGGTTTGCTCTCCTACACACCCGCCCCCACCCCCACCCCCAAACCTGCCTTGTCTGCAAGGTCCTTAGCTGTGGAACAGTTTCCTGCCATTTCACTAAGGCTACCAACCCAGAGCAGTGAGTCCCTGACCAGAGGGCAGGCCTCAAGGTCCCCGCCAGGGAAAGCGGGCCCCTGCTGCTGGGGCTGCAGTCTCTGCTGTGATCTGCTGGACCTGCTCTGCCTGCGCCCTACTTCCCTTAGTCCCTGGCTCATTGGGGCATCCAGGAGTTCCTGTGTAGGTGCTGAGAAGTTTCATCGGGACGGGTGAGTGTGTGCTATCCTGGGGCGGACTGGCCAGGTAGAGAGCACAAACACCCCTCCCCCAGCTCCTGCTGCAGGGCTTGCTCTCCTACACACCCGCCCCCACCCCCAAACCTGCCTTGTCTGCAAGGTCCTTAGCTGTGGAACAGTTTCCTGCCATTTCACTAAGGCTACCAACCCAGAGCAGTGAGTCCCTGACCAGAGGGCAGGCCTCAAGGTCCCCGCCAGGGAAAGCGGGCCCCTGCTGCTGGGGCTGCAGTCTCTGCTGTGATCTGCTGGACCTGCTCTGCCTGCGCCCTACTTCCATTAGTCCCTGGCTCATTGGGGCATCCAGGAGTTCCTGTGTAGGTGCCAAGAAATTTCATCGGGACGGGAAAAGATGGGCAGGCGCCAATGCAAGAATTCCCCCAACAACTTGAAAGGCAACGTGACATCACCAGGATCCAGAAATCCCGAAATGAGAAGTCTAAACCCTAATACAGAAGAATTAGAAGAATTCGACTCAAAAGTGAATTTTATGAAAATAATAGAGGACCTTAAACAGGAGGTGAAAAACTGCCACAACCAATTAGAGATTACAAACAAAAAGGTAGAGGAAATGAATAAATATCTCAAAGATACCCAAGAAAACCAAGAGAAACAAGAAAAAGTAATCAAACAGGTAAGGGAAACGGTTCAAGACTTGAAGAACGAAGTGGAAGTAATAAAGAAAACACAAACCGAGGGAAGGATGGAGATGGAAAATTTGAATAAATGAACAGGAACTACAGAGACAAGTACCACCAACAGATTACAAGAGATAGAAGAAAGAATCTCAGACACTGAAGATACCATAGAGAAAATAAACACTCTCATCAAAGAAAACAGCATAACCAACAAATTCTCATCACAAAACATTCAGGAAATCTGGGACACAATAAAAAGACCAAACCTAAGAATAATAGGGATACAAGAAGGAGAAGAAGTACAGCTCAATGGTCCAGAAAATATATTTAATAAAATTATAGAAGAAAACTTTCCCAACCTTAAGAAAGATATTCCTTTGAAGGTCCAAGAAGCATACAGAACACCAAATCGACTGGATCAAAAAAAAAACATCTCCTCGTCATATAATAATCAAAACACAAAACATACAGAATAAAGAAAGAATATTAAGAGCTGCAAAGGAAAAAGGTCAAGTTACCTATAAAGGTAAACCTATCAGACTTACACCTGATTTCTCTATGGAAACCATGAAAGCCAGAAGGTCCTGGATAGATATACTGCAGAAATTACGAGACCATGGATGCAAGCCCAGACTACTATACCCAGCCAAGCTTTCGTTCACTATAAATGGAGAAAACAAAGTTTTCCAGGATAAAAACAAATTTAAACAATACGTAGCCACAAATCCAGCCCTTCAGAAAGTAATTGAAGGAAAATCACAAACCAAGGAGTCCAACAATGCCCACAGTAACTCAGACATCTAAAGACCCTTCACCAGCACAACTTGAAGAAGGGAAACACACAAACTCTACTACCAAAGGAAAGAAAGAAAGAAAGGAAAAATGACCGGAGTTAACAACCACTGGTCATTAATATCACTTAATATCAATGGACTCAACTCACCTATAAAGAGGCACAGGCTAAGAGATTGGATACGAAAACAGGATCCAACATTCTGCTGCTTACAAGAAACACACCTCAACCACAAAGACAGACATCTACTCAGAGTAAAGGGCTGGGAAAAGGTTTATCAAGCAAACGGACCTAAGAAACAAGCAGGTGTGGCCATACTAATTTCTAAGAAAGTTGACTTCAAACTAAAATCAATCAAAAGAGATGGAGATGGACATTTTTTACTCATAACAGGAACAATTCACCAGGATGAAATCTCAATCCTGAATATATATGCCCCTAATATAAAAGCACCCACTTATGTAAAAGAAACGTTACTAAAACTCAAGGCAGTCATCAAACCACACACACTAATAGTAGGAGATTTCAACACTCCTCTCTCACCAATGGACAGGTCAATCAAACAGAAACCTAACAGAAGAAATAAGAGGATTAAGAGAGGTAATGAATCAAATGGACTTAACAGACATCTATAGAACATTCCACCCAAATAGGAAAGAATATACCTTCTTCTCTGCAGCTCATGGAACCTTCTCGAAAATAGACCACATACTCGGTAACAAAGCAAACTTACACAGTTACAAAAAATATAGGTAACCACCTGTGTCTTATCAGATCACCATGGATTAAAGTTAGAATTCAACAACAATGCTATCCCCAGAAAGCCTATGAACTCATGGAAACTGGACAGTCAACTACTGAACCTCACCTGGATCAAGGAAGAAATAAAGAAAGAAATTAAAGTCTTTCTTGAATTCAATGAAAACGAAGACTCAACATACTCAAACCTATGGGACAATATGAAAGCAGTGCTAAGAGGAAAATTCATAGCATTAAGTGCCCACTTAAAGAAAACGGAGAAAGCACACATTGGAGACTTAATAGCCCACCTGAAAGCTTTAGAAAAAAAAGAAGCAGACTCACCTAGGAGAAGTAGAAGACTGGAAATAATCAAATTGAGGGCTGAAATCAACAAAATAGAAACACAGAAAACAATCCAAACAATCAATGAAACAAAAAGCTGGTTCATGGAGAAAATCAATAAGATTGATAAACCCCTATCCAAACTAATCAAACGGCGGAGAGAGAATACGCAAATTAACAAAATCAGAAACGAAAAGGGAGACATAACCACAGACTCAGAGGAAATTCAGAGAATCATTAGATCTTACTACAAAAATCTGTATGCCACAAAATTGGAAAATGTTATAGAAATGGACACTTTTTTAGATAAGTACCGTATACCAAAGTTAAACCAGGACCAGGTGAACAATCTAAATAGACCTGTTAGTCGCGAAGAATTAGAAGTTGTTATAAAAAACCTCCCCACCAAAAAAAGCCCAGGTCCAGATGGCTTCAATGCAGAATTCTACCAGAACTTCCAAGAAGACCTAATACCTATACTCCTTAATGTATTTCACAATATTGAAACAGAGAAGTCATTGCCAAATTCCTTTTATGAAGCTGAAGTTACTCTGATACCAAAACCACACAAAGACACAACCAAGAAAGAGAACTACAGGCCAATCTCACTCATGAACATCGACGCAAAAATACTCAATAAAATACTGGCAAACCGAATCCAAGAACACATCAGAAAAATTATCCACTATGATCAAGTAGGCTTCATCCCAGAGATGCAGGGCTGGTTCAACATACGAAAATCTATCAATGTAATCCATCATATAAATAAACTGAAAGAAAAAAACCATATGATCATTTCATTAGATGCTAAAAAAGCATTTGACAAAATTCAACATCCCTTTATGATAAAGGTCTTAGAGAGATTAGGAATACAAGGGTCGTTCCTAACTATAATAAAAGCTATTTATAGCAAGCCGTCAGCTAACATCAAATTAAATGGAGAGAAACTCAAAGCTATTCCACTAAAATCAGGAACACGACAAGGTTGTCCACTCTCTCCATACCTCTTTAATATAGTGCTTGAAATTCTAGCAATAGCAATAAGACAACATAAGGGGATCAAAGGGATTCAAATTGGAAAGGAAGAAGTTAAACTTTCATTATTTGCAGACGATATGATAGTGTACATAAGCGACCCCAAAAACTCCAGCAAAGAACTCCTTCAGCTGATAAACACCTTTAGTAGCGTTGCAGGATACAAGATCAATTCCAAAAAATCAGTTGCCCTCCTATACACAAAGGATAAGGAAGCAGAGATGGAAATCAGAGAAGCATCACCCTTCACGATAGCCACAAATAGCATAAAATATCTTGAGGTAACCCTAACCAAGGAAGTAAAGGATCTATTTGACAAGAACTTTAAGTCAATGAAGAAAGAAATTGAGGAGGATACCAGAAAATGGAAGGATCTCCCTTGCTCTTGGATAGGGAGGATCAACATAGTAAAAATGGCAATTCTACCAAGGGCAATTTATAGATTCAATGCAATCCCCATTAAAATCCCATCAAAATTCTTCACAGATCTTCAGAGGACAATAATCAACTTTATATGGAGAAACAAAAAACCCAGGATAGCTAAAACAATCTTATATAATAAAGGATCGTCTGGAGGCATTACCATCCCTGACCTCAAACTCTATTACAGAGCCTCAGTATTGAAAACAGTTTGGTATTGGCATAAAAACAGAGAAGTCGACCAATGGAACCGAGTAGAAGACCCTGATTTTAACCCACAAACTTATGAACACCTAATTTTTGATAAAGGAGCTAAAAGTATTCAATGGAAAAAAGAGAGCATCTTCAACAAATGGTGCTGGCAGAACTGGTTGTCAACGTGTAGAAGAATGAAAATAGATCCATATCTATCACCATGCACAAAACTCAAGTCCAAATGGATTAAAGACCTCAATATTAGTCTGAACACACTGAACCTGATAGAAGAAAAAGTTGGAAGTACTCTACAACATATGGGTACAGGAGATCACTTCCTACGTTTATCTCCAGCAGCACAGACATTAAGGGCAACATTGAATAAATGGGACCTCCTGAAACTGAGTAGCTTCTGTAAAGCAAAGGACACTGTCACTAAGACAAAAAGGCAACCCACTGACTGGGAGAAGATCTTCACCAACCCTGCAACAGACAAAGGTCTGATCACCAAAATATATAAAGAACTCAAGAAACTAAACTTTAAAATGCTAATGAACCCAATAAAAAAATGGGGCACTGATCTGAACAGAGAATTCTCAACAGAAGAAATTCAAATGGCCAAAAGACACCTAAGGTCATGCTCAACCTCCTTAGCGATAAGGGAAATGCAAATTAAAACAACTTTGAGATACCATCTTACACCTGTCAGAATGGCTAAAATCAAGAACACCAATGATAGCCTTTGCTGGAGAGGTTGTGGAGAAAGAGGCACACTCATTCATTGCTGGTGGGAATGCAAACTTGTGCAACCACTTTGGAAATCAGTGTGGCGATTTCTCAGGAAATTTGGGATCAACCTACCCCAAGATCCAGTAATACCACTATTGGGAATATACCCAAGAGATGCCACATCAAATGACAAAAGTATCTGTTCAACTATGTTCATAGCAGCATTGTTTGTAGTAGCCAAAACCTGGAAACAACCTAGATGCCCTTCAATGGAGGAATGGATGAAGAAAGTGTGGAATATATACATATTAGAGTACTACTCAGCAGTAAAAAACAATGACTTCTCGAATCTTGCGTGCAAATGGATGGAAATAGAAAACACTATCCTGAGTGAGGTATCCCAGACTCAAAAAGAGGAACATGGGATGTACTCACTCATAATCGGTTTCTAGCCATAAAATAAAAGACATTAAGCATATAATGTGTGATCCTATAGAAGCTAAATAAGAAAGTGAACCCAAAGAAAATCATATAGTCATCCGCATGGAGAGGGGGAAGTAGACAAGATTCCAGGGCAAAAACTGGGAACTTGCGGGTGAGGTGGCATGGGGCAAAGGGGAAATGGGATGAGAAATATGAGAAGGGGAGGATGGGAGGAGCTCGGAGGATTGGGATGGTTGGGATATAGGAAGGATGGATACGGGAGCAGCGAAGTATATATCCTATCTAAGGGAGCCATCTTAGGGTTGGCAAGAGACTTGACTCTTGAGGGGTTCGCAGGTGTCCAGGAATATGTCCCCAGCTGGTACCTTGGGCAACTAAGGAGAGGGAACCTGAAATGACCCTATCCTATACTGATGAATATCTTGCATATCACCTTAGAACCTTCATCTGGCGATGGATCGAGGTAGAGACAGAGTCTCAATTTGGAGCAACGGTCTGAGCTCTTAAGGTCCAAATGAGGAGCAGGAGGGAGAACATGAGCAAAAAATCAGGACCACGAGGGATGCACCCACCCACTGTGAAAGTGGAACTGATTTATTGGGAGCCCACCAAGGCCAGCTGGTCTGGGACTGAATAAGCATGGGTTGATTCCGGACTCTCTGAGCATGGCGGTCAATGAAGACTGATGAGAAGCCAAGGACAATGGCACTAGGTTTCGATCCTAATACATGAACTGGCTTTGTGGGAGCTTAGCCTGTTTGGACGCTCACCTTTCTGGACGTAGATAGAAGGACCTTGGTCTTCCCGCAGGGCAGGGAATTTGGACTGCTCTTCAGTATCGAGAGGGAGGGGGAATGGAGTGGGGGGAGGAGAAGAGGAGTGGGGATAGGGGGAGGGAAGTGGGGGGAGGGCAATATTTGGGAGGAGGGGAGGGAAATGGGAAATGGGGAGCAGGTGGAAATTTTAATTAAAAAAGAATAAAAATAAATAAATAAGTAAAAAAAAAATAAAAAAAAAAGAATGAATAAAAAGAAAGCTAAAAGAGAAAATAAAGATATTGTTAGTGATACCTAAAAAAGTTGAAGCAAAATCTATTTTTTGAAGTGGTGATAGAAGACAAATTTTAGACAAAAACAAATTCTAATATATTGACGTATACATATTCTGTATAAAATGGAGCTGGAAAGAAATAAAGTATGACCTTTAAATTTCTGCTTTGGACCATTAGGTTTTGAAATTGCTGAAGTGTCTGGGCTTTTCCACTACACCACAATAGCATTTGGGGCCAAATAATTAGTGGTGATGGGAAAGGTATCTTGAGCACTATTGGCTAATCAACAGAATACTTCTATTCTATTTGATAGATACGAATATCCTTTTCCCCATGACCTCAGATATGAGAGATAAAATTGTTGCCAGAACTCACCAGTTGTTTCCTATGTATGGGTGCGAAACCATAGTCAGGAATCAATGCCCAATATGAAACATCCAACTAAGAAATGACCTGTGTAGCAACAAACTAATTCTACTCTTGACATATGGAGTTTGAAGATTTATGTTAGTTTTTTGGACAAAAAAAAAAAAAGATTTGGCATGGAAATCTCTAACATTATAAACTTTTATAAATGTGTTACATTTGTGAAATCCTTGAAGATACTGAGATCACCTTGAGATTGGATTGATAGTTATCGGATCAATTTCAGTGATTAAAATTTTTTAGGCCTCAAATTTTATGACAATTATAGCATCCACTGGACATATGCAGTTTTTCATTTTTTATTTCCCAGAATCTATAACTTATCAACAAGCTTAAACATGCATAATCAGTTAATTTGGGGGTTGGCTTCTGTCACAGTTTTTCAACCAAATTAGTATTGCCTTTATGTGTGTGCCCCCATGCACACATGTGTGTGTGCTTATACCTATATAGTCTTCCCATAACTACTTTGTAATATTAAGGGGAACATCATTCATCATTACAGTACCCATTTTGAAGAGGTGAGTTAATATCATCTAAAATCAGTTGAGTAGAAACAAGCAGCACAGGAATTAGAATTTAATGGTGTATGATTAATTTTGGTCAGGTACTTTGAAACAGTAGGTGATGTTTCTGTATTTCTGGAGGAACTCAATAGCATCTGAAATTTGCATTGCCATCATGTTAATGATTGTAAATGCAACTGACAACTTACTAAGTGCCTATAACCCTTAGAACTTTATAGGCAATGTCTCATTTCATCTTAGTCTAGACCCTTGAAGTTGTTATTTCCTCTTTGGCTAAGAAGGTTAAAAATGTTAATGGGTTTGCCCAAAGGGTTATGGTAGGTATAGACCATCAAATCAGAAGATTTGGGGTAGAATCATTATAGGTCTCTCTGGACTTCCATGCCGTATTTCACTCAGTCTTATTTTGATAACCATACATGAAAACAATAAAGGTTTTACACATTTGACTTAGTAAAATAAAATCAATGTTCAGTCTTAGCACTTGAGGGAACTAATGAAGGATAAACATGGACTACAATAGTGAAACTTGAGTAGTCGGAGGAGAAAGTGGGAAATATATGTAATATTTAATTATATACATTTTTGGGACTTGAAAAAATAAAGAAAAATATTAAAAATGAAAGAAACAGAAAGCAAAAAGCCAAGAATATCAACCTGTGCTTGGAAAAATGATGAGCAGCTGAAAGAGAATACAAAGACTGCTCGAAGAAAAGCAGGAGGAAAGAATAATCTATTAAAAACCCATGAGTCATTAAAGAAATTGAAGGCCCAAAGGCATCCATTAGAAAGGTAATCTTCATATAGTTTAGATATAATATTAAATTATGAAATTCAAAAAGAATTCTTCACTATTAGGAAGTTAAGGAGCAGAATGGTAAAGTTAAAAATTAATGCTATAACACATACATAGTAGAGACAAATTAACTCATGTTTACTTTTGTTTGAATCATTTAATACATGAACCTGAACACTATTATTCTACAATGAGAGGTAATACTTAAACTGCTAAGGTACTTGAAAAAGGTGATAGCTGGTGGCATTATGCTAACATCATTAGTTAACAATGTGTCATTTCCAAATTAAGTTGTGAAGTACTTCCAGGAGGAATGAAGTGAGGAAAGAACACGGTCTGACTGATCCATCCAGAAAAGTGTGCCATTGGTTGGAGGACTTTGTATTTGCTGCAAGCAAGAAATGTACAAGGGTTGACTTTCTGACTCTTTAAAGCACTAGGGCATCAAGTTTCACTTACTCCGACCCTCCCGGAAGATGGCCATTGTCAGGATCAGCCTTCTCTGGATAGCATTGATTATGAGATGCCTGAACTGAAACTATTTATAGTACATGACTCAAACACTCGCTTTCTACGGGAAATCAAACTCTATTGTCTGGTGGTTACAAAGAAACACTGGAATGAAACTATTTAAGTCAAGAATGCTTTGTGCTGTTCACTCTCTCCAAAGTGCCACGGAGACACATGTAGAGTCTAAATGAAAATAGTGTCAATGTGTAGTTTTGCAAAAACCACAATGTGGCCACAAGATTTTGAAACTGAAAGAACACTGAACACTGTCAGTAAACAGGCATGCCATCTCATTTCCAGGCTTTCTTCTATTTAAGAACAGGAATAGTACTTCTAGCACTTAGAACCCCATAGGATATTTGGGTCCCATGAGAATGGTAGATTTCTCTGTAGTACTGGAAATTCTTTGTAGAGAAGTCCAATAATCAATGGAGATCATAACATACATAGCCAGTACTCCAAACAATGTATAAATCAATTCTACCACAAATTCTTTGTTAATGATATCCAACAGAATTTTTCACAACCACAGAAATATTCTATAATTACTCACCAATGTGCTAAACACTAGGCTCATGTAGGTTATAGAGACTATGAGATATGCATGCCTAGTGCTACTGAGAAAATTAATTTTGAAATTTATTTGTCTTTTATTTATTTAAGTTTACACTGAAAGACAGTTCTTGGCCTAGATCTTATATGATGACCGAGTATTAAACGTTATGCAGATAGAAAATAGTTTGGATCAGTGTCTCCAAAACAGTACACTTTATGAAGTTAGTAGTAGAAATAATACAATATAATAGTAGAAATAATATAATATATTGGAATAATTCTAAGGGATTTATTAGTGGGTAAATAATTTGGTCTATTTAATTAAAACTTGGGCTAATATTTATTTTAAATTATACTGCATATGCAGAACTGAGATTGTTTCAATGTTAAAGGTGAAATTGGGTTAAATTGGTAAAGGCACACCCCTTCTGGGATTAGAAGTTGGGCAGAAATTTTTTTCAGACATAAGCCTCTGTAAATGTGTAAAAACAGATTTAAAAAAAATAAGCAAAAAGGAATTTTGTTATTCTCTCAATTTAATGAGTGTGCTCTGTATATCATGAAAGAACCTCCTGCTCTCAGACTAAAATAAAATATACTGTCAACTGTATACAGATGTCTCATGAGCAACAAAGAGCCATTTGAGGAATCCTTTCTGACTCCACAGGCAATTTCTTTAACTATAGATCCACATGGCCTCATATTCTTTAATAATATACATGACCTCATGATTTTCAAACATTCTGCCTTTTTTCCTAGACTGTACAAAACATACCTTTCTCAGTTTGGGGTCTTAACTTTTGCCCTTACCTAAAAAAATAAATGATTTGAGCTAGACAATGAATGAATATGTGAGCAGGGATTCATTTGTGCATTTTTTCTTGTTTTCATCTTTCATCTCACTTTATTATTAAGTATGCAAAGGACATCTTACTTTATTCCTGAACACATCCTCATGGCTCATGGTTGATTGACAGTATCTCCCGTATCCTCATCTTAGCCCTAAGAGCCCAACAAAAATATAGAGTATTCCTAAATTCCCAAATTCCACATTTAGAAATTCTTAATTTTATCTGCTTGCCAATTAAGTGTTGGTGGAAAGCATGTAATGTGTCTTATAGTTTTATTAATTTTAATAAAAGACATTAAAGAATTTAAAAATACGAAATATTCTTAAAGACTATATATAACTTATCATATTTAATAACAGAAACCATTTTCTTGTACTTTCTTAAATAACAAATCCAAAGAAATAAAAATTGCTGACTCCTGTACCCTTGTTTTGCTTTGTAGGCCACCTCTGAGCTAAAGACTGAGACAGCTATAATTTGGTCCACACATTCAAACATTTTAACAATGAAAGCATTTTATCAGATTATTTCTACAGCAACTATATTTCACAGGAGATTAATAATCTTACAGGAGTTTCATTATATTCAGCATCTAGTGCATTATTTTTAAATATTATATACAATTCTGCTAGGGTAAATACACGCTTACAAAATAATGGACTTTACTTCAAGACTACAGGTTAAAATTATGTCAAAATGCACTAGTAAGTGTAGGAAGATGGTGGACTTGATCTAACAGCAAGGTGCTATAGTTTCTTTTTCTCTCCATTTAAATTCAGAATATACACACTTTGAAGTGTCTTTTATCTACTTTAAATTTTAAAAAAAATATCCAGTATAGCATTCAATGAGATGCATCAATTATAACCCCAATTTCCTGAATCTTTGGAGAATACCTAACAGCTAACAGCAGGTCATTGTACAAGTAAACATTTCAGTGTTTATTTCTTAAGACCAAGAACATAACATTATGTAACTATAATCCAACTGAATAGAAAACAGTTATACTAAATATTTATATTTAATATAGAATCTGTTTCTGAATTTTTTCATGTATCTCCATTATTTTATGATGTGGGATGTTCTGTATGTGTTACTTTTATTGATTAATGAATGAAGCTGCATTGACCTATGGCAAGGCAGAATATAGCCAGGTTGGAAGAGATATAGAGAAAGAGTAGGTGGAGTCTAGGAGATTCCATGTAGCTGCCAAAGGAGACAGATGCCCAGAACTTTACCGGGTAACCCATAGCCTCGTGCTGATACACAGATTAATAGAAATGGGTTAATTTAAGATATAAGAGCTAGTTAGAAATATGCTTGAGCCATTGGTCGAACAGTGTTGTAATTAATAGAGTTTCTGTGTGGTTATTTGGGTCTGAGTGGCTGGGAATGAACGAGCAGTCTCTGCCTACCATTTTCCACTGTATTTCAGTATCTTATTGTAGTTTCTGCATCTTTTCTAGGTAAGCTTTTAAATGAATAGGTAGACATTTGTGTATTTTTCTTATTTTCCTGCTATCCATTCTTATTTTTCCTTTTGTTTTCACATTAAAACACATGTTAGAAGCTACTTCACAACACTTCACTAACATACAAGTATTGAGAGGATAGAGAGCAACAAACAACTTGCTTTATGTAAGACCAACAGTTTAGTGTGAAAATGTTTTTTAAATAGCACCATGACTAGTGAAGTGTATAAGTTCACCAACTATTCATTCTCCAACTGTGCCTGTTCTAAAGAAGTTAAGTATAAACTGTGGAAATAATTGTGCTTGAGAGATTTTCTTAAATAATCAAAAGAAACAATGAAAATATTTGGATTATATCTCTCGTTGTCATTTCATGAACTTCATTTCTTTTTTATTTTTGTGTTTTTATCCTCATTTTTAAATTTTGAGATTATAATATTATTGCATTATTTCTCCCTTACCTTTTCTCCCTACAAGCCCTCACAGTACCCTATTGCTCTCTTTCAAATATGGCATCTTTTTAAAAAAATGTTGTTATATACATTTGTATTCCTGAATGGATAAATACAACCTGCTCAGTTCATATAATGTTACTTGTGCATATGTGATTTTAGCACTGACTATTTAGTATTAGATAAGCAATTGGTATAATATTCCCAAAATGATATATCAACGATAGATACAAAATTTCAAAATGAAAAAAAAAAAAACACACATGTTGCTGCTATTGTTCATGAGAGTCATCACTGGATTTTTTTTAATTCAAAATTACAGTCATAAATAGTCTCAGTAGAAAGCAGCCGAATAACTGAATTAGGCCTGAGCATAAATGCTAAAAAATGCAAACATTCAATTCAACTTAATGTATACCTGCTATATATTTACTACCTGTAAAAGAAAGGATATGGGAGATGGAGTTAAAGCTCAGTAGTTAACAGTATTGGGTGCTCATCCCAGTGGGTCTGAGTTTGATTTCCAGCACCCACATGGTGGTTAACAGCCACCCCTAACTCAAGTTCCAAAGGATCGCATACCTTCTTCTGGCGTCCATGGGCATTGCATGGTCATGGTGCACAGACATACAAGTAGGCAAAATGCCCATGCACATACAATAAATCTTTAAAAATATACAATAAGAAGTTTAAGGCAGGGCAGGGGTTCTGAGAGATGCCTCCGCAGTTAAGAGCACTGACTGCTCTCCCATAGGCAATAGGTTTGATTCCTACCAATATAATGCTTTATGCTTGTCTGTAACTCTAGTTCCAGAAGATCTGATGCCCTCTTCTGGCCTCCACGGGCACCATACATACATATGATATCCAGATGTCCATGCCAGAAATGTTTACATATATCTTAAAGATAGGATACCCATGTTGATTTTATTTGTTTGCTTTTGTTTTTCAAGACAGGGTTTCTTTGTCTGGTCCTGGATGCTCTGGAACTCACTCTGAAGTTCAGGCTGGCCTTGAACTCAGAGATCTACCTGCCCATACTTCCTGAATGCTAGGATTAAAGGCATACACCACCATGTCCGGCTACCTATGTTGATTTTCATGGAAAGTAGGAAAAGGCTGTGAAGCGAATATGGGTTCTAGAGTCAGAAAGGTAATCACATGTTCAAATTTCAGCCATGCCACTCATTCTATTGCCTAAAAGCTTACTCTTCATTGAGGTGTGCATGCTTCGTGAATGAATCAATAAAAAAATATCAGTTACTTGTGAGTTTTAGAAGACTATAACTTGAATTTTAATTGTCTCATATATTATTTTGGCACTTGGTTTTCATGTTTTGTTTATTAAGTGTCTTTAGGAATCATGAATTCTGCTTAGCTTAGGCTACCAATTTCCAATGAGGTATATCCGACCCACAAAACACCTTATTTTATGCTCTCAGGTTAGTACATATATTAAATGCCTAAATATGAAGGAACTTAACTTCAGTAAGAGTCAAATGAAGGATTGAATATAAATATAGATAAGAGACAATGTATCAAGTAGCTAATCACTTTTTAAACAAATGAAATGATTATGCATTTTTCTAAATATGTATTTTAAGTGACCTGTAAAACCATTTAATCAAATCTTGTAAGCTATCTAGAGATACAAACTATATTGCAGTAGCAGAAAAGGACACCCTAGAATAAAAGTCACTCTTGAAATTCTTCTTACAGTTTCTCATTCTGCCCACTTTTTATGTAAACATAACGCCTTCCTTTTCTTGCCTTTTCAAAAAGTGCTTTTCTGGCATCCAAGCTGATTTTAAGATTGAGTTTCCATTTAAAAAGCCTAAATTGAAAGTTAACACTGAAGCAAAGCACAAATAGAAACTAAGTCTTGAACACAGCCTGGGACCCCTGTTCAACAGCTACTGCAGGAAGGTTAGCAAGGCAATTTGGTATGCTGCTCTTTCCCAGCAATGTGCACTGCTCTCGCTGCTGTGCTCAGCACTTCTCTGTTGATGTCTAGTCCACAGTCAGTTTTTGTTTGCTTTCAAAAGCTAATTTAAGGATTTTATTTTTGATAGCATTCTACTTGAATAGTCTCCAAAACCTACCTATGGATGCTTCAGAGACCTAGAGTGAGACAAAAATTAAAATCGTGTCTTCATTCAGAAGCATACTACTGGCCTAAGTGTTCTCCACCAAAAATATTGATAGAAGACAAATGCTCTCTCTCTCTCTCTCTCTCTCTCTCTCTCTCTCTCTCTCTCTGTGTGTGTGTGTGTGTGTGTGTGTTGAGAGGAGAGGGAAGGAGGGAAAGAAGGAGAGAGGAGAGACATTGAGCTGTGGGATAATTGGATGAGACAGACAAGCTGTCAATTGGAGGACTTGAAAAAATTTGGAAAATGAAATATTATTGAAAAGAAAGTGCATTTATAGAGGTAGATTGTTGCAGTAATAGCCCATAGTTTGCTTCCATGTATTTTTCTCCTTTTCTTTTTCCTTCATTGTTTGATGGAACATTATAGAATAAATGGATTCTTTGAAATCTCGTTATTTTTAAAACAATCTTTTCTCTTTTTACATAACAATCCTACTTCCCTCTCCCTTCCCTGCTCCTGCTCCCCCTACCCGCTACCCACCCCAACTCCCATCCACTCCTCAGAGAAGGTAAGGCTTTTTATGGGGAGTAAACAAAATCCATACATCACTTTGAGGCAGGACCAAGGTCCTCTCCAGTATATCTAGACTGAGAAAAGTATCCCTCCAAAGAGAATGGGCTTCAAAAGAGATGCCTTATCATACAACAAAAGTATATACTCAACTATGTTCATAGCAGCATTGTTTGTAATAGCCAGAACCTGGAAGCAACCTAGATGCCCTTCAATGGAAGAATGGATGAAGAAAGTATGGAATATATACATATTAGAGTACTACTCAGCAGTAAAAAACAATGACTTCCTGAATTTTGCATGCAAATGGATGGAAATAGAAAACACTGTCCTGAGTGAGGTAAGCCAGACCCAAAAAGAGGAACATGGGATGTACTCACTCATATTTGGTTTCTAGCCATAAATAAAGGACATTGAGCCTATAATTCGTGATTCTAGAGAAACTAAATAAGAAGGTGAACCCAAAGAAAAACATATAGGCACCCTCCTGAATATTAAACTTCATCAGGCGATGAAAGGAGACAGAGACAGAGACCCACATTGGAGCACCGGACTGAAATCTCAAGGTCCAAATCAGGAGCAGAAGGAGAGAGAGCATGAGCAAGAAACTCAGGACCGCGAGGGGTGCACCCACACACTGAGACAATGGGGATGTTCTATCGGGAACTCACCAAGGCCAATTGGCCTGGGTCTGAAAAAGCATGGGATAAAACCGGACTCGCTGAACATAGCGGACAATGAGGACTACTGAGAACTCAAGAACAACTGCAATGGGTTTTTGATCCTACTGCATGTACTGGCTTTGTGGGAGCCTAGGCAGTTTGGATGCTCACCTTACTAGACCGGGATGGAGGTGAGTGGTCCTTGGACTTCCCACAGGGCAGGGAACCCTGATTGCTCTTAGGGCTGACGAGGGAGGGGGACTTGATTGGGGGAGGGGGAGGGAAATGGGAAGTGGTGGCGGGGAGGAGGCAGAAATCTTTAATAAATAAATAAATAAAATTAAATGTCAGTTCAAGCATTACATATAAATCCTGGTCCCTCTGCCAGTGGTCCACAGACTGCATCAGACACACAACTGTCACCTACATTCAGTGAGCCCAATTTGGTCCCATGCAGGTTCCCCTGCTGTCAGTTCAGAGTCAGTGAGCTCCCACTAACTCAGGTCAGCTGTTTCTGTGGGTATCCTCATCATGGTCTTGACCCCTTTGCTCATATTGCTGCTCATCCTTCTCTTCAACTGGACTCTGGAAGCTCAGTGCACTGCTAGCTATGGATCTCTGCATCTACTTCCATCAGTTGCTGGTTGAAGTTTCTATGAGGACAATTAAGGTAGTCATCAATCTGATTACAATGGAAGGGCCAGTTCAGGCACCTTCTCCACTATTGCTTAGCGTATCAGCTGGGGTAATCCTTGTGGATTCCTGGGAATATCCCTAATGTCAGGTTTCTTGCTAGCACCATAAAGGCTCCCTCAATAAAGTTATCTTTTCCTTGCTCTCTGTCTCTGTCCTTCCCCCATCTTGGCCATTCCATTCCCTCATATACTCCTCCCCATTCCCTTTTTCCCCTTTTTCTTCTACCTCCTCCTCTTCCACCCTCCCTTCCCCCCAACACACACTCTCTCAGTTTTCTCAGGAGAACTTATCTATTTCCCCTTCCCATGGGCATCCATGTATGTTTCTCTTAGGGTTCTCCTTGCTACCTAGCATCTCTGGGGTCATGGACTATAGGCTGGTTATCATTTGCTTTATGTTTACTATCCACTTATGAGTGAGTACATACTGTGTTTGCCTTTCAGTGTCTGGGTTACCTCATTTGGGATGTTTTTTTTCTAGTTCTATCCATTTCCCTACAAATGTCAAGATCTCATTGTTTTTATCACTGAGTAGTACTCAATTGTGTTCAACATGTGAAAATCTGTCAATGTAATCCACCATATAAATAAACTGAAAGAAAAAACATATGATCATCTCATTAGATGCTGAAAAAGCCTTCGACAAAATTCAACCCCCAATCATGATAAAGGTCTTGGAGAGATCAGGGATACAAGGAACGTATCTAAATATAATAAAAGCAATATACAGCAAGCAGACAGCCAACATCAAATTAAATGGAGAGAAACTCAAAGCAATTCCACTAAAATAAGAAAACAAAGCTGTCCACTCTCTCCATATATATTCAATACACTACTCAAATTTTTTGCTAGAGCAATAAGACAAAAAAAGGAGATCAAGGTGATGCAAATTGGAAAGAAAAGTCAATTTTTTTGCTATTTGCAGATGATATGATAGTATACATAAGTGACTTCAAATATTCTATGAGGGAACTCCTACAGCTGTTAAACACCTTCAGTAATGTGGCAGGATATAAGATTAACTCAAAATATAAGTAGCCCTCTTATATACAAACAATAAAGGGGCTGAGAAATAAAATCAGAAGAATAGCACCCTTCACAATAGCCACAAATAAAATAAAATATCTTGAGGTGTAACACTGACCAAAGAAGTGAAAGACCTGCATGACAAGAACTTTAAGTCTTTGAAGAAAGAAACTGAAGAAGATATCAGAAGATGGTAAGATCTCCCATGCTCTTAGATAGGTAGGATCAATAAATAGATTTCTAACACTTTGGGGGTTTTATATTTAGGTAAGGAGATCAATGTAATTCAGAACATTTTGATTTTCAATAATGATTTAACTCAGTTCCTTGAACAATTTTTAAGGGATGAGATGCAAGCCTAGAGCTGGATGCTACTGGCTTCCCTCCATCTGTGATAACTATCCCACGAAGATTGGGATATGACATGAGGAACTTCTCCCTGGCACATGCTCTGTCTATCAAGAGAAATATTCTCCTTAAAGTCCCTGGTAATTTTTCCTATCCATTCCAAAATAGCTTTTCCTTTTTTACATTCAAAATATTTTGAATCTGATTATGTTGGTTGTGTGATTTTTCTTTTCTTCTTGCTCTTTTAAAAAATATATTCTTCTCTCATGAAACATGTCCAAACCACAGTTTCCCCTCCTTCTACTTCTCTTAGTTCTACTTCACCCCCTCCCTCCCTCAGATCTACTCCCCCTCTGTTTCCTCTTCAGAAGAGAGCAGTCTTCTAAGAAACAACAGCAAAACAGGACAAAACAAGACATAATATGACAAGGCAAAGTCCTCATATAGAGGCAGGGCAAGGCACCTCAATAAGAGGAAGAGACTCCCAAGAACAGCCAAAGAAATCAGAGACACATCAGCTCCCACTGTTAGGAGTCCACAAGAGCACCAAGCCAACAGCCATAACGCATACACAGAGGACCTGGTGCAGACCCATGAAGGCTCTGTACTTGCTGCTTCAGTCTTCATGAGCACATGTGTGCCCCACTTAGTTGATTCAGCAGGACATGCTCTCCTGGAGTCTACCACCCCCCTGACTCCTACAGTCTATCCTCTCTGTTTTCCATGGCGTTTCATGATCTCCAAGGGGGAGGGAATGAATGGAGAACTCCAATTTATATTCTCTCTTTGCACAATGTCTGGCTTTGGGTGTCTGCACCCACTCCCATCTGCTGCTAAAGGAAGCCTCTCTCTGATGATGACTGCTCAATGCACAGGCCTAGGTCTCTGAATTGTTCAGTCTCTGGTTTCTGGCCATCCAGGTAGTATAGTCTGTAGGCTCTCTCTTGTGTCATGGGCCTCAAATCAAACCAATCATTGGTTGGTCACTCTCACAAGTTTCGTGCCACCATTGCCTCAGCAAAATTTGCAGCCAGAACAGATTGTAGGTCGAGAGTTTAGTAGCTGGGTTGGTGTTCAGTTTTGTTTTGTTTTTTTTTTTTTCTTTTTTCTGTAGCCTACAAAGTACCTTCTCAAGTCAAAGAGTCCCCACCACTGAAAGTCTTGGCTGGCTATAAAGATGTCCAGGTCAGACTGCATGTCCTCTATGATTAGGAGTCCTCACTAGGGTCACCCTCATAGATTCCAGGAGGTTTCCACTGCAGTAGGTTTTCACACCACCTCCCAAGTGTCCCCGAATCATTTTCTTTGGGAAGTCCTCTCCCTCACTCAAGACTGTGCTCTACTTGTTTCGGTACTTGTAAGATCTAAAAACCTTTCTAGATTTGAGATTCCCTTCCTTTTCTTGGAAGTTTCTGCCCTGCAAAATGCTACTGCTCTGCTAGAGGATAAGTATAAAGTCTACTTGTCCCTTGTCACTGTAGCTGACAACGCATAAGTTCTGGAAGTAGGGCCAACTTGTTAACCTGCATCTTAACAGAGATGTAATGCCAAGCTAAGAAACACACATACCTCAAAACCTAATTTTTGAACTAATTTTTGTCCTAATTACCAAGATACAGAATCTTGAGTTTTAAGACACTTAATTTTCGGATGATTTGTTATATAGCAAAAAGTAGCTGATACAAGTACATTTGACTTTTGTTGCTTAAAAGTATTAGATAATGCAAAATAATAATATTTTCTCTCACTTCAAATTTCAGGATTATTAACTGTAGTAGATGTGCTCAAAAGAGAAATCAGTCCTCTTTGTAATATCAGGTAAACATTATTTCCACCTATTTTATTTCTCTAAAGACTTTAATAACTCACCATCTTAAAGGTTACAAATGTTGAATATGTAATTTAACACTGGGATGACTTATTGAAAGAACTTAGCATACTGCCTAGAACACATTAGGCTCTTAGATTAAAATAAAATACTGAACATGGACAATAAAATAATTGGCTACTCAAAATTTAACTATCAAAATCATCTCTAGGAAGAAGCCTTCAAATAAAAAATTTCATATTAAACAAAGTGTGCTATGCTATTTCTAGCTTTGAATCATATGCACTGTACAAGGGAGGTAGTGAAGAAAGATCTGAGTTATTGGTTTTTATAGAGTTGATTATTGAACCAAGGTTCTCTCAAATGTTAGGCAAGTAGTCTACTCCTAAACCACATTGCCAGCCCTGAAAAAAAAAAAAACTGATGTAAATACACAATGGGAAAGGTCTTGGGAAGGAATAGTAAAGCAACAAGCCCTTGACTTATTTCTTTCCTACCAGCTGAGCGAATGACTTTAAGCAGACCTTCATATAAACATACTAAAGGTATTCAGAAGAAGATTTTCGTAATTTATATATTTGTGAGATGTACTGCCCGTGAGTGAAGTATAATTAAATAAGCTGTGTAATTACTAAACTAAAATTTCTAAACCAAGTTGCATTCTTTCTATGACTATGTTGGCCTATACTTACGTACTTGTCTAAAATCACAAACTGATTAAACAGAGAATAAAAGAACATGCTTTGGTGTCCCACAAGGCTATAAAGCATCACTTTGGAGTGATGCTGGCCTGTGTCCTACGAATTATTTATTTTGGTGATGAGCAAGATTGATTATGTTATGATTTTTTTTGGTATCATGAGCATATTTTAACCTTTGCCACAGACTTCTTCATATTCCATCAATTAATAATTGTAGCCACATTTCATATTTTAAAACACATGAAAATTTTAGTCTTCTCACCAAGAAGAATGATAAATGTGAGAAAATGTGGGTTTTTTAACCATGTATATATAAAAACATTATACTGTACAGAATATTTATAATTTTTCAATTAAAATAATTAATTAGTTATAAATCATTATTGAATAAAATAGTCTTTAAATTATACTCAAATTCTATGATCCCTTAAAATTTCTAATTTGGTAAAATTTGGGGGCCACAGCTTGTGCCCCAACAAGCCATCCTCAGTAAGTCAATGGTCACCAATGCCTAAAACACATTTTCAAGCAGTAACATGTACAATATAATATAAGTGGGGAAAGGCATCTAGAAAGAATCTAATAATAATGACTCTCAATGTCAAAAGGAAAAATAGCCACGTTTGATCATCTACAATTTTAGGATGATTTATGAAAACATTATCATATAAATGTAAGAACAAAATGATAATCTGGGAAGCATACTTGTTTTATACACAAAAGATAAGAAGAAAAACATACAGATAACTCCTGTGGTTTAATTTAAAAATAAAATAAATATTTCAACAGATAGACAAAATTGCTCATAAAATATGTTAATATCATATATAAGAAAGAGCCCAACTAAACCATCAGTCAAATAGGGAAGTTTGAGAGTTGCATCTGAGCCAAACACACAATATTGACGGAAGACTGAAGAAAAGTTATTGATCAGGGCCCTAATATTCAATATCAAATGGTTGAAAATTCCATAGCCTTTTTCCACTAGTCCACTATTCAAGTTAGCGTTTCAAGTTATAGGAAGTAATGAGTCAACATGACAAATATATAAACGACTTTTTCTTTCAAAGAAATCAAATTAAACCCTGTGAAATCCTCTTGGTTTTCTTTTAAGCAAGCAAGGCAGTGTACAACTCCATATTTCATAAGGTACTACTGTTTAGCTGCACTGTGTACTCCATATAATTTTTCTTAGGTATAGGCATGAGTTGATTGCAGAGGTTATAGTATGTCTTGCCTTTACAAAATATACTGTGAACAATTTTGTGTATATGTACTGGAAGAAAAGTGTACAGATTTCTCATTAAATTTATATAATTGGATAATATATCTTATTATCAAATGGAAAATTTTCTATGAAGTTATAAGCAAATGATACTACTAACAGGAAAGCATAAGTGTCCTTAACAAAATCCGTAACCATTATGCATTTTACTTTTGCCATTTTATTGGCTATGTACTATTATTGCTTTGTGTTTTTAATTGGTTTTATGCTAATCACCAATAAACTAGAACAGTGAAGTACCTATTAAACCATCTGTTCATTTTCTATCAATTGCTAACTAATATTTTGTTTATGATACAAGATCACCAAAACCATATTCAAATTCACAGATAACTCTCTCATATTAGGTACTAGTCTCAATACAAAATCTTACTTTTATCCCATTTTCACTTAGCATCATCTTAGCCTTATAATTTCTTAGAATCTTGCTATCTTTTTAATTTTTTTAGTTTCCATTCCAATTTCTCATTAGTTTTTAGTTGTTTTCAATTTAAAAGTCAATGTACTTTACTATCTTGTTATTCTCAAAATCAGAAATTAAAAAAAAATCTTCATGACTTAGTTACATTGACTTATTATCATACAGAATTTTATAGTTTACAGGATTTCACTAAGTACATTAAGTTTCCTTATGCCTTTGAAATTGCACAAAGAACAACCGAAGAAATAAAAAGATTACTACTATAAGAGTTTTAATGTTAATTGCTAGATCATATAATATTGTTGGAAAGTAGACAATGAAAATGGATAAATTTAAATGAATACTACACAATCTAGATCTATGCCTGAGAAAGAAACTACATAGCTATAGCATAAACTATGCATAGAAGAAATAAAATTAAAAAGCATATGTTCAGATTATCTAAATGAAAATATAACGAGTAGACAATAAAGGACAAAGAGCACATGGGAAAGATAGATGCAGAAAAGATAACCTTGGCATAGACATGGTAATTCTAAAATTAGGTTTCAAAAAATGATCTGATTATTCCAATCAAAAGACACAAATTGTCAGAATAGATTAAAAATACAACCAGCAATGCTCTTCTTTCTATAAAGGAATCTACTTTTAAACAGATCTCTAAAGGGATTTTAAAATGCCATGCAAATGGAGCTAGAGATATACCCAAGAAAATGCCAAGATATACATCCTTTCAAGTCTTTGCAAGCTCATAGAAGCTTTATTGATTTTTAATGCATTCTCCTTAAAATTACACTTTTAAATCTTTTCCCTCCCTCAACTCACTGAAGTTCCTCTCCACAGTCTTACCTGTGTAACATTTTCTTGTCTCTATCTCTCTCTGAATCTCGGTCTCTCTGTCTCTGTCTCTCAAAACAACAAGACCCACAAAAAATAAAAACAAGTGAAAAACTAACAAGACAAAAATGTCAAAACCAAACAAGACAAAACAGAAGTACACACACACACTTTTGAGTTCATTTTGTATTGACCAACTACTCCTGGGCATAGCATTTGCCCAGTGACAATACCATTAGAGAAAACTGGTTTTTCTTTCCTTTGCCAGTAGCTATCAATGGCAAATTATAATCTTTATTTATAATGATCAAAACTATGACAATCTCTATTTTTGTCAGTAATTGAATATAGAGTTCATACTATGTCGACGTGATGGAATCTACTAACAAAATGTACTATGGATTCATGATTGACATTCAGTATAATGATGAAAGTAAATCAAACAATGAAGGGTAGCCTCCATATGGCTAAAGTTACACAAAATCCTAGGAGAGTAACTTTAAATTTTTAATTAATAGAATTGATTTCTCAGCTCTAAATAGACCACTGATCATCACATTTTCATATAAGGCTTAGGGATCACCATGAAAGAAGGGGTGAAAGATTGGAAGAGCCAGAGTTAGGGAAGGATTGTTGCGTAATAGTATTTCCTGGACATAACATGATTATTACATTCATGAGTTTAGAGTGACTTGACTGCATACACAAGACCTGAGAAAAGTCATAGCAGACAAAATCTCAGCGTGGATGGGGAAAAGGCTTATGAAGTCCTGCTCCACGTTGAAAAGCTATTGGCCACTGACGGCTGAAGAAGAAGAGTGAGTTTTCTTCAGGGATTGAGCCTATCAGTGGCTGGCTAGCTGTGCTCTAGTCAATTATCCAACGCCCATGCATATACTGGGAACACTAAGTAGACTCAGTGGGTTTTAAAAAAGAATACACAAAGTTGGGACAGAAAAGTGATAGGCATAGGTATGGAAGAATTATCAGGACAGTAGTATAGGGTAGATTTCATCAACACACATTATGTCATGTATGATATTCTCAAACAGTAAATTAAAAGTAAATACTTTATAAGTTGTGGGCCAATATATAAGGGTTATTTTTCTATTCCCATTCATTTATTTCAAACTTCGACCTTCCTAAATTCCCAGTAATTGCCAAACAAGAAAAGTTCTTTCGTTCCCAGAAGCCAACCTGAAATGTCCTTCATTCCTGGTGCACTTGAAAACTCATGACCTTGATCAAGTGAAACTGTATCATTTTATTGAAACGGAGATTAAGCAATTATTCTGCTTTTTTATTATTAAAAATATTGTATTAGCCAGGTGGTGGTGGTGCACGCCTTTAATCCTAGCACTCGGGAGGCAGAGGCAGGCGGATCTCTGTGAGTTCGAAGCCAGCCTGGTCTACAAGAGCTAGTTCCAGGACAGGAACCAAACACTACAGAGAAACCCTGTCTCGAAAATCAAAAAAAAAATGTATTAAATTATTCTTATTTTTCACTTTGCAACATGGAAAAAATCAGCTAATGCTCTCCAATATAATATCTGCATTGTAGTTTTAGGGTATAAACTCTTCTTTTACATGAAAATTTAACAAGTTAAACCAAATAAATTATATAACAACTTAGAATACATGTAATACATTATAGAGGCTCATTTTTCATACCCCATTCCAGCTTTCATCACAATCTACCAGAGTGTTTGATTAATACTAAATATGAGTTGTATATGTTGACATAAATGAACATGGATGTACAGGGAGGCATGATGACTAGATTTTAATTAAAATTTTCTTGCAATTTCCACTTCTTTCCTTACTTTTATAGAACCCTGAATTCCTTTCATTCCATTTCTGTTCTCAGGATATTTTTCACATAAAAGACTTCGGAAAGTTGATTAGTATACTATATGAACAAAGATATACAACTGATACTTCTATTAGATGAGATCCTCATAGAAATGTTTGTGTTTGCATTAAATATGTTACTATTATAATAAAATAAGTATATTAATTTGTTAGTTCAAAACAGTATTGATGACGGTATTTATTGCTTTCCCTTTTGGACTAAATCAGTTTATATTTTTTAGGGATAGTTAACTAATCTTTTGCAGATGTTGGTCAGGTCTCTTATCTTTATACAACATATTCAGGTTTTTCTACCTTCTGAAGAATGCCTAAAACCAGTAGATTTTTTTTTTCTAGCACCTCCACGCTAATGTCAACCACCTTCTTTTTTCATTCTCCCATCTTCCTTAAAAGCAGCCTATTTTGATTGTGAAGAAAACCAAGATTTCTGTATTCAAGGCTGATGCCCTAAAATGGTGGCAAAAACATCTGGTGGGTGTGGAATGGCTTCGTCATTCTGTGTAGGACGATGGCAGTTGTAAGGGAGAAGCAAAGCGACAGCTGTGAGGAGGTTCTGAGCAGTTCCTATTTTCAGGATGTGCTGAACTCATAATTCAGACCTAATGAATGTGTCTTTGAGATGTAACAGCCTGTTTAGATTCCTGCTTCCGCTACTGAAAAAGAACTGAATACAAAAATGGTAATGATTTCATGTAAAATTCATAAATAAAATGCAAAGACAAGGGGAATGGTTTGCCCCAGCGCTACACAATGGACTGCTATGCAGTGTGAAGGATACATAAATGGAGCTGTTTTTTAAAGCTTTAACTGCTGTTCATTTTATTTCAGATGGAATACAAGTAGAGCCAAAATATTTATAAAGACCCCCTGACTCTATGCTGCACAATAAACAGATATGCCCTATTCTTCCGACAAAATGACTAGAATGATGTCATCATCAGTGTAAGGACTGCAGGCCACTAATCAAAGTTTCTGTTGAAAGACTGGATAGAGACTCAAATACTTGGGCAAAACTTTTTTGAGTTTGAATCAGTACCAAATACATACACATCAGAGGTCAGATGCCTAAAATTTTTCTATGGTAGCTATCAGCATTTTACTTTAAATTATCAGTACTCTGGAATTTAGAGGGGAAGTTATTTTTGCCTTGATCATATTATGGAGCTAAGCATGGCCTTGAATTCTTATTCCCACTGCCTCCCACTTCCCAAACACTATAATGATTTTGAACTCTGGATTCTCCTGTCTCCTGCCTCTTGTCTCCCAAGTCCTAGGACTACAGAAAATAGAGCACCATGCCTGGCTTATTCTAAAATGTTGGCTAATAAATTCTATCAAGCGAAGACAAAGAAAACATCCTAAAAAGCCAGACAGTTCTTACATGTTCAACCGTGTAACTTGATAGATATAAGTAGATAGTGACATAAAGCTATAAACATAGACATAATATAGACATACAGAGAGTCAAATGCTTCTCAAGTACATCTTTGTCTTTTCTAATATTCCATACAAATAAGACTTAAGGAAAAGGTAAAAAAAAATACTGATCACAAGAAACTTTATCATTTGAATTTTAAATCACAAGATGAAACTATCTTGGACTTTTGTCATTTCTTGAAAATGATAAATTGACAGACTGAAACAGTAAACAGCACCTGCCTGAATATTGTCATAGGATTGCTAAATTATATAGTATTTTATTATATATGCTGCCGGCATCACTAATGAGCAAAAGACATTTTCAGATGCAAATAACAGAATAAGCACATTTATGCAAAGTAGAACAGAACTTTACTCAAGGTAATGAAATCAAGATGTCTAGCTACTTCCATACAAAATTTGTCACTTTAAAATCCACACATTCTGAGAATTGTCTATTTTAATAACATTTTATATGCCCACAGCAGATTTAATTCTGGAACATATTTTTCCCCCAATTTTGAATAAGCAAATATGACAGGAAAGTAAGCTTGACACTGGTGAAAGGGGAATGGGTGATCTAACATAAACTAAAACTTGATATATGCTTAAAATTGACCTTCCTTATAAACATAACAGTAATTCATTCCTGTTATGGAATGTCATGGGTATTTACACAGTAGTGACTTGTTGCCTCAAAGACATTTTTCAGTAAACTGGTCCCCTCCAGAATGTTCCAGTCCTTCCAACCATAGACAAACTAATGAATTTTATGACTTAGAGTTAACAAATTCTTATTATAGGTACAGTCTCATATACTAAAAATTTACCATAGACTATAAGAAAACTATAAGTATAAAAATTTCCAAGAAGGTCTAAATTTCCTCAGAACCAAAAAGTTAAAAAATGACAGCTAATAGTTGAAATGTGTTTATTTTACCATGGTTACCAAAATATGGCTTCTAAATCTTGTTTTTTACTTAAAAGTTCTAGGTGTTCTTTAGAGAAATGTCTATGCCAGATAACAAGAAAGCTAATAAAGACCAACTGGTTAATTGTAAGATGAAGCAACCTAGAATTTACTGAAAGCAGATAATTTAAGCATCAGAAATAATCATAACTAAAAATTTAAAAGTATGAGGTGTGTATAAATTTATAATAAGATTAAAATAGTTACCAGTTGCAACTAGGGGTACACTTGTTATTCTCAACACCAATAAATAAAAATGAATGTGTAGATGTGCCACACTTTATCCATTCTTCTATTGAGGGGCACCTAGGTTGTTTCCAGGTTCTGACTATTACAAATAATGCTGCTATGAACATAGTTGAACAAATGTTTTTGTCATATGATTGGGCATCTCTTGGGTTTATTCCCAAGAGTGGTATTGCTGGATCCTGAGGTAGATTGACTCCCAATTTTCTGAGAAACCACCACACTGACTTCCAAAGTGGTTGCACAAGTTTGCATTCCCACCAGCAATGGATGAGTGTTCTCCTTACTCCACATCCTCTCCAGCATAGGTTATCATTGGTGTTTTTGATTTTAGCCATTCTTACAGGTCTAAGATGGTATCTCAAAAGTTGTTTTGATTTGCATTTCCCTGATTGCTAAGGAAGTTGAACATGTCCTTTAGTGTCTTTTGGCCATTTGAACTTCTTCTGTTGAGAATTCTTTGTTCAGTTCAGTACCCCATTTTAAGTGGGTTATTTAGAATTTTAATGTCTAGTTTCTTGAGTTCTTTATATATTTGGAGATTAGACCTTTGTCTGATGTGGGGTTGGTGAAGATCACTCATTCAGTAGGTTGCCTTTTTGTCTTAATGACTGTGTCCATTGCTTTACACAAGCTTCTCAGTTTCAGGAGGCCCCATTTATTAATTGTTGCTTTTATTGTCTGTGCTACTGGGGTTATACGTAGGAAGTGGTCTCCTGTGCCTATGTATTGCAGGCTACTTCCCACTTTCTACTCAGAGATAAAAAGCAATGACATCTTGAATTTTGCATGCAAATGGTTGGAAATAGAAAACACTATCCTGAGTGAGATAACCCAGACCCAAAAATATAAATATGAACCTTCGTCCAGCGACAGATGGAGATAGAGACAGAGACCCACATCGGAGCACTGGACTGAGCTCCCAAGGTCCAGTTGAAGAGCAGAAGGAGAAGAATATGAGCAAGGAAGTCAGGACCGCGAGGGGTTGGTCCACCCACTGAGACAGTGTGCCTGATCTAATGGGAGCTCACCAAAGCCAGCTGGACTGGGACTGAACGAGCATGTGATCAAACTGGACTCTCCGAATGTGGCTGACAATGGGGACTGACTGAGAAGCCAATGATAATGGCCTTGGGGTTTGTCTCTACTGCATGTACTGACTTTTTGGGATCCTAATCTACTTGGATGCATAGCTTCCTAAGCCTGGATGTAAAAGGGAGGGTCTTGGACTTCCCACAAGGCAGGGTACCCTGCCCTCTCTTAGGACTGGAGAGGGAGAGGGGAGGGTGAGTGAGGGAGCAGGAGGGAAATGGGAAGAGGGGAGGAAGTGGAAATTTTGCATGGCACTATTTATAAAGCAATAAAAATAAATAAATAAAAATTAAACATTTGTCTTTCCTTTCCTCCTGTTAAACATATTTTAAAAGAACCAAAGAGTTAAAAGAGGAGAGTCTTTCTGCATATAAGCTTTCCGGTTAATTAAGGGAAAAGCATATTTAAGAATGTTACCATTGTACAACCATTAATCAAATAATGAATCTAGGGGCTGTAGTGATGACTCACTAAGTGCTTTGCCAGAGGACCCAGGCTTGATTCCGAGTCCTATGACAGTTCAAAATGGCCTGCAACTCTGGTTGGTGAATCCAAAGACCTCCTCTGGCTTCCATGGTCACTACACACAGGTCACACGCAAACACACATGTATGCAAAATATGCATGTACATAAAATAAAAATAAATAAAAGTTTTTAGAAAAATAATGAATACAGAGAAAGAGCATCAATCTCTGCTAATTCTACTAGATGAAAGAATAATTAAGAGTTTTACAGCGAGTAGATAAAAGCTGAAAGTTTCTGAAGTCACCAGTCAAACACAGTAGAACTTAAGCTGGGATAATTATTAGGTCATGCATGTTAGTTTATGAATAACCTGAAAAGTAGCTTATCTAAAATTTAGATATACACCCAATCAATATCCATTGATCTCTGCATAAGGCATCTGCAGAATACACAGTACATTACATAATACCATAAGTATACACAACGAGAATCACAGCATGCTTATAGGCAGGAGTACTGCAATGAACTCATGCCAAACATGAGATACATAGTAAGTTCCATGCCAGTCTGAACTACATAATGGGAATATGTCTCAGAAATAAAATAAAATAATTGTATGGTAAAAGGGCCAGCCAAAGAAATATACCCTGACCCTGAAACTAGAACCAGTGAAAGAAACATGCCCTGACCCTGAAAGCAGAGCCAAAGAAACACTCTGTGACCCTGAAAAACAGAGCCAAAGAAACTCACTTTGGTCCTAAAACCAGATTCAGTGAAAGAAATATACCCTTACCCTGAAACTAGAGCCAAAAATTTTAGAAGGGTCAGTGAAAAAAAAGCACACCTTGACCCTGAAACCAGAGCCAAAGATGTACACTCTACCCCTGACCAACTCAGCATGAAACCAACCGATCCCTGAGCAGGAAAACCAACAAATGTCTGAACATGAAACCAACAAATCCCTGACCTCAAAATCCAGCCAATTTCTGAGCTTTTTTAAGCTCAGGGATCAAAATCCACCAATTACCACCCAGAAAATCTCCCTGGAAAAATATCCGCCCCTAAGAAGCCCTTTATAAACCCTGCTCCTGTTCAGTAGGCAGCTGCCTTTTTCCACCCTGGCAGAGGCAGTCACATTCCTGGATTCCTCCCTCCCAATAAGACCACCAGAGTGGAGCAGAAAAGCAATAGACACCTCTGGTGGGAAATTCCCTTAGTAGAGTGGAGCAGAGAAATAACAACCTTCACCAGAGATGCAACAGACTTCTACATTTCTGCAGGGGTTTCCCCCTTAGTGAAGCAAAGAAGTCACAACTTTTACCAGAGCAGACAAGCAATGGACATCACTGCTGGGAAACTCTCAGCAGAGTGAAGCATACCTGAGCTTTAACAGCTCTCCAGAAGAACAGGATTGCTACATCCTGCGAGGAGAATAACCCCTACTAAAACACAGCTATAGGTATAGCCTAACTCCCTGACAGTCAGAATGCCTTTCTTTTCAGAACTGTAGGTGTCCATGATACCTTACCTTCATAGCTGTAGGTAGGTATAGCTTGACTTCCTGACAGGATACCTTTCTCTTCAGAGCTGTCGGTATCCAGGATACCTCCTTTCACAACTATAGGAATAGCCTGACATCCTGACAGGCAGATACCTTTTCCCTCCAGAGTTGTAACCCTTGAGATAATGACAGCACAAATGGGGAAATTATCAAAACTGGGGATGTGGCATATTACTTGCAAACAACATAGTTTTATGGCATGATAAATTTGTAATGGAGACACTCTTATAGAAAACAGTTAAGAGACAATAATGCAGGGTATATAATTTGTTACATTTATTTGTTTATTTTAATTATGTTTGTTTGTTTTTTCAGATCAACCCCAGGACCTCAGCTCTTGATCCAGATCTAAACAAAACAATTAGACAGAAATAATTTTTAAAATGTTGGAAAAAATGAATATAGACTGGATATTAAATTATATTTATGAGCTACCATTCAAACACTAAAATTGAAAATAGACACTTCCTGAATTTAAAACTTACTACAAAGTTGCTATAACCAAGACAGCGCAATATAATGAAAAGATAGGTATATAGATCAGTTGAAGAAATTAGAAAGAACAGTAATAAGTTTATACAATTGCAGAAAAATTTCAAACTCAGTGAAGAAAATAGTATTTTCAAGAAATGTTGATGGACAGTTGGAAACTTCTGTGTATAATACAAACTTTGCACATGATTAAGTGGACCATGCATACAAATATAAATTTTAAAATGACAAGAGTTTTAGAGAAGAAAATAAGGGAGAAAACCATCAAGATCTTGGAGTTAAAGAATTTTGACAATTAAAAGGAAAACAAAACAAAAAGAGCCAGATGCAATGCTCAGATCACTAACTGTCTCTACCCTCCCAGTCCTACTTTCTGTCCTGCTGCCTGCTCACCATCCCTCCCAGGTTAGTGCTCCATACCTATCAGCCCATGTCAGGTAAATAAACCAAGGCTGTTTGGGTCATATAGCCTGTCCACCTGTCTAGCCAGGCAAGTGTCCCGGATCCCCACTAATACATGCTATGTCCATGCTGCCAGAAGGTCTGTTTCAAATCTCCTGGCCTGTTAACCAGCCCAGTCAGATGACCTACCAACTCTTCCATCTGAAATCAATGAAATTCCAGCAATAACAAAAACAGAACATTCAAGAGAGGCAGGCTTAGACTCTCATATCAGACAAACAACCAATAAAAGAGTTCCATATGCACAGATCACATTTCAAAAACACTAATAATATAAAAGGCCAAGATAATTTCCCACAACCCACCAACTCACTAGGACTATAGACATTTTATCCAGTGAAAATTACCTAGATGACTCCCAGGATACAGAATTTAAAAAGAACAATCATAAATTGATCAAAGTATTTATGTTTAAAGAGGAAACTAGCAAACACCGCAGTGAACTTTAAAGAAGATATGAATAAGTGAAGTCCAAGAAAACACAAATAGAAACGATGAGACAATTCAGTAGTTAAAAACTGGATTCAGTGAGGAGATAGAAATACTGAAGGAAACAGAAGCTGAATTTGAAAAACTCAGTTACTCAATTAGAAAACTCAGCAGAAAGCCTTAAAACAGAATGAATCAAGTAAAAGATAGAATATCAGGACTTAAAGATAAAGTAGAAAAATTAGATTTTTGAATCAAAACATATGACTTTTTTTAAAAAAAGCTCTGAAGGAATATGTAGGAACTTTGAGACATGATGAAAAGATAAATTCCATGAATTACAGGGACAAAATAAGGAGAAGAATTCCAGGCCAGTGAAATAGACCAGATCTTCAACAGGACCATAGGAGAAAATTTCCCCAAAGAAAAGTCATACCCATAGAGATACAAGAAGCACATAGAACATCAAATAGACAGCACCAGAAAAGAAACTCCCATAGCATACTCTAGGTAAAACACTATACAGAACAAAGAGAAAAAGAAGGCACATAAAAAGGAAAACCCAACACAACAGAAGGTGTTTTTCCCCCAATAGAAACATTAAAAATCAGAATTCTGAAAGACTACAAATGCCAGATTATTTTACCCAGCAAAACAGTATGCTATAGTTGAAGGATAAAGAACAACATTCCATTATGTAAATAGGTGGATTCATGCCCACAAAACTGTCCCTATGAAGAATACTGGAAACAGCACTTTGGATCAAAGAAAAGAATAAACATAGCCAAGAGACTATAGAAAGAAAGCAAGTGAAACTCAATATAGGACTAAGAACAGAGAAAAATAATGGTTATCAACATACACCTTTCACTAATAATCTGAAGCACTAATGGTCTCACTCTAAACAAAGGCACAGAGGAGTTGAGTGGATTAAGAAACAAAATCCATTTTTTGCTTTTTGTTTTTCTTTGTTTACGAGAAGCTCATCTTACATCTCAGAGAGAAAGGATGGAAAAAAGGTGTCAGGCAAATGAGACAAGAAAACAAGCAGGCATCTCTCTCCTAATACTTGAGAAAACAGACTTCAAACTAGGACTAATCCAAAGGGATAACATTTCATCTGATCAAGGAAACAATTAACTGAGAAGACATTACAATGTATGTATCAAATTCTGGCACACCCATTTCATAAAATGTGTACTTCAGCGTATTAACACAGAGAATAACCCCAGCTCAGTGATAGTAATTTCAGTACCCCGCTTTCTCCAATAAACAGCTAATCTGAACAGAACATAAACAGAAAACCAGAATTAAATGACATGAAACACAACATGAACTTAACAGGTACCTAAGGTATATTTCGCCTTGACTTCAGTGTATACGCATTCTATTCAACAGCCTGTGGAATTTTCTCTAGAATAAATCATATATTGGGATGCAAAATAAATCACAAAAAATACAGAAAAATTCATATAACTCCATGTAGGCTGTTTAACCATAATGAAACTTGGCAATAACATCAAAAATAAATTATGTAATTACCATTATTTTCCTCTTTTGGACTCTGATAGCTTTGTCTCAAACTCATCACTTATCTCATTCTCAGCATATTTACATGTGCCTTTAAATTTTCATGTTCATTTCCTCTTTAGTTTTCGTCAATCTTTTTCTGTCTTTGGGTGACTATCATAAAATTAGTTCAAAACAGTAGTTTTTCCTAAATTCAAAAGAATTCATCTTAAGGGCTGGGCGTGTAGTTCGGTGACACTGTCTTTGCTTAGCATGTATAAAAAAGGCTTGGGGTTTGATACCCAGCAACATACATTCAAAAATGAAAAGGAAGTTGAAACTAATTTCCACAGTAAAATACTGCTAAATTGTTTACCTCTGTTAGTGGTATTATGATGACATAAAATACCAAATATCTAGTGACTAAATAAGATCATAAAATAGCAGCCATCACTACATCCATCCCTTTTATGTCTCTGTGTAACTTGACCTTGGCCCTCCTTCCATCCAGGAGCAGATTATATTTATCTTCTGGTGTTTCTAGGAAACCCCTATGACTTGACGTGATCATTACAATGCAGAATAAAATGATGTTGTGAATCCCAAGACTACCTAAGGCCTCTTCTCTCTCTCTTAGAACCCTGAGACCATCTTACTATGAAGAAGCTAGATTTAGCTTATTGAAGGGTAAAATCTCGTGAAGAAAACACAAGATTCTTCTTTGTACAGAAAGCAGCAAATGCCAGGCATTTGAGTAAAGTCATTTCCATCCTTCAGCCTCAGATGAAATGGTATATGACTGAAAATGCTAGAGTAAACCCAGATAACATCATTGGAATAAAGATGTGCCACACAGCTCAGCCAGCACCAAAGCACAGAATCTAGGCTAAGATACATTAAAGGTTAAGATAGATTATTATGCAATAGCCAATAATAAAACAGTTGTGACATGAGGTATTTACAGGTGAAATGACTGAAGGGATGAAATTTAAAGAAGCTGAAGGGTAGGAGGGAATATATAAAAAATGACAAACTAATCGAATCTTGTTAAGCCATGGACTAGATTTTATTGCATTATTCTCTCTACTTTTGAACAGGTTTTAAAAATTCTACAACAAATAGGATTTTCTAATAACTATGCTTTAAAATTATTATGTTATTTACCTATATATCTACAATAAGAATAATAATAAACCAAACAAGAACAAAACAAAGCAAGTGTAATCTTATGCAACTAGAGAAAATGAAAATAATAAAAAATGTTAAGTACCTAATAGATTTAATTAAAACCTTTCTCGTGTTTCGTTCTATTTCTACCAGTCTTTATAAATTGATACTTGCTCTATGTATAGAACCAGTAAAATTTTTATATATATTATAGAAACTTACATTATTTTTTTCACCAAGTCTACTTTGTAATAATTTAGCTACACTAACATATAAGAGAAAACACACTATTTTGTAACTAACTCTCTGATCCTCCATTATGTTAAACTTAGATAGTCTCTTAAGAAGAAGCTAAAGGGTGGGCGGTGGTGGCACATGTCTTTAATCCCAGCACTTGGGATAGAGGCAGGTGGATCTCTGTAAATTTGAGGTCAGCCTGGTCTACAGTGCGAGTTCCAGGACAACCAGGGCTACACAGAGAAGAAGAGGAGGAGGAAGAGGAAGATGAGGAAAATCTCTTGATTCTCCTCATAATAATGTCCACTTAATGGGCATGGTGGTACTAGTAATCTTAGCACCGATGAGGCTGTGAGGCAGGAGTAATGTTGGCTTGAGGGTGTCCTTAGTTACATAGAGAGACTGTCTCAAAGAAGAAGGGTTAGAAAGAGAAAGAATTTGCATAAGTAATCACACATGACATATGTCTATTAACTTTCACAAACCCATGTGTTTCTTAATAGAGCCAATGGCATCTGATTATGAATGATACTTATAGCTTAACATGATCATTGGGAGAGATAGCAATGATAGAGAGCTGTTTATTACCTGTGGAGTCTGAAGTTGAAAGACCATAAATGAAACATCTAGTAGTAGAGATAGCAGTAAATAGTTAAGTTTATTTTTATTTCTAAATGTCTGTAGGACAGACTAGAAATTCATGGTGAGACAGAACTTGACATAAATATAGGGACCTTATGCCACAGAATCAGTTAATGCATAATTTTCTAGTTAAAATTAGAAATTTATTACAACACTAGTCACAATAGCTAAGTTATATAATCAACCTAATTTATGTCTTCATTAACAGATGAATAGATAAAGAAAATTGTGTGTATACATATATAATGTCATATAATAAATAATATGGTATATTATACAATTATATATCAATTTGATATAATATATGATACATATTATGTGTGTGATATATACATATGTATGCAGCCATAAAGAAGAGTGACATTTATCATTTACTGGGAAATGGATACATCTGGAGTAAAATAAATCAGGTTTAGAAAGACATGTATCACACATGTTCTCCCACATGCAGATTCTGGATTTTATGTTTATATATATATATAGATATATAGATATATAGATAGATAGATAGATAGATAGATAGATAGATAGATACAGATAGATAGATATAGATATAGATGTGTGTGTCTGTATGTGTGTATATATGTGTGTATATGTGTATATGTATGTATGTATGTATATATGTGTGTGTGTGTGTGTGTGTGTGTGAGATATGAAAACATAAAGGAAACTGGGAAAAGTAAAGTTATTACAAGGTATAGGAAAGGTGGAAAGAGGATAAAGGGGATAAATGAGGTGAATATGGTCAAAGTATTTAGTATATTTTGAAAGATACTATCTTTATGAAAACTATCAATACATATTATATATAAATTAACATACACTAATAAAAACAAAAACTTTGAACTTTAGTTTTTAATGATAATAAGTGTAACATTTAATGTGGAAATTACTTCAGGAGTTCAATGCTTTGCATTTGAAAGGCAAGAAAATTAAGGCTCATTGAAAGTAAAATAAACTCTGACATTTTTTCACCCACTCTCCTTATTATTCCTAGTAAACTGCGCAATTTTTGTGCTTAACTCAAAGAAATTAACATGAAAGCAAGATGCTTCGGTTAAAAAACAATCATATTAGGAATTCAATATATTTATGTGGAAGTACTTTTTACCTAATACTAAGAGTTTGAAACCTATTTATTTTCATAGAATAAGAATCCAGAAAATTCTGTTGTGATGTGAGGAAAGTATGTCTTGTGTGTGGTCTTGTGCTGTATTTTTGAAATTAAAATGCTTTTATGGGCACAAAGGGGTCCTTTAACCCACTAAATTTTTGGAAGTTTTAGTGTGTTTATTTTTTCATGGAAAAGAATCAAGTTTGATTAAATTATCATAGAAAAAATGTGGTGTGAGATTTAAAATAAGTGGAGAATTACTGATTCAAATACAACTCTGTACTCAGTAGCAGCTAGTTTCAGAAATCTTAGATATAATTTTGCCATGTAGGCTTTTTAAAGGACCAATTTCTCAAAAGCAACATAGCAACAGTTTATAAGTTACTATGTTGCTAATACAGAAAGACTGCAAAAATGCAAAGAGGTAAGAAAATATGGTTTATTAAGAAGTATATTACAAGCTTATGCTTAATAAAATCAAAATAATGACAATCATTTAAATATTTAAATAACAGTTAAGAAATTAAAGATACCTTCTCTGCATGAGGAAAAGAAGAAAGGAATTGGTATAATGAAATTGAACTACCTTTAGAAATGTGAAGTGTACCATTTTAATAAGTTCAAACACAGGGTTCACTTATGTTCCTTCGGGTGCTATAGTATTTACTTTTCTATTGCTGTGATAGAACAACATGACCATGGCAATTGTAAAAGAAAGCACTGAATTCAGGTTATGGTTCCAGAGGGTTAAAATCTATGATATAAAAGCAAAGGCATGGAAGCAGGAACAGCTGAGAGCTCAAGTCTCAACAGCAAGCAGAAGGCAGAGAGTGCAATGGGATTGGCATGAGTCTTTTGAAACCTCAAAATCCCTTCACAGTGACACATCTCCACTGACAAGGCCACACTTCTTAATCCGTCCCAAGCAGAAAACAAAACAAAACAAACTAACTAACAAAAAAAAAAAAAAAAAAAACTAGGAACCAAGCATTCAAACCTCTAGGAGTCATTCTAACCACCAGAGATACCCACAAACATTTTAATGTAAGGAACATTTTAAAAAATTAAATTCCACTGTGTATAACTATAAGTATACAACATGATGCTATGAGACAATATAAAGTAAAACAGATACAAACTTTATCTATGGCAGGAACAGCTAAAATATGCTCAATTAGAAGCAATCCCCGGAGCAGTAAAATTTCATTAACTCATGAGGTGTTTTCTAGCATTCATTTTGTCATTTCGTCCCCAACACCCCTACCCATGGCAACCACTATTTTAAAATCTGCCTTTATTTATTTGAAGCCGTTAAACTGGTAAAAAATGTTGGCAATAAATAGAAAATGAAACCTTAGTATATTGATAGTCAGAATGCAGATTGGTGCAGTCACTGCAGGGAACATTATAGAAGTTCCTAGATAAATTGAAAATCAGAACTACCAGATGACCTACCAATCAGTGTTCTGGGTATATAACCCAAAGAAATGAAGTTACTGCCTTTTAAATCCTTCTGTACTTCCATGTCCATTGTAGTACTATTCAAGTAGCCAAGATAGGAAAACCACCTACATCTCTATCAAGGGACAAACGGAATAATGTACAGAGTGGGACACTATTCAGGCACAACAAGGCTGAATTATGCAACTGGGACATTTTTGAAAAACAAAGCAAGTCATAAACCAGGATATGCCAACAACTCAATGTTGTTCAATACATTTAAACTATTTAACTGGGGTTTTTGCTATTGCTGGGCTAGTTTTCCTTATTTCACCTGCCTTCCCATCATAAGTAAACCAATTTAATATCATACATAGACATATGTATGTACAATGACATGTACAAATTATGAAATACCATATCCATTGAGGTTGACTTTTTTCAAAAGTACTTATCTGCTAATGCTACTTCCTCATTAACTAAATAATTCAACCAATAAAATACAGTCATCCAAAATATGAAGCTTGTTATAGAATCTGACATTACAGCGAGCTAACCCTTTTATCCAACTTCTCTGTGGCAGAAACACACACATAGTCATACTGTGTTTTACACTAATACCACTTCTAAGCTATGAATCTTCAAAACCTTGATATGATATGTTTATATGATAAAGAAATATGCTTTTAAAATAATATCACATTTGACTATTTTTTGCCAACAGTTGCAACCAGCCTGGGGAACAATTATTTTATTCCAATTAAACTTTACCTTTTGTCTCAATTTTAATGAGGTCTTAGAACCTAAACTTTCATTATGTATTTTCTGTCTCCCAATGAAATCCATGAGAAAGCTTATTTTTGCTAATGTACAGTAGTTTCTTCTTTGTGAATTCATTGAGCAGTCATTTTAAAACTTTTCAATAGATAATTTACTAGTCTAAATGTAAACATTTACTGTGAGAGCTATGGAGTTCTGGGCTGGTCTATGCATTTGATTAGTATTTATTATATATATATTATATATAATATAGATTAGTATCTACATGTATTTAATACTATCTAAAATGCCTATCTAAAATGCTTGAAAATGAAAAAATTGCCAGATAGGAATATGGAGAGACAGGAATAAGAAAAACCTCAAAAGTTGTGGTTGGAAATATATCAGCAAAAACTCAGTTAGAAATAATGTGTGCATTTACATGCACACACACACACACACATAACAGGATCTCATTGTATATCCCTCGCTGGCCTGGAACTTACTTTTAGACCAGGCTAGCCTTGAATTCACAGAAATCTATCTGCCTCTGTCTTCCAACTCTTGTAATTAAAGATGTGTACCATCATACCCAGAATGAAGTATGTTTTTAAAAGGAAAATTATGTTAGCCAAAAATGCCTGTATGTATGTGATGGTTAATCTCAGTTATCAACTTGATAAGATGTTGAATTACTTGGAAGATGGACCTCTATGCTTGACATGAGCTACCATTTTGGCTGAGCTAATTGGGGATGAGGGGGATCTTATACTAAATAAAAAGAAAAAAAACTGTGATGAGCAGAAGCATTTGATATTCTCTGCTTCTTGACTATGGGTAATAGTGAGCATTTGCCTTGAGCTCCCGTTACCATGACTTCCCTGCAGTGGTGACCTTACCCTTGAACTGTGAAAGAAAATGAACTACTTTTCCTTTACATTTCTTTTGTCAGGGTATTTTATCATTGCAACAGGGAAAGTAATGAAGACAATATCCTGAATGATATCTTTAGAAATCAACTTATACACAATTATCCATCTGTTTTAATGGATTCCTTATTTACAGAACCTGCAGATTCAAACAAACATAGATAAAAAATATCTAATAATAGATCATCAGAGATGCCTCAGTGGGTAAGAGCAAAGTACTTACTGTTCTTATCTAGGACTGGGGTTTGGTTCTCTGTGCCCGTATTTCAGCTCACAACCATCTGTTACTATAGTTCTAGGAGCTCTGAAACCCTCTTCTGACCTCCACAAGTACCAGACAAACACATGATACACATACAAACATACAGGCAAACACTCCTGCATGTAAAATAAAAATAAATCTTAAAAAATAAAATATTCAAGAAAATCAACTTTACTAAATATGTACAGAACTTTTAGATTTATAGTTCTTAAATAATATAGAATAACAATTTTACATGATATCCATATTCTTATCTGTGTTTTGAGCCATCTAGAGAATAATTAATGTAAATGGGTGGATTATATAAGTTATATGCAAATAATATCCTAGTTTATATATAGAACTTTACCACGTGAAGATGGCAGTAGTTACTAGAATCTTGGAAACAAAATCATGCGTATGCCAAAAGATTATATATTCAAATTTTCAAAATTTTCAGTGTCAACAAATATAGTTTTATAGACTACAGCCATTCTCATTCATTTATAACTTGAGTATTTAGAACTGAGACCTTATGGACATCATACAAATAGATATACATACATCTATATACATATATGTAGTCATACTTCATGTCTGTGGTATTTTCCATTCTATATGTTAGCACTTTATAGAAACATAATGAGGTTTGGATACTCTAAATTGATTCAAAAAGGACCTCCTAAAATTACATGAGAACAAGAATTCTAAGGACAAGCAAAACATTTAAGTTGTTGTCTATGTGAGATAGTTAATAATTACTTACAAAAGAGATTTTTTAAAAATCAAAAAGAGATATCAGTTCTATAAAATGTGTCATGTAAATGCTAAGAGGAGACCCTCACACACACACACAGACACACACACAGAGAGAGAGAGAGAGAGAGAGAGAGAGAGAGAGAGAGAGAGAGAGAGAGAAAGAAAGAGAGAGGATGGCTTTCACTTGCTTCCAGATAAAATATAATTTAGGGAAAAGTAAGAAACAGAGGGAGTGGATGGGAGAAGAGAGAAAAGGAAGATGGGAAAGAAAGAGAGAGAGAACACATGTGAGTCTGATCTCCATACATAATTTACTGCTAGCTTATAAACAGTCCGAATGCCAAAGAGGGTCTTTAGATGTCATAAAGTCATTCAATAGTACACTTACTGCAGCAAGTCTCACCGTGAGCTTTGATGTGCTGAGAAAGAAACTGCTAAGTTGAGGTCATCAGTTAGCAGAAAACAATTTCCCTCATATGGAGAAGGAAATTTACTACTGTGCATTTGATACAGGTAAAATGCAATTTAAAAACAAAGTTGCTTAATATGAGCTAGCTGGGAGAATGAATAATGGATTCTTCTTCTGATGGTTAGAGCTCAAACAAAATGCGTGATACCTCTGTCAAAACACGGTTTTTCTGATGGAGGAAGGTCATTGGTTAATTAATAAAGAAACTGCTCGGCCTGATAGGTTAGAACACAGGTGGGTGGAGTAACAGAACAGAATGCTGGGAGGAAGAGGAAGTGATCTCAGACGCCAAGCCTCTGCTCTCCAGGGCAGACGGGATGAAGCTCCAACCCAGGATGGACATAGACTAGAATCCTTCTCTGTAAGCTACTGCCTCATGGTTCTACACACATTAATAGAAATGGGCCAAGCAGTGTTTAAAAGAATACAATTTGTGTGTTGTTATTAAGGGGCATAAGGTAGCCAGGCGACCTGGAGCTGGGTGGCAGGAATGCAGCCCACAGCTCCTACAACAGTTTTCAATATGGGCATTGTGAACATTAAAACAGAATAACTCTTGGGTAGAGTCTGCCCTATGCACTGAAGATTGTTTAAATGCTACTACTTACTAGGTCCTAGTAAGAATCCCTACCTTGGCATAACAGTTATGTCAATTAAAATGTCCCAGATATTCTCACATATTCCTCAAAGAAGAAAAGTCATGTCTGACTGACAACTGTTGGCCTAATGGGAATCACCCAGGTATGGTGAAATTACAACTCTCAAGAAGCTAAGGCAAGAGGATTGTGAGGTCAAGGCTATCCCAGGTAGAAAGGTCCAGAACATCTTATATTACATGGTTAGACTTCACCTTAAAAAAAAAAAAGAATAAAATTAAAATAAAGTCAGACTTCATGAAAACATTAAAAATTCAAATGGTGATGTCATTTACACTTCTAATTTGATGTTGGTACAATTTACTCTCTTTCCTAGATCCAAACATGAATCCCGTGGAATGCCATTTTGTTATTTCTTGCAACCTTTGCTACCAATCCCCTTACCAAGAAAATCTAGCACAGTAATCCTGGATTCTATTTCTGATTATATAGAGATACAGAAAATAAGACATAAATGTAGCAGGATAACCAAAATAATTACAGACAAAATGTCTAAACTCTTGTGATTTTTTTTCTGTTAGTATCTTGACAAACATTGTATGTAAAGTAGTGTTCTAGAATGGAAAGAAAGAAAAAATAAATAAAGTCCAACTCTTTATTAATATTGAATGAAGGCAGCTATTCAAATCACAAAACCCTGCTGAGAATAATATATACCCACAATCATAAACAATGCATAAATGAGGCAGATTGGGAGGAACAAAATTTGAAATTCTGATTAAAATGTGCAAGGAGCAAGCAAAACACCACCAGAATGTAATTGAACATAAATGCCTTCATTCTGTCACATCTCCCAAAATGTGTTTGATGAAAGGACTGTTATTTTAAAGTGTTATTTTATAGATCTCTATCCATTCTCTGGTTTGTAAGGTTACATATGAATATCTATGAATACAATATGATTCTTAAATTTTTACATAAACTTCACTACAACCTTCTCACCAAGGCCAGACCTGCAAGACAAATGAATGACAGAACTAATGGACCTAACAAGATACTGTCTTGTATTGCTTCATAAAGTTTTCAACTAATAAGTCATTAATGTCTGAATATAAATTTATTGACCTATATTGAGATTCACAGCAGGTTGATTATATTGACTGAATTCAAATGAGGCCGTTGGATCATGTTGGTCAATAAATGTTGATCCAAATTATAAAGATCAGCAGGATTGAGTGTAATGAAGCTTGCAATAAGCTATACACTATGTCTTTTGTTAAGGAGCATTGCCACTAAGAATAAAAATTAAGCTTTAGGTAATAGCATATTACTGTTGACATTCACTTGTAAAGAAAACTATTGAGTGAATGCATAGATATAATCAAGGATATGCTGATATAGCAATTAGCAACAATAATATTAGCTTGTTTATGAATGTTTTTAGCTATCAAAATGAAATTGTATTGTATAGGTCCTGTGAACATCAACATCTAATCTATTTGGCAGGCACTAGCAATGGTGAGGTTAATTCAATCTCAGTATGAAAAAAGACCTCTTAATTCATAGAGGTGTCTTACTATTTAAATTTCACAATGAATGAGACAGTTAATAAGTAATAAAAACATAAATTATGATCATGAGGAATAATTATTAACATCATGGTTTGGCTTTTTTAATATAGGATATTATTCCCATTTAATACATGGTAAAACTAAGGCCCAGAAAGGTAATGCCACCTTTTAAGTTAGTGGTAGAGATGGAATTCAAACACACACAAGTCTGGATTCAGAATAGAGTCCCAGTGAAGTACACTATACTAAGGTTTCTGAGAAAGAATTAGATCTCTCAAGACTTGAAAGATGTTTTCAGTAGAGAGAAGAGACAACACAAAAGTTAAGATAGAAGAAATACAATATATTGGAGTAGTGGGAAGTAAGCCCTGGTGTCAAGAGGTTAGAGACTATGGGGAAGAATGAGATTAGAAATAACAGACATATATCACATAATTGTATATGTCTAGTTTTTATTCTCCTTTATTCTTTTCATTCCTGTTTTCAATTTTGTTTGAAAGCACCTGGGATTTGATTTCCTGATTATAACCATTTTCTCTTTGCTTGCATGGAATTATTTCATAACAATTAGGAAGAAAAATATTACAGCTTACCCGAATCTCATTCTTCCTTTCTTGGGGAAAAGACTAAGGAATTTGACCAAAGCACTTCATACTTCAGTACTATTTGTTAACAAAATGTGAATGCTTTTCACTGAATATGCCTGGTTTCTCTTGGGAGCTTTGGGTAATCAAAGCAGGTACTTATGAATTCTAGGGTGTGGCCTATGGCATGACACAATAGGCAAACTGAGGTACTTTAGAGAATGGGGAGACTTTATAATAAAAGCAGCGCCTTTTGTTTAATTGATGAGAATCACTTTTGAATAGGTAAGAGCTTTAATAAATGATACCCAGCCTTCAGTCTTTGAAACTGAAAGTCAATTTGTCAACAAGGAATGATTACAAATTTTCAGTATGCCATAAAAAGTCATCGAAATAGAAACTATGCAGACTTCATTCACTTACAGCAATGTCAAACAAGAAATTAACAAACAGAAGATAGAGGTGTCTATGTGTTTGTAAATTCAAAATGTTCTTCTAAATAAATTCCATTAAAATTCAAATAGAAATTACTATTTCATTAGCAACAAACAGTAGTGAAGTAACAGCACATATTACAATGTGGAAGAGAATCATAGCCAACTTAAGAGAAAAATAATATTAGTACACACAAAGATGAAAGACAAAAAGCCAAATGTCCATATTCAGCAAACAAAAATAACAAACATGAACCTGAGGATATGGCTCAGTGGATAAAGTGCTTGTGCAAACATGAAGACTTGAGTTAGAATCCCCAGCACCACATAAAAAGCCAGATGTACCCCCAAACATCTGTAACTCCAGTGTAGGGTGATTAAGAAAGGCAAATTCCTGGGGCTTTTCTGGCCATTCAGCTTAGCCCAAATAGTGAGCTATGGATTCAGTAAAGAAACCCTGCCTCAAAAATAAGGTAGACCATGACTGAGGCAAACATTTAAACATTGACCTCTATTTTACACGTGTACACTCTTGCATACACATGTTCACACTCACACACACCATACACACATGTAATGCAAAATTTGTCTACTGAAAGAAAGGAGGTGACAATGGACAAGATCGCCTGAAAAAATTGGGAATATGGGGGTGGAAGGAGGAGGGAGAGTGGAAGGGGAAGAGGAGGAGAGAAGGGGAGGGGAGAGGAGAACTTGAGGGAATGGGATAGTCAAGATGGAGGATGGAAAAAGATGAAAGAAAGGAAAGAGATATCTTGATTGAGGGAGCTGTTATGGGACTAGCAAGAAAACTGGCTCTAGAGAAATTCCCAGAAATCCGCAAGGATGATCCCAGCTAAGATCCTAAGCAATAGAGGAGAGGGTTCCAGAACTGGCCTTGCCCTGTAGTCAAATTGATGATTATCTTAAATGTCACCATAGACCCTTCATCCAGCAACTGAGACCCACATTGGAGCACTCCCAAAGTCCAGTTGAAGAGAGGGAGGAGTGAAAATATGAGCAAAGAGGTCAAGATTGTGAAGGGTTCACTAATTGAAACAGTTTGCCTGAGCTAATGGGAGCTCACCAACTCCAGCTGGACTGGGAAGGAACAAGCATAGGACCGAATTAGTTCCTCTGAATGTAGGTGACAGCTGCATGGTTGGGACAGACTGAGGGGACACTGGCAGTGGCACCAGGATTTATCCCTACTGCTTGTACTAGCTTTTTAGAACCTATTGCCTTTGCAAGGATACCTTACTCAGTCTAGATATAGTAGGGAGGGCCTTGGACCTTCCCTAAAGCAATGTGAGGAGTGGATGGGAGGTGGGGTGAGGGGCAACTGGAGGGAATTGGAGGAGGGGGAGGGAATGGAAACTTCGATTGGTATGTATAATGAAAAAGATAGTTTCTTTTCTTTTTTAAAAAAATAAAAACAAAAATAACCTTTAATGCCAGCACATGGGAGATAGAGGCCAGAAAACTGCAAACTTGAAGCTAGCACATGTCACATAGCAAATTCAAGGCTAGCCTACCTCAAAACAAAGAAGAAAAAAAAAGCGGGGGGGACACCACCATGTACCTAGGGTACACACACACACACACACACACACATATATATATAGCATCTATACATGGAAAATAAAAATAAGTAGATCTATTTTTTTAGATAGGGTCTTTCTATGTGGCACTGACTGTCCTGGAACTCCCCATGTAAACCAGGCTAGCCTTGAACTCACAGAGATCCATCTGCCTCTGGCTCCCAAATTCTAGGAGTAAAGTCATGTACCAACATGCTCAGCTAAATAAATCTTTTAAAAGAGAATTATTATCTAACGTTTAATCTATATGCATTTGTACACATGCATATAGATTAAATTTTAAGAAATAAAAATGAAGTTGAGTAAGCTATCATTATTTTTCTACACTCATAAAAAAGTACTGCTTTTCATGTAGGCCAACACAGCAAGCAGCTACAAAATAAAATGGACAAAGTATCAATTTACAATAGCAAAGAGCAAGTGTGTGTGTGTGTGTGTGTGTGTGTGTGTGTGTACGTATGTATGGAAAACAGTATATGGTTAACAGGTATACTACTTAAACCACATATATGACTTTTTGTATTGTACATACATGTAATAAAAACCATGTAAATGTGCACATTATCTGCTTTTCATTCTTCTGCAATGCTAAGCCATGCTCCCCATTACCTATATACACTGGACATTTCATTTTAATTCCAGACCCACATGAAATCCACTATATGGTCACATGTATCTCATTGCACTTATTTTATTTCTGGTAATCAAAATATTCCACATAGCATTAAGTCTACTTGTATAACCTATGTAGGATGGATTTTTTTCAGCATTAAGTGATGTGTGTTTATCCCATACTTCCTCCAAAAAAAATGTACCATCATGGTTTGAGACCACTATTACTTGAAAGTGATTTTTTCATGACAGATGTAGTCATTGAATCTATGCAGAGGATAAGAAAATTGACAGTCAGGGTTTTGATAACTAAGAAGAGAAGTGAGGTGGTCCACAGGGCTGTCCTTATTTCCTAAGTCACTATTTCCTAAGGTACAACTAGTCTTGCAGCTGCTCCCTTCCACCGCTGCACACCTGGGGAAAGCCAGACATTTAGTAAGGCAGCACTAATGAGACCCACAGGGATGGTGGGAACAGAGACACCTTGTCTGGTTCCAAGGAGAAATATAGTACAATCCACCTTTAGTTTGCTGTCTCTTGCTGTGATAAACACTATGGCTGAAAACAACTTGCGAAGGAAAAGGGTTTAGTTCAGCTTTCACTTCCAGATAACAGTCCGTCACTGAAGAAAACTGGGGCATGTACTCACCTCAAGAACCTGGAGGCAGAAAAAGAATGTTGAGAGCACAAAGGAATGCTTCTTCCTGGCCTGCTCCTCTGGCTCATGTTCACATGGCTTTCTTATACATCCCAGGACCATATGCCCAGGGATGGTGCTATGTGCAGTCGGCTTGGCCCACTTACATCAATTATCACGGAAAAATGACAGTCTCTCACAGACATGGCCATAGACTAATATAATCTGGGAAATTACCCAATTTAGACATATTCAGATACCCTGTACTGTGTCAAGTTGACAGTTGAAGCTAATTAGGGCATCTACCATTGTAGGTCCCATGATTGCTGACAACTAGTACCAATCTACACCTCTTTTTCATTCCCAAGTCACCCCCAATCACTACAAAAATACACCAAAACTATAATGTTATAAAAAGAACATGGAATTTAATTGCTATATTGAGAAAAGAGGATGTAAGTTATTCTTAATTAAATGCATTTAAATCTTAAGTAACCACTTGTACAGAACTTGCCATATTTTTATTTCCTATCACTGGAATGATAGGGTGTCTTAAAAGTGAAAAAGAAAATGCTAGCAGAAAAATCTAGTCAATGTTTTGTCCACAGAAAGACAGCACATGAAAATATTTCTTTCGCACCATAAACTCCAAAGGCAAATCTCAATCAGTGCCGGAGATAACAAATGTGATGGCTCAAATTTGCTTACAAGGAGTGCATTTTGGCTCCAATTTATGAAATATCCCATTGAGTTCTCCACACAGAATAGCAGGAGAAAACACTGTATTGTCTGTCTTATGGAGACGGGAGAGAGTGATGACTTTTTGTGGTCTACCATTGTGTCCAATATGTGCCAGTGCAATTCTGAACCATGGCATTTCAAATTAGCTGATCCTGGGTCACCCACACCCATAGATGAAGGAAATATTGAAAGGTAGCAGCAACATTCTCAACGGGAAACTCAGAAGTAATAGTGATAGAAAACGTGTGCTACAGGGGCATGACAGTCAGAACATACTGCTGAAGATGTCAGATCATTCTGACAAATTATAAGGCAAATATGAAACTTTTCTTACAGTTTGCTTAATTTTATTCAATTTTGGTTAGGATACTAAAACCCTGTTATATCATATAAAATTTGGATTCTTTAGTCATCAGTCTAGGTATTCAACCATATATTCCTTTTAATTATTTTCAGTATGAATTGATCGATTTTTGTGTAGTGGCATTTCATTTGGTTTTTGAGACAGGGCCTCATGTAGCCCCAGATGGCATCTAACTAGTTATGTGGCTGAAGCTGTTCTTGAAATCCTGTTTCTATTGCCTCTGCCTCCAAAGTGCTGGGATAACAGGTGTTTACTACCACTCCCAGCTGTAATAAAACCATTGTGAATGGACTTTGGAAATTTTTATTTCCAGTCAGTCTCAAATGAGTTTATCATAGATCTCTCCCAAAAAATAAGGCATTCTAATGATAACATCTTAGCAAGTAGGCAAGAAGTGAACAATTTCACTATATTTGAAACAAGTTTTGAGACAAGGCTAGTGTGATTCAGTTACATGTGAAGAGTAATGTTGGCCCATAGTCTACTTCTGTGGGCTATGCCTACAGAAGGCAGGTGGTTTATTACAACTTGGAGAGGATTCCTGGAAAGCTAACTATTTCTCTGGGAATTTTAACTCAGAGATAAAAATTTTGGACAAAAGTTTCCTATTTATTCAACACGCATTGCCAGGTAAATTGGAAGCTTCACAGCTGGCTGAACACAGGAAGTCAAACAGCTGTTAGCCTTGTTACTGTCTCCATGCTGGTTCAATTCCAGTTGGATCTGTCAAGGTCTAGAAAGAACCGGGTTTTCCCATACAACAGGTCCAGACCATACAGATACAAATTTACATCTGCAAGTGCTTGCATTCCTTTAGCCAGCCCTCAAGAAAACACTCCATGAAAAGTTTCCAGAAACTACAGAATCATGATGATCCCAGAAGCCTTATTTATGGACTGATACTCATAAGATGATTCACTGGGCCCCAAATAGATAAAAGTGTGTGTGTGTAACCCAGTCTCTCTTCCTAGAAGAACACTGTTGCACTGGGGAATCTTCCAGTACCCAAAGTGGCCGGAAGACAGTACAAATATTTAAAGACTCAATTTTAGTAGAATCCAGGGTTATCTTTGCAAAAAAGTACCAGTCACATGACAGCTTTGCACACACGACAACAGCAGTTTTTACATCCTTCCTATCAAGGGACAGGTTGAGACAATACTGGCTGGTTCTGAAATACTGTCTATGTATCCAGTTGCCCATGGACTTGTGCCTTGTATGTTGTACATTTAGAGCAGAGCATAATCTATATAATTTACCATCATAAAAGAAATCTCCTCTTTCCAAGCATAATTTTATGAAAAGAAATGATGCTCATTAAAGACCAATTTCTGATATCTTGATCCATTAATTACTCCACAATAAGAATTTTAACTTCTTTGTAGCCCCTTATTGAATTTTTATTTTGTTTTGTTTCGTTTGTTTTTATAAGAAAGGTGCTTCGTTGAAATGTTCAGGTACTGGGTTATGTATACTTGTCAACTAGAACCTACCTGATAAGACAATTGAAAACATCTAGTAAATGACTGATATAATATCTTGTTCTACCATATTGCAACTGGTTTTACACTTAGGTATGCCATAAAATCTTGAGTTTTGAAGAAGCTTTATCAGTGATCAACAGTCAGGTCTAAACCTGCCATATACCTAGTTTTGTTATCTGATTCCAAGAAGTTGCCTTGAGAATCAGTATCTCTAGTCAAATTATATTTCATTTGTATTAAAGATTTTTAAAATCTTTTCATTGATTTGACCTCAAATTTCTAGATTGTTTGAAATATTCCTGTGTAGTATAAACAACCTAGGGTTACTCTCAGTTCCCCAATAGTTTAGAAACAATACCGAAGATATAGTACAAAAATTTCTCTCATAGGGAAGGTTAAGTCTGTTATAATTAAGGTGATTATCATACTAGAGGCAAAGTACAGGCCAGCCCATAGACTCAGCTTCCCTCCAGGTAGACACTACCCAAACTGCATCCATCTCTACATGATCTACACTTGATCATCGGTTGAGGCACATTCAGACCAATTGTCCCTCAGTATGATTTCTCCTTATGCTTTTATGCTTGCTCCTAGACAATGATAATATGTACTTACAGGTTGTTTCAGTTGCTTATATCTGCTGGACCAGTTACTTCCATGGGTGCCTTTTCACCGCCACAGTAAGAACAAACAACACAACACCTGGAAAAAAAGACTTGAGCTTCAACCAATTTCTTAAATACAGAAAACTTATTAGTTTTATAGTGATGCCATATAAATATTACAAATGGACTGGTTTAAACACCAAAACTCTACTGTCTCGCTATTCTGAGGGCCAGAAGAAATAGTCATACAGCTATTTAAGCAAAAAATGCCTACCAGCAGTATAGAGAGGTAGAACTAGTGCCTACATAGAACCTTCACCCCTATGTAAGTGTCTTTGGAGTGGGAAGGTACTCTGCAGCCTACCAAAAGAAAAATGTGGATATCAACCCATTCACAAATCCTTTACCTTCATTCAATCTGTCCAGTCTGCAAGATATGCTAGGACAATGGCGACACAGAACATGCAGGAGTAGCCAATCAATGTGTGATTTGATTTAAGGCCTACTGAATGAGACGAAACCTATACCTGTCACTGTTAGGTGATCAAGAACCAGACTAGATAGGCCAGGGATCTAGGATAAAAGTATCAATAAAATTACTCCTAAGGATTTTTTGCTATACTCATAGATCAGTACCTTATCCAGTCATCATCAGAGAAGCTTCCTCCAGCAGAAGACGGTAACAGATGCAGAGACCCACAACCAGACATTATTTGAAAAGAGAGTCTAGGTGGTATGTCTCCATCAAATTCCTCCCCTCAGAGCTCATGGAACCCAGCAGAAGATGACTTGGAGAGATTGTAAGAGTAATAGGTGGTTGAGGAAACCAGGAGAACATGGCCTTCTAAATCAACTACTAAACAAGACTCATGTGAACTCACAAAGACTGAGGCAACAAGCACAGGGCCTACATGGTTCTGTATCAAGTCCTTTTTGTATAAATTACATCTCTGATCTTAGTATTTTTATGGGACTCCTGATTATAAGAACAAGTTGGTCTCTGACTCGTGCCTACTCTTGGGACCCTTTATCTCCTGTTGGGTTGCTATGTCCAACTTTAGTATGATAGTTTTTGTTTTATCACGTTACATCTTATTTTGTTATATTTTATTATTATATCTTAGAAGACTATTCCTTTATAATGAAAGGTAAAAAAAATGCATCCAAAGGGGAGGGGAGTGAGGGAGGGACACAGAGTAGAGCGAGCAGAAACTATAATCAAGATATATTGTATGAGTTAAGAATCTATTTTAAATAAAAAGGGGAAAAGAAAACCATGCCAGTATCTCTGATGGAACATAGATGCAAAAAAAATCTCAATACAATACTTACAAACCAAAAAAGAAATAATTAATTAATTTAAAGAAAACTATTTGGGTAGTCATTTAGAGATAGAAAATAGTGATACTTTAAATATGCTCTCTTTATAGAACATATTTACTTAACTGACCAACAAGCTATATCCTTAGAATACCTGTTATCTTTAAGTATTCAATTTTCAAGTAAAGTTCAGTCATGCCCAGTCCACAGCTTATAGGCCACATGCTGCCGAGGACAGCTGTGAATGTGACCAACAAATACAAAATCATAAACTTGCTTAAAACATTGAGACCTCTGATAGCTTTTGTAACTCAATTTTGTGGTTGTTGAGTATGAACTTTGTAGACAACAATGTCTTGCCATAATGTTGAAATGTTAGACACACCTGGTAGATAGAATGATTATCTTTTTAAATAAATGTTGAAATAAGTAGGTATTTTTCTAAGTAATACTGTAAAATATTGTCTTCCAAAGCCATTATCAGCACAGCTGATGAGATATAGAAGCTAGAAGCTAAGAGCTTAGATGGCAGTCAGTCTTTGATTTCTGATCCACACCTCCTATCCTCATGCAAGTGATATTACTTGTACTTTAAGTTCTGAAAACATCTCCATTCTTAAATTACTTGTGACCATACCCTTGCAAATATTTGAGATTTGGTTGTTATTTTTTTCTCCACAGATATTACCCCAAGTTCTCCTCTTTAGAGTCAAATAGACTTAGTTTGGATCCCTGCTCTAACACAAATAACTCAACCCTGGGTAAGCCTTTTCTCTCTTTGGAACTCAGTCGCTATCATTCTTAATAGACTCCCACATTCACATCCTAAATTATGTACTTAACTAGATGGCTCTGGCACATAGCTGGCAGTTATAAGGTTATTGAAAGCACAGCCTTTGTAGTTGTGCAATTCTAATTTTAATTCTCAGTACTTCTACGTGTTGTGGATTTATTACTTAAGATCTCTTAAGTTCACTTCCTCATCTGTAAAGTGCAGATAATAACAGCACCTCTCACAGAGTGGGTGGAGAATAATATGAAACATTTAAATAAAACATTATAGCTGAGAAATGCACCTGTGGCTTAGGAACATAAATACCAGCTGGCTTTCAATTTCTATACACCTCTTCCGTGAGTGGTTAGAAAATTATGTAACTATAGGAACTTTGTTTTTAACAGTTCCCCAACTCTTTGTTACACACTTAGAGCTTTGCTGCTCAAATGTGGGCCAGCATCATCTGGCAACTGCTTGGAAATGCATCCCTTCTGCTTCCCTCCCACACTTAGTGGTTCAGAGTCTACATTTATTTAGAGGATTTTGCACAGACTTATTTCCAAGAAGAAATGGTGAGAGTTCATATTTTGTCAATGTTTGGCAACTGTTCTTTTCTAGTCATGAAATATATTCTCTTGTGGAATAAAGTAAGAAATATTTCTTGCACAGGACTGATGATGAAACCACTATCTTTTATGTACAATCAATGCAAGAATGCTGCATACCAGAATCGACATTTTTTTCGACATCCCCAGTGGCACAGAAACACAGTGAAGTGGGGAGACAAGTACTCTAAAGCTTTCCCAAGGTCCTTAGAGAAATAATATAGCAGGAAGGGGTTTCTAGCCACCTTCTCCAGTTCTACACATAAATCCGTCTTTCAGTTTTCTTAGATGCCAGAGTAAAATGCATGCTCTCTAGCCCCTTGGCACCTATTTACTACCTGGTTCTGTTTCCCAGATTATTTAAGTTTTAGTTCATCTTGAATTCAGGATTTTGACAATTATACCTCTCTACTGCATAAGATTTCTGAACATAAAACATAAACTGGTGCTCCATAAAGACAATGTTTTCAATCAAGTTTGTGAACAATTTCATTGCTTCAGCTACACAACACATTCAAGATCTTAAAACCAATAAACTAGTAAATAAAAATGTTAATTTTCCATCCTGAAAAATGTCTTTAATGTATTTTCAGATATTACAATATACCCAATCATACTTTATTAATACTTGAATTATTAATATAAGAATAAACACTGTCTGTGGTTCCACAAAACATTCTTCTATAATCCAAACAACTTAAATATCTATTAAAGTCAAACACACTGCAACTTCTGAAGCATTTTTGATTACACATCTTATAATGATTTTCAGAGAATATGCATATGCTAATGTATTTGGTTGGAAGGTTAGATATAATAGTTAATATTGAAAACTTATTCAAAGGAACTTCCTAATAAAGATTTACTTTTATGTATACTTATCAGAATAAAAATTATATTTTTTCCACGCCCTTTCCAGTCCTGTCATGTGTACTTATTGGATAAAGGGCAACACATTAAAAGAGATTATTGATAATCATTTAAATAAAGTAGAATCAATAAATACATAAAACTAGTAATGTTTCTCAGGCACGAGAATGTCATCATGAAAGGTCACTCAAAACTCAATGACAATTTCAAGTACATTCACCCTCAAAGTTATGGAAATATAATGCTTGTGGAATTGTTAAAATGATTATATGCATTTCTTTACCTGCGTTTATGTATCTACATTATAACATTGACCTTCCATATAGAAATGGAGAAAAATGTAATGAAAAAAATGTGTGTTCTATACTCCAATATAAGACAGCCCATATTGACATGCCAATATCAAACTAACAGTTTTAAAGGTAAAATGAGTGAATGAACAAATAAATGGAGATAAGTATATGCCTTTTTCTGGCATGTGAGGATACAGATGAATAAAGAGAATTGAGACAAATAATGAATTAGAAGAACAAAGCCTATTGCCTGGCCCTTTGTGCTCACAGCATTAGTGAACTCGGGCTATGGGGAGTTGGAGAGTACAAGAGATAGGAGTAAACAAAAGATGCTTACATTAGTCCACTTAAGGAGTAAATATGCACACCTGTAAACTCCATGTGATTGCTTATTTACTTGTTAATTTAAACTACACAAACAATAGGTGGAAGCCTACTCCTGCAAACTGATGTGCTCAGAATCAATGTGATAAGAATAAAAGAAAAATCAGCACCCTGAACCTTGGGTATTGTGTACTTAAAGAACTCTTACTCGGGATGTTCATGGAGATGTTCTTTTAACCTATTCATACTGGTCTTGTGAGCAGGAGGTATTTATTTTATTTTGGGGTCTGACATTTAATATTAGCAACTGACACTAATCCTCGTAGGGATGTAAGGTTAGGTGGATAGTCACATACTAGCAGGTTTGGATGTCATTGAGGATAGACCTCCATCCCTCACACTCAGTGGCTTGTAAAAGCAGAAATGAAATAGGTAGGATTTTGATTGCTAGTCAACAGAGTGAGTACTAACTGTATTTCCAGACCTGAATAGAGACATGACATTCTACAGCCAGAAAGATAAAATTACACTCTGTCTAACAAGAAGCTTTCTTGTAAAGAACAAGACACAACATTCCTTTTTCCCACTAGAAAAAAAAAAAACATCCTGAGTGAGTTAACCCATACCCAGAAAGATGAGCATGTTATGTATTCACTCATAAATGGTTATTAGCTATAAAACAGAGGATAACTAGCCTATAGTCGATGACCCCAGAGAAAATAAGTAACAAGGAGAACCCTAAGACAAAAAATATATAGATCCCCTTGGGAAGGGGAAATAGGCAAGATATCCTGAGAAACTGGGGACACAGAGGTAGGGGGAGAAGGGGAGGAGGAAAGGGAGGAGGAGGGAAGGAGCAGAGAGGGAGGAGAACTTGAGGGAACAAGATAGTTAAGATGGGGAAAGGGCAGAGATGGAGAACAAGAAAAGAGATATCTTGATTGAGGAAGCTGTTATGGGGCTAGCAAGAAACCTGGCACTAGAGAAATTCCCAGGAATCCACAAGGATGACCCCAGCTAAGACCCTAAGGAATAGTGGAGAAGCTGTCTGAACTGGCCTTGCCATGTAGTCAGACAGATGAATATCCTAAATGTCACATAGAACCTTCATACAGTGGAGCACTGAGCTCCCAAAATTCAGTCAAAGAGTAGAAATGAGAATATGAGCAAAGAGGTCAAGACCATGATGGGGGACACCCACTGAAACAGTTTACCTGAGCTAATGGGAGCTCACCAACTCCAGACAGCCAGGAAAGGAAACAGCATAGGATCAAACTAGATCCTCTGAATGTGGGTGACAGTTGTATAGCTGGGGCAGACTGTAGGGCCACTGACAGTGGGACCAGGACTTATCCCTACTGCTTGTACTGGCTTTGTTGGAACCCTTCTCTTTGGATGGATATCTTGCTCAGCCTAGATATAACAGGGAGGGCCTTGGTCCTTCCTCAAAGCAATGTGCCTGACCCTCTCTGAAGAGTGGATCAGGGGAAGGTGGATGGAAAGGGGAGGGAGTGGGAACTGGGATTGGTATGTAAAATGAAAAAAAGATAGTTTTTAGTTTTTTTTAAAAAATAAAATAAAATAACATTGTCTTCTTCCTCAAAAGTTAATTCAAACAGCCCTGTCAATAATCCGGGAAAAGAAATGCCCCTCAAGAAGTTGTTTCAATTTACTCAGGAGATCTTGTCTGTTTTTCTTTCCGAGGGGGCCATACAAAATTGGGAGAATGGGTCGGGGGGAGTGAAGAAGGGCAGTGGGAGAGAGAAGAGGGATAGAGGGAGGAGAGCATGAGGGATACAGAAGGTCAAGTTGGGGGAAGGTCAGAGAGGGAGAGCAAGAAAACAAGATATATTGATAGATGGAGCCATTGGGGGTTAGGGAGAAACCTGGCACTAGGGAAATTCCCAGGATTCTAGAAGGATGATGGAGCTAAGAATCTAAGCAATAGAGAAAAAAGTGCTGAACTGACCTTCCTCTGTAATCAGATTGGTGACTACTTAATTGTCATCATAGAACCTTCATCCAGTAACTGATGGAAGCAGATGCAGAGAGAGAAGCTAAGCATTGGGCCTCGCTCCTGCAGTCCAGTCAAAGAGGGGAAGGAGCTATAATATGAGCAAAGGGGTTAAGACCATGGTGGGGAGAACCAAAGAAACAGCTGACCTGAGCTAGTGGAAACTCACTTACTCCAGACTGACAGCTGGGGAACCTTCATAGGACAGGCCCTCTCCATGTGGATGGTAGTTGTGTGGCTTAGGCAGTTTGTGAGGCCACTGGTGTGGAACCAGTATTTGTCCCTAGTGCATTAACTGTCTTTTCTGAGTCCATTCTCTATGGAGGGGTACCTTGCTCAGCCTAGATACAGGGAAGATGGCCTTGGTCCTGCCTTAGGTGATGTGACAGATTTTGTTGACTCCCCATCGGATGCCCCACCCTCTCTAAAGAGTGGATGGAGGGCAAGGTAGGGGATAGGTGGGGGAGAGGGAGGAAAGGAGTGAGGGGGAACTAGAATTGGTATGTAAAATAAAAAAAAAGATAAAACCAGTGGGTGGACCAAACCCTCGTGGTTCTGACATTCTTGCTTATCTTCTCCCTCCTTCTGCTCTTCAACTGGACCTTAGGAGCTCAGTCCATTGCTCTGATAAGGGTCTCTGTCTCTATTTCCATCCATTGCCAGACGAAGATTGTCTCCAGTTTCCAGGAGGATCTATATATGTTTTTCTTTGGGTTCACCTTATTATTTGGCTCAATATCCTTTGTTTATGGCTAGAGTCCACTAATGAGTGAGTACATACCATATTCATCTTTTTGGGTCTGGGCTATCTCACTCAGGATAGTGTTTTCTATTTCCATCCATTTGCATGGAAAATTCAAGATGTCATTTTTTTTTTTTTAACCGCTGAGTAGTACTCTAATGTGTATATATTCCACACTTTCTTTATTCATTTTTCTATTGAGGGAGATTTAGGTTGTTTCCAGTTTCTGGCTATTACAAATAATGCTGCTATGAACATAGTTGAACAAATGCTTTTGTAGTATGATTGAGCATCTCTTGGGTATATTCCCAAGAGTGGTATTGCTAGACCCTGAGGTAGGTTGATTCCCCATTTCCTGAGAAACCGCCACACTGATTTCCAAAGTGGTTGCACAAGTTTGCATTCCCACCAGCAATGGAGGAGTGTTCCCCTTACTCCACATCCTCTCCAGTATAGGCTATCATTGGTGTTTTTGATTTTAGCCATTCTGACAGGTGTAAGATGGTATCTCAAAGTTGTTTTGATTTGCATTTTCCTGATGGCTAAGGAGGTTGAACATGACCTTAAGTGTCTTTTGGCCATTTGAACTTCTTCTGTTGAGAATTCTCTGTTCAGTTCAGTTCAGTACCCCATTTTTTAATTCAGTTTAGTTCAGTACCCACTGAGGTAGTGTGCCTGTTCTAATGGGAGCTCACCGGGACTGAATGAGCATGTGATCAAACTGGACTCTCTGAATGTGGCTGACAATGGGGGCTGACTGAGAAGCCATTGATAAAGGCACTGGGACTTGTTTCTACTTCATGTACTGGCTTTTTGGGACCCTAGTCTATTTGGATGCACAGCTTCCTAGACCTGGATGAAGGGGGGAGGGCCTTGGACTTCCCACAAGGCAGGGTTCCTTGTCCTCTCTTAAGGAGGGAGGGGGAGGGAAGAGGGTGAGTGAGGGAATGGGAGGGGAATGGGAGGAGGGGAGGAAGTGTAAATTTTTTAATGGAAAAATAAAAAAGGGGGGAAAATGATAAAACCAACAAAGAAGTTGTTTCAGAAACTTTGAGAACAGTATAAAGTCCCCCTAAAATGTAGGTTGGCATAATGGTCTCTAGGAACATAGTCCACTCTCCCAAGGCAGTATTTCTGTCTGTAAGAAATGGTCACTTTGGCCATTGCCCACTTTACCATTGAGAGTGTAACCACTTTACCTTATCATAAATGCCACCTATGTATCACATTATGCTCCGAGTTTCTCCCCTGAATGCTTGAAACAGAGTGAAGGGGAAAAGACTATAATAATAGTAAAAGAGGATGCTACTCTAGTCCTGCATTTGTTTGCTTGTTTATCTGGTTTACACATTGAGACACATTCTTGTCTCCTGTATCCCAGATTATTCTCAAGTTCAATGTTCCTCCTGCCTCAGGATTCCAAATGCTGGAATTAAGGGCATGAGCTATCTCATCTGGCTGGAAGTTCCTCATGTTGTTTCCCATTCTTTTGCCCCACCTCTATAATTTTTTCAGACCACAGTATACCATCACTCTGTATTTACCACTCTCTAATAGGTAATGTATACACTTAGTGCTTTATCTTCTATGTCCCCCAAACATTCAAAATATTTTAATACCTAACACTTCCCATAATGTTTTATGCTAGATATATTACAAATAAAAGAAAATTCTTTCATTGCTTACTAATAAATTAATTGTAAAATCATTTGTAACTCAAAATTCTATTAAAAACAAGTCCTTTAATTGACATTTCTACCATTTATATGTAACTCAAGAAATATAAATTGAGATTATGCTGTGCACCAAGCACTTGATATATAAAGTTCTATAAAACATGATTTCACCTTGAAGTAGAATATGGTTTATACCCTTTCCTGGTGAATTTAAGAGAGAAAGAGGGAACTGCAGTTGGTATGCAAAATAAATAAAAATTTTAAAATAAAAATATGTGGAGTTCAAAACTTTCAAATGAACACATATAAACTGTACTAGTTATTTTATGGAACTGTCACCAAAATAGCTATCAGAAACAACTTAAAAGGATGAATTTTTCTCACAGCTTCAGAGATATCCATTTGTGGCTATTTGGTCATATAGGCTTGGCAGAGCATCATGGCAGCCAGAATATGTAGCAGAAGTGAGCTGTTCACTATGTGGCAGAGCAGAAAGCAGAGAAAAGGGAATGTCCATGCTCAGAGTTTGCTTTTTCCTTTATCCCTTTTTAAGCATTTTGTCCCTAGCTCATGAGATGATGCTACCCACGTTAAAGATGGGTCCTCCCCTCTCAGTTGATATTTCAGAAACACCTTTACAGATATACCTAGAAGTCCAGGCAGTTCTTAAACCAATCAAATTTAAATACCATGTAAGTAAAAAAAATTACAAGTCTAAAAGCAAAACTGATCAATATATATTATAAAACTAATAGTTAAATAATCTTCCTGTATTTCACATCTTGGTGGATTCTAACTCTGAGAAAGTAATGGCTGAATGTTATATTATCTCCCTTTATCACATAGAATCTGATAGCTACATAGAAAGGTTGTAACATACAATTCTAAATTGAGAAGTCTAAGCACATCATATATTTTCTCATTGAAGCAAGGCTTTGTGTAGCCCAAACTGGCCTTAGAATATGTATCAGAGAATGATCTTGAACTTGCCTTCACCTCCTGACTGCTGGTATTAAAGACCATTTCTGTCACACCTGGCTTATGCAATGGCAGGGCTCAAACCCAAGACTTCATGCACCTGAACCATAATTTCAAGCCTTAGTTTTGATTTTTCAAACTTTGTAGCTTCAAACAGAATGATAGAGCATTATCAAAACGCAGTTCTCTCTCCTATGAAATAAAAGTATTCTTTTAACCTTACAAAAGAAAATAATAAATATAGCAGGTAAGAAGAAAGCCTGCCTGGCCAATAGGAAGACATATAGCCAGGCAAATTTTTCAAGACAGGGAAATTGTCTGAGTTAATAAAATTAACTGGTTTTCATTTTATTCAGGGTAATTTAACCTTATCACAGACTATACTTATAGGACTATTTTAAAACCAAAACAGGAACAAGTACCTCACAGGTTGATGTAAGATCAAAACCAAAAATATACTTTAGAGGTTAAGAGTTCTAAGAGTCAAAACAGTTAAAAAGAAGTTACTGCTTGTTGAACTAAATCCTACCTAATACAAGTTCCTTTGTCCCATGTTAAATCCCTGTTAGAGACAGGATGAACAATAGAACCAAATTTAAGACCCAGATATTAATCCACACACCAAAAAAAAAAAACACCTGATTTTTGACAAAGAAGCAAAAAAATATAAAATGGGAAAAAACAAAGCATATTTAACAAATGGTGCTGACATAATTGAATATCAACATGTAGAAGAATGAATATAGATGCATATCTATCACCATGCACAAACTCAAGTACAAATGGATCAAAGACTTCAACATAAAGCCAGCCACAATGAACTTTATAGAAGAGAAAGTGGGAAGTACACTTGAATGCATTGGTACAAGGGACCACTTCTTAAATATAACCCCAGTCGCACAGACACTGAGAGAAATAATTACTAAATGGGACCTCCTGAAACTGAAAAGCTTCTGTAAAGCAAAGGGCATGGTCAACAAGACCAAACAGCAGCCTACAGAATGGGAAAACATCTTCACCAACCCCACATCAGACAGAGGACTGATCTCCAAAATATACAAAGAACTCAAGAAATTGACTATCCAAGTTCCCCCCATCCTCTCCTTCACACTTTTCTCACCCACCCACTGAGACAGTGGGTCTGATCTATTGGGAGCTCACCAAGGCCAGCTGGACTGTGACTGAAAAAGCATGGGATAAAACTGGACTCTCTGAACATGGCGGACAATGAGAGCTGATGAGAGGCCAAGGACAATGGCAAGGGGTTTTGATCCTACTTCATGTTCTGGCTTTGTGGGAGCCTAGACAGTTTGGATGTTCACCTTCCTAGACCTGGATGGAGTGGGGAGGACCTTGGACTTTCCACAGGGCAGGGAACCCTGACGGCTCTTGGGGCTGGAGAGGGAGGAGAAGAGGAGTGGGGGGAGGGGGAGAGGGGCGGGAGGAGGGGGAGGGAAATGGGAGGCGGGGAGGAGGCGGAAAATTTTTTTTTCAATAAAAAATAAATAAACAAATAAATAAAAAGAAATTGACTATCAAAAGAACAAATAATCCAATAACAAAATGGAGTATAGACCTAAACAGAGAACTCTCGACAGAGGAATCTAAAATGGCTGAAAGACACTTAAGGAAATGCTCAACATCCTTAGCCATCAGAGAAATGCAAATCAAAACAACTCTGAGATTCCATCTTACACCTGTAAGAATGGCCAAGATTGAAAACACTGATGACAACTTATGCTGGAGAGGTTGTGGGGAAAAGGGAACACTCATGAATTGCTGGTGTGAGTGCAAAGTGATACAGCCTCTTTGATATCAGTATGGCGATTTCTCAGAAAATTAGGAAACAACCTTCCTCAAGCAATAACACTTTTGGGTATATACCCAAAGGATGCTCAATTGTACCACAAGAACATATGTTCAACTATGTTCATAGCAGCATTGTTAGTCTTAGCCAGAACCTACAAACAACCTAAATGCCCCTCGACCAAAGAATGGATAAGGAAAATGTGGTACATTTATACAATGGAGTACTACACAGTGGAGAAAAATAATGACATCTTGAAATTTGCAGGCAAATAGATGGATCTAGAAAACATCATATTGAGTGAGGTAACCCAGACCCAGAAAGACAAATATTATATGTACTCACCAATAAGTGGCTTTTAGACGTAAAACAAAGAAAACCAACCTACAAACCGCAATCCCAGAGAACCTAGACTGATGTGGGAATGCTTTCATTGGTTAATTAATAAAAAAACTGCCTTGGCCCATTTGATAGGCCAACCCTTAGGTGGGCGGAGTAGACAGAATAGAATGCTGGGAGAAAGAAGCTGCGTCAGTCAGTCACCATGATTCTTCTTCTCCAGACAAATGCAGGTTAAGATCTTTCCTGGTAAGCCACCTTGTGGTGTTACACAGATTATTAGAAATGGGTTAGATCAATATGTAAGAGCTAGCCAATAAGACGCTGGAACTAATGGGCCAGGCAGTATTTAAAAGAATACAATTTCCGTGTAATTATTTCGGGTATAAAGCTAGCCGTGCGGGTAGCCGGGTGCCAGGAACTTAGCCTGCCGCTCCTATTACAACACTAGACAACAATGAGGACTCTAAGAGATACATACATAGTTCTCCTCTAGATGTGAAGTAAAAATAGACAAGATGTTCTGAGTAAATTGGGAGCATGGTGACCATGGGAGAGGATTGAAGGGGTGGGTAGAGGAAGGGAGGACAGCAGAGAAAAATGTATAGCTCAATAAAAATCAGTAAAAAAGTGTAAAAATAAAAAGTAAATCCCTGTTAGTTATGGCTTTTTTTTTAAAGAAAACAAAGTATCTTTTTTTTATTTTATGTCCCAATCCCAGTTCCCACTCCCTCCCTTCCTCCCATTCCCTCCAGCTTCCCCCCCCCACCCCACCACCATACATTTCTCAGAGAGGGTAAGGCACATTCCTTTGGGTAAGGTCTAAGACCCTCCCTACTATATCCAGGCTGAGAAAGGTATCCATCCAAAAAGCATGGGTTCCACCAAAACCACCATGTTCAAGTTGCCTTTATCCTAGAGATGATTCAATCCCAGAGATGGTTCATCATACGAAAATCTATCAATGTAATCCACCATATAAATAAACTTAAAGAAGAAAGAAAGAAACCATATGATAATTCATTAGATGCTGAAAAAGCATTCGAGAAAATCCAACACCCCTTCATGCTGGCTTTCATTTGTAATCAAGGGTAAGTTCCTGGTCTGATGTAAACTACTTATAACCCCCATTCACTTGATGTATATCCTTGCCTTTGTTCCTCCCCTATCTGTTGTATTTACTCCCATTCAGTTGATGTTTATCTTTGCCTTTGTTCCTTCCCTTTTCATTGTATCCTTTTAGCAATGAATATCTATCAACCCTTTCACACCTGTGAACACTGTGCTCTCCTATAAGAGGGACTTCAGGAGGCCAGTGGGGGCTGCTCTCTCAAACCCCGACTTAGGGGGAGACAGCCGGATAGGCAGTTCCAGGTCTACCCAAATATAACTTGCTCTAATTTGGACAGTTGTGGCCTGGGTCTTGTGAATCTCAGGATTGACATATGGAGGCCCCAGCAAGAAAAACTGTCTACCCAAGTTTTACTGAAGCTAGGACAGGGCTCTTCCTTCCAGGCTTCTCCAGAAGCTGGTAAGACAATCAAGGGTGTGCTCACCTTGGAATAGCTAAGCTGGTTGACCTAAGGTCCCCAGGAGAAGTGCTTTCTACTCTGTGAACTCCTGAGGTGAATGGCTACATTTTTAAGGAAAACAGCAAGTGTTTTGTTTGTTTGTTTGTTCGTTTGTTTGTTTCTTTTTTCGAGGAAGCTTCTATTGGGCAAGTCATTGGTTCTGTGTGATCTGGGGATATGGGGGCCTAATGAGGCCCACCAATCCTTTGTTCAGGTCAAAGAGAGATGTCCCTAGCCCACTGATTATTTCTGGTTAATTGGGAGTTTAGCCAGAATCACCAGTTGTTTTCTGACCTGCCTCAGAACACCGAGGATGCTCTGGTTACATCAAGGACCTGGTTTAGAAACTCAGAGAGACCAGGCATCTTGGTTCCATCAGCAAAGTTCCAACTCTAGGTTGAACAACAAAGCCAAGGACACTAGGGGTCAGACCTAGAGTTAGGAGAGGCCCAGGGTGAGGACATTAGGCAGTCCAGTGGTTGTGCAAAGAGACAACTAAAACAGCCTCCGATCTGTTAAATTCTGTTGGTCAGACTGGTGAAACCTCTATGTGACAAAACTTGTTATTGTCTTCTCTGTTATTCTCTTTGCCTTCTGTCTTGTTTTGAGTTTGGTCTGTCTTCATGTGTGACTAAGTTACACAAACAACATGGGAACCATGACTGGTATGCTGGGGAGCACTCTGACCTGTGTTCTAAAAATTTTAACTAACTTACCCTCTATAGTCAAGGAAGATTTTGGTTATCCCATCACCACAAGCTGGCTGCAAGTGTTTCATGACCTTGAATGACCCAAGTTTGGGGTCAAGCCCACAAAGGGCACTGGGTAGTAGTAAATATCATCCATGGGAATCCTGATCATCTAGATCAAGTTGGATATATTTGTCCTGGGCTGAGGCCACTTCTGTCCTGCCTCGCTGAATTAGAGAATTCAGATCAGACAGGTTGGCTAAGCTCTCCTAGTGAGTAGAACGGCCTTCAAGGAAGTGGCAGCCCAGACTCAGGAGCCCACTCTACAAGACTATGCCATACAAACCCAAGAGTTTATTTAAAAACCTGTCCTGCAGGAATCGCCATAGGAATTAGAGCCACTCTTCCCCACCTCTATCCAAAGCATCCTTCAAAGTATGAGTCTTCTACCTTATCTCCCTTTTCACTGTTTACATTATTGATTCCTCTACGTTTGCTTGATATTTATTCTAAACTGGTAAAACTAATGAATGGGTGAGATAAAAAGCTGTTAGGAGATAACTAGGAAAACTATGTCCTAAAGAACAAAGGAAACAACATAGATCTTTTCAAGAGAAAGTGTGTCCTATCCAATCCAGATTGAGAGTTGACTGGATTCTTCTCAAGGTGACTATTTCTGATCCAAACTCACCATCAGCAACACTTACAGTTTGTAATACATGTTGTAAGTTACAGTGATATTTTATTTGTGTTTTTATAAAGAAATATTTCCTAAAGATCAGAAGGGCAAAGCTAAGCCACTAGAGATCAGGCAGTGGTGGCACACACCTTTAATCCCAGGATTTGGGAGGCAGAGACAGATGGATCTCTGTGAGTTCAAGACCACCCTGGGCTACACAAGATCAATACAGAAACAAATCCAGAAGATGGCAGCTAACACCTTTAATCACAGTCCTAGGGATTCACATGGCTTTAATCCCTGCACTGGAGAGAATATAAAATGGGAAGAGAGAGAGAGTCGAGCTGCTTAGTCTGCTTTGTCTGTGGTTGCCCAGCCTTGGTACAGCTAAGATTTTTCTAGAGGCTTGGCTGCTTTGCATTTCTGGTTTTCAGGTTGAAACTCAATAACTGTCTCTGGCTTTATTATTCATACTACAGTAAGTAAATCACAAGCAGGACAGTCCTCTGACACAGCACTGTAATACACATGACCTAATGACTAGAGCAGAACTCTTTTTTTCACTGTAGGACAAAGGGAGGACAGAGTGACAAAAGGTAAAACTATCCACCTCCTCTGGAATCTTCCCTCAGACTGACCCCCAAGGACAACTTCCAGGTGTTCCTGCTGAGTTTTAGGACTCCTCAGAAGGACTGCATCTTAAAAAATCTAATAATTGAAAAATGACCAGTGTATCTTTCTTAGCTCTCTCTATTGCCAATGTCTACTGGTTTGAAAGAATGAAATCCAAAGTAGCATTTCCTCCCAGGTCTGCTGCTAACTTTAGAAGGTAATGTTACAAGCAGAGACACTATTTCTCACAAATAGTTCTCTAAATCAGGGGTGACCTACATCTGCCACCCGACATGTTCTCTGTAAATAATGTTTTATCGGAACACAGGAGCACACTGTTTATGGCTGCTATCAGACCACAATGACACAATGACAGAGTTGAGTGATTGAGACAGAGACCATATGGACCACAAAGCTGGAAATATTTACAATCAGGCCCTTTACTGAAAATGGTTGCTGACCTTGCTGTAGATAATAAAAATGTCACGCTTCTGCTATGCTTTTTACTGTACACACCACATGAAAAAAAGCCTGGCACAACTTCGTGAAAGAAGGCACACAATAGGTAATGAGCATGTGGAAAATATGTACCTCATTGTACGCTGGGGAGATGGGAATTAAAATCATAGTAACTAAGCCTGCCTGCATACACCTATAGTCTTAGTACTTAAGAGGCCAAAGCAAAAGGAGAATAAGTTCGAGGTCACCCCAGATTGCATAGTTGCTACTTAGCAATATCCTGTCTCAAAAACAGAAAAGCATCTCCACAACAAAAGAACCAAAATGATAACCAGGTATGGTGGTGTGCAGCTGAAATCCATGAGCTCACGAGGCTGTCGGGGGGGCAGGGGGGACTGCGATTCCCAAGCCAGCCAAGAACACAAAGCAACATCCTGTCCCACCAAATCACAAAAATGAAAGATCTGAAAGTCACTGAGACTCTGAGGCTTTGTACTGAGGTCTAGAAAGAAACTGAATAATTATGGCACTGATTGGGGTTTAGAATAGTTATCATACTGAAGAGAGAAAATAATTTCTCACATTTCTTCACACAATCACATTTCCACAATTCTTCACATTCTCCTAATTTTTCACAGTACTTCCTACATGTCACTAGACAATAGGCTTTCTCCTACTCTGGGTGGTTAAATAATGCCCAGCATACCTCATAAAGTAAAATGAACAATGATGACTAAAGCTAATTTTGGCCAGGGCATCTTTAACAACAAATGGACCCTGGGAAACAAACAAAAGGGAAATGTTCAAAATAGTCTTTGATCCTCCACTAAGCCATTCCATAAAAAGGACTGAAAGAATGCAATCAGTGCATTTTTCAGAGTGTAAAATTGTTATTCAGATGAGGGACTCAGAATTCCAATCTGCCTAGTGTTTTCCTCTCTTCTCATATAAATGAGCTCACCCTAGGATCTTACCAGGTTCTGCAGCTTGTAGAATTCTGCCTTGGCTTGCAATTAATAAGATTTTTCCCCAGTTTTTTTTTTTCAGGAGAAAAAAATCATTCAAGATTTTATTCTTCATGGTTTTCCAAACATGAGCTCAGCAAGCAGATTTAGTTTTACAAGTTACTTATCAACATTGACAGCGTTCTCTTAAGAACAGCTGTTGCCTCGTAGACTAGTGTTAACCTACCCCTGCATTTAGAAACAATTCTGCTTTGAAAGAATATTCCACATTTAGCGCCCTCCCCTTAATTACCAAAGACATTTGCATGAGAGGCACATTTTTGTTGGGCAATTCACCTTCTTTGATTTCTTCCCCCCATGGTTTAAGTTTAAGACCTGAAAGGTACGGTTCTGTAATGAGTTTAAATTGTAAGCAAAGAACCATATCCTCATCACAGGCCTGGCTTTAACAGCCCATTTTTTAAATTTTGGAACTGCTTTCTTTTCTTTTATGACACTGGTTGTCAAAGTCAGTAGTTTTGCAGTCCTAATTGTGAGCTGCAAGGTCATTTGAGCCTTGGCTCTGACAGCAGAAAATGAATTTCTAAAGAAAGGAAGCACTCCTCACTCTTTTAATGTTTGAGACACTAAGGAGAATTTGCATAATCTGTGGTTTGCCATTTTTACAACTGACATTAGTCTTAAGGGTGCTGAGGATATAAGATTATTCATCATCATGTGAATAGGGACAGGTTTGTGAGGGAGTGCTAGGGAAAACAAATTGGAGAAAATATTGATGCAAGAAATGTAATATTGAGTTGGAAGTGTCATGCCAGTCCCTGGCCTGGGAATTGCCAAGCACCTGGACTACAATTCTCAGCCTGACAAGTGCTTGGACTCCAATTTCCAGCCTGCCAAGCATTTGGACTCCAACTCCCAGCCTGCCACGTGTTGACCCACAGGTCAGAACCACTCCCAGGGTATTTAGGCTTTACATTGGTAAACTGCAACTTATTGGATAAAATACACGCCTAAATTTAGTTTATATGCCCAGTTTGAATAACACATAATCGTACCTAGTTCTCAAGTGCCTTTATAGATCTGAGGGCATGGCATTTTAACAAGAGCCTCTAACAAAGACACACCAGCTTCCACAGAACCCTTTAGCTCCTCCAAGAAGACAGAAGACCTTCTGCCTCCAGGCCTTGCCTTTGGGTTTGGCAGAGCAACCCACACAGCAAAAGTGGCCTTCCACATCTTCAGCTTCCTGATGCCTTTCAGGGAGTCAATCTCTTCATCCTGCCAAGACAGGTAGACTAAATCTTTCCTACCCCTCCACAGGAAAAATTTTTGGATCTCTTGTACTCAGCAGCTAATGGCGAACACTGCTTCTAAGACTGGTGTTCTCCAAGGAGCAAGGAGAGGATTTGGGATAGACTGCATAGCCAAAAATGCTATCTCATTTTTTTTTTTTTTGCTCATTTATCCCTCCCAGATCTGTCTAATAGCCTTTGACAACTTAAGGTACTGTTAACTTATTACTTCATCCATGACATTTAATGAAGGTTCCTGCTAAAATACAGACAGGTGTGCCTAACAAGTGTATCTTAAAGAATCCAGAGTTCCCATTTCCTTTAATTGTCTTAACCTAAAGCAATAGCCTTTTGCTATGACACCAAGATGTAAATCTGTTCCAAGTTCTAGTGCTGTATCAAAAATCAGATCTGGAAAAAAAAAAAAAAAAAAAAAAAAAAAAAAAAAAAAAAAAAAAAAAAAAAAACCTAACAGTCTCCAGAGCCTTTTGCTAATCCCAACCAGTTTCAAGCATATTTACAGATCATTCCTGCTGCCTGGGCCAAGACCAACCCACAAAGCCGAAGACCTGCACCAGCTCCTGGAACTTCACCATTGATACTAACTCTTCTGTATCAAGGACAGTTTCCCACTAAGATCTCATTTCATCTGCTATTGTGTTCCATCCCATGTCTATCCCCATTTCATAGGGCCAATAATAACAATATTCTTTTCTCCTAACCACCTGCCTTCTTATCTCCCTCAAAAGAAACAGCTGCATGAGGACTCTAGGATGACAGCAACCCAGATGCTGCCCCAGCCACACCTCTCACTGAGCATGAGCACACCAACTGCCCTCTCCCACATGACCCCATGCCCGCAGGAAGTAGCCAGACTTGAACTGACACTCCTATATCCAAGGACTCTAGGATGTTTAGTCAAAAGTGAGATCCCAGCCCTCTAACACCCCTATATCCAAAGAGTCTGGAATGTAATATTGAGTTGGAAGTGTCACCCCAGCCCCTGGCCAAGTGCTTGGACTCCAACTCCCAGCCTGCCAAGGGCTGACCCCTCCCCAGAGAGGATCAGGACCACTTCTACAGGGTATTTAGGCTTGCACCTGAAAAAGGAACAAATGGTTTTGGGTTTTGTGTGTGCTCTCCCTCTGTCTTTCTTCTGACATGCTCCCGGCCTCCTGAGAGCATCGCATTCATTTAATGTGGGCATTTTTGATTTGGTATAATCTGGTTTGATTAGAATTTTTTTGCACCACCGGAGTGGCTTGGTTAGGAAATGTTCCTAACAATAAACACTAAAATTCTTTTGTCTTCTTTCACAGTAATTGTTTATGCTGTGGAATGGTGTCTGTTTACTATTTGATTCCTAAATGTGTCTTGAAATAAATTGCTACTGATATTCTAAAGTTCACTATTTAACTGAGCTAAGTTAATTTTCCCAAATGATAATTTTAAATCCTTACAAAGTTTATCATTTCTTATATTAATGCATGGTATATGCATGCAAGAACATTACTGTGTAAGTAATGCTTTTAACCTTTTAGTTTATTATGAACTATTTTAGATGAATATTTTTCTAAGGAGACTGGAACTAATTAAGGACATATATTTTTAGTTAGGAGAACATCAAATGTACTTATCTCTTCCTAAAAGGAAATGGCAGTTTTTTAGGGCTTCCCTCAAGAAGAGAAGAATAGGAGTAAAAGAAGGCATAAAAGAAGAAGAAGAAAAGTGGAAAATTTGTAGCATTGCACACCATCTATTGTTTATTTAGCATCAAGACTGAACAAGGCATCCAACCGCAGGGAATATGTTCCAAAGAGACAGATCATGCATCAGGTACAGATCCTGGTCCCACAAAATACCAAGCTACATAACTGTCACCCAGATGCAGAGGGCCTAGTTTGGCTTCATGGTGCCTCCCTAGATGTCCATTTAGAGTCTGCAAGCTCCCACAAGCTCAGGTCAACTATCTTTGTGGGTTTTCCCCTCATGATCTTGATCCCCTCCTTGCCCATACAATCCCTCCACTCTCTCTTCAACTGGACTCCTGGAGCTCTGCTTGGCTGTGGATCTCTGCATCTGCTTCCATCAAGTAGTAGATGAAGGCTCTATGATGACAATTAGGGTAGTCAACAATCTGATTACAAGAGAAGGCCAGTTTAGGTACCCTCTCCACTATTGTTAGGAGTCTCAGCTGAGGGCATTCTTGTGGGTCCATTTGCCCTAATGCCATAACAGTCCCCTCTATCAAGATAATCTCTTTCATTGCTCTCCCCATTCATCCCACCTCCAATTCGACCATGCTGATCACTTGTGTTCCCATTCCCCAGTTCCCTACCATCTACCTCCCCTGCAACCCCAGTTTACCCAGGACATCTCATCTATTTCCTCTTCCCAGGGAGAGTCATGTGTCTTTCTTAAAATCCTCCTTGTTATTCTGCTTTTCTGGGGCTGAGGACTATAACCTGGTTATCCTTTGATTTACATCTAATATCTACTTATAAGTGAGCACATACAGTGTTTGTCTTTCTGGTTCTGGGTTACCTAACTCAGGATGCTTTTTTCTAGTTCCGTCCATTTGCCTGCAAATTGCATGATGTCATTGTTTGTTTTTTTCCACTAAGTAATACTCCGTTCTTCAGTTGAGGGGTATCTAGGTTGTTTACATGTTCTGGCTATTATGAATAATGCTGCTATGAACAGAGTTGAGCAAGTGTCCTTGTGGTATGATTGAACATTCTTTGGGTATATGCCCAAAAATGGTATCACTGGGTCTTTAAGCATATTGATTCTCAGTTTTCTGAGAAACCACCATACTTATTTCCACAGTGGCTGTACAAGTTTGCACTCCCACCAGCAGTGGCAGAGTGTTCCCCTTACTCCATATCCTCTCCAACATAAGCTATCATTTGTGTTTCTGATTTTAGCCATTCTGACTATTGTAAAATGGTGTCTCAGAGTCGTTTTGATTTGCATTTCCCTGATGGCTAAGGAGGTTGATCAATTCTTTAAGTGTCTCTCGGCCATTTTAGATTTTTCTGTTGAGAATTCTCTGTTTAATTTTTTTTTTTTTTTTTTTTTTTTTTTTTTTTTTCTTTTTTTTTTTTTTTTTTTTTTTTTTTTTTTTTTTTTTTTTTATTTTTTATTCTTTTTTAATTAAAATTTCCACCTGCTCCCCGTTTCCCATTTCCCTCCCCTCCTCCCAAATATTGCCCCCTCCCCCCACTCCCCTCCCCCTATCCCCACTCCTCTTCTCCTCCCCCCACACCATTCCCCCTCCCTCTCGATACTGAAGAGCAGTCCAAATTCTCTGCCCTGCGGGAAGACGAAGGTCTTCTATCTACGTCCAGGAAGGTGAGCTTCTAAACAGGCTAAGCTCCCACAAAGCCAGTTCATGTATTAGGATTGAAACCTAGTGCCATTGTCCTTGGCTTCTCATCAGTCTTCGTTGACCGCCATGCTCAGAGAGTCCGGAATCAACCCATGCTTATTCAGTCCCAGACCAGCTGGCCTTGGTGGGCTCCTAATAAATCAGTTCCACTGTCACAGTGGGTGGGTGCATCCCTCGTGGTCCTGATTTTTTGCTCTTGTTCTCCCTCCTTCTGTTCCTCATTTGGACCTTAAGAGCTCAGACCGTTGCTCCAAATTGAGACTCTGTCTCTACCTTGATCCATCGCCAGATGAAGGTTCTAAGGTGATATGCAAGATATTCATCAGTATAGGATAGGGTCATTTCAGGTTCCCTCTCCTTAGTTGCCCAAGGTACCAGCTGTTTAAATCTGTACCCAATTTTTTAATGGGAGTTTTTGGTGTTCTGATGGCGAGACCTTGTTTTAAGGGAGGGAGAAAGGGAAACTAAATGATTGTAAACTAGCAGTATATTGTCACAAGTGGTTTTCCGTCTCTTTTTGTGTGTGTGTATCTTCTAAAATTTACAAAGTGAATACTAAATTGCCATAGATAGGTTAGTATATTGTTCTAAATAAAGCCTGCCAACAAAAATATATGTCCCACTTAGATTATACATCTATCACAGATCAAAAAGTGTGTTTCTCCTTGCTAGTTACCCACTGGCTGGGCACAGTAGTGCACACCTGTGATCCCATCACTCAGAAGGCTGACTCAAGAAGATCAAGAATTCAAGGTCAACCTAGGCTAGATAGTGAGACCCCATCTCGGAAAACAAAGAAAATATTTTTTGCTAGTGGAGACATCATTTAACCAAGTAGTTCTCTGACTATCCTAGCACTGGAAAGGGAACACAAATACTACATTGAACAGTGGAATTCATTACAAGTTAAAATATTTGTAAAGATTTTACTGAAGAAGATAGAATTTGAGCATGATTCTGAATGATAAATCAGAAAGTTAAAAGTTACTTAAGCTAGGGAAGAGAAAACATTGACATTATATAATCACCACAGAAATTGCTGAAAAATACCAGGAATGATAAGAAGACTTGATGACTGCAAATGAAGGCTGTCTGACAATGTCATTGGAAAGATAAGATAGGATCAAAAGATTAAGGTCTTTGAAAGATTTGGAGTTTTGGAGTTTCTTATAAAAGTTTCTCAGTAAGCTAGAGTGATATAATGACAACAATGTCTTAATTAAATTTAGATGGTCATTTGAAGTTATACTACCTCTCCTCAAACAACTTACCCATATACACACAAACACACAAAATATATATAAAGGTAGGGAGGCAAAAATTTGTTCTGCATTCTCCAGGCTACAATGTAATTGCAGATAATAAAAAATAATAACCATGAATAAAAAAGAAATATAACTTTGGGTATTGGTTTAGTATCAGTATATACTATATCTCAATGGGGGAAACCATATCTAGTGTGCATATATGCTCAGACCCACCACATACACCACACACACCACAGGAAATTTGAGCACATAATAAAATAGTAGAATATTGAAGACACTGGACTATAGAATATTTCATAGTTAGGTCCTCATCATAGGCATAGCCAAATGTAGAAATAAGATGTGACTTCAGAAAGAAACTAAAACCTTCATTCTCTTCCTTCATAGGCCAAGTAACTCTTTTTTTTTTGGTCCTCTAAATTTTTGGACTACCTTTCTCTACCCCTCTCTGTGCCTCAAAGACCTAATATGGGTATACCACATGACCACAATTATTTTCCAGTTGAATTTTGCCAGTTAAGAGGAAATTGGAGAGGAGAAATATGAAGTTGGGGTGTTCATTTATATTATAAAACTCCTAGGTAAAGATGCCCTGATAATAGTCCCTGACCAATTGTCAAAGAACTTCCTAGAGTTCCCAGCTCCATGGGACTGCTTACGTTTGCATATGAAACCACATTCTTCCCTTAGCCTTTTGTACTGAAAGATAAGAAAATCCCAGCTGGCACTAGCTTTAGGTTGTTCAAATTTCCCAGTGGTTCCACGATGCCTAAGCACGCATGGGTAAATAACCCTTTTCTAGTTTTCTTTCTATTGCTGTGATAAAACTCTGACCAAAACCATTTGGAAAAGAAAGTGGTTATCACATCTGACAGGTTACAGCCCATCCTCAAAGGAATTCAGGGGAAGGACTCCAGGCAGGAATCTGGAGGGAGGAACTCAAGCAGAGACCATGGAGAAATGTTGCTTGCTGGCTTGCTCCAGGCTACCTGTCTTTTTTTTTTTTTTTTTTTTTTGGTTTTTCGAGACAGGGTTTCTCTGTGGTTTTGGAGCCTGTCCTGGAACTAGCTCTTGTAGACCAGGCTGGTCTCGAACTCACAGAGATCCACCTGCCTCTGCCTCCCGAGTGCTGGGATTAAAGGCGTGCGCCACCACCGCCCGGCAGGCTACCTGTCTTATACAGCCCAGGCCTCCCTGCCTAGGAATGGTACCAACCTACAGTGTGCTTGGCACTCCTACATCACTTAGCCATCAAGAGAATGTCCACACAGATATTTTCACAGGCTGATATAACTGATGCAATTCCTTAATTGAGGTTTCTTCTTCTCACTTATGTCAAGATGACATTTGAAGCCAAACATGAACAAGCGCCCTTTGAGACAGAAGGAGAAGGATGAGGGGAGAGGGAAAAGGTGAAGAAAAAAAAGAAAAAAAGTAAAGTGCCTCCTCAAATCCTGGACTGCTTCACTTTCTACCTTCTAATGTAGAAACAGGCATGCAAAAAATACAGTTCTATGAAGACTCCTTTTTCTAGACTGATCCAATATCACAAAAAAATTAAATCAAACATTATACAAGTAAATGATTACTTCCTATATCATTCTCCAGAGACAGCAAATTGAATTGCACTATGCTGCTAAGAGGTCCTCAAAAAAAAAAAAAAGAAAAGAAAAGAAAAAAAAACAGTCTTTAAACATTTAGATCACCAATGGGAAACATTTCCAAACATTAATGGGAAATGAAATAAATTTATTTGTTTTACTTTAGCCTCATTGGGAACATAAAGCCAATGATCTTTCTACTATCACTTGATCTGGTAGCCCATGTATTTTAATTATTTGCCTCCCTAAACACCATGGAACACAAAATCAGCATTTCAAACCCTTAGGCAGATGTTTTAGTTCTGCACTGTCCAGCTATCTTTTCATTACAATCATTTCGGTAAATCCTCCTTTCTGCAGGAAGCCACTTATTCTCTATGCTTGCATCTCATCAGCTGGATTCTTCTGAAGAGTTTTACACAATTGGTAAAGCTTAACTCCAACAAAACTCACAATGGCAAGACACTTTATACACAACCAATGATGCTTTTCTGTTCAACTCATGTTCTTATGAAAGCTTCTATAAACTATCTCTTTCTTCATATCTCTGATTCCTATTCCTCGGTTTCCTCTGGAAAAATGACAAGCCTGATTGTCTTAGGGTTTCTATTGCTGCAACAAAACGCAATGACCGAAAAGCAAGTTGGGGAGGAGAGGATTTAGCTGGTTTACATTTAAATTCAGCATTACTATTCATCATGGGAGGAGTTCAGGACAGGAACTCAAGCAGAGCAGGGTCCCAGAGGCAGGAGCTGATGGAAAGGCAATGGAGGAGTGCTGCTTCAGCCTGCCCAGTACTGGGATCACAGGATTATACTACCCTAACCTATGATACCCAGCAAAGTTGCATCTTTTGTGTAATGATTAAGGCATAAAGAATATCACCACCATGCTAGTCATAACTAGTCTGTTTGAAAATTTGACTGATATCTTTGCTTTTTCTATCTCTTCATTTCCTCTTCATCAGCTTGAAAATCAGATAATTTACTTCAAGGCTTGGTGACACATACCTATAATCCTACTTCTCAGAAGCTGAGACAAAAGGATCTAAGTTTAAGGTCAGTCTAGCCTATAAACCAAGACTACTTCCAAAGAAAAAAAAATGACCACAATTTAGTTATTTTTAAGGGATTGTGTGCATGGCAAGAAGTAAGACTAGGAAACAATGGAGTTTCTGTTGGTTGACGTGAAGCTTCATTTTCAATGCATTCTACTAGGATTCAGGGCAGTAAACTTGTCAAAACAATGACCTCTTATAATTTTTAACCAACATCAGAAAACTAAAATATTATTTTAAACTAAAATTGCATTAGTTACATCTTGCTTCTTGGATGCAGTCTTCTCACATAACTATGTATTTCTTGTATTACTTTTTTTACAGTCTACGGGCATAAGTCTATGAACAAATAGTTGGGGCTAAAGAACCACCATTTTCAGAAGACTTCTTTTGTTGCCTCAATTGTATAAAATGTATGAGACAAAGTATTTTTCAATAGTATTCACACATTTATTTCAAACTTTTTCTTCTCAATTTAAAATAGAAGTGTAATACTGCAATGAAGAACAACATTGAATTAATCGCTTTTATAATAACAGATAAAGATGATGCGATGGAAAATGCTGCCTCGCAAGCTATCATTCAATAGATTGAAATGTTTTTCATCAATTCATGTATGAAAGTATGAATTTCATTACCAACACACAGTGAAGTAGTCAATATCTAATGTATAAAGTATACGTGGCTAAAAAGTCAAATATCTGAAAAATGAGGTTCATCTCTATCTTGTGCATAAAACTTAAATTCAATGAAATATCTTCAAAGAAGATTCTAAAAAAATTGAAACCCCTTTTCAATTCTAATTAGCATAAAATTACCTAGCATGTACTTTTGGAAAGTTTTCTTAAAAATTTCTCTTCTTTCCCACACTACTTTAAAATAATGTTCTGGAATCCCTCTGTTACATGTAGGGAAGAACCATTCAAGGGCTGTTGGCAGGGTTATCGCATTTTAGAAGAGTTTGTTCTGAGTCATTTTAAGAGAAAATTTCACCCTCAAAATCCAACTTCACTGGTCCGTTTTCAACAAGAATCTTATTCTCCCACTGACTATACACCCCCACCTTTTCTTATTGTATTTAGAGTTAAACCCAGTTCTCTAGACTGAAGTCTCTTTTTCTCCTCATTTAACAGTTTCTTACTGAATCTTCTTTCATGACTTTGACTACTGTTGGGATTTATATTTTGTTTTAATGCCGGTAAAAGGCTAGTTAGTGTTTAAAGAGATATGTTAGAGGAGTTGCATAATATCAAAACTGGACAAATGGGAGCGCATTAAATTAAAAAGCAAAGGAATTAGTAAATGGAAGACATGGCATATAGAATAGGAGAAAACCTTTGCCAGCTCTTCATTCAATGAAATATTGATACTAGAATATATAAAGAACTGAAGTAATCAAGCACCAACAGAATAAATAATCCATATAACCAAGAAAATGAGCTAGCAGATAGTCCTCAAAAGAAGTACAAATGGCTATTAAATACATGAAAACTATTCAATAGCCATAGTCATAATGGAAATGAAAACATAACTGCATTGAGATTCCATCTTATTCCAGATAGAATGCAAAATGTGAAGAAAAACAAAAAATATTAAACAATAAATTTTGGCAAGTTTGGGTCAGGCAATGAATCCTTAATTCATTGTTGAAGGAAATGTAAATTGACCCAACGTCAACGTCTATGGAAACCAGTGTGAATATTCCTCAATGAATTAAATGTAGAATGATATATTTTATTATATTATTATTTCTTAAATACCTGTTTGTTTCTATTGAGAGAAAGAAACAGTGGGTGGATCCAGATGGGAAGGGAGGTGGAGAAGAACTTAAAGTATTTGGGGAAAGGGAGAAACCATAATCAAAATATATTATATGAAAAAAATCTTATTTTCAGTAAAAGGCAAATAGAGAATTATGATATAATCTGCCTATACTGCTCCTGAGAATAAACTCAAGAATCAAAGTCAGCCCATTATATAGATAACATATACCAATATTTATCACACTGATATTATAGTTAATAAGTTTGAAAACAGTCTAGGTGTTTGCTAATATATGAATGAATAAAGAAAATGTATTATATTTTAATATAATCAAATTTATTCATTTATAGATAATTAAGTTTTGTCATTTATAGGGAAATGGAAATAAATAGAAATCATATAACATTAACACATGGGGCTGGAGAGATGGCTCGGAGGTTAAGAGCACTGGCTGCTCTTCCAGAGGTCCTGAGTTCAATTCCCAGCAACAACATGGTGGTGATTCACTACCATTTATAATGGGATCTGGTGCCTCTTCTGTATACTTAATAAAATTTTTAAAAAATTAACTCACAGTGAAATCTCTCTCATATAAATAATTTATAGAGGAAATAATGAGATGAACATAAATGAGGGATGACCTGTGGGCAAAACGGTAGTGATAGAAAGAGTAAGAGAGTAAACAAAAATGATCAAACTACATTATGCCTCAAAAAATTATCAAAAGATGCTCAGTAAATGTAGCATAGCTCAGTGGTAGAATATATACTTAGCATATGTGAGGTCCTATGTTTAGTTACGAGCACAAAAAAGAAAAACAAAATATTTCATCTCTTTCATTGCAGTTTAGGATGGTGGCATGTTTGTTTCTCATAATATTTAAAATTTAATATGCTCAATGATATCCGGTCAGTTCTTGAATCTCTTCTGTCACTGGGCGATGGTGGCACACGCCTTTAATTCCAGCACTCGGGAGGCAGAGGCAGGCAGATCTCTTGTGAGTTCGAGACCAGCCTGGTCTACCAGAGCTAGTTCCAGGACAGGCTCCAAAACCACAGAAAAACCCTGTCTCGGAAAACCAAAAAAGAAAAAAACAAAAAGAATCTCTTCGGTCTGAATGGCATTTTATAATTTTCATTCAAGTCCCTTAAATGTGCATACTCATTGAGAAATATTTCCTTGATAGAGTATGCCGAGGATGATATGTATAAGTAATGAATGACCAAAAATGTTTATCAATGACTATCGTTAACTATGAAATAAACAGTGGGACATTTTGAATGACTGCTCAGAGGTACAGAATAGTAAGTTATGAATACATAATGAGTATGGGAAACCACTGAAATGAATGCATAGGTGTGTCTTTTTTGACATTGAATTAATATCAAAATATGCTGTCAGGGGAAAGGAAATGTAAAAAGCATATCTCATGTGACTTTAATATTTTAAATGTAAGCATACTCATTTGTATGTGTGTTTTATGGTAAAAATCTAGGGAAGTGAACAACATAATTTTAACAGTGATTATGTTATGATGGTGATTTTATATAATTTCTACATCATTTCTTCCTTATTCACTGGACTTCTTAAAATGAGTTTCTGTTTTTCACAATAAAGAATAAAACTTATTTTGAGGAAAAAACAAGTTCTTCAGCTGTTTTACGAAAATGCATGAAGAAATTGCATAAGCTTTTCTCTGTCATGAAGACCCTAAATTCTATTTTCAACTGTAGATCTGAACAACACAAAAGTCCTACTAAATTTTCCCTCTACTGAAGAATCAGCAAAAAACTATATATGGAATACATCTGGCTACCTACTCTCTCTAAGAAATCACCCCTGACTTTTCATGGACAGAAGTAACAAACATCTATTAAATCATCATTTTGGGTATCAGGAATCTAAAAAGCATCTAGATGGTTTGAATTTAGTGTTTTACCGTGTTGTAATAAAAAAGTTTGCCAGACCTATGGCCATCTCAAGACTCAATTGGGAAAGAAGCTACGTCTAGTTTCAAATAAATTGACAAGGCATCAGCAGCTCATCTTCCAAACTGACCCATGGAGGCTTTTCTCTGTGCTTTCCTTGCAATTTGGAAGATGGTTTCCCTAGAGTTAACAAAGCAAGAAAATGAGAGATAGCAGTTCATCTCCAAATTAGTAGTCCCATTGATTTCACTGTATTCCATTCACTAGAACTAAGACAGATATCTTAGCTGATATCCAATGGCATTGATTCCAGGAGGTGAAGATTCCCCCCCTCGTGTGTGTGTGTCCATATCCACACGTGCATGCAGGCACTCAAGCATATTTAGGTTAGGGACCAATCTCAGTTATGGGTCTTTGCATTCTACTTTGCTTGAAACAAGGTGTCTTTGTTGTTTTCTATTGAATATGTGAGGTGAGTTAACCCAAAAGCTTCTGAAGACTTCCTGTCTCTCCACCTATCTTCCTGTAGGGGAACTTAATTTACAGGCATGACCTATGGTTTCTATATGGGTTTTGAGGATTCAAACTCAAGTCTTCATACTTGCACATCAAATTCATTACCCACTGAGACTTCTTCCCAGAAGTGATCTTTAAAGACCATTTTAGAGATTGTCTACCAACACTGACCAAAAGCAAAGAAAAAAAAAGAAAGAAACTAAAAAGAAAATCATACAAATATATACGCAACAGCCAAAACTAGAAGCAATTCAGCTATAAGCAAGAGAAAGATACATCTGCATACCAGTTAACTACTGAGAACAAAAAAGGAACAAACTTCTTACTGGTTTATGTAACACTGAACACTAGAATCTGGGAATCAAAGGATCATATTGCTATACCTTCACATAAAAATTAAAGTATGAAGAATTAATCAGGAAAATGGATATTTCTTATGCTAACAAATATCAAAAAGACCCAATAGCAAATTTTTACGGGGGTGATGAAAATATCTTAGGTATCCTTGTTAGGATATCAATTATGCTGTTGCATAGATGTGTCAAACTTCAAAAAATAGTAATAAACTTAGGATCTGCAAAAATCTTTGCATATGTTTCCTTAAAATGTGATGCACACTAAAATTCAAAAAGAAAGAAAAATTGAATATCAGGTTGAGTAAAAAAAGGATGAGATATCACTTCTTTAGAATTCTTCCAAAAATAAATTAAAATTTGAAGGTCTTAAGACAAAATGTTAGGACCATCTACTACAAAACAACTGGTTGAATAGCAAATTTTCAGTGTGGTTCAAGCTTCTAAGCTTGAACTTAAGTAAGTTGAACAAAGTAAGGGATCATGAAATTTCTTAACAGCTAGTGTCATCCTGAAAACAAGTCATAGAGTAAAAGAAATTCTGACATACAAGATGAAAAGTAGAAATCTAAAAACCAAAATTATGGCCACCAATTAAGTTAAGAGACTACAGTGAAAAGATGAGCTATATTTGCCCACATCACTAAAGAAACCATAGCCAAGTCATAGCTCTTCTCTGATGTTGCAAAGCAGGTCCTAGTGCCTTGGGAATTTGCTGATATTACCTACAAATACTGCTATAATTGAAGTATTGTTTTCACTTGAAATCTACAAAGGACATCTGGATTTTTATCTTTTTTTTACCCCCACACACTGAATCTAAACTCTTAATGTTGTGACTCCGTATGGTTTTGAAAGTTTCATCCCCAAACCAACTTTAATAAAGAAGGAAGAAATTTGTCCCTGAAGCTAGAGGGAAAGTCTTAATTGAAACTACTCTCTAGAGTCAGCACAAAGTTGAAGCAATCAAGACTAGCTTTTCTTGCTTGTAAAGAAAGCTGTAGCTTAGCAGCCTACCTGCTCTAGTTCAGGCTGTGTATGACCTGAATATCCAACCGAACAAAACCACCTGTTGTTCTGCAGTGCCCTGCTTTGACTGCAGTAGCTTTATTATGCTTTCTCACATAAGTAAGTGATAACCTGAATATGACGCAGCCTCACTCCAAATGTTTCTAATAGAGTCACCTAAAACTTCAAAATTATATCAAATATTATTTTAAATAATAAAGTTACTAATATAGTAAACTTACTACTAGTAAAATCACTATATTAAGAGTCCAAGAGAAAGAAAGTTATACTGTAATGAACTTTCTTCAAAAACAGCAACCATGATTTAACAGCAAGCTTCTCCCTAAGATTCAGAACACTATTTTCCATGTCAGAAAGAAACCTAGGACTGCAGATATGCTATGAAAACACATACACACACGAGCACACGTGCACACACATGCACACACACACACATACACACATGAGCACACGCCTCTATTTTTAACTGGGAGACTGAAAAAAATTGAATTACAAAAATAGTGGTGCCATCTACCATAATGAATGTTTCTTTCTTCTCGTCCTCATCCTCCTCCTCCTTCTTCATCATTTTTTTTTCAACAAAGGGTTTCTCTGTGTAACATCTTTGATTGCCCTGGAACTCACTTTACAGACCAGGCTGGCCTTGAACTCACAGAGATCTGCTTGCCTCTGCCTCCAAAGTTCTGGGATTAAAAGTGTGTGCCACCACCACAAAAATTTACAATTACAATGTATAAAAATAAAGAAATGAGCCTGGATCATCACTACTGTCCCGTACTGGTTGTCCTTGGCAAACCTGTCCCTATGAGTCACAGAGTATGACATGGAGACAACTTAAGGCAGCCAGCCAGCCTACCTGCCTGTTCCATGCACCCTTTTCTCTGAGCTTACAGTACTACCACCTTTTTCCTGTTTTACCTGAGTAACTTAAATATATGGCTTCAAGATACAGATCCATATACCTTACAGAGAGATGAGAACTACTGCATTTCTTACCATAAACTGAGATCCAAATACAAGTAACTGGTTAGAGAATATTGTAGTTTAATATTTAATTGGCCCCCATTAACTCATAGGGAGTGACACTATTGGGAGATGTGCCCTTGTTGAAGTAGATGTGGCCTTGTTGAATAAAGTATGTGGTGAGAGGCTTTGGGGTCTCATTTGCTTAAGCATTGCTCAGTGTCAGGGATCTTTATGACAATGGACTGAACCTCTGAAACTGTAAACAGCCCCCTCAACTAAATGTTTTCCTTATAAGAGTTGCTGTGGTCGTGGTGTCTCTTCACAGCAATAGAAACCCTAACTGAGACAGGGAAGGACTATTCATTCATGCTGTCCTTTAACCTTTAGTTAAGCTTCATCTACTAAATTTAACAATGGAGAAGGATTTTTGGAGTTCAAAGGACAAAATTAGAGTAACATAAAAAAATCAGAATGGGATATTCACACATTGGGGCATGCATGTACACAAGCGTGTGCACACGCACACACACACACACACACACATAAACATTCTGTTGTTAAAAAATAGAAACATGACATATCTAGGGCTCTTTCCCTTCATTTGCTTCTGTCTATGTGTTTTGTTTTATCTTATCATATTACATTTCATTTTATTTTTTATTGTTCCTTAGAAGCCTGTTTGTCTTCTAATGAAAGAATACAGGGAGTGAATCTGGAATGAAGGGGAAGTGGGAAGAAACTTGGAGGAGTAGAGACAGGGGAAACCATAATCAGGATATCGTATGTTAAAAAAAATCAATTTTCAATAAGGAAAACAAAACTAGAAAACATAAATGGACATAATAAAAGATAATTAATTCAAAGAAAACATAATGCCATTTTTATGGATTGAAACACTCAATAAAGATGTTAATTCTCCCTTCAAAAAAAGAAAAAAGAAACATTTTGCAGTCTATCGTCTGTTAATTGGCCTTGGTATTATTATATGAAAAAATGAGCACAGAAGACTTTGAATTCTCACAGACAATCAAGGGTGCAATAATGAATATTTCAACAGGTACTCATTTGGAAGTTCTAATTAAAATCAGTAGTGTTATTGATATTGTAATGTGTTACAGTAACACTGAGGCAAGTAATCACCTATCTCCCAAGTGAATGGCAATATACATGCAATTAATTATAGAAGACTTTGCAGTGGAATCACCTTGAAATTACAAAGATTTAGAGCGGTGACTCAGGCATTTAACTTCAGAGGGTAGCTCTACTGGCCCAGAGACATAAGCAGCTGTTTCACTTAACCCAGATGCAGCTTCTCTCCTTAATAATTTTTCTTTGGTCTTTCTCACTTCTAGCACTGCTATCATCCTGTTTCCTATACTCAAGGCTCACTTATCCACTGCAACAATTTTAACTTGTTTAAGGTCATTTAGAGAGATATTCATTTTTTTTTGAAGTTCATTGTCTCACACTGCTAGGAAGTTCTTACTCTGAAGATCATTTGACGCTCCTAGACTCCTTTTCCATGTAAAAGTGGAAGATACCATAAGATCAAGCCAGGGCAAAAACGTTTCTACCTAAGTTTTCGTAGAAAACACAAAGGATCTGGAAGCAGAGAGAGAAATAAGAGAATAATCACCTTTCACGATAGCCACAAACAGCATAAAATATCTTGGGGTAACTCTAACCAAGGAAGTGAAAGATCTATTTGACAAAAACTTTAAGGCATTGAAGAAAGAAATTGAAGAGGATACCAGAAAATGGAAGGATCTCCCTTGCTCTTGGATTGGGAGAATCAACATAGTAAAAATGGCAATTCTACCAAGGGCAATTTATAGATTCAATGCAATCCCCATTAAAATCCCATCAAAATTCTTCACAGATCTTGAAAGGACAATAATCAACTTTATATGGAGAAACAAAAAACCCAGGATAGCCAAAACAATCTTATACAATAAAGGAACTTCTGGAGGCATTACCATCCCTGACTTCAAACTCTATTACAGAGCTACAGTAATGAAAACAGCGTGGTACTGGCATAAAAACAGAGAAGTCGACCAATGGAATCGTATAGAAGACCCGGATTTTAACCCACAAACCTATGAACAACTGATTTTTGATAAAGGAGCTAAAAGTATACAATGGAAGAAAGAAAGCATCTTCAACAAATGGTGCTGGCACAATTGGATGTCAACCTGTAGAAGAATGAAAATAGACCCATATCTATCACCATGCACAAAACTCAAGTCCAAATGGATCAAAGACCTCAATATCAATCTGAACACACTGAACCTGATAGAAGAGAAAATGGGAAGTACCCTACAACATATGGGCACTGGAGATCGCTTCCTATGTATAACCCCAGCAGCACAGACATTAAGGACAACATTGAATAAATGGGACCTCCTGAAACTAAGAAGCTTCTGTAAAGCAAAGGACACTGTCATTAAGACAAAAAGGCAGCCTACTGACTGGGAGAAGATCTTCACCAACCCCGCAACAGACAAAGGTCTGATCTCCAAAATATATAAAGAACTCAAGAAACTAGACTTTAAAAGGATAATTAACCCAATTAAAAAATGGGGCACTGAACTGAACAGAGAATTCTCAACAGAAGAAGTTAAAATGGCCAAAAGATACTTAAGGTCATGCTCAACCTCCTTAGCGATCAGAGAAATGCAAATCAAAACAACTTTGAGATATCATCTTACACCTGTCAGAATGGCTAAAATCAAAAACACCAAGGATAGCCTTTGCTGGAGAGGTTGTGGAGAAAGGGGTACCCTCATCCATTGCTGGTGGGACTGCAAACTTGTGCAACCACTTTGGAAATCAGTGTGGCGGTTTCTCAGAAAAATTGGGATCAACCTACCCCTGGACCCAGCAATACCACTCTTGGGAATATACCCAAGAGATGCCCTATCATATGACAAAAGCATTTGTCCAACTATGTTCATAGCAGCATTATTTGTAATAGCCAGAACCTGGAAGCAACCTAGATGCCCTTCAATGGAAGAATGGATGAAGAAAGTGTGGAATATATACACATTAGAGTACTACTCTGCGGTAAAAAACAATGACTTCTCGAATTTTGCATGCAAATGGATGGAAATAGAAAATACGATCCTTAGTGAGGTAACCCAGACCCAAAAAGAAGAACATGGGATGTACTCACTCATAATTGGTTTCTAGCCATGGATAGGGGCCACTGAGTCTATAATTTGTGATCCTAAAGAAGCTAAACAAGAGGGTAAACCCAAGGGAAAACATATAGATATCCTCCCAGCTATGGGAAATAGTCATGACTGATGGGCAAAAAATTGGAATCTTGGGGGTGGGGTGGGATGGGGATGAGGGGTGATGGGGAGAGAAAAGTGTGAAGGAGAGGATGAGGGGAACTGGGGGAATCGGGGTGAATGGGGATAAAGAAAGGTTGGATAGGGGAGCAGGGAAACTCATACCTTAGGTAAGGGAGCCACCTAAGGGTTGGCAAGAGACTTGAACTTGGAATGGCTACCAGATGCCCAGGGCAATGTCCCCAGTTAGTTCATTGGGGCACCTGAGGATAGGGAACCTGAAATGAACCTATCCTATAATCTTACTGATGAATATCTTGCATATCGCCATAGAACCTTCATCTAGCGATGGATGGAGATAGAGCCAGAGACCCACACTGGAGCACCGGACTGAGCTCCCAAGGTTATAATGAGGAGCAGAAGGAGAGAGAACATGAACAAGGAAGTCAGGACCATGAGGGTGCACCCAACCACTGAGACAGTGGGGCCGATCTATTGGGAGCTCACCAAGGTCAGCTGGACTGCTACTGAAAAAAACATGGGATAAAACCGGACTCTCGGAATGTGGCGGACAATGAGAGCTGACGAGAGGCCAAGGAGAATGGCACAGGAACTTTCATCTGGCGATGGATCGAGAGAGAGACAGAGACCCAATTTGGATCAACCGTCTGAGCTCTTAAGGTCCAAATGAGGAGCAGAAGGAGGGAGAACATGAGCAAGGAAATCAGGACCACGAGGCGTGCACCCACCCACAGTGACAGTGGAACTGATCTATTGGGAGCTCTCCAAGGCCAGCTGGACTGGGACTGAATAAGCATGGGTTGAAACTGGACTCTCTGAACATGGCGGACAATGAAGGCTGATGAGAAGCCAAGGACAATGGCACTAGGTTTCGATCCTAATACATGAACTGGCTTTGTGGGAGCTTAGCCTGTTTTGATGCTCACCTTCCTGGGCCTGGATGGAAGTGGGAGGACCTTGGTCTTCCTGTAGGGCAGGGAATTTGGACTGCTCTTCAGTAGCGAGAGGGAGGGGGAATGGACTGGGGGGAGGAGAAGAGGAGTGGGGATAGGGGAGGGGAGAGGGGGGAGGGGGCAATGTGTGGGAGGAGGGGAGGGAAATGGGAAACGGGGAGCAGTTGGAAATTTTAATTAAAAAAGAATAAAAAAAAATATATAATAAAAAAAAAAAAAAAAAAAGAAAACTTCTGCTTCATAGGGGCTAGAGGAAAGCAAAAGGGATGAGAGAAAGCAGGAGAGTATGTAAATGCCTGAAGGACCCTGGAAAGGAGGGAAAGTGAGGGCGAGAGATTGAGATTTTTCTTTAAAATCACCTCAAGTCAGTCTGAAAAATCAGACGGAGAAGCCTAGTGAGAAATTCGCCATTACAAGTATCCATCTGTTGAATACCCTAATGTCTAGTATTTTTAGAGGATGTTTGAACCTCTAGGGCTTAAACTTGTATTGATCACGATCACGGTGATAGCTCAGATATGGAAGAGATGACACGTTTTGAGAACACTATGCTGTTTTTAGAGGTTCTTTTGTTTGTTTTGTTGAACAATGTAACTAAAGTTTACCATTACTGCATTCATGTGAAGAAAGCTTACTGTTATTGCACTCAAGTCAATTCCAAGGACAAGGAAACAGCCATTAGTTTGTATAGATATCAGCCTCCCCTTTGCACAGCATTTCCTAGTCAGCCTTGAATGAAATCAAGGAACTGTAATAGTAAAAAAGATAATTCAAATACAAAACAATGTCATAAAAACTGAAAAACAGGCACCATAAAGTTCATGCACTTGAGAAAAGTGTTGTTACTTAATAAATATTTGAAGTAATTATCTAGAAACTGTTATTATCCCAATTTCAGACCCGGAATCACAAACCAAAGTACTTTTGAACACACAGTGTATTCAAAACTTGGACCTTTATACCAAATGTAAAAATATGCATTTAGTTTATTCTCCTTTCAAATTTAAATGATTTTTAGCATTTTCATAATTATAAGCTATCTCAATGCTTAATGTGGCATATTCCTCTCTTGTAGTATAAAATGTCATTGGAATCTAATTGTTTTAAACCAGTAATCACAATCAGGAATGAATTGAACAGATTTTGGCTCTACTGAAAGCAGATAAAAATTACCAAATAATATGAATCCAATCAGACTCCAATTCTAGCACATCTCTGTGAACCTGCTTATCACTGTTTAGTGCCTGGAAAAACATTTTTCCAAATAATATGAATCCAATCAGACTCCAATTCTAGCACATCTCTGTGAACCTGCTTATCACTGTTTAGTGCCTGGAAAAACATTTTTCAATGAGTAAGTTCCAGGAACTAAATAAGTAATTCTATAGATATTAATTCATTTAACATCAACCAATATGGAATCACTATTATGCTTTTTTAACATAGTAGGAATATGGAGTTGAATATTGCAAATCCCTTTAAATTTACACAGCCTACTGATAAGGGAAACTATCATTTGCACTTCCCTTTATTTATAATTTTGTATTTACTTATTATGTATGCATATATGTGTGTGTGTCCATGCTTGCCACAGAACCCATATGGAGACTAATAGACAGACTCTGATACTCAATCATGTGGCATCTCAAGACTGAACAACGATCATCAGGCTTGAAAATTAGCATCTTTACCTGTTGAGCCATCTCACTGGCCTGTACCCTGTTTTATTATTGCCTCATATACTTGTGCCTCCACATATAAATCATAGACCCAATGGTGTCATTGATGCTCTCTACAACGTTCAATTACCAAAACATTGCATATGTTATCTATAAAATACTATATATTATTTAATGATGAATATGTAATATATAACATACATATATAATGAGCAAAATATACTATATAATGATAAGTATATGCTACATATTATACAATGCATACTATAACACATTAATGCTTGTGTATAATGTGTAATATCAAGTACAATATACTTCATATGATGATTGTTATATAACATACAATATACTTTATATAATGTATAATACATAATACAACTATATTTCTAATTTATGATAGATATAATATGTCATGCATTATGTATAATACATAATGTTTTCTATGCACTATATTACATACTATCCATTATGTAACATGATATCTTGCAATATTTTATGTGTATTTAACACTATATAATATATAGCATTATATATAATATGTGGATATTGCTCTAGGTTCACAAGAATCTATGATCCAAAGGGCTGAGGCAAGGGATATATCTCATGGAGCAACTAATTGTTTAGAGCACACAGCATGTTCAGAACACATTAGACAGTACTTTTTTCAGTCTACCAAAAGTATCTTAAGGGACAATGAAGCATAAGCAAAATATGCACACCTTATAGCTGAAGATCATAATGGACAAGAAAATGCATGAGGTTCTATCTCAGTGACCTAAGGTGAAAGTTTTGAGTTTAGAGAAAATGGAAAAGGAAATAAAGAGTAAAGAATGGAAGAGGCTAAAATATTAATATGACCATTACATGTCTTAATTTAATGGAATGTTCCCTTGCACACCCTGCATGAACAATCATCTAAAGTAGGCAAGAATTCCCACAGGTGAGAAAACTGTATTTAAGAAAAGTTTTAAAATCATAATTATAGCTGCAATGATACTACAGATTTTCACCTTCTGGAGTCTATGCCCCTTATTTAACAATAACTGGGGATACAAAGGAAGAATATCTGAATATTATAGCTGTTTTTGGAGGCAGCCAGGAAAGGTGACTTAGACAGTACAGAAGAGACCAGAACAGGTGTGGCTCTGCTTGTTAATATGGCAGAGAGGGAGTGTAATTGTGCTGGAGAGGGTGTGTTGTCCATTTGATTCACTGTCACACTTGGAGTGGTTCCATTTCATTGGTTTTATAGCCTTATTGGATCATCTGCCTGTTCAGATGGGGTCATTTCCCTTCTAGTCATTTTTCACCTCCATTGTTAGAATGCTGTTTTCCTCAATACTGTCTCTTACTATTGGGCAAAGTTGACAAAGCTATATTAAATAATCTCTAAACATACAGAATAGGGTCATGGTACTTTGTGCTCAATAAATGTTATTTTTTCATCAATACAGGAGGATACAGTCAGTTAAACTGAGTAATACATAAATTATGTTACGTTTTAAGCTATTCATAATAAACTTTAAAGGTGGCTTGCAATTACTAAATTGTTATTTGGTTGGATAATCTTCCTTAACTACCATATGGATTAGGAGGTCAATCACCAGATTAGAGAAGTAAAAATTGTGGAGACTTTAGGAAGATTGTCAGGATATCACAACAGACTGGCATGACCTTAAAAATCAAAAGTTGCCAAATTCTACTTTCGCCCAATTGTTTTCAAGGACTAAGTATCTGGAAGGATTGATGATGTGGGAGGTGATGTATGCTGTGAATATGTTTTATTGCCTTTGGTTAATAAAGAAGTTGCTTTCAGCCTATGGCTTAACAGAGTAAAGCCAGGCTGAAAGAGATATATATAGAGAGAGTAGGTAGAATCAGGAAGAAGCCATGTAGCTGCCACTGGAGACAGAAACGCTAGAACTTTGCTGGTAAGCCACAGCCACATGGTGATATACAGATTAATAGAAATGGGTTAATTTAAGATGTCAGGGCTTGCTAAGAATATGCTATTTTCATTGGCTAAGTAGTGTTGTAATTAATACAGTTTCTGTGTGAATATTTCATGTCAGAGCATCTGGGAATGAACAAACACCCTACAATGACAGACTGCTATTGAGGGGAAAGCATTAAGCTGCAAAGATTGATTATATAGCATCCCAACAGTAGAAAATGATACAAGAAGTTTCTCTGCTCTAAATTTGTGCTCGCTTATATCACCCATAGCGTCAAAATGGCAAATTCTAGGGTATAACAAAGGGAACTTCAGGTGACTGGAGAGATGGCTCAGAGGAATAGAGCACTGGCTGCTCTTCCAGAGGTCCTGAGTTCAATTCCCAGCAACCACATGGTGGCTCACAACCATCTGTAATAAGATCTGGTGTCCTCTTCTGTACTGCAGGATACATGAAGGAAGAAACCTATATACATAATAAATAAAAATCTTAAAAAAAAAACAAAGGGAACTTCAGAGTGAAGCCACATGGCTGTAATAGAGAAGGTAGAAGCAAATACCAGACACTATATATTGGTAAAAAGTGGCCCAGTCAACCTACAGAACTCACACATTTAAGCTCAGGTACCAAAGCAAAAGTGTACCTACAATCAATGCTCCGGAAAACAGCAATAACTAGCATTAATCTAAGCTTTGCAAGGTACCATGTAACTATTCCTGACCATATTTCATTGAACTACTTGAATGAAATAGGACTACTGCTTGCTGGTCAGAAATCATTAGGAAATCAGAATTTTATACGGTTGTAAGAAAGGACAGTCATCTAGTCTTTCTTTTATATTAGATTATCAAATACCAATTGTAGAGTAATTAGTATGATAATTCATAAAGATGAGCTAGTTTGAACTCTCCTGAGTCACATCTTTGAAAAATTTATTCTCCTCCTTAAGTGGATTGGCAGTGTAAAATGAGGTCTGGTTCAAACTGATGTACCAGCACTCTCTGAATTTTAAAACTCACTCTGCATAGCACCAAAGTAAAGCAAACGTGACACGGAAGCGAATACAGTGTGTTATCTTTCAGAGAGGTTGTTGGCATTGTGTAAAAGTGATCAGAGGATATAGTGTAACAGCTTCAGAAGAAAAATGTAGTCATTAATAATAAGTCATGTGAACATTTGGAAACTAGGTTTGGCTGGAAATGTTCTTTTTCATAACAGTGAGATTGCATAACTAATATTCAGCAGGAAGGCTGAGTATGATAGTACATGCCTTTATCCAGCACTCAGGAGGCAGAGGCAGGAAAATTTCTGTGAATTCAAAGACAATCTGCTCTACATAGTGAGTTCCAAGATAGCTAGGGCTGTATAGTGAGACCTTGACTCAAAATAACAATAGCAGCAAAAGAGAAAAACATGAACAGGAAAGAATAAGAATGAGGGATATAGGCTGGGTGGTGGTGGTGCATGCCTTTAATCCCAGAACTTGGGAGTCAAAGGCAGGTGGATCTCTGTGAGTGCGAGGCCAACCCGGTTTACAAGAGCCAGTTCCAGGACAGGCTCCAAAGCTACAGAGAAACCCTGTCTCGAAAACCCAAAAACAAAAAAAAAGAAGAAGAAGGAGGAGGAGGAGGAGGAGGAGGAGGAGGAGGAGGAGGAGGAGGAGGAGGAGGAGGAGGAGGAGGAGGAGGAGAAGAAGAAGAAGAAGAAGAAGAAGAAGAAGAAGAAGAAGAAGAAGAAGAAGAAGAAGAAGAAGAAGAAGAATGAGGGATAAACCTCAACAGGATAGTAATGGAGAAGGCAGAATAGGCACCATAGGGAAAGAGTACACACACACACACACTTCACCTGACTAGGTAGAGACTTGAAGATTCTGACAGAAGAGACAAAAGTATCAGTATTGTTTACTGTTTTTACAATAAATGTTTGAGTTATTCATGACATAATTTCATGAGCTACATGTTTCCATGATATGCTTCATGTGATTGGCTTTATTGTAGAAATCAGAAAAGGAATATTTGATATCAGGATTGGTCCAAACGCTAAGAATGTCGGCCCCTTTGAACAAAGGAAAAAATATACAGGCAGGTTATATTTGAAGGCTCAGCCAGGATTTCTGAACTAAGGCCATGATCCAGCTGCACTGTTATTAAATAACCTTAGAATCTAGACTTGAACCAAAAGTATATCCTATCTATGATTGCTGTAGAAACAATATGCAAGAACAGTACATGCTTATTCAAGGTTGGTGATGGTGATTATATGAGAAATATCATTTAATAGTCATAATCACATAGGGGGATAGAAGAGACAGAACTCTACAGATGAGACAAAAATTTTAAAGTCCAGGCTGAAATGAAAGGACGTACTAAACCATATCAAAGCATTTAAATATACCAATGCTCTTTTGAAGTTATAGGGACCAAGAATCTCCTATAACATCATAATAATATGGCTCTCATTCTATAAAACAGGACATAGTATTGGTATATCCTCCCAATGCTCAATGTCGTATAATCAATCAGGGTTAGCAACTCCTTCATCTTGTTTATTATGCTGCTTCTTACCTTGATTTCTATATCTGTTTTAGGATCATAAACTTTATTGTATCATCTATTTGTTAACAAAATTTCAGTGTTTTTTTTAATGTATCCTTAAAGTGTTCTAGTTCACTACTCCCATATACTGTCTCTGAATGCTAGACAAATAATAAGTCCATTGTTATTGCATTCTTGTAGTCATACTTTTGAACACATAACTCATTCATGGGATATTTTTTCACCTTTGGAATTAATCAAGTTCCACTAAATGGAACTTAATGTATGCAATATCTATTATTTTTCTTTATATATATGAGCATCCTCTCATCTGTGTCTACACAGCCTTGGCCCTCATTATATTCACAGATTGCCTGAGACAATAACCTCCACAAGGGCGGAGATATCATTTGTCTGGTTCACTGATTTATTGCAGCAAACTATAAATGTCAGACATTATTTAGAGAATAAATAATGCATTTCTGGATTTTAACAATTTTTATTTTATATTGAGATATTTCCCACTGTGCACACACAATTCCACACCCTGAAAAAAATGAAAAAAATCAAAACACTGCCACAACTGTCAGGAAATTAAAACAAATGGAAAGAATAAGCATTGGGATATGATAAATATTATAGACTCACCCATGCAAAAAGCAAACTTTTGGGAAACCCAGGAAAGTTACAAGTAAATTAACATTGAATTAAAATATATGGGAAAGGTCTAGTTTTTTAGACATCAAAAAAACGGTCTCCTGGGTAAATTGCTTGATGACTAGGAAAGTGAACCCTACTTTTTCTTACTTTGACATCTAATCTAACCTTCATAATTAAGCCTCTTAAAAGTTATCTTGTTTGTTTATCCATGCTTTGACTCTCAAAATAATTCCACCAGAGTTACCAACACATAAGTTTTCTTACCTAAGGACCCCACTGATCCCAAATCAAGATGTTCCCATTAGGGGTCCCATTCCTACTCCATTTCCTCTCCCCAGAAAACAGGTTCCTATCTGCTTTTATAGCTGTTTTAGCAACACTTGATGTGTCTTGATTTTGGACATTAGAGTGATCCAAAGGCCCAATGTAATAGAAGAAAACGAGGGCTTAGGAGAGGAAGCAACTTCAAGAACTCATCACAGAAAGTGAAAAACCTAGCCCCAAACAAGAAAATCTCAGTGGCTTTGCTAACCAAATACAGGTGCTCACATATTCATTGTTAGGTGTGTGCATATATCCATGCAGACCATGCACTGTGCATGAGCATAAAAGACCATGCTTCTATGATAAGCATGTGTTCATTAAAACCTGATGTTTTTTTTGTATTTTAAGGTTTATTTTTGTAAATGCTTATATTAATAATAATCACATGCAATAGGTAACAAGGGCCATAGGTAACAAGGGCCAGAATAACAATGAAGAGTATAGTATAAATTGCCCCACTGCTACATGAACTGATTCATGATTGTTTTTTTTCTTTATGACCATACTTGAATCATATTTACTAAGCTCCCCTCTGCCGATGACTCCAAAACTGTTCTCAATGGGTGATTTTGCCTTCTAGCTTTTATAAGTAGTAGACATAAAAACTAATTTCTTAAAAGAAAATTTCTGATACAGTCCTATAGTATCATAACACAATATACTGACTCTAGGTTGACTTAATGTCATTTAACAATAAAGTTTTACATGCTTCTTTATTTTTGATGCTAGCAGAGGATTTTTTCTTAGGAAAATATTTCATCTCTATTGATTTCTATGTAGACATTGGACTGATAGTGTAACAAAAACATTATCAAGAACATTGTTTCACTGGGAGGTGGTGGTACATGCCTTTAATCCCAGAAGATTGCTTCTTTGAGAACTTTCCAAATGTATTTACCTGTATTGGAATCTGCTCCTTCATGGCACCCTACTCATTAGTACTCATCTCTTCCATTTTCTCCAGTTAGATTATGTTTGAATCTTCTATATCCCACGTCTCACAGCGTTTCTACTTTATAAACTACAAATAGGCAAACTATAACTATTAAATCCTGGATGCTACATTAACCTTCAAACTAACAAGCTGAAAGGTTATTCTAATGGGAAACGTTATCACTGCAACAAGATTAAGAGATGTAGTGAGGCTAAACATGGAGATGCAACACTAATGCTGCCCATTAATGGGAAAAGAATGTGGAGGCTATCAAGAACATATATGTTATGTTCCACATGACAGTCAACATAGCTTAGAGGAAACCAAGAGTGAGTGATACTAAGCGAATGTTATCAGAAATATCATTATTTTTCTAAAATTTAAGTTGTATATCAACAGTGCTTTCTCTAAACTCCAGGGAACTCTTGGATATATAACCCAGACAAACGTGAAAAAGATAACACAAATTTGTGTCAACTTTGTGTTAAATTCATCTAGATAAATATACAGACAATAAATTCATATAAATCTCAGAAAGTTGAGAGAAAATTTAAGCCACAATTTAGTGCAGTCAATGGTACTAGTGTTACTGTATTATGCTTTCAATCCAAAGCTTAAGAACCGTTATGATCATTAGAACCCAGTTATTTTTATGACAAGTGCACTTACAGCTACTTGAAAAAATAAGACTCATACATACATTGCTTCATATAAAATATAACTTGATGATGGGAAAGTAGTTTCTACAAGGACAGATACTTACATTGTGGCATCACATCCCAACCTTTCAAAATATTTACCGCCCATAAGACCTCCCAAGTTTCTTTTTTAAGTTCAGTTGAAGATGCTTCACTGTTTTAAGAAGTGATTTTTTAAAGGAGAAAACATTAGCAGCTGATATTGGGCTAAGATTGCCATCAAGAGGTCTATGAATATAGGACAAGAACTAAGTAAAGAGCTGTGACACTTGAAACGAGTTACTCCTAAAGAACAAGTCTAAGAATGCAGGGATAAAGATAACTGCTAAGCTTTTCAATATTCACACCTCTGAGGTAAAGGTAACTGCTTTAGGATCTTGTGGCTTGTCAACTAAGAAAAATACCTTATTAGCTAACTACTAATAAGACATATAATAATAGTTCTGTTGTTCCTTCTATCTATTTTACAATTTTGGTATAAAAGTTGTGTTGTATTGATGTTTAGTGAAGCGATCTATTATATAATGCAAAGGATAAAAATATCTACAAATTACATTATAAAGATGGCAGTTTTCCCATTACCTATTATTTCTAGATTTGTTACCATTGTGGGCATTATTTACTGATAAAAGAAAACCATTTGGATCACTTGCTCTCTTATTCCTTCAAGAAGTATTCACTAGTGACACAAGCATGCATAGCTTTGATTATATGTTAATAAGTAATTGCATTATTTTGGCTAATATATTATATTCACATTCCTCCCTTCCTCCCAACCCACCCACCACCAATTCTTTAGAGTGAATAAGGCCCTCCCATGAGGAGTCAATAAAGCCTGGCACATTAAACTGAGGCAGGACTAAGCCCCTCCACCCTGCATCAAGGCTGAGCAAGGCATCCCACCATGGGGAATGGGCTCCAAAAAGCCAGCTCATGTGCCAGGAACAGATCCTGATCCCACTAGAGCATGTGATCAAACCAGACTCTCGGAATGTGTCGGACAAGGAGGGCTGACTGAGAAGCCAAGGACATTGGCACTGGGTTTTGATCCTACTGCACGTACTGGCTTGGTGGGAGCCTAGGCAGTTTGGATGCTCACCTTACCAGACCTGGATGGAGGTGGGAGGTCCTTGGACTTCCCACAGGGCAGAGAACCCTGATTGCTCTTCGGGCTGATGAGGGAGGGGGACTTGATGAGGGAAGGGGAGGGAAATGGGAGGCGGTGGCGGGGAGGAGGCAGAAATCTTTAATAAATAAATAAATTTTAAATAAATAAATATTTAAAAGTAAACTACAAATACTAAAAGACCAAAATAAGTAAAGGTCAAAAACTAAATATGAACTCTCTGGAGAAAGGACTCTTGATTTCAAAATCAGTCTTGGAGAAAATACTTCACTCTCCTCTGCCCCCATTTCTTCATTTTTAAAATAAGGAAAATAATAAAACTGCCCTCGACATATTGTGACTACAATACATATTATGTATAAATTAGCTTACCTGACATATTGTAATTGATGCATATAATGTTCTGTGTACACGTTATCATAACACTGAGGAGAGGAATGGAACAAAATACAACACATATCCAGTAACCTTCTGCAAATGCTGTTTTGTTTTATATTTTTAAAAATTTACTGAAATAGCAGACTGGAGACATCGACCAGTGGTTATATATGGCTCCTTCTGAGGTCACAAGTTTGGTTCCTAGAACTCACAACAGATAGCTGACAACCACCTTCCAACTCCAGCCCCAGGAAATTTGAGGCCCTTTTCTGGACTCTAAATGCATTTGTGTACACGTGCATGTGCATGTGTGTGTGTGCACATGTGTATGCATGTGTGCGTGAATATGTGAACACGCACAATTTAAAATAAACTAAATATTTTTTAAAACTTACTGAAAGTATTAAATTATTGGACATTTTTATTCCATCTTACTTATCTGCTCCTTTCTGTTTGTGTGCCTCAACTCTTATTACTTGAAGGCCCTTCTCATTCCCAGTTGTATTCTCACATTTTCAATAATTTTACAAAGGTTCCTTTGGTATCTTTTTACTTTCATATTTCCTTTGCTGTAAGTTACACATTAGTTAGGAACCACACTTTATTATTATATTTTCCTTTTACTAACTCCTCTTGGGTCTATAATAAAGTATCAATAGTCGTTTTTCAGCCCCAATTTTTTTTTCCTTCAGCACTAGTAACTTTGTGCTATGGCTCCTCATTTTCATTTAGTTTGCATGCTTGCCATGGAGAAACATGTTTTCTTTTGTTATCAGCAGAAGCCAGGCATTAGTATTCAATATTTACATTATAAAGGAAATTATATATTTTACACCATCATTACTCTGAAAATAAAACAGATCTTAATCCCCTTCCAATTTATAAGGTGATTTCACAGATATAAAATATTTGATGTATATTATTACTCCCGACTGTGGAAAGATTAAAAAACGATTAAATATCACTTGATTAATATAGACTAAATGAACCACCAGTCACCCTGCTTTGTAACTCCTAACATCTATTTTTTTTCATTGTCTATGCTCAGGATCTTGTTGCCAAAGTTCTGTGTTTACAGCATTAATCTGATGACTGCTGCCAAGGCAGAAAACTGGCATAAAAGAAATCAGTATTAGGTTTCCTTGCTTGTGTATGTTTTTGATTTCCTGAAGTTTAACATCTCTGCAGCAGAAAATCATTGCTTACTGTATTCATTTTCTAATTATAATCATTTATATTATGTGTACGAATGAATTTGCACATAAATTTTTAAATGTGTAGAAGGAACTGCTACACATGCCATGAACATTCTGAAAATGTCCTTGTTTTATTTCTATTATAAGACTAAAGTCTGTTCTAAGACTAACCATTTTGAAAATCCCTTCATCAATATATTTTGCTCACTAATTTATTGGTGAGCGTCCTTATATATTTTGGTGGTTGCTTCCCTCCTTTTCTATGTCTATTTGGGTTTTTATCAGCACCTTCTAAATTGGATGTCATTGAAAATAACTTTCATCAAAACCTTTGAGACCTCTTTTTCACAGGTCAGAAGTTGAATCTTGCTTAGATCAGAGTGACTTGCTAGAGTGACAGGTCAAGACACTGGTACTGCACTGAGCAGAATTTATTCTTGCTTTTGAGCTAGAAGGCATAAAGGTCACTATACATTCTCTTGATCAGAATACCCCATGCATAACATTCGGTGGGTAGGTTTTTTTCCTACTTCTCATATTTTACTGAAATCTATCACCGCTAGTTATGAAGGAATAGAAAAAATAATGTCTTCCTGTCTTTCTGTTTTAGCTTCTTTTGTGACAGATTTTGATGATTCATGGAAATGAAATTATTTTCTAAACTTGAAAAATGTATTTACATATAGGGATTTACTATCTTCTCAGCTATTAATACGAAGTGACATTTTTCAAATAATTTGCAATTTGACCTACAGCGTTCTTTACAATAGTAAATCTACAAGCTTAATTATACTGGATATTGAGAAAGATACAGTGTTGGGCACAAGGGTATTGGACTTGTTTGTGAAAAAGATCTTGTGAGATAACTTAAGATGCAGTTTCAGCTTCAGTTTCTTAGGATTACAGACATAAGCCTCTATGCACAGCAAATAATGTCCAGGGTTTAAGTTTCAAGAGTCTGAGTCATTCACTGAGTTTCTTTTTAGCTGAGTGATGAAAATTAAAATGTGAAGGAATCATTTCGTTCATTAAGTGTCCAGTATCATTCTATTTCCTGTATTAAACTTGTCCTTCCAGTTATTCATTCAAATACCCTTGGCATGTCTGGGGAGAAGGCTCAGTCAGTAAAGGGCTTGCCACACAAGAATGAGCACTTGAGTTCAGATCCAGAGCATCCATGTAAAAAGCTAGTGACAGTTACATGCATCTGTAATCCCATTACAGGCAGGTGACATCTGGGGTTTGCTGGCCAGGGAGTCCAGCTGAGTCAGTGAACTCCAGGTTCAGTAAGAGTTGTCTCAAAAAGTAAAGACAAGGAGTTATTGAGCAAGGCACCCAAGTATCAGCCTCTGATCTCCAAACACACATATACATATATGCATGCACAAACACAAACATGCACACATACACACATGCACACACACAATGAAAAGAAAGGAAAAACACACTTTGCAAGATTTCAGCATTAAGTGTATATCATAAAGTAGTAGAATATTCCTAAAATACAACATGACATATATTAAATACATTGTAAAGTTAGTGAATTAAGTGAATTAAATAGCTACAAAATCTTGAGACAAAAATGCTAGTGCATACATAAAATTCCAACACTCGAGAGGATTGCAAATTCAGTATCAACCTGAGCTACATAGTAATCTTGAGGTTACCCTATGTTACATAGCAAGACCTTGTTTTAAAAGAAATTTAAAAGGAAGGGATTAATTTATCTTCACAATGACACACACATACATACACACACATGCATGCACACACACACAAGAAATTGTCCAGCTGTAGCCCATGGGTTAAATACAGCCTACTGTGAGATTTTCTTTTCTTTTTGGAAAAATATAAACCTTATCGAAACATAGTCATTCCTCTGGAACACAGTTTCTATGTGTTGCCTCTGAGGAAACACTTCCCAGATATCATATAAATGACGCAGGTCTCTAATTAATCCCCACCAATTTCTCAGCTCTAGCTGACCAGCATTGATCATCCCAGTAAAGCAGAGGTTTCATTGTAGTAGTTCTGTCTCTTACTAATCACAGCTGATCAGCTTAAGCCTCAGCTAACCAGAACTACAGATCCTCAACTCAAAAGAGCAAAAGACCCCATAAAGTCTTCAAATTTCCCTCTGAAACTTCACAAGCAAGGTCTCCATTGTTTGCACCACTTTCAATAATGTTATCCTCCAAGCTCCTACAGAACAGCTCTCTGAGCTCTCAATACTCAATGGCTTTTCTAGTCCCAAGTTCCAAAGTCCCAAAAACAACATGATGAGGTCTGTCACAGTAATACCCCACTGTTCTCCTTCCAAACTCTGTCCTGGTTAGGGTTTCTATTGCTGTGATGAAACACCATGACCAGACAGGAATTATCATTTAGTAGGGCAGCAATGATGTCAGAGCCAACAGCAACTAGCAGAAGCAGAAGGATCAAAAAGCAAGTTGAGGAGGAAAGGGCTTATTTGTTTTACACTTCCAGATCATAGTTCATCATTGAAGGAAGTCACGACAGGAACTCAAGCAGGGGAGGAACCTGGAGGTAAGGGATAATGCAAAGACCCCTAGAGGAATGCTGCTTACTGGCTTACTCCCCATGTTCAGTATGCTTTTTTACAGGACCCAGGACCACCATCCCAGGGATGACCCTGCCCACAATGGACTGAGCCCACCCCCAATAAATTACTAGTTAAGAAAATGCCCTGCATGCACACCTATAGCCTGTTTTTATGAAGACATTCTCTTAGTTGAGATCCCCTCCTCTCAAATGATTTCATCTTCTGTCAAGTTGACATAATACTAGGCAGCATTCCCATGGATGGGAGAAAGACTTATGAGGCTTCACCTCTCCAGGAGACGGGGAGTAATTTTCCTTAGTGGTGCTGCTGTTGCTGCTGATCATTTGCCTTTGCCTTAGTAAATAAGACCCTACTCATGCACAAGCATCCAACCCTCATGCACAAGCATCCAACCCTGATTAAACTCAGGGTCACAGAAACAGAAGACATGAAAGTAAGAAGGGTTTAATGGGAAAGAAAATGGATGAGAGAGATTAGTACAGGGATAACAAAAATTCATTATATGCACATATAAAATTGTCAAAGAATGAAACAATACTTCATTCAAATTTAGGGAAATCCAAATAATATAGTTTCTTTGGGTCTGAAATCTTGGTGCCATACTGCTGGATGATTCTGAACCAAAACCTTTCATTAAAATGCTGGCTATGTTGGAGGAGGTGTATCACTGAGGGTAGGTTTCTAGGTTCCTCTCTCTCTCTCTCTCTCTCTCTCTCTCTCTCTCTCTCTCTCTCTCTCTCTCTCGCTGTCTCTTCTTTGTGCTTGTGGACCCAGATGTAAGCTCTCAGCTATTGATATGGGACATATCTGCCTACCTCCATGCTCCCTACCATTATGGTCATGGACTTTAACTCTCTGGAACACTGAGCCCCAAGTTAAATGTTTTATTTTATTTTTTTTAAAAATGCAGGCTACGGCTGTAGTCATGGGAAGGCATCACTAGACTGGAGGCCTTGATTCTAGAACTGCTTACTGACATGGCTGCTTTTAGTAGCCTCAAGAAATGGGTCACAGATCCCCCTAAAGCCAATGTTTAAGAATAAGAGTAAGGCAAAAGTCACATGCTTTTTATAACTGAGCCCCAAGATATTAGAGCTGATCATTTCTTGGTATATTGTTGGTACTTATAACTCAATCATATTTAGTGTGGATGCAAAAAAATCACAGAACTATATTGAAAGCTGAATGTCACACTGTAGTTCTCTCTTCGTTTATTCTTTTTTTAAAAGTAGATGTATAGTCAGATGGTGGTGGCACATGCCTTTAATCCAAGCACTCAGGAGGCAAAGACAGGCGGATCTCTGGGAGTTCAAGGCCAGCCTGGTCTACAAGAGCTCGTTCCAGGACAGGCTCTAAAGCTACAGGGAAACCCTGTTTCAAAAAAAAAGTAGATGTATAGATAATCGTCTTTATAAAGCCCATAAAGCACCCAAAGCAAATATTTTTCTTATAACTATTGGCAATTTAGTTTTTCCCCACCTGAAATTTTCTGTCAGCAAATACAGATGAAAGCTGTCAAGAAGATATTTAGTCTCAAACTTGCATGATGTGGACATTTTTATATTTTACTGCCTAAATGCAATTTATTGGGTAGAATGTCCTGGACGTCATGAAGTTTAGGTAATACAAAAATACAAACCATACTATTTTCCAAACTCTAAAAAGTTAAAAAGTTCAAAAGATAATTAGATATTGTAGTATGGAACAAAACCTAATGTAATAGAAACAGATGCTAGTCTGTTTAGTTTACTGCTACATATGAGAAATCATCTAATGTAGAGGTCATATATAATTGGCTGTAATTCTTCTAGTGACAACAACACATACCTACAGGGAAAGCGCCAGCCTTAAGTTTGTTGTCTGTTACTATAAAAAACATCTGAGGCTGGGTAGTTTACAAGGAACAGAAATTTGTACGGCTCTTGGTTCTGGAGAAGTAAAAGAACATGGCACCAGCATCGCCTGGGAAGCTGGTAAAGATCCTGTTGCATCACAGCATAGCAGAGGGCATCACATGGTGAGGCAGGGTCAGTGTGCTCTCTTTGTATTGTAAAGTTGCCAGTGCAACTCTTATACCCTCATCTATCTTAATCAGTCTCCAAAGGCAACACCACCAAATACTTTTGAGTATGATTTTAAAGATTAAGTTTTGCAACGCATGATCTCTGAGGGGACACGTTTGCCTATTAAGAAATTATTTGATCTTTTGGTGATTGAACACACTTTACCTTTGGAGAACTGTCACCCTCATACTTTCTCTTAGCTCTATGAATCTCCACTGCTGATAGTTTTGGCTTTCTTTCTAATATTTGCTCTCTTTCACCTGTACAATTTTGTCTCTTCATGTATTCTGCTATTCTCTGAGATTTCCAAACTACAGCAACACCCTCCAAGACAATTTAAGGCAAAAAGTGTACTGCCAGTAGCTACAACATGTGTGCATTTGATTGTCTGAGCCATAGCAGAGAGTGATGTGCTATTGCATTTCACCTGTGGCTTCATGGAAAGTGACAATACCATAGATAACCCATATGTATGCCAAGAGATTTCCTCCTTAATCTACAACTTCTAATTTACCAAACCAGCATAATCCACATCAACAATCTATAATCATTTGTTCTTCTACCCATAGATTAGTGCAGTCTTCACCCCTCATCAAAGAAATTTCTCTTTGCAACAGACAGAGACCACTACAGAAAACCACAAGTCAAAATAAGTTGTGAAACCCTGTCTGCATGGATATATTCACAAAACAACCCCACATTTAAGGCTCAGGGAACATTGTGAAAGAGCAAGAGGATCATGGAGTATAGTGTGCAATTGTGTCTCCTAGTAACATCAGAAGCTACACCTACAAGGTCGCACCAATATAACTGCCTAAACATGGGCTGAACAAGGATGACACCAACAGACACGCTAAACTGGATGGGGAATTGGCCACAAGGCCTTAGTCCTATGCAAAGAGCTATTGGTAACTGACGAAAGCTGGGAGGAAGAGAGGTGGTCTTTCTCAGGACAAACACACCAGTTATTTGTCCAGTGCCAAATGGTCATCCCTGAAGACATATATAGAAGGAATATTCTATGGACAGAGAAGGTTATATTTAGAGAATTTGGAGGGATGAAAGGGAAGGGGGGAAATGTTGTAGTTATATCACAATCTCAAAGAAAAAACACCCACATTCCTGTCTTTTTGCCTGATGCATTTTCTGCTGACAGCTGAAAAACCTTGCAGGTTCAGGATGCCTTCTACTGAGAAGGAATAGAAGTTAGGGGATAAACATTCCAACTTCTCCAAAAAACTAAGCAGAACATTTCAGTGACTTCAAACAACCAAGGCTGATTTCTTACTTCAAGGTTGCTACAGGTTCAGGAAATGGCACAAAATTCTGCATGACACATAGCACAGTGTGTCTCCACTAATCCCCAGGGTGTGTGAGATAAATATACAGGCCTGATGCAGTAAGCAGCACTTATATGCTTCCATGATGTGATGGATATCACTATTGTCCACTTTATTAGCGAAGCCATGTCTGTGATAACACTTAGCTTCAAGAGAGCAGGATATAAAATCACCTTGTGTTCTCCATAGAGAAGAGAAACTGTATACATGGGAAGAGGAACAAAGGCAACTGCGCATGTCCCATGCCTTCCTGTAAACTTTCTCTTTCTCTCAGTGTGCTCCTGAGATCGATCCATGCTAATAAATGCTGATTTATTCTCATTGTTGCCATTTTTCTTACTGAAGGTGTTTTAGGTTATTTCTAGTTTCTATCATAACTAATAATATTGCTGTGATCATTTGGAAAATATAATTCAGATTTTCTCTAGACTGTTGTTCTATGTTCAATCAAATGGTATTTCATGAGGACGTCCAGGCTGAGATAATGAGAAGGGCCAAGAGAATGTCTGAACCATTTGGTACACAGCCTATCATACAAAACCCCAAACTGTATGGGAATGAAAGCCAACACCACAAATGCTGTCTATTTATGTTTGTTCTAAAGAAACAAAACGCTATTCTTTTCAGAGTGCGTTAGTTTCTCAATTGCACATAGCAGAACAAAATACCAAGGTTGTCGACAATGCATCATGCAGTTAACAAATGCCAAAATCAGATATTCTGGTAATTTTCTGCATTCTATTCAAACTCTACTGAAAATTATGAGAGCAATTGAAACTTAATATTACTAATGGAAGACACACCTTCAAGGCCTTCTGCAAATGTCAAGATGAGTGAAATATTTGACAAGATAAAGAAGATGAATCAACCACAATGATCTCCATTGAGAATGAAAAACATCTGGTGAGAATACCATAAAGTGCTCCCCGAGAACAAACTGTTCTATTGGGAAACTGATGCAATGCAAGGCTAAAAATCTTACTCCAAAATTGAGGACAAAAGATCAGTAAAAGTTCAACTGAATGAGACTAACTTTGTAACTTAGTAAGGACTGGGATTGTGCAGTAGTGGGCTGCTTGCCTAATATGTATGAAACCCTCAGTTTGATTCCCAGCACCCAAAAGTAAATACTATAGATATGGTATCGTGTGCACATATAAAAAGCTTAGTCTTTAACACATGCAGGAAATTTCAGTTAGGCCAAATAATCTGCTACGTACTGAATGTTTAATAAAATGTTATAGTCTAGTCCCCAGTGTGATGATATTTGGTTGTTGAGTCCCTGTGGTAGGTGATAGGAGTTTGAAGAAGTGGGAGGAAGCAAGGCAGAATCAGAGAGGGAGCCGCTATGGAGCTGTCAGAGACAGACATGTCAAATCTTTCCTAGTAAGCTACTGCCATGTGGCGATATATAGATTAGTAGAAATGGGTTAAATCAAGATGTGAGAGTTAACCAATAAGAAGCTAGAGATAATGGGCCAAGCAGTGATCAATTTCTGTGTGGTTATTTCGGGGCTAAGCTAGCCTGGCAGCCAGGATGAACAAGCGGGTCCTTCCCACATGCAACAAAGTGAGCCATTCGTGAAGTCATAAATGTATGTAGAAAGAGAAGTACAAAATATTTCTACGCCAGAAACAGTTACCTGCAAATCCAACCACAATATCCATCCATCTTGACCATGAACTAGGAACTAGGGAAAAAAAAGTGTTATTTAAGCCACTGGAACTTGAGTATGCTTGAGTATGGGCAGCTGTATGCTGTCATGTGGGTTCTGGGAACCAAGCCCAGAACCCCTGCAAAAGCAGTAGGTTCTCTTATTCAGTGGTCACGCCATCTCTCTAGCCCTCTGTGGTACTTTATCATAGATGCCTGAATTATGATTCTGCTATTGTGCATATTTGCTTTTTTAGATCACAGTTCATTACTGATCAGATAACAAATTTAAGTCACGAAAACTCATTTCTTTCATATGTTGTACAAAGTAAAAGATAATTTACCTTACCATAGATTTTACAGTCAGCTGAGGGATCTATATATCTCATTAGAGAAAAGCCTGGCAGGCAATAGAATTCATTACTTTCAAGGAACAATGTATTTGTGGCCATCATTTAACAAGAATAAAAACACAGACAGATAAAAGGAAAAATACACTATAACTTTTTATTTTGTTGAAAGAGCCTTCCTTAATATTCATGGAATTTGTACAAATACATACAAAGTCCCACATATCAGATGACTTTTTAACAACCTAGAAATCAAGGTTTGAATTTAAAATTCTGGAAATCAAGTACCACAAAAATACTTAAGTATCCATGTTTATTGGTGCTATAATAGTAATAGTCATAATAGTTAGGAAATGAAAAGAGGATAGAGTTCCAAAACTGATAAAATATAGTACATATATATATATGTGAATTTTATTTATTCATGAAAAGAAAATTGCAACATTTGCTGGAAATTACAATAAGCCAAGTATCCTAGACTCAAAAGAAAAAGTACAAATACCACATAATTTCTTTCATTTATAGATAATATATTTTAAGTTGAGAACAGCAATAAAGATAATGGGACTATATGGAAACAGGAGGGAGGTTGGTGTGTGGAGAAAGAAAGTCAACAGCAAGGGGAAGGGGCAAGGATCAGACACAACCAAGTATGTAAGAAAATGGCATAATGAAGATGTTGGAGAGATGAATTGGGGAACAAGTGTGCTTGCTACCAAATCATGAGTACTGGGAGGTAAGATTATTGCACCTGTATAATAAGCCAATGTCTGTAACTCCAGCTCTGTGGATCTGATGTCCTCTTCAGATCTGGATGCACATAGGTGGTACATGCACACAGGTGTACACAGAAATATATATACACACACACTAAATAAATAAATCAAAAGTAAGTAAATTTTTTAAAAAGAGGAAATGGCAAAATGAAAGCCATTTTTTATATGTCACTGTTTAAAAACTAATAAAAATTTCAGGAGTCTGATGTTCTGAGTAAGAACATGGCCATATGAGTAAAGTATGCGGCCTGTAGTCTAATCCCTTCTCTTCCTCAGATTCTCTGCACTCAACACATTAAATTTATAGACACACAGGCATTTTAATTTGAACATTTCAACTGTGCCCCAAACTTCCATAAGAGTAATGGTCAGACCACATCTTAGACCTACTGAGTGTATCTTGGCATTAGCATATGATATTAAAAGGATTGACTTGGAGAGGACCAAAACGGCCCTTAATACAATATTGAATTCTTTGTATAAACATGCTAGGTTAGTAGTTAACCAGAGTGTGGTATATAAGGGCGAGTACAGTATCTGAGTAGGTACATCCCTTTGAACCCACAGATTTTCTTTTCATGAGACAAGTTCAGTCTGAAAGAGGGCAAGAGCGGAGCATTCTACATTGTGGTATTTAAAAGAACGTGGCTGTCAGCCGGGCCGTGGTGGCACATGCCTTTAATCCCAGCACTCGGGAGGCAGAGGCAGGTGGATCTCTGTGAATTCGAGGCCAGCCTGGTCTACAAGAGCTAGTTCCAGGACGGGAACCAAAAACTTCAGAGAAACCCTGTCTCAAAAATAAAAAAAAAAAAAAAAAGAAACGGTGAGAGAAGACTTGTGAGAGAGTTACTCAGAGACAAAGATGGATTTTATTAAAGTTTTAGAAAAATGTGATTGCCCTGGATAGTAGCATTTTTTTTCTAATACCACGAGCTTCTTGTATTTCTTCTGTTTCATTAATTCATTTCACTTATAATGAAGTACTCAAATACATACTAGGCTTTATGTTGTATCTTACTTAGACGAAGACAAATAGAGTATCACCATAGGAGTTCTTAGCCCTCAGTAACTTTGTAACCTTCTTGAGAAAATGACATTTAATGCAACAGCAATGCAACACAATGAGGGGATTTGTGCTCATACCCTGAAACCCACAAGGCTTGAGCAGTAAAGTAGAGAGATCTAATGTGAAGTTTCCAGGAAAAGACTCTTCAATTCTAGCACAATCCTATCAGAATCAATAAACTTTTGTGGTTTCTAACGCTATACCACTGTTTCTCAAGAGCAGTTTCTCAAGGCATCTTTGCTATTTTGACCCCCCAACTCATATATATTAATATAAATCAGAAAATCTATGCAGATAAAGATAAAACTGAGTGTCAGGAATTCAGTGTATTTATAACTGTGCTCAGCTTCCTCAAATATTATTAATGTATATGGACAGAGTCATGTAATAGCCATATATACAGTCCATATCATCTGTAGGTTTACATCTGAAAAATGAGAGATATTCAAAAACAAAAAGAATGGAACTTTCTCATTTACAGCAACAGAGATAAAAACTGAAAGTCATTATTTTAAGTGAAAAAGAAAGGGCACAAAAGATAAATATGACATGTTCCCATTCAAATGTTGAAGCTCAAAGCATTGGTTTCATAGAAATAGAGAACGGAAGTTACTAGAGACTAGGGTAGTTATCGGGGGAGAGGAATAGAAGGAATTCAATAACAAGCACCAAGGTAGGAATGAGCTCCAATGTTTTACAACACAACAAGGTGCCTACAGTACCCAGTAATTTGTTACATATTTTATAAAGTAACTAAAAAAAGCAGATTTTGAAGATTTTCAACCCAAAGAAATTACGTTTAAGGCACAAGATACGCTAATTACTCTGATATCATTTTCACACATTAATTGCAGGTATTGAATTTTTCGCTGTCTTGAATTTTATTATACCTTAATAATAAAGTAGGGATATTAACATTGGAATGTACATGACATCAGCTGTGCCAGAACATTTAGAGAGACATTCACAAAGAAGGCGGCAGCAGCAGATGTGCAGGTCCTTTTGTCACTCAATCCAGAGCAGCCTGCAGAGATCTAAAAGGATCATCAGCCTCTGTCTTGGAGTAATAAGGAGAAGAGAGTATAATTTTAATCTGACTTTCCAAAACCTTGTGTCCAGCTCTGTCCTGTCAATTCATCAATACTTGGGAGCAGCATTGAGTTCTTCACTGGATGGATCAAGAAACTGGGATCTAATGCTTGTATTTACAGCTAAATGACACAGCACACCAGCAATAAGATTCAGCTCCTTAACCATGGATTTGTGGATGCAATGAACACTCTCCTTACATGACTGCTGTAGCTTGGGTACAATCTAAGCAAGCCTTCTAAATTGACTCTCACATACTCCGTAACAAAAATAATTTTCAGAGATTTACAGAACATCTACTTTCTTGGAAGTCAATTTGTTGTTAATTAACTAATCCTTACCTTAAGGAAGCTTATTTAGGTAAAAACGACACTGAGTAAACAATTTGGAATTTAAGAAAAATGATTGATACATTCTAATAGAGGCAAAATGGGAGTCAGCTATAGCATATTTAATCAATTACTGCAATTATTTATACTTTATTATCTGTGTCCTTTCTTCCGTGACTTTGTAGTTTCCTAAACCGAGAGTGATTTCCTGCCATCTAATTCTTGGTTCAGCTACAATGTTTTGTTTTGACATTAGCATGTAAACAGAAGTGACAGGAGCAGATACTTGGAAATGTTTCTGCAAAGTGGTTGTGGTCTCATAAATCTCTGTTATTGTTAAAACAAAGAAGGGCTTCTCCACTGATTCAAGTACTGCTTTAGACACATGGATCAGAGCCTCCTATTCAAATTGACTTGGGATTGTTCACAGTCCAGGCTTTGGCAGAGATATGTAAGTGACCCCAGTACAAACCTTCTCAGATCAGTCACCCTCCAATATGAATGGCAAATTCAAAAGCAAAAGGATTTCAGTCTTAAGCACTGAGTTCTGGTGTGACTTGTAACATATCAATAATTGATACAGGGTTCAAAACCACCTGGAGGAAATATTTTCATACTGATAATGGAAAGAGATGACATTGAAGTACATTTAAGTACAAAAGGGTAATTTTGTCAATGTCATGAGTTCATTTAAGTAAAGGCTACCCCAAAGGTGACTGGAGCCTTTCAAATGATGAAAACATATCAGAGAAAATAAAACAAGTGTTATTAGACAAGGTTCGAAAGCTATCCATGGTTACATGGACTTTTATGACACTATTATATCCATGAAAGCAGTCTTTATTTTGCCTTTACTAAATCTTCTTTAAAGGTAGTAAGAGGGGGCTGGAGAGATGGCTCAGAGGTTAAGAGCACTGACTGCTCTTCCAGAGGTCCTGAGTTGAATTCTCAGCAACCACATGGTGGCTCACAGCCATCTGTAATGAGGTCTGGTGCCCTCCTCTGGTGTGCGGGCATACATCGAGGCAGAATGTTGTATACATTAAAAAAAAAAGACTAAAGGTAGTAAGAACCTTCATTCTATATTGTAAAAGAATATTTCCTTGTCTTCCATAGAGGTGCATAACCAAGATGATAGTATTAAGATGATTTATAAGCAAACGAAATTGGAAAAAGACCAAATACACTTATATTTCCATATCACTCCAATTTCCATAAAAATTTAACACAAGCTTACTTCTCTTAGTATATATTAGGTAGTATTTTCTTAAGATGGAAGAAACAAATCTAATGATTATAACTCTACTTTGGAGGAAAATTGGTTTATTATTCAGTATACTATCAGCTTCTGGGATTAATCTAACAATTTTTAGGTGTAGCACATAAAAGATCTTCCTTTGCTTATCAATAACTTCTTTGTATTTGTGGAGAGAGACTTTATCTTACTACTTCTGCTATGCCATAGAATCAGAAGAATGCAGATAGATATTAAAAATCAAGTCAAATTAGGTCAACTAGTCCTGGTTGTTCAATGAAATGAACTAGAAATGAAATGAGTTCACAATCCTATTATGTAATGTAGCTAGATTCAGCAAGTATTCAAGAAAAAAACAAATTCAAAACACTTAAAAGGCATTATCCAGGTGACAAAGACAGCCTACAACTGATACCAAAATACAGCTTCCCTGATTAGTATACTATAATCTGCCTGCCATATAAGTTACTGTCATTACACTGGCCGCCTTAGTTCAAAATTGAAGCATTGTATACAGGGGTGATTATGAAATGTTTGATGAATGAATTGAAAGCAAAAGTTGTCTTTAGTCCTTTTGCTTGTCTAGGCGTTTCCTAGATTGTTCTGCTTGTCTTGATTGACACTCATTAATATATACCTTGTGTCTTCCTGACAATTTCCTGAACCCAAATCTCCAAACAGTAAACTGTTATTAGATACTTGCTTGTATTACGTCCTTACAGAAAATTGAAAATTTTAGGATTTTTGCATTAATTTAAAAACGAATAATAGCAAAAGAGACAGAAAATTTCATGACTTACAAACCTAGCATGTGGGGGCTCTGGAATTTTGCCTCAGATTTATCTGACTCTTAAAGGTGAGGGTCACATTGCTGGGCCCTCCTCCCTCTACAGAATAACACTTCTTTAGATGGTGACTAAGTATTAATCTTCTCCCAATCACTCATATCAAAATTAATGTCCTTCAGATGAGATTTTCATCTCTTGATTTAGAAACATGGGGATTTCCTTATATTATAAAATACTGGTCTCATGAAGCAGAACTAGGAAGAGTATTTTAATAAGATAAATGACTGACAAGTCATACAATACATGACTTTCCCAAGGTCATTAAACTTCAAGCTTTTTCCTTTTCAATTTCTCCTAACACCCATCTCTGTCATAGCTTTGATTCCCATAAAGCGGTTATATTTCTTGTCTTCCAGAAATAGAATCACACAAATGAACAGAGGATACCAACTAGCAAGAATCACGAACAGAATTTGCAATGAGGTTGGCTCTCATAATGGTGTTAGATTTCATTAAACACCAAATAACCTGACATTCCCTTTCAAGATCTGGAAATAAACAATAAAACAAAATCTAAAACTTCACAGGTATGTCTTTAAACCAGCAGCTTCCCTTTCTTATTTTTGTATCATACATAAAACATCTAACGCTTTAGTACTGAAATTCAGCTCCCAAGTATTTATGCTTTTTGGAAGTATTAGTCACACAAGTCTGTGGGTATGATGCAAATAAGTAGTAGTTCCTAAAGCAAATTTTCCCACCTCTTCTTGTAGCTATGGGGTAGAGAGAAGCAAGCACTGTGGTAATTGGAACAAGAGAGCAAGACACAGGAAGAAACGTTGGATCTTGTCCACAAACCATCCCCTTATGTGAAAATGCCACCCCCTGACAAAAGACAGAGTGCTGCTTCACAAACTTCTGAAAACCAAAGCTTTTGAGCTACTATTGCTTCAAGGTTCACTATTCTGTCAGAGGTGACAGTACCTTAATTTGTCACTGTCAAGCGGGCCAATTTTTTTAAGGTCTGATTATTGTTGTTCTCCTTGACTGTCTCTAGACACAGCAGATTACCAATACAGAAAGCATGCTAGAGGTCAACTTGAGTGACATCGAACAGAGCTTATTACTGTGCTAACTGTTCTGGCAGGAGTGATGTGATTCAGGTAAGGGTATTTGAGAGGGCACAGATAGTCCGAAGGTTGCTGTGATTTTTGCTGTGATCCCTTCAGGAGAGGATGCTAATGAGCAGGTATCTGTTTCTCTGACACTCAACATTGACTGTGACACACTAATTAATAATACATGAAACACTCCATCCTCCTTCCCAGTGCACAGATCATTCTCCCGGTCTACAGAGAGATGAACTATGAGCACAAAGAATTTTCCTCCATAAACATTCATTGAGGTTTCCTACATGGGAAGAGCAAAGAATTACTGTAGAAAATTCCACTCCAGGTTTTGGAGGTGCTTTACCTACATCTAATTCAACAGATTTTGGATTAGCTAGTAGGCAAATAGAGAGAAAAGCTTAGGCTCCAAAGCTCTTTCTGTCATGCGTATCCCGCCTCCCCCCCCCCCCCAAAGTTAATGTTTGAATTTAATTCTTTCTCTGAACAATAATACTCGGATGGAATGTTTGTATTGTTTCCCAAAAGACTATGAGGAAAATAAATAAGGCTTAACTCTAACACATGATGTTAACAGTATACAGTTTAAAGTTGACAGAAGCCAAAATTTACAATGCTATTTAAAAATGATAGGACGGTTAGTTATAAACTTTTCCTAAACTTTTATAACAACTCTCTTCCAAGGGTCCTTGTTATAGGATTAACTCACAGTTGGAAAGTATGCAACAACAAGACATTTTGCACTTAGATAACAGCAGCAGAATAAACAAAATGGTTATGTCACTATGCAAAGAGGGAGGTTCTCTGCTTCGATTCTCCCTTGAAGGGAAATAAACAGTCTGAAAAATAGTTTCAGGATATCTTAAATCCACAGGAATATGTTATTACTCACATAAGGGTAAAAGTCAGATTTTGGTGTGATTAGCACGTGCTTTTAGAGTTAATACAAGTTAATGCTACACTTGGTATCTTCTTTTTTTAACTACAAAGTTCTTCAAAGACACTGCAATCTTTTTCAGTCTCCACACTTTTATTCAAATCAACTCATAAGAATAGACTTTTTTTTAAGATTCATTTTTGTTCTAGTCTGCTCCAAGGCATTCTTTTAAAAAAAATCTCTTAAACTATCATGTTTCTTAACATGAATCTTTGCTGTTTGTCTTCTTATCCCCTTAGTGTGCCCTCCACCCCTCCCCTCCCTTGTTCTCATGACTATAGAATGATACACAGACCCATTCTACATTCAACACAGCACTGAATCAAACTGAGTTGCCCACTAGAATCACCTAGGAATATTTAAAAATCCCCAAGCGACTTGGTTGCAACTTCATCCCTGGTAAATCAGAATTTCTACAGTAGGACCCAAGCATGGAATCTTTCCTTACTTTGTCAGTTAATTTTATATTTTACACACTATTAAAGACATAAATCTTTGAAATTTATATACCTGTGCAACCTACCTTTTCACAATACAGAAAATTCCTACCGGCCTAGAAGTTCTTTCAAGTTCCTTTATGATCAGTCCTCAACCCCACAAGGTAGTTACTGCATGAAGTTTTAATCATCAAGGATTATTTTAGTTTGCTCCAAACCATCACATGAATGAAAACACATTACGCATATATGTGTGCTTCTCAATTCATAATTGCATCACAGATCCCGTGGGGATTTTTAAAAATACAGTTTCTAACGCATAAATCTGGGGTAGAGCCTAAGATTTTTTTTTCATTTTTGACAGTTTCCCACATGATGTTAAAGATGATTATCTGGAAATATGTTGAGTGACAGGGTCTCCATTAGGTTAGAGAGTAGCAGGAAAGAGTCCTTATAAGCATGATTCTTATGTCAGCAGGTATCAGATGCAAACAGATTCTTCATTAGTGTTGAGACTTTGCATCCACTTCCCTTTCTCAGTGCAGAATTCCACCAGACCTTCAAAGAAGAAGCCAATACTCAAGTTATTCTGCAAAAGAGAAACAAAAGGAACATTTCCTAACTCTCTTTACAAAGCCACTATTATCCTGGAATTAAAACTACGTAAAGGCTCCACCAGGAAACTTCTACAGCTGATAAACACTTTCAGAGAAGTCATTCTCCTAATATTATATCGTAGTGTAATCACTATGTTGCCAGTTATCAAGCTCTTCTGGACATTGTCTAGGGAAAGTAGTAAGTCTGATGGATCTTTTCTTTATGAAACTAATGAATAAAACATTATGAAAAGTGATATAAAATAAACTTTCTCCCAAATATAAGCTATCAAAAATAATGCAATATAAGGACTTCCCACTTGCTTCTGTTAACATAAATTTATAAGAGCCTATTTATATCCAATGACTACAAAAACTGAAATCGAGCCCTTATTCTAAGCCTCTGTTTCTTATAGGTAGTGAACCTAAATTGGTCTCAAAATAATATAATGCCAGCATTTGAAAATAATTCAATAAATAAATACTAACCAAAAAGTTTTATTTGCAAAGACTATGTTTTTAGCAGGCATGATAGGCTCACTTGCCTTATCATGAGATAAGTGAAAATAATCTAGACATACCTATCAGTTTCTATGGTCCGGTCTTTCTCTTAAAGGAAAGAGACTAGACTACAGCCCCACCAGGCTTCCTTGGAAAACCCAGCAGGAACCCTTATACAGAACTCAGATATCATGAATCATCTTCATACATGTAAAAATAAGTCAGTGAGCCAATATCTGACAATCATATTTATACTTTAAACATTATTGTTCTGATTTTATTATTAATAAGTACTGTCATAATTTGATTCTGCTATGGCTGTCTGAAAATGTAACTTAGAAGTGGTCTGTTTTCCTAGCATGAACATGGGACTGGGTTTGACCCTCAGCATTGCAGAACAAATTCTCATTTATTTTACAGCAATAATATCAGGTTAACCATTTGCTCCCCTATGTTCACAGCAGCACTATTTGTAATAGCCAGAACCTGGAAACAACCTAGATGTCCCTTAACTAAAGAATGGATAAAGAAAATGTGGTACATTTACAAAAACCCTTCCTCCCAACCCACCCACCACCAATTCTTTAGAGGGAGTAAGGCCCTCCCATGAGGAGTCAGTAAAGCCTGGCACATTAAACTGAGGCAGGACTAAGCCCCCCACCCTGCATCAAGGCTGAGCAAGGCATCCCACCATGGGGAATGGGCTCCAAAAAGCCAGCTCATGTGCCAGGAACAGATCCTGATCCCACTGGAGCATGTGATCAAACCAGACTCTCAGAATGTGTCGGACAAGGAGGGCTGACTGAGAAGCCAAGGACAATGGCACTGGGTTTTGATCCTACAGCATATACTGGCTTCGTGGGAGCCTAGTCTGTTTGGATGCTCACTTTCCTAGACCTGGATGGAGGGGGTAGGACCTTGGACTTCCCACAGGGCAGGGAACCCTGACTGCTCTTTGAACTGGAGAGGGAGGGGAAGGGAAATGGGAGGAGGGGAGGAGGTGAAAATTTTTAAGTAAAAATAAAAAAATAATAAAAAGAAAAACAGAAAATAAACCACTACAAATTTTTCTTTAAAAAAAAAAGTCTATATAGCATCTTCTTGACTGATGAGTAATATGGGAGGGACCAGCTCACTGTGGGTGGAAGTCCTAGGTTCTATAGGAAAGTAAGCTGAGCATGTCATGGAGAGCAAGACAGTAATTCTCCATGGCTTCTACATCAATTTCTTCCTCCAGGTCCCTACCCTATTTGAGTTCCTGCCCTAACTTCCCTTAGTGATAAGAGTGTGATGTGGTTGGATGCTAAGGTGAAATAAACCCCCTTCTCCCTAAGTTTCTTTTGGCCATGGTGTTTTACCTCAGGAATAGATACCTTAACTAAGAAAGATTATTTTCCCAAAGGAGTGAGGTGATAGGATTGGGAGGTGCATGTGGTCTTTGTTCCAGACTTGCCTTTTTAAAAAGCAATATCTTATAAATATGTAATTTAAGCAAACATTTTTGCTTTCATTTACCTACAGCCTATCTTTTGGTTAGGAAAGCAGCTGACAGAAACCTCTTTTTTGAGATAGAATACAGTGACCAGAGTTAATAAAATTTGCATTTCTGGAAGTGTGAGAATAGATGAGGTGTTCTTACAAAAAAATTATACCTATATAAGGCATTATACATGGTAATTCGCCTCATTTAGCTGTTCTACAATGCATGTATGTTTCAAAATGAAAGTTACACATACATCTGTCAATTTTAAAATTGTGTTAAGGAAAACCTTTTTCACCTGTTGGAAATTCAGCTATAACAACAAAGACTACAACTACTTCTACTACAAAAATTGGTTATTGAACACCTGGGAACCCCTCTAGAGTCAAATCTCTTGCCAATCCTAAAATGGCTCCCTTAATTAAGATATCTACTTCCCTGCTCCCATATCCACCCTTCCTCCATCCCAACCATCCCATTACCCCAAGCTCTTCCCATCCTCCCCTTCTCCCTTTTCTCCCCATCTCCCCTTACCCCCACCCCACCCCCGTGCTCCCCACTTTTACCCGACAATCTTATCTACTTCCAATATCCAGGAGGATAACTATATGTTTTTTGGGGGAGGGGTTCACATTCTTATTTAGCTTCTCTAGGATCACAAATTAGGCTCAATGTCCTTTATTTATGGCTAGAATTCACTTATGAGTGAGTACATACCATATTCATATTTTTGGGTCTGGGTTAACTTACTCAGTAAAGTGTTTTCTATTTCCATCCATTTGCATGCAAAATTCAAGATGTCATTGTTTTCAACCACTGAGTAAAATTCTAAAGTGTATATGTGCCACACCTTCTTTATCCATTCTTCTATTAAGGGGCACCTAGGTTGTTTCCAGGTTCTGGCAAGGAGATGTCCCTAGCTTGTTCCTTGGGCAGCAGAGGAGAGGGTGCCTGAACTGGCCTTATCCTATAGTCACACTGATGAATATCTTGCATATCACCATAGAACCTTCATCTGGTAATGGATGTAGATAGAGACAGAGAACCACATTGGAGCACTGGACTGAGCTCCCAAGGTCCAAGTGAGGAGCAGAAGAAGGGAAACATGAGCAAGGAAGTCAGGACCACGAGGGGTGCGTCAACCCACTGAGATGGTGGGGCTGATCTATTGGGAGCTCACCAAGGCCAGCTGGACTGGGACTGAATAAGCATGGGATAAAACCGGACTCTCTGAATATGGCAGACAATGAGGGCTGATGAGAAGCCAAGGACAATGGCACTGGGTTTTGATTCTACTGCATGCACTGGCTTTGTGGGAGCCTAGCCTGTTTGGATGCTCACCTTCCTAGACCTGGATCGATGGGGGAGAACCTTGGACTTCCCACAGGACAGGGAACCCTGACTGCTCTTAGGACTGGAGAGGGAGGGGGAATGGGAGGAGGACAAGGGAAATGGGAGGAGAGGAGGTGGAAATTTTTAATAATAATAATAAGTTGGTTATTGACGAATGAAAAAAATAATCATGAAAGAAAACTTAAAGCAGCTAGCTAGATCAGTGGTTCTCAACCCTCCTAATACTATGACCCTTTAATAGAGTTCCTCATATTGTGGTGTCCCCCAACCATAAAATTATGTCTGTTGCTGCTTCATAACTATAATTTTGATACTGTTATGAATTGTAATGTCAATATTTTGGGAGATAAAGTTTTGTCAAAGAGGTCATGACCCACAGGTTGAGAAGCACTGATCTATGTGGTAATGAGACATCTTCAAAGCATTCAGATTAGTCAGACATTTCAAAAAGGAATCTATAAAATCACAAATAGTACTAAGCAAAGGGGAAGTACTAAATTTGATTAAAATATAAGAAGTATTCTTAGGGCCTGGATGCAGCTCAGTGACAGGATGGATGGTTAGCATGTGCTTGGCTCTGGATTCATTTCCCAGTATGAAGAAAAATAAATGTTTGGAATATATCAGGAGAAGGAGAAAGAAGGCAATGAAATGGAAGAAGGTAAGGAAAAGGATGATGAGGAGGAAGAGAACAAGGACGATGATGTGGAAGAGTAGTCATGTAAAGACGGTATATGGGAAGCTCAATGGCCTGTGTTATGGTCACAGCACTGAAGAAAAAGATAAAATAAGGAGAATAATTCAAAGTTTTTATAACCATCAAAGGACTAATACATGGAACATAGCAAAGGCTTAATTAAATCACAAATCCTAAGAGCACAAAAGGTCTGAAAACTAAAGTAGAAGAAAAACTACTGACTAAAGACAATATATAACTTTTGATGAAAATTATATTTATACATTCATATATCATATGTGAATATATATATTTATATACAAAAATTTCAACTCTTCAGAGACACTTCAAAAAACATGAAATCCAAATGACAAACTTAAGATGTCCAGATTATTTACTAATTACAAAGTGTAAAATCAAAAACTCCACACAATTAAATATTCAGTAAACAAATGAAACTTAACAATTTAATGTTATAAAGGTTGGGAAAGGAAAGGGAGCATGAAGACATAACTCATCAATAATGAGTATATAAACTTCAAAGAAAACCACATAGGAAAGTGATTCACCATTACCTAGTGTACTAGTTACTCTTCTGTTGCTATGATAAAATTTCATGACCAAAACCAAATTATAGCAGAGAGATTATTTTTGCTTATGATGAGAGAGAGAAAGAAAGAGAGAGAGAAACGGTGGTAAGTACGGCAACAGGTGACTGGAACAGTGCAGGAGGCAGAAAGCAAACTGGAAGTCGGGCAAGTCTCAAAACCTGCCTCCAGCCATGTGATTTCTCCTGCATTCCCTAAAGGTTAGCCTCCCCCAAAACGGCACAACTAACTGGGGAACAAGTATTAAAATACATGAGCCTAAAAGGGATATACTTTACCCAAACCACCACATCTAGTAAAGTTACTGATTTGTCTGCAAAACATTCTATATTTCTTTCCATTCCATTAAGTGCATCCCACTTCAAGTATGGTCTTGATGCTCCTACCATCTCTTTTCTGGGTTGACTTTATGACATGCTTTGACTAGAAAAATTAAGTGTTTTCATATGAGGATATGAAGTACAGATCTCAAGAGACCTTGTAGCTTTTAACCTGTCCCTTTGCTGCTATGAAGTTGCTAAGAAACCAAGCTAGACTTTAAAGAACAGAATACAAGGGAAGAGAAACATCTGATTGACAGCCAGCACTGAGTGCCAGACACATGGATAAGGCAAGCTGGGACCATCTCATTCTGGCAGAGCTGCCAGATGATGGCAATAATATGAATGAGCCCAGGAGAGACCAACAAATTAACTGCCTAGCAGAAACCAGTCCAGATTTCTGATCCATGGAATTTATAAGCAAATAAAATGATAACTGTTGAACTTACTATGTTTACAATGTCTTTTTACACAGAGGTTGGTAATTGGTTGTTCATATGCTTTGGCTCTGAGTTGACTGTTATGTGTCTTAGGAAAACTCTGAAGAAAAATACAACTGTTCCAGAATACCTGTATCAAAATGCTCATAGACTCATTGCACATAATAGTTCCAAATGTGGAAAAAACAAGTACTCATCAACAAAAATGACCATTAAAAGGGTTCTATGTTCATAACATAGACTATAGTTTTATAATTATAGTCTGTATATATACTATCCTATCAATATGATATATTTCACATTTTTTTCAATGAAAATAATAATCATTATATTTATTGAAATATGTGGGCAATTTAGTTCTCAGGAGCAACCAGTAAAGCAAATAGTAACAACACCCTAGAGAGGGCCTACAAATTAGTTTCAACAAAGAGAGGTGAGGCCTATTTATCAGGAAGTGAGAAAGGTTCTGATTTAATAACTTGTCCCCTGCCTTGACATCAGGCCAAGCAAGGCATTCCTCAGGTTTGTGATCCCTTGCACAATTCTTTACACCATTAATGTACTTAATGACAGGGATAAGAGTCAGTTTGATTTAAAGTAAATGTTCAGATATAAAGAGGAGGATTCAGACATGCCCCTTCCCTGACCATGAGAACAGAAAGCAAAATTGAAATGCCACGCTCCTTTGCAACTCCCAGGACTCTAAATAAATTTGTATTCTGAGAACTAATATATTGAATAAACATATAATGAATTATAATACACTTCAGAGTTATCTTGGTAGATTAGATTGTTGTTCTCAATTCTTCACTCCACCTCCCCCCCTTTTTTGAGAGTTTGCATCTTTGCTCCTTTCCCTTTAAATTTCCCATTTAGAAGAGTATACTTCTGCACTTTAGCAATGCTTGGCCTTGTGACTAGATAGTTGTTGATGTGGAAGAAATTACATCGCAGCATGACAGCTCAAAATCAAGCCATTAAGAAACATCACCTCTTGTGCTCCTGTCACTTGCTATTAGACGAGCATCTCCAAGTGACCATGTCCCCTCCAACCTTGCCTCTAGAAGACACAAGAGACAGAGCTGAACCTGCCCAGAAGATGTTTAATCTGACCCAGTCAAATTGAGCCTAGCTCAGCTGAATCCTACCTGAGCTATAGTCCTTGAGCTTGAAAATGAAGGTTTAATGTAGCAACCTCTGAGGTCGTCAAAATAGGGATGGTGAGATACAAACCACAGAAAAGAGAAAGTATGCAAAATGTTTCACCTGTCTACAAGCTACTCAAAACCTCTCTCATCTACACGTGCAGGCAATATATGTAGTATAAAAGTTTTTACAACTGTTAAAATTTCATATTACATAATCAAGTCTTTTGTTAAATTCCATTCTAATACAGAACTCTAGAACTGCAATTTGATTTTGTGTACAAGTTGCCTATAAGGAAAGAATATGCTAATTGAGGAAATAATTAACCAATGTGACCTATATAAATAAGAATATTCAGTGCCTTAAACACAGGAGAACTCAATAAACTATAGCTTCCTTACGTCCTTCTCAAGGCCTCTGGAGCCCTCTCCAAATGAAGGCAGTATTTCCTACTGTCTCTAGCAGGAACTTGTTCTTGCTAAAAACAAATCATTTCAGAGTCTATCTTTCTCCATTTGTGTCCTACTTGATAAAAGACAGGTCAGATAACTTCCCTAGAAACCCACATTTAGTGTATACAGGCTTTGCCGAGAGAGAGAGAGAGAGAGAGAGAGAGATATTCACTGAGAAACAGGGCCATTTACTCAGCATCAAGCACATAATTGCATTATCAAAGAATGTTCATTTCAGCCACCCACATATGACTAAAACCTTTCTCTATTATGCCATTGAATTCTGTGTTGATGAATTGCAGAAAGCCATAAAGGCAGAGTGAAGAGTCTGTACGAGTTTCACAATATGCAACAGTGAAAGCAATAATTTTTTGACCTTTTGGTGCCTGGGTGAAGATATATAAACTAACTAATAAAGCCCCAAATTAGAGTTTAAACCTCTGGTTTTATTTTGTGCAATAGTAATTTTCATTTGCAATATATTTGATCATTCTTCACCATTATTCAAATTTGGGAAAGGGTAAAAACTTTCATTGTGTACTTGTATAACTTACAACCCAAGGGACGTAAATGAGTTAATCTCTCAGAATTGCCAACACATTAGAGAGAAAATCCAGACCCAAACACTCGGTCACGCTTGATGAACTAATTCATTTCTTTGGGGAATAATATTTAGCATGGATATTGGTGAAGAGCAATTGTTAAAGTGGGAGTTTCAACGACATGTACACTTTATAGACCACAGAAGCTTACTGAAATCCTAAGTGACATATTGATAAGCTCCTGAGAGCACACAGCAGCAAACACATGGAGCTCTACAACCAGGTAGTGGTTTCGTAAAAGCAAAGACCGAGTATGAGGCAGAAACCAAAGTAGAAACACAAAGCAGACTGGAGAGATACAGACATCCTTTTAAAAATAGATACTTCAGTTGCTTGCAGTGACTAAATCACTCTTCCAAGAAGCTGCAAGTAGATAGGTAATCCATCTATATGCTTTCCATGAATAAGCCAATCATACTACTCCAGACGCACTGAAACTAGTAGGTATGTTCTTAAGTTAGATGTCATTAAGGTTCTAGATGTACAACAAACAAATAGGTCCACTAATTATTCCAGTATCTAACAATCCAATGCCTAGGGACAATGAAAGAGTATAACTTTCTATTGAGTACTTACTAAATGACACAGCAGATAGTATCCCTAACTTGCAGAGAAGAACAGAGATTTAAAAAGGTTAAATTTCCCAGATGCCCAAGAACTACACTCTCAGCTTTGACCTCCAGAACTATTATTTTCCTTAAAAATGTATTCAGAATGAAAAATTTTAGTAAATTACATTGCATTTAGAATTTAAAATTTTACTATTCACATTATATTACTTTATAGAATCACCCTTAATAGTAAGTGAATGAATTTGAGGCATGGGAGAATAAGTTTTTGAGTACATATGCAAATTTTGATTATTTTTTCAATTCCTTTCCAAAAGAAAATATTTAAATATGGTCAAGGTTAACATTACTTGCTTTTAATTCCTGTCTAGAAAAGTTTGCCATTCCCACAAGGCCATTTTTGATCAGCTAGAAATTTCCAAGCCATTCTCTAAGGGTCCTGGTAACAATCAATTCATTTTTTGTACTATTGACATTCTGAAAGCTTGTAGTCTGCCTGAATGGCTTCAGTTGTAATCACAAAAGTCAGACACTATTTGTCATTATTTTGTTATGCAGAATTTTTCTGGCTCATTCTCTCTCTCTCTCTCTCTCTCTCTCTCTCTCTCTCTCTCTCTCTCTCTCTTCTTCTTCATCATTATTTCACACAAACACCTTCAAGGACAAAAAGCAAGGTGAAAGTTTCAGGACCTTTTCCCCTGAGTCTTCAGGAAATCTTTACCCTTTTGACAATAAAAGTGCTGAGGTTCAGAAAACTGTCTAAAGAGCAGCCAGCACGAATGGGGAATTACTACTGCAATGTTTAAGAGCCCACAGACAATAGTGAACAGCAGAGCTCATCTCTTCTACAGCTACACATGCATTAGGTCTGTCTGCATCGCCCACACAATGAAATGTCAGCCTGCATCTGTGAGAAAAAGGCACAGTGCAATCATCATCTCCTCTATTAAGAGGCATGTTATATTGGGATCCCTCTTTGTTTATCACATTTTAACTGCTAGTTCCTACTACCTTTGACAAATTAAGAGCAAATGTATCACTCCTCAGACTTTTGAGGCATTAACTAAGTTACTGTGAAAGTCACTGTGCTCTCTGAGTTAGTATTACAAACAGCAGTTTTAAAGAGACAGTGTCGCAGCTCACAGAGGCTGCGACAGCATGCAGAAGACCTGCACAGGTTTAAATCAGACAAAATTCCAGCACTGAGAAGGGAAAGTAGACACAAAGTTCCACCCCTAACCAAGAAGCTATATGCAATTTATACCTGCTGAGAAAAGGAAAACCAATTTTTTCCAATGGAGTGATACAGAGTATATAAACCACACCCCAGGGCAGGCCCCATGCCCAGGAGTAATTGGCCAGCACAAAACACACTCAACTTTTTTGTCTGATATTTGTTTTATTTCATTATTTTTGTCTTGTTAGATTGTTTGTTTTGATTTTCATTTTTTTCTTACAGAGATAGACAGAGAGGGAGAGAGAGAGAGAGAGAGAGAGAGAGAGAGAGAGAGAGAGAGAAAGAGAGAGAGAGCGCATGAAGTCATGAAGTTGGGTGGGTAGGGTCGGGAAGTGAACATGATTTAGAAGGAGCTGGTAAAGCAGAAAATATAATCAATAGAGATTGTATGAAAATATTTAAATAAAGAGAGGCAGTGGGGAGAAAGAACACATAACTTCAGAAAGTACTGATACCTCTCATCTATGAAGAGAACAGGGAAAGGGATGGGAAGGAAATAAGAGGGAAAGGAGAGGCATATAGAAGAGAAAGAAGGGCCGGGCGGTGGTGGTGCACGCCTTTAATCCCAGCACTCGGGAGGCAGAGGCAGGTGGATCTCTGTGAGTTCGAGTCCAGCCTGGTCTACAAGAGCTACTTCCAGTACAGGAACAAAAATCTACGGAGAAACCCTGTCTCGAAAAATAAAAAAAAAAAAAGAAGAGAAAGACATGGAACATGGTTAAGTTGACTGACTATACATAAGAAAATAGAATTTAGGACAACAGGTATACTAGTTCCTTAAATTTACATCTTTAATGTATATTTTAATCCCTGTAAAGATTGCTGGTTATGCAGCTCCAAAGCTCTTCTCAAACAAAATGCTCTTCAACTAGTGAGAATTAAAAGAACTTCGATGGAATTGACTTTCCTCCTATATATATTTCTTTATATTTTTATCTTACATCACATTTAAAAATATGATCTTGCTCTTCTTAATGTGACTCTTTCCAGAGTAATTCAGATATGGTAAAAAAGAAACAGAAGCCTATGATATTATTTATTTAAATTTTCTTTAGGAGTATCCAAATATGTACAGATGAATTGACAATATAAATAAAACCTTAATACATAAAAATTCATATGACCAATTGTTGATCTCTATAGTAGTGTCCATTTGTTGCAAAATGAATCTTCTCCATGAGGAATGAGATTTACGTTGATGTGTTGATATGAAGGTACTTAGAATATAGTTAGAGTCAGGCATGGTGGCACATCTCAGTACTCTGGAGGAAGAAGCAGGTGGATCTTTGTGAGTTTGACGTTAGTTTGATCTACAGAAGAAGTTCCAGGACAGCCAGGACTGCATAGAGAGACCTTATCTCAAAACACAAAATAAAAATTGAAATATAGTTAAAATTATATTAGTTTGGGGAAATGGTGGTTGCAGCTTCTCCACAACTGGACAAAATGCAGAGCGACTATAATTGAGACAAAAATGTATAATGAAGGGAGCACAATTCTCAGAGTTGAATGATCCAATTTAGTCTTAACTTCCCTGTGGCAAATTACTTGAGCCCCTTAAAGTTGTAAAATGGAAGTCTTTAATGCATTTGGATTTGAGTTTTGTGCATGGTGATAAGTATGAATCTATTTTCATTCTTCTACATGTTGATACTCAGTTAGGCCAGCACCATTTGTTGAAGATACTTCCTTTTGTCCATTGTATAATTTTAGCTTCTTGCATACAGAACACCGAATAGGCTGGATCATAAAAAACATCCTCTCGCCATATAATAATCAAAACACAAAGCATAAAGAATAAAGAAAGAATACTAAGAGCAGCAAAGGAAAAAGGCCAAGTTACTTATAAAGGTAAACCTATCAGACTTACATCTGACTTCTCTATGGAAACCATGAAATCCAGAAGGTCCTGGATAGATGTACTGCAGAAACTAAGAGTCCATGGATGCAAGCCCAGACTACTATACCCAGCCAAGCTTTCGTTCACTATAAATGGAGAAAACAAAATTTTCCAGGATAAAAACAAATTTAAACAATACGTAGCCACAAATCCAGCCTTACAGAAAGTAATAGAAGGAAAATCACTAATCAAAGAGTCCAACAATGACCACAATAACTAAGACATCTAAAGACCCTTTACCAGCGCAACTCAAAGAAGGGAAACACACAAAATCTACTACTAAAAAAGTGACCGGAGTTAACAACCACTGGTCATTAATATCACTTAATGTCAATGGACTCAACTCACCTATAAAAAGGCACAGACTAAGAGATTGGATAAAACAGGATCCAACATTCTGCTGTTTACAAGAAACACACCTCAACCACAAAGACAGGCACCTACTCAGAGTAAAGGGTTGGGATAAGGCTTATCAACCTACCCCTGGACCCAGCAATAGCACTCTTGGGAATATACCCAAGAGATGCCCAATCATATGACAAAAGCATTTGTCCAACTATGTTCATAGCAGCATTATTTGTAATAGCCAGAACCTGGAAGCAACCTAGATGCCCTTCAATGGAAGAATGGATGAAGAAAGTAAGAGTACTACTCTGCGGTAAAAAAACAATGACTTCTCGAATTTTGCATGCAAATGGATGGAAATAGAAAATACGATCCTGAGTGAGGTAACCCAGACCCAAAAAGAAGATCATGGGATGTACTCACTCATAATTGGTTTCTAGCCATGGATAGGGGCCACTGAGTCTATAATTTGTGATCCTAAAGAAGCTAAACAAGAGGGTAAACCCAAGGAAAAAATATAGATATCCTTCCAGCTATGGGAAATAGACAAGATTGATGGGCAAAAAATTGGAATCTTGGGGGTGGGGTGGGATGGGGATGAGGGGTGATGGGGAGAGAAAAGTGTGAAGGAGAGGATGAGGGGAACTGGGGGAATCGGGGTGATTGGGGATAAAGGAAGGTTGGATAGGGGAGCAGGGAAACTCATACCTTAGTTAAGGGAGCCACCTAAGGGTTGGCAAGAGACTTGAACTTGGAGTGGCTACCAGATGCCCAGGGCAATTTCCCCAGTTAGTTCATTGGGGCACCTGAAGATAGGGAACCTGAAATGAACCTATCCTATAATCATACTGATGAATATCTTGCATATCGCCATAGAACCTTCATCTAGCGAAGGATGGAGATAGAGACAGAGACCCACACTGGAGCACCGGACTGAGCTCCCAAGGTTATAATGAGGAGCAGAAGGAGAGAGAACATGAACAAGGAAGTCAGGACCATGAGGGGTGCACCCAACCACTGAGACAGTGGGGCCGATCTATTGGGAGCTCACCAAGGCCAGCTGGACTGCTACTGAAAAAACATGGGATAAAACCGGACTCTCTGAATGTGGCGGACAATGAGAGCTGATGAGAGGCCAAGGAGAATGGCACGGGAACCTTCATCTGGCGATGGATCGAGATAGAGACAGAGACTCAATTTGGAGCAACGGTCTGAGCTCTTAAGGTCCAAATGAGGAGCAGAAGGAGGGAGAACATGAGCAAGGAAATCAGGACCACGAGGCGTGCACCCACCCACTGTGACAGTGGAACTGATCTATTGGGAGCTCTCCAAGGCCAGCTGGACTGGGACTGAATAAGCATGGGTTGAAACTGGACTCTTTGAACATGGCGGACAATGAAGGCTGATGAGAAGCCAAGGACAATGGCACTAGGTTTCGATCCTAATACATGAACTGGCGTTGTGGGAGCTTAGCCTGTTTGGAGGCTCACCTTCCTGGACCTAGATAGAAGTGGGAGGACCTTGGTCTTCCCGCAGGGCAGGGAATTTGGACTGCTCTTCAGTATCGAGAGGGAGGGGGAATGGAGTGGGGGGAGGAGAAGAGGAGTGGGGATAGGGGGAGGGGAGCGGGGCCACGGGGCAATATGTGGGAGGAGGGGGAGGGAAATGGGAAACGGGGAGCAGTTGGAAATTTTAATTAAAAAGAATTTAAAAAAGAAAAAAAAAATAATTTTAGCTTCTTTGTCAAAAATCAGATGTTCATAGGTGTGTAGATTAATATCAGCATCTTCAATTTGATTCCATTGGTCAACCTCTCTGTTTTTATGCCAATACCAAGCTGTTTTCATTATTGTAGTTCTTCAATAAAGCTTGATATCAGGGATGGTGATGCCTCCAGAAGTTCATTTATTGTACAGGATTGTTTTGGATATCCTATTTTTTTTGTTGTTGTTGTTTTCCATATGAACTTGTTTATTGTTCTTTCAAGGTCTGTGAAGAATTGTGTTGGGATTTTGATGGGGATTGCATTAAATCTGTAGATTGCTTTTGGTAGGATTGCCATTTTTACTATGTTGATCCTACCTATCCAAGAGCATGGGCGATCTTTCCATTTTCTGGTATATTCTTCAATTTCTTTCTTCAAAGACTTAAAGCTCTTGTCAAATAGGTCTTTCACTTCTTTGGTTAGTGTTACCCCAAGATATTTTATGTTATTTATGGATATTGTGAAAGGTGATGCTTCTCTGATTTTCCTCTCAGTTTTTTTTTTATTATCATTTGTGTATAGGAGGGCTATTGAATTTTTGAGTTGATCTCTTATCCTGCCACATCACTGCAGTTATTTATCAGCTGTAGGAATTCTCTGGTAGAGTTTTGAGGGTCACTTATATACACTATCATATCGTCTGCAAATAATGAAAGTTTGACTTCTTCCTTTCCAATTTTAATCCCCTTCATCTACTTTTGTTTCCTTATTGTTATAGCCAAAACTTCAAGAACTATATTGAAGAGATATAGAGATAGTGAATAATCTTGTCTTTTTCCTGATTTTAGTGGAATTGCTTTGAATTTCTCTCCATTTAATTTATGTTGGTTGTCGGCTTGCTGTATATATTGCTTTAATTTTCTTTAGATATGTTCTTTGTATCCCTGATCTCCCCAGGACCTTTATCATGAAGGGGTGCTAAATTTTGTCAAATGCTTTTTCAGCATCTAATGAAATGATCATATGCTTTTTCTTTCAGTTTATTTATATGTACAGACACTCAGAGCAACAATAAATAGATGGGACCTCCTGAAACTGAGAAGTTTCTATAAAGCAAAGGAAACAGTCAATAAGACAAAAAGGCAGTAGTATATAAAGAACTCAGAAAATAGAGATTAAAATTCTAAATAACCCAATTAAATAATAAGGTACAGAACTAAACAGAATTCTCAACAGAAGAAATTCAAATGGCCAAAAGATATTTAAGGAAATGTTCAACATCCTTAGCCATCATGGAAATGCAAATCAAAACAACTCTGAGATACCATCTTACACCTATCAGAATGACTAAGATCAAAAACACCAATGATAGCTTATGCTGGAGAGGATGTTAAGTAAGGGGAACACTCATCCATTGCTGGTAGGAATGCAAACTTGTACAACGACTTCCGAAATTAGTACGGCGGTTTCTCAGAAAATTGGGAATCAACCTACCTCAGGATCCAGCAATACAACTGTTGGGCATATACCTAAAAGATGCTCAGTCATACTACAAAGGCATTTGTTCAACTATCTTTATAGCAGCACTATTTGTAATAGCCAGAACCTGGAAACAACCTAGATACCACTCAGCCGAAGAATGGATAAGAAAATGTGACACATTTCCACATTAGAGTACTACTAGCAGTAAAAAAAAATGACATCTTGAATTTTGCATGCAAATGGATAGAATTAGAAAACACCATCCTGAGTGAAGTAACCCAGAACCAAAAAGATGAATATGGTTATATGCTCACTCATAAGTGAATACTAGCTATAAGCAAAGGGCATTGAGCCTATAGTTCATGATTCCAGAGAAGCTAAGTAATAAGGTGAACCCAAAGAAAAACATATATAGATCCTCCTGGAAATTGGAAACAGACAAGATCACCTGACAAAATTGAGAGCATGGGGGAAGGGGCAGTAGGGAGGGTGGAAAAGGAAAAGGAGAGGAGAAGGGGAGGGTTGAGGAGAACTTGAGGGAATGGGATAGTCGAGAAGGAAGAAGATCAGAGATGAGAACAAGGAAAGAGATATTTTAATTGAGAGCCATTATAGGGTTAGTAGAAACCTGGCTCTAGAGAAATTCCCAGGAATCCACAAGACTGACTCCAGCTAAGACCCTAAGCAATTGAGGAGAGTGGGCCCAATCTTGATTTGCCCTGTAGTCAGACTGATGGATATCTTAAATATCACCATGGAACCTTCATCTAGCAACTGATGTAAACAGAGGCAGAGACCCTCATCAGAGCACTGGAATGAGCTGTTAAAGTTTAGCTGAAGAGTGGGAGGAATGAGAATATGAGCAAAAAGGTCAAGACCATGATGGTTTCACCCATTGAAACAGTCTACTTGAGCTAATGGGAGCTCACAAACTTCAGCCAGACTGGGAAGGAACAAGCATAGGACCAAACTAGTCCTCTGAATGTGGGTGACAGTTGCATGGATGGGGCAGACAGAGGGGCCACTGGCAGTGGCACCAGGATTTATCCCTACCGCACGTACTGGCTTTTTAGGAACCTATTCTCTTTGAATGTATACCTTACTCAGCCTAGATATAGTAGGGAGAGCCTTGGACCTTTCACAAACAATGTGCCTTATCCTCTCTGAGAATTGGAAGAGGTGGGGTGGGAGGGTGTGTGGAGGGAATTGGAAGAGGGGAGGGAGTGGGAACTTGGATTGGTATTTTAAAAAAATCTAATAAATTATTAAAAAGCTGGAAAATGATCGGCATAGTTAACAATGAGTTGTTTGTCCACATTGGATTTGGTGGACTGATATTATACTCTCTACTGAAAAACAAACAAACAAACAAACAAAGCACTTTGTTTCTGGGAAAAAAATGCTTTTTCTATTTTAATTACATGGTTAAATCAAAAAGCCTTAATTCTTTATGAATGGCCATGTTGGCCACTCTTCACGAGTCCAATATTCCCTATTCTTTATAACCAGGAGTCTAAAATTGGATTTACTAAATTTGGATCCTCTTCTTTCCATTTAAAAAATTTTATGATTCTGAATAAACTACCAACTGTGTCTTCTCATATCTCAAATCTGTATAAACATATAAGTTTCACATAAACCATTTACTGTGATTCATCATAGTAACTAAAACATTCTAAATGTTCATCACAAGTCAGTTGATGTGTTATAGCACTATTGTCATCATCTGAGTCAGTGGTTTAGACAGCCATTTTCCTGACTGGATAGAAGAAATAAGCAGAAAAACACAGACCAAAACTGGAAAGAGCGCTTAAGTCCAATCATTCTTGGATTTCTGTCTTAAGCCCCAGTTGCCAATACTTAGGGGAATACAATCCCAAATAGTCTCCTTTTGACTTAATTGATTTGAGTCAGATTTTTGTTTATTATGTGGTGGTATCCACCTTTAATCCCAGCATGCAGGAGGCAGAAGGAGGTGGATCAGAATTTGAGGCCATCCTGGTCTACAAAGTGAGTTCCAGGACAGCAAGGGCTATACAGAGAAACCCTGTCTCAATAAAAACGTACTAACACAATGAACATAAAAGAGCTGGAAGAATTTAAAGTCCAATACAGATCAGGATCATGATTATTTAGGTTCAGGATAGTATGTACAAACCTCTGAATTTTCTTCTCAGTATAGTTTAAAATACTTGCCTCAGTGCTAGAGGCACCATTACAAATATCTAAAAGCAAAACAGTTGAGTCATAAACATGGGGTAAAACTGGATCCATGTAACAATCTGCATATTTTTATTTAAAAAATATTTTTCTGAAACATATAAAGTTCAAGCTGAGAAGAAAGAAGTGTTTTAATGTTAACATAACCCTGTGTCTAGACTTTTCCCTTTTCATTATTTTCTAATACAAAATCAAAAAGATTTTTAGGTATGATTCATGTACAAAGCAGAGCTAATGCTCACATTATCTTTCAGAATATGCGTAACATTGGTGGTCGCCAAATTCAGTATGCAGGAGATATTCTGAAAACTCAAATCACTGGATTCCCCTCCCTCAGGATTCTTAACTCAATAGAACTGAAATACAGGTCAGTAGTTTGCTTTTGTGCCAATGCTGCTAGCTCAGGCATAACACTTAGAGAGGAACCATCTTAACAAATCAATTAATTGGAAAGCCTAAAACAAGTTAAAAAACTATGTCAACTTTATACTGTGACCATATTTTCTGTTTAAAGAGAAAAATGTAGGATTTAAAGGCAAAATTTTAAATGTTCATCCCATAATGTATTTTGTCATTGCCTCAACTATGTGCCCTTTGTTTTCCTGTGATTTCACAGGAGAGCTTTAAAATCATTATTTACTGGGTAAACAGGTGGACTCGTCTGCTGCAATAAAACAACACATAAACATGCTCGCTTTTTAAAAAATAATAATTCTATTCTTAAGGATATTAAATAGAAGGAAAATGATACATACAGTTGTTAAAATGCCATCTATATAAATTAGACTATATAAATACTAAACTTTAAAAGAACAATTTAATAAATTTGGTATAACCAATGGATGACCAAGACAACTAGCTAGCAATTAAAATAATGATTGTGAATATAATATAGAAAACCAGAATCATTTTAATGAGGTATCAAATAAAGAAAGAATAATGTTGAAACTATATAAAGAAAAGTCACGTCGAAATTTAAAATATAACAGATGTCTTGTGGTAGTATGCTTCTATTCTATTGCTGGTTATTAGTAATTTTACACCTGTGTGTATCCCATTCAGTTCAGTTTCATGTTCTTTTATAAACCATGATGATGGAGGTGGGTCTTGCATTTATCTGTTACTTTCATTGGTTAATTAATAAAGAAAACTGCTTGGCCCTGATAGGACAGAAAATTAGGTAGGCGGAGTAGACAGAACAGAATGCTGGGAGAAAAAAAGCTGAATCAGTGAGTTGCCATGATTTTCCCACTCCAGACAGACGCAGGTTAAGATCTTTCCTGGTAAGTCAGCTCGTGGTGCTACACAGAATATTAGAAATGGGTTGGATCAAAATGTAAGAGCTAGCCAATAAGAGGCTGGAACTAATAGGCCAGGCAGTGTTCAAAAGAATACAGTTTCCGTGTAATTATTTCGTTTATAAAGCTAGCCGGGTGGCGGGACGCAGCCCTGCCGCCGCCGCTCCTATTACAACACCATGAGGGTTTATATGACAGAGATTATAAAACTGGAGAAGGAAGAAAAAGACTTGTTTTTCTTGCTTGTTTACAATTGTTCATCATCCCATCACAACTCTTTAGCCCAGAAGCAGCATTTAGTTCTAATTTTTGCCTTTTATGCATACACAGAATCCATCTCATTTTAACCTCACAAATGCCAGCACCTCATAACTGGCACCCTATCTCCCCCCATATAAGTCCTAGCTCCTCACGTCTTTTATGTGCGTTTCTTTCATCCCTTCAACCCTCTTCCTTTGTTCCTTCAGTCCTGGAAGTCTTAACAATTTCATACTAGTAGACTGCCACATCTCCACTCTGCATTTTTCATTCTCTCACATCTGACTACATTTTTTTTTTGTATCTTAACTTTTTCTGGGAAGACAAAAACATCTTTTTGCCCCTGAGTACCAACAACAGACCAAAGTAATGACCTCACCTGTCTAGCTTAGGACAGTTGCATCACCAAAAAATCCCACTCAGTGAGCATAAGAACTGTCTTATGCTGCATAGAGGCCCCCTCTAACAGCTCCTGAGACCACATGCAGCAGAATCAGAATCACATGGAATCTGGATAAGAACACGGAGACTAGAATCATGGGTAAGTATCTAGTGGCCTTTCCAACCTCTCCCTTATATGAGAAAACATCATGAACTTGAAGATTTCTTGTAGGCAATAACTGCTGATCTTATTAATATGATACTGGCTATTATGTTCAGAGGACAGTGTTCCACAACATAGTTGTTTTGTGGGGGGAGTGGGGGTGTGTTTTTATCAAGTTATGTCAGTTAAAGTACTTGATGTGTATCATCGTTCTCTTAAGGAGACTTGGACTGATAAGCTACTCTATTGTGTTTTATTGTCTTTTAAATCAAAAACAAAAAATACATCAAGTCTTGTTGACAATAGGCAGATGGAAACTACAAATAATTAACCAGAATATTCCCATTTCCAGAAGGGAACAAAATCTCCAACTCTTACACAGCATTGCTTTGTGCTAAATAAGGTACATTTGGTTTTTGATAGGTTGATGCTATCAAAATAATAAACGCACCTTGTCTGGGGCTCCATGTCATCAAATGGCCCCTAAATACATGATGATGATTCAACGAACAATAAAGGTGTACCGTCGATGTGGCCAAACTCTGTGCTTTGTGAAGAGACACACATCTCTTAACTGAAAGAAAGCCGGTAGTTAAAAATCATCTGATAAGTGCAATGATAGAAACATGCCTAGGTTGCCATAGAAACACAAGGCCTATTTTGCTTGTTCAGACCACTTTCTCTGGTACCTATTGCTTCAACAATATTGAGATGATTTTAGATTGATGGAGGAAGGATAAAAACACATTCTAGAAAATGTTCCCTGAATGTGAAGGGCATAGATATATGAAAAATATACCACACTTGAGGATTTGCAAAGACTATCTGACAGCCACAAGGCTAGCATGCAGCAAACAGATGGTTCAGCTGGTGAAGGCACTTGGGGCCTCTGATGGATTTTTAAACAATAATCTTGATAGGACTCTAGCTGCCTAGCATGGGGTTTTACAATTGGCACACTGAAAGGATACATGAACAAGAATAGCGGCCTGTTGTCAGTGTAAACAGGATATGTCCCTGGCTGGGTCTTAAACTGCCTTTCATCTACCCACAACTACAAACCACCTTTGCTTGCTCTATATTGATTGCTACTTGATGTCTCCAATTCCTTGTTTACTCTAGCCTTAATGCTTTGACAGCTGTATTGATTACATTTCTTCTGACATCAAACTGTCCTGCTTCTTTCATTTCATTGCTTACCTTGTATTTCTTAATTCTTGGAATGACTGCTTCCGTTTGATCTCTTCAATTCAACTTTGTTTGATGTTCTAGTCCTAGAATTTTCTAACCCCTTATTATTGATTCTAGAGACCCTTTCTACCTTTAGGGAAACATGGCAGGGGGGGTTGATGTACATATGACAAAAAATTTTTAATTGAAACAGATATGAGTTTACATTTCTGTAATACTTAACTAGCCTTCCTTTTATTTGAGTATTATCACATAACTGGCTCTGGCAAAGGGGCAAGCAGTTAAGAATAATGTCTCATGCATTTCTTTTCTCTTTACTTTCACTGAAACCTATTCTATATAGGTACAAGGTGACATAACACTCATCATCTTGGATCTCTTAATAACTGTATGGAATACAGCCTCCCTACGTCAGCCCACACTGCGTATGTAATAAGAAGGAAAATAAATACAATAAGTTCAAATAAACTTTCATCTGTATTGAACCACTTAAATTTCACCGCTGATACTCCCTTTATAACACTCACCTTAGCTTAACAAATATATGATCATATGGCATAAATAACATATGCATATTTTCTTCCCTCAATGTTTGCATCAAAAGAAGAGGAATGATAACATGGAGAGCTGGGGAAAGATTATCAAGACATTAGATAAACTGACTCAGTTTTTACTACATGTGTATTAATTCATGGCACAGTTTGTAAAATGAATGATCAAGAATTAAGAAGTTGAGTTACTTAATGTGTACCTATTCCCAGTATAATTTTATCTACTAAATAAGAACTAAACACCAAGTACACTACTGAAAATGAAAGGGAGAGCTCTGATTAAGTGTTGGAAAATTTTTTTTCTCATTTTTTGACTTGCATTCATTTCCATAATTCTAATTTATGATAGTTTTTTCTTCACTCCTCCAAAACCCTGTTCTACCTCCCTTTAAAATGATTTAGTGTGTGTGCGTGTGTCTATCTGAGGGCATATATGTGTACCATGCATGTGCAGGCTCACAGAGGCAAGAAAAGCTTGAATCCCCTAGGAACTAGAATAACGGGCATTTTTGAGCACCATGTGATCCTCACCATATTCTGACTTAAGCCTAAAGATGGTAGAGGTAATTGATCATGTACAGAAACCCCTAAACCAGGACCCAAAAATCACCTATTTCCCCCATCCAAACAGTTTTTCTCAGGCATTTCACCACAGCAACAGCAGTCTGAGAAATACATGATCTATTTAAGGAGTCTAAAGATCTGAGGACTGATGGGGGGGAGGGGGGGAGACACTTGCTACTGCATCACTTACAGAGGCCAGAGTTTGGGTAGTAAACAGTTAGCCACTGGATCAAAGGGTGATTCCTTTAATGTTCACCATGCTGTCTTCTCAGGCACATAGTTTCCTCAAGAACTTCAGAGAGAAGAGAATTATCCATTATAGATGAAAGGATTCTAGTTTCCCAAGTTTGCTTGGCTTCAATGTTAAACAGCAAAAACAAGACCTTAACTTCAGCTTTACAAATAAGAAATGGAGCCTCAATTATAACAACATCCCTGACCATTTCCCACTTCAGCCTATAACCTACTTACTCCCCATCTCTTACCTCAGTAACTTTTGTGTCTTACACCACAATGAATGAATTTATCTGGCACATTCTTCTCCCTTAGTAGTCTATAAGCATCTGCTTCACATATGGCTTTGCATTGCTATGCCACAGGAGTTCCAGAAAGGTTTATAAACGAGGCTGTACCTAGTTCATTGTAACAGTGATATGATTTCCAGATGTGAAAACCGCAGGTTAAGAAGTATGATAATGCAGCTCAGAATATCTTCCTGTGCAAAGAGAACTTGAGCCAAACCTCCAGCTTTGTGCAAACTACCCAAGGAAGGAAAACTTCCTGAAATATTTTCCAAGTGAATGCTAGAACACTCTTTCTTTGTCTGATGAGAGACAGTGTGTTTGTGGTGTAAGATATAAGAAGAGGAACAAGCATTATTAATACTAAACCATTCAAACAAAGCAGAATTCTGTTTATTAATGACTTGTCTTAAACTTTTTCATTCTGACACCCAAGTTTACAAGGAGAAATACTTAACTTGGTAGATGGTATATTTTTTGTTAAATCTGATTTTAAACATTCAAATACTAATACCTATTTTAGAACAAAGTAGTCTTGGGCTATATCATATACCTCTTGTATTGAATTCTACATTCCAGCAAAATTCTTCAGTAACGTATGGTAAATTTTAAATAATGGGCTATAGTATATCTTGAATGGTGTCATAAGGAGGCCAGGAGGTAGTGAGCAGGGGTATTTTCAAAAGGATGTGTTAAAATGAAAACAGTTCAGCCCTATCATATGACAAAAGTATCTGTTCAACTATGTTCATAGCAGCATTGTTTGTAATAGCCAGAACCTGGAAACAACCTAGATGCCCTTCAATGGAGGAATGGATGAAGAAAGTGTGGAATATATACATATTAGTGTACTACTCAGCGGTAAAAAACAATGACTTCTCGAATTTTGCATGCAAATGGATGGAAATAGAAAATACTATCCTGAGTGAGGTATCCCAGACCCAAAGAGAGGAACATGGGATGTACTCACTCATAATTGGTTTCTAGCCATAAATAAAGGACATTGAGCATATAATTTGTGATCCTAGAGAAGCTAAATAAGAAAGTGAACCCAAAGAAAATCGTATAGTCATCCGCCTGGAAAGGGGAAGTAGACAAGATTGCCGGGCAAAAACTGGGATCTAGCGGGTGAGGTGGCTTGGGGCTAAGGAGAAATGAGATGAGAAACGTGAGAAGGAGAGGATGGGAGGAGCTTGAGGGATTGGGATGGTTAGGTTATAGGAAGGATGGATATGGGAGCAGTGAAGTATATATCCTAACTAAGGGAGCCATCTTAGGGTTGGCAAGAGACTTGACTCTAGAGGGGTTCGCAGGTGTCCAGGGAGATGTCCCCAGCTGGTACCTTGGGCAACTGAGAAGAGGGAACCTGAAATGATCCTATCCTATACTGATGAATATCTTACATATCACCTTAGAACCTTCATCTGGCGATGGATCGAGATAGAGACAGAGACTCAATTTGGATCAACGGTCTGAGCTCTTAAGGTCCAAATGAGGAGCAGAAGGAGGGAGAACATGAGCAAGGAAATCAGGACCACGAGGCGTGCACCCACCCACTGTGACATTGGAACTGATATTTTGGGAGCCCACCAAGGCCAGCTGGACTGGGACTGAATAAACATGGGTTGAAACTGGACTCTCTGAACATGGCGGACAATGAAGGCTGATGAGAAGCCAAGGACAATGGCACTAGGTTTCTATCCTAATACATGAACTGGCTATGTGGGAGCTTAGCCTGTTTGGAGGCTCACCTTCCTGGACCTAGATAGAAGTGGGAGGACCTTGGTCTTCCCGCAGGGCAGGGAATTTGGACTGCTCTTCAGTATCGAGAGGGAGGGGGAATGGAGTGGGGGGAGGAGAAGAGGAGTGGGGATAGGGAAAGGGGAGTGGGGGGAGGGGCAATATTTGGGAGGAGGGGGAGGGAAATGGGAAAGGGGACAGGTGGAAATTTCGAGTTCGAGACCAGCCTGGTCTACAGAGCTAGTTCCAGGACAAGCTCCAAAGCCACAGAGAAACCCTGTCTCGAAAAAACCAAAAAAAAAAAAAAAAGAATAAAAATAAAAAAAATAAAAAAAGAAGAGGGAGGGGGCAGGGCACACATGTGCCAAGGAACTTAGAAGCCAACTTATGGAATTCAGTTCTCTTCTTTTAAGAGGTGGCTTTCAGAAATAAAACTAATATTGTCAGTTTGGCCAAAAAAAAAAAAAAAAAAGAAAAGAAAACAGTTCAGCAAGCCTATATGAGATAGGTAAGAAAAGGAAAAGATAAAAACGAGAAAAAAAATGTAGCATTGACACAGACGTCTCATTCCAGCTCCATGGACTACCTAATCATATCAAACCCTCTATGCTCTCTGTATGCTTTTCATACACCGAATTAACTGGAGATGGATGGCAGGATTCCCAGTTAATTCATTTTTGAATCCCCGAGTCATTTAGCACTGTGCTTTGCACATAGTAAGTACTCAATAATATGTGAATCCTGAATAAAACTCTTCTAAATTCTCTCCACTTCCCTGCAGAAAGAATAATGCCATTTCCATAATATTTTGTTCAAAAAGGTAACAGATCAAACTTCAAATCTTAGCATAATAAGTACCAATTATATTTTCTTTGTCTCTCCTTTACAATGTGAACCCTTGCAGGCAGTCAGGATCAGGGACATAATTATTGAACCCCAAAGGAAAATCAAAGTGCGGGGCCCTTATTTCAAAAGTATTAAGAGTTTTAAGACAATGTGGAATGGGAGGATGCTTCTGAGTAGTAGGCCCTGTATGTAGAAGTATTAATTTCAGGAGCTGGCCTTGAGGGCCAAGATAGTGTTTTAGCCATGATTGTTATCATGGGGATGTTGGGGAACTGTTAATTAAATGTCCCGAGCAAATAATGAAGGCCAGGAGAGTTGTGTGAAAAGGGAAAGTTTACTTGGGCAAAGTCTAACATAAGTTGAAGTGCACTGCATAGTAAAAAGGCCTTCTAAGGACACGTCTAGGAGCAAGTGTCATCTGCTGTCATTTTTGCCCTTCTCCTGTCTCAGCATCTTACCTTGGCCATCTGTATTGCAAAATGTGTATGTAACCTCACCATGTCCAAAAGCCTTGTTTGCTCTGTCATGACTCACACTTTAGGAGACTCAGGCTTTGGTTTCCTTCTTGCTTCATTTTCCCTGATGTAATGGCAATAGCAGTGGCCTGCTATGTAAGAAGCAAATAGCTGAAGGGATTTTTCTTGACAGAAACATTGTATTGATTAATAACATAAGACAGTAGGGGTTGGTACTCATAAAGCAAACACGGATGAGTTATTTGAAAACACATTGCAGACAAATCCTAGTTAAATGTTTGAAAAATGTAGAAGGGCAGAAAAGTATATATCGATCACCCTCTCTGAAGGACAACACAGAGCTCTGAATGAGCTGTAACCATGAAGAATCATTTTATCTATTACACAGACAAGACAATTTATCGAGTCCCTTCTTACCACAGGTGAGTATCCCACCCACGAAACACAAATATTTATCTTAATATCTGAAAATGCTTCTCTGCAACACTGAGGAAAACAAGCTGCTTAAGAGGCATCAGCCCTCCCGGCGTCCTCCTCATTTTAGCCAAGTTGCAGCAGTTGCTCCAAGCCACAGGCAGCACTTAGCAATTGTAATGGTGACCCCCAGTGGCAAGAGCTTGCAAATGAAAGCCTCGCTCTGTTTCTCTACCAGGAATGGCAACTTTATTTAAATCCTTTCTTTATAAAGGATATTGGCGATTGCAATGAACTATAGTAAAAATGAACTACGTGTTTGCTGCAAAAAAAATCAATACCTTCTCCTCCACGTTATTGTCACCAGTTAAATATACACATTTTCCTTTTGAAGTAAAAAGCATAGTCTCTGGGAAGTCCTAAAAAATAAACGGTGCCATCATGCTTTTCTTTTCTCCAAAAGAGAGGAAAAAAAAAACAAAAAACCAACAACTATGTCCACCCGTACCCTAAGTATCTGTTAGGTTTTTGAAAATCCACTTTGCAAAGAATTTAATAGATGGCCACTTATATAAGTCCCATTGAACTCTAGAACAATCACTGACATTCATCTGAACACTGGAAGGATGTATGATCGATACTTAAAAACAGTTAAAGATATTGGCCTTCCCACCAGAAACTTATATTCAAACACAACACCAAATAAAGCCCCAATTCAATAATAGTAATTTGAACAGTAACTCAGAATAATGAAGTGTAGGGTCCTGTACTATAATCAGTTTTCACAACATGAAACTTTTATTTGGAAATAAATCAGGGGATGGAGGCAGAATATACTATTATATTCTATTATATATATTAAGCCATTGAAGTCTCAGTTTCACACACAAGCCCTTCAAAACATCCTTCCTATGACACCAACTATTGAAATTGAATGGATGTGCTTGGTAGGTCAAGATAAACTGTAGCCCCCAACTTTACTACAAATAAGAATCACTAGGCATCTCTTAAGCATCTTAGAATATAGCCTGCCTGCCCCTGCCCGACTAATAGCATCAAAATTACTAAAGCATACTGCACAGGCCATCGGTATTTTTCAAAGCTCCCTGATCCTAAGCAATTCCCATGAAGAACTGTGCTTAACTGGCTCCCTTAGTTCAATAATAGATCAGCATATCATTTACCTAACATATCATTTACATAATTTAAACATATGTGTGTTATCTGCTAATACTCTATTAAAGTATTATGTGAAGAGTGTTTTTTTTTTTTTATTTCAGTGCAGTAGTTGTACCCCAGACCAATTTCTACAGAATTTCTCTATACGGGATCCTTTCATACCATCAATATTTTAAAGAACTTCCCCCAGGTAATTTCAAAATGCAGTTAAGGTTGAAAAACATTTCACCTTCAAATACCAAGAAGGAACAATTTAAAAAATCCTTAATGTGACACTACAAAATCATTTTAATTTGCAACACATGCTTTTTTTTTAACTGTACTTTGAGGCTACAAAAAGATATCTCCCCAAACCTAGAAATACAGAAAGAGAAACTGCCTTCTGAATGAAAACACAGAAAGGGGCTATTGAGACATGTAATTTAGCCATCCTGGAAGGGAGGAAAACAAATTAAAAACATAAATAAATATCCTTCTCAGAAGACCCCATCCCTAGATATGTTCCAACCCTAGATATGCTTTGCTTGGGGATGTTTTTAAACTTTCCAACATTTAAGTTCCAGCGACAAGGCTTTCTAATGTGCATCCAGTCTTGAGAACCACTGACACCAGGCAAATCAGGAACATCAGTGTGTCAAACCAGCAATTGAAACTATGGTTCTGAGGGATATAAGGAAAATAGGTACTTACAGAAACTCATAATGAATCACAAAAAAGTGACAAATAAATAGGAAACACCAAACAATGGGCACACACAACTCTGACAAAGAAAGTGCTTACCAAGTAATTTAAAATATCCTGGTTCTAGTAGCAAAGCAACTTCTCAAATCTGAAGATTTGTTCATCTATTTTAGCTGGGGATTTTCATGACATCCTCTTTCTTTCTTACTCAACGAGGCAAACCTTGGCTTATGTGCTGCATGGACTACAGATGAGGAGGCCCTTATGTAGACATTGAGCTTGACAATGAATTCTCGTGGGATCTTAATCAGTTGACATCCTGGTGTCTGTCTCAATCTTGTGCACATTTATCCACCCAAAACTGTTAGCAAGGTCATGGCTAGCCTCCTAGACATGTCGCCAATTTTATCTATGAATTATTTGAATTTCAAGATCATAAATAAGGAATCACGTACAACTCATTCTTTTTTAAAACACATGAAATTTGAAGCACTTTCTTAAATTCTATTTTAGTTTCATTGCGTATACAAATCAATAATACTTCATGAAACCGATAATTCTTACTCTTAATTTTTTCTGCAGTGTGTTTCCCACATTCATATGAACTTTTACAAATCCAGGCAGCAGTAGTGACTAATTGCACAAGACTTGCACAAGACTGGATCCATCAACATTCCATAAGGGACGGGCTCAAAAAGCCTCACCCCCTCCCAGAGGACCTATGTACAGTTAAAGGTTGCAGAGGGAGAGGGCACTATATTCCTTAGTGGAGTAGACATTGGTGAATTGCTTCCACACAATCCCCCACCTATGTTAATGCCACCAACACTAATTAAATACAAAAATACATACAAAAAGGAACATGAAAATAGAAGGAGGACTTGGAGCAAAGAAGGGATTTGGTGAGAGGGAGAAAGAAAAACAGAGGATGATAACAGGGTACTTTAATCAAAGAACATTACCTATATATATTAAATTATAAAAGAATAAATATGGTTTTAAAAGATCTCTTTGTTGAGATTTTTTTTCTCAGGTAACATTCTGATTATCAGAGGGGGGATTTCATATACATATTTCCAAAAGGTTTCTCACCTACAGTTCTGAGAATGGTATCTCTGAATAATCATGCTTTACACAACACAAACTTTTGGTTTTGAGGTTTCTCGTCAGACAGCTTAATCTCATATTAAATGTTACCAACTTGCTAGTTGGAGCAATGGATATAAATAAATTCTTCGGTTAATCACTTTAAAAGTATAAATTACTGTATTTACTTCAAAAAACTGTAGGGGGCAGTATTTTCATTTCCAGATTTTGAATAATTAAACTAATTGGGTAATTTCTGATGCATGATACATAGTGTTTAGTTTTTGAACTCTAAGACCTGGCTTAGGTCATTTAGGGAAAAATTACAAAGACACAGAAGAACAGAACAGCACAAAAATTTTAAATGAATTAGATAACTTTGAGTAAAGGCTGATGGAATGATAACAGAAAACATGGTGATAAGAAGTTTCAGCTTAACTCTAGAATGATGAAGTCCAGAAACAGAATCACACAGTATTAAAATGACAGTGAGAAAGTGAAAAAAAAAGTTTTGAGGACCTTCTTCCACAAAACTGAGAGAGCTTGAAAATGTCTCATTCCCAATCCCAATCTCATCCCTGGTGTTGTAACAGAACACCAGCTGCAGCCTTCTTTCCCTCCTACCCACATCTCCTGTGGATTCCATAGATCTTTGCCTCCTAGCCTCCCTCCCTCCACTCATTGCTGCATTCCAGTCCCCTACTCCAGCAGGCTTTTCCAGCTAACCCACAGGCCACACCTCCCAGAAAACCAAGTAGACCATCCACATCCACTGACCTTCTTCTTTTTCTTCTTCTTCTTCTTCTTCTTCTTCTTCTTCTTCTTCTTCTTCTTCTTCTTCTTCTTCTTCTTCTTCTTCTTCTTCTTCTTCTTCTTCTCCTCCTCCTCCTCCTCCTCCTCCTCCTCCTCCTCCTCCTCCTCCTTGTTCTTCTTCTTTTTCTCCTTCTTCTTCTCCTTCTCTCTCTCTCTCTCTCTCTCTCTCTCTCTCTCTCTCTCTCTCTCTCCCTGGATCCAATCCCCCATTCCCCATTCTCATCCCCAGATCTGCAGTAGATTACCCATGACAGCCTTCCCTGCCCCTCTTGCTCCCATTTCCTATGTATCCCACATATCTTCCTCTTCTAACCTTCCTTTCCTCACTTGTTGCTTTATCCTAACTCCAGCAGGTGCCCCACTCATAAACCAAGGGCCCCTGCTCCCAATTCGAGTAGGCTGGAGGCCGACCCACACTTCTACTGCTCGTGAGATCCAACCTCACTGCCCAAGTCAGTCACATCCCCAGCTTTGCGGCTGAAAACATGCTGAGGTCTCCCTTTGCTCTCTGACTCAATCTCCAATGGATGACAAAGACCTTCTCCTCCAACTTTTCTCCCTGTAACTTATCTCAGTTCTATAGCCTCCAACACCAACAGATATTCTCCAAGAACACACCAGGTGAACAGGTCAGGAAAACAGGCAGCACACAGTCATCACACTCTGAAACTCTAGAGTGGAAACAGAAAACAAGGAACATCCACCCAGCAAAGACAAATCTAGAAATCAGTGCCAGACCTATAATCATCCCAAACCCAGATGACTATATGGCAGCATAAAAACACAATCAACAACATCCAGGGCAATATGTCTCCACTAGAGCTCAGCTGTCCTACCATAGCAGGCCCTGAATAGTCCAACACAGTTGAAGCACAAGAATAATATCTTGAAAGCAACTTTATGAATATGCTAGAGGTTCTTAAAGAGGAAATTAATAAATTCCTTACAGAAATCCAGGAAAACACAAACAGTATAAGGGAATAAATAAGACTGTCAAGACCTGAAATTGGAAATAGAAATAGTAAAGAAAAAATAAACTGAGGGCATTTTGGAAAGTACAAATTTAAAAATTTGAACAGGAACTACAGAGCCAAGTTTCACAGAGTACAAAAGAAAGAAGAGGGAAACTTGGGCATTGAAGAAAAGATGAAAGAAATGGATATATCCACCAAAGAAAAATGTTAAATCTAAAATACTCTGGAAACAAAACATCCAGGAAATCTGGGACATTATGAAAAGACCAAACATAACAATAATAGGAATGAAGGAAGAAGAAATCTAGCTCAAAGGCCCATAAAACATTTTCAACAAAATCATAGGAAAAAACTTCCTAACCTAAGGAAGAAGTGTCTGTTAAGGTGCAGAGAACTTACAGAACATCAAATAAATTGGGGCAGAAAAGAAAATCTACTCGACACATAATAATCAAAACATTAAACATAGAGAACAAAGAAAGAATATTAAAAGCTGCAAGGGAAAAAAGGCCATGTAACAGATAAAGGTATATCTATTAGAATTACACCTGACTTCTCAAAGGAGACTCTAAAAGCAAGAAGGGCCTGGCAAGATGTGCTGTAGACTCTAAGAGAACACAAATGCCAGCTAAGATCTAGCAGAACTTTCAATAGATAGAGAAAATAAGAAATTTCGTGATAAAATAAAAATTAAACAATATCAATGTACACATCTTGCCTTGTAAAAGTTGATAAAGGGAAAACTCCTACTTAAGGAGGTTAACTGTATCAATGAAAGCAAAGAAAATGATCTCACACCAACTAAATCAAAATACACACACACACACTCATCATCATCATCATCATCATCATCATCACCACCACCACAACCACTACCACCAAAAAATGCCCCAAGAGCCAAATCAACAATAGTTGGTCATTGATATCTCTCAATATCAATAGTCTCAATCTCTCAATAAAAAGACACAGACTAACAAAATGAATGTGAAAACAAGATCCATTCTTATGCTGCATTTAAGAAACATACCACAATATCAGGATAGACGTTACCTCAGAGTAAGGGGTCAGAAAAAGATATTCTAAGAAAATGGACATAAGAATCAAGCTGGTATAGCCATTTTAGTATCTATCAAAATAGACATAAAAACAAAACTAATCAAGAGATATAAGGAAGGACACTACATACGAATCAAAGAAAAATCCACCAAGATGGAATTTTAATTTTTTAAATATTTATTTTTATTTATTCTTCTCTCATATACTATATCTGACTTCTGTTTCCCCTCCCTCTTTTCCCACTTCTTCCTCCACCTACTTTCTTTCCCTGATCCACTCCTCTTCCCTTTCCCTTCATAAAAGAACAGGTCTTCCGGGGATATCAAACAAGCATAGCATAACAACTAACAATAAGACTAGACATATACCCTCATATCATGGCTAGATGAGGCAACCCAGTAGTAGGAAAAGGGTCCCCAGAGCAGGAAGAAGAGTCAGAGATACTCCCCACACATACACATATACATATATACGTACATACATACATACATACACTCCCATTGTTGGAAGTCCCACAAGTACACCAAACTACACAACTGTTAACATATACAGAGGACATAGCATAGTCCCATGCAGGCTCCCTGATTGTTCTTTTAGTCTCTGTAAGCCCCTATGAGTTCTGGTTAGTTGATTCTGTGGGTCATGTTCTAGTGGTGTCCTTGACCCTGACTATAATAATCCTTTCTCCCCTTCTTCAGTGGAGTTCCCCAAGCTCCAACTAATGTTTGGCTATGGGTCTCTGCATCTGCCAAAAGCAATAAGCAGATCCAGTCAATCTCCATCAAAATTCCAACACAATTCTTTACAGACCTTGAATGAACAATACTCAACTTCATACAGAAAACCAAAAAAAAGGATAGCTAAAACAATCTTGTACAATAAAAGAGCTCCTGTAGGTATCACCATCCCATCCCTTACTACAGACTACAAGGCTATAGTAATACAAAGCAAACCTTGTGGTACTGACAAGAAAACAGGTTGATGAGTGGAACTGAATCAAAGACCAATACTTAAATCCACACACCTATGGACATCTGATTTTTTGTAAACATAGTGAGAAATGCACAATGGGAAAAAAAGAAAGTGTCTTCAACAAATGGTGCTAGTCTAACTTGACATCTGTATGTAGAATAATGCAAATATCCATTTGGTACAGTATTTGAAGTTTTAGATAGAGCAATAAGATAACTGAAGGAGATTAAGGGAAAAGAAGTATTGTTATTTGCAGATGATATAATACACATAAATGAGCTTGAAAATTCCACCTGAGATAAACCCAAAGAAAAACATATATAGATCCACCTAGAAATTGAAAACAGACAGGATCACCTGACAAAATTGGGAGCACGGGGGTGGAGGGAGACGGGAGGGTGGAAAGGGAAGATGAGGGGAGAAGAAAAGGATTGAGGAGAACTTGAGGGAATGGGATAATCGAGGAAGGACATAGATAAAAGCAAGGAAGGAGATATCTTGATTGAGGGAGCCATTACAGGCTGAGCAGTAACCTGGCACTAGAGGAATTCCCAGGAATCCACAAGGCTGACTCCAGCTAAGACCCTAAACAATAGAGGAGAAGGGGACTGATTTGATTTGTCCTGTAGTCAGACTGATGAATATCTTAAATATCATCATAGAACCTTCATCCAGCAATTGATTGAAATGGAGGCAGAGACCCACATTGGAGCCCTGGACTGAGCTCCCAAAGTCCAGTTGAAGAGAGGGAGGAATGAGAATATGAGCAAAGAGGTCAAGACCATGATGGGTTCACCCACTGAAACAGTCTACCTGCACTAATGGGAGCTCACAAACTCCAGCCAGACTGGGAAGGAGCAAACGTAGGGCCAAACTAGTCGCTCTGAATGTGGTTTACAGTTGAATGGTTGGGGCAGACTGAGGGGCCACTGACAGTGGCACCAGGATTTATCCCTACTGCTTTTACTGGCTTTTTGGGAACCTATTATCTTTGTAAGTATACCTTGCTCAACCTAGATGTAGTAGGGAGAGCCTTGGACCTTCCACAAAGCAATGTGCCTTACCCTCTCTGAGGAGTGGGTGGAGGTAGGGTGAAGGGAATGGGAGGAGAGAGGGAGTGGGAACTTGGATTGGTATTTTTCAAAAATCTAATAAATTTTAAAAAATTCCACCCGAGAAATCCTACAACTGACAGACAAACTTTCAGCAAACTGGCTAGATAGATTAATGTTAAAAAATCAGTAGCACTCCTATATACAAATGACACACAGGCTGAGAAAGAAATCAGAGAAACAACACATTTCACAATAGCTTTAAATAATATAAAATATCCTGGGGTAACTCTATCCAAGCAAGTGAGAGGCTTTCATGATAAATGCTTTAAGTCTTTGAAGAAAAAAAAAATGGAGAACATATCAGAAGTTGTAAAGAGCTCCCATACTCAGGATCAGTAGGATTAAGATAATAAATGTGACCATCTTACCAAAAGCAGTATACAGATTTAACATAATCCCCAACAAAATTCCAACACAATTTTTTACAGACTTTGAAAAGATAATTCTGAACTTCATATAAAAAAAACAAAACAAACAAACAAAAAAGTATAGCTAAAACAATCCTGAACAATAAAAGAAATGCTAGAGGTCTCACCATCCCTGATTTCAGGTTATAATACAGAGCTGTAGAAAAAACAGCATGATATTAGCATAAAACGGATTGATCCATGGAAATATTGAAGACCCAGACATAAATCCATACACCTATGGACACCAGAATTTTTATAAAGAATCCAGAAGTATGCAAGACAGAATTTTCAAGGAATGGTGCTGGCATAACTGGATGGCAGCACATCAAACGGGATGCTTGAATGTAGAAGAATGCAAAGAGATCCATCCATACCTATCACCCTGCACACAACTCAAGTCCAAGTGGATCAAAGCCCTCAAATCAAATGAGATGCACTGAACCTGACAGAAGAGAAGGTGGGAATATCCTTGAACTCCTTGACATAAGAAATGACTTTCTGAACAGAACACAATTAGCACAGGAATTGAAATAAACAGTTAACAAATGGGACTTCATGAAACTGTAAGCTTCTGTAAGGTAAAGGACACCATTGTTTGGAGAAAGCTGCAGGTTACAGAATGGGAAAATATCTTCACCAAACCCACATCCTAATATAGGACTAACATCCAAAATCTATAAAGAACTCAAGAAACTAGACATCAACAAACCAAATAATTCAATTAAAAATGGGGTAGAAACCTAAACAGAGAATTCTAAATAGAGGAATCTCAAAATGGCCAAGAAAAACTTAAAGAAATGTCCAACATCCTTAGCTATCACAAAAATGCAAATCAAAATGACACTGAGATTCCTTCTTACAACTGTCAAAATGACTAATATCAAAAATACAAGTGATAGCTCATGCTGTCAAGGATGTAGAGCCAGGGGAATACTTCATTGTTGATGGGAGTGCAAACCTGTACAACCAGTATGGAAATAAATATGGCAGTTTCTCAGAAAATTGGAAATTAATCTATTTCAAGACTCAGCTATATCACCCCTGGATATATACTCAAAGGACGCTCCGGTCTCTCACATGGACACTTGCTCAACTATGTTCATTGCAGCTTGAATCATAATAACCTGAAACTAGAAATAACCTAGATGCTCCTCAACAGAAAAATCGATAAAGAAATTGGGGTACATTTACACAGTGGAACATTACTCAGCTGTTAATAAAAAAGACATCATGAAATTTACAAACAGTCAGATAGAACTTGAAAAAATCATCCTGAACGTGATAACCCAGACCCAGAAAGACAAATATGGTCTTTATTTAGTTCTGAATATGATCCATTAATTAAATGATAACCAAACAAAATCCATAAACCCTGAGAGGTTAGGTAAAAAGGAGGTTTCTAGGGGGATACATGAATCTCCCTGAGAGAGGGAAATAAAATAGATTGTATGAGCGTACTGGAGGTGAGGAAAAAAGGAGATGGGGGCCTCAGAAGGAGGGAGATGGGGTGGAAGCAGAGAGTGTGGGAGAGATGGCTGGAATTGGGGGGCTTTGGAGGGCTGATGTGAAAACCTACTGCAGTAGGAGCTTCCTGGAATCTATAAAGGTGACCCTAATTGTAGGGATATAGCCCCACCCATTGGGGGCGTGTTCGCCTCGGGCTAATGTTTACTGATAAATCTGCCGGGCGTGATCCCAGCAGCCCTTTTTGCTCTGCTTTTCCTGTTCTCCGCGGGAACCTGTGGTCCTGTAAGTCTATTTCCTTATTAAAGCTGTATATATTTTTATAATCTTTCTGCATTCATTTACGCCGCCACACCTAATGATGAACTCTAGTAATAGGAGATATTGATCCTCAACTGGCTGTCTCTTGTAGCCAGGTGAGGCTTCCCGTGGTGGAACTAGGCTGCACTCAGTTGAGTTTTTGGCAATGGGGGGAGGGGGGTGCCATGGAAATCCCCTCTAGTAGTCTGAATGAAAATGGTCCTCACTGACTCATAGGGTGTGGCACTCTTAACAGGTGTGTTCTTGTTGGAGTAGGTGTGACCTTTGTTGAAGGGAGTGTGTCATTGGGGGTGAGCTTTGAGGTTTCAAATGCTCAAACCAGGCCCAGTATCACTCTCTTCATTTCAATGCAGTTTGTAGAACTCTCAGTTCCTTCTTCTCCAGCACCATGTTTGCCTTCATGCCACCATGCTTCTCACCATGACAATCATGGACTAAACCCTCTGAACCTGTAGGGAAACCCCAATTAAAATGTTCCCTTTTTGAGTTTCCATGGTCATGGTACCCCTTTACAGCAACAGAAATCTTGACTAGGTCATCCCTAAACTAACTAGGTTGTTACTAAGACAAAGGGTTGCTCTCCAAATACTGACAGCAAGGTCCCATTCCAAAGGACAATGCCCACACAATTCACTGAACATGGAGAAGTTAAGCTAGTGCTTATATGGAGCCTTCATCCCTATGTTCTAGTCTCTTGGTTGTGGGAAAGTACTCTGAAGGCTAATGAGTGAGAAACATGGACACCGACCCAGGCACAAACCCTTTGACCTACAATGTATCCTTCCTGCAAAATATGCTATGGCAGTGGTGGCACAGAACTTGTATGAGTAGTCAACCAATGTATGATTTGACTTAAAACCAACTCCATGAGGAGGAACCCATGCCTGGCACTCTTTGGGTAACCAAGAGTCAGAGATTTGTAGCCCAGAGACCTTGGATTAAACCAAATTCTGCTGCTTAGAAGAAAAGGGAAGAAGAATAAAGGAGGAAGAGGAGGAGGAGAAGGAGGAGGAAGAAAAATTAAAAGGAAATCAATAAAATTATTTCAATGATATTCTGCTACACTCATAGATAAGTGCCTTATCCAATCATCATCAGTGTGGTACCCTCCAGAAGTAGATGGTAACAGATGCATAGACCCACAATCAGACAGAGAGAGAATCTAAATTGGAGGTCTCCATCAAATAAATCCTTTCCCTTGGAGCTCAGGGAATCCTGAAGAAGAGGAGACAGAGAGATTATTAGAAGAGAGGGAGAACAATAGAACAAGGTTCTCTGAATAAACTAATCAAGGTGTGTATGACTTTACAGAGACTGGAGCAGCAAGCACGGCGTCTACATGTGTCTATACCAGGTCCTTTACATATATATTATAATGTATATTAATAGATAATATAGCTATTAGTATTTTTATGGGACTCCTGACTCTGATTCTTTTGCCTGCACTTGGGACTCTTTCATTCCTGTTGTGTTTCCATGTCCAATTTTCATAAGATAATTTTTGTTTCATCCTATTGTATTTTATTTTGTAATGTTTGGTTGTTATCTCTTAGAAGCCTATTCTTGTCTCATAAGTGAAAGAAAGCAAGTAGATCTGGAGGGGGAAGTGGGAAGGAACTGGGAGGAGTGGAGGAAGGTGAAAGTATAATCAGGGTATATTGTATGAGAGAATAATATGTTTTTAAGAAATACGATATTTTAAAGATAAAACTGAAGACATAATTTTAATCTAAAAATTCTGGTGTGTTAAAAATATTGATTTTAAATTCCACTTAAATTAGTAGCAAAAAAGAAAGAAAAGGAATCTTTACTTTGTACGCCACACCACTTTGCATACTGCAGGTGACTGTTTCAGAGTGGTTTTGTAATTCCTCGCTCAACACTTAGAAAATTGAGACAGAGAACTTACATACTCCATCTATTTTGGGCAGCAAAAATTAGTCCTTCTAATCCAGTGCTATATCTGGGCAAGAGTTTTAGTCAAAGGAGTGAGCATTAAGTACATTTCTAACTCTGTCCCTGAAATCCTCCCCTACTTACTTCTCAACTGTTCAATAGAATAATAAAAATGAGGAGTGAAGCTAAGTGACATAAATAGGAACAGTTATTGCAACAATGTGTTATCATCTAATAGTTCTGAATAGTGAATAGGCATGTTTATAATAAGTCCTAAGGTGGAAATGAGCAAAAGAATAGTGAAACCTTTTAGGTCTTTAATATCAGGCAGTTTGTCTAACCTTTTCTTTACTCTTAGTTTCTTCATAAGTCAAACACAGGGAAAAAAAATGTACTTCAGCTGTTGAAGAATGAAATGAGCTAAGTTACAATAGGTTTGAAACCACAATGGCATTTATAAACGTTTGACTCTTGAGTAAATTCCCCCTCCCTTCTCGATTTTCCAGCTTTTAAAAATAAATACTATAGTTCAAAGCTGGTTCACATAAACCTTTACTTTTGAAATGGATTGTGATGGTTGTTTTACTCATTTCTTTTTTTCAGTTGTATGATGTATGCACACACATACACATGAGTGTGTGTGTGTGTGTGACAAAGAGAGAGAGAGTTAACCTTTGATTAAAACTTGATAGAATTTAGAATCATCCAGGAGACAAAAGTTTGCATATGTTTGCATGTTTCTAGAGTAGTTTAAACCAGGAGGGGGGATTCACACTGTGAGTGGAAACATTCTAGGGACTGAGTAAAAAGAACAGAGCAGATCGTCTCTCTCTGCGTCCTGACTGTAGTGACTATAGATGCAATGGTGACAGAATCATGCTCATGCCACTATGCCTTCCACATCATAAGGGACTATACCCTCTAATTGTGAACTAAAACGAATTATTTCTTCCTTAAGGTGTTTTGTCAACTATTTTGTTGCTGAAACAAGAAAGGCAATGCATAAAATTGGTACACAGAGTGAGTTCATGGTGTGATAAACCTAGTCATGATGTCTAGAATTTCTTTGCTGGAAAACTGTGGAGAAGTTTTGGAGCCATGGGCTAGAAAAAGCCTTGGACTGCTGTAAACAGAGCTTAATTGGCCATTCTGGTGGCCTATTAAGACAAGACAAGGGGCTCACAGAAATCCTGACAGTAAAAATGGTTCTCATGAAGTTTTAGAGGGGTATCACACTCCTTTGGGAATGAAGCTAGTGGCTATTTATATCATAGTCTCCAAGAATGAGACTGTGTTTGGCCCTGAGAACCTGAGTGAGGATAAATTCAAAAGTAATGGTCAAATTTGTTTGGCAGAGGAAACTTCAAGACAGAATATTCAGACTATTCAGGTTGTGTCATAGTTACTGCTCACTTTTCTTAGACAATTTTGCACTTAGAGAGAACGTTTGTGTGGAAAAAAAAACAAAAACAAAAACAACAACAACAAAAAAACCACCATGAAATACCTGGTTTGGCAAGGAGTGTACTGTGAACTAATTTAAAGTTGGACACAATGAAAGTGAACAGCATCTGCTATTATATAGATTAGCACATTTAAAGAGAAGCACACAGTGTACTGGGACAATAGGAAAACTGTCTTGAAGATAAGAGCCCCCCCATCGAAGACTCCATCCCATAAAAGAGCAGATTTCTTAGAAATGAGAAAAACTCAATAGGACAAGACCTACTTAAAAACAACTGCCTAAATGCCCCACAACCGAAGAATGGATAAAATGTGGTACATTTATACAATGGAGTACTACACAGCAGAAAAAAATAATGACATCTTGAATTTTGCAGGAAAATGGATGGAGCAAGAAAACATTATTTTGAGTGAGGTAACCAAGACACAGAAAGACAGTTATCACATGTACTCACTCATAAGTGGTTTAAAAACATAAAGCAAAGGAAACCAGTCCAGAAATAACAATCCCAGAGAACTTAGACAACAATGAGAACCCTAAGAGAGACATATATGGATCTAAGCTACATAGGAAGTAGAAAAAGACAAGATATCTTGAGTAAATTGGAAGCATGGGGATCATGGAAGAGGGTTGAAGGGGGATGGTAGAGGCAGGGAGGGGAGCAGAGAAAAATGTAGAGCTCAATAAAAATCAATTTAAAAAAAGAGAAAAAAAAGGACATTCTTGAAGGCATGTCCAGGCACCTGGAAAAAAAAACCAATGACCTACAGAATTGTTTTCCTCAGTTCATCCGCAAAAACGCCTAGAGGCCACTGCAGTTACGGTAGAAGGAACCCAATTTACACCTTCATTTGGTACACCTTGCAGCATCATTCATGTTGTTTTGGAGGCATACAAAATGCAAGCTGTAAAGGGGCATAGAGGTCTGCACCAAGATTCTAGAAAGCCACTAAGCACAGTATGATTGTTTGGGGTTCTTTACAAGCAGGGATCTAAAGGACACTGCACGAAGCTGTCAGGGTGATTCTTAATTTTCAATAGAACCCCCAGGATGTTGCAAGTGCTAGGACAACGAGTAACCCACTGAGGGAAGCTGCAGGCACAGATTAGAGTCAGCACAAGAACCTGTGTCTTGTAGGTGGCAGAACTAGAAGGGTGGAGCTATCCAAAGCAATTAGAGCACAGATAATGCCACCACAAGCCCCACATTCCAGACAAGGTGCTGCAGAGGTTTGTATTTACCTTGTCAGGCATCAGTCTTGGTCTTTCCTCACTATCCTCCTATTCCTTCCTTTTGGAATAAAAAAATTTTACCTGTGTCATGGTACATCGGAAGCTTGTGCCTTACAGCTTTGATTTTATGTGTCTCAAAGATAAGAGATTGCCTGAGTATCAGAAGAGATTTAGCACTTACATGTATGAATAATGTTAGGACTTTTAAGACATTGGGACTTTTAGGCATGTACTAAATAAATTTTGGAATAGATGAAGATGAGACTTATGTTTGGGTGTCAGGTTGGCAAGTTTTAAATTTGTGATGATTAATCTTTGATATTATCTTAATAGGACTTAGAGATATGTAGGAAGTAAAACTCTGGATGTGTCTGTGAGCATGTTTCTAAAAGGTTTAACTGAGGTTTAGAGTCCTGTCTGAACTTAATTACTTTTGAAAGCAAGTGAACAACTAGAATTCACCTCTCTTTGCTTTCTGAGTGCAGGTGCATTGGGACCAGCTGTTCAATGCTCTTAACTAGATTGTCTTAGCCATAACTAGACACACTCCCCTCCACACCTTCTTCACTCACCAGGATGGACTGTACCCTCAAACTGTGAGCCAAAATAAACCCTTAATTTCCTTAGGCTGCTTTTTCTCAGGTATTGAGTAACAAGTAGAAAATTGCAAACTGTGTACTGTAATACGGTACCATGACTGCAATATATATTAGTGCATAACTCCAGACCTCTTTTCCTGTTCCATTCCTCAATCTACAGGGTCCAAGGAGGGAGTACAGAAAGGCCTTGCTTCTGCTAATTTCTTGTTGCATCTCTTCTAACCTAACATCTCAACTTCTCTACTTATCTTTATTTCAGGAACATTAAGTCTAGTCTAACGAGTTTCTCTTCGCTTCTGTTTGTTGTCCTGGTTTATTCTTGGTGCTCTGAGACTCCTTTACCACAGGCCTAGCACATATCTTTCTGGAGCTGCATCTCACCCTTCTGCAATGCCTACTCTTACTCGCCTACAGCCTCTGTAACTAGCATTTAAACTTTTTTTTTTTTTTTTTGGTCACAAGACTCCTGGAAACTTTCCACCATCATTAAGAACACCCAGTTTTGGTTTATGTTGATTATATTTACAAATATTTGCTTTAATGGGAAGTTTAAGAATTAACATTTATTCATTTAAAAATTAAATCCATCACACATTGACAAAAAATATGTATTTTATTGAAATATCTAAAGCTTAAGGCAAAAAATTCTAGTGAGAAGAGAGACATTATTTTACATTTTATAAGGTTCTTTAGTACCTGGCTTATAGAGAGCTGGATCCATATCTGATTCTGCATTCAACCTGTTGTGATATGCTATTTTAGTTGAAGTATATAAGGAAAATTCAGGCCTTTCTGGATATGTGATTAGGAAAAGAGGAATATTTTAAGAATCTTCATAGATAATTGTGGTTATTCTCTTTTGAAAACTCAGGAAAAAATGTAGCTTTAAAAATTAGTTACAATGTGGAATATTAAAGTACATTAATAAATATATTTATATTTTGTTATGCTAAAATCTGTTAATTTACCCTATACCTATATATGTAATAATCCACCATACAGTTATGTATACAATAATGCCATGGCTCTGCAATTTGAAAAAAATAGTACTTTACTGAGTTCCAAATGATGAAACATGTTATTACACAGCATCAAAAGATTCAATTTGTTAACCTTACCACTACTGTAATCAAAAATGTTTAAGTATTAGCAGCTGTTTCTTTGGCATATAAAACCTTCTCCAAATCTTAATTTTACTTGAAATCTTGAAAGTTATTTTTGGCAACACATATTTTCAGTCTTTTCTCTTGAAATAACAAGTTTACCTTGCTCAATTTGGAGGAAATGTCTACTTCTATTTAAACTTGGGTAGGAATTTTTTCATTGTCAGTCTTTCTTTTGGGTACAAAACTATTCTGGGGGAAAGTGGATATTTCAGGTCATATGTCAACCAGTATTCAGCATCTGCTGTTCTTTAAGACAGCTATTGAACCTTACCATGGAGAAGTAGTGTTTGATGCATAATTCCAGTTTAATGGTACAGAAGATTTAAACGGTATAATCACAAAGGATTGAGATTGAATAAACACAGTAAGACCAAATTTGATTTGTGAATAGGAGGGGAATAATTGTTGCACAAAGGGAGTTAGGAGTTCTTAGAGCATATTAGCTTTATTTTGTAGTCTCTCAATAGTCGTTTTTTAAGCATTATAAAATGAGATTTGTCATCTTGTATTTATTTTTCACTTGTACCAACTAGGTTATCTCTGACTGCAGATAACAGTAAATTGTACTTTAAAAGGATTTAAGTCATCAGTAAAAGGTATCTTCTCTCAGGAGGAGAAATTATAAGGTATGCCATCTTTGGGATTAGCAATTTAGGGCTTGTGGTGCATTGGTTGTTCTAACATTTTGAGGTGATGTATTAATATGTGGTATTTCTAGCACAAAATAAGAAACTTCCTTTTCCTGACACTTTCTAAGAATGGAGAGGGCTTTCCCTAGCAAATCCTACCTTATGTAACAACACAAAAAGAATAGAATTTCTACAACTGGTTAAATTTCAAGAAGATTTATTCTTGAAATGTTGGTAAGGCCACCTAGCCTAAGAAATGAATTCTTGCATGAGGTTGGGCTTACTCAAGAATGTAAGAGTAAATGATCCAGCACCCTGCTGGCAATCTTACTACTATGACACCTGGGAATGAAACTGTATGTGTCCTGGGTGAGCCAAAATTACCAGACAATTAATACTCCCAGAAGCATTCTTCAGCTATTAATGGACAGTATTTTTTGGGAAAAAAATCCTAGCATCCTGTATTCTCATGTGGGTTAACTCTGAAGTGTGTTCCATATTACTTAGAGTTAATCTGGATAAGCTGTAGTGTGAGCATCATAATAATATATATTTTCATTGGCTGTCCTCTCTTTATCTCATTCTTCCCTTCTCTTGCATCTGTTTCCTGTTGTTATTTCTCAAAGTTTACAGTAGCATCCTTTTCTCAGGAAAATGGCCCACCCACTTCCCAAAACAAATCCCTGCAATAAGAAACTCTAAGTACTTTAAAAATAAACTGTTCTCAGAGAGTATCTTTAATATCCTTTTCTTATTTAAAGAGTCCTTTTTTGCAGAAAAATATTGGCAACAATGTACAGAGAAGTGATCGTTTTTATTTAAGCAAGTGCAAGGAGAATTTCTTCTTTCCTCTCTCTCTGTCTCTCTCTCTCTTCCTTTCTCTCCTTCCGCCTTTATTTATTTCTTCCTTCCTACTAACTATACATGAAATTAATCATATTATCTGTCATACTCATGGTTTATTCTCAGGAACTAACCCCCATGTCAGTCTCTGTTCAAGGAGGAGTCATATGAGTCATATTTGGACTCAAGGTCAGCCAGTCCTTGAGCTGGACATCCTCACACAGCATGAGAAGAGAGGCATGGGCAATCTCATTTATTCTATTGAAAATATGTCAGGAAAAGCCAGTATCAAATAAATGAGGAGTTCTGTTGTGAGGATAAGCTGGAGTGATGAACAGTTGGTCAGGACCATAAAGTCAGTAGAAAGAAAATCATATGAACTATAAACTGTTAGAAAATAAAAACTGTGCAACATTAAAAAATTATATATATATATATTATATATATATATATAATATATATATATATAATAAAAAGCAGCAGGCAGATACGGTCAGTTTAAAAAGAAGTAAACATGTTAGGAACACCCACGTCCTATAAACAGTGTGGCTGTAGAATGGGGACTCATGTAGTCAAGGTTTCAGAAGCCGTCCTTCTATTCCCACCTAGTCTTCCAACAATAATTCTCATGAGTCTTGCCACTGTAAGAGCTTGAATTGTCTTGAAATTCCATCTTCTTATTGTCCATAGCTGTCATTATATTGCCTCATCCTCTATTAATCAGCTTAGGTAAGCCTTCAGCAACCAATAAAACAATCAAAATTCTTTGAAAACTTGATTACAAGTACCTGGAATTATGTAATACACAGGGAGATATTTAAAATATGGCCTATGTTCAACCACAGTGTGACTATACTGAATATTACTAAATTACATACTTAAAATGTATGATGGAAAATTTTGTGTTATATCTTTTTATCATAATCATGCATATAATAAATATTTTATATATAATTAATCCAAATCTATATATCTTTAGAGGAAACTATATAAAGGAGAGTAAAGAACAGTACATAATGCATAGCTGTAAAAGACTTTAGAATAAATAATCTTGTATTGTGACACACTACATAATAATTGTATTTTCAACAATACAATTTCACACTAAAGTTAAGAATATAAAAAGACTAAAAGTAGTTTAAACCAGAAGAGGAATTTTGGATAAACAAATGAATGTATTGAGACTCCTTTCCTCACATCTAGGGAAAAAACTCTAAAGATACTGTCTAGAAAGTTACATTTATTTCTCATTCAGGTGGAAATGTATCCTGGATAAGGGTCAGACTCGTTCCTTAGTAATGTAAAGGTCCAGGATCTAGCCAGCAGGCTTCTGTAAACAGTACTGCACAAAACACTGCTACATTAGTGGGTTGTGAAAGGAGGCAGCACTTTTGTTTCCCAGCCATTCAGAACAAATAATCACACAGAAACTATGTTAATTAAAACACTATTTGGTCAATGGCTCAGATGTGTTCCCAAATGCCTCTTGCATCTATTAATCTCTGTATTTCTGTGAGGGTGTGGCTTACTGGTAATGTTCTGGCATCTTTCTCCTATGGTGACTACATGGCATCTCCTAGACCCTGCCTACTTTCTCTCCCTATCTCTGTTCAGATTTCCCACCTGGCTTTACTCTGCTAAGCCATTGGCCAAAACAGCTTTATCAATCAACCAATAAAAGCAGCACATACGCAGAAGGACATCCTACATCAGGGGATCATGTGGATCACTAAAACAATTTTGGAATTAGTGTGGCTGTGCCTTAGATTTTATGTAAGAGATTTTGCTGAAGGAACAAGTAGAATTTGAAAGTACCATCAGATGACTAGGAGCTAAAGAAGTTAGAAATCAACCAAGAAAAATCACAGATACATTTGACTCTATCAATGGAACACTGAGTAGGAAAAGGAGATCAATTAATGAAGTGAAAGCCAATGGCCACAGAGGTCATTGGTGAACTAATAAAATACTCCTTAAAGATTATTTGTTTTAGTTTTTAATTAACTAGTTAGTCATGTTTTCATTTTTGTGGTGCTAAGTGTGGGACCAGTGCCCCTTACATACTACATGATTTTTATATTGTTGAACTAGATAGGGAAAAAGGAAATGAAAGGCAATCAGGATCAATCATACACCACCCACTGACTAGCAACTAGCCTGCACCAGACTACAATAAAACAAAACAGAACAAACAATAAAGCTTAAAATGCAATTCATTATTTCCACAAAACAAACTACAGTCTAAAAGTTATTTTCTTACCTGAAAGTGATCATCAAAATCATGGGACTTGCCCAGATGGTAGTGCTTGCACACCTTTCTTTAATGCCAGCACTCATGAGGGAGAGGCAGGGAGATCTCTATGAGTTTGAGACCACCATGTGCTCCAGAGTGAGTTCCAGGACAGCCAAGGCTACACAGAAAAACCCTGTGTCAAAAAACAAACAAAGAAACAACAACAAAACCAAGAGTCATTCCTTAAATTTGATGAAAGGCCAACAACAACAATAAAAATTTAACCCTGTGAAATAAACTTCAGGAGATAGAGGTGAATAGATAAATACATTTATCTATTTATAAATTTACAAATACATCCAATGAAACCTACTTATTCAATCAAAATGTTACAAATGTGTAATTTTAGGAAAGCGTTATACTGGATAAAATATTTAAAGATAAAAAAATCTTTAAAATAAATTTTAAAGATAAAAATTTAAATATAAATGTTATGATTTAAAAATAACCAAATATAATAATATATACTATTATTCAGATAAGAATAATATTGTTGCCGGGCGATGGTGGCGCACGCCTTTAATCCCAGCACTTGGGAGGCAGAGGCAGGCGGATCTCTGTGAGTTCGAGACCAGCCTGGTCTACAGAGCTAGTTCCAGGACAGGCTCCAAAGCCACAGAGAAACCCTGTCTCGAAAAAACCAAAAAAAAAAAAAAAAAAAAAAAAAAAAAAAAAGAATAATATTGTTGAGTGACAAAGAATCAAGAAAAATAAAATAAATCAAAGTACAACCAAATATAATTTTGGTTATATATATATAAAAAAAAAACAACCCTACATTATAAACTCAAAAAGAGAAGAATTTTCCTAGCCAGGCATGGTGGTAGATATTGGTAATTCCTGAACTCTATAGGCTGAGGTGGGATGGTGGCAAGTTTGAGGCCACCCTGAGCTACATAGGGAAATCCCATGACTAACACTATTTCTTCCCAAAAGAATTTTCACATACGTAAAACACTTTCATTCTATCTTCCTAACTGTAGGCACATTATTTTGCAATGAATACCATCAAAATTTTGCAGAGTGAGGACTACTCTTTCCTTAATACTTTTACATTTGGATTTTCTATTGTGGGATAATCATTATTTACACTGTGAAAATAGGACTGCTTTGCCTCAACTACCTAAGGCACCTTCTGATTGGCTTACTAAAGAGCTGAATGGCTAATAGCTAGGCAGGAGAGTATAGGCAGGACTTTTGGGGAGAAAGAGGAATTTGGGAAAGAATCAGAGAGACAGAATTTGTCAGCAAGGCACAGGGCAAGTCTTACATAGAGTATAGAGGAGAGGTATGGAGCCATGTGACACAACATAGATTAATATAAGTAGGTTAATTTAGTTTTAAGAGCTACTTGGGAACAAGTCTAAACTTGTTAATAAGAAGCCTCCTTATCATTATTTGGGAGATGGTAGTTCAATAAAGTCTGAGTACAGTTTTCCATTCTAACATGCATAATGAAATTTTATGCATATTTTAAATATAACAATAACAAGACTAATACAAAAACTTACTATTTTCTGTGTGATCATTCTTGTATCAGGCTTGCCTATACCATCTTATTTGATCTTCAAATGCCTTTGTAGGTAGGTAGATGCCATTGTAATTGTTACCTTAACTTTTGTAGATAAACTTACTGCAGTAAAAAAAAAAAAGTGAATTTAAGTAGTATTGTGGAATTAATAACTTCCCATGCTGAATCTAGGACCCATACTGTTTTAAACAAGTTTCACTTTGCTAGGAAAATGTTCAACCAAAAGAGATTCTTTAAAGTATTTATTGATCTATCACCAGGTGTTGCCTTCCAACCTTGGCTTTGGTCCCAGGATCCTTTAACAACTGTGTCATTTGGACAGATGGAATGAATATAGCGTCTTCTGCCAGACAAAATCCTACTTTTGCAATGGCCTGTTAGTAAATGCACCTGAAGTAATCAATCCTCCCAGCTCTCAGGACATAGCTATCTAATTAGTAAATCCTAAAATGGTTAAGATAAATCCTCTTTACAATTCCTATCAGTAAAAACAGATTAACAAATACAAATAACTTCCATATGTTTCTGGTTTGTCTAGTGACAAACATCAGAAATACATTGAAGTTACTTCTGGCAATCATGCATAAAATCAAATGTGCTCTTTGTGATTCTTCTTCTAGCACTGGACCAGTTTACCCAAAAAAAAAGAAAAAAAAACAAAACAAAACAACAACAACAAAAAAAAACCCTAGCTCTTTTTATTCAGTGGAAAAAAGAAAGGAATATTTCCTTTGTTACATTCTTGATGCTTTTTACTTTGGTAGATTTTGGTATTTCTTGGTAAATTATCCTGTATTTCCTGTAGAAAATGTATGAGTCTAGTAAAACTTCTATAAAGAATATATTCTGTAGAACAAAGAAATCATACCTCAAAGCCATATAATCATTCTTATTTGCATATTCTCTCCTGAACAACACCTTTGGATTTACGTCTCATCTTTTATTCAATTTCATTGGTCCACCTGTCTATTTTATGCCAATTCTGTGATGTTTTTATTGCTATAGCTCTGTAGTAGAGCTTGAGATCATGGATGCTGATACCTTCGGAAGTTCTTTTATTATACAGAACTGTTTTAGCTATTCTGGGTTTTTTGTTGTTGTTTTTCCATATGAAGTTGAGTACTGTTCTTTCAAGATCTATAAGGATCTTGTATTGGAATTGTGTGAAATTTGATGGAATTGTGTTGAATCTGTTAATTACTTTTGGTAAGCTGGCTATTTCTACTATGTTAAACCTACTGATCCATGATCATGGGACATCTTCCCGTCTTCTGATATCTCCTCCAAATTTTTCTTCAAAGACTTGAAGTTCTTGTCATACAGGTCTTTCACTTGCTTTGTTATAGTTATCCCAAGATATATTATTTGTGGCTATTGTGAAGGGTGCTGTTTCCCTGATTTTTTTCTCAGCCCTTTCATCATTTATTTATAACGGGTCTACTGATATTCTTTAGTTAATCTTTTAACCAGCCACTTCACCAAAGGTGTTTATCAGCTGTAGGAGTTCCTGTTATAATTTTGGAGTCACTTATGTATACTATTATGTCATCTGCAAATAGAAATCTCAGACATAAATCCACATGCCTATGAACACTTGCTTTTTGACAAAGAAGCCAGAAAAATACAATGGAGAAAATAAAGCATCTTCAGCAAGTGGTGGCATAACTGAATGTCAGCATGCAAAAGAATGCAAATAGATCCATATCTATCACCATGCAAAAACTCAAGTTCAAGTGGATCAAAGACCTCAACATAGAACCAGTTACCCTGAACCTGATAGAAGACAAAGTAAGAAATATCCTTGGATGCATTGACACAGGAGACAACTTCCTGTATAGAAAACCTGTAGCACAGGCACTAAGATCAACAATTAATAATGGGACCTTATGAAACTGAAAAGCTTTTGTAAGGCAAAGGATGCTGTCAATAGGACAAAGCAGCAGCCGGCAGAATGGGGAAAGATCTTCACCAAACCCACATCTGACAGGGCTGATCTTCAAAATACATAAACAACTCAAGAAACTAGACATCAAAAAACCAAGTAATCCAATTAAAAATTGGGGTACAGATCTAAACAGAGAATCCTCAGCATAAGAATCTCAAATACCCAAGAAACACTTAAAGATTTGTTCAACTTCCTTAGCCATCAAGGGGATGAAAATCAAACTTACTCTCAGATTCCATTTTATACTTGTAAAAATGACTAAGATCAAAAACACAAATGACAGCTTATGCTCCAGAGGATGTGGAGCAAGGGGACCACTCTTCCACTGCTGGTGGGAGTGTAAACTTATACAGACAATTTGGAAATCATTATGATGGTTTCTCAGAAAATTGGGAATTGATCTACCTCAAGACCTAGTGATACTGCTCTTGGGTATAAACCAGAAACATGCTCAATCATACCATAAGGATTCTTGATCTATGTTAATCGCAACTTTATTTGTAATAGCCAGAACTTGGAAACAACCTAGATGCTTCTCAATGGAAGAATGGATAAAGAAAATGTGATACATTTATACAATAGAGTATTACATAGCTGTTAAAAATAGCATCAGGAAATTTGAAGACAAATGGATAGAACTAGAAAAACAAATCATCCTGAGTGAGGTAACCCAGTCCCAGAAAGAAAAACATGGTATGTATTCACTTACAAGTGGATATTAGCTGTAAAGTAAAGGATAACCAGGCTACAATCCACAGATCCAAAGAGGTAGGTAACAAGGAGGGCCCAAGGGTGAACACATGGATCTCCCTGGGAAGGGAAAATGGAAGAGATCTCCCAGATGGACTGAGGGTGGGTGGGCATGGGAACTTGAGGGATCAAGGTGGGGGTGAGTGGAGGGGGAGAATACTAAAAGAGATTACTGGAAAGGGGGTTTGGGGAGTCATATAGAAACTGGATGCAAGGAAAGCACCCACGGATCTACAAGGATGAATGCAACTAAGACTTCTAGCAATAGTGGATATAGTAGTCTTAACTGGCCATCCCCTGTGATCAGATTGGTGTCTACCCCATTTGTCATCAGAGAGCCTTGGTAACAGATATAGAGACCCATAGCCAAACATTAGGCTGAACTTGTGGAATCCTACTGAAGAGAAGGAGGAAGGATTGTAGTAACCAGAGAGGTCAAGGACTTTACAAGAAAATGCACAGAAACATCTAACCTCATTCTTAGGCACTCACAAAGTCTAAACCAACACACCAGGGACCCTGAATGGGACCAACCTAAGCCCTCTACATATATGTGAGTGTTGTGTAGCTTAGTCTTATGGCAACTTAATACTCCATGCTTTCCTGATACCCCTGGGAGGTCTGCCCCTTTCTGGACATAAACAGAGGAGGAGTGGGTTGGTGGTGCAGTAGAGGGAAGGTGGGAGAGGGAATTGGAGGAGAGGAGGGAGGGAAAACTGCAATTGGGATGTAAAATAAATAAATAAAATTCTAAAAAAATCCCACCACCTTTGCTTCAATTATGAATTTGCAAGCAATGCACATGAGTAATATGATCAGCTGCATTTTATTCCACTGAGGGTCACAAGGAAAGGTACCCTCTTCCTCCTACCTGCCTCATACCCTGGAGAAAGTTACAGTCTTCCCTCTTCCCCTGTTCTTTGCAACCCTGTGCTTATTTCCTTATCACTAACCTTCCCGGCTTCTCTTCTTTTCTATGTCATTATTAACTTCATTGTCCTTATCAGATAACTTGGCGTGATCACAGAGATGAGTGGTAAATGAATTACATTAGCAATCAGTTTAATGGAGGCAGGCCCTCCTCCTTGTATGTGAAAATAGCAGAGTTAGTGGATCAAGGAAAGAAAGACAGAGGCGAAAGAAAGAAACAAAGGAAACAGGGAGGTAAGAAGGGAATAAGGAATGGGGGGGTGATATGACAATCAGATATTTGTGGAAATGCACCTTAGAGAGATTATATAAACAGTTACATTATACCATTTCCACTATGATATATTTGAAAAATATATGTGCACATATGTACATATTATGTATATATATATATATATATATATATATATATATATATATATATATATATATTTGTCTATACATGTATGCTTTTCTTTTAGGTACTTTTACTTTCAACATTTTTCTCAAGGAATTCCATCTCATTTATGATGGGAGGACAGCAGAAGGTAGAAAAAATACATATTTGGCCTCAATTCAGTGTACATGTAGATATGAAAGCCAGGCAGTCTGCCCAATATGACTGGATTACCTACCAAATGTGCTGGCATAGCTACAACATTTTTGAATGCCCTAAAGCACTTTTGACTTGCCAAACATATGTTGAACCACAAATATTTACAGTGAATCAAACTGATAGGAACTGAAACAGATAGAAGTGACCTAAACATTATTACATTATTGTTATAAATTTATTCTCCTATTTTCACATTAAAATTCTACTCCTCACTATTTTGGAATATGATATTATTTCTTTCTCTGTCCACACAAAGTCAGTGAGAAAGGTGACCACCTAGAAAACAAATCCAGAGACATGAAGTAAAGTCACTTCTCCCACAATTACAATTTTGGAATGATATCATCTAAAATTATGTGGAAACGTTTGGCTGTTTAAACAGATCAGAGTGTTACATTGATAGTCCTAAGAAATGATTATGGCACATTATACAAACTCCAAGCATCAAGCTGGACATGGTGACTTACACCTGTAATCCTTGTGTTCAGCACACAGTCAGGAGGATCTGCTAGCAAGTTTATAGCCAATTTGGTCTATAAAGTGAATTTCAGGCTGGCCAGGGACACATAGTGAGATCCTGTCAGAAATTGGAGCTGTTGGCCTTTGAATCTTGTAAGAATATGAAAAACACTCAAAAATTATGATTGATAAACAACAGAAATGCACAAATAAATACAATGTACCTTAACTATTTTCTTTCAATGTTTCAGAATGGATTGTGAAGTATAGTCTTGGATCAACAATGTTATGAACACAAGACAACTAGGAAAAAAAGAAAAGAGCCTTTAAAAAAAAATCTTTACCCAGTCTTTAACATAGGACTTGGAAATTCCTTTGGGTGTTGAAGGAGCAAGAAAAAAACAGTGTGTGTAGACAAAACACCTTCCTTTATGCCATTATCTTCTGGTTTCACTCTGAATAAATATCTTCATCAAAAGAAAACATGTTTCATGATACTGCATTTAAAACTGAAAGGAAGCCAGAGCCAGTACTTTGAAACAACTGCATTTTTGTTAAAAGAAAACATAATGTATTATCTCTTATATTACAGGAGGATGTTTCAACAACAATAATAATTACAAAATTCTATGTGGCTGGAGGAAACATTATATTTAAGAACTGGCATTCTTTGTCACAAACATAACTTCTACTGACAGTGAATTTCACTATATAACTCAAAGGTAGTGTGCATGTGTGTCTGTGTGTGTGAATTTGCATGTGCATACACATGACTGTGTCTAACATAGTAGAGAATGTGCTGTGGAATAATGCTCTTATACACTGTAAAGATTTGTCACTCATATTGCTTTAAAAAAATCTCTGATTGGCCAGTAGCCAGACAGGAAGTATAGGCAGGGCAACCAGACTAAGAGAATTCTGTGAAGAGGAAAGGCAGAGAGTCAGTCACCAGCCAGACGCAGAGGAAGCAAGATGAGAATGTCTTACTGAAAAAATGTACCAAGGCACATACCTAAACATCAATAATAATTATTGGTTAATTTAAGTTGTAATATGTAGTCAATAATAAGCCTGAGCTAATAACCCAAAGAGTTTTTAATTAGTATAAGATTCTGTGTGCTTCTTTGGGACTAAATGGCCGTGGCACTGGGCAGGACAGAAACTTCCATCTATGAGAATGACACCCTTAGGAAATATCAATATGTTCAGAATAAAAGCTATCTATTTGGAGGAATTTCTAGATATCTAATGAAATTCCAGAAATTTCAATGATTATTAAAGACAAAACTGTCATCCTAAACACAGTCATTCATTTTCATTTTCCTCTGTGTTACTTATCTACTTTTAGCTCTCAGATTTTCTACATGCCTCATTTCTATTATTCTTCTGTTATTAGTCTAATAAGCATTCTCCCTCCCTCATGCTCACTACAAAGTGGTTTTCTAACAGCACAAACAAATAAATGAATGACTAAATAAATAAATAAATAAAGTGACTTCATTTGCTGCACCCAAGGCTTGTACTTAAAAATAGGGTGCAGTTGATTTTTTTATGTTCTTTCCACACAAAAAAAATTGCAAATCTAACAGGTCAAAATAACCAGCATAAGCAAAATGCCTGCTACTTATCACCAACGTTACTTTTAAAAGACATTTGAATGGTCTGAAGCATTGACAATCTGTACATACTTCTTTGATTATAGAGGAGACAGCCTGCCATTATACCAGAAATAGTTAATATTACATCAGTAGGAAGCCTAGAAACATACAACTCCTTCTGATTTCAGATTCATACTTATTTGGAAAGGGCTAGGCAGTGAGTTTATGTCAAATTCTTTAAGGTTTTATATGCTCACAGTCTAGTTTTAATGGGAATATAGATTAAGATCTTAGCATTTATAAGGCTTATTTTTCTCCAGGAAATATTTCTAATGTGATTTTCATGAATATATACTTGAGTATTATTGGTATCATATATAACTAAATCCTAAAGTTTCATGTATATGAGTTTTAAAAGTAACAACTTCAGTAAAAACATGGGGAATTGGAAAGTGGCAAAGAAATGCTCATATCAGAGAATATTGTGATATTTGATTTGAAGTGATAGGTTGACTTATTGGAGCTGGTGAAATAACTCAGTGGATAAAGGCCCTTCGCCAAGCCTGAAGACATGAGTTCTTTGCCTACTGTGTATCTGACAGATTAGTATCCAAAATCTATAAAGAGCAAAAGAGAGACAGGGGAGGGAGACAGGGAGAGAAGGAGAGAGACAAAAGAACAAACCACCTATTCAAAAAAACAAAACAAAAAAAAAACAAATGAACAAACAAAACAGGCTATAGATCTGAACAGAGAGCTTTCAGGTGATGTGAGATTTCCCTCTGTATGGTGTGATTACCATTGACAAATAAAGGAACTGCTTTGGGCCTATAGAAGAGCTATAGGGGAACAGAGTTAGGTGGGGAAAACTGAGCTGAATGTTGGGAGAAAGAAGGAGGAGTTAGGGAGCAGCCATAGAGCCACCGCCAGAGACAGATGTGCTGAAACTTTGCTGGTAGGCCACGACCTCGTGGTGATGCACAGATTAATGGAAATGGGTTAAATTAAGATGTAAGAGTTAGCCAATAAGAAACTACAGCTAATGGACCAAGCAGTGATTTAAACAATAGTTTTTGTTAGTTTATATCGGGGCCAAGCGACTGGGAACTAAGTAGCGGCCTTACTCAGGAGAAGGAATAAAGTAGCCAAGATATTTCTCAAAAACTGTTCATTGTTCTTGGCACTGGGAACATAAAGTCAAATGAACTTTAATATTTCATCTCAACCCAGTCATGACGACTAAGGTAAATAAAACAACTAACAACAAATGCTGGAGAGGTTTTGGGAAAAGGCAACCTTCACTCACTGTTGGGTAAGAATGCAACCTAGCACAACCACTATGGAAATCAATGTGGAGAATCCTCCAAAGGCTAAAAATAAATCTACCTAATGCCCCAGCTATATCACACCTTGCCATATACCCAAAGGACTTGACCTCCAAATTCGTAGATACTTGATCAACCACATTCATTACCAGTCTGTTCACAATACTTGGAAAATGGAAACAACCTCAATGTTCATCAACTTACTACTGGATAATGAAAATAAAGTACATATAGCTGTAAAAAATGAAGTCATAAAATTTGCAGATAGAGGAATAGAACTAGAAAAGATTATATTGCTTGAAAAAAAACACAGACACAGCAAGACCAACATCACAATGTTCCCTCTAATCTGTTGTTCCTGATTCCAAAATGTTCAGATGTGAGTATACAACATGGAGTGACTGCAGAAACTAGGAAAGTATAAAGGGAACTATGGGGGAAATCACTAGAGAAGGGAATAGCAAGATATAAGTGATTTGAAGGGGTAAATGAGTAAAAAGAGGGTTCTTTAAATCAGGAAGGGGTAAGAAGGAGAGAGAGAAGGGAATGAAAGTAATACTAAAGATATCCTGTAAAACCAATGAGGACATTAAGAAAGACTTGCATAGATCTAACCTACATGGAAAGTGGAAAGTAGAAAATGACAAGATCTCCTGAGTAAATTGGGAGCATGTGGACCTTAGGGGAGGGTTGAAGGGGGGAGGGGAGAGGCAGGGAGGGGAGCAGAGAAAAATGTAGAGCTCAATAAAAATAAATTAAAAAAAGATATCTTGTAAAGCCAAAAAGAATTATATGATTTATTTGAATTTACTTGAAGGCTTCCTTCAAGATCCATAGACCAGCAAAACCCCCAATATCAGGCGTGAGAAACTCAGTTTTCAGTGTTCGTCAAGGAGTCCAGGAGACACAACCTATCCCTATTGCCCTTTGTTGCCTCTCAAAGGATGACAGCAAGTCCCCATGGCTGAGGACACCACACCCTTCAAACACAAGACCCAGAGGCTCTGAGGACCTGATAGGAAATCCTCCCCATTGAGGACTAACTTTTATAGCACCAGATGAATTTATGCAAAGCCTGCAAAGAAAGGATGCAACAAAAGAAAGAAAGAAAGAAAGAAAGAAAGAAAGAAAGAAAGAAAGAAAGAAAGAAAGAAAGAAAGAAAGGACTAGCCAGCTCGAGTGCCTATGAACTGCCATGATATGGCAAGATCTCCATAAAATATGCCTAGACAACGGCATTCATATATTGCTGGCAACAAAAACCTCTCTGTTTAGACTTAAGACCCACTCAGCAAGAGAGAAATCATGCCTGCTACTGGAAGGATGTTGGCCAACAACTCATAGCTAGTGAGGCCATAGATCTGAGAGGAAAACCTTTTACTGCCACTTTGCTAAACTGGTGTGTCTTAACTGCATTATAAATATTTATCCTCATGCCCACACATACATGTAGCTCCCATCCCTCAGCAAAAAAAGCATCTCTTTGCAGCAGAAGGAGACAACTAAAGAAAAAAATACACCTGGTCAAAATTCAGAGAATGAGTGACCATAAATGTCCAACTCCAATTGGTACATCTACAACAGAACTCCTCCTCAGGAAACACTGGGGAAGACAGAGAAAGAAAGATTGTAAAAGTCAGAGAACTGGAAAATCTGCTGCAAGTAGATTATGGCAGTGAAGCTCCACCATGAAGCCTTAACAATATGGCTGTCTAAACAAGACCTCAACAACAACAGCATCAACAAACATGCTACCATGAAAGGGGGAGTCTCACGGGGCCTCACCGCTAGACAAAGGACTTCAAGAAACTTAGGAATGCAGAGAATGGGAAAACAATTATCTAGGGATGATAGGTACCCACTAATTAATTACTCAATACCAAGTGTTGAAATTGAGCAGGTTATATTTATATATTTAGGAGTGTGTGTGTGTGTGTTAACGGTTAAAGAACAAGAGATCATAATTTCAAGAGTGGGCAAGTAAGGTACATGGGAGGGGTTGGAGGGAGGAAGGGAAAGGGGAAATGATGTAATTATTTTAAAGGACATAAAAGAAATTGGCAAAGAAATGCTCAGAATGGAAGACAGTGTGGTCTTTGAAGCGATGAGCTGATTAATTGAAGGCAGTGGAATGACTCAAGGAGTAAAGGCACTTGCTGCCAAGCCTGAAGGCCTGAATTTAATTCCTGGAACTTGCATGGTTTAAGGAGAGAACTGACTTTCAGAAGCCATCCCTGATCTCCACCTGCACACTATGGAGTTCATGTATATATGTCCATATAATGTGCATACACAATAAATAAGTAAAATGAAGTGTAATAAAAATGTTTAGACTGACTTATTGCCTCTATTATTCATGCTAGCCTATATCCACAGGAGCTGGCATGTCCCTCCAATAGAAGCTGACTGTGTTGTTTTGCGTATTATGCCTTGTTTGGACAAATGAAGCATTAGCAAGCAAAGACTTAAGATGTGCTCCCAGAGGGCACTTCCTTTTATACTTCTCATATCCATTTGAGAAGGAAGCACCTTCCACAAGTGGCTGCTGATCTCCCTGTCTTGGTCCCTGTAATGGCTACTCTTGGCTGCTAACTTGACTACATCTGGAATCCACTAAAACCCAAGGGTCTGGGAATACCTCTGAGGTATTTTTTGTTTGAAGCATTTGAGATTGGAAAATTCATCCTAAATCTGGGCCATAACTTGGAGGCAGTCCACATAAATGGACATGGAGAAAAAGAAGCTTTTACTTTTCTTCTGCTTGCCCTCACTCTGACTGACAACTTCATGTCTTCTGCTGCTGAGGCATTCCTTCACTGGCATTAGAGCCCACTTCTTTGCTTTTCTAACATGGACTGAAGACCAGCTGAGACATCCAGTCTTACTGACTGAACAACTCTTGGTCTTTCTTTTGAGAGACAGCCATTGTTGTGAGTAGCCTGACTCTAAACAACTCCCCTTTTAATATATACTCATCCTATCCGTTCTGTTACTTCAGAGAACCCTGACTAATGCAATCCCAGCAGGAACATATGTAGACCAGACCTTCTCCCAGGTTTTTGCATGGAGCCAGATCCAGTGACACAGTGTGAAGTGGACCTATCTAACTATGCCCAGGCTAGGTCAGACACCTTCAGCAATGCCAAGGGATTCTGTCAATGAGTGCTGTTTCATAAGAATGGCTAAGTGATGGAGGTGGGTCATCTTTCTATCTGTTGTTTTACTGGTTAAGTAATAAAGAAACTGCTTTGGCCCATTTATAGGCCAGCCCTTAGGGGGCTGGAGAGATGGCTCAGTGGTTAAGAGCATTGCCTGCTCTTCCAAAGGTCCTGAGTTCAATTCCCGGCAACCACATGGTGGCTCACAACCATCTGTAATACGCACCAAGAGGAAGCGGGAGGAGCTGAGCAACGTGCTGGCCACCATGAGGAAGACGGCGGCCAAGAAGGACTGATCCCCTCCCCGTTCTCAATAAACGTTGCTGTGGCGAAAAAAAAAAATTGGTATGGATTTTAAGGTCAATTTTGTTATATGTATATGTATTTCTGATCTTGATTAAGGTATTGTGATTGTGTAGTTCATTTAAAAATGTAATGTATAATTAGGAAATATAGGTTGCTACTGGATAATCATAAATAATAGTCAAGCTTGTAGTCATGTTAGTTAGATTTTCTAGATGTGCATAGATATATTTCAATTAGGCATTCTTCATATCTTTCAAAGACTACAAAACATGGCATTTAATGTTTTAATAACTTAGGGCTTTTCATGACAATGAGACACGTCTGCTCCTGGCAGCACCAATCTACTTCAAGAGGATGATGGGCATTGAAGAGGCTCCTTATGGAGTTTGATAGCCATTTGGGCAAGAAACTGTTCTTGCCTGGACTGTTGCATAAACTGGACACAAAGAACCTACAGAGAGAGGACTACTAAACTTGCCTAAAGGTGAGATGGTCTTTCGGGGTTCCTGACTCATAAAAGAGTCTGCGAGACATTTTGCAGGACACAGCAAAAAATGACTAAACTGTCTTTAGAATTTCCTGCTTGATGAAAATGTCTGCTAAATACTATGGCCTGTAGGCTAAAGATGGATGCCCCAATGGTACAAAAGAACTTTGTGTGACTGTCAGGCAGTGAGATGTCTCTGTCATTTCTAAAACTTTGGATTTCTTGTTTGCTTAGGTAATATTATATCCTTCTCGAGTCTTTGATGGAGTTAAAGAATGGTTAGTTATAGTTATAGTTTTCCTTAATTATGATAAAAGATAAAATAAATATAAATATTGTAACTGTAATTCTTGCTTGATAACTATTTTGTTATATGTAATCTTACTATGTTAAAATAAAAGCCATTTTTTGTTTAAACAGAAAAAGGGGAAATGATGGAGGTGGGTCATCTTTCTATCTGTTGTTTCATTGGTTAAGTAATAAAGAAACTGCCCTGGCCCCTTTAATAGGACAGAAAATTAGGTAGGCGGAGTAGACAGAACAGAATGCTGGGAGAAAGAAGCCGAGTCAGGAGTCGCCATGATTCGCCCACCAGACACAGACGCAGGTTAAGATCTCCCTGGTAAGCCACCAGATCGTGGTGCTACACAGAATATTAAAAATGGGTTAATCTAGATATGAGAGCTAGCCAGTAAGAGGCTGGAGCTAATGGGCCAAGCAGTGTTTAAAAAAATACAGTTTCCGTGTAATTATTTCGGGTAAAGCTAGCCGGGTGGCGGTGGGAAGCAGCCCTGCCACTCATAGTTCAACAGCTAAGTTTATATATTTGGAGACAGGCTATCATTTGAATAAGTTAAAAGTAAAACAAGAATGCAGATATTCAATTCTCAAAAATTAAATTTAAAAAAAATGCAACTGTTTCTAATAAAACATGCTTGGCCAGGTTTGAATGCAAACCAGAAGAAGCGAACAGTGGCCCTGACACAATGCTGGTTCCCAACTGCCAACTTACCCTGCTCCCATCACTTACATAAGAAAAGATCATCGCATAGAGGATGTCTCTCAGTCTTCACTGTGATGACAGCCAAGCTAGTTTAGATGCCTGTAATGGACGGAGTACCACCCCTAGAATTCTCAAGGCTACAACACTTTCAGAAATGTCTATGTACATGCTTATCACTTGCTCTCAACTAGCTGAAATAGAACACTTTAAAACTTCAATCACAAACAATAAAATCGAGCCCTTGCCAGCACTTTCTAGATCAATCCTTTTGGGAAAGGATTATTCTCCTTTCTCTGTAAGAAGTATCTCAACTGACATACCAAAGTAAGAGAGAGGTTACCCAAATGGAAAGACATCATTGCCTCTGCCCACACAGAGCCCCTTGCCATAATGAGAACGTTTCCCTTCTCTCCAAGAAATAACTATACATATGAAGGAGTATCAGGAGAGGCATAAAACTATGTATCAGATCATAATGAGTGTGGTGTCCCTTTACCTTATGTTTTTGCAATGAAAATGTTACATAGAGGTTCAAGAAGGATTCACTTAACTTCTCCCCCCAGGGTATGTACTCCTGTATCCTAGAAAAACAATTTGAAATTTCTTTTGCTAAAACTATTTTTAGATTCTGTCTTACTAAGTTTGTTACCAAGAACACAAAATTCCCAACATAGGAACTTGAGATATTTTTAAAGTATGCATGCCTTGAAGACATAATTATTGACTTCTAAATGGATACTGACAAACTGCTGGATGCTAGAAAACCTCAAATAAACAAGATATTCTTATGGACAATAGGCACTGTCTATAAGAGAAGTGTCAGACACAGTTCCCAAAAATAGGTTATTAAATAAATCCTTATAGCATTATTTAAATGACTGTTTTCTGTCCTTGAAAATTATTTAACATAATATGGACCAACATGAAATTATGTTTCTGGCATAGTTTTCAGAAAGGGAGAGCTTTGGTGATGGCTCAGCAATCAGGAGTACACACTGCTCTTGCAGGTCCCAAGTTAGGTTCTCAGCACCAACACTAGATGGTTGACAGCTGTCTGTAACTCCATCTTCAGGGGATCTGACATATTCTTCTTGTCTCTGTGGCAAATACAATCACATGCACAAACTGACACAGATACGCACATGATTAAAAACAAAATATCTTCTGTAAAAGGTAGGTAAATACAATACTGTAGCTTCAATGCATACTTGTTGTATGAAAATATATAAACACCTATAAATGCATAGTATTGGCTAAAGTATCGATTACAGTCACCTTTATTTTATGTATTATATGTTCCTCTATGTGTGTGTGTGTACAGGTACACATGTATACGCATTCATATAAAGGTTGGCATCAAGTGTCTTTCTCAATCACTCTATATCTTAAGTTTTTGAGGCAAAGTCTCTCACTAAATCAGGGCTCAATGATTCAGATAAACTGACTTGGCCAGAGAACACTAGGACTTTTTTTCTGCCACCGTAGCTCTAGGATTACAGGCACCCCACCACACCTAGATCTTTACTTGGGTGCTTGGGATCTGCATTCAAGTAACCATGCTTGCATGACAAGCACTCGACTCCTGAACCAACTCCTCACTGGCTGTAGTTATCCTCACTGCTGAAGTGATAACAACTTTTTCCCCCTTTTTGATTATTCACATGTCCTAATTTACCCACAAATAGCATGCATTGTTTGTTTTAGAAAGAACAACCCTAGTAATTATTAGAAAACAATAAAACATGTGAAGACCAACCATTCAAACAAACGATAAGAACTTAGAAATGGTGAAGCAATACAATTTCTTCACCATAAAATTCTGGGATTAAATTCCTGCATTGCTTGGATCTAGATGTAGATCTAAAAGGCACCAATCTTGTTATATATGATACTTTTTTCTTAAAGAATTTTTGCAAATAATTTTAAGTAAAATGCTTTAGGATTGAACATTTTATGTAAAATCCCTTCCCAAATCATCAAAACTAAGAATTCATTTCCTTGAGAGTATGACTTATTTTTAATGTTATTTGCATAAGAACTTGAGAACAAGATTGGGAACTGTTCATGCTAAAATACTACATTTGATAGCAAATGTGTTTTTCTCTGTGCAGTGAGAAGAAATGCACATAGATCTAGACCTATTGTGAAAAATCTATAGGTTCATATAATTTCTAATTTTTATTATAAGATATCCAGATATTTATACTTCCTTAACAGTCATTAGAAAAAAAAATCAATGTATTCAGCACATTCTGTTACAAGTATCATACAAAGCCTTTCATATAATTTTTTTTCATTTGCTCTTCAGACAATTTGGAAAACGTTATTATCTGACACTACTTTTTAAGTTGTATTTATTTTTATTTATGTGTATAAATGTCTTACCTGCATGTATTTATGTGTACCACATATGTGTCTGTTGCCCACAGATGGCCAAAAGGGTGTCAAATACCCTGTAAGTGGAATTACAGACTGTGGTAAGCCATCTTGTGTGTACTGGGATGTTGTAGGAGGCTGCTTGTTTGTTTACCAGCTGCCCAGACTCCCAGAATAACCACACGCAAACTGTATTAATTAAATCACTGTTTGGCCTATTAGCTCCAACTTATTATTGGCTAGCTTTTACAAGTTAATTTAACCCATTTTCATTAATCTGTGTATCGCCACGTGGTTGTGGCTTATCAGCAAGGTTCGGCATCTGTCTCTGGTGGTGGCTCCATGGCTTCTCCCTGACTCAGCCTCCTTTCTTCCAGCATTCAGTTTAGTTTTCCCCACCTAGCTCTACTCTGCCCTATCATAGGCCTAAGACAGTTTCTTTATTAACCAATGATATTCACAGCATACAGAGGGGAATACCACATCACTGGGAATTGAAACATGGTCCTCTGCAAAAGCAGATGGTGATCTTAACCATGGAGTCATTTTTCCAGCCACCTGTCTCTCAATTTTATAAATTCAAAAAACGATACTTATATAAGTTCTCAGGGAAAGCAATACAGCTCATGGGAGTAATAGCTGATACAATATTGAAGAAGGTCACACAAATGCACATGCATGTGTATGCACACACACACACACACACACACACACACACATGAGCCTGGACAACATTGAAAAGCAAGCAAGAAAGGAAGTACTCAGAAACTCAAAGAAACACAGAAATCAGATTAAATAGGTTATCCCTGGAAGACAATTTGGCCACCAGAATAGCAATAGCAATGGTTTATAACAATCAAATTAAAAACTAACCTCTACATAACAACCCTAAGGGTGCCATTGTGGCATGCATACATTGGCTATAACTATGATCTTCCTAATTGGGCTTAAGTCCTGCTCAACAAGAGGAAAATCAGACTTTATTATGAAATCTTTGCCAGTTGCCTAGGGCTTTTGAATTCATGAATCTTGGAGAATTTACAGCAGCTAAATTAATCAAACAACATAGCAATTCCTATGCACATTTAAAATATTTGTCTTTATACCTACAGATAAATGTAGTCCTTACCCCACATCAAGGAAACTTCTCTTTGCAACAGAGGGAGATGATTACAGAAAACCACAACCAATCAAAATGTCAAGGTGTGGAGGTCAGTCCCAATGCATACAAATACAACTCCTACACCTAAGGCTAAGGGAACATTACAGAAGAGGGGGTGAAAGATTTTAAGAGTCAGAACAGGTAATTTGCTGTAAGATTGTGTCTCTTAGGAAAGTCAGAAGCTACACCCATAAAACCTCACCAACATGACTACCTAAACATTAGCTGAAAAACAATATGCATGCTCAAGTGGACATGGGAAAGCCCTTGAGGCCTTAATCCTGTACAAAGAACTACTGGTAATTAAGGAACATTGACAGTGGGAGAAATAGTCTTTCCTAAGGAAAAGCACAGCAATTGGCTATCAAATGGTCATCCGTGAAAACACATATACAAGTAACAATATACAGACTGAGCAGGAATATATATGCATGAAATAACACTTAATGAAGAATAAGGCCATACATTTGAAAGAGAGTAAGGTATATTACATGACGTTTTGGAGGGAGGGACAGAAAGGGGGCAATGATGGAATTATATTATCATTTTAAAAAATAAAAGGAATAATTTTTTAAAACTACATTTTAAAAAATTGCCCACAGATATGCCTACAAGTCAATCTGATTGAGACGTTTTCTCAGACGACTCCAGCTTGTGTCAAGCTGACAAAAAACCTAATAAGCACAATAATAAAATATTAATAATTGTTTAATGCAAAACAGGTCATAAGAATACATGTTATGCTTTTCTTTCATCCTTTATATACATTTAACATTTTTTTTTAATTTTGGGAGAAATAGAGGTTTAAGCAACTTGCAAAAAGCATGCATGCATGGGGATACTTGGACTGAAACTCAGACAAACTTTGTCTGCAAAGCCAGACAGGGCTCTTGAACACATCTCACTATTATATCAGTCACAGCAATCACTTCAAAAGGCCATTCTGCTCAAAACTTTCCTATGGTTTTCCTTTTCAGAACTAAAACTAGTATCTGTACAAACACTTATTACACTATCCTTCACCAGTGCTACCTAGAGGGTGTGGTCTGTGGATCTGGGGTCAATGAGAAATGCAAAATGTCCTATTGAGTCCTAATTTGCACATCAATATGATCCCTAGATTACACACACACACACACACACAGGGAGGGAATAGCTTGAGTAGGATGGTTCCATCTAAATACTTGGCTTCCTGTTGAATTTTTTACTTGTCACCTATTAGTCTTACTATTTGTCACTATAGCACGGCCATAATGGACTCCTAGCTTTTGTAAATTATCCCAGAACAATGATCATTTTAAGACATTTTCTGGTTATTGTATTTTCCCTACACATTCTTCATGATTTTTATAATTTTTATTAATTGATTTACATATTTATTTATTTATTTGTGGTGCTGCAGCAATGCATATATCAGAGAACAACTTGAGAGAGTGCTTCTCTTTTTAAAAATGTTTTTATTGAGCTATATCTTTTTCTCCACTCCTCTCACTTCTTCCCCTCTTCCCTTCTACCCTCTCCCATGATCCCCATGCTCCCAATTTACTCAGGCAATCTTGTCTTTTTCTACTTCCCATGTAAATTGGATCAATATATATCTCTCTTAGGGTCCTCATTGTTGTCTACGTTCTCTGGGATTGTGAATTGTAGGCTTGTTTTCTTTGCTTTATGTCTAAAAGCCACTTAGAAGTGAGTACATATATTGGTCTTTCTGGGTGTGAGTTACCTCACTCAATATGATGTTTTCTAGATCCATCCATTTGTCTGCAAAATTTAAGATGTCTTTTTTTCTGCTTGTAATACTCCATTGTGTAAATGTACTACATCTTCTCTTCTTCCATCATGTACATCCTGGGGTTCAAAGTCATATCTCAAGGCTTTTGCACTTTTTATGTCTTGTCCCTGAAGTAAGTATACCACATTTGTCCACTTGGCTCCACCCCATCAAGAATTTTCACAAATATTTAAATCAGTGAAGTTTTCCCAATACGGAATCTCAAAACCTCCATATTCCAACCCCCCACAAGAATTCATCTTCTACTTGCCATGATTTCCATTTCTGCAAATTCTGCAATAGCCACTTGGAATATTATGTCTCTCTTTTTAAATGTATTTCTTATTTTGATTCATCTACTTCTGTGTGTTATGTGAGAAGTAGAAGTCGGTCAATTTTGCTCTTCCTTGTAGTCCTACTTAGCCAGTAGTTGGTCTATGGTAGCTAATAAATACTCGGTTAATGAACTTATAGCCAAATTTTCTGTAATTCTCATACATCAAAACTGTACATATTTTAGAGAAGCAGCCTCCAACAAGACAAGGAACCTCTCCAAAGTTACTAATACTATATATAGATTCAGTTAAATTTGAATTGGAGTCTAAATTCTAAATGCTTTATGACTGATTTCCTGCTTATAGGTGAGCATTCCATTATCATAACAAATGTGTGTGATAAACCAACTAAAAACAACAGACTAATATTATCCATGGTTTCACAGATTTCAGATTACGGTTGGTCAGCTACATCACTTTTGAGCTTGGAATAAAGATGTACATCATATGGGTGCATATTATAAAGGAAAGATTTTCATGTCACTGAGCCTAGCAAGGAGAAAGATGAGGAAAGGAAGATATAACACATAGAGAGCCCAAGAGACAGGAGCAGTGGAGACATACTTACAGTGACCTAACTTCCTTTCACTAGGCCCTTAAAGGTACTATCACCTCCCAAAAGAGGCATGTGCTGGAAACCAAGCCTTTAAAAATGAACTTTGGGGAGACATTCAAAATGTAAACCTCTGAAAAGCAATCCGAGAAGGAGATCATATATAGTCACTCTGCTTCACTGAGGTGGGAGGACAGTGATTCCTGGCTATTACACAGCATCTTACACATAGAAAAGATATTTTGTATGTGAACTTTTTAGTTTCTTCACTCTGTCTCCTCCTGCTCTTTCTTTGTCCTTCCAAGGAATCAGAAGAGTTTCTCTCATTGGGTCCTCACTTCTCACTCCCCATATATGATAGGTTGTTATAGCTTAATTAGCTTTGTTTTCCCAATGTGTATCTAGATGACAGCATCCACTCAATCGCCAGAAGGTTTTAGAATGGTGATACATACTTACCCCTGGCACAAAGGTACTGTATAATCACTAATTCTTCTTATATTTTTGGTTAGGAGCCTAGCCTTTAACAACTGAGCCCTCTCTCCAGTCCATAGCTGGTCCTTCTTAAAGACACTGCTGCAATGGTGACCTTGGTGCTCGATTTCTTTGGGTCAGCATCTGCTGCATCATGTCCTTACTGTTCGATCATGCATTTCATTTTATTTAAAACTCAGTGATCCAAGGTCTGAAAATGCATTTTGGTTAATGCCTTCATTTAAAGCACATGACAGAAAAGAACATATACTAATGAATGCATTAATCCTCAGTGCTGCTCAAGGGCTGTCAGAACCTCTCAAATCGCATGGAACTTCAGCAGTACTGGCAGCTTTGAGGACATGTATCGGTGTGCCAGCTCAGCATGGTGATCTTTATCTAAATGATACAGACAGAATTTCAGACAACTATATTTTATAAAAACACATTGAGTAATTGCAGTGATTATCCAAATTTGAAAAGCACTTTTAGATCTCAAGAAAGTGTGTGTGTGTGTGTGTGTGCGCGCGCGCGCACAGCGTGCAGCTGTAGCCTCGAAAAGGAACAATACTAAGCAGATGATAAATAAGAGGAAAAATTACTGATCTTTAACAAGCAGCATGGACAGTCAACGACCAATAAAAGTCAATGAGGTGCTAACAGTCCATTTACACTATTGATTTAACTGCTCACTGAGCTGTATTTCTTTATTTGCCTGCTGTCCTTTTTAGTACTAGCCAGGTCCCATTGAGAGACATCTAGCAACTTTAGATACTTGAACAACCTTGATCACCTTCAAGGACCAATACATAGAAGATACTATAAAATGAATCTGTGTTACATACAAGTAACATTATTCAGACTGAGTAGGTTGCATTTATGCATTCAGTATAATATATAGGATATAATTTAGGATAATAATTTAGGATATATATCTATTAACAAACAGTGAAAAAAAGAGATCACAAATTGGAAAAAGCAAGGAGGGACATATGGGAGGCTTTGAAGGGAAGAAGGTTAGGAGGAAATGATGTAACTATATTATAATCTCAAAAAAATAAAAAAATCAATAAAAATGAAATAAAAACATGGTTATGATACATAAAGCCCAGTAGCATCAAGTCAACTATCTCATCATAGAAGACATTGGATAAATATTTTAAAATTGTCATATATTAATAACTACATCATGCCTCTTGTTTGTGTATACTGAATAAAGTTATATTTGTTTCACTTAATTCTAATACTGAAGTATTAACAAAAAATTACAAATGTACTGTTTTTCTTTTGTTTGTTGGATGAGTGGGAAGATGAAGAAGATCTGAGAAAAATTGGGAGAAAGGAAAAAACATTATCAAAATATTTTGTATGAAACATGTTTTAAATAAAAATTAATTAACAAGAGTAAGTTTTCTTCCCATGGTTGACTGCTTTAATAGAATAGAAAAAAATTTTATTTATAATAGAAAATGATCCATCCTTCCTATAAGGAAAAGACCTGACAGTATTTCCTAATTCCTTCTATATAAACATTGACCAATCAAAACATTAAATCATTTTCAAAATTGTCTTTATTTTAAGGATATGAAGAAGAAAGACTAGGAAGCAACTGATATGATACTGTTCCCTATCATGTTTGCTCATTACCACAAACCCTACTAGCCACTTAGATCTTACTTCCTCCCAGTTCAAAGTGAATATCCTTCAAGAAATCAACCTGAGCATTCTGATTCATCACTTCCTGATTCATTTGGACAAGGCATAATATTGAATCATTATTTATATTTTCACGAAGTTATAACTTTTCCCAGAAACTAGATCTATTACTTTGTATTTTGTGTTACTGTGTATATGTTCTCACAATATACATAACAAGTAGTAAGTGCTCAAAAATAAGGGAATTGATTTATTACTAAAAATTACCTAATTTATGAAAATTAAATTTTATTCATAATGATTTGAAATACAGTTGAGTAACATCCCATTCTGAAAATCCTAGTCAAATTAGACTTTTAAAAATATTTACCAATTCTTACAGAATTTCATATAATATATCTTGATCATATTCACCTCCCATTCCTCCCTCAACTCCTTCCAGATCACATTCCCTGCCTTGCAGTAGCTTAACATTTCCAAACCATCGGAATATTTAAAAATATATTCTGTTTCTATTTTTCTGGAAGTGTTCATACATCTGTATAATGAACTTCAGCCATTTTTACTGATTCTTTGTGGAGTTCACATCATTCATTCTGAACCCACTTATTTCCCTGTCCCCTTGAATCTATCTCCTGCTCTGGCAATCTTCCTCCAAAAACTAAACTGAATTTAAAGAAAATTCAAAACAAAACAAAGAAACAAAGACAAGAATCTTGTAGTTGCTGTGGTGTGGCCCATTGGGTCACACAGTTTTACTCTTTAGTCCATTAATTCTTACTTGCAAGTGTTCATTGCAGGAAGTCATTGGTCTGGTTCACGACCTCTGGCTTCTGCTAAAATATGGATAATGAGCTCTCTCACTGGGGCTCCTCTTAGATATCCTGTTGTTGCCCTGTGTTATGGAGATCCTGCTGTTTTAGATGTATAGGTTCATCCCCTTAAAATGTTCCAACAGTTCATAGATTCGATGGATGTTGGGATTGGTCAATTCATATCCCTGGTTCTGGGCCTGGGTGGTAGCTGAGTTGTTCAACTTGCCATCTTTCCCTCATCATCACTACCCAGATGAACTCTCCAGCACTACCTCATCTAGCTCGCCCAATGCAGCCTGCAGCAAGCTCCCCTCAGTTCCTCAGATTTAGGTCCCCCTCACTCATATCACCAGGGTCAGCTTTAATGTTTTTTGCCCAGGCAAGGTACAGAGCCTATTCTCCAGATTGAATTTAAGTCATTTTCACTCCCTATTCTCCCCACTTATTCTTCTCTGTTACATTGACACTATTCTCAACAAGTCACCTTCCTACTTTTCTAAAATCAATTTAAAATTTTAATTCCAAATAAAATACCATTTTAGGCATTTCTCTAAATGCATGTAATCAATAGTATGGATTATATGATGGTAATTCAGTTTTTAGTGTTTTGAAACAGATTCTTGCTGTATACTCTAAGATGGTCTGGAATTTGTTTTGTAGCCCAGGCTGGTATCAATTCATGATTCTCCTGCCTTAGCCAGTCAAGTTCTGGCATTAGAGTCATGGTATTACCACACATGTTGCCCTTTTTTTCCTTTTTTGAGGAGCCTTAATATTGTTTTCATGATAACTTTACTAATTTACTTTTCTCACAGTGTGTAAGAAGCATATATTTGTGAGAAGGAGAACATGAGAGAATGGGATGCTCAAGAAGAGGGAAGGAGGCGGAACCCCGGCCAGGGGCGGAAGGAAGCTGCGGACCCCGGCCCGCGCGGATGGAAACAGCGGACTCCCGGCCCGCACAATTAAATCAAGTAGGTTTTTTGAGGCTTGGCCTGTAGAGAGGGAGGTCTTTTATTGGCGAGGTCCACGGGCGAACGGGGAGCAGCGTCCTGTCCCTGAAGACCCTCCTGAGTGGGGAGAGTGTTCAGGGTCCGCGCAGAGACACAGGAAATGGAGCGGGAGCATTCTCAGACCCCCTTCACCCCCCTGGTAAACCTGCGAAGGCTGATACCCTCTGCAGGGGCTGCTCCTCCTCTGCTGCAACCTCCCTATTTCTGGCACATCCCAGCCTGTGCCCAGGACCCTCTTCCACTCCCCCTCCCTTCTGCAGAGCTGCGGGATCACCCAGTATAGCCTGTTTGGGCACTGGGTCGGAAGCTCGGGGCAGAGTACAGCGGGAGTTTCTCTGTTTTGGTGGCTGGCCTACAGAGGGGTAAGCCTTCTGTGGACAAGGTCCCGGGCAAACGAGGAGCCTGGTCCTGGTCCTGAAGATCCTTCTGAGTGGTGAGAGCCATCTTGGCCCACGGCAGGATCCAGGAAAAGGAGCAAGGGCACTTTGTAAGCAGGGGCCCTTGGCCAGCAGGGAAACCTGTTCTTGACTTAAAAGACCCATTAGATAGCATTGATAGGAGGAGATGGGCAGGCGCCAAGGCAAGAATTCACCCAACAATATGAAAAACAACATGAAAACACCAGAACCCAATGATCTTAAAACAGAAGGACTTGAACACCCTAACACAGAAGAAGTGGAAAAAATTGACTTTATGAAAGCAATAGAGTCCCTTAAACAACATGTAAAAAACACCCTTATAGAAATGGATGAGAAGTATAACAAAAAGTTTGATGAAATGAGAAAATACATAAATGATGCCCTGGGAAACCAAGAAAAAACGATCAAACAGGTAATGGAAACAGTTCAAAATTTGAAAACAGAAATTGAAGCAAGGAAGAAAACACAAAATGAGGACCAGCTGGATATGGAAAATCTAGGTCAACGAGCAGAGGCTACAGAAACAAGCATAATCAACAGACTACAAGAGATAGAAGAAAGAATCTCAGATTCTGAAGACAACATAAAGAAAATAAACGCACTGATCAAAGAAAACAGCAAAACCAACAAAGTTTCATCACAAAACATTCAGGAAATATGGGACACAATAAAAAGACCAAACCTAAGAATAATAGGGATACAAGAAGGAGAAGAGTCACAACTCAAAGGTCCAGAAAATATTTTTAACAAAATTATAGAAGAAAACTTTCCCAACATAAAGAAAGATATTCCTTTGAATATTCAAGAAGCATACAGAACACCAAACAGACTGGATCAAAGAAAAACATCCCCTCGCCATATTATAATCAAAACACAAAATATACAGATTAAAGAAAAAATATTAAGAGCTGCAAAGGAAAAAGGGCAAGTTACTTATAAAGGTAAACCGATCAGACTTACACCTGACTTCTCTATGGAAACCATGAAAGCCAGAAGGTCCTGGATAGAGGTACTGCAGAAACTAAGAGACCATGGATGCAAACCCAAACTACTATACCCAGCCAAGCAATCGTTCACTATCAATGGAGAAAACAAGACATTCCAGGATAAGAACAAATTTAAACAATACGTAGCCACAAATCCAGCCCTACACAAAGTAATAGAAGGAAAATCACAACACAAGGAATCCAACATAGCCAACACAGCCTACAATAACTCAGGCATCTAGCGACCCTTCACCACACGACTCAAAGAAGGGAGACACACAAACTCTACTACAAAAAACAATAGGAATAACCAGAGTAATCAACCACTGGTCATTAATATCACTTAATACTAATGGTCTCAATTCACCTATAAAAAGACACAAACTAAAAGATTGGATACGAAAACAGGATCCAACATTCTGCTGTTTGCAAGAAACACATCTCAACCACAAAGACAGGCATCTACTCAGAGTAAAGGGTTGGGAAAAGGTGTTTCAAGCAAATGGTCCTAAGAAAAAAGCAGGTGTGGCCATACTAATTTCTAACAAAATGGACTTCAAACTAAAATCAATCAGAAGAGATCAAGATGGACACTTTATAATCATAACAAGAACAATTCATCAGGTTGAAGTCTCAATCCTCAATATCTATGCCCCTAATATAAAAGCACCCACTTATGTAAAAGAAATATTACTAAAACTCAAGGCAGACATCAAATCACACACACTAGTAGTAGGAAACTTCAACATACCTCTCTCACCAATGGACAGGTCAATTATACAGAAACCTAATAGAGAATTAAGAGAATTGTTGGAGGTAATGAAGCAAATGTACTTAACTGACATCTATAGAACACTCCACCCAAATAGGAAAGAATATACCTTCTTCTCTGCAGCTCATGGAACCTTCTCGAAAATTGACAACATACTCGGTAACAAAGGAAACCTCCACAGATACAAAAAAAATCAGTGTCCTCCTGTGTCTTATCAGATCACCACAGATTAAAGTTAGAAGGCAACAACAATGCTACCCCCAAAAAGCCGACAAACTCATGGAAACTGAACAGTCAACTACTGAACCACACCTGGGTCAAGGAAGAAATTAAGAAACAAATTAAAGTCTTCCTTGAATTTAATGAAAATAAAGAGACAACATACTCAAACCTATGGGACACGATGAAAGCAGTGCTCAGAGGAAAGTTCATAGCACTAAGTGCCCACTTAAAGAAAACAGAGAAAGCATACATTGGGGACTTAAGAGCACACCTGAAAACTCTAGAAAAAAAAAAGCAGAAGCACCCAGGAGGAGTAGAAGACTGGAAATAATCAAACTGAGGGCAGAAATCAACAAAATAGAAACACAGAAAACAGTCCAAAGAATCAATGAAACAAAAAGTTGGTTCTTGGAGAAAATCAACAAGATCGACAAACCCCTATCCAAACTAATTAAATGACAGAGAGAGAACACGCAAATAAATAAGATCAGAAATGAAGAGGGGGATATAACCACAGACACAGAGGAAATTCGAGTGTTGTAAAGAGATAAAGGGAAGCTAGAACAGGAGGAACAAATGGGGAGGGGGATAGGAGAGTAAGGTAGAGGGGGTAATGTGTGGAGGGACAATTAGTACTAAAGGCCTTTAGAAAAGCCATATGGAAACTGACAGCTAGACAATGTTCAGAAAACAAGACACTTTGGAACATTCAGTCCTAAATGGGGTGGATATCTTCAGCACAACCCTCCCCTTGAGGCTCAGGGATCTATGTGGGAAGAGACAGAAGGTCTGTAAGAGGTGGTAGATGACTCCAGACACTACAGGACTAATGCACATGAGAACTCACAGAGACTGTGGCAACACACAGAAGACCTGCACAGGTTCAAGCCAGACAGGTCCCAATATGAGACGGGGAAGTGGACACAAGTCCCACCCCAACTAAGAAGCTATTTGCAATTGTTCAAGCCAGACAGGTCCCAATATGAGACGGGGAAGTGGACACAAGTCCCACCCCAACTAAGAAGCTATTTGCAATTGATACCTGCTGGTAAAGGGAAAAGTAGTTTTTTTCCAGTGAGGTGTCACTGGACATATCAACCACCCTCCAGGGCAGGTTCCATACCCAGGATAGTTGACCAAGAAAAAGGGAACTCTGGGATTTTTTGTATGTGTGAGATTTTTGTTTTGTTGATATTTGTTGCCCTACTTTTTAAAAGTTTGTTCAATTTTCTTTTTTTTTCTTTTTGAAAGACAGGAAGACAGAAAAAACATGAAGTGAGGTTGGTACAGAGGTGGAAAGGACCTCAAAGGTGGTTGAGGGGGGAAGAAGATGATGAAAATATATTGCATGAAAAATAATTTTAAAAGAAAGCCATTTGTTATCCACTTGTGGTAACCTTCATGACAAGACCATTACTCAGAACACAGACTCTTGCTATCAGACTACCCTGTTTTGGAGCATGATACAGAAACGCTGGTATCTAACTTTTACTTCCTAGGTCACTTAGCTTCTATGAGAGTCCTATGTCATATTACCAAATTGGAAACAGCCTTATATGCCTTTCCCGTGTGCTAAATTGCTCTGAAGAACAAATTAGGCAATATCAATGAAAGCACTAGGTAGGCTACATAATGGGTTATTCAAGTCAGAGACATGATTTAGGAGATTAAGATAAACATATCTCCCTTACAAATTCTCAGCAGCATATCATCATAATGCTGCTAGTGTGCCATAAAATTATTTAATGACATATTAAAAGATTTACATGACTTGAAACTGTGGGTTACTCTCAAAGTACAGCAATATAATATTTATGTTAGTTACATTGAAATTCAATATTAGCTTTTGTTTAATGTTTCATGGTTCCTTTTATTGAAACTGAAACAATGTCTTTTGAGCTTGCAAAATCTCTGCTGTCATCTATTTCATAGAGGCTTCTGTGGACAAAGAAGGCATGCACAAAAATCATGTAGAGTGTCTTTTGCTTCCTTGCAAGGACAACATCTGTCGAAAGATGATCGTAGATCCATTACAAAAACTTCCCTTGCTCTACTATGAAAATTCAGATGCATGGCCCTGATTGTGACCTTTTTTCCCCAAAGTAAATCTGTACCTACACTGCACATAATGATGAGAACAGAGTTTATTATTTGAGAAACAACTGGGAGATCAACATGCTTGTTCCATCTCAGCAGTCATAAAAAAGGAAAAGTCGACTCTAAAACAAAAGACGATATAGTACATGGAGGTAAGCGAAAGAGAGAAAAATAGAAGTATTATTAGAAAGCCTTTTGATGTTTAATAGCACAAACTTAAAAATAATGTTGGTCATACTAGTGAGTTTTATGTCAATTTGATATACAATAGTCATTTGAAAATAAGGAATCTTAGCTACAGTACTGAAAACGGCTTGGTACTGGCATAAAAACAGAGAAGTCGACCAATGGAATAGAATAGAAGACCCTGACTTTAGCCCACAAACCTATGAACACCTGATTTTCGATAAAGGAGCTAAAAGTATACAATGGAAAAAAGAGAGCATCTTCAACAAATTGTGCTGGCAAAACTGGAAGTCAATCTGTAGAAGAATGAAAATAGATCCATATATATCACCATGCACAAAACTCAAGTCCAAATGGATTAAAGACCTCAATATCAGTCCAAACACACTGAATCTGATAGAAGAGAAAGTGGGAAGTACTCTACAACACATGGGCACAGGAGAACACTTCCTACGTACAACCCCAGCAGCACAAACACTAAGAACATCATTGAATAAATGGGACCTCCTGAGACTGAGAAGCTTCTGTAAAGCAAAGGACACTGTCACTAAGACAGAAAGGCAACCCACTAACTGGGAGAAGATCTTCACCAACCCCGCAACTGACAAAGGTCTGATATCCAAAATATACAAAGAACTCAAGAAATTAGACCGTAAAAGGTTAATCAATCCAATTATAAAATGGGGCACTGAGCTGAACAGAGACTTTCCAACAGAAGAAGTTCAAATGGCCAAAAGTCACTTAAGATCATGCTCAACTTCCTTAGCAATCAGGGAAATGCAAATCAAGACAACATTAAGATACCATCTTACACCGGTCAGAATGGCTAAAATCAAAAACACCAATGATAGCCTCTGCTGGAGAGGTTGTGGAGAAAGGGGCACTCTCATCCATTGTTGGTGGGAATGCAAACTTGTGCAACCACTTTGGAAAGCAGTGTGGCGGTTTCTCAGGAAAGTCGGGTTCAACCTACCTCTTGACCCAGCAATACCACTATTGGGAATATACCCAAGAGATGCCCAAACATACAACAAAAGTATATGCTCAACTATGTTCATAGCAGCATTGTTTGTAATTGCCAGAACCTGGAAACAACCTAGATGTCCTTCAATGGAAGAATGGATGAAGAAAGTATGGAATATATACATATTAGAGTACTACTCAGCAGTAAAAAACAATGACTTCTTGAATTTTGCATACAAATGGACGGAAATAGAAAACACTATCCTGAGTGAGGTAAGCCAGACCCAAAAAGAGGAACATGGGATGTACTCACTCATATTTGGTTTCTAGCCATAAATAAAGGACATTGAGACTATAATTCGTGACTCTAGAGAAGCTAAATAAGAAGGTGAACCCAAAGAAAAACATATAAGCATCCCCCTGAATATTAACCTTCATCAGGCGATGAAAGAAGACAGAGACAGAGACCAACATTGGAGCATTGGACTGAAGTCTCACGATCCAAAGGAGGAGCAGAAGGAGAGTGAGCACGAGCAAGGAACTCAGGACGGCGAGGGGTGCACCCACACACTGAGGCAATGGGGATGATCTATCGGGAACTCACCAAGGCCAGCTGGCCGGGGACTGAAAAAGCATGGGACAAAACCGGTCTTGCTGAACATAATGGACAATGAGGACTACTGAGAACTGAAGAACAATGGCAATGGGTTCTTGATCCTATTGCATGTAATGGCTTTGTGGGAGCCCAGGTAGTTTGGATGCTCACCTTAATAGACCTGGATGGAGGTGGGTGGTCCTTGGACCTCCCACAGGGCAGAGAAACCTGCTTACTCTTTGGGCTGAGGAGGAAGGAAGACTTGATTGGGGGAGGGGGAGGGAATGGGAGGTGGTGGCGGGGAAGAGGCAGAAATCTTTAATAATTAAATTAATTAATTAATAAAAAAATAAAATAAAATAAAATAAAAAAAAAGAAAATAAGGAATCTTACTAGAGAAAATGCCTCCATAGGATTTGCATATATTCAAGTCTGTAGGGCATTTTCTTGATTGATGATTGATATGGGAGGACCCAGCTCACTGTGGGTGGCTCCCATTCTTGGGGAGATGGTTGGTCCTGGGTTGTCTAAGAAAACAGGCTGAATGAGCCATGGGGAACAAACCAATAAGCAGCATTTACACCTTAATTGCCCCTCCATCAACTCCTGCCTTGAGTTCCTGCCTTGAATTCTTGACCTGATTTCCCTTCAATGATGGATTACGAACTGGAAGATGAAATAAATCCATTCTTCCCCAAATTGCAAGTCATAGAGTTTAATCACAACAATAGAAACCCTAAGACACTCATTAATTAAGGAATGAACTTACCTAGGAATAGTTGGTTAACTAACAGTTCTATCACCAATAAAGTATCAACCATAACTAATGATAATCTGTGCTGTATTTAAAAAATTAAGGACCCTTGAAAATCAGAGTCTATTTCATTATATATCTATAATAGTGCATATTCTGCATCAAGATATTAGAAGGCATTTTCTCTGTGAAAGATTGCCTTTATGGCAGTTTTTCAAGCTTACACTTAACTTACAGCTTCTTCTATCACAGTTCCTGTAGCAGCAAGCTCTTTCATTCCAGAATTCTGGCTGTACATTTTATTACAGTAATAAAGTAATGGGAACCTAATCTCTTTTGAAAGGGTTTGCAGAAAGGATGAGTGTGCAATATTAGCACAGGATAGAATTTCTGACCTTTCCCCAGTGAAGTACAGACAATTGGGGTTTTAGACAATATGATTTTTTCTCCTAACTTACCTTATTCCAGCATGTCCTGTATCTTCTTTAGAGATCTCTGGTACCCAATACTATTTCAGAGGAATAACACATATTTAATATAATATTTGAGTCAATTCCATTAGGTTGCTACATCAATATTGGATTTCAAGGGTCTTCAGTATTTTGGAGTTGATTTTCTTCAGTCCACAAAATATGGATAACTCTTTCAATCAGACAAACCACCAAAGAAAATGTGCAAAGGGAGATTTTCCAAGACATCAGCAGACCTTTGCCTTTGACTGAGGGATAAGAGACACACATGAGGAAATCAAATATAATAGTTCTACTTGTTCCACATTGCCCAACACAACAAACCACTCTTCTATCAATCTCTTGACCGGGTTTTCTGATTACAGTACCCTTTCCATCTTTGTGACATTTTAACCAATCAAATGGTAGAACATTTATGATTCTGGAAATTAAAAAGTTGTCTTTAGGGCTGGGAAGGTGGTGCAATGGATAAGAGTACTTGCTGCCCAAGTGTAGTTCAGATCACTAGCACACACACACACACACAAAGAAAAAAAAAACATGCCGCACTGGTGATCCCTCAACGCTGAGAGAAAGGAGAAAGATCACTGGAGCAACCTAGCCACAAGACAGCAAGCTCCAGCTTCAGTGAGAGAGCCTATCTAGTAGATAAGGAAGAAAATGTTAGAGGCAAATAGCCAACAACCATCTCTGGTCTCCAGATACATACATCGAAACAAAAAACTGCACGCACACATGCACACATACACATCATCGTCATCATCATTGTCGTCATCATCATCATCATCAATCCCCACCTACACACACACAAACTCTTCATCTTTAGTAGAAGCATACAGTAAAGCTAAGGGTAGAATGACGTGACAGTTACAAGTAGATTCTAGACTAGATTTAAATTCTTTGTGATACTTAGCAGCTTCGTGCTGTAGTTTGAATGTAAAATAGCACTCATAGTCATTTGTTTCAAAACTTGCTTCCTGGCAGGTGGCACTATTTTGGAATATGGAAGCTTCTGGAGGTAAAGTCTCACTAATAGAATAAGTGAGTCATTTCAGAATGAACCTTGTAGTTTTGTTGCTTGACTCGACTTATCTTCTCTTTACCTCCTGGCTGGACACACAATGTGACAAGAATTACCTCATGTCACTACTACTTTGCCTTCCCCACCACGATAAATTGTGCTCCTTCTTAAACTGTAAGCCCAAATAAGCATTTCTCCCCTGAAGAAGGTATGAAAATTTGTTCCGTGATCTGGGGGCAGGGAATAGCTGTGAGAATCCTGACTTTTGGATGATACTTTGGTCTGCATAAACCTTAGGATGTTGTAAACAGATATTAATTGCTCACTCTCATAGCACTTTGGAAGACCAGAATGCAAAAAAGAAACACCAATAACTGTGAGTTAGGCTGATTTCAAAAGTAACATACTAATTTGCTGGAAGAAATTTCAAAACAGTTTAACCCTTGCACTCTGTCCTTTTATTGCTCTCTGATTACAATGAGTGAGAACAAAAGTGGAACAAAAAATGAATAAATGTGTAAGGAAAGTAATGGATTTAAGGTTGTAGACAAATCGGCTGAAAAGGCAGTAAAAATTGTCAGAGATTAAAACCATCAGAGAGAAACTTAGTACTCCACAATGGGACAATAGGAAAAACATGCTAAGAGCTCACTTAGCTCACCTTCCCACCACAAAGTCTCCATCTTGTTGAAATGCAAATTAATTTAAAAGCATGGAGCCTAAAGTGAGAATGCCACTAAAAGGGTTCAACAACTACTCAAAACCAACCACCTAACAAAGTGTGTTAGCTGCTCAAAACCAACAACCTAACAACGCACTCAGAACCAACGATCTAACAAAGCATCTGCCTGGAATGCACACAAAAGTCAGTACAACTATGGTTCAATGACATAATCGAGTGATTAAACTTAGCAAATAGACAGTAGTAGAGCATCGAAGTAAATACTTAATGAAAGGAATGTAAGTTTTCAGGCTAGGGATGTAGCTCAGTTGGTAGAGTATTTGTCTAACATGGGTCAATGCCCATCACATAATACAACCAAGTTTCATCATATACAACCTTAATATATGCATTTGGGGTGACAGAAGCAATAGTCAAAAGTTCAATGTCATATGTAGCTACATAGCAAGTGTGAAATCAGCCTGGGCTACATGTGATCCTGTCTGGTTGTGGTGTGTTTGGCAGTAAAAACTTACTTCAAAATATTTTACAAAATCTTGCTAGGATCACAAAACTCAGCCTCAAAGCTAATATTCTCTGCACCAGGCATTGATTTTGTGAAAGTAAAGTAAAAATAATGATTTAGAACTTCATACATTTGTGATCATTATATTAGTATTTAGACAATTTCAATAAATACCACAAATAGCTCTAGTAGTTGTTATATTTAGCCAGACTACATGGTGAGTTACACAAAGAAGAGCAAAACAGGAGAGAATTGGGAATTAGAGATGCAATAGGAGTTTTCCAGGCAAATAAAAGTACATAAATTTGCAGAGAGATAAGGAAGAACATTGCGTACTCATACTTAGGGAAGTTTTGTTCCAACACATTGCAAGAATGTAGCATGTAAAATTAGTAGTGACAAATGGTGCTGGTGGAACTGGGAGTAAAGACTGAAAAGGGGCTGTTTAGTCAGGTTAAATGAAGGGTCTGGTGGAAATAGTTTCAGGTGAATATTACACAATTAATGGGTTGACTATCAAGTGGATGATGAAAAGTTGAAATCATCCCTGCTAATGCAGCATTGTTGCTGTGGGAAAATGCAATCTGCTTTCTAAAGATATTTTGTAAAAAATTATTTCAAGGAAAATACTACAAGGAGAATTAAGAGGGGTGATAATTAAATAATAGCAAGTCTGATGCTAGCAGACTTAAAAAACATTTGTGCATGTCCCTTTGCTCTCTTGGACCGCCTGTCTCTCTTCTGAGGGGGTACCTGGGTCAAGCTGTGTGAAGGCTGCAAAAGACAAGTAAAGCAGAAAACTGAATTGTCTCAGCTGATCTCAATATTAGACCAGTCAAATGGGTTATTATAAGCTACAAGAACTAACAAGAAGACTGAGCTAATGGGCCACTCAGTTTTATAACTTATGGAGATCTCTGTGTGATTTTCTTTGGGGCTTGCCAGCTGTGGGGTACCAGGCAGGACAGAAATCCCAACAAGCCAGCCCTCATGTTACACTTCCCAGGATAAGACCATGGGAATATGGGTGGTACTACCACAAGGCATAGATACACAGAAGCAAGAAAAACTGGGGCATATATTATCAATCAGTATGAATCAAAATATCAAAATAAGTAAGAAAGAACAACTTGAATTTCAATGTTTTACAAATGTGACTCACAGGATCTATTCATGTTAAAGAGTAACAAATCCACTCACAACTCTAACTCTTCAAAAAGGATTAACAGCATCCATGTATTTGGCTAAGACAACACTTTTCTATTTCTAGTACCCTATTAGTCATAGGACATAGCACTTCTATTTTCTTATCATTTTACATTATTAGCTCTTCTACCTTCACTGCCATGCCATTTGAGTTTTTCCTCATAACCTACCAATACATTTTAATCTAGTCACATAAAATTCTTTGGGTTTTTGTTTGTTTGTTATTTTCAGATATGTCTCATTATATAGCATTAGCAGGTCTATAATGTGCTATGTCATCATCACACATTATATTGGTGCAATTTTATTAACACTATTTCATTTTATTCATACAAGAGTGACGTTCAGTAGGAAGAATTTCTAGTTTTGTTTCATAGATTAAATAACTATGTCACAGTAAGATCAAATAAAGAGACCAGGTAGTTTATATAACACAAGCATGACAAAAGAACTTGAATTTGAATTCAAGCCTTACCGTTAAAATAAAATAAAAGGCATCTGGCTGGCTGGCTGGCTGGCAGTAAATAGTGAATCATGCTCTGTTTATAGATTTACTCTATAAACATGACAAAAACATATCCAGTGTGGTGTGATCTGATTGGACATTTCTTTTATTCTCAATTTGTTTCATTATACAGTGCATCTAATACTTCGGAGTCTTATTCAGTAAAACAAGCAAACTAGCACATCTGTAATACCAAAGCCTTTAAGAACCAGGTTCAGAATGAAAACAAGTTTTGTGTCCTTGTAGATACTTACATGTCCAAAATGTGTTACAAACCATTCCCGAATATAACTAAGTGTAGAAAACAAAAGCACAGAAAGATTTGACTTTACATATTAAAAAAGACTTTATACATTAAAAAGGCGAAACTCTGTGTATTTTCCTTTCCTGTGAATATGTGAATAGAGAAGACTTTTAATGTGTGTTGATCAATGTGTTTCCTTGTCATTAGGGTCTAATGTGGGTAAGTCTTACAGCCTCTGTGTCCAAAGAGAACCTGTAGCTGTTCCTGTGTTATCTTCCCCCATTCACAAAAGTCAGATGCCTTCATTTTTATTAGTTGGCAGCAACTTTATTCGGAAGGTCTCAATGTCCTTCAATCAAAACATTATGAGAACTGTTTTCCTGAGTCATCTGTGATTAGAAATTAATTTGCATTTCCTGTGACCTCTATCAAGAGTACAATTCTCTCCTTGATGCTACTGTTCACAAATGAAATGCCATGAACTTAAATGTACAATAATGTTTTAGTTCATAATCCTAGGCTTTGGTGCCATGTAGACCTCAATTCTTAGTAATTACATCATATCCACATTAAGGAAAATGCAGTGTAGGGGGCTAACATATGTGGGAAAAGAATATCAAAATGAAAGAAAGGCATCATAGTTTTGTTTCCCACCTCCCTCTCTTAATTCAGTGAGCATTCCCAATGCCTCAACTGCTTTGTGTGGATGAGTGTTCATAGCAAGGTTGTTGTCACATTTTGCAGTGACTTTAGATGGATTAGGTATTAAATCACATAAAGTTCTTCAAAAAAACAGGGCATGATCTTTGTGCTCTTGGGAGAACAGAGGCAGAACCTTATAATCGCTTGCTAATTACGCCGAATAAAGTAATTTGTTTTATCTGTCTGCCATTTGGTTCCTGCAAAGTGAAAGGAAAAACTATTATGGGATTTTGCTCAAACTAATTACTACTATTTTATCATGAAGACTGTTCAAGCGTAACCCTCTTTCCTTGGCTTGCTTTCTCCTTGAATTTAAAGTCTTATGGAAAGCCAAGAAGTAGTTTAAACATCTCAAGCTGTAATAGATACTCCTGATTTTTTGCCTCTTACTATAATAATATGCAACGATACCTTGGTAATCTAAGTCAAAAGCTTCTAATAAGCAGTGTATGTGTTCTTTTCTTATTTTAAGGTTATGAAATGCTTAGTAGGCTAATATTAAAAGAAATCACATTAGTAATTTGTAGCAGAGCATTCATAAATGCTATAGTTACATAGCATGATTTAAAATAGATGAAGTGCTCTCAGATACCTAATTTCATAGAATTCTTGGTTGTAGTGAGGTGTTGGATGTGGTAGAATATACTAGATTATCTTTCAGAAAGTATTCACATCCTACCTTACACATTGCATATAAGATGTATTTGCTCATCCCATTAATATGAATATATGGCTTATTTTGTATAGTAGGATGTTATCAGGCATGATGTGTGCAAAGGCTTGAAAAGAGCTTACATGGTTATGCTTTTATCATCACCAAAAAAGATCATATCCCAGAATGCTGATATAAGAATAAGGAGACTATATCATTGACCCAGACCCAACTTGAGCCACCTATTTGAAAAAGAAAGGAAAGAGCTAGCAAGATGGCTGAGAGGGTAAAGGTTCTCCTAGTGTGGAGACCTAAATTTAATCCCTAGAACCAATGAACCAATTGCAGGATGGAAGGAGGGACCAGATTCCACAAAGTTGTTCTCTGACCTCCATACACATACTGTGACAGGTAATCACACTCTTTCCTCCTCCTCCCCCTCCTTATTTTCTCACTTATTCTTCTTTTTCTATTACTGTCATGCATAGAATAATAATATTTTTTAAAGGAAGAGAAAAAATAGAGCCAATGACATTTGAGATACTAAATATGATATATGTTTTTGATATGCTTTTGAAGCCATGACAGAGAAATTTATGTGTCACTGAATGAGAAATCACATAAAGCCTGTTTTCCCTTTTGTTTTATCTATTCAAGATCAGTTCTAAACAGTGATATCATTAAGAATGGATCCTGACAGTCTCAGTCACAATATTAATAAACCATATTGACTAATAAAAACCCCGAGGTTCTGTATCCTTTGTTGAGCCCATTAAGATGAAATCCAGCTCTGGCAGTATTCTCTCATTTGAATGGCTGGTATGCACTCCCTGATTGAAATGACTGTTCTGTTGAGCTGAATGAATGACACTGCTAAAAAGTACTCTGTCAAATACTGATGGTTAATTAGATGGATTTGTATCACACTAGTCGACTACACTCACACACACATGCATATATACACACAAACTACTAAAGATCTTGACAAGAAAATAAACTGAGCCTTAGAACCTGTCTTTATTCAAAGCCCATTTCCAAGTTTATCAATCCAATAGAGAGATTTTTATAAACTCGATGAATGATAAAAATAAGAGCATCTTTGAAAACTTTGTTAGGTTATGTCTATTGTAGAGTTTCTGAAATTCTTTACCAACAATCTTTTAGAGTCTGTGCAATTTTCTAGTTAACAATACTGTTCTTGTTTGTTTGTTTGTTTGCTTGCTTGCTTGCTTGCTTTTCGCGGTCTGTCTGCTTTCTATTTTTTAGGAACAAAACCAAGTGAATATTTTATTTTTCATAAAGAAATTGTCAAAGGCCAAATAAGATGGCTTCGGTGATCTCGCTAGGAAGTTGCCATGGTGAATTGAGTAGAAGGCCAAGCTGCAACTTCAAATGACAAATATGAAAAAGAATAGTAAGTTGGGAACAGGAGGGCCACCATCAAAGGGAAAGGAAAATGGAGTGGTGAATGCTGAGATTGTTTAACAGATTGCCATTTGCAGACATCTTGATACTAGTTAGCATAAATAAAGCCACTCATTGCTCTTTAGACTACATTGGAAATTATAACTAATAAAGAAGGCTGCAATGGCTCAGTTGATAAAGTGCTTGCTATGCAAGTATCAGGACCGGAGTTCAGATCCCCAGAACCCATGTAAAAATGTGCAAGCAGCATCAAGCCTTTACAATCTCAGTACTGGAGAGACAGAGAAAGAATCCCTGGAGCTCACTGTGCAGTCAATCTACCCAGTCAGTGAGTTCTAGGTTCAATGAGAGAACTCACATCTAAAATAAAATAGAAAGCTACCAAGTAGAACCCCAAACCTTGCCTTCTGATGAGCACAGGAGCACAAGCGTGCATTTATGCTCACAGCAATAAAACACATGCACCACGCTCAACAAGAAAATAATAAAAATAATGCCAGTAAAAAAAGAAGCACAAAAGGACCTTTGAGACAGCTCTGTTGGATGTTTCTACTTTCCCTCAGATTCGTGAATTATTCTTATTAAATACACATGGATCATTTAGTCAATTTGTAAAGTTACTTTCAATATTCCTCTGTTATAGTATTTGCCTCTCTACTGTGAACTTTATTGACATCTAAATCTTCTCCAAAGAATAACCAAGGGAGAGATTCAAAATTAGATTTAACAAAATTTATGATTGATTAGGCCAGGTGAGAGTATTAATATCATTAATTCCTATCTGTTGAATATTTGTATGCTCCATGAAGATTGCTTTGCAGTCAACAAGACAAAAGGAGGAGTGCTTTTCACAGCATGTACTTATGTTAAAGCATCATGTTAGGTTATACCCATAAATATGTAACTCATATCCCATTAATTTTATTTAAAAAATGAAGGGAGTGACTAAGACCGACATTTAGAAACTTTTCTAAGTTCATATACCACCTAATTCTGCCTGTTAAACATACCAAACTCCTAATAATATAAAGTGATTTTCCCCTTGAAAATAGATTCTTTTCTCATATAATATTATCCAGATTACAGTTCCCCCTCTTCTACTCCTTCCAGTTCCTCCCCATCTTCTCTCCCATTCAAATTTTCTTAAGTTACTGAAAAAATACATTAAAGGTTCTCAGACATTTAAAATTGGCAGGACTTAAATGTTTCTGAGCATAGTAAGCACATAACACCATTCATCTACCTCAACAGGCTGCTACTAATAACGATTGCATTTATAAAGCACTCTGCATAATGGGTTAGACCAGGAGTCATCCAGTTACAGTCCAAGAGCCCAATCCAGCCTTCAGCCTATCTTATAAATAATGTTTCATTGGAATACGACCATGTGCATCCATCTATGTACTATATGGCTTTTGCGAACTACAATGGCAGGGCCCTGCTGTTGCAATAAAGACTTCGTGTCCTGCATATCCTCAAATATTTGCTGTGTCCCTTTATGGAAAAAAATTTCTTACCCTTTGATTTTCAGAGGATTTTAGAATGTTTTCCTGACTTTATGAAATGATGGAGGTGGGTCTTGTATTAATCTGTTGCTTTCATTGGTTAATTAATAAAGAAACTGCTTAGGCCCATTTGATAGGCCAACCCTTAGGTGGGTGGAGTAAACAGAACAGAATGCTGGGAGAAAGAAGCCGAGTCAGTGAGTCGCCATGATTCTCCCACTCCAGACAGACGCAGGTTAAGATCTTTCCTGGTAAGCCAGCTCGTGGTACTACACAGAATATTAAAAATGGGTTAGATCAATATGTAAGAGCTAGCCAGTAAGAAGCTGGAACTAATGGGCCAGGCAGTGTTTAAAAGAATACAGTTTCCGTGGAATTATTTTGGGTAAAGCCATGCTGGCAGCCAGGTGCCGGGGACGCAGCCCCACCGCTCATATTACTACAATGAAAATCTTGTCTTATTCTTCTTAAAACATGTCTCCACAATCCTATACCAAGAATCCTATAATAGTACAATCTTTTGTCAAGTAAAGTAAAAACAGAGTGAAGTGAGATCAATAGCATTTTATATTCTCCCACAAGTCTACCATTTTCTTTCTGTTTCTGCTTGTCTTCAAAAGTCCTTCTAAGCCAGATGTCATAATTGAGAAAGATTTCCAATCTCAGGCCAGCATAGACTACATATTCAGAACTTGTCCCAAACTGGAAAAAAAAACCCTCTAAAAGGTTTATTCATCATCTCCAAGAAGTAACCTTACATAAACAGAAGATACTGTTGTGTGAGACATGTGAGACATAAAAATCACTTTAGGAGCCCTCTCTAAACTCTCATACTCTGGACTAAACAGTAAGGATGCAAACATAACATGAAGTGATGAACAAGACATATCAAAGCAGGATGCAACAGAGTTCTACCCAGTGGCTTCTTAACATTAAACCAGCTTTAATGAGATGTTAATAAGCATATCCACAGTAATGCTTCAAAGCCTAAAAATCAGGTTCCCACAGATGACTTTTGGGGTAAAGACTTAACAGTTACTTTTGATACTCTTTTGCTTGTTACATGCCCTGCAAAATGTCTCACGCATTCCCATGTACACTATTCTGATCTAGCCAACATTGTTCCAGGCTGAACATTTTGCAAATCTAATGTTCCAGTTGAAAGTTTGGATTGTCTACCATGATACACTGAAGTCCTAGTCACTCTACAATGTGGCATGTTTTGACACTGAGTCTGTATGGAAATTTAAAACTTAAATAAGTGACAGGGTCATAGTCCTGCAGGACCAGTGTTCTTAGTAAGAGAGAGACTAGGATTGTATCTCTTCTCATAAACAAACGAGAGGTCATGTGAACACACAGTAAGAAAATGTCATCTATAAACCAGGAAGAGAAGCTTCACTGGGAACTGAATCTTTTGAAGTCTTGGTCATGGATCTCTAACTGTCAGAATTGTGAGGCAACTACGTTTTTGTTGTGTATACTGCACATTTTCTTGTGTTTTGTTGTATTAACTAGAGCAAATCAATACATACAATGCTTTCAAAAGTGGCACTTAGAAGCTAGAGCATGGTTAAGAATAGTTCAGTGGCTGCATTATCAGTCACTGAACCTGGAGTTTGAAATCCAGGACTGATGTACCAAGCTGGGCATCCCAATTACACCTGTAATCCCAGCTCTAAGGGCAAAAACAAGATTTCTGGGGCTTCCTGGTTTCCAGTCTAAATGAGAAAATGCCAGATCCAGGTTCAGGCAGAGCCCCTGCCTCATGGAAACAGAGAGTGACAGAGGAGGACATCAGATGTGCATACACAGGCACATGCACCCCCACACAAATGTGCACACACAGATATATGCACAAATAATTGTCACTTTTTCATCAAGAACGTGCATTATCAGAAAAAACCTCTATCATTTTTGTCAACTTTAGAATTATTTTCTTCTTGCCAGGTAATGGTGGCACACACCTTTAATCCCAGCACTCTGGAGGTAGAGGCAGGTGGATCTCTGCGAGTTTGAGGCCACCCTGGTCTACAGAGTGAGTTCTGGAACATGGAGAACTGTTACACAGAGAAACCCCATCTCAAAAAACAAAACAAAATGCTTTTCTTTTTGATTAGTCAACTTTAAAAGCCTGCCCTTACATATACTTCTGACTGAAGCCTATTGTTTACACCACTCATTTGCACTAAACATAAATATTGAAACAAAGCAAGCATATTTTTAAAGTGATTTTTCAATCTACCAGAAACATAGAATATAAAAGGGAAATAACTAAGAAAGAAATTCTGTGATAGACACTTTATAGAAAAGCTGAATGAATGAATGTATAGTTCAAATATTTCTAAACTAAAATATATTAACAAACTAATATTAGAATCTTAATGTAATTTTTGACTCAGGAAAATTATTCCAAATTTTATTAAACATAAAAATATCCTAAGAAGTAATAATATTTGGGGTAATAGAAGGTTCAGGGGACTAGGCTATGTTAACTATTAAACAAAAATGAGATTTAATAAACATTTGTATTGCCAAGAGATACAATCATAAAGCATACAACATAATTTTCAGAAAAATGGTGCTCTATGAAGGATTTGGAAATGCAGAAGCAAGAGGATCAGGAGTTCAAAACTCTCAAAGGAAAACAAAAACAACAAGGAAGAGTTTAATGTTTCCTTATTAAACTTTCATCTACAGACAAAATACAATTGAAAATTAAAAATAATTTAAGAATAATGTCTACTGAGAAATGGGTAAATTTGTGACATTAAATAAAAAAAGACTACCTAACTAATTTTGAAAATTAAAGCACAAAACAGGATAAGCCAGGTATTGTGGTATATGTCCATAGCCCCAACATCCATAAAGCTTAAGCAGAAAGACTCCAAGTTTTAATATAGCAAGTTCTAGGCTAGTCTGAGAAGACAGTGAGAGGTAGATGTGAATGAAAAGCAAGGGAGGGAAGGAGAGACAGAGGAATAGGAAAGGAGGGAGGGAAAGAGAGAGAGAAGCTGATGGCATAGGCCTGCAATCCAATCCAAGCTGTGCAGGAGATTAAGGCAGGAGGGTTGTGAGGCCAAGGACAGCCTAGACTGCATAGGGAGCTCAAGGACAACCTGGCAACTTATATCCTTTCTCAAAAAACAAACAGAATTTTTTTAAATAAAGCAAAAAGAGGTTGAGATACAGCTCTGTGACAGAATGGTTGCCTAGCAGGCATAAAGGCCTAGACTTAATCTCCAGTTCTGTAAAACCTAAAATTAAGGATTAAAATACACAAAAAGGTACATTTCAAGTGAAAAAGTCATTTTATGCGTAAAGCAGAAAGATAATTAAAATAATAGATTTTCTTACACAAAAGATAAAAGTATCCACATTCAAAATATTTGGATCAAAATTTATAGACAAGCCACAGAGAAACCCTGTCTCGAAAAACCACAAAAAAAAAAAAAAAAAAATTGCCGGGCGGTGGTGGCGCAAGCCTTTAATCCCAGCACTCGGGAGGCAGAGGCAGGCGGATCTTTGGGAGTTCGAGGCCAGCCTGGTCTACAAAGGGAGTTCCAGGACAGGCTCCAAAGCTACAGAGAAACCCTGTCTCGAAAAACCAAAAATATATATATATATATATATATATATATATATATATATATATATAGACAAAATTAAAACCAAATCATGGGAAATTATTTGAAGCAATGACATCAAAAGAAAATCTCAAAAATAGAGAGTGTAGCATGAAAAACTACACCCAAATGTTTCCAAAGCAGATCTTCATCTCTGGACGTCATGTCTTCCTTCTAAAGCTATGCTATTTTGAGAAATTTGGCAATAAGAAAAGTTGTTTGGGTTGGAAGCGTCACCCTGGCCTCTGGCACCCATCCTTGGAGCGCCAATGGAGCAGGAATAGAGCAGGAAGCGCCATTTCAAGCCCCCTCCCCTGAGAGTTGCCTTGGTCTGCACTCCTCCTCCTGGAAAGCCTACCGAGCAGTCACCCCTTCCCAGGGAGGGTCAGGACAACTCCCACAGGCTATTATGTTGCCCCCAGAGAAAGCACACTTGGTCTCCGGGTTTCCTGTGATCTCTCCGTCTCTCTTTTCCCCTTGCTATGCTTTCCTTGGCCACACGGGAGAGCTGCATTAAACATGGGCATCTTTTATTTGGTCTGGAATTATTTATTTGCATCGGTGGAGACATCGGCGGAGAGGCTTCTCTTAAGAGATATTCGTAACAAAAGTGACTTTTATAATTCAGAAAAACTGAGATAAAGAAGGAAAATATAAATGAGAGAATAAGTTGGCATGAAGGTTTTCTGGTTAGCAGACATAGGTTGATGTTGGTATGAAATTCACAAAAGACTTTTAAATAGGAGAAATTAATATAAGAACTAGTCTTCTCTGGGATGGGAATTGTTTAGAGTCTTCATTCTGGAAATAACTTTGGTCAAAAGCACAAAGGCAAAGAAAAAGAACTTTGAAACAAGACTGAAAGAAAAACAATTTCATAAGGTATGATATGCTGTTCAATCGATTATATACTCTTTGAGGAATAAAATCCTGTGATCCAATTGAAAATCCTCACTCTGTTTCACAGTTTAGGAATACTCACTAAAGTCTATCAATAAATTACTAGACCAGAATTCATTTGTGGATAATAGACTGATAATGCAAACATATAAAATCAAGAAATTTTAAGAGGAAGAAAAATCACATATTCAGTATGTACCAAGTATCAGCAGGCAATCAGAAGGTATAATTTAAAAACCCATTGTTTGTATCCTGCCTTACATAACCAGTGCTAAAAATTAAACTGTCATTGAATTTGGGTTTTGAGAATAGAGTAAAATTTAAGTCACCATTCTAACAGTTATAAATAAACTACTTTGTATTCTTTATGATGGTGATGTCAATACAATGAAAAAAATCTAAGTATTTTCCTATAGTGTTAATTTTATCAGCTTGTTAAGTGTTACAGAGAAATAAACAGACAATTGCGGCACAGAACAATATGTGCTGGTATGAGCACACAAAACTTTGAGGGCACATAAGGGCCATTTATCTCAGATACAAGTGGTCAAGCCAACTTTTCTGAAAGAATATACTTTTAAGCTGAGACCTGCCACAGATCGTCCTAGTCGGATTTTGTGTTGCTGTGACAAAAATACCCGAAATAACAATTTAAAGGAAGAAATCTTCAATTCGACTCTCAATTTGAGGACTCTTAGTGCATGGTTACTTGGTTTCATTGCTTCTGGTCTCGTGTGTGGTGATGCAGAACACCATGGCAGGAGGGAGCAAAGGCTCACACAATAATGGACAAGAGGCAGAGAGCCCAAGGATGAGTGAAACTAGGAACAAAATGCATCCAAAGGCTAAGCCCCAGTTCCTTATCACCTCCCACCAGACCTGACCTTCAAATGAATAGCCTATTGTGTATGAACTCAGCAGGAATTTGCCAGTGGATCCTCAAGATCCAATCACCTCTCACTACTGAAACCAGCTGGGACCAAGACCTAAAAAACAGAGCTTTTGGAAGAAGCATTTCACATTCATACCACTATGGGAGCTAAAATGTTAACCCACTATTATGAATAAGAAAAGAACTACAGGCAGAGGAAAATTCATGTATGCAAAATACGACAGGAAAGCACACAGCTCATTAGTGGAGCATAAGAAAATGCAGAAAGGTTGATGAGAGAAACAGGAAGGAGAGTTTAGTCAAGGAAAGGTGGGTTTATTTTTAAAGGAGTTTTAAATTTTTTTCTCGTGTGTGTGTGTGTGTGTGTGTGTGTGCGTGCGTGCGTGCGTGGGCACTTGTGAAGCCTAGAAGAATCAGATCTCTTGAAGCTGAAGTACAGGCTTTAGGTGGTGGACTGTCCCATGTGCATGCTGGGAATCAAGCTCTGGTTTGTTGAGCCATTGCTCCAGTTCCTTGATGACATTCTTCTTTGATCTTCTCCTCCTCCTTCTTCCTCTTCTTCCTTCTTCTTCTTCCTCTTCCTCCTTCTTTGTAAAATTTATGTATACAAGTGTTTTCCTTGCACATACATGTGTGCACCATGTGCATGCCTGGGGCCCTCAGAAGTAAAAGGTGGGATTGAAACTGGAGTTTTGTGTAGTTATAAGCAAGCAAGTATATACTGGGAGGTAACAACTGGTTCTCATAGTTTCAGCAGGTGCTATGCAAGCTGCCAAGGAAGAATAGCAATCACTAATCTTGTTCAATTGTAATTCATATGAACTTCAACAATACTGAAATAACAAGATATTTTGAAAGTACAATACTCTGGGTGTGACCACCAATCACCTTAATTGGATTTTAGGCCCACCCAATGGGAAGGAATTGATGCCCAGCACTATAAACTGAGCTAGCTATTTGTGGCTGATGGAGTCATGGACACTAGAGGTGAACCTACTACTACCAGCTTCCAAAAACAATATAATTTGTAGCTGCATTCTAAATATTTACCCTTATAGCCACAGATAAGTGTATCTATAACCTTTCATCACAGAAGCTTCTCTTTGCAGCAAATGGAGACCCTACAGTAAGCCACAACTGCTCAAAATGTAGAGTATAATTGACTATGGGATCCCCAACACCAATTGATACATCCACCATGCAACCCCTACACCAAAGACTCAGGAAACATTGCAGAGAGGAGGGAGGAATATTGTAAGAGTCAGAGGACCAGGACATCTGCTGAGAGATAGTCTTCCTTAAAAAAAAGAGAGAAATGGGACTGAATTGATAAAAATACATTGTATGACATTCTCAAAGAATTAATAAAGCATTATTTTATTGAAAATCTAAAAATAAAATAAAATTAAAATACTTTTTCTTATCATCTTTATCTATTTAATTAGAAACTGCTATTCCAGCTGAGGTGACTCAAAATAAAATGCACTTATCAGTATTACCCTTAGACTTTACCAACTTAGATCTCCTGTTCTTATTTCCCACTTTGGAGGCATTAGCTCTGACCTTCAAAGAAAGTAAAAATAAACCTTAAATCATATGCATGAATGGAAGGAAAACTGGGAGAAATATCAGGATTCAGTCCTTTGCCTTTGTTTCACTTCTTTTTGTTGTGAGGAGGTTGCTTATTGGTTCCCAGCTGCTCAGCCCTCAAATAATCATACAGAAACTGTATTATTTAAATCACTTCTTGGCCCATTAGCTCTAGCTTCTTATTGGCTAACTATTACATCTTAATTTAACCCATCTCCACTAATCTGTGAATCACCACAAGGCCGTGACAACCGGCAAAGCTTTGGAACTTCTGTCTCCGGTGGTGGCTCCATGTCTTTCACTGACTCTGCCCTTCTTTCTCCCAGCATTCACTTTAGCTTTCCCTGCCTAAGTTTTGTCCTGCTATAGGTCCAAAGTAGTTTCTTTATTCATTAATGGTAATCACAGCATACAGAAGGGAATCCAATATCAACTCAGTAGGTGACTGCTGAGTATAAGGCCACAAACAGCAAAGGAGCTCTCTTTCTTCTTCCTCCCAAGGTACATGTTTAAAGTCCCATGTGTTAAAGAATAATAAAAGTAATTACTAGATATAAATCCATCTTCTTTTTAAAACTTCTTTCAATCTCCCATTTTATATTCTGATAGCCTTTAAAATTACTTTTGATAATTACAGACATGTTAGAATGTATTCTGATCATATTCAGTTCCCATTACCCTCTCCTGCCCTTCTCCTACACTTACTGACTCCTTCTCTCCTATTAAGTGAAAAAATAAAAAAATAAAAAATAAACAGGATTATTAAGCACTTCTGTGCTTAACACAAAGCAAAAGTAAAAGTCTGGAAATGTGTGAGACTGCTGGATTCCAATTAACTTTGCCACTTAACACTGATTGCTGTGTTACTCTTGGTGAACTCACTGTTTATTAGTAAATAGGGGTGAAGATCTCGAAGATTAATGATGGCACTGATTACAGCTACACAATGAGACCCAGATGTTTCTATACTTACTACTTCCTCTCCTTGACCCTCTTTCCTACAATTACTCCAGAGAAAACACAAATAAGCATTCGGCAAACTGAACTACTGAAGTGGTTAGGGGATAACCTTTTGACAATACTTGGTGATAAATTCCAATTTCATAAGATACATAACACCATATCAGAAATATTAAAAGGAATAAAACAACCATATTTCACATTTGAACATGGGAACAGGTAAAACTGAAGACACACTGAGCATGCATAATTATCTGACATTAAAGCCATGCAACTAAGGAATGCTGAGAGCTATGAAAGGTACACCATTTTGTTACTCAATACAAAATGGTCAGCCCTGAAAACATAAACAACAAGTGTAAAATTATACTGAACAGGGTATATTTATGTATTTAGGAATATGTATGTATGTACATATGTGTGTATAAAACAATTAATTTAAAAAGAGGCCATGAATTTGAAAGAGACCAAAGAGAGGCATATGGGAGGGTTTGGATGGGAGAAATACATAATTATAATCAAAAAATAATATAAATAATCTTTAAAAACTAACAAGAGCATCGTTTTATGTTAATCTTAGCCTTATTGAATTATACGGTTTAGGTGCTTCCAGTTAGCTCACTTTTGGGGAGTGTGTAGTTTTTAGAGATGTACAACAGGTTCCATATTGTCACCTCCTACCTGAGAAAATTTCTTACACACTGTTCCCAATTTTGCCCCTACTTAAGAAATTTTCTTCTCCATACCTAGTTTATAAAATGTCTCCATATTTTATTATTGGACTTGTTTCACAGTATGGATGGATGGTTTCTATTATCCTGCTAGCGTGAGAAAACATAATTGCATGCAGCAGACATTTATATTTCTATGCATAAACAATTAGAGAAAAAACAGAAAACTGAAGGAAAAGGAGTGGAAAGATGTAGTGATGAAGAATCATGTCACAACCAAAAGAAAATAAGTTTGATACTTAGCCCACTGCAGTTCCTCATTACTGTCATTACTGAATTTAACAATGCTCTTTTGCCTAAATGTATGTCTCATTTAATAAAATGCAATCTAATCTGAATGTATCTATGTGGTTTGCCAATAAATATGGTCAATGTGGCAATTGTTTAAAAAGCTAAATGTTGATGAGAGAAGTACATTCAAACATAAAGCAAGGTCATTTACTATAAAAATCAATCATAGAGCAAAATTTGTAGAGAACTCTACAGAGATAATACATATTTTACCAATTCTTAGGATTTTACTGGTCAGTCATATCTTCTTTCACACATCATTTCCATTTTTTAAGAGGATAAATTTCCTGCCCACAATATAATGTTGTTTAAAGAATTTGAAGTTATCTAACCTATCTAGAATGGGCATCAAATTTGAATTACATTATGTCAAAAGTACTTACCAAATATCTGCTATAAGAGTATTTACAATATAAAGTTCAGAGTCATTTACAGAGATGAAGAGGAAGAGAAATGACTGGTACTCACCAGACTTGCTTTATTTTATTTATTCTTCCTATGTACCTGGTTCCCTTACACTTAGGTCGGACTATAAGATAAAATCTGGGAATTAGACTGTATGTCGAAGGGAATGGAAAAGAAGACATACTCTGCTTTCACAGTTTGAAAGACTTACATTATCTTTTTATCCTTGTGTCGGTCCTTAGCAACTGTGTGATTTACTTGGATTCTTGCATCACTCTCTGCTAGAAGGAAGCTTCCAAGGAGAATGTCCAAAAGTGCAGTGGACCTTATGTGACTAAAATAGTTTGGTACTGAGACGTAAAGGAAATCATTAGACTAGTAAGTCACAGAGTTTATTTGATTGTATATATAGCATACAAACATGCACATATATACTGAATTTTTTATATGCCTAGTCCAAGACAAGTCTTTAAAATCTATGAAATAACACAGAACAAGTAAGGTAGTAAAGAACTGTGCTCTAAAAGTACAATGGGAGGTGAGTGGAAGACAAAACTCTTTCTGTCCAGGGCAAGATGAAGGCAGCCTCACAGAAGTGACCAAAGCTGAGTCATGAAGGCTAAGAATGTCCTAGGTCGGAAAAGAAAGTGTATTTAGGAAAAGGCACAAGCAGCATCCAGTCACAAAAGAACTCACTAAGTGTTTAACGACGGGGTGAAATAGAGTGCCTGTGGGATAATTGTAAAATGCAGGTCAGCGGAGAACAAAAGGCACATTTGAAGCCAAGTTCTTTCATTTATCTATTGCTGTAAAACAACTCAGCTCAAAACTGTGGTGTAAACAATAGCCCACTGTTATTCGTCCTGTTTTTAGTTCATTTTTACATGACCTGTTCTTTTTGTCTGGACTAATATTATTGCTGGTTTTTTTCCCTGAACTTTTGTGTACTGGGATATTGTAGTCAGATGTTGGCTGAGAACACAGTTCGCATGAAACCATGAACTGCATCAAGTGGCCTAGAGACCGAAGCTTGTTGAATCCCATGGGTTGGTGCGGAGAGCACATCTGGAACTGTCCATTGAAATATGTGTGCATGAGCTTTCCAAGCGGCCTGGAGTTTGCCTGTGTTACAAGAGGCAGTATCCTAAGAGAAAGTGGTCCAAGAAACGAAAATTATAGCCAGTCTTTTAACTCCTAAGGCGAGAAGCACGAGCAGCTTTACATTAGTTATATTTATGTTGAGTGAGAACTCTCACAAAGCCCACCCATATGCAACAGGAGAGAGCGCAGAACTCCACTACTCGATGACGCAAGGGCCAAAGAATTTTAATCTGTGTTGCCGGACTCTTCCTGGGAAGATGCGAACAAAAGTCCATTCATCTCAGATGGGGCACCAACAACAGAGCAAAGAAAAGATTGCACCCAAGCAGACGATCAGTTCTTGGGATTTCTGACAGGAATGTGGATGCCAGGTCACTTACCCATACAGCGTGGGTTCCTCACAGACCCCGGAATCATCAAAAATCCCACTACAGAACAGGTGATGACTCACCAAAGCTGCATCTCTGGAGCTCCCCTCACGACTTGTTGGCAGCTCTGCTAGCTGAAGAGTCTCCTTCGACCAGCAAGTGTTACTGTCTAGATAACCTTGGAAATGGGCCTTATGAATCTTATAAGTTCTGAGGCTTTCTGAAAGTTGTTAGTTTGTTTGCTTCCTGGGTCTTAGGAGCCTCCCTCCCTCCTCCAGGAGGAAATGTTTCAATTGCTACACAGCAGTCTAGCACATAGCTCCTTCAGTCAATGAGTTTCATTATGAAGGCTTTCAGACAGAAGACTGTTAAAACAGTTACTCCTGAGAAAGATAACCGATAGCACAGGAAGGTTAATCGGACGGTGGTGAAGACGAATGTAGTCTAGCAATTGAGGAAACGTGAATTCACATTAGAGATTATGGAGGTTTTAAATCCTGACAGCTTTCATCCAGTTGAAGAGCAGAAAACAGAAAAAAAAATTCTAGGAGCCACAAATAACATTATTTGATAGGGACAATGACAAAAGGGGGAAACCAACATTCAGGTATTTAGGTTAATAGTTAAGAGGATGACAATTTGGTTGTGTAAAATAAAGATTTTCAAGAAATGTAGTATAGTGAAGACAACAATAATGAATTATCAGTGCAGTTCCATTCTGTTTATAAATCCATAAACATGTCTTTCAGCAAACAAAACTTCATTCTCCAAGGAATAAGCCTTGGACATTTCATTTCTCCAGAGATCAGTTGTCTTTTTTATATTCAAAAAGTAGATTTTTCCATTTTATTTTTATCTATAAATAATTTATTAACAAAACTATCATCATTCTATTATCTAGAAAAAATAATCTTAAAAATACACATTATTAAAATCGATTTATTAAATTCTAAATGGGTCATTCAATATTAAAAACATTTATTTTCTACAAGAAAATTCCCCACTACCTGTCATCTTCAAAACCGTCTTTCAGCGTGTATCCACTTTACATTTTGATCATCTATGAGTGATTGGCTTTAGTCATTTCAAGTAAACTCCACTTGAACGCCTGGCAGTGAAGAGCTGAGATCAATATTTGTCATAAACATCTACTCAGTCAATCTGTCAATTGTCACTTACTGGGAGTAGAATGGCCACTACAAGAATAGACAATTCAGAAATAAAGACTACATAATTTAGACAAGATTTTGACAAAGATCCCAAGAACACACAGTGGGGAAAGGTCAATCTATATACTATGGGGGTAGGGAAACTGGGTGTCTTTGCAGAACAATGACAGTAGCTTGTCATCTCACATTGTATACAAAAATAAAACCAAGAACAAACCAGAGGCTTAAATAAGACCCACAGAAGGAATACATTAGGAAACACCTCTATTACATTGACAATGGAAGACAACTACAGTTGATATCCCTGATGAATTTTCATGGAAAAATCTTCAACATATTACTATCACACTGAATTGAACAACAAAGAAAGAAGATTACACCATGACAAAGTAAGATACTATACCTGGAATACAAGTTTGTTAAACACATGACAATTAGTGCTAGCTATCACAGTAGCCAAGTGGAAGATAAAATTTACACAGTCATCTAAATAATAAGCAAAAATTGACAAGGATCAACATTGTATCACAGTAAGACAACAAACAAAAAGAAGTTATATTTACAACATATTAAAAGGCATATATAAGAAGCACATCACTAAAACCACACTTAATACAGAAAAATTGAAGGATTTCCCTTTAAGGTCAGAACAAAGACAAGTCTGTCTGCTTCTGCCACCCCTATTGAGCATAGCATTGAGAGTCCTAGCCCTTGCAATAAGGCAAATGTAAAAAGAAAACAATCTGCAAATCAATAACAAAGAAATGTAATTATTTCTGTTCACAGATGACATGATCTTCTGTATACAAAACTCTAAATTCTATTGTGCCATTTCAGCACTCAAAGGTTTCATTTTGTAACATTGTATGCACAATCACTATAATTCTAAATGACCAATTTGTATTTTTCTTCACCATAATTCCTTTGTACTTCCCTGCATTTTATTCCTAGGTGCTGGTCAACAAACCCTAAGAAAACAAAAATACATCAAATAAACTGTCAAGGTTCAGAACTGACAATCTAAATAAAATATTTATAATTTGAAATGTGTGCACACACAAGGCTTTCTATGCATGTGTATGGTGTTTGTGTGGGTGTTTGCATGTGGATACACATGTATGTGGCCAGAGGTCAACATCAGGTGCCTCTTCCTCAGCTAATCATCACATTATTGCTTGGGACAATCTGTTGCTGAGTCTGGAGTTCACCACATCAGTTAGGCTGGCTGGCCAGTAAGCATCAGGAATCCACATGTCTCTGCCTGCCCAGTGCTTAGATTAGAGACGTGTCACTGAGTCTCACTGCTTACATGAGTTTTGGGGATCTGAAGTCAGTTCCTCATGCTTCAGTGGAAAGCACTTTAACAAATGAGATATCTCTCTGGCCTCTTGATAAATTGACACAAGCCAGTGTGGTGGCACATGCCTTTAACCCCAGCACTCAGGAGGCAGAGGCAAGCCATCTCTCTGAGTTTGAGGCCAGTTTGGTCTATACAGGGAGTTCCAGGACAAGCAGGGCTACACAGAGAAACTCTGTCTCAAAAAACAACAACAACAAAAACTTTTGACACATTTTTAAACAATGTTAAAAGGAGCTGGGGAAACGGCTCAGTGGTTAAGAGCACTTGTCACTCTTGAAGAGGACCTCTGTTCAGTTCCCAGCACCTATACAGTAACTTCAGTTTCAGGGAATCTGATGTCCTCTTATGACTTCTGTAGGCATGCACGAGATGCATGCACATATATGAAAGGAAAATATTCATAAAATAAATAAAAATGTTTTTTAAATGCAACATTAAGATATAGCACAACTCCATATGCAAATGAATGCCCCTCGCTACCAGGTTTTCCTGTCTAGTTTTCTTGCTCTCAGACTGGACTTACTGTCAGTGCCCTGACCCATTCTTGCACTAATAACATGTCATTGTTTGTACTATCATCTACCTGGAAATCTGTTCCCTTCTTCTCTTTCTGGTGACAAGCTCCTACTAATATCTCATTATCCACCCTAAATTCTGCCATGTACTTCAAGAGCAAGAGTTCTCTGGCTCCCAGAAGTGTATGTATATATGAATGATTATATGTATGTGCATGTGTGTGTAATTATATTTGTCTTATTTCTTGTTGCTCCATAAGTACTCCTGAAGGGTGGCCTCTCTGTTGTAATATGAGCGGCGGGGCTGCGTCCCTGGCACCCGGCCGCCCGCATGGCTAGCTTATGCCCCAAAATAATTACACGGAAACTGTATTCTTTTAAACACTGCCTGGCCCATTAGTTCCAGCCTCTTATTGGCTAGCTCTTACATATTGATCTAACCCATTTCTAATATTCTGTGTAGTACCACGAGCTGGCTTACCAGGGAGAATCTTAACCTGCGTCTGTCTGGAGTGGGAGAATCATGGCGACTCCTTACTCGGCTTCTTTCTCCCAACATTCTGTTCTGTTTACTCCACCCACCTAAGGGTTGGCCTATCCAATGGACCTAGGCAGTTTCTTTATTATTTAACCAATGACCTTCCTCCATCATTTCCCCTTTTTCTGTTTAAACAAAAAAGAAAGGCTTTCATTTTAACATAGTAAGATTACATATAGCAAAACAGTTATCAAGCAAGAATTACAGTTACAATATTTATATCTATTTTATCTTTTATCATTATTAAGGAAAACTATAACTATAACTAACCATTCTTCAACTCCATCAAAGACTCCAGAAGGATATAATATTACCTAAGCAAACAAGAGATCTAAAACTCTAGAAATGACAGAGACATCTCACTGCCTAGACAGTCACCCAAAGTTCTTTTGTACCGTTGGGGCATCCATCTTCAGCCTTCAGGCCCATAGTATCCAGCAGACATTTTCATGAAGCAGGAAATTCCAAAGACAGTTCAGTCACTTTCTGCTGTGTCCTACAGAATGTCTTGAAGACTCTTTCATGAATCAGGAACCCCGAAAGACCATCTCACCTTTAGGCAAGTTCAGTAGTCCTCTCTCTGAGGGTTCTCTGTGTCCAGTTTATGCAACAGTCCAGGCAAGAGCAGTTTCTTGCCCAAATGGCTATCAAACTCCTTAAGGAGCCTCTTCGATGCCCATCTTCCTCTTGAAGTAGATTGGTGCTGCCAGGAGCAGAGTGTCTCATTGTCATGAAAAGCCCTAAGTTATTAAAACATTAAATGCCATATTCTGCAGTCTTTGAAAGATATGAAGAATGCCTATCTAACTGAAATATATCTATGCACATCTAGAAAATCTAACTAATATGACTAAAAGCTTGATAATTATCGATGATTATCCATTAACAACCTATATACATTACATTTTTAAATGAACTACACAATCACAATACCTTAATCAAGATTAGAAATATGCATATACATATAACAAAATTGACCTTCAAATCCACACCAATGCAAATTATTCATATCTATATCATATCCCCCTTTAAATGTAAAAAAAATTTATAAACAATATTTGGGAATATGGGCGCAGTTTTTTCTCTCCAAACTGCTTCCTGCTGAATGGGGGCGCTGTTATTCAGATCTTTCATGGTGTAACCTGTGTGTCAGGGTCATCTCGGTTGGCAGTTGAGTGAAGTAATTTTCTGAAGGTGTTCACAGCATCCTTTCAGGAGGGCGTGGTCTATCATACCATATTGGGATAGACGAAATCCACAGGGTCGCATCCTCTGTGAAAACAAAAGAAGACCCTCTCCAAAGCATCATATCCTCAGACCCATATTCTGAAATTATAATACCCTTGTATCCATTCTGGTTTAGCTTGGCAGCCCATATAATGAAATGTCTCTCTGTACTTAGCTCCTTCACAGTCAAAAATTTTAAAGAAAACACAATAATACAAAGAATCCAGACTCTCTGTGAATTTTCCATTTTTACATGGCTTATTTTTATTTTTCTTTATTTTTTTTTAATCTATAACTATCTGTACTCTGTCTCTTTAAAGACTTTATCCCCCCTTTTTAAGGGCATTAACTTTATTCTCTCTATATATATTTTTTCTCTCTCTCAAGCCTACGTACATTCATCCAACAGTGTCTGAATCAGTTCTATTGTGAATCTGTAATTTTTTTACTATCCAGGAGCACTTTGTTTTGTGCTTTTAAATCGCTAAGCGCTTAAGAATCTAAGCTGTGACATTCCTAGGTCAAAAACAGGTACTGCCTGCTTGCCCCGCCCAGTCCAACATGGGGGAGCCGCTCGTGCCTCTGATCCTTGCACATTGCACCAGTAGCATGGTGGAGCTGCTTGTGCCTCTGAGCCGCAGCACAAAATGACTTCCTTTTAGGCACACAGTGAGTCTAGTTGCCATCAAACAAATCGTAGCACTTTACTCCAAATGCTCCATTCAAAAGCTCTGTCTCCTGCAGGAGCCAGACAGAGATTGCGATGGCAGCGCAGCCCAGAAAGCCGGCATTTTAAAACAGCCAGTTTTTTCCTGTTGCTGAGTCAGGACAATTTCTTTGCAGCACGCAATCCACAAACAGCAAAAAGCTGTCTTAAATTCTCTCTGTGTCCTTTTTAAGCCCTCTCAGGTTTTACGTGGAGTTCATTAGCACGTTGGGTGCCACTCTGTTGTAATAAGAGGAGCGGGGCTGCGTCCCTGGCACCCGGCCGCCCGCATGGCTAGCTTATGCCCCAAAATAATTACACGGAAACTGTATTCTTTTAAACACTGCCTGGCCCATTAGTTCCAGCCTCTTATTGGCTAGCTCTTACATATTGATCTAACCCATTTCTAATATTCTGTGTAGTACCACGAGCTGGCTTACCAGGGAGAATCTTAACCTGCGTCTGTCTGGAGTGGGAGAATCATGGCGACTCCTTACTCGGCTTCTTTCTCCCAACATTCTGTTCTGTTTACTCCACCCACCTAAGGGTTGGCCTATCCAATGGACCTAGGCAGTTTCTTTATTATTTAACCAATGACCTTCCTCCATCACCTCTCCTCATAGGCTATAGGATTTTCGAAGACAAGGAATGTGGAAGCATCTTTCAAGACTCTAAACTTGGAAAAGTTCCTGGTATACAAAGCTCTTCAATAAATATACCTGGTCTGATTGTTGATTTTAGTAATGTCTACTATTCATTGAATGCAATATTAATTTATTAGGCCAAGATTTTTTAACTCACTAAACCCTTCCACAACTCCCTGAGTTTATAAATATACCCAATTTGTGGATGGGTAAATTGAAGTTAATAGGGGCTAACTTTAGTATTAGAGGTGAGATTATTAATTTGAGTTCTCTGTTGCTATAAAACTTACTTATTTATGCATTATTTATTTTATATGTACATATATGTGTATGTATTTATTGTATGTATATGCACATGTGATATAAGTATAAATATACCTATTGCAGAGGCAGTTGAGTAGTCTCAGTAGAAAATGTACAGCCTATAGAAACTAATACCCACTATGTTGTCTTTTGTAAAAGATTACCAAAATTTATGTCTGGAAAAATAAGTGAATCAAGACAGAAAGGTAAATAAAGCTTCTTCAAAGTGAGTATGGCTCACAATCATGTCTTGACTGGTTTAAAATGAGAAGAGAAAGTAAATTCACTCAAGAAATTGGTGTACAAAATACAGTGGTTTACTCAAACAGGCAGTAAGTCAAAAAGGAAGAAAATAACATATTTATAAACTGACATGAAATATTAAATTTTTAGGAGGAGAAACGTAACTCTGATAAGAACTCAGAACACAGCTGAATGATAGGCCCCAGCCATAAATGCAAGCAGAAATTAGAGGAGAAGTCACGCCTTACATTCTACGTTAAAGAGACATCACCACTTACATGATTCATAGAAGTTATGCAAGACAGTGAGATCTCCAGAAGAAAGAAATACAGAAGTACAAAAGGATAAGACTATGAAGACAACACAGGTCTGCATTTAATGACATTGTTCAGTCATTCATAAAACATGGCATCACTAACTATAAAAGTTCATTACCCATATAATTTCCTAACATTGTAAAAGTATTCCCACATTGTATGCTCTTTTAAAAATCCTTATTAAGGGCAGGAGAGATGTGTCAGCCATTAGAAGGCTAGATTCACAACCCAGTTCCTTATTGAATATCTTGCAGGTACAAAGCATTGCACTAAGTGGTAGAATGGAACAAGAAAAATTTGGTTACAGTGCCCATAAGAGTTTATAATATAGTAGGAAAATATAGGGAAGTAAAGATACCCATAAAGATGGAGGACAAATTGGGGAAGATAAGGTTGGAAATGGTGGAAGAAGTAAGTAATGTCAGAGTGGTTACAATTAATGTGGAATAATTTAAAATCTCATTGTATTGTTCAATTGTAATTGTAGAGAGTACTTCCAATTTCAGAGGGTTGAAAATGATAACTCTTAAATCGTAATCATTGTGGTGGTTTGAATAGGAATACTCCCCATAGACACATATGTTTGAATGCTTGGCCCAGAGAGAGTGGCACTATTAGGAGGTGTGGCATTGTTGGAGTAGGTGTGGCCTTGTTGGAGGAAGTGTGTCAGGAATGTGTCACTGTGGAGGTAGGTTTTGAGGTCTCAGATGCCCAGGCTATGTCCAGTGTGGCTCACAGTCTCTCCCTGCCGCCTGTGGATTTCAACTTCTACTCCAGCATCATGTCTGCCTGCATACTGCTGTATTTCCCACTGTGATGTTAATGAACTAAACCTCTGAACTGTAAACCAGTTCCAATTAAAGATTTTTCTTTATAAGAGTTGCCATGGTAATGGTGTCTCTTCACAATAGAAGCCCTAACTAGGACAGTCATCTTCTGTCCATGGCAAATAATGCAGGAATTAATATCATCAAAGAGGTATCACAGTAGCAACAATACTCTGCCATTGAGTTATGATTGCCCCAGTCAACCTGCAATATACCCTTTAAGTTGTTTTTTTTCAGAGCTGCTCTGCTTACCAAAATTCCTGCCCATTCATTATACTGCTATTTCATGAAGAGAACTAAATTTAACAGTAAACCCTTCTCATCTATCAAACATCAAGGCCTTAAGGCATCAAAGCTTACCCCAGCTGTGCTCTTTTTCTTCAAGGTAATGGCAGAATTGCAATACAGTAAGGAGAACATTTTTTTCTCCTAGAACTGACTTTTAGTAATTATTTTATGATATAAAGAACAAAAGTGGTTTACACTGACTCTGAGTCCTTGGAATCCTCCTAGGGATTCTGTACTTTTTCTGCTCCACGTCTCTTGTGACTATCCAAGGGTAAGAAATAAATGTGTTGAAACACAATACATTCTGTTTATAGAGTGTGTAAGAAAAATATGCAAACCCTCTATCCTTAGACAGATACCATGATCAAGAGAGAGAGAGAGAGAGAGAGAGAGAGAGAGAGAGAGGGAGGGAGGGAGGGAGGGAGGGAGGGAGGGAGGAAGGAAGGAAGGAAGGAAGGAAGGAAGGAAGGAAGGAAGGAAGAAAAGCTTGATAAAGCAGTTAAGAAAACAGCACTATTTCTGAAGAGATTCAACCTCTAAGGAAGTTTTCACAGACGATAAAGTTAGCAGTCACAGTGATGGAAAGGGAACATTATACTTTAAAATGTAATGCTGTTAGGACAGATGTGGCTAGGAGAAGAAAAACAAGACTATGCTGCATGTATCTTGAAATACTAAAATAGATAGAAAATGCTGTTTTTTGCCCATTTTCCCAAGATGTCATGTATTTATCTACTTTTAGTTAGGCAGGAAATGGTTTCAATTGAAAATATCCTCCCTGCGAACAGGTTAAAACATGATCGACAGTTAAATGAACTATCATGAGCCTGTGGAATTTTATGTCATTCAATAATTTAATGTCACTAAAGGTCCTCTTTCCCCATATAACAGGAAATTGACTTTCTTATAAATGAAAAACATCCATCAATCTTACAATACAAGTTTTATTATACACATAAAAATCCATATAATACCCCAAGCCAATGTTTCATGAGGTCATACCACCCTGTCTAAAATAGTGGAATTGGAGAACTAAAGAGCTTCTAGACCAGTATTTATGTAATTAAAAGCATCATGTATTTTTATTCCAGAAGCTCTGTAACAAATGAGTTACCTAAGGAATCTAGGCACAAGTATGGCTTGATTTTACAATTCCTTTAAGGTGAGATTAAATAGTAATTCCTCTTCCCACACTCAAAACTTTTTATAATAGGCTTAGCAAAAGCTAAGATGGGAATTGGATCTGAGAGAGGTCTAGAAGTCGTTTCCCTGGTTTCAATGATTTTGTTTCATTAAAAGCATAGTTCCGTCATGCAACAAATACATAAAAATAATCCCACTAGAGAATCAGATTTGGAAGGGGAAAGAATTCCTATTGTGTTTGGAGCTCTTCAGAGCCTTACAAAAACATTGGCAGGCATATGATGTTATGAACAAATCTTTTGTTTATATGCAAAGTATATACAATACAAGCTTATACACAAATTTTAGTCTGTATAACTAATGGGACCAAGGGCCTAAAGCACTCAGCTTGGATTTGAGAACAACTGGCCACCATGTGTGCCACTCCATAGATCACAAGTGTTGATTTGTTAAATCTGTTTTGCATGTGCTTCTTTATTTTTTCATATGCATTTCTCCAGAAGCTATGGAATTCATCATGGCAGGGACATACATTTCTCAGTCAAAGAACCAAATCAATCAAGCTTTGGGCTCATCCATTTTTCATGGTGTCTTCAAACCCTCTTTGCAATCTACCAATTTTTCAAACTTCTCCCACAAGAAAATTTATTGTTATTATTTTAGCACTATCGATTAAAAGTAATTGCAGTGATTAATATTTATATATGCTTTGGGTTGATTATGTTTACAATTTTATAGTATGCTTCCCACTTTCTTACTTTAAAATGAAATTTAACAATTAGTATACTGTAAATAATTAACAGTGGCCACTTACTTTGGTTGTTTTCATCATAAGAGAATTTTTCATTTTAAATAATGACTGTTTCTTTTTATGTACTATCAGATAAATAATTCCTGACAAAATCATCCATAAAGTCTAATTTTAGAAATCAAATATTTAATTCTAACTTGTTAAAATTTATTTATTTATTAAAAATTTCTACCTCCTCCCCTCCTCCCATTTCCCTCCCACTCCCTCCACTCCCCCTCCCTCTCCAGTCCTAAGAGAATTCATGGTGCCCTGCCCTGTGGGAAGTCCAAGGCTCTCCCCTCTCCATCCAGATCTAGGAAGGTGTGCATCCAAACAGACTAGGCTCCCAAAAAGTCAGTACATGCAGTAGAATCAAAATCCAGTGCCATTATCATTGGCTTCTCAGTCTGCCCTCATTGTCAGCCACCTTCATAGAGTCCGGTTTGATCACATGCTCATTCAGACCCAGTCCAGCTGGCCTTGGTGAGCTCCCATTAGATCAGTCTTGGTGGGAGGACACACCCCTCGAGGTCCTGACTTCCTTGCTCATGTTCTCCCTCCTTGTGTTCCTCATCTGGACCTTGGGAGCTCAGTCCAGTGCTCCAGTGTGGGTCTCTGTCTCTATCTCCATCCATCACCAGATGAAGGTTCTATGGTGATATGCAAGATATTCATCTTAACCTTAATAAATAGCTAGACAATTTATTGTCCTCAAATGACAATATAAAGTGAAGCAACAGATTAACTATTCTAGATTAAAGCTAAATTCACCTGTATAATACATATTCAATGTTTTCACCATCAAATAAAAATATTATTCTGGAAATCCAAGAAACTCTGTGTTTAGTGAAGAAAGAGAGGGCCTACTTGGAAATTTACCTGAAACAGGATTAAGTGAAAAAGGAATGTTTTTGATTCAATGATTGAAATATTATTTTAAAAAATTCATAATTATCATTTCAGGATTTTAAAGTTCTAGGGTAAAGATGCCACAAAGATGGTAAATAAGTTTTATTTTATTGCTACAGATGCAAAATATCTTAAAGGAAGTAGTAAAACCACACTCAATAACCCAATCAAGATAGCATCAAATGTAGTCTGGCACATCCTTAGGGTCAAGTGTACAATAAAACAACCTTGATTAAAGTCTTAGGAAAGATCAGGCAAGGAGGTGTAGTCAGTGGAATAACCATGCAATTCAAAATTGTCAACAACTCAGAATTCTGCAAAATCTTCATTTTTATATTGTAAAGGATGGAGTTCATATACACTGATTACAGCAACAAAACGTTAGAATGCTTCCTTCCAAGAATATGGAGGGGAAACTTGGTACTTATATTTTTTGTTTCATATGCACAATTTTAGTTTATTACTTTAATTTTGTATACTTATGGGGTATAGTATGGTAATCTGATATAGGCATATAATATTTAATAATTAGATTGGGTTCATTTCCATGCAATTATTTTTTATTGAATATTTGAAAAAAGATAAAAAGTCTATGTAAATAATCAAAAAAGAAGATTCAATTTGTGCTTGGTTGGAGTTGGTTACCTTTACTCAGTCAAAAGAACAGTAAATAGAAGCCAAAATCAAAATAAATTTTTTTATCCTGATCCTTTCTAAAGTTGTGGGAAGGTACTCTAACTGAAAACAACAATAAAACTTATTTAACATCAGCCTACTTCCGTACATGGAATTTTATCTATATGAAATCATTTCTTGTTATCATTTTCAGATTTTTTGTGTGTGACTGGGTTTGTTTATGTTTATCTTGTGGTAGCATGCAGAAACATACCAAAAACACTAAAACATACCAAAAACACTAAACATACCAAAAACACTAAAACATACCAAAAACACTAAACATACCAAAAACACACATAGAGGTGAAGGTTCTATAGGCACCAGCTCAACTTCTCCATGTTCAATGAGTTGTGTAGATGTAGTCTTCAGCAATGAAGCCTTGTCTTCAATTTGTAGAGAACCTATATTCTTGGCAACATAGTGCATTGTTTGGGGGTTCTTCTAGGGCTTCTTTGACCAGCAACTTAATTGTATGCAACCCAATCCTGGTATTGGAAGCTTCATTTGGTGACAAGATAAGGCCATTTGGGGCTCTCTTTTGTCCATTATTTGGTGACTTAATTTAGATTGTCTTCATATATCTATATGTAGCTGGACCTAACGACTTCTTTAGGGGAAGGGGTGAAAAGGCGTGATGTCAATGAACACAGACACTGGGAGTCAGGTCGAAGGCTTACAGCAGACTCATTTAACAATGGGAAAAAACTTATATACCCTCCCAGCACCCAGGCATTCCAATTCATTGCCAGTTGACATTTCATGCTCATCCCTCATTGGCTAGGCACAATCAGGACCTCTAACAGCACCTGTTACTAGGCACTCAGGAAGCATCACTTGGTCACTCTTTATTGGTTAGACATACTCAGGACCTCTGTCGGCAGCAGTCAGACTCCAGGTTGGCTCCTTTTGGCCTGGTTGGCCTTAACTTCCTACATATCCTTCCTTTTTATTTATTACAAAGTGCACTCATTGGGAGGCAGAGTTCTTTGCTCAGGCCTTGTCGACCCCACCTCAGGAGGGCTCAGTGACTAGACTGTGCCTGTCTTATATTGGCCTGCCAGACAAGCTCTTAGCTGTCATTGGCTACCAGCCCTCAAAGAGCATTCCTTCCTGGAGAGCTGCCAGGGTTGGGGGACTAGGAAGTAGCCTTTTGAATTGCAAGTGATCAGGCATGCATAACCTCTTGTGGAGGACTGCAAGAAGGATGCCTAACAGGCGGATCTCTGTGAGTTCGAGACCAGCCTGGTCTACAGAGCTAGTTCCAGGACAGGCCCCAAAGCCACAGAGAAACCCTGTCCCGAAAAACAAAACAAAACAAAACAAAAAAATGATGCCTAAGAGCCATTAACAGCTGAAGTTGCTGTCTGCTGATGTTGGATCTGTTGCAGGAGACATTTAAGGAGAATAAGGATTAACAACACCACACTGTCAATTAATGCATATGTGAGCATCCAGGAGGGATCCAACAGCCTTTTTATATCACGCCAAACTTTTTCAAAAAATGAGGAGCCAAAGACCTTAATAAATTATTTTGTTTGGGAGACAATAAGAGCAAGAAAGAGGAATATATTCACTGCCCATCCTGAGCTATTTTCTCTTTGGTGGAAGCAGGCTGATCCATGACTGGGTGTACATCTCTTATCAGAACCCATATTAGTGCTGTGGCAGTTTAAGGAAAAACACAAGCATACCCTCTCCTACAAGTTAGCAGGGTGGCTAGCAGCTGCCATTGGAGGGAGATATTATCTCTCCCTCTCACTAGGGGTAGGGGCATGTTCCTGGGCAGAAATGCCCAGTGCTTGTAAGCTGGGCTGAGTCTTTTGTCATCAAAACTGAGAAAGTCATATGGAAAAGAACCTCTGTTAAGGCCAGATGAGGATCTCTCCTAGCCTCTAGTGAGACAGTCCTGGCCAACAGCTCCTCAAGAGCTCAGTTGGTCCCCTCCATAATGGCTTGTCTCTGTGGATTGTAGGGGATGCCAGTTGTATGGGAAATCTTCCAGGATCCAAGAAAATCATCAGTTGTTGAAGGCATAGGTAGGGCCATACATGCAGACACATAGACACACATACACTTAAAAATAATTAAAAATAATGCCAGGTGGTGGTGGTGCACACCTTTAATCCCAGCACTCAGGAGGCAAAGACAGGCAGATCTCTGTGAATTCAAGGCCAGCCTGGTCTACAAAAGCTAGTTCCAACACAAGCTCCAAAACAACAGAGAAGCCCTGTCTTAAAAAATATTTTAAAATATTATATTCCAATGTTATATTATAAATTATAATTATTTATAATTATATATAAATTATAATTATTATAAGCATTATAGTCTACTGAATATGTCACATCTATTATCATCTATTTACTATCTATTTATCTATCTATAATCTTCCTGTCCATCAATCATCTATCGATCATCCAGCTAGCTATCCTGAATTTATTTTACCTATGAGTCTGTCAATATATGCTTAAATTGCTTAGCCAATGAAAGATACTAAAGAGTCGAAAATAAGTAAGGTGAGAAATAGAAATTTTGAAAGATAACAGTTTTGACATGATATGAGACAGAAACTCTGATTTTTTTTCTAGCAACATTCTTGGGTTTAGAGAAGGAGAGAGCCAGGTTCCAACTTCAAAGCCAGCTTTGATTTTTAATTGAGTTGGGACTACAACTTTTCTGAGACATAAAGAAATAGAGGTGTTTAGGTAGTGAAATCTTACATGTAACAGGTACAAAGGCTCAGTCCTCTGAGTTGTCACTGGAATCTAAAATGGTTGGGAGTGGAGGAGGGGACTGCATGGGGCTGTATCTAGGGATGGAGTGGAGGAGGGGACTTCATGGGGCTGTATCTTTATTGGAAGTGCAGGGAGCCCTGATAAGATCTTGGATTTTGGTAAATGATTGTCAATTAGTTTGATATTGCATCCAAAATGATAGTATCTGATAAGCCATTCAGTCCAGGGATGTCCAGGAGATTAGTTAGTCCTGTCGAATTAATCCCGAAAAGTGGTTTCCTAAGGAAGAATCTGAACAATGCTCCAACTGAAGGTATGTCACCAATCAAGGGCTCCAGGATCACCCACAATGTCCTATAAATTTGAATACTGTTCACTCCAGCTCTACAGAAATATCGTTTAATCTCCAAAGCAATCTCACAATTTCCTGCAAAACTAATCTGAAGGTCCAGAATAATTTTCTTTTGTTTACATTTTTAGCATAAACCTTAACACCACTGACTCTAAGGGGCTGCTGACCCACGCTCACTTTTGTGAAGGTGAAGGTGCTGAGGTGGGCATTTGCTATGATTTCTATGATTTCTCGAAAGAGCCTCTCTATAAATTGACAAATAAAGGGCCACACGTGTTTTACCATCTTGTTTAGCCGTTCTACTCTCTCGGTGTCTGGAAAATGAGCCCAGGCGGGCAGATTACAGGTGTGCACCCCCAGGCACACAGCTCGCTCTTTGTCCTCCAACAGCGCCAGTGTGCAGCCCAAGTGGCTGGTCTTGAAGCCGTGGCTCCAGCTGCACCAGGTAAGAAGCTCAAATGCAAGCAGCACCCAAATGAGGATCAGTCCCGTGTAGCCTAGGGTGTGTATACTGGCAACAGCCGTAGCAAGAAGCTGTGACCACGGCTAGGTCCACCTATGAGCTGCCAAGAGTCAAAGGAGCTGTGAGGACACACCAGAGTAGCCAGTTGCAGCCTCTCTCTGTGGGTCAGGCCCAAGCTCCCACAGCTCGGACCACCCACCAGAATCCCAGTGGGCCCGGAAGAAGCAGCAGGCATCCTGGACCACTCAGTGGGGAACTTCTGTGATTATTTAAGGCACAGCCACATGCCCACATGGTGTCTCCAGACAAGGGCCGGCATTGGGGATTTAAGCCTTACTTCTGCCTCCTGGAGGGTGGGGTGGGAATCAGCCCTTATATGAAGACATTGGGTGAATTGAAAATTGTGCCTTCCTAACCAAATGGGTAGACAAACATGATAGACAATATGAAGAAAATGATGGGGGTCCCAATGCTTACTTGCCAAAGAGACTTAGGGGCCTTCCAAAAGAAGGAAAAGATGGGGCTCCCAAAGCTTACCTTCCAAAGGGACCAAGGGGTCTCTCCAAAGAAGGAAAGAATGGATGTCCCAATGCTTACCCGCAGAAGGGACCGAGGGACCTTTTCATGAAAAATACACTGTCTTTGGACACTGTGCAGCACCTCAAGTGAGAAGAGGAGGATGACTAGAACCTGTTCCAGGCAAAACACAAAAATTACAACCATAATGATAAAAAGGACTCTGACCTGGTGAGTTCAAAACCTGTGTTAGAAGTCCCTGTTCTGGGCACCAGGTGCTGCTGACCTGTCTTCTCCTCTGGGGAGGGGGTGAAAAGGCTTGGTGTCAAGGAATACAGATTCTGGGAGTCAGGTAGAAGGCTTACAGCAGACTAGTTTATTTAACAATGGGGGAAAACTTATATACCCTCCCAGCACCCAGGTGTTCTCATCCGTTGCCAGTTGACATTTCATGCTCATCCCTCATTGGCTAGGCACAAACAGGACCTCTAACAGCACCTGTTACTAGGCACTCAGGAAACATCACTTGGTTACTCCTTACTGGTTTGGCAGGGTCAGGAACTCTGTCAGCAGCAGTCAGACTCCAGGTTGGCTCCTTTTGGCCTGGTAGGCCTTAACTTTCTACATCTATATATTTTAGGAAGCTTCTGCTATATTTGGTTTCCATATTACCCTCAAATGACCCTTAAGTTTAGCTGTCTCTTCCCCCATTACCTTCCTTGTCTTCTCTTCTCCTCCCTTCCATGTTTGATCGTCCCTTTCCAGCAATCCCTATCCATCCATAACTATCTATTCTATTCTCCTGTCATAGGGAGATATTTCTGTCCCCTTCCCAGCTCCTTGCTGTGTGCCTACCCTCTGTTGTTCTACAGATTGTAGTTGGGTTATAACTTGACTTAATAGCTAAAATCCATATATAAACAATTATATACCATATCTGTCTTTCTGGGTCTGAGATACCTCACTTGGGATGATTTTTGTCTAGTTCCATCCATTTATCTGTGAATGTCATGATTTTATTCTTTTTAATACTTTGTTGTATTAATGTACCACATTTTCTTTATCGAGTCTTCTGTTGAGAGACATGTAGGTTGTTCCCAATTTCTGAATAGACCAGCAATGAACATGGTTGAGCAAGTGTCCTCGTGGTAGGATGAAACATTTTGAGTACATACCAAGAATGGTATATCTCAAGAATGGATTTTGAGATAGATCAATTCCCATCTCCCCGAGGAACTGCCACACAGATTTCCATAATGGATGTACAAGCTTGCATTTCCAGCAGCAACAGAAGAGTGGTCTCCTTACTCCAAATTCTTTCCAGCAAGAGCTGTCACTTGTTTTATTGATCTTAGCCACTCCGGCAGGTGCAAGATGAAATCTCAAAGTAGTTTTGATTTGCATTTCCCGGATGGCTAAAGATGTTGAACATTTGTTTAATTGTTTCTCAGCCATCATGTTTCTTCTTTTGAGAATTCTCTGTTTAAGCTTGTACTCCATTTTCAATTGGGCTGTTTTCTTGATATATAGTTTTTTGAGTTATTTACCTATTTTGGATATTTCTATTGGATGTGAGGTTGATAAAAGTCTTTACTGTTCTATATGCTGCTGCTTTGTACAAATGATAGTGTCCTTACAGAAGGTTTTCAGTTTCATGAAGTTCCATTTATTAATCATTGATCATAATGTCTATACTTACACTGTTCTTCTCAGAAAGGCTTTTCCTGTACCAATGAGTACAAGGCTATTCCACACTTTCTCTTCTATCAGGTTCAGTGTGTCTGGTGTTATGCTGATGTCTTTGATCCACTTGGACTTGAATTTTGTTCAGGGTAGTTAGTATGGATCAATTTGCATTCTTCTACATGCTGACATCCAGTTTGACCTGCGCCACTTATTGAATATGCTGTCCTTTTTCCAGTGCATATTTCTGGCTTCCTTTATCAAAAATTAGGTGTCCATAGGTGTGTGAGTTTATGTCTGGGTCATCAATTCAATTCCACTGATAGATATGTACATTTTGTGACAATACCATGTTTTCATTAATATAGTTCTGGAGTACAACTTGAAATCAGAGAGAGTGATATCTCCAGCAGTTATTTGATCATTCATGATTGTTTTTAGATATCCTGGGGTTTTTTGTGTTTCTATAAGAAAGTGAAAATTGTCCTTTCAAGATCTTTTCTTGAATAATTTTTCCTTTGATGAATATATAATGTCCTTCCCTATCTCTTCTTATTAGTTTTTGTTTGAAGTTTACTCTGTCAGATATTAAAATATCTACAACATTGCTTGGTATGTCCATTTGCTTGGAATATCTTTTTCCATCTTTTTACCCAGAGATGATGTCTAAACTTGATGGTTTTTTTTTTTTTTTTTTTTTTGGTTTTGGTTTTTTCGAGACAGGGTTTCTCTGTGGTTTTGGAGCCTTTCCTGGAACTAGCTCTTGTAGACCAGGCTGGTCTTGAACTCACAGAGATCCGCCTGCCTCTGCCTCCCAAGTGCTGGGATTAAAGGCGTGTGCCACCACCGCCCGGCTAAACTTGATGTTAAAGTGTGTTTCTTGGATGCGACAAAAGATGTCTCACATTCAATCCATTAGCTTGTGTCTTTTTATTGGGGAACTGAGACAACTAATGTTGAATGATATCAATGAAAAGTGTTAGTTGATTCGTGTTTTGATTGTTATACACCAAAGGAATTTTCTTTTCTGGTCTAGTCTATTTGATGTCTGTATGCATCTAGTACCTTGCTAGGTATCTCTTTCTTTAGGTTAAGGACATTGTCTTATATAATTTTGTTGAAAATATTTTCCTTGCTTTGATTTATTTTCTTTCCCCTATTTCTTTTATTCTTAGATTTGGCCTTTTCATAGTGACCCAGATTTTCTGGATGTTTTGTGCCAGGACAATTTTAGACCTTGACATTCTCTTTGACTGAGCTGTAAAATTTTTTAGCATGTTTTCAATGACCGAGATTATTTCTTTCATCTCTGTATTCTGTGGTGAGGCTTGCTACTGAAGTTCCTGTTCAACTCTAAATTTTTCACTTCCAGATTTCCCTGACTCTGGATCTTCTTTACTGATTTTATTGCCACTTATAGGTCTTAAACTCTTTCACTCCTTTTCTTCATTGTTTGCATTTTCATATACTTCTTCAAGGTGTCTATTCATTTCTTCTTTAAAGACCTCTATTATATTGAAGACCTCAATTCTTAAAGTCCATTTTAAGGTATTTCTCCTGTGCTTCAGCTATATTTCAATACTCAGGGCCTGGTCTAGTGGAAACATATTGTCCTGGATGTTGTTGATTGTTTTTGTTATCGTTTGCTTTTGTATTTTGCTGGAGTCTAGGCGTCTGGGTTTGGGAAATTGTAATTTTAGTGCTGATATCTGGTCTTGTCGTTGTTGGGTGGGTGTTCATTGGCTTCTGTGACTATCTCTGGTTCTTAGGAGAGCGTGGTACTATGTGTTGCCTTGTAAGAAATTCTTCTGGGATCTTGATAAGTATGGTTATCAGAGGTTCCAGGTAAAATGTGCCTCTAGGTATTTAAGAATTGGCATGGGCTAGGAATGGAAGAATCTTGGACGGGGGTTCCACAGGAGGGAAGAAAGCAGGGTGTTCCTCCAGGATCTTCTTAGTCCCCTGGGAAAGGGGGCAGAGGGTGAGTAGAGGCAGTAGCAGGTAGTCTGTTACAAAGCTGTGGTTGAGGCTAGGGCATTAGATTTGAAGGAGAGAAGGGAGAGCAAAGAGCTGAAGCTTGCTTACCGCCTTCCCCAGCCTTAGTGGCCCAGGGAGTGCCTGTTGGAGTTGGGTCTGGGATAAAGCAATGAGTGTGGGGAAGGAAGTTTTAAGATCTATGTGATCCACTGGAGAAGGGGTCAGAGAGGAAGGGCAGGTCACAGCCAGTGGTGTGCTGCGGAGCTAGAGATTTGACTGGGGGATTGGATATGGAGGAGCTCAGAGAGAGGTGAAGATTTGCCTACCTGCTTCCCTGGTCAGAGTGACAGATATTTTCTTAAGAATGCAAATATTCCTGAAGAAGTATCCCCCAGGGGATGCAGATCCCATATATCATGAGAATCTGTTTGTTTTTTATCCTTTTTAGTAGATACTGTGCCTTTGGATCCAAGCAATGGGTTAGATGTCAGCCATCAACAATCCCCAAAGCCTGCATTACCTATGTGCAATACGAATCAGCATGCTAATAGTCAATAAACTTGGTTCGTATTTCCTTCAATACATCCACATTCTTGTTGATGCTATCAAAAAGTAATCTCTTCCTACTAGGCAAAACTTTTTCCAGAGACCCCAAAATGAAATTCCATCAGTATCTGATTAGACATCCTGGGGAAATATATCATAATTTAACTAAACATGCCTTGTGTGAAAGACATTTGATACAGTAAAACCTCATCTCTAGCACCATTGGTGAGTACCCTCAAAAGGAAACCCTTTAAGTTGAATAAGCTTCTTTAGTTTTCACTAGAATTTCCCATCACCACCCAACTAGTGTGCTGCATATCCTTATCCAAAGTTTTATTTTTGGAGTTTTGATTTGGTGGTATGCCAGAACTACCTCATATAAGGTTGCTACTCATTGTGTGCATGTCCTACCAACTTCAAATGCTGATAAAATATGTTGATAAGTTGTAGCCACAATAGGAGTATTTGTAAAATGGAAATCAGAGAGCATGACCGATCAAGGTTTCTTAAAACAACAAACCAGTTTTCAAACATTAACTGGCACACAATTGTACTGACTCAAAACTTTTCAAAATATCTCTACCCTCACACAAAAGAAATTTCCATTTTTTGCCAGTACTTACTATTTTTAATTAAGCTGGCTTTTGCTTTGATTTTTCAATATTTCACGTAAGAAAGACTGTGTTTAATAGTTTACAATATTTCTAAGAATAGAAGTTTTTAATCAGCTAGAATCTGGTTCTTCCCAGATTTTACCACTTAGACAGTCCTTCAAATGCAAGTGGACTATTTTATCACACACCCATAACATACTTCAGCTATCTTTAAAAGCACTATGCTTGAGGGATCCTCTTTCTTTATTCTATATATTCAGTGAGAGCTCTTATTTTGATTTCTCTCTACATATAACATTATGCATTAACCTCCCTGACTTCCTGAAGTGACTTGAGAGAAAGAGCCATCTTAAGTAACATTTGAACATCCAGTAATTGTCCCTTGCTTCCCATTGTTTTTGGAAGACATTGTTCTCATCATTCTCCTAAAGAAATATTTTTATATAATTTTTCCAAGACAGATTTTTTTTTTTGTGTAGCCCTAACTGTCCTAGAACTTTCTCTGTGTCACAGGCTGTCCTAGAACTTGGATATCTGACTGCTTCTACTTCCAGAGTGCTCTGATTTAAAGGTATTTGCATCTGCTTACTATAAAAGTTTTATAATCTGTCTCCACTTAATCTACAACTCCTCCTTATAGTCACATAAATGTTTCAGGTAGCTGCTTATGGTCTTCCTTTCCACTCTGTACCCTGCTCTCACACTGTGCAAATCCAACATCATTAAGGATGTCTCATACAGCTCCACTCTGTACTTTAATTTTCCTTGGATGGTCCCCACCGTCCTAGCAGGGACATTATTCTGAGATCTCCTTTGCAACTTAAGTTTCACCTTTACAGCTTCACACAGTGGCTGCTCAGAGCCTCTTTTCTGGGACTATGGCTCTGCCATGCATTGCCTGACTTTAGGCCCTCTCTGAAGCTCAGAAGTAAAACTCAGTGCCACCTTAGTCTTCCATCTCCTATGTTTGCAAAGTCAGTACTATCTGGGTGGTACTAGGATGGAGCCTAGGCCTCTTAGATCATAACTGTATCAGCTTCTAGGTGCTGAAACTGAGAGAACATGTTTTCAGTTACTGCTTTTGAGGAACATGGAATATCCTCAGCTGAATTCTCCGTTTAGCCTTTCTCCTTTCATATAAACTTGTGTCTTTACTGTTGGAAACCTTTAATGAGTGAGAACTTGCCCTCGGGAAACATTTTCTATTTTCTCAGTGAAGAGTGTTAGGTTTTTTTTTAATAGTGCTATTCTTCAAAAGTTACAGCGACTTTGTTGTCTGTGTCCTTCTAGTCCACAAAATTCACCTTGCTCACACACACACCTTTCCTGCACCAAATATATCAGTCCATTATCTTCATAGTCAATTTTACTCAAGTTCTTGAGACAACAGCTAGCTTTTGGTCAAAATTAAGCATGAATGGCTTCTAGGTCAACTCCCCATCAAGACCTTGTTTTCCTATGAAACTTCATGAGCAGGGCCCTACTGTCCCTATTTCTCACAGCATGCTTTTCTTCCAAGTTCTGATCAGAATGGTCCATTGTGCTCTAATTAAAGCATTCAAGGAGTTTTCTAAGCCAAAGTTTAGAATTCTTCCAAAGTCCAGTTACAAAACAGGGCCTAAGAACCAAACGATCAAGTTTATCGCAGCAGTGGTTCCACTTCTAGATCCAGTTTTCTAATTGATGTAATCAGATGTAGTGATAGAAGAATCGAAAAAGCAAAGTGATCAAGGCGTAAATCACAAACAATCCCACACCAGTTTGGAATTATGATTAATAGGATGGTATTTATTTAAAGGGAAAAAAACTTACAGATCACCGTCCCAGACAACAGCCCTCTGCGAAATCAGGAAGGAGTCTAGTGGCTGGAAGCGGAGCCAGAAGCAAAAGAGAGAGGAGAGGGAAATGGCCACTTTTTTAAAGGGAGAGAGACCACACCCCAATGGGCTGGTATCTCAGCAGCTATTGGCTGAAGGAGTGGAAGGAGCTCCCGCAACAGCAAAGTGCTTTGACTCACAGTTCACGAGTACAGTCCATCATGGCGGAAAGGTCACGGTAGCAGAAACACCTGAAACAGGTAGTCACAGTGCATCCACAATCGTGAACAGAGAGCAATGAATAAATACCGCTGCCCAACTCCCCGTCCTATTTATACAATACAGGCTTACAGCCAAAGGATGTTGGCATTTATGGTAGGTCTCTCATCCCACCTCAATTACCACAATCAAGATGATTCTCTACACACATTACTAGAGGGCTGTCTCCCATGTGATCCTAGATTCTGTCAAACTGGTGGCTAACAGCTGTCACTCACACACCACACAACCAAAACTCCATCCTTTCTTTTTTCCCCAGAGTAGAGCCACATATTTCTCCATTGAATTTAAACTCCCTGAAGAATCGTTTTAAGTAGTCTTTCCAACACTTCCAGACAAGTCAATTTTCTATGATTCAACAGCATTTACCTTGATATCACTCACCTTGTATGAGGAACTAAAAGGTACTGTCTCTCCTCATATATCTGTCCTATGGAATCTACTGAGAGACAGAAAAAAATCCTTTGTTCAGAGAAGTTTCACGGCAGAATCACAATCTCTAATTACAGATTGTCCCTTATTTGAAACACTCTAATGTTCCAGCTTTTATTGTTATAGTAAAACATGTACCATATCTATCATTTTAGTATCTTGAATTGAATTTTGAAAACTCTTTTCTGGATATACAAAACTTCTTTTGAAACCCTTATTATTATTAGTTTTTTTTTTTTTTTTTTTTTTGATTTTCGAGACAGGGTTTCTCTGTAGCTTTGGTTCCTGTCCTGGAACTAGCTCTTGTAGACCAGGCTGGTCTCGAACTCACAGAGATCCGCCTGCCTCTGCCTCTCGAGTGTATTATTAGCTTTATTAGTAGTAGTATTTAGATTTGAATATTTAACCTGAAGTATCCACACAAGCCAGAAAGGAAAAAGGAGACTCTGGGGGAATTGGTGAAAAAGAAGCTTCAGAGAGGGAGATAGTAAGGTGCACGTGCTATGAGAGAGTAATGGAAATAATTGTGGGAACACTAATTGATGATTGGGGAGAGGGGTGATACAAGGATAAAGGAAAACAAGAGATAAATAACACTAAGGAAAAAATGTATACAACATATTATTGTAAAAGCTTACTTAAAACAACATACATATGTATTCATATATATGTATTACACACATATATTTTTAAATTGACTTATGCCCATGAGGTAATAATGTTCCCCCAAAGAGCTGTGCATTATTTAAAATACTACTGTAGTGTAAGGCATGGAAAACCTCCCTTCATGTTGTTGTTTGACTGATTACAAGCATTACTGAAAACTATGTTGGGTATTGTCATTGTCCTTTACTTGCTTTCCAGAACTTGAAGGAAAGACCCTATTGTTGAAGATATCACATACTTCAGACATAGAACTTAATGACTAGACTGTAAAGACATCCACAGTTGTCCAATAATGACACTTTTCTCTTGTATGTAACCAACATTTGTTTAATTGGACTTTAGTCTTACTCAATAAAAGGGAATTCATGCCTAGTACTATAAATTGAGACAATTACCCATGACTGGAAATGTCATAGGTCCCGAGAGAAAAACCTACTACTGTCATTTTCCTAAGCCGATATAATTCATAACTGTATTTCAAATATTTATCTGTGTACTCACAGATAAATGGACTCTTATGTCTCATCAAAAAAGAGCTTCTTTTCATAACTGGTCAAAATTCAGAGTGACTATGAGGTGACCAACCCCCAACTGATAAATCCACAACGTAACTCTTACACCTAAGGCTCAGGGAATATTGCAGAAGAGAGGAAAGAAGGATCATAAGAACCCAAGATGCTTGCTTCTAGGTAATCACAATAGGAAAAATGCACCTGTGCACTCTGTACAATATGGCTGCTTGATAAAAACTGCCATAATGGCAATACCAGTTGATATACCAATGTTAACGGGGAAATTCCACAGAGTTCTCACCTCTGGTTGAAGATCCACAGATGGTCAGTGGTTGCTGAGAGGACAATCAGTTTCCTCTAGGAATGGGCTCCCACATAGGTTCTCTAATTCCAAGTGCTCAGCCCTAGACACAGGTACATAGGAATAATTCTAAATGGATTCAGTAGGTTTTACACACACACAGAGGGGGGGGGGACTGGGATAATAATAAGAATTAAAGGAGAAATCATGGATGGGGTGGGCAGCATAAGGAGGGAGGAGTTAGAAGAGAGAGGACTGGTGGAGCTGATACAGATGCACTGCTTGTGTATGAAATTTAAAAAAAAAAGTTAACTTTTTTTTTTTCTGAGACAGGGTTTCTCTGTAGCTTTGCAGCCTGTCCTGGAACTAACTCTTGCAGATGAGGCTGGCCTCAAACTCACAGAGATCGGCCTGCCTCTGCCTCCCTAGTGCTGGGATTAAAGGTGTGTGCCACCACCATCCAGTAACAAAATTAATTTTAAGAAGCTTTCCTGGATATGTACTACTCTCTTTGAAACCCTTGCCATTCTTAACCCTTTCAGGGGACAACTTTTTTTCTCCTGATACTATTACAGTTAGAGTTCCCATGCATGTCTATGCCCAATGCTTATAGAGGCGAAGGCAATGCAACCTAAGTCCCTTCATTTTTTTTCAACCAAGCCCATTTATTCCCATCCTATAAGAGTCTTCTCTAACAAATGTATGGATACTGCAACTTGGTTTAAGTACCACTCATGTACCCAAACAGATACCTCTTGGCCATTGCTAAGATCTAAAGGTGCAAGCACCAGTTGTTATCTTCTCTTGGGAAAATATATATTTGGAAGAAATTTGTATAGAACCTGCAAGTGAGAAGAGATCATTCGGGAAGAAAATTCCTAAGCCACAAATACATTAAGCATTGTTTAGAAGAGGTAACTCAAAACTCTAGGCAGGCATGCCCATTGGTTTCCTAAACCAAAGACAGCATAGCCATAAGGTGACAGATTCTGGCCTTTAACCATTCCCTTCTACCTCTCTATTCCCTAGGTTGGTAAACAACTCTCAGGCTCAGTTCACCCCAGTTACTTCCACAATCCCTCCAAATACAATCCCAAACACCATAGCCTCAAATGCTGAAATCCTTAAAGTCTAAAACATCTCAAATCATAACTCCTCAAAGTGAAAACTGCAAATGTTGAAATACTCAAAACTCAAATGATCATTTTAACAAAATAAGAGAGGTAGAAGCCAAATCTGGGGAAAGGATTGCCTCTATGACTCAACAAAGTGAAAACTTCATTTAAAAATGTGACATTTTTCCATACTGGCTTTCAGTCCAGCTGGTGAAATTGCAGCAGCTTTTAATGAATTAACACCACATTTGCTTGAAGCAGTGAGTCAAGTTGCTTACTGGTTCAAAAATAATTGTGTGCAGAGTAAGACAAAAAGATAATGGAATTACTCTTTGATCCCACAGTGTCTCTACCAAATCTGTGATTTCTATATGAAGGTGTGTGGAGCAGATTTTCGAGCCCTCAAAACACCATAGAGGCATGGCATAGAAGATGGGCAATTTCGATAGCAAATGTTAATGTCAGTGTGTATGGAGTCATGAAAGCACTTCAGAAAGAACAATACCAGCAGGAAATGAATCCAAACATATTCTATAAGAAACACCATTTCTTAAAAGCTGTAAATGAAATCTAAATGAGCATGTAGGTGCACATGCCTATGCAGGTAGGTATGTGCAGAAACAAGAGGGCAGAAAGTTTCTTCCTCTATCACTTGACACCTATTTTCTTGTGCCAGGGTCTCACATTGAACCATAAACTTGCCAGAAAGTTTCCGGGACTGCCAATCTCTCTTCCCTAGTGCTAGCTTCCCTAGCATATGGCCATGCCCATCTTTTTAGGGGGGCACTAAGGATTCAAACTCATGATGGAACAGCACGTGCGCTTACAAATTGGACCCTATCCTTAGCCACTGTATATAGTCTCCTAAAAAGAGTCACAAAACTAGACATGGTGGCTCATGCTTGTAAAGCTCAGCACATGAAAGGCAGAATGAGAATTGCTGCAAGTTCACATCAGCCAACTCTTCAGAATGAGACCCTATTTCAAACACCCTAAATAAGTAAGTAAAGAGACAGGAACTGAACTGGGGAAAGGCCTATTGGTGCTACAGGAAGGTCCACATCTTATAATGGCTTCAGCAGAAGCAGCAGATGCTAGACAGGTTCCAAACTGGGATTAGGACAGAACTGGATCCACTGCGTGATGCAGAACTTCCCTTGTACTTTCTGTCCTAATCCCAGTTTGTCCTGTCTATTCTGGTGTTCCATGAACTTCATACACCTGAATGGGGATAGGTTTCTCTGAATTTGGGACATTTTACTCTATTATTTATTGAAATTATTTCCTATGATTTGGAAGCAGTATTCTTCTCCATGCTTGTGGTGTCACAGACCCTCCCATGTTCTACTCATACTTTTAATTCTTTTTCTTTTTTTTTTATTAAAAATTTCCACCTCCTCCCCTCCTCCCATTTCTCTCCCACACTCCCACTCCCCCACTTCCCCTCCCCCTCTCTCTCCAGTCCAAAGAGCAGTCAGGCTTCCCTGGCCTATGGGAAGTCCAAGGTCCTCCCCCGTCCATCCAGGTCTAGGAAGGTGAGCATCCAAACAGTCTAGGCTCCCACAAAGCCAGTACATGCAGTAGAATCAAAGCCCAGTGCCATTGTCCTTGGCTTCTCAGTCAGCCCTCATTGTCTGCCATGTTCAGAGAGTCCAGTTTGATCACATGCTTCATCAGTCCCAGTCCAGCTGGCCTTGGTGAGCTCCCATCAGATCAGCCCTGCCGTCTCAGTGGGTAGGTGCACCCCTTGCAGTCCTGACTTCCTTGTTCATGTTCTCCCTCCTTCTGCTCCTCATTTGGACCTTGGGAGCTCAGTCTGGTGCTCCAATGTGGGTCTGTCTCTATTACTCATACATTTTTTTTAAAAGTATGAGTGATACAGTTCCTCTGCCTTATCTTCCAACTCTGATATTCTGTTGGTGAGGTTTTCTACTGAGCTTTGTTTCTCACTCTTCTTATTTTTCCTTGACCTTCAAAGATAGAGACTCTAGCCCTAAATCCCAGCAGTCCTATGGAGGGAACTGACATCTCAACCATACTACGACACAGTTATCTCCTGGACATTGCAAATACCTCCACTAAAGAAAAAAAGGGGGAATTGAATTTTTAAAAAATAAATAAAAAGAAATAGAAAATCAACCACCAAACTAACCCCAGATGTGCAAGTCCCAGCACAGAAACAAGACCAAGATAATGTGCATTCTACGAAAATTACTGACCACATACTAATGGCTCCAAATGAGAGTAATTTAGAAGAAATTCCAGACAAAGAGTGCTCCCATCCTAACTACAACACCTCTGACCTACAATCTGCTATGGCAATGGTAGCACAGAACTTGTGGGGGCTGCCAACCAATATGTGATTTGATCTTAGGGTCCATGAGATGGAACCCATACTGAACACTGATGGGGTCACCAAGAACCAGAGTCTCGATAGTCCAGAGATCTGAGGTAAAACCAAATACTACGGGTCCAAAAAAAAAAAAAAAAAAAAAACCTGTGACAATAAAATGACTCCTAATGACATTCTGTTTTACTCACAGATGAGGGCCTTATGTAGCCAACATCAAAGAGGATTCCTCCTGCAGCACAAGGGAATAAATAGACTCAGAGCAAGACATTATGCAGAGAGTAAGACCTTGGACCACATAGCCATAGCTCTAATCAAACCCCTCCCCTCAGAGCTTAGGGAACCCGTAGAAAAAGAGGCAGAAGGAGTGGAGGAGAGAGAGGGGACAGAGGATACTTGCAGAACAAAGCCCTTTAAAAACAACTGAGCAAAGCTCTTATGAACTTACAGAGACTGAAGCAGTCTGCACAGGCCCTGCGTGGGTCTGTCCCAGGTCCTCTGCATAAATATTATAGCTTTCAGATTAATACTTTTATGGGATTCCTCAATGTGTAAATCAGTGGCTCTCTGATTCTTGTGCATTCTCTCTGGGAACTTTTATTTTTCTGTTGGCTTGGTTTGTTCAACTTTGATATGAAGGTTTTCATTTTATCTTAATTTATTTTATTGTTATGTTTTGTTGTTATTGCCCAGAAGCCTAGAATGACCAACTCAGCTACCACCCAGGCCATATCCAACGCTTTCAGCTGGCCCACACCAACATTTGCCCCCATTTATGACCTGCTTGAGAAGGGACTGGTCCTCCAGAACCATAGCAACAGGATCTCCATGACTCAGGACAAATATTTTGTGGTTTATGATTTCTGCTGATAGACGTGAAAGCCACTGCTCCTTGCCATACTCACTATCCTGCTTGCCATACTCTAATAGTCTGGGATCACTTGATTTTAAGCAGATTAATATCAGTTAGTGTGTATAGAGGACTAGACATAATTTTAAGTACCTTGATTGACAATATTTTTATTTGGTAAGACAACTCATATTTTCTTGTCTGCTCTGTTGCAAGTCTATGTTACAAATACTCTGAAAGACTTGCTTCTTACTACATGAATACTGTTAGGAAAGTTTACTTTATATCTGCAAAGTTCCTTGAATTCTTGGAATAGAAGACGCCATCAAAATGCCAAATTTTGCATATATTGATTGCTTGGTACAGTGTACTTTGTGTGGGTCCTGTCCAACATCATTTTCTCACTAAAAACTTTGCCCTCTTTCCTGCTGAGAGTTTCATTTCACTGCCTCATTTCGGCTTCTCTCCCTTTTCTTCCCATGCTGTGATAAAATCACTATGGTTACAGCCAAAGTCAAACCTTTTAGGTATTTAATTTTTTTCCATATCTATGATAAAATATCACTGATCAGAAATCTAAAGAGTGTCAGGGGAAGAAAGGCTTAAATAAGTCCTCCAAAATGTGAAGACACACAGCAGTAAAAAGAATAAAAAAGTCCAACTCCTTGAATTGTGCCATCATGCTGGGGCACTTTCATGGGGTTTATGTATAGTCACTGGTCAGGTCTCTAATTGGAATCGCCATTGCTGGTAGGACTGCTGTTATTGATGGCATCTCTTTTTTCTCTTTACTATAACATATATGGTAAAGATTTATAGATACGATGGGAACGAATGGATTTGTTAATAAATTCCACAGGTCAAGAAAGACTTCAAGCTGAAAGCTGGTCAGTTTTAGTTTTAAAGGTTATAAGTACTGAACATTTTAGGGGGGGGAAAGGAGCTTTCCCAGAAGTTTAGACAACTTTAGTGAATTTTGAAGTCCTTGAACTATTGTGGGATCTATAATTTTTTCAGCAGGCTGGAAAACCACCAAGAAAATGACTAAGAAGACGTTTAATGCATTGCCATATAGTTTCTAAAGTTCAAGTGGTAAACAAATAAAGGATGGAAATGTCATTCTGGTTTCTAAAAATACCATAATTTCTTTATGAGATTCCTCTTATCAGGAAACTTCCGCCCTTAGGACTTTTTGACATCTAATTTGTTGAACTGTTTATAAAACATAGAAATGTGAAGATGCATTAGATGTTGTTTACAAAATATTCATGGACTGAACTATCAAAAAATCCACTTTGAAGTTGTAACTGTTGATTGTACATACTGTCCCAGAAATAGAATAGTTCAACTGGTGACTTATTTTTAAAGTAATTTTATTGATTCTTTGGAAATTTCAAATCATACACCTCAATTAAACTCATTTCCCAGTTCCTCCTTACCCACCATTCACCCTTGCAGCACCCCCCAAAAATATAAAAATTAAAAATATTAGTTAATAAACAAAGCAAAATTACTTTGTTTCTGTCTTTCTTGCCTCTCCATCATAGCATGATTAATAAAAACTCAGGAAAGCCACAGGAAGAAAGGGCTTCATTTTGGTACTGATTCTGAAAGAAATCTCACAATACACACACACACACACACGCACACACACGCGCGCACCCCAAAGTCATCTATGTGTATCACCATTAGAATTAAATAAATACTAAATATCAAGAATATATGATTTAGTAAGCATTGCTTAACCAAACAACAACAAAAATTGCAAGAGCAAAATAAAAAATTAATAAAATAAAACAGGAGTAAACCTAAGCTTAAGTAATTAAGTGCACCATTATTATTGAAATACTAACTTTACTTATTGAAATATTTATAATTTTTGGATAAAATTTATGATCACTAATATTAAACAGACAAACGATAAGTAGACTTCTTACTAGCTTTTGAAACTAGAATGCAGAATAAGAAGCTTCATTGTGACATTTATTTTAATTTAAATTTATCCCTGACCACATCCTCCTAATGTCCTCCTACAAGTAACTTCCCTAAGAGTAAAGTAAATTTTCATTTGCAAGTGGTTATCAGTTGAAGATAGTTTCTGGGTTAGGGATGGGGACATCTGTCTACTCCTCTCGGCTCTAGTGTCCCATTTGGTGCAGACCTGTGCAAGCCCATGCAGGCTGCTTCAGTCTCATATGACCTTTGCTCAGTTGATTTAGGGGGCTTCTTTTCTGGTGGACTCCATTTCGTCTGACTCTTACGTACCTGCTGCTTCTTCTTCCATGGGTTTCCTGAGCTCTGACAGGAGTGATATGGTGGAAACATCCCATTTAGAGCTGTATGTTTCAAAGTCTCACTCTCTGTACAGTATCTGACTGTGGCTCTGTGTATTTCTTCCCATCTTCTGCAAGAGGAAGTTTCTCTAAAGATCGATGAAAAAGGCACTGATCTATCAGTATGACAGAATATCATTAGAAATCATTTTATTGCTATCTTTTTCTTGTTTTTTGTTTGTTTGTTTTGTTTTTAAAGAACAGTAATATTTGGTTTTACCTTAGGTCTAGTCTCAAGTTCTTGGTTGCCCAAGCAGTGTCTGGTATGGTTCCACCCCATGCAGTGGGCCTTAAGTGAAATCAGATATTGGTTGGTTGCTTCCACAAGCTTTGTGCCACCATTACTCTAGCATATATTGCAGGCAGGACATCATCATTGTAGGTAAAAGGGTTTGTGGCTGGGCATTTGTGTTTCTCTTTTGGTAGTCTGCAGTGTACCTTCCTGTATCAAAGATGCTAGAATGGAGGAGTGAATGCTCTATGAAGGCACCAGCATGACTTCCAATGTTCCATGAGTTATGTGGATGTTATCTTTAGCAATGCAGTCTTGCTGTCAGTTTAGTGGGTTAGTAATCTATAGTCATAACAACAACCTGGGTCGCTTGGGGATTATGATGGGACCCCTTTAGCCAACAACTCAATCTGATGCCCCATTATTTGGCAATTTCATCTAGAATCCACCCATATATGTATACTTTTAGGAAGCTTCTATTACATTATATATCCATTCTACCCTCAAATGGCCCTTAAATTTGGCTGTCTCTCCCATATTTCCTCTTTTGTCTTCCTCTTTGCTCACTATCTCCACTTGATCCTGCAATTCTAATGCCCTTATCCATCCCTAAATATCCATTCTAGTTCACTTTCATAGGGAAATCTATCTGTGACCCCAGTTCCATACTCTGTGGTTCTATATATTGTAGCTAGGTTATCAATGGCATAACAGTTAATACCCACATATAAGCGAATACATACCATTTTGGATTTCTGGGTTACCTTGCAATGATTTTTTTCTATTTCCATTTATTTACCTGTAAATGTCATTCTTTTTAATGGCTAAGTAATACTCCATTGTGTAAATGTACCTTGCTCTCTTTGTCCATTCTGTTGAGGGACATCTAGGCTAATTTCAATTTCTGACTTGTTGGGGGATATTCAACCACACTGTGAAGCCTAAGTTTGCTTTTGCATTAAATAAAATTAACCTTGGGTCAGGAGGCTGCATTAACAACTAGTTGACAGAAAGTAATCATAGAGCCTCAGAGGGCATCTGGGAGACATAGAGAGACACAGGAAGTAGAAGGGTGGGATTTGGAGTGGCACAGGTTTTTCTGGTTTAGCAAAGTGGAAACACGGGTCTTCTGTGGAAGTCAGTAAGGAGAGTGTTAGCTTAGTTACTATCCAATCTCTCTGAGCTCACAGGTTTTCACCCCAACCTTTGACTCTTCAATCTTATTCATAATTGGTATGATAGGAATTTAATTAAATCTACTTTTAGCTGAAGCCACAGAGCTGGTGCCTGCGGGTGCACCAGGCTGTGGGCTGAGTGGCCAGGATGCTGCCAGAGAAACAGGCTGGTAACTGCAGAGTCGCATTTGCTGACGGAGGTAGCCACTGTGCCAAAGTTAAAACAACACTGGATATTATGAATAGAACAGCAATGAATATTATGAATATTGTCATTGTTGTAGGGTGAAGCATTCCTTGGGTATATACCCAAGAGTGTTATAGCTTGAATTTGAGACACATTGATTCCAATATTCTTGAGGACCCACAATGTGTATGTGTGTGTGTGAGGCGCACCCCCCACACACATTGCCAGCTCACAAATTGTGACAAGACTTGTTATTAATTATGAAAGTTCTGCTTATGACTTAGGCTTGTTCCTAACTAGTTCTTATAACTTCAATTAATCCATATATTAATCTACATTCTATTATGGGGTATTACCTCTCTTGCATCTTGCACCTCCTATTACCTACCTGTGTCTTCTGGCATCTCCTGTGCACCTATATTCCTCCCCCACTTCCTTTCTCTCCCTGGAAATTCTGCTTATATCTCCTGCCTAGTTATTCATCTAGCTTTTTATTATACTAATAACAGCATTACACATTCACATAGTACACAGATATCCCACATTTTCCCTTTTTGTCTAAATAAAAAGGAAAGGTTTTTAACCCTAATACAGTAAAGCTATATACAATAAGGACAATTATCAGGTATTGTCTAATTAAAAAGGAAGGGTTTTAATTCTACCATAGTAAAAGTTATGCAATAAGAATAATTATCAGATAAGAATTACATTTACAATATCCAGTACATTTGTTTTGACAAATTTTGAGTAAGTACTATATTATATATCCTATCTTAGTGAGCCCAATGTCTTATACCTATACTATTTTCTATCATAACTTGTATTACTATGCTAAAAATACCTTAAAACATTTTCTTAGATAAACAACTTAAGCTTTTATGCTTCTCAACCTTATAAACTTTACATCTCTTATCTTAGTTTCTATTCGGAATTTAGTAACAAGGAAAACTGTAATTATAACTATCTGGTCTTTAACCCCATAGAAGACCTGAAAAGGATATAATATTACTTGAGTAAGCAGGAAGTGCACAGCAAGCAACTTCCAAACCTATAAAAATGACAGAAACAACTGGCTGCCTAGACAATCACCCAAGGTTTCTCTGCAATGTTGGGGCATCCATTTTTGATCTACAAGCCTAGAGTATCTGACACTTTTCTATGAAGCAGGAATTTTGAAGGGTCATTCTGACTTTTCTTGACAAAGTTTGACAGTCACTTTCTATTGTGTCCTGTTTGTCCAGTTTGGTCAGCAGTCAGGCAAGGACACTTTCTCACCTAAATGCTAGCTTTGCCACATTGACATCAAACTCCATATGGAGTGTTTTTTTTTTTTTTTTTTTTAACGACCATCATCCGTTTTTTGAAGAAAATTGGTGCTGCCAGGAGCAGATATGTCTCACTATCATGAAAAGCCTTATATTATTAAAAAATTAAATGCCATATTCTGTAGGTCTTCTAAGTGCTTGAAGACCATCTATCTATTTAAAAAAGATCTCTGTTTGACCTTGGAAATATACCTAACATGACTAAAAGTTTGGTTATTGTAGATAACTAACAATCTGCATTTCATAATTATCCTATTTATAATAATAGCTTTTAAGAACTAGAACTTTACATTACATTTTTTAAATGAGCTGTATAGGTACAATACCTTAAACAATAGTAGAAAAATAGATACAGTAAAACAAAAATAACCTAAATTTCTATCAATACATAAAAATCTATACCAACATAAAATATTTGAGACTAGTAGTTTTTTGTTTAAAAGTAGACTCAACAATCCATGCTGTAATAGCATAATATCCCCCTTCCTTGCTTCAGAAAGAGATCCTTGAATCTAATCTTCTTTTTCAACTTTTTTTCCTGACCATGACCAATAAAAACTTGTAACCAAACCCCCTAAACAATGACAAACTTCCATACCCACTAAATAAACAAATAACATCTACCCCACCTCTTGGGAATATGTGCATCATGTTCTCTAGATTGCTTCCTGTTGTCTGGGGGCAATAGCATTTTTAGGGGATCCTGAGAAAATTAGGATAATGGTCAAGTCCTGGGAGATATAACTATGTTACTTTTTGTTTAGCTTTTCTGTGTTGGGAAAGTGTAGAACTGAAGTCTTGACTGGATAATCCGTGAAGTTGGACCATCTCAGCCAGCAGCTTTGAAGCTGTTCTGTATGCAGAATTTTCAGGAAACTGTAACAGAGGCATTTTGAGGTTGGATTACCTGGGCCACTTGTCTTCATTGATGTCTGGTCCTTTTTTTCTGAAAACACACACATTTTTGAAGGATATATATATATATATATATATATATATATATATATATATATATATGAATTAACACAAGTATAAAATATCCAGTGTGCACAAGTCAGTTAAAGATTTTGTTTGTTTTTTGTTTGAACAGATAAAATGCATCTGTTAACTTTATGTTTTTTGGACTATATAACCAAACCTCTATCCATGCCATATGAAAGAATGACATGTAATAACAAGACTTATCATGTTTCATCCAGTCTCAGAGCTGTTCCTGTAGTAGAGAGATCAGCATATATGGCACCTGTCCTGTAGTCTTTCTTGATTTCTTTTTTCTTGTCTGTAATCAAGATTTTCAGGAGGTCTCTCCCAATCAAAACTGATCTACATTAATTTTGAAGAGAACCATACTTTTTTTGTCTCCTGTGAAAACAAAAGCATAACCTCTCACCCTACAAACATATTTTCTGACTTCCACTTTGAACTTAAGACATTTAAAATATATATATATATATATATATATATATATATATATATATATGTTGATTTAATTTATCAGTTTCCATGATTTAATGTCTCTCAGCAGGTATTGGTTAATTGATAATTGATAATTAGCATTAAATTTTAAATTCAACAAAGTACCATGTAGGACTCAGACACCCTGTGTATTTTGCATATTTACAAGATTTATTTTTATATTACTTTCCTCCCTAAGAATTTATTATTATTTTTCAACTATTTTTTATGACTGTCTATACCCAGTTTTTTCTGTTTCAGTTTAAAGGCTTTCTTGGACTGGACCACTTTAATATGCACCTAGATTTTTCCTCCTCTTCATTTCTCCCCATGAAAATCCTGCCTATAATGCTCATAATTCTCATGTTGTGTTCTGTTTAGAAAGGCTTTTCCTGAGTCAATGAGCTCAAGGCTATTCCCCACTTTCTCTTCTATTGGGTTCAGTATATCTGGTTTTACATTGAGGTCTTGACATCTTTGGACTTGAGTTTTGTGCAGGGTGATAAGTATGAATCTATTTGCATTATTCTATATGCAGTCATCAAGTTTGATCAGCATCATGTGTTGAAGTTGCTGTTTTTGTTTCCAGTGTTTATCTGGCTTCTTCATAAAAATCCAGTTGTCTATAGAAGTATGTATTTATGTCTGGATCTTGAATTCAATTCCATTGAATGACATGTCTGCCTTTTGACAATACCATAATGTTTTTATTACTATAGCTCTGTAGCACAATTTGAAATTGGAAACAATGATATCCCCAGCAGTTCTTTGATTATCCAGAGTAGTTTTAGGTATCATGAATTTCTCTCTGTGTGTGTTCTTCCATATGAATCTGAAAAGAGCTGTGAGGAAATGTGTTGGAATTTTGATGGGGATTGCATTGAATCTGTAAATTTTTTTTTTGGTGGGATGACAATTTTTATTCTATCAATCCTATTGATCCATGAGGGAGATCTTTCTTGCTTTTTGGTATTTTGTTCAGTTTCCTTTTCAATGTCTCAATGTTTTTAGTCATACAAGTCTTTCACTTGTTTGATTAGAATTACCTCAAGATACTTTATATTTTGTGGCTATAGTGAAAGGGGTTGTTTCCCTTACTTCTCAGTCTGTCTTCTATATATAGGAGGGCTGATGTGGGCTTCCCCTCTGTATGCTGTGATTACCACTGATTAATAAAGAAACTTCTTTGGGCATACATCAAGGCAGAACAGAGGTAGGCAGGGAAAACTAAACTGAATTCTGGGAGAAAGAAGGCAGAGTCAGAGCTATGTAGCCCCACCAGAGACAGACACCAGATGGAACCATAAACTACAGTCATGTGGCGATACACACATTAATAGAAATGGATTAAATTAATATGTAAGAGTTAGCCAATAAGAAGCTAGAGGTATTAGGCCAGGCAGTGATTTTACAATACTCAGGGCCTACCATGGAATGGTTACTGTGCTCTAGTCCTGGCTCATAATTGATTGCGTATTTTTAAATTAATTAATTAATTTATTTTTATTCTTTTTTAAATAAAATTTCCACCTGCTCCCCGTTTCCCATTTCCCTCCCCCTCCTCCCACATATTGGCCCCTCCCCCCACTCCCTCCCCCTCTCCCCACTCCTCTTCTCCTCCCCCAACTCCATTCCTCCTCCCTCTCGATACTGAAGAGCAGTCCAAATTCCCTGCCCTGCGGGAAGACCAAGGTCTTCCCACTTCTATCTAGGTCCAGGAAGGTGAGTATACAAACAGGCTAAGCTCCCACAAAGCCAGTTCATGTACTAGGATCGAAACCTAATGCCATTGTCCTTGGCTTCTCATCAGTCTTCATTGTCCGCCATGTTCAGAGAGTCCAGTTTCAATCCACGCTTATTCAGTTCCAGTCCAGCTGGCCTTGGTGGGCTCCCAATAGATCAGTTCCACTGTCACAGTGGGTGGGTGCACCCCTCGTGGTCCTGACTTCCTTGCTCATGTTCTCCTTCCTTCTGCTCCTCATTTGGACCTTAAGAGCTCAGTCTGTTTCTTCAAATTGGGTCTCTGTCTCTATCTCGATCCATCGCCAGATGAAGGTTCTAAGGTGATATGCAAGATATTCATCAGTATAGGATAGGGTCATTTCATATTCCCTCTCCTCAGTTGCCCAAGGTACCAGCTGGGGACATCTCCCTGGACACCTGCAAGCCCCTCTAGAGTCAAGTCTCTTGCTAACCCTAAGATGGCTCCCTTAGTTAGGATATATACTTCGCTGCTCCCGTATCCACCCTTCCTATATCCCGGCCATCCCATTCCCCCAAGCTCCTCCCATCCTCCCCTTCTCACGTTTCTCACCCCATTTCCCCTTAGCCCCATGCCACCTCACCCGCAAGTTCCCAGTTTTTGCCCTGCAATCTTGTCTACTTCCCCTATCCAGGCAGATGACTATACGTTTTTCTTTAGGTTCACTTTCTTATTTAGCTTCTCTAGGATCACAAATTATATGCTCAATGTCCTTTATTTATGGCTAGAAACCAATTATGAGTGAGTACATCCCATGTTCCTCTTTTTGGGTCTGGGATACCTCACTCAGGATAGTGTTTTTTATTTCCATCCATTTGCATGCAAAATTCGAGAAGTCATTGTTTTTTACCGCTGAGTAGTACTCTAATATGTATATATTCCACACTTTCTTCATCCATTCCTCCATTGAAGGGCATCTAGGTTGTTTCCACGTTCTGGCTATTACAAATAATGCTGCTATGAACATAGTTGAACAGATACTTTTGTCATCTCTTGAGTATATTCCCAAGAGTGGTATTACTTGATCTTGGGGTAGTTTGATCCCAAATTTCCTGAGAAATCGCCACACTGATTTCCCAAGTGGTTGCACAAGTTTGCATTACCACCAGCAATGGATGAGTGTGCCCCTTACTCCACAACCTCTCCAGCAAAGGCTATCATTGGTGTTTTTGATTTTAGCCATTCTGACAGGTGTAAGATGGTATCTCAAAGTTGTTTTAATTTGCATTTCCCTTACTGTTAAAGAGGTTGAGCATGACCTTAAGTGTCTTTTGGCCATTTGAATTTCTTCTGTTGAGAATTCTCTGTTCAGTTCAGTGCCCCATTTTTTAATTGGGTTAATTAGCAATTTTAAAGTCTAGTTTCTTGAGTTTTTTATATATTTTGGAGATCAGACCTTTCTCTGTTGCAGAGTTGGTGAAGATCTTCTCCCAGTCAGTGGGTTGCCTTTTTGGCTTAGTGATAGTGTCCTTTGCTTTACAGAAGCTTCTCAGTTTCAGGAGGTCCCATTTATTCAATGTTGTCCTTAATGTCTGTGCTGCTGGGGATATACGTAGGAAGTGATCTCCTGTACCCATGTGTTGTAGAGTACTTCCCACTTTTTCTTCTATCAGGTTCAGTGTGTTCAGACTGATATTGAGGTCTTTAATCCATTTGGACTTGAGTTTTGTGCATGGTGATTGATATGGATCTATATTCATTCTTCTACAGGTTGACAACCAGTTCTGCCAGCACCATTTGTTGAAGATGTTCTCTTTTTTCCATTGAATACTTTCAGCTCCTTTATCAAAAATCAGGTGTTCATATGTTTGTGGGTTAAAATCAGGGTCTTCTACTCAGTTCCATTGATCGACTTCTTTGTTTTTATGCCAATATCAAGCTGTTTTCAATACTGAAGCTCTGTAATAGAGTTTGAAGTCAGGGATGGTAATGCCTCCAGACGATCCTTTATTATATAAGATTGTTTTGGCTATCCTGGGTTTTTTGTTTTTCCATATAAAGTTGATTAATGTCCTCTCAAGATCTGTGAAAAATTTTGATGGGATTTTAATGGGGATTGCATTGAATCTATAGATTGTCCTTGGTAGAATTGCCATTTTTACTATGTTGATCCTCCCAATCCAAGAGCAAGGGAGATCCTTCCATTTTCTGGTATCCTCCTCAATTTCTTTCTTCAAAGACTTAAAGTTCTTGTCAAATAGATCTTTCACTTCCTTGGTTAGAGTTATCCCAAGATATTTTATGCTATTTGTGGCTATTGTGAAGGGTGATGCTTCTCTGATTTCCCTCTCTGCTTCCTTATCCTTTGTGTATAGGAGGGAAACCGATTTTTTGGAATTGATCTTGTATCCTGCCACGCTACTAAAGGTGTTTATCAGCTGTAGGAGTTCTTTGCTGGAGTTTTTGGGGTCGCTTATGTACACTATCATATCGTCTGCAAATAATGAAAGTTTCACTTCTTCCTTTCCAATTTGAATCCCTTTGATCCCCTTATGTTGTCTTATTGCTATCGCTAGAATTTCAAGCACTATATTAAAGAGGTATGGAGAGAGTGGAAAGCCTTGTCGTGTTCCTGATTTTAGTGGAATAGCTTTAAGTTTCTCTCCATTTAATTTCATGTTAGCTGTCGGCTTGCTATAAATAGCTTTTATTATAGTTAGGTACGACCCTTGTATCCCTAATCTCTCTAAGACCTTTATCATAAAGGGATGTTGAATTTTGTCAAATGCTTTTTCAGCATCTAATGAAATGATCATATGTTTTTTTTCTTTCAGTTTATTTATATGATGGATTACATTGATAGATTTTCGTATATTGAACCAGCCCTGCATCTCTGGGATGAAGCCTACTTGATCATAATGGATAATTTTTCTAATGTGTTCTTGGATTCGGTTTGCCAGTATTTTATTGAGGATTTTCGCATCGATGTTCATGAGTGAGATTGGCCTGTAGTTCTCTTTCTTGGTTGTGTCTTTATGTGGTTTTGGTATCAGAGTAACTGCAGCTTCATAAAAGGAATTTGGCAATGACTTCTCTGTTTCTATATTGTGAAATACATTAAGGAGTATAGGTATTAGGTCTTCTTGGAAGTTCTGTAGAATTCTGCATTGAAGCCGTCTGGACCTGGGCTTTTTTTGGTAGGGAGGTTTTTTATAACAACTTCTAATTCTTCGTGACTCACAGGTCTATTTAGGTTGTTTACCTGGTCCTGGTTTAACTTTGGTATGTGGTACTTATCTAAAAAAGTGTCCATTTCTTTTACATTTTCTAATTTTGTGGCATACAGGCTTTTGTAGTAAGATCTAATGATTCTCTGAATTTCCTCTGTGTCTGTGGTTATGTTTCCCTTTTCGTTTCTGATCTTGTTAATTTGCGTATTCTCTCTCCGCCGTTTGATTAGTTTGGGTAGGGGTTTATCAATCTTGTTGATTTTCTCCAAGAACCAGCTTTTTGTTTCATTGATTCTTTGGATTGTTTTCTGTGTTTCTATTTTGTTGATTTCAGCCCTCAGTTTGATTATTTCCAGTCTTCTACTTCTCCTAGGTGAGTCTTCTTCATTTTTTTCTAAAGCTTTCAGGTGGGCTATTAAGTCTCCAATGTGTGCTTTCTCCATTTTCTTTAAGTGGGAACTTAATGCTATGAACTTTCCTCTTAGCACTGCTTTCATAGTGTCCCATAGGTTTCAGTGTGTTGAGTCTTCATTTTCATTGAATTCAAAAAAGACTTTAATTTCTTTCTTTATTTCTTCCTTGATCCAGGTGTGGTTCTGTAGTTGACTGTCCAGTTTCCATGAGTTTGTAGGCTTTCTGGGGGTAGCATTGTTGTTGAATTCTAGCTTTAATCCATGGTGATCTGATAAGACACAGGTGGTTACTAATTTTTTTTTGTAACTGTGTAAGTTTGCTTTGTTACCGAGTATGTGGTCAATTTTCGAGAAAGTTCCATGAGCTGCAGAGAAGAAGGTATATTCTTTCCTATTTGGGTGGAATGTTCTATAGATGTCTGTTAAGTCCATTTGATTCATTACCTCTATTAATCCTCTTATTTCTCTGTTAGGTTTCTGTCTGATTGACCTGTCCATTGGTGAGAGAGGAGTGTTGAAATCTCCTACTATTAGTGTGTGTGGTTTGATGACTGCCTTGAGTTTTCGTAATGTTTCTTTTACATAAGTGGGTGCTTTTATATTAGGGGCATAGATATTCAGGATTGAGACTTCATCCTGATGAATTGTTCCTGTTATGAGTAAAAAATGTCCATCTCCATCTCTTCTGATTGATTTTATTTTGAAGTCAGCTTTGTTAGAAATTAGTATGGCCACACCTGCTTGTTTCTTAGGTCCATTTGCTTGATAAACCTTTTCCCAGCCCTTTACTCTGAGTAGATGACTGTCTTTGTGGTTGAGGTGTATTTCTTTTTTTTTTTTTTATGAGGTGTATTTCTTATAAACAGCAGAATGTTGGATCCTGTGTTCGTATCCAATCTCTTAGACTGTGCCTCTTTATAGGTGAGTTGAATCCATTGATATTAAGTGATATTAATGACCAGTGGTTATTAACTCCGGTCATTTTTTCTTTCTTTCTTTTTTTTGGTAGTAGAGTTTGTGTGTTTCCCTTCTTCGAGTTGTGCTGGTGAAGGGTCATTAGATGTCTGAGTTATTGTGGGCATCGTTTGACTCCTTGGGTTGTGATTTTCCTTCAATTACTTTCTGTAAGGCTGGATTTGTGGCTACGTATTGTTGAAATTTGTTTTTATCCTGGAAAATTTTGTTTTCTCCATTTATAGTGAACGAAAGCTTGGCTGGGTATAGTAGTCTGGGCTTGCATCCATGGTCTCTTAGTTTCTGCAGTACATCTATCCAGGACCTTCTGGCTTTCATGGTTTCCATAGAGAAGTCAGGTGTAAGTCCGATAGGTTTACCTTTATAGGTTACTTGACCTTTTTCCTTTGTAGCACTTAATATTCTTTCTTTATTCTGTATATTTTGTGTTTTGATTATTATATGACGAGGAGATTTTTTTTTTTTTGATCCAGTCTATTCGGTGTTCTGTATGCTTCTTGGACCTTCAAAGGAATATCTTTCTTAAGGTTGGGAAAGTTTTCTTCTATAATTTCATTAAATATATTTTCTGGACCATTGAGCTGTATTTCTTCTCCTTCTTCCGTACCTATTATTCTTAGGTTTGGTCTTTTTATTGTGTCCCAGATTTCCTGAATGTTTTGTGATGAGAATTTGTTGGTTTTGCTGTTTTCTTTGATCAGTGTGTTTATTTTCTCTATGGTATCTTCAGTGTCTCAGATTCTTTTTTCTATCTCTTGTAATCTGTTGGTAGTACTTGTCTCTGTAGTTCCTGTTCGTTTATCCAAAATTTCCATCTCCATCCTTCCCTTGGTTTGTGTTTTCTTTCTTACTTCCACTTCATTCTTCAAGTCTTGAACCGTTTCCCTTACCTGTTTGATTGCTTTTTCTTGTTTCTCTTGGTTTTCTTGGGTATCTTTGAGAGATTTATTCATTTCCTCTACCTTTTTGTTTGTAATCTCTAATTGATTATGGCAGTTTTTCACCTCCTGTTTAAGGTCCTCTATTATTTTCATATAATTCACTTTTGAGTCAAATTCTTCTAATTCTTCTGGAATAGGGTGTACAATTCTTATTTTGGGATTCCTGGATTCTGGTGATGTCACGTTGCCTTTCAGGTTGTTGGGGGAATTCTTGCATTGGCACCTGCCCATCTCTTCCTTCAAATGGAGCCAGGAGAGGCCTGGTGTCTTGGTCCAGTCTTTGCTGTGACTAACTCTCTGGGTGTATCTCCTCAGTGTAGGGGCAGGAACCGTTCCCTTCCAGATGGACTCCTCAATACCAAAACATGGAAGCCTGGTAGTCCAATGACCTGCGGACAAAAGACCGAATGCGGGTGGGGGGGGGGGTTAGGGCAGTGTCCAGTAGAACACAAGCGACCCTGCAGCACAAGCTGGAGGTGCCTGCGCTCCCTTTCGGGGTTTCTTGAGGCCTGCCCAGTAGGCAGGCACTCACCACTCTGAGTGGGTAGCCTTAGTGTAGGAGCAGGAAGCTGTTCCTCAGCAAAGAACTTTGCAGACAAGGCAGGCTTGGGGGGTGGGCGTGTGTAGGAAAGAAAGCCCTGCAGCAGGAACTGGGGGAGGGGGTTTGTGCTCTCTTCCGGGACAGTCCGCCCCTGGATAGCACACACTCACCCGTCCAGATGGAACTTCTCAGCACCTACACAGGGACACCTGGTATCCCAATGAGCCAGGGGCCAAGGGAAGAAGGGGGTAGGCAGGGCGGGTCCAGAAGAGCACAGCAGACCCTGCAGCCCCAGCAGCAGGGGCCCGCACTCCCTCGTGGGGACTTTGAGGCCTGCCCGCTAGTCAGGCATTCACTGCTCTGGGTGGGTAGCCTTAGTGTAGGAGCAGGAAGCTGATCCTCAGCAAAGGACCTTGCAGACAAGGCAGGCTTGGGGGTCCCTAGTTATTCTTTGACCCCTACTGATGTCTCAGAGCTATAAGAGTCTTACCTCAGGGCAGTAGTTTCAGTTCTACTTCAGTAATAGTTTTTAATACGTCTTAATAGATTGAATATTAGGACATTCAGTTATGAAATACTCTTATCTGCTTTTGTACAAGAAAAAGAATGAAATTATAAATAAATAAATAAAGTTCCTTGATTAAGTTGAGTTGGTGGTTGAAAGAATACTGGAGAGGGTATAAAGAAATATGTTTATTTATGTTTTTATTATGAGGCAGAAGGATTAGAACAGGTTTGCTATTGGAAAAAAATGAAAGAAAACATTACAAAGGTACAGAGACCTTTTGCTTTTGACAGCTACCAAGAATTGGTCTATTAGAGAACTTTTAATTTTTTTTCCATTTTAGAGAAAAAAGGCAGAACAAGCTGACATGGCAAGTTCTTGATGTTTGCATATTGTTTATGATTCCATATTTATGTTATAATATTACTATTGATTATGCTTTTATTCATGTACTTAATACATTTATTCAGCTTTGATTTCACGGTAGTTGTATATTTCCCATCAGAACAGGATTCTTTTAATTTTCTGAGATGTATTTTGTACTGAAGTGAATTAAAATAAATTACAAAACAATGGTCTAGATTAGTTTGGGAGAATTCTAATTTTGTGAGATCTAGACAAATTGAGACCAATAATCTATGAAGTATGTCCTCATGAACATGTGAAATTTACAATATGTTTTCATGAAGTTTATTTGCTAATGTTGAAATATTTATGCAAAATATAAAGGATATGAAGCACAGATTAAGAAGTAATGGGTGTTTAATAAAATATAGTTACATGATTATTTTATTTTCACACTTCATGGGATCTCACCAGGATAAATCCTGGAGGAGGACATAAAAAGCCTGGATTCATAATGCTGTGTGGTTGGAGATAGCCCCAAAGGGACCTATGTGTGGTTTCATGTAGGAAATATCCTCATAAAAGTCTGGAGCTTGACTTCAGTACAGTTAGATATGGCGAGACTAAGTTTGACAACGTAATTTGCAGTCCTGGGGAAACCTAGGAGTTAGCTGCATTGCAGTTAGAATGGCCAGACTAGGCCTGAGCACTAGAAATGGGACCCATGATGTTTCTGACAGATTGAAGATAGTGTGTGGATGGAGAGATCAGGTCTACTCATCAGACTAGACCCAGAATGAGAATGTGGAAAGTCTAGGTAGTCGTGATTGAGACAGTGCAGAAGGGACCTGTGGGTGATTGCAGGTACAGCTAGTTCTGGCAGAAAACTAAAGGATGGCTACAAAGTAGACAAGGCTAGTAGTGAGATTATGCAGGGGAGAAAAATTGCCACTCCAAGGAAGCTTAGAGGCCAGGTGCTGTGCATGCAGGCTTGAGCAAACTAGAACCAGGAGCTGGTTGTGGGATTCTAATAAGATCTGGAAGTTGTCAGAAAAGGCATGTTGAGGTACTCACCAGACTAGACCTAGGAGGAGGAGGTTAGAAATCTGGGTATTGCCAAGCAGCGGTAGCACATGCCTTTAATCCCAGCACTGGGAGGCAGAGGCAGGTGGATCTCTGTGAGTATATGAGTACAGCCTGCTCTAGAGAGTGATCTCCAGAACAGTCTCTAACGCTACAGAGAAACCCTGTCTCAAAAAAACAAACAAACAAACAAACAAAAACAAACAAAAAAAATAAGCAGACAAAAATTTGGGTACCAAATGGGGTGGTTGTAGGCTTCACTGAAACTACCCGTGGATGATTATAGATAGGACTGGTCCTTGCCAAGGCCTAGAGTTTGACGGTGCTGTTTGGCAGTTTCTGCTTCTGTAAGTATAGAAATCTCATTGTTTCACCAAGTTTGACTTATGTGGTATCCATACTTTGGTCTGTTATGGGCTCCATATGCAGGGTGAATAGAAATGTGCTTTGGATCTTCTCAGTAAAAGCCTGTCACACAGCATAATTGGATGGATATATATATATATATATATATATATATATATATATATATATATATATAAGGATATGACAGAGCTACTGGCTTTGTGTGGCAAGGCATGCGTGCAACGGGGGCTGAGAAAGCTGAATGGAATGGGTACATCTGTGGAGGATGTCCTGATGCAGTTACCCTTTCCTGCATGCTGTTTGTTAATGTGCCTTTGTGCTATGACAGCAGTTGCATGGTTCTTGCTATGGCTAGTGAGACAAGCTATGAGGCAAAGCCATCATATTAATAGTGTCTGTGGGAGGGATCCCAGGATGGCAGTCTTCATCTATATAGTATGGACTAACATGTCTGCTTCATGAGTGGGGTCCACCTTGTTAATATAGAGATGCCCTAAAAACAGCTACATGTTTAGAGGGAAAAATATAGTCTTTGAGATTAGTACACAAGGGTCAAGATTGTTGGAAAGCAGCAGCAGAAGTTGCCTGGCCAAGGTGTAGAGTAATAAATGTATCTCAAGGTAAGATGTCAGTCAAGCATGTACTTTTGTGTAAAGGAGGAATTGGAGCAAGAAATATAGATGAGGCTACCAACCTCCATGTTGGCTTCTGATTTGGCAAGTAAATTAGACAAATGAAGAATGAGACAGAAGAAAAAGATAAGATAGATAAGATGGCTTGCCTCTTCTTCAGATGGGAGTAGAAGAAAAAAAGAGAGTACAAGGTAGATCCACGTTTAAAAGGCCCTACTGGAGAACAATGGCAATGGGTTCTTGATCCTATTGCATGTAATGGCTTTGTGGGAGCCCAGGTAGTTTGGATGCTCACCTTAATAGACCTGGACGGAGGTGGGTGGTCCTTGGACCTCCCACAGGGCAGAGAAACCTGCTTGCTCTTTGGGCTGAGGAGGAAGGAAGACTTGTTTGGGGCAGGGGGAGGGAATGGGAGGTGGTGGCGGGGAAGAGGCAGAAATCTTTAATAATTAAATTAATTAATTAATAAAAAAAATCAGCAAGAAAAAAAATAAATAAAAGGCCCTACTGGGATCCAAGAGCTTGGAGTCCATGAGAATATTCAGAGAGTAAGGAGGAAAAGAACATGGCAAAATCGATAAAAGATGATTGCAAGTCTGAGTTTTAAAAGAAAAAATATGAAAATGCATGATCCATTATGTGTATGGGGTCATTAACAATGATCCAGTGCTTTGCCTTTAAGATACAATGGTGCAATAGTATGTAAAGCTTGGGGGAGTAACCAACCAAGATCTGACCTGATTTAAGGTCCATTCCATGATATAGAGCCCATACCTTACCCTTCTCGTGTGGCCAGGAACCAAAGACTAAATAGGCCGGGAACCTAAGGGAAAATCAAATAACATTGTTCTGCTAAAATAATATAGCAATAAAATGACTCCTAATGATATTCTGCTATATTCATAGAGCATTGCCTTCCTCAACCATCATCAGAGGTGTCTCCTTGTGAAGCATATGGGAACAAAGACCCACAGCCAGACAATGTATGGAAAGTGAGAGACCTTGGAACATTTAGTCTCTATCAAATACCTCCTGTCAGGACTTAGAAAATTCTGAGAAACGCAAGGCAGAAAAAATGTAAGACCCAGTGGGGATGGGAGACATCAATAAAACAAGGCCTTCTAAACACAGCATGAGCAAAGCACGCATGAACCCATAGAAACCATAGCAACATGTACAGGACCTGCATGAGTCTGCAGCACATGGGGTACTAGAGCTGGGAGAAGTAAACAGATGTCCCCATCCCTGACCCAGAAGCTATCTCCAATTTACAAATTTGCAAAAAAAAAAATTAATTTTCTCCAACATAGTTCGACTGCATTAAAAAACTCTTAAAGACAGGCTGCATGCCCAGCAATTGATGACCAATGCAATACAAACTCATTAGCATCTTTGGAGATTATTTGCCTCATGTTGTGTGAGGGCATTATTTTTTATCCTTATAGGACCTTTGTGTTTATATTGTTGCTTCCAGTTTGTGTGTTTATAGGTTTTCTGTGTGTCTCTGTTTCTATAAGTGTTTCACATGCTTTTTCTTTGTTTTTTTACAAGTTTATTTTGTACTATTCTGATTTGTTTGCATTTGTTTTATTTTATCTTAGCTTACTTTATTATTGTTCCTTAGATGCCTGTTTGTTTGCTAAGAAGAGACAGAAAGGGTATTTGGATTTGGAAGAGAAGGGGGGTGGGAAAGATTCGGAAGAGTTGGGCAAGGGAAAACTGTAGTCCAAATAAACTGTATGAAAAAATCTGTTTTCAGTTAAAGAGAAAAAGTAAAGACTGAAATTTTGAAAGAAGAGAATGATATAGAAATGTATTTATGCACAGGAACTAATTTCATAGATATACATTATGTAAAGGACTATTCAATGTTTTAATGACATTAGCATCATATAGAATAAGATTGATTTACCAGTTTTTGAAGATACAACAAACAACCAAATAATAATTATTTAGTTTGTAAGCATTTTGCTCACTTTTAAAAGTTCTCTTTCTAAATGTGTGTGTATATATATATAGTTTCCTTTCTAAATATATACACATATGTGTATATATATACATATATATTTGTGTGTGTTCTGAACAAATTAGATTATTCTAGGACCTTGAAAATATACTTTTATGGAAATTGTGTTAGGTGAGACATAATTATTTTTGAAAAGAACATAATTTCCCATTTTTCATATTAGTTTGTGAAAAGTCACTTCCCATGTTAAATAATGGATGATAAATTTGTAAGAACTCCCTTTATTTTTCTTAGAATAAAATGTTTTTTTTTGTCACAAAAACAAACAAAACACCAATGATATAGCACAAGAAACTATGGTAATCAGAGAATGTTCAGTTCCTGAGCTCCTGGAACTATAGAAGACCTTTATAAAAGATCCTGTTGCAGCCTGGTTTGTGAATGAAGCTGTGTGACATGGGAACAGTTTACTTCAGTCGGACTGCTGTGGAGGCAGAAACACTGAGTATGTGACTACCTATCCCACCTTAAGGCACGGTCTGCATAACCTGAGACAGTCTGAGGGAAATCAGCCCCTGATTTGGCCTATCCAAACAATTGGGAACATTTTGTTATCTCCACCTGAAGTCCCCATGAATGTTTGGGAATGAAAAACAATAGAAGTGGGATCAATGATATTAACGAAACTAGGAATAAGAGAAACTGTTTAAAGCCTGGTTCACTGGGCCACTTAGAACTATGTTCACAGAGGCACTAAAGAATAGGTTGATCTCGTGGCTGGTGTAGAGCTCAAACAACTTTGCTGAGTCTTTGGGGGGCTAGATTTATATCAAGGAGGAAAGGCTTTGGCAGATCTCAGTCCCTTAAACCAGTATGCAAAGAGAGTTGGTAAAGTGAGAGAGCAACCTAGAGGAGAGAAGAAAAAAGGAAAGGAGATATATGTGAATATTATTCAATAAATAAATGATAACCAAGCCACTAGCCAAAGACCAAGATAATTTAGGTATAGAGGAAGGGACTTGCTGTGGAATAATCCTTATGTAAACTGTTAATATATATTACCTTCATTGTTTTAATAAAGAGCCACCTGGCCAATAGCTAGGCAGAACAAGGTTAGGTGGGACTTGTGGACAAAAAAAAAGTGCAGGGAAGAAGAGGGATGTAGTTGCCACCAGAAGCAGAGGAAACATAAGATGAAAATAGGTATCCCCATGTGGTAGAGCATAGATAAGAAATATGGGTTAATTTAATTTGTAAGATCTAGTTAGTAATAAGTTTAAGCTATTGGATGAGCATTTATAATTAATAATAAGGCTCTGTGTGATGACTTGGGCAGCTGGTGGTCATGATGAAAGACTCTACCTACAGAACTGACAGAAGACATAGATGCCCCTGGGATGGGAAAATAGTATATATTTTATGTGTGAACTGGGGCAGGGGGATGGGAATGAGACAATCAGGTTGGGAGGAGAGAGGAAATGGAGTTGAGGAAGAGAATGTGAGTAAAACCAGCTAGAATGATGGGCACTTAAGATGTGGTATGGAAACCTAGTGCAGTGCGAACTTCTGAAAACATATGAAGGCAATCCTAATGAAGTCTCCAAATAATGGGGGAGACAGAGTCCTATTTGGCCAACTCTTTTTACCAAATGAAGCCCCTAGTACTAAGACTGGGTTACATCCAATGGAGTTGATGCCCAAATAGGTACCATGAAAATTGCCAAACATCTTGCAATTGCCAAGATAATTTCCATAAACTGAAAGCAAGGACCCATTGCTGCAAACAACACCCACACAACATGTAGTTGCCCAGCTGGTGCCTACATAGAACCTTCACCTGTATTTCCTTGTGTCTTTGATACAGAAAGGTAATCTGTCAGCTACCAAAAGAGCAACATAAACACCAACCCAGACACATATCTTTGACCTATCATGACCTCTTACCTGCAAAATATGTTAGAACAATGGTGGCACAAAGCTTGTGGTAGTAACCAACCGATGTCCAATTTGACTTAAGATCCACTCCACAAGATGGAACTCATACACAACACTGCTTGGATGACCAAAACCCAGAGCCTAAATAACTCATAGACCTAAGGTAAAACAAAATACTAATGGTCTAAAAGAAAACTAAATGACTCCTAATGATACCTTCTATATGCTTCAATCAGTGTATTATTCAGCCACCATCAAAGAACCTTCCGCCTGCAACAGATGGAATGAAATGCAGAGAGCCACATTCAGGCATTACATGGGAGAGAGAAACCATGGAACACATAGCTCTAAATGACATATCTCCAACAAATCCTTCCCTTCAGAGCTCAAGGAACCACTGAAGAAGTAGAGGCAGAAGGAATGTAAGAGTCATAGGGGAAGCTGACTGGTGGTGGTGCACACCTTTAATTCCAGCACTTTTGGAGGCAGAGCAGGCAGATCTCTGTGAGTTTGAGGCCAACCTGATCTACAGAGTTCCAGGGAGACAAGGCTACACAGAGAAATCCTGTCTCAAAACAAACCAGCCAAACAAAAGAAGAAAGACCCCCAAAAGGGTGTCTCACACCTTGGGAATCCCCCTACCCAAGAACCGAGACCAGTCCACTGGATGCAAAAGCAAGAGGCAGTTTATTATTTACACAGGTGCCTGCGATCGCTTCACCCAACTCAGCTGGATGAGCGGCTAGCTGAATGAGTGTGCTGGGCTGAGAATACATCATGCATTTATAGGGGGTTCAGGACTTACATAAGAGACTGCCTAGCAACAAGAGTTTCATTGGTTCTTGCATGCTGGGTGGGCTAGGGTCGAGCTTAGGACAGGGCTGTTTGTCCATCTGCAGGTTCATTAAAAACTGTAAGATGTAGATAAAGCTAAATTGAGCACTCTGGGTATTTTGACAGAATATCGCAGTGGTTTGCTGTCTTCCTGTCGGCCCAGTTTCTACAGAGCTAGCTGACCGCAGATATCCTGTTCAGCTGAACCCTATCTGCTTCTTTAAAATTTGTTTTTCTAAGCTTGTGTAGGTGACTTAATTTGAACCTTGCTACGGGCTGGAATGGGGGTCTTTCAAAGAAAAGTCAGGGGATGGAGGACACCAGAAGAACAAGGTCTGCTAAATCAACTTAGAAAGGCTAATGTGATTCCAGGTTCTGGCTATTACAAACAATGCTGCTATGAACATAGTTGAACAAATGCTTTTGTCATATGATAGAGCATCTCTTGGGTATATTCGCAAGAGTGGTATTACTGGATCTTAGGGTAGGTTGATCCCAAATTTCCTGAGAAATCGCCACACTGATTTCCAAAGTGGTTGCACAAGTTTGCATTTCCATCAGCAATGAATGAGTGTGCCCCTTACTCCACATCCTCTCCAGCAAAGGCTATCATTGGTGTTTTTGATTTTAGCCATTCTGACAGGTGTAAGATGGTATCTCAAAGTTGTTTTAATTTGCATTTCCCTTATCACTAAGGAGGTTGAGCATGAAGAATGGATGAAGAAAGTGTGGAATATATACATATTAGAGTACTACTCAGCGGTAAAAAACAATGACATCATGAATTTTGCATGCAAATGGATGGAAATAGAAAACACTATCCTGAGTGAGGTATCCCAGACCCAAAAAGAGGAACATGGGATGTACTCACTCATAATTGGTTTCTAGCCATAAATAAAGGACATTGAGCATATAATTTGTGATCCTAGAGAAGCTAAATAAGGTGAACCCAAAGAAAAACGTATAGTCATCCGCCTGGATGGGGAAGTAGACAAGATTGCCGGGCAAAAACTGGGAACTTGTGGGTGAGGTGGCATGGGGATAAGGGGAAATGGGGTGAGAAACGTGAGAAGGGGAGGATGGGGGGAGCTTGGGGGAATGGGATGGTTGGGATATAGGAAGGGTGGATACGGGAGCAGAGAAATATATATTCTAATTAAGGGAGCCATCTTAGGGTTGGCAAGAGACTTGACTCTAGAGGGGCTCGCAGGTGTCCAGGGAGATGTCCCCAGCTGGTACCTTGGGCAACTGTGGAGAGGGAACATGAAATGACCCTATCCTATACTGATGAATATCTTGCATATCACCTTAGAACCTTCATCTGGCGATGGATCGAGATAGAGACAGAGACCCAATTTGGAGCAAAGGACTGAGCTCTTGAGGTCCAAATGAGGAGCAGAAGGAGGAGAACATGAGCAAGGAAGCCAGGACCACGAGGGGTGCACCCACCCACTGTGACAGTGGAACTGATCTATTGGGAGCTCATCAAGGCCAGCTGGACTGGGACTGAATAAGCATGGGATGAAACCGGACTCTCTGAACATGGCGGACAATGAAGGCTGATGAGAAGCCAAGGACAATGGCACTAGGTTTCGATCCTAATACATGAACTGGCTTTGTGGGAGCCTAGCCGGTTTGGATGCTCACCTTCCTGGACCTAGGTAGAAGTGGGAGGACCTTGGTCTTCCTGTAGGGCAGGGAATTTGGACTGCTCTTCAGTATCGAGAGGGAGGGGGAATGGAGTGGGGGGAGGGGGAGAGGAGTGGGGAGAGGGGGAGGGGAGTGGGGGGAGGGGGCAATGCATGGGAGGAGGGGAAGGAAATGGTAAACAGGGAGGAGGCAGAAATTTTAATTAAAAAAGAATAAAATAAATAAATAAATAAACAATAAAGAAAGGCTAATATGAACTTACAGAAGCTGAAGCAGCATGTGCAAGGCCTGATCAGGTCTGCACCGAGTCCTTTGTGCTTACAGCATTCAGTGTAGTATTTTTACGGTACTCTTGAGTGTGAGAACATGTAGGGCTCTGATTTTATGTCTACTCTTGGGACACTTTTCTTCCTGTTGGGTTGCCATGCCCAGCTTTGATATGATAGTTTTTACTTCATCTTACTTTCTTTTATTTTGTGACATTTTGTTATCTCTTAGAAGCCTGTTCTTCTTTGATGAGTGGCAGAGAGTGGATCCAGATGGGAAGGGAGGTGGGGAGGAACACAGAAGAGCAGAGGGAGGGGCAACTGTAATCAAGAGTGTATTTTATGAAAAAAGAATCTATTGTTATAAAGTTGAAAAAATAATGTTTGTATAAAATTCAAAATAAATAAAGCGTGAAAAAATATTTCTGGGGGAAAAACAAATTAGGGTCCTTCAAAGATAAATATGGTAGGACTTGTGTCAATCTAGAGTTCCTAAGGAAAAGGTTGATAAAAAAGAAATAAACAAACTGTGTGCTAAGGTGTTTCTGAAAGGCTTCAAAGCAAAGGAGCAGCTCACAGAAGACATCTGTGATCGAACAAGTGAAGATGATCAAGCCTGTCCCAGAGGTAGGTAATCAACCACTGAGAGTAAGGAGGGTATCTTTTCTTCCAGAAAAAAAGTTAGGCTGGGGTGGAGATGGTTTGCTCAGCCAAGTCCTACCTCACATCCAGATAAGGTAAATAGGGAGGCAATAGCTACAGTACCAACCAAGGGCCTTTTATGACCCATGGAGTCAGCAGACACAGCACAAGAGAACAGGTCCACAGACCCCTTTGGTCCTGAAAAGGTCTGAGCAGATTAAGTCAGGCCCAGTGGGTTTATCAGAGATTGAGAAACAGAGGGCGGCTCCATGAAAGAGCTCCAGGATATGAAAATATAGTGGCACAGAGAGAATAAATAAGAATTACAACCTTCCATCCATGGTTTGTACCCAATCTGGATCTGGGAAGGATGCAACTTACTTAAATGGATGGAACATTCTTTGTGTTCAACTTTTGAATCTCTTTTAGAGGTAAACTGGAGTCACGTGTATCTCTTGCTCAGAACAGATGGCAACAGACTTTCAGAGTTCTTCACCACAGTTACTTTTGTAACCACAGTTTGTTATGGGATAGTGTCTCAGGGTGTTGCCTTTTCCTGCCCTTCGCCTGGAAAAGGTTTCGCTATTTGATGACATAATGCTAACCTCTGAGTGTTTTGAAAATTTGGAAAACAGCCTTCAGAGAGGAAACCAGGTGTATTGTTATTTCCATGAACCTTACAGCCCAACTGGGACTGGTTTAAATAACAGGAAACATAATTCAAAAGGTACTCTACATGGGTGGGAAAGGACACTCCCAGAGGTCATAATGTTATTGAATTAAAACCCCACTGTGGGGTTGGACTACCTCCTTGTGTGTTACTAGTTAGGGAAGCTCAGAGGACCCCACAAATCATAAAACTATTGTTGCTGCTATTGGTTGTATGCCAGAACTAGACAGTAAGACCTTTCTATTTGAGAAGATCATGCTTTGACTTTAAGACATGGAGAAATTAAGCTGGGACTGAACTAAAAACTCCCACCATAATGGCTGGCTTTAGTAGCGCCAACAGAGAACTATCACCGACATGCCTGTTTGGAGATGAATCCTGCATGCTAAAATACTGGCATACCAGGCAACACCGGCTTTGCTATCATGGGTAAGAAAAAGATCCTTAGAATTAGATTGAATTAGAAAAAAATTGAATTAGAGGTCTGCTACACAAGAGGGAGTTCAGGTCTGGTACTGTAAGGCAGAAATAAACATGTGGCTGAAGAGGTCATGGGTTCCAATAGGGAAAGAACTTCTTTAATTTTACTAGATAGACATGATGTGCCTGTGAAACTGTCTTCTAAACATGTGCTTTTATACCCATAGATCACTGTTTCTGTCAGCCTCAACTCATAACCACTGGTAAAGCAACATTTAAATGACTGTTTTTGTGGCACCATAGTAGATATCTATAATTATCACCCCTCTAAGACTCAGATCATTGTGGAAGAGGGAATGGAAAGAATTTAAGAGCCCAGAAGAATGGCTGGAGTATTATGTAGCAGAATGTCTGAGATTGAAACATTCCATTTTGCAGAGGAACTCTTTGCCACAGAAGGTGGAAGGTAAACAACTCAAAATAGCTCCAGGAAGTTCCTGAAACTGACCAGATTTTCTAGGTTCTTCCCTCCATACAACAATGTAAACAGGAAAGAATGCCGAGAATTACTCTCAGGCAAACCGAACTGCAAAGAGGACTCTGAGACTAGACCAGCTACCTGGAAAGAGCAGGAACCATCTAAGCTACCTGGAAGATGTTTAAGCCAACTGAGTCACAGGAAAGGACACTCTCCAACCCGTTGAGCTGTCTGCAGACTGTGCAGTGTGCTCCAGGTTCCCAGCTTTTGTGAGCTGCCACCCAGTCTGGAGTGGGCTTTGGTGATATAACTGTCTTTGAGACATTTCTGGTCCTGTAAGTTATCCTTTGGTCATATTCCTGTAAGTAACCCCAATAACGTTCACCAAGTTGGACTTAGGTGGTATCCATAGTTTGCTCTATCATGGACTCCCTATTTTAGGTAAGTAGACATATGCTGCATTTTGCTAAGAAAACTTTGAATCAGCAGGCTGCAAAGTAGGCAGGAGTGCTCAGACTATGCTAGGAAAAGGGATGTGAGATCCCAAGTAAGCCTACAGGTTGTCTTTTTTTTGCATGAGGGTTGTCCAGAGTAGGCAAGGATACCTGTTGTTGGACCCAAGCTACACATGACAAGTTTCAGAAAAGCTGTGGATGTGGATGCCCAGGAGACTTGCCAGGCTTTACCCTGGAGGAATATATTGGGAGTTGGTATTTAAGGCGTGCTTAGAGGTGCTGCAGAAAAGACTTGTGGGTGATTTCTGGTAGGGTAGGACTTGGTAGAAGCCCAGGTGTTAGTTTCTATGTATACAGGGTCACCAGTGTAGCCTGGGTCAGAAGATGTGGTTCAGGGTTAGATTTGTCAGGTTGTGGCCAAGACTTGGATTGGCAAGTCAGGTGTACTCACCAGTCGACATTCTGGAGTATGTTCTGTTAAGTCTGGATACTGAAAGGCATGGTAAAAACTGCAAAGAAGGGACCTTTGTGTGGCTGTAGGAAGGCGTGCCTAGAGGTGGTTGTCTGTCTGCAGGTAGGGGTGGTCAGACTAGGTAGAACAAGGAATGTCGAACTTTCTTAAAGTCTAGACCAGTGTGACTAAACTAGGGCAGAGCATAGGTTTTGTCAATCAGTCTACATCGTACAGTTTAAAGAAGAGATCAAGGGAGCAAGCATCCCAGGCTAGACAAAAGAAGAGAATATGGGAAATATGGGTACAGCATGGGGTGTTTGCAAGCAAAGTAGGACCTAGCAGAAGCCTGTATGTTGGATGAGGTGCTGGTCTGTGTGTGACCAGACGGGGCTGTGATACAGGCTGTGGGACCTGGATTACAGCTGGCAGGTTGGAGAAAAGGCTTAGATGAGGAGGTCATGGGAACTAACTATGCTAGATCTTGAAGAAGGATGTGGGATATGTGTGTAACAATCGGCATGTTTTCTGTTGATACAGAAGGGAACCTGTGTATGGTTCAGGTGGGCAGGAGTTTAAAAGTTGGTGACATTGCAAGAGGAAGTAATCAGATTAAGGCAAGGCAAGGGTCTCAGACCCTCAGTAAGCCTAGAAATTGGCTGCTGTGTGCCTAGGGTTGGTCAGACTAGGACTGGGAACTGTTTGGTGGACCAGCATAGATCAGCCAGGTTTCAGAAAAGACATGGATGGAAAAATTAGGGGAATTCAGCAGGCTGGACCCTGGAGAAGAACATGAAAAATTATGGGACTTGGTGGTGGCTGAGCAGAAAGGACCTATTGCTGGTGGCAAGTAGGGCTGGTCCTGTCAGAAACCTAGAGTTTGCCTGCATGGAAAGCTGGTGCAAAGAGTAGGCCCCCGAATGTAATGTGAAACCCTAGCATAGCCTGCAGCACAATCAGAGTTGGCCAAACCATGCCAGGGTGCTGCTTGTGGGACTAGCACTAGACCTGGCAGGTTTTGGAAAAGGCGTGTTGCAGGACATTGAGTATACTCACTGGTGTAGATCCCAGAAGATTATCTGGGGAACAGTGAGTACTAAGTGGGTGAGGGGTTGATGCCTAGTAGAAAAGAGTGGGAATGGTTGCAGGTAGGGCAGGTCCTGGTGGAAACCGATAGGCTGACTGATGCACAGGTAGGGGTCATCAGACTAGGCAGGTGCAAAGGATGTTGGACCCTGTGGAAACCAAGAAGTTGGTTGTGGACAGGTCAGAGTATCACACTAGGCAAGGGCACTGCTTTTCTGACCTGAGCTATGTATGGCTGGTAGAGAAAAAGGAGGTGTGGATGACAGTATCTGGGAGACTCATGAACCGGGCTTACTTCTGCAGCATTACATGGGAGGTCTAGATACAGAGGCATTTGTTGGAGGCTATACAGAAGGAATCTGTAGATGGTTTCAGAAATGATGGGTCCTGGTTGAAACAAAGAGCTTAGATGCATTGAAGGCATGGGTGTTCTGCCTACATCAGTGTGAGGGATACAGAACCCTGAGGAGGCCTAGAGTTTGGCTGCGATATGTAGGTGGCCAGGATAGTCTGCTGTATAGGTTGTGCTTCTGGGAAGCATATGAGAGGCATTGAAAAAGGCATGGCGAGATCAGATAGAATCATTAAGCTAGATCCTGGAGGAAGACTTGGGAAGTCTGGGTACCAAGTGGGATAGTTGCAGTCAGTGCAGACAGGACCTATAGGTGGTTGCAGGTAGGGCAGACCCTGAACAAAGTCTAAAGGTTGATTTCAGCACAGGGAGAATGATAAGACTACAGTGGAGCAAGGGTTGTGGGACCCTAGGGAAGCCTAGAGATTGACTGCAGTGCAAGGTAGAGTGGCCAGACACTGATTCTGGGGCCTGCGCTAAATGTGGGAGGTTAATGAAAAGGTACGGATGGAGAGTTTAAGAGAACTCACCAAGCTACACCCTTGAGAAAGATGTGGTAAATATGAGTACAGAGTGGATTGAAAGAGGTGATAGAAAAAGGACCAGTGGGCGGGCGGGCGGTGGGGGCGCACGCCTTTAATCCCAGCACTCGGGAGGCAGAGGCAGGTGGATCTCTGGGAGTTCGAGGCCAGCCTGGTCTACAAGAGTTAGTTCCAGGACAGGAACCAAAAACTACAGAGAAACCCTGTCTCGAAAAAACTAAAAAAAAAAACCAAAATAAAAAAAAAAAGAAAGAAAGAAAAAGAACCAGGAAGAAGCCTAGGGGTTGGTGGAGGTTTGGCTGTAGTAAAGATGGAATGACTAGAGTAGTAGATTGGGGCACAGGTTTTGTGGGTAGGCTACATCTGGCAGGTTGAGGAAAAATGGAAGGTTCAGGAGGTTCTCACTGGGCTAGACCCTGGAGGAGGTCATTGGAAATTTGCATACTGAATGGGGTGATGTAGGCAGTGCAGAGGGACCTGAAGATGGTTGTAGGTCCTGGCAGAAGGCTAGAGATTGGTAGTTGGTCAGACTATACAATAGTAAAGAGCTTAGCTGTTTGTGCAAATGAGGCTGTCAAAAACATTGCTGTGGGACCAGAGCTTGATCCGGTGGGTTAAAGATGAAGGCTGTGTATTTATAAGGTTATTGCTCAAAAGTCTGTGTACCAAGTGGGGTGTTGGACAGGGAACAAAAGAGACAGTTAAGATAAGTCGGGGTGAAGGCCTAGAGATAGGTTGTTGCACAAGTAGTGGTGGCCAAACTAGGCCAGGGCAGGGGATGGAGGAACCAGGGGAATCCTAGGGTTTGGCTTGAGGGCAGATGGAATGGTAGACTAAACCAGGGCTCTGGTTGTAGGATGACGATTAGATCTGCCATGCTGTGGAAAGGTGTGGATGGGAAAGTCAGTTGTACTCACCAGGCTAGATCTTGCAAGAAGGTATAGAAATTCTTCATACTGATTAGGGTGGTTGAGATGTGGCAGAAGGGAACACGAGATGGTTGAAAGCAGGACAGGTCTTTCAGGAACCTAAAGATTGGCAGCTTTTCTGTCCATTTGCATGCAAAATTCAAAAAGTCATTGTTTTTTACTGCTGAGTAGTACTCTAATATGTATATATTCCATACTTTCTTCATCCATTCTTCCATTGAAGGGCATCTAGGTTGTTTCCAGGTTCTGGCTATTACAAACAATGCTGCTATGAACATAGTTGAGCATATACTTTTGTTGTATGATAGGGCATCTCTTGGGTATATTCCCAAGAGTGGTATTGCTGGGTCCAGGGGTAGGTTGATCCCTAATTTCCTGAGAAATCGCCACACTGATTTCCAAAGTGGTTGCACAAGTTTGCATTCCCACCAGCAATGGATGAGTGTACCCCTTTCTCCACAACCTCTCCAGCAAAGGCTATCATTGGTGTTTTTGATTTTAGCCATTCTGACAGGTGTAAGATGGTATCTTAAAGTTGTCTTGATTTGCATTTCCCTGATTGCTGAGGAAGTTGAGCATGACCTTAAGTGTCTTTTGGCCATTTGAACTTCTTCTGTTGAGAATTCTCTGTTCAGCTCAGTGCCCCATTTTATAATTGGGTTGATTAGTTTTTTACAGTCTAGTTTCTTGAATTCTTTATATATTTTGGAGATCAGATCCTGAGTGAGGTAATCCAGACCCAAAAAGAAAAACATAGGATGTACTCACTCATATTTGGTTTCTAGACATAAATAAAGGACATTGAGCCTATAATTCGTGATCCTAGAGAAGCTAAATAAGAATGTGAACCCAAAGAAAAACATGTGGGCATCCTCCTGAATATTAACCTTCATCAGGCGATGAAAGGAGACAGAGACGGAGACCCACATTGGAGCACCAGACTGAAATTCCAAGGTCCAAATCAGGAGCAGAAGGAGAGAGAGCACGAGCAAGGAATTCGGGACCACGGGGGTGCACCCACATACTGAGACAATGGGGATGATCTATCGGGAACTCACCAAGGCCAGCTGGTCTGGGTCTGAAAAAGCATGGGATAAAACCAGACTCGCTGAACATAGCGGACAGTGAGGACTGCTGAGAAGTCAAGAACAATGACACTGGGTTTTGATCTTACTGCACGTACTGGCTTTGTGGGAGCCTAGGCAGTTTGGATGCTCACCTTACTAGACCTGGAAGGAGGTGGAAGGTCCTTGGACTTCCCACAGGGCAGGGAACCCTGAGTTCTCTTCAGGCTGATGAGGGAGGGGGGCTTGATTGGAGGAGGAGGAGGAGGGAAAAGGTAGGCCGTGGCGGGGAGGAGGCAGAAGTCTTTAATAAATAAATAAATTTAAAAAAATGAGATATAACTGGAAAAAAAAGATTGGCAGCATTACAAGCAGGGGTGGTCTCACTACGCTAGAGCAAGAGATGTGGGAGCCTGTGAAAGCATAGAGTTTGGATGCTTTGTGTGGATGAATGGACAGACTAGTCTGGGATGCTGAGTGTGAAACTCATTCTACAACAGACTGGTTGTAGCAGAGGTGTGGATGAGGATGTTACCAACATAGGCCCTGAAAGAAATTGTGGGGTGGTCAAAGTAGCTTTGGTCAGAGGTTGTGGGACCAGGAATAGACTAGTAGGTTGTGCAAAAGGCATTGATAGGGAAATTAGGTGTAATTACTAATCAAGACATTGGTGGAGGGTATAGTGACTCTGGTAATACCTTCGGAAGTACTTTTATTGTATAAAGTTGATTATTGTTCTCTCAAGTTCTGTGAAGAATTTTGTTGGGATTTTGATGGGGATTGCATTGAATCTATAGATTGTTTTTGGTAGAATTGCCATTTTTACTATGTTGATCCTACCAATCCAAGAACATGGGAGATCTGGTATCCTTTTCAATTTCTTTCTTCAAAGACTTAAAGTTCTTTTCAAAGAGATCTTTTACTTCCTTTGTTAGAGTTACCCCAAGATACTTTATGCTATTTTTGGCTATCATGAAAGGTGATGTTTCTCTGAATTCCCTCTCTGCTTCTTTTTCTTTGTTATGCACAAAGAAAGGGCTACTGATTTTTTGTTGTTGATCTTGTATTCTGCCATATTAATAAGGGTGTTCAGCTGTAGGAGTTCTTTGGTAGAGTTTAGTGGTCGCTTAAGTACACTATCATATCATCTGCAAATAAAAAAAGTTTGACTTCTTCCTTTCCAATTCGAATCTCCTTGTTTTCCTTATGTTGTCTTATTGCTATTGCTAGAACTTCAAGCACTATATTGAAGAGGTATGGAGAGAATGGACAGCCTTGTCATGTTCCTGATTTTAGTGGAATGGCTTTGAGTATCTCTCCATTTAATGTGATGTTAGCTGTCGGCTTGCTGTATATTGCTTTTATTATATTTAGGTATGAATCTTGTATTCCTAATTTCTCCAAGACCTTTATCATAAAGGGGTGTTGAATTTTTTCAAATGTTTTTTTCAGCATCTAATGAAATGATCACATATTTTTTTTCTTTCAGTTTATTTATATGATGGATTACATTGACAGATTTTTGTATGTTGAACCAGCCGTGCATCTCCGGGATGAAGCCTACTTGATCATAATGGATAATTTTTTGGATGTGTTCTTGGATTTGGTTGGCCAATATTTTATTGAGAATTATTGCGTCGATGTTCATGAGTGAGATTGGTCTAGAATTCTCTTTCTTGGTTGAATCTTTGTGTGGTTTTGGTATCAGGGTAATTGTATCTTCATAAAAGGAGTTTGACAATGACTCTTCTGTTTCTATTTTGTGAAACACACTAAGGAGTATAGGTATTAGATCTTTTTGGAAGTTCTGGTAGAATTCTGCATTGAAACCATCTGGTCCAGGGCTTTTTTTGGTAGGGACATTTTTTTTTGACAATTTCTAATTCCTCATGGACTTAAAGGTCTATTTAAATTGTTCACCTGGTCTTGATTTAATTTTGGTATATAGTACTTATCTAAAAAATGTCCATTTCTTTCACATTTTCCAATTTTGTGGCATACAGGCTTTTGTAGTAAGATATAATCACTATCCAAATTTCTTCTGTGTCTGTGGTTATGTCCCCCTTTTCATTTCTGATCTTGTTAATTTGTGTGTTCTCTCTTTGCCATTTGATTAGTTTGGATAGGGGTTTGTTAATCCTGTTGATTTTCTCCAAGAACACGCTTTTTGTTTCATTGATTCTTAGGATTGTTTGCTGTGTTTCTATTTTGTTGATTTCAGCCCTCACTTTGATTATTTCCAGTCTTCTACTCCTCCTGGGTGAATCTGCTTCTTTTTTTTTTCTAGAGCTTTCACGTGTGCTGTTAAGTTGTAGGGGAGACCCAGCCAATCACCTTACTTGTTGTTACTACTGGAAAGGCAGGTAGAACTTTAGGTAGAGCTTTGTGGGAATTATCCCGGAGAGATTTACCCACAGATGGAGTTAAAATTTGCCTTTTTACCCTTTGTTCTCTTTATCAGAATTCAGAAATTTCTCAATCTTTTTAATTCTATTTACCATTGCCTTATACAATGTCTGAACCTCCTGTCCAGAATTATGTTCCAAAGCCTTTATTGAGGATTTTAAACTATGAAGTTTGCCCATTAGAGTTAACATCTCATCTTTGGACATAATTTTATGGCATAAACTGTGTCTTCTTGTATTGACAATTTGTCTGCCAATCTGTCAAAAGCTTTAGACAAAATTCGATTGTCACATTTAGCAGTTTTGATTTTCTCAGTTAATGTTTTAGTTTTTACAGAAAGGGATTGAAGCTTTCCATCCAAATCAGCTGTTTCCTCTATCATAGTAATGAATTTTTCCTTAATATCAGCCTGTACTTTTTTAAAATTTTGTTTAGTTGACCGAGTTATGTTAGACAAAGATCTATTCTCTTCCTGGATAACTTTAAACTGATTTTTGAGAAGATTGTTGTCAGTCTCAATTGTTTTTAAGCGTTCAACCTCCGTCTTAAGAATTGTGGATTCGTCTCATAAAGACTTTATCATATTTCTATTATCAAACCATATAGTACCAAGGAAAACTACGAATCCCAGAAAGATCCATAGATGTGGGGTGACAGACACCTCTTGTAAATTCTCCCACATGGTACAATCAAAAAGGCTGTTAAAGTCTTGAATGGTAACGTTTTTAGACATTTTTTTAAATTAATTTATTTATTTATTACAGATTTCTGCCTTCTCCCCGCCACCACCTCCCATTTCCCTCCCCCTCCCCCATCAAGTCCCCCTCCCTCGTCATCCCTAAGAGTAATTCGGGTTCCCTGCCCTGTGGGAAGTCCAAGGACCACCCACCTCCATCCAGGTCTAGTAAGGTGAGCATCCAAACTGCCTAGGCTCCCACAAAGCCAGTACGTGCAGTAGGATCAAAAACCCATTGCCATTGTTCTTGAGTTCTCAGTAGTCCTCACTGTCTGTTATGTTCAGCGAGTCCGGTTTTATCCCATGCTTTTTCAGACCCAGGCTAGCTGGCCTTGGTGAGTTCCTGATAGAACATCCCCATTTTCTCAGTGTGTGGATGCACCCCTCACAGTCCTGAGTTCCTTGCTCGTGCTCTCTCTCTATCAAATCTGTATTTATTTTTATTTATAAAAGAAATTTTACCTGTAACGACCGTTTCTTGCCAGTGGTGGCAAAGTGCACCTGAGTCCACTGGCCGAGAAGTCAGAGATGAGCCAGTCTGAAACAATTACTCAAAACCGAAAGTTAAGGCAGACTGTGTGTTGTATGAATTAGAGCAGGCACCGGGCTGATAAATAGCAGTTGGGGGGAGGGCCAGGAAGCCGGGCAGAGCCAAGGCCAGACTCAGCCTTGAGTTAGGTGTGGATGGTTTTGTCTGAGGGGTTAGAGTGGTCATGGAAGCTTGTATTACTTCTTGTGGGCTGCGTGCTGCTCAGACCAAATCTGTTGCTGTGGTGGTGCAAACAGAGAACCACCCTGGTGCTGCAAAACTGCAGGCACCTGAGCTTTCGCTTACTTAGGCAGCGGGATTCCACTTATTCAGGCAGTGGCTGTAAACTAAGCCAAGGCAGGCAGGGAGGGGTTAACATGCTCGGGGCTGAGGAAGTCTGGTGGGCAGGGCAGGGCAGGGCCCCGCAGGCTATGGCATCTTATCTGCCCAGCTACAGCTGTACCGCAGACTCTAGCACACTGGGGCCCGAGTCATGTACTACAAAACAGCAGGGTGCCTGGCAGCTGGGCCGGGAGCATGCTGTGTAGTTAGGACCCAGGCAGAGGGCTGAGAGATTGGGGCGTGCAGCTCTCTCAAACTAAAATTGAAGCCTGTGTCCCGGGCCACTCAGGGGCGGGGGCAAAAAGCCCCACATTGAGCACCAAGTGTAGCGGTGTAAATGAACGACAGATGGAAATTATAGTAAAATATTTAGCTTTAATTAGGGAAAGACTCACAGAAACCAAGGTTCCAGCGGAGAACAGAAAAGCAGAAGGGAAGGCAGGGAGTACGCCCATAATCTTTATAAGTAAAAAATATTTTGGGGGGACCCTGCCCTACAAGTAAGGTGATTGGCTGGATTTCCCCTACATTAAGTCTCTAATGTGAGCTTTCTCCTTTTTCTTTATGTGGGCACTTAGTGCTATGAAGTTTCCTCTTAACATTGCTTTCATAGTGTCCCATAGGTTTGGGTATGTTGTGTCTTTATTTTCATTGAATTCAAGGAAGACTTTAATTTCTTTCTTTTTTCTTCTTGACATGAAGGTGATTCAGTAATTGTTCAGTTACCATGAGTTTGTAGGCTTTCTGGGGGGTAGAACTGTTGTTGAATTCTAACTTTATTCCATGGTGATTCGGTAGTACACAGGTGGTTACTACAATTTTTTTTTTGTATCTGTGGATGCTTGCTTTGTTACCAATTATGTGATCAATTTTTGAAAAGATTCCATGAGATGCTGAGAGAAGGTATATTCTTTTCTGTTTGGGTAGAATGTTGTATAGATGTCTGTTAAGTCCATTTGGTTCATTATATCTGTTAATTCTCTTATTTCTCTGTTAAGTTTGTGTCTGGTCGACCTGTCCATTGGTGAGAGAAGAGTATTGAAATCTCCTACTATTAGAGTGTGGGGTTTGATGTATGCTTTGAGTTCTAGTAATGTTTCTTTTACATATGTGGGTGCTTTTATATTAGGGGCGTAGATATTCAGGATTGAGTCTTTCTGCTGATGAATTGATCCTGTTATGAGTATAAAGTGTCCTTCTCCATCTTTTATGATTGATTTTAGTTTGAAATCAATTTTGTTAGATATTAGTATAGCTACACCCGCTTGTTTCTTAGGTCCATTTGATTGCAAAACCTTTTCACAACCCTTTACTCTGACGTACTATCTGTCTTTGTGGTTGAAGTGTATTTCTTGTAAACAGCAGAATGTTGGATACTGTTTTCTTAACCTGTGCCCTTTTATAGGTGAATTGAGTCCATTGATATTAAGTGATATTAATGACCAGTTGTTGTTATCTCCGGTTATTTATTTATTTATTTTTGGGTAGTAGTGTTTGTATGTTCCCCTTCTTTGAGTTGTGCTTGTGGAGGGTTGCCAGAAGTCTGTGTTATTATGGATGTTGTTGGCTTCCTTGATTTGTAGTTTTCCTTCAAGTACTTTCTGTAAGGCTGGGTTTGTGGCTATGTATTATTTAAATCTGTTTTTCTCCTGGAATATCTTGTTTTCTCCATCGATGGTGAATGCAAGCTTTGCTGGGTATAGTAGTCTGGGCTTGCATCCATGGTCTCTTAGTGTATGTAGCACATCTATCCAAGACCTTCTGACTTTCCTGGTTTATTGAGAAGTCAGGTGTAATTCTGATAGGTTTACCTTTATATATTACTTGACCTTTTTACTTTGCAGCTCCTAATATTCTTTCTTTATTCTGTATGTTTTGTGTTTTGATTATTATATGGCAAGGGGATTTTTTTTTGATCCAGTCTATTTGGTGTTCTGTATACTTCTTGTACCTTCATAGGAATATCCTTCTTTAGGTTGGGAAAGTTTTCTTCTGTAATTTTGTTGAATATATTTTCTGGGCCTTTGAGCTGTAATTCTTCTCCTTCTTCTACCCCTATTATTCTTAGGTTTGGTCTTTTCATCCTGTCCCAGATTTCCTGGATGTTTTGCATTAAGAATTTGTTGGTGCTCCACATTGGAGCACCGGACAGAAATCTCAAGGTCCAAATCAAGAGCAGGAGACAGAGCACGAGCAAGGAACTCAGGACCCCGAGGGGTGCACCCACACACTGAGACAGTGGGGATGTTCTATCAGGAACTCATCAAGGCCAGCTGGCCTGGGTCTGAAAAAGCATGGGATAAAACCGGACTTGGTGAACATAATAGACAATGAGGACTACTGAGAACTCAAGAACAATGGCAATGGGTTTTTGATCCTACTGCACATACTGGCTTTGTGGGAGCCTAGGCAGTTTGGATGCTCACCTTACTAGGCCTGGATGGATCTGGGTGGTCCTTGGACTTCCCACAGGGCAGGGGACCCGGATTACTCTTAGGGATGATGAGGGACAAGGACTTGATGGGGGAGGGGGAGGGAAATGGGAGGTGGTGGCGGGGAGAAGGCAGAAATCTTTAATAAATAAATAAATAAAAATAAAAAAAGATTTTGTTGGATTTGTTGTTTTCTTTGATCAATGAGTTTATTTCTTCTATAGTATCTTTAGTGTCTGAGATTATTTCTTCTATCTCTTGTAATCTGTTGGTTATACTTGTCTCTGTAGTTCCTATTTGTTTACCCAGATTTTCTATATTCTGCCATCTCTCGGTTTGTGTTTTCTTTATTGCCTCCATTTCATTTTTCAAGTCTTGAACTATTTACATGCTTTTTCTTGGTTTTCTTAGGTATCTTTGAGAGATTTATTCATTTCTTCTACCTTTGTTTGTCTTCTCCATTTCTTTAAAGGAGTTTTTCAATTCTGTTTAAGGTCCTCTATTATTTTCATAATGTTACATTTAAAGTTGATTTCTTCTGCTTCTTCTGGAATAGGGTGTTCAAGTCTTCTTGTTGTGTGATCCCTGGATTTTTGTGTTTTTATGTTGCCTTTCAGGTTGTTGGATGAATTCTTGCATTGGCGCCTGCCCATCTCTTCCTTCAAATGCAGCCAGGAGAGTCTTAGCATCTTGGTCCAATCTTTGCTGTGACTGATTGTGTACTTGGGGAATTTTCTTGGTCTAGCCTCTCTTAGGGCCCCTCGGCACTGAAGCTGGTTGTGCTGGTGGATCTAAGGACCCTGCAGATTGAAAGGAGTGTCCTCTGCCTGGATCTCCTCAGTGCAGAAGCAGAATCTTTTCCTGGGCCAAGGACCTCACAGACAACAAAGCAGGCTTGTGGGAGGCAGGATCATTTGGAACAAAGAAGCCCCTGCAGCAGGAGCTGGAGGGGCCCTGTGCTCCCTTCTGGATCATCTGCCCTGGAGGTGGGGCACACACTCACACATCTGGGTGGATCTCCTCAGCACAGGAACAGGGACTCCAGGTAGTTCAAGGACCCGGCAGACAAAAGGGCAAACTTGGGGAGGGGCAGGGTAGTATGGAACAAGGAAGCCCCTGCAGCAGGAGCTGGAGGTGCCCTGCAGTCCTGTCCAGGGACCTTCTGGCCAGGTGGGCACACACTCACCCCTCTGGGTGGATCCCCTCAGTGCAGGAGCAGGAACTGTTCCTGGGCCAAGGACCTCACAGACAATAGGGCAGGCTTGGGGTGGCAGGGTCATGTGAACAAAAAATCCCCTGCAGCAAGAGTTGGAGGGGCCCTGTGCTCTGTTCCCAGACCTTCCACCCTGGGCTGGCACACACTCATCTGTCTGGATGGATCTCCTAAGTACAGGAACAGGAACTCCTGGTAGTCCAAGGACCACACAGACAAAAGAGCAACTTGGGGAGGTGGCAGCGTTCTTTGGAACAAAGAGGCCCCTGCAGCAGGATCTGTAGTTGCCCTGCACTCCCTTCCAGGGACCTTCCGGTTGAGTGGGCACACACTCATCCCTCTGGGTGGATCACCACAATGTAGGAGCAGGAACTGTTCCTGAGCCAAGGACCTTGCAGACAATAGGGCAAGCTTGGACTAAAAATTCATCTATATATTAGATATATAGCAATGTGCATATGAACAAATGAATAACAAACTCATACAAAGGAACTCTTTGAATAATCTAATAAAATGAATATTTGGAAAATATAATAGAAGATATTCAGTGGATTGCAGTATAAGAAAAGGAGAAAGAGGGAGACATGGTGTGTTTTGTAAACCAGAATACAAAGATGGTGTACATCGATGTGGAAGGAAACACCACCATAGAGCTGGGATGTACTCAATCAGAGATAAATGGCAGGAGCTGTCATTCTCTGAGAACAGAGGGCAGGTTCCAGAGGAATTGCAGTGAACATGTACCCTGGAATTCATGGGCCAGAAGTGCACACTAGAGAAGTCTCAGAGGATGTTGTAATGGTGCAAAGAGCCACAGTGGACAGAATGCCAGTTACTGCATCCTGTTCACTTTTAGGTACCAAGGACCTAGATGTGGCAGGCTCCTAAGAAAATGAATCCTAAGGCTAACAACTTGATTTTCATTTTCTATTCAGTTTCCGTTTATAAATTTTCTTTAATACTTTGACCTTTAAGGCCTGTTTATTGCCTGAGAATTATGTTGAAAAAATATTTTTAGAGACAAGGGCTGCCTCAGCTGAGATGAGAAAATATGTGGATGCTAGATATAAAAATTAGAGCTGAAGTCCGGCACATCTACTTACCAATCAGCCTTTTGAACTTGAGAAAATTTCAGTAGTGTTTGATAAGTTCTGTCCTATTGGAATACATGCATCACATACAGACTGTAGAAAAAGTGACTGGAAAACAATGTGCAGCATTTGATGAATGACAGGTATTCTGAACACAGAAGAAACCTTTGATTACACAAAAAAATTATCTATGAAATGATATATAAAGCATTCTGAATCAGTCAGACTTTCTTCCTTCCTAGTAAGTACATCTATGTAAATTTTTCTCTGGGAGAGCAGTGATTTCAGGGTTTGGTGGTCATCTCTTGTTAGGTGTACTTGGTGTCAAGACACAAATACTTTAATCAATTCTACATTCAATTCCATCCATCCTGTCTCTATTTACATTCATGGTTGTTATAAAAAAATCAATTAATGTTGGCCATTTGAAAAACAACATGGTTTTATATGGTTAATTCTTTAATGGAATCTAATTTTTGAAGTTCAAGATGAAAAAGATCCAAACAGTGGCTTCTTTTACTGTACTTCTCAGATACTTTGGATTGAGAATAGGCACAAATTACCTGCCTTGAAAACAGTGTTGTGTACAACAGTCAAAAGAGAACTGTGGAAAACTTCCCTTTCTTTCTAGATGGAGCTATCTCTTTGGAGCATTTACACAGTTTCCAGTTGTCAGAGACATTGACACATGGGCCTGTGTGAGTTGCCCTGCTCAATTATGGTGACCTTCTATTCCAAAATGCAATGGGATTAAAATAAGGACTTTGAAAATAATTGGATTCCAATGATGGTGTAAATGTGGATCTCCATTTTGAGATTATTGTTTATATACAAAAACAGAAAATACAGCTCTCTCACTCTCTCATCTTTTTTGCTCTTCCTCTCTCTGTCATCTGTCCCACTACATCCCTTCCTCTTTTTATCCTTCTCTTTCTTTGTTCCTTTCTCAATACCCTCTCTCCAAACCCAGATATTACCCTTCTCAAGAACTGGATCTATTTCCACCTTTGTCTTGTACTTCTTGAACTGTGGAAATGAAATATTGTTCAAGTGATGTTCTTGATCTCTAGCATCTATGAGAGTTTGCAATAGCAATCAGCACAGTGTTAAAATATTTGGTCTTTCAATTCCAACACACCCTGAATGTAGGGAATTTACCTGCCATATTCAGAAATCCAGCTAATTCACCTTCCAGAATAAATGAAAATCATCAACCTCTAGAGAATTGTTGCTTTCTACAATGCCTCAACTCCCTTGCTCTTGTAATGTTCTGTGACTTTCCTGGATTGAGGTGACAAATAATCTATACACTTCAAACAGGATACCTACAATACACTGAAATTATTCCACTAGGTTCCAGCTTAGTGGACCAATATATTTATTAGTGATACTTACAGAGATATATGTGAGGGGTTTGTTACAATATCACAGATGACTAAGTCAGATGCATAACCAAAAAGCCCACCAAAGCCTGAGTAATGACTACTTGAATAACAGTGACTGTAATTCCATGCACTATTCCCAGGATGTTCAGCTGGTATACTGTCTCCTGCAATAACAACATGTAACTGCTTATCTAACTTTGGAGAGGGACTTTATAAATCTTGTTTCCTTTACTTACAGAATTTTATGGATATTTTTCCTCCCAAACTGCAGTATATACATATATCATACTCAGTCTGTATAGTGTTACCTGTGTGTATATGAACTTATTTTTTTTTAAAAAAAAGAGGATGCCAAGCATTTCAATGAGGGGTTACATAGGAGTGGGTAGACTGAGGAAATGGGAGAGGATAAATGATGTAATTGTATTATAATAAAATTAATTAGTGTTTTCTATAGGAAGTGATATTTAATTTGGAGTGGATTTGGGGGGGGCAGCTAAACTTCTGCTATATTTCATGGTTCAACAACATTAATCTAAAGTACTTTCCATCCAAGTTAGCCTTGGCACTACTTTCATCACCATCAAATTTGGACCCTGTCCTTGTAGTTTAACAAAGTTACTACCTGGTTTAGATGCACTTCAATAAAAGAGAATTTGGCTGTAGGAGCCCATTCTGAGTGACAGACAGTTGTCTTCTTGGAACTGCTTCTCAAAGGATTATCATGGTTTTTTCCTCAGAAAATCTGTGCATGTAATTGTGTGACTTGTGCAGTGTATTCACTTGTACTGGGGTAAACACATGGACTCTGAACACTTCTATTACAGGTAGGATTTCATACTGGTACACTCAAAATTCAAAGGGACATTTATGATGCATTGTCTCCTCTAACTTAAACTTTAAATTCTGTGATGCACTATTTGGTCGTTGTTCACCAACTCACACTGTCTCAAGGGGTCCCCTTCTGACGGTCTGGCTTTGATCATCACTCCCCTAGCCTCATGCAACAAATCATGCAGTGTCCGTTAAATTATAGTGTTGACAGAACTGAAATTTCCCCATGCTCTAAATTACCACAATCAGAAAATGGGTAGCTGTATCAATCAACAATTTTCTATTCTTCCTAATCATTTCTTTTGTATGCCCTTCTTAGGGTTTTCTGTCTTCCTCCTTCTATATAGCTGCTGGGAAATTCTAGTCCCTGTGGGCAGTAGACAGTTATTTGTTGTCATCAACAATAATGTGATGGGGAGGAGCTACCAAAGAGCTGATGCCCAATGAATGACTGGGGAAAATAATAAAATGACAAAGAGACTGGTTATGAGGTTTAATGTATCACAGTTTATTTTCTTACAGATGTTTAATAAAGTAGTAAAACCAACTTTGGTTCCATTAAAATTACAAATAAAGGCAAACCCAATAGAGACATGGATGAATTGACCCCTTTACTTTGTTTCACCAATTGTTGCACACCACATTCTGTGAAACTCTTTCCCATGCCATGTTTTCTTACACTTAGAAGAAATCTGTGAAGAATTTCCAATGAGTTTAAAACCCCAAAGATCTTACTATTAAACTTGACAAAGCACAATAAATGTGGCAGACATAAGGTTAAGAAGCATGTATGAAACAAATTAATCTTCAGTTGCAAGAATACTAACAACGTAACAAAGAAAGATACTTCTACTTTTCCTATGCATATTCTTAGTGCTGTTCTTCCAACTCATAAACTCCCCACTACTCAGAAGACTGGCTGTCCTTCACAGCACAGTAACAGCTATACTTAAGGGCCAGCTAAGTGTGGGAGGAACTGCTAGCTTGGGTATGGGAGGGAATTCTGGCATGATGGTAATGAGAAGCCTCACCTCTCCTCGCTGCTCTCTCAGCATGGTTACTCAGAGCCTCCTCATACTGTTGAGGGTAGAAACCAGGCATGACATTTCTTATCTTATTTAAAACATCCAGGACTTTTGTCCTGGTGGCTTCATTGCGGGCCCTGGGACCCCACAGGAACTCATAGCGTGGGGGATCACTACCAAGCACCCGGCGGTACTCCACATAATTTTGCTCAACTAGTTCTATGGTGATGAACTTACGGGGCTCCCCAAAGATTAAGTGCCTCCTCCCAGGATACAGCCCCTGCATTTGGAGGAATTCCCAGACCTCTTCCTCTGTGGCACGGCCGCCTTTCATCATAATCATACCCAGGAGGGTCAGTGTGAGACCTGTCTTTGGTAACTCTTTCCTGCCATCCTGATTTGCCCTACGCGGGATGGGTAACTTGCTAACAAGAACATAGGACTGAGAGTTATGTGGGTCAACCTTCAACTCCAGACCATAGACCACCTCCAGCTGATAGGTGGCTTTCTGCAGGATGGAGGGGAAATGCACCTTGTACTTCCTGCTGATCAGCTTCAGCATCTCTTCCTCCTTAGGTTGCTCATCCTTCTGGTACTTCTCCAGGAAGTAATGAAGTACCTTGCTGGCCTTCCTGGCAATAGGATCTCTGCGTGCAGACTGGATGGCTTCTGCTATAATGCAGACATTTGGACGCCTGGCATCAAAACCTGCAACAGAACCCTCAGCACCACCAACATTGGAAACTGATTGGGACACATCTAACTCCTGAGAGCCATGGGACAGGGCCTCCTGGGACTCTTGAGGAGTACTGACATCAGGGGAGCTGGGGGCATCTCCCTGGCCAAGGGTAGGGGGTGTTGCTTCCTCCTCTTCAGCCGGCTGAGCACCCTGGAGATTCTGCCTCTCTCCCCGAGTCTGCTGCCTTTTGGCTCTGGAGCGGCTCTTGCTCTTGTTGCCCCTAGGCATGATGCTCTGGGTAGGCAGGCAGGAGTTCTGGAAAGAATCTGGGGCGGGAGGAGGTGAGAGAGAAAGACACTATGTAAACATTACTAGGTGGAGAGAAACTTCCCTTTAAGGAGGGCCCCCTCTGCTGCTTTTCTCAGGGTACCTTTCTGGATTCAAACCTCTTTCTACCCCTTGTTGAATTTACTTCCCGAGAAATCTGTGGAGAGAATTGGAGTTTGTTAGTTTACTGCTTGACAACCGAAATTCTAACTTCCTAGGGTGAGCAAAGGGCTTCCTTTAGGGCCCCAATTTAATCCCCTTAAAAACTCCTGTTCATTTCTAACTATGTTTGAATCCCCATTTTACTCTGTTGGTCTGAAGTTAGTACTGCAATCTTCAACAGTAACACACAGAGGAAATTAAGACAAGCCTTACCTAAGATGTCTGACACTACCCAGAGGACACCAAATAAGGTCTGAACTTCTGCAAACCCCACCCACTGTCTCCTTCCTTGGAACAGTTTCCCTGAAATCCCACCTTGTTCTCTAAATGACAAAGAAGGGTAGCATCTTGGCCAGCTCAACCCTCCGATGCCATATACGGGAACTATTCTTTATTCAGGCCCACACACAGCATGGAGACTCTCCAATTTTCACATCCCGACTTCCCTCTTTTCCTGTAAACCCCACAACCTCTCATCTAGACTTTTACTCCTTGAGAAGAATGAGGACCATTAATGACAACAGACCCTAACGGCCATAGCCAAGAACACTGGGGAATAGTGCTGTGATCAGGCCTTTGCACGGCCAGGGTGGGTTGTGAATTTAGGAATCTATAGTGGGCTGTCACAGTTTTAACTCATCACCCAAGCCATCACTCTGAAAGATTCTCACTTGAGTAACAGCGATGCGTAGTCTCAGACCAAGGCCCTGTAGTACCGTCTCTGGCAAAGCGCGGCAGGCGGCAAAACAGCCGAGCGGAAGTTAAGGCCTTCTACTTCCGCTCCCTGCCCCCACCCTCCGTCGCCCCCACTGAGCGCCCATGGAAGTTAATACAGTTTTTACAGGAGGAGAAATCCCATAGAAAACACAAACATATTTTTGTTGAGTTTGAGTGAAACTGGGTTTTTACGCTTATGATGTGGGCCAATGGGTCTCAGAAAATAGAATTCCCATCAGAGTCTGAATAGGAAGATGTAGTGATTCCTAGTCCAACACATGTGCCGTGACCCCAGTATAAAATACAGCTAACAGTTCAATCCATATGTTTGTGATTCTGGTTCATGACTGCACTGTCCTTTCCTTCTCCTCTCCCCTCACCTCTTCTTATCTCTTTTCCTCATTCACCCTGCATTTCATTTTCTTCTTTATTAAAGTTTTCTGGCAGATTCTCCCTGTGCCAGCTCAAATTGTTAATGGAACTTGCCGAGTCTCAAAGTTGCTTAGAAGTCACTATCTTCTTACCTCTGTGCTCCCAGTACAAGTATTATTTTATATCAGCATCTCTGGCATCGTTCATTTTTTCTTATGAATAACTGTGTCATTTTATATTGGGGCTTTGAAACCAAGTGTTTCTGTGTAATAGAAACTCCTATGTAGCCTAATGAGGACTTAAACTCACAAGCCACCTGCTTCTGTATCTCCGGAGGGGTGAATCACCATTAACTTTCTGATGTTTACTATAGTTGTTGAAAATTTTGTATTTCTAACAGATGTAGATAAGGATATTTTTGCTTGAAACCTCATCAAAATTCTCCACTTCCTCTTGTTCTTTACCATGACATAGCAGTAAACCTATTTTTTCATTTCTTTCCTTTTTTATGTATACAGTTTCTTTCAGATTTGCCATTCTCACTCCAATGAGAGGAAGTCACAGTGCTGTAATGATTTGTTCCCCTGATGGATAAAGGTGTTGACTGTTTTTCGTTCATTTATTGGATGTTTATAGTTCTTCATTTGCAATGATAACTCTGTTTGTCAGTTTATTGAATATGCATTTTATATTTTGCAATGCATTTTCCAATTCTTTCTATATTAACTGCATTAAACTCAAATAAAACTGGTAAAGATTCTATGCCATTCTATGTACTTTTTCCTCTGGACGTTTGTTCTTTTGATTTGCACCATTTTCATTTCCTGTGAGTTCCACTTGGCAATTTGTTGTAGTATGACCACAGCTTTTGAGTCCAAATATTTAGAAGTTTATTGTCTGTACATATATGTTCAATTATTTTCCATAAATTTCCCTCTAGAAGTTTTAACTTTTAATTTTATATTAATTTCTTGGATCCAGTTTGAGTTGTATTTCACGAAGTATGAGATATGGATATAGATTTTTCATTTTTTATTTTTCTTAGTCTTTATCTTTATGTGGATATCCAGAATTCCCAGCACTATTTTTAAAGTAGTTTTTTAAATTATTAATTTCTTTCTCTTTGGCATACAGGTTGAGAATCTGATGCATAAATTCTTATTTAAATGACAGCGCTATATATATACTGTTACCACTACTCTTGCTTTTATTTATTCTTACCTCTTTTTATTTGCTATTTTTGATGAATGTGAGTGCCCACTGTAGTGTTTCATTGAGTTGTCAATAGTAGAGTTTAGGTCAAATATCTAAGAATTTCAAACACTGTACTGTATAATATAAATTATCCTTATTAGTGATATTTTGTACATGTACACAATGAAATATGATCATATTCTCTGCCACATTTCTCTGTTCCAATTCTCTCCATCTCTCTCCCAACAAATCTCCCTCCCAACTTCATGTTTTTCCTTTTAAACTTTTTTGATAAGTCATTAAATACAGTTTTCATTGCCCTTATGTGGATAGGTGAGATCAACTAGCTGAACATGAGAAACACAGTGGCTACACCCTCAAAAGTAATAATGCTCCTGCCTCTGCTAGCTGTCAACAGCCAATATCTTCAAGGTAAAGGGTAGGGCCTGAAGAGTACTTTCCAGACATATGATGGAACTTCTTCAGGCTTGATCTTGAGCAGATATTGTGCAAGTAACCATAGCAGCTGTATGTTCGTGAGTGAAATAACCATCGCATGTCCATAAGACAGCACTTCGCAGCTGGGTAGTGGCAGTGGTGCAGGCATGCCTTTAATCTCAGCACTCGAGAGGCAGAGGCAGGCTGATCTTTGTGAGTTCGAGGCCAGCCTGGTCTACAAGAGCTAGTTCCAGGACAGGCTCCAAAGCTACAAAGAAACCCTGTCTCGAAAAACTAAAACAAAACAAAACAGTACTTCTCATCACTTTCCCCAGCATCATCCAGGATCATCTAGTACTTTGAATCTGTCTGATGCCTCTTTCATTATGTTTCCTGAACTTTGATGTGTGGTTAATTAAGCTGTCACATGCAGGAATGAGCACTCTATCCTCAGCACTTGGTCTAGTTGTGTGTCTTTTCACTGACTACTGCTTACTGCAGCAGGAACCTTCTCTGAAGAATGTTGAAAGCAGCCTGGTGTATGGGCATAAGCAGAAATACTTAGAAGGCACTTTGAGAGCATGGCCATTTACAAAATAATAACAGTACATTCTACCCTAGGCCTATAGCTTCCTCACCCATGAGTTTTTGGCCAAGATTCCATTACCAGGTACGAAATTCGCTTGTGTGCTAGAAGATTCTTTGTGTGTGTGTGAAGTTTATTTATTTTTATTTTTTATTTCTTTTTAATACTTTATAAATAATACCAATCAAAATTCCCACTTCTTCCCCTCCTCCAACTTCCCTCTCACTCCACACACTCACTCTCCCTCCCTCCCCCTCCAGTCCTAAGAGAGGGCAGGGTACTCTGCCCTGTGGGAAGTCCAAGGCCCTCCCCAATCCATCCAGGCTTAGGAAGGTATGCATCCAAATAGAATAGGATCCCAAAAAGCCAGTACATGCAGTAGAGACAAATCCCAGTGCCATTACCATTGGCTTCTCAGTCTGCCCCAATTGTCAGCCACATTCAGGGGTCAAGTAATAATTTTCCTTAAAAGTTAAAGTACTCAATAAAACTAAAATTAGATATGGGGTATTTGTGTATTATGGAAGTCATTACCAATGTTGTTTAAAATTGTTATTATTAATAAAATAATGAACAAGCTATTTATGTGCAACCTTAGAATATCAAGCGTATAACAGACTTGATTGTTAAAAAAAAAAGAGGCTTCGCCTCGTGCGCTCCTGCCGCCGCCCCGCAGAAATGCTTCGACTACCCACAGTCCTTCGCCAGATGAGACCAGTGTCCCGGGCGCTGGCTCCTCATCTCACTCGGGCCTATGCCAAAGATGTGAAATTTGGTGCGGATGCTCGAGCCTTAATGCTTCAAGGTGTAGACCTTTTAGCCGACGCTGTAGCTGTTACCATGGGGCCAAAGGGAAGAACGGTGATTATTGAGCAGAGGTGGGGAAGTCCCAAAGTAACGAAAGATGGGGTCACTGTGGCAAAGTCAATTGATTTAAAGGACAAATACAAAAATATCAGAGCTAAACTTGTTCAAGATGTTGCCAATAACACAAATGAAGAGGCCGGGGATGGCACTACCACAGCTACCGTTCTGGCACGTTCTATTGCCAAGGAGGGCTTTGAGAAGATCAGCAAAGGGGCCAACCTAGTAGAAATCCGGAGAGGTATGATGTTGGCTGTTGATGCTGTAATTGCTGAACTGAAAAAACAATCTAAACCCGTGACAATCCCTGAAGAAATTGCTCAGGTTGCTACAATTTCTGCAAATGGAGACAAAGATATTGGAAACATCATTTCAGATGCTATGAAGAAGGTGGGAAGGAAGGGTGTCATCACAGTGAAGGATGGGAAAACCCTGAATGATGAGTTAGAAATTATTGAAGGCATGAAGTTTGACAGAGGATATATTTCCCCGTATTTTATTAACACATCGAAAGGTCAGAAATGTGAATTCCAAGACGCCTATGTTCTTTTGAGTGAAAAGAAGATTTTTAGTGTGCAGTCCATCGTGCCCGCTCTGGAAATTGCCAATGCTCATCCTAAGCCTTTGGTCATCATTGCTGAGGACGTTGATGGAGAAGCTCTAAGCACACTGGTCTTGAACAGGCTGAAAGTGGGTCTTCAGGTTGTGGCAGTCAAAGCGCCAGGGTTTGGGGACAACAGGAAGAACCAGCTTAAAGATATGGCTATTGCTACTGGTGGTGCGGTATTTGGAGAAGAGGGGTTGAATCTAAACCTTGAAGATGTTCAAGCTCACGACTTAGGAAAAGTTGGAGAGGTCATTGTCACTAAGGATGACGCCATGCTTTTGAAAGGAAAAGGTGACAAGGCTCAAATTGAGAAACGCATCCAGGAGATCACTGAGCAGCTCGACATCACCACTAGTGAATACGAAAAGGAGAAGCTGAACGAGCGTCTCGCAAAGCTCTCAGATGGAGTAGCTGTACTGAAGGTTGGAGGAACAAGCGATGTAGAGGTGAATGAGAAGAAAGACAGAGTTACAGACGCACTCAATGCCACACAAGCAGCTGTGGAAGAAGGCATCGTGCTAGGCGGGGGCTGCGCTCTGCTCCGCTGCATCCCAGCCTTGGATTCCCTAAAGCCTTCTAATGAGGATCAGAAAATAGGTATAGACATTATTAAAAGAGCACTCAAAATTCCCGCCATGACCATTGCTAAGAACGCGGGTGTTGAAGGGTCTTTGATAGTCGAGAAGATTCTGCAGAGTTCCTCAGAAGTTGGGTATGATGCCATGCTCGGGGAATTTGTGAACATGGTGGAGAAGGGAATCATTGATCCAACAAAGGTCGTAAGAACTGCTTTACTGGATGCTGCTGGGGTGGCCTCCTTGCTAACGACAGCAGAAGCTGTAGTGACCGAATGGAGCAGGCCTCAAATTCACTCAGAAAGGGTCATTTACGTCATTAGTCTTGCCAGTATTGTACCAGTAGGCATATCTTTCTTGAAAGGGTGTTGTGGCAGCATGCCAGGTCTACCCTTTGTTAGAGTCAACAGCCTATATAGCACCTTCTCCCACTAAGAAAGCTAGCAGAGAGGATGTTTCTTGGTCAGTTGGAGAGAGATTCTCTATTTTTATAATTTTTTTTTTTTTTTGGTTTTTTTGAGACAGGGTTTCTCTGTGGTTTTGGTTCCTGTCCTGGAACTAGCTCTTGTAGACCAGGCTGGTCTCGAACTCACAGAGATCCGCCTGCCTCTGCCTCCCGAGTGCTGGGATTAAAGGCGTGTGCCACCACCGCCTGGCTATTATTTTATTTTTTGAGATTATAATATAATTACTTCACATCCTCCTTCCCTTTCCTTTCTACAACCCTCTTGTATTTTCCTCCTTGCTCTTTTTTCAAATTATGGCCTTTTTATGTCCTGAAACCAAAGTATGTGGTGGCTTCAACAACAGGCTCTTACCATTTAGTTATGGGAGTAATTAAGGACAACAGCAACAGCCTGTGTTCCTTTAGAGACTTCTGGAGTATCACTGACAAACACATGAAATCACTATTGACAGAATACTTTAGTTTTCAGATTATAGACATGTGTCCTCTCCATTATTAATGTGACTGGATATTTTTCAAGTTGGCTATTTATTAAAACTGTAGCTTTTGATTTTATTTATTTTCTCTACCAATATCTTGAAATCACTTCTAAATTAATGTGTAATATTTATTTTTTCCACTTGGAAATTAATTTATATTTTTTTCTAATTTTCTAAGATAGGAAGAAGTATGCATGCTCAGATTAGATAGTTTATGCTTTCCAGTGTTGTAAATTTTCCTTTAATCACTACCTTTATTGCAACTCAAATACTTTGATGCATTTCTTTTCATCCCATGCTCTTTAACATGATTTTAAAAACATTCTGTCAATATTCTTTAGACCTATATATTCTTTAGAAGTATGTTGTGAACTCTCCAAGTATTTGGAGATTTTTTTCATGCAAGTATTTTATCAATTTTAAGTTCAATGCCATTATATTCTTAGTCCATATATTTTATGATTTCTATTCCCCTAAATTTTATTTTATTAAAAATGTACAATGTCATATTTGCATATGTATTTTCCTTCTGATCTTGAAAAGGTGATGCTTGCTTTTTTGTGTAAAGTATTCTATAATAGTCATTCATAACTTATTATTTGATGGTAATATTCAGCTACAGTTATAAGAATGGATTCTTTACCATGACTGATTTTAGCTAATGTTTGCATTTTCAGTGTATAAACAGTAAGGATTGTTATAGCTTCTTGAGTAAATAACCCCTGTATCATTATATTGTGCTCCTTATTTATGATAATTTTCCTTAAACTCTGATCTGCTTTTTTGTAGATAGATACAAACACTAATGCTATGGATTTTTGTTTGGTTGGTTTTTGATTTTTCAAGACAGAGTTTCTATGTAGCTTTGGAGCCTGTCCTGGAACTAGCTTTGTAGTCCAGGCTGGACTTGAACTCACAAAGATTCACCTGTCTCTGCCTCCCAAGTGTAAGGATTAATGACATGTGCTACCACTGTCTGGTGGTGCTATGTTTTTTTGGAATATTTTTTTTACCATTTCTTTATTTTCAATCTAATTTTATCTTTATATATAAGGTAACTTTCTTGTAGCCAACATACTTTTGGCATTGTTCAGTTTAATCTTTTCTTTCCCCTTTCATTACTTAAATCTTGGTTGGTATATTTAGGCCACTTCTGGCATTTGATTTTTTTTCTCTCCAGCGATTAATAATATCACTTTTATACTTTTTAGTTCCAAAGAAGTTGATGAATTGTTTTGCTTGTCTTTGGTGTGTCTTTTTGTTCTTTTTCTATAAATGAAGTTTTTCTGTACATGGGTGTAGATTGAATGTTTGTTTTTTGTTTCCTTTTAATATGCTATGTCTTTTAATTCTTTTACATCTCTGCTTACATTACCCTTTTAATTTTACTTGTTATCTACTTTTTCCATTATAGTCCTTAGAGTATTAATCATAGATATTTTACTTCCTACTCTAAAAATTCCAATTTATTGTATATATGAATTTGCTATTAGTGCTTAATTTCTTGCTTCAAACTATACTTTGTCTCCCAGTATGCTTTGCTGGGTTGTATTTAGAGTTGTTTATAATGTATTAGTAGTAATTAAGTTAATTAGATGATTAGTGTGAAGTATTGTAATTTTCCTTCATGGAAGGCCGTGTTTAGTGAGCTATATAGAGGTAATAGATTAGTTTCATGTTCCTCTTTTCTTAGCTATGCGGTTTTTTTGAAGTGATGTTCTGTTATTAAAGAGGACACCTCTTGGTATGTTAGAAAGGTGTGAGGTGAGGAGAAGCATTGCAGAACCCTATTATTGGGCTTGAGAGTCTCAATGAGCCTCTGCCACTGGCTACTTCTCAAGGGCTTCTTGAGGGTTCTTTTTTCCATTTAGATGAAAGTCAAGTGTTTGTGCCATGTCATCTTTCACTTCTCTATCTGGAAGGAGGGTCTGTAATTTCGTATTCTCCTTCCTGAGGAATCATTTTGGCTATGCTAAAATATGGGTCACACAGGCTCTGATGAACAGCTTCTTTTCCAGCAGGCTTTATTTTGAAGAACAGATTACACATTCATCACAATAGCCTTTGAAAATTCTCTCTGCTTTTACTACAAAGACAACTTTATCCAATATTCAATCTACATTGCGAAAAAATATCAGAATTCCTGGAGTTAAAACTGACATTAGTGTATGGACCACTATATGCTGAGCAACACTTGGTGTAGGAGGTCCTTCTGCATTTGTGTTGATTTCATTGGTTGAATAAAGATGCTGCCTTGGCCTTTTAATAGGGCAGCCCTTAGGTGGGTGGAGTAGACAGAACTGAATTCTGGGAGGAAGAAGGCAGGCAGAGAGCCACCGACCATGAAGCTGCCAGGTCAGACATGCTGAATCTTTCCTGGTAAGCCACGGCCTCATGGTGACATACAAATTATTAGAAATGGGTTGAATCAAGATGTGAGAGTTATCCAATAAGAGGATAGAGATAATGGGCCAGGCAGTGTTTAAATGAATATAGTTTCTGTGTAATTATTTTGGGCAGAAGCTGTCCAGGTGGCCGGGACGACAAGCAGCCCACCAGTCCGGGTGTAAGCCAGTCAGGTGGCGGGGAGCAGCCTGCCGCTCTTCTTTACAACAAACACTGAAGCTCTTAACTCTCAAACTAGCCTGTAATCAGGGCCAAGCATTTACCCTGATGTTGCCTGTCTTTTTTTTTTTTTTTGCCTTCTGTCACAGATGGTTGTGATTCTCCCTACCTTTAATATATTTGTCAAAGTTTCATGGTCCATAGTTTTCCTGTGATCTTGCTTCTCTCTGATCGTAGGGGGACTTGCTGGTTTTGAGTTTATTAGCACATTTCTTGGAGTGACAACCTCCATCTATTTATATAATTTTGTACGGAAATTAAAAGCCACCATAAAATTCACTTGTAAATTCACTCTGTTGTCAGGATTGGTTTGTTATTGTGTAGTAGATTGTTTCATTTTCTTCACAAAATATCATCAATTTTAAACACAAACTGCAATTATGTTATATTTACCTCTCCAGAGATTATTTACAACATGGTAGCTGTATACTTTAACATAAGCCTGATAGCAAGAATTAGTTGGAGACAACAAGATATCTTTCATAACATACGTTGTTTAGAAACTGTTGTTCTGCATTTAGTATATAATGTGTTAGTATCAAATGATAGACCATTAGCTTTGTCATAATCTATTTCTTGTAATCAAACTAACTTCTTTGGGACAGAAGGTTACATGTCCTGACCACCACCAGGAGGTTTGGATCTTTGAGGGTTTATAGCATACTTTCAGTCATATTTTGTCTTTCAAACTTTTATGTGTTTCTAGACCTATACATTTCAAAAGACAATTACCATTCCCAAAATTCTTCCCGCCCATGTTACTTTGCAATACCTGGTAAATATTCAAATATTGTTATCTCGACCACGTGCACCTGATGATGAGGCTCTTAAGAAATAGGTGTTAAGTCTCTGCTCACTTGGAAAATCACACCTTTGTCTGTGACTCTGAAACAAGAATGGAATCAAATTCCCTAGGATAATTGTTATAAATGTGCTTCTATATATACAGATGTAATTGGAGCTATAAAAGTTAATTAAACCACATTAACTTTTTTTTTTAATTTTTTTGAGACAGGTTTCTCCGTAGCTTTTTTGGTTCCTGTCCTGGAACTAGCTCTTCTAGACCAGGCTGGCCTCGAACTCACAGAGATCCGCCTGCCTCTGCTTCCCTAGTGCTGGGATTAAAGGCATGTGCCACCACCGCCCGGCAACCACATTAACTTTTAAACAATTTTTGAGAATTTCTTATTTGAATGTTGTATTTCTATAATTTCTCCCTCCATTTCTTCCATCTAATCCCAATTAGTTTCCACCACTCTTAATATTTATGGCCTGTTATTCTTAAGCATTATTGTTTATGTATATGCATGTATTTATAAATTTATAACTACAATCTACTAAGTTGATTCAGTGTGTGTGTGTGTGTGTGTGTGTGTGTGTGTGTGTGTGTGTCTGACTACTTAGGAATGGACAATTTATCAGAGGGATAATCCTTGGAAAATACTAATTCCCTCTCATTAAGTACTGATTAATAACTTGTAGCCCATCATCTAGGCATAGAGCCTTATGAGATTACCCCTATACATTGTGCATGTTGGCAAGTCAATTGGTATTATTATTTTGCAAGTTCATGTGTAGGCAACCAAATAGTTGGTATTTCATTATTGTAGTGTCCCTGCCATATATAGAGACACTCTCCCTAGTCCTCTAGGTCTTACAATATTTTCACACTCTCTTCTGTGATGTTCACTGAGTCTTCTTAAAGGTAGGGATGGTGTTGTAGGTGGATATAATGTGGCTGAGAACTTACTTCATAGTCAGTTGTTCTCTGTGATTTGAACAATTGTGACCTTATGTAAAAGAAGTTTCTTCGGTGAGGGAAAAAAGCTACACTTACTTCTAAAGACTTTGGAATCTTTTTGTTGTTATTTTTGTGACAGGGAATTTTTGTGTAATTCTGGCTGTCCTGAAACTAGGTCTGTAGACCAGTCTGGCCTCAAACTCACAGAGATCCACCTGCCTCTGCCTCCTGAGTTTTGGGATTAAAGGAATGCACCTCCACTGAATCTGGAATCTTAATGAGCAAAGATTGTCATATCCTAGATAAAATGTCAAGGCCTGACTATTAGCATTTTACCTACTGGCTCCATTGACCAGGGTATGAGCTCCACACTCTCTGTCTTCTGTCACTCTTAGTGAAATGTAGCACAAGCTTGCAAGAAAATCTGTAAAGAAATCAGTGACCAACTTTCATTTGTTCTTGTTATCAAGGATAATATTTTTTTTCAAAAATTATTACAGTGCTTAGAGTAAAAAATGAGCCAGTAAGCATTGTTACTGGCAGAATAATTCTTTCCCTCTAAACTCATGTTGAAATGCCAGCCCATGATTTCATGGAGTCAAATGGAAAGTCTTTTGAAAGCATTCACGTCTTGAGTACCTAGTTCTCATCAATAAAACTAATGTATAAAAGAACACAAGAGAGGTGGTTTTCTAACTCTCTCCTGACATATGGGGATGGCCTGAGAACAGATTCTTCACAAATTGAATCAGTGATTTCAACATACATGGGAAGTAAGAGAGGTCTATGGTTCTTTGATATCATACTTGTCGTCCTCCTAAAATAATATTGTTTGAATTTTAAACCATCCATTTTTATCTAATTTATTAGGATTAAATTTCTCCTAAATTATGGAATAAGCTTAATTTGAAACTATAGATATTTTTACATAACAGTAAACTGAAAAAAAAAATAAAAGTAAGGATTGAACATCTTTTATTTATATCCATTTCTGAACAAAATAACTTTGCTGTTGTATTATTTTAAATTTACAGCAAAAGACTATCTACATCACTTCTAAATACAAAAATCACATCAAATATTTGACAATTAGGTTTTTGAAAACTCCTTAGCCCTTACTCTTAAATAATACTAGTAATGAGTGTGTACTTAATCGGGTGATGAATATAATATGACCAGATGCTATTTGTATTGGCTAGATTTTTGCCAATGAGGCATAAGTTAGAGTCATTTGGAAAGATGATACTGCAAATGAGGAAATGCCGCCATCATATTGGTATGTGGGCAAGCCTGTGGTATGATTTTTTTAAACAATTCTTTATTTTACATACTATTCCCTGTTCCATCTCCCTCCCGTTTCCTGCTCCCCCACCTTACCCCAACTGCTCCTCAGAGAGGATAAGGCCTCCCATAGGGAGTCAACAAAGTCTGTCATATCACTTGAGGCAGGACCAAAGCCCTAACCCATATATCTAAGCTGAGCAAGGTATCCTTTCTTAGGGAGTGGGCACCAAAAAGCCAGTTTATTCACTAGGGATAAATACAGTCACACTGACCGTGGCCCCACAAAGTGCCTAAGCCACACAACTGTCACTGACATTCAGAGGGTCTACTTTGGTATTCTTAAGAAAGATTTCCAAATTTTGTGCTCAGTTATTTCCTGCTGTATTCACACATGATAAACATAGTTTTTTAGCACATTACTGAAAAATGAATAAATCAGACACAATCCAATTGTGTGCTTTTATTCTGTTTCTCTGTTTTCATTGTTCTATCTTTCTTAGAATTTTTACAAGACAGTCCTTCTTCGCTGTATCATTTCTAGATTACAAGTCAGTGACTGGCTTTATGGTGGAACTTGGCATTCAGAGTCCATATTAACTGATTTTTTACAAATAGGGTATACAGTAAAAGCTACTTTCCTTGCCTCAAGTTGGTTTCATGAGTTCATTCATGGTGGAGAGGGTGATCATTATGAAATGGAGGATAATGTGCATGCCAGTTATTGCCTGGGAGAATGCTGGGAAACTGAGTTTCTCTCACAGAAAGAAGTGGTGTACCTTTCCTATTCTGTGGACTACTCAGTCACTAATATCTGAAAAAAAATTTCCTGATATCCGTCAGTGTAGAAAACGGGACAAAAATAGGATCTGTTTTATGCTGTGATGTTTGTGGTCCCTTCAGTTTCCATCTCATGCAGAACTCCCTTGCTTTTGATTAAAGAGCCTCTTGAAACCCTGGGATCTCTGAGCTTTGAGCAATTGTATCTCTTACCAAGAATGGGTCAGGGGTCTAGTCTAGATGTGGGTGAGGAACCTGAACAAAAAGCATACTCCTAAACAGAGATAATGAGTTGTCACCAATCATTACTTTCTTTGTGTACTATTCAGGCTTTGTTTCCGTACATTTCCTGTTCAGAAAATATTACCATCATACAAGGATGAGCAGGACTCAATGATGATTGAGACCCTGCACGTGTGAACGTAAGTGTATTATTGAATAAGTTAGAGCAGGGACTATAATACTTTGACTCTTTTCATCATCACTTGTATCCTATTGTCTCCTCTTATTGTATTGATCTAGTAAAAACTTCAAGTACTATATTCAACAGGAATGGAGAGAGTTAACTCCTTTTTAAAATGCTGATTTTGATGGAAATACATTGAGTTTTCTTTGGTAAGACACCCCTCTCTTCCTCTTTCTCCCTCCTTCCTTTTCTCCTCCTTTTCTCTCCCTCTCTTACTTCCAATCCAACCCTTGGGCTTGTGAAAGGCAGCACTAACACTGAGCTACATCCTATGTCATTCTTCTTGTTTTCAATCCTTCCTTCGTATTTTAAATGGCTTTATTATTTTGAATTTATTTTTTATATATATCAGTTGTACCATTTTCCCAGGATTAATCAGACACGGTGATGATAATGGATAAATTAATAGCATGAAGAGAAATAAAAAAGAAAATGGCAAACATTTTTCACAGAATAAAGTGTAGGAAAGGTGTGGAGGAAATGTAATAGTAGATAATGTGAGGCTTGCTGTGTGTTCACATGCAAATCAGAGTGAAATGCAGAAGAGTTATAGAATTTACTCATTTCCAAAATAATATAGGAGCAACAAAGCTGATTTTCTGATGTTGAATGAGTAAGGCACAAAAATAAAGTACAGATAAATGGCCTTGAAGCTCTAAAATTATAGTCAATTTTCTAGGAAAAACAAATAATGTAAGATTTTCAGAAGGGTTATAAAAAATGACAGAATGTATATTACAATAATGCCAAATAATGCCAGCTGTTAACACAGCAGGAACGTGAAACTGTTTAAATGTAAGGTAGGGATGTGGAAATGTTCTAGGTATGATCATATACTGGAAGTACAAATCTGTGAAAGAAATCAGGATAATATATAACAATCTCAGTTCCTGCAAGATGAATAAACCTACACACAAATTTATTCACTAGAAGAAAAGGTGAATGATACATAAACCAGTGCTTGGTTTCACCCTGTCTGTGTTCTTAAGTAGGAACCCTTGGGGAATTGACCCCCCCACCCCACAGCTACTTGCATTGTAGAAACAAGTAGCTGAATGACCAAGGGTTGAGCCTATGAGTAGAATTGCATCTAATAAGATGTAACTTAAAGTAATATGTAAATTAAATGGAATGAAGTTTAGCAAATACTGATATTGAGTAAGTTATAGCTATCATATAATTGTTTTATTATTTATTTTGGAAATGTCATTAATTTTTGAGAAGATTCATTTATATCTTTTTATTGCTTTATTTTTTAAAGACTATGTAATAGATAATATGTAATATATTATGACTACAGAAATATTCTTTTTAATAAATTTATTTATTTACTTATTTTACAACCCAGCCACAGTTTGCCCTCCCTCCTCTCCTGCCAGTCCCTTCCACCCACTCCATCTGTGCTCACCCTCTTTCAATTCACTCTCCCTTTGTTTCTGTTTAAGGAAGGACAGGTCTCTCATGAGTATCCATAAAACATGACATTTCAAGTCGCAGTAACACTAAGGACCTACCCTTATAATAAGGCTGGGCAAGGTGAACTAGTATGACGAGTTGAGTATATTTGCATCGACTTTGTTGAACTCCTAGACAAAAACCATCCATGAGGGCAAAGATTCTCTTGAAAAAAATCAGGTATTGGCTCTTTGCACTTGCTGCTTACCACCTTTAATATAGCAGTCTGCACATAAAGAACTTTCTTCTTATCTTTCTCTAAGAAACTGTATCAAGGCACTGTCTTTACTGATGTGGGCTGTTAGTGTAGGTTGAGTGTAGGCTGTTGACTGGGAGAAACCTAAATATTTTCCTCAGCATCTTTCTCAGAAACCTGTGTACCTACATGAGGACCACCAGTACCTATTTCACAATTTAGCTTGAAACACCAGTATCAGGAAAGCAATGTTGTTAGGATATAAACTATATGAATGTCTGAAAATTTCAGAATTTATACATTGTTATGTCAGGTAGCATAGGGGTATCAAAATATCCGTTTGTCAAAGATGACTAAAAGGTGTCACGAACTATAATCCAGTAAAATTTTAACATGTGTATTCAAATTTCTAGTTCAACAGTGGGTCAATGATTATAACATAAATCATTCAAGCAAAGCAAGATATTTGTCAACTATAATTTTACAGAAATAGTTTCTGGTATATATATTCAAAGAATAGTAGCAGAATGATTTTTACATATTTTACTGTTTGATATTATATTTTAAAATAACATTGTTCTGATCTTTGTATTTTAGCCCAGCCCCAGATGTCTCCATGTCCCCAAATGGCAGTTCAGGCCACTCAGATTGTCATGACCCCCTCAGCAGCATGACCCTTAGGTACCGACATGATCCCAGGTAGTGGCTCAGACCCCATGCCTCGGCATGGTTTCAATGATACCAGGTATTTGTTGTGTATTTTTCTTTCAGTTTTTTATATCCATCATGGTAATCCCTGTCTGATGAAGAGTTGGCAAGGATTTTGTGATATTTTCACTCTGCTAATTTATTCTTTTGCTGTATCAATTTTCAGTTTATATGATTTCTATTCATTTATTCTATTATTCCAGGCATTTTAGAGTCTTACTCAGAAAGTTGTTGCCTCCAACAATCTATTAAAATGTTTTTACTAGGTTTTCCTCTGGAAGTTTCTACTTTTCATGTTCAGATATGGCCTTTGATCCAGTTTAAACATGTTGTTGTTCAGGAAGGGTTAGGTTTTAGCTTCAGTTTTCAGTTCATTTGGATAGTTCAGCTTTGCAACATTGCTTAAGAAGCTTGGCTTTCAACAATAGTGGCTAGAATCAGGTGGTGGTCCAATAACTTAAAGATTTGTTGCCATTATTATCTGACTTTCTAACCCTTTTATTATTCTTATCCTTTATGACTTCTACTTAAGTATTTGCTCTAATTGTCAATAATAAATTCAGTGTCATACATCAATAAACTCTGGACACTTTGCCATATGTTTATGACATACTTTTAATATGATTATTCTATAATGTTGAAATGACAGTTACTCAATGAAAATTTGCTACAAGTTCTCATTGTAGATTGGTTTGGAGTTTTTGAAAGACTTTCTCGTTTGTCCCTGCATATGATCACATTCATTTCACCTATTTTTTATAGCAGTAATTTTCAATGTACAGCATTTTATAATGTGAGGTCATAATTCTTTGGAACCATCTAGTTTTCATTAATGTACTGCTATACTTGATGTGCTATGAATTTGCATAAGTTATCTTGTCTCTGTGAGATGTCTCTGCTGTTATTATATCCGACTTCTGTACCAAGGAACACTACCTTGTAAAATTTGTGAAACAGTTTTCTGTCGATTTGCAATATTTACATGGTTTGATAATCCCTTCATTTGTTCACAATGATGGAATGGGCCCTGAAGCAGTTGGTCTACAGTAGTTTGGTAGTGCCTTGGTAGGGACTACAGCTTGAGTTTATATTGTGTGGTTAAAGATTTCTATTTCTTTCTTTTTTTTTTCTTTTTGTTTTTTCGAGACAGAGTTTCTCTGTAGCTTTGGAGCCTGTCCTGGAACTAGCTCTTGTAGACCAGGCTGGCCTTGAACTCACAGAGATCAGCCTGCCTCTGCCTCCGGAGTGCTGGGATTAAAGGCTTCCGCCCGGCCTACATTTTTAAGCTTTTATGTATAAAGTTTTCCAAGTGGATATGTTATGATGTAAATATTTAATAAGCTGGTTGGATCTCCTTAGTTAAGAAATGACTCTGTTTGATGTTTCTCTTCACAAAGCAAGGGTACAGCAACAGAAACTATAACGAACTGCTAATGATACCGGGACCTTTGGTATGCTGTGTGATGTGGGTAAATTGCATTGAGCCTGGTACCTCCTATTATATTCAATAGATGCTTTCTTCCTTGAAATACCTATGGACTATATACTGACACACACACACATAGTTTATATTTGCTTGTTTAAAAAAGAAAATCTTTTTTCATTATACATACTAATCCAAGTTTCCACTCCCTCCCCTCCTCTCATTCCCTCCACATACCCCCCACCTCACTCCTATCCACTCTTAAGAGAGGGTAAGGCACGTTGCTTTGGGGAAGGTCCAAGGCCCTCCCTACTATATCTAGGCTAACCAAGGTATCCCTCCAAAGAGAATAGGTTCCCCAAAAGCCATTACAAACAGTAGAGATAAATCCTGGTGCACTGCCCCTGCCATGCAGCTGTCAGCCACATTCAGAGGAACTAGCTTGGTCCTATGCTTGTTCTTTCCCTGTCTTGCTGGTGTTGGTGAGCTCCCATTAGCTCAGGCAAACTGTTTCAGTGGGTCTTGATTTCTTTGCTCATATTCTCATTCCTCCCATTCTTCAACTGGACTTTGGGAGCTCAGTCCGATGTGTGTCTCTGCCTCTGTTTACATCTATTTTTGGACGAAGGTTCTATGGTGATATTTAAGATAATCATCAGTCTGACTACAGGGCAAGGCCAGTTCTGGCCCCCTCTCCTCTATTGCTTAGGGTCTTATCTGGGGTCACACTTGTGGATTCCTGGGAATTTCTTTAAAACCAGGTTTCTTGCTCACCCCATAATGTTTCCCTCAGTCAAGATATCTCCTTCCTTGCTCTCATCTGTGTCCTTACTCCATCTTGACTATCCCATTCCCTCAAGTTCTCCTTGCTCATCGCCTTCTCCCCTCCTCTTCTTTCCTTTCCACCCTCTTATAGCTTTTTTTTTGAGACAGGGTTTCTCTGTGTAACAGTTGTAGCTGTCCTGTAACTAGCTCTTGTAGACCAGGCTGGCCTCGAACTCACCTCTCACCTGCCTCTTCCCAAGTACTGGGATTAAAGACATGCTTTGATTTATTTTTAAACTGGTAATTTAAAGAATATATGCACTTGTACAGCAGATAGAATAATATACCCAATTATATGAGAATTGTGACCAGCTATCCTCAGTTTTTAAGAGGAAAATTGTGTTGATTTAAAAGTTTCTTTGATTATCTGCTAGTAATTGTACACGTGACAGTCTGTTTTCTCCTTTTTGTGATAATTTATAGACATCACATTTAACGTTCACCACTTAGGGAATAAAAAATGGTAATTCTTAACATTTAAATTTATTTTGAGTTTATAATTAAACTTTGTGTTTATCATTCTTTATCATAGTATGTAGGCAATATTTATAGTATTACCTAATTAGTGTTTAATCTCTTCTGTATCTACCTTCTTTGTGTAATTTCTTTTCTTTAATTTTTTTTTTGTCTTGCTTTGTTTTTCAAGACAGGGTTTCTCTGTAGCTTTGGAGCCTGTTATGGAACTAGCTCTTATAGACCAAACTCACAGAGATCCACCTGCCTCTGTCTTCTGAGTGCTGGGATTACCACCACCACCTGGCTACTCTATTTTCTTAGTATCAGATTTCTGATACTTTTATTTATAGTTTAACTCTTAAATATTTTCAAATAACTGTCTCTCACTAGTATTCTAGACTACTGTATAACTCATCAATTTTTAATTTATTTTATTTCTCCATGTTTAATGAAACATTTATTACTCAGTCTTCTTGGGTTTTTCAGATATGTTAAAATCTTTTTGTTATATACAATTTGACTGTTTTATTTCAGTTTTTGAGTTTTGAGAGAGGGTCTCACTATATTACCTAGGAGTAGCCATATTGCTCTTGATAGCTTTGAATTCTAGGTCCATATATGTCACCCACCAAAGTTCTAGTATTCAGGGTTTATGTCACCAATTCTACCTGCAAATAAGATTAATAAGATGAATAGTATGGTGAGTGCCTCTTGGACTATTTATACCAACAGTGGCAATTGAACTGTAGGTGTGTTATTTAAATGTTTATAATTTAATGCATTTTTATAACTCTGTATAATATTTTGAACATATAAATAGATTACACAAATTCTGTGAATTTGTTTATGTACACTAGAGAGTATAAAATTTACTTTGTAAGAGCAGAAACAATCATTTAACAGAAGCTTCAGACTTATGTTCCACTTACCAATGATAGAAGAATAACAAATATAACTGCTTGTGACAGATGGTTTTTTGTTTTGGAAGAGTTTCATATAAGAAAAATAATCAAAAATTCATGATCAGTCATAAACAGTAATGGTCTATATAAGAAAATAAGATCTACACAAAATATATATGACAAGATTTTTTTAAATTTTAGATTATTTCTAAAACAGTTTTAGGTATGCAGGCAAATTGAGTGAAATGTTCAAGGTCTCTGTAATCTGACACATGCCTAACATATAGTTTCTTTTGAGATGAACATCTTTCCCTAGTGTGACACACACTTTAATGAGTTAATGGTGATGCCTATTAAAAATCGCTGTTTATTATCCTATAGTCTTAAAGTGTTTCATTCTATTTACAAGTGTAGTATCATGCAAAATTGATGAACTGAATTGAAAAAAAAATCTGTTTTTCTAACTTATATTGTTTTTTGTTTGTTTGTTTTGAGGGGTTTTGTAACAAGGTTTTGCTGTGTAGCCCAGACTGTCCTGGAACTTGCTCTGTAGGTCACGCCGTCCTTGAATTCATAGAGATTTGCATTCCCCTGCCTCCTGAGTGCTGGGACTAAAGGTATGCACCACCATTTGTATCTCATTTTTTTTTTATTTTTTGAGATTGTAATATATTTACATCATTTACCCACTCCCTTTTCTCCCTCTATTCCCTCCTATTTATCTCACCTTGTTCTATTTTAAATTAATGACCCCTTTTCTTTAATTGTTGTTATATATATATATATATATATATGTACATAAACCTAAATATGTGAATAGAACCACTCTATGCAATTTTATTTTTATGTATGTGTTTCAGGGCTAACAATGTGTTACTGGATAACCAATTTGTGTGTTCTTCTGCTGTGATGATTATTTCTCCAGCTCTCAACTTTTCTTAGTTGACCAGGGTTGATTGAGGTTTCCAGATATTTTCCCCCACCATGTTAACATAGCTGTAATTATTATCTTCATTCTGCCCATGTATACACAGGCACACTGGTGAGGCTTCATGAGTGAACTACTGACATTTATAAGAGACATAATCTCACAGCAAAGTCCTTGTTCCTCAGGTTGTTACAACCTTTTGACCCCAAGCCTTAGTTATGGTAGTTGTGTTGTAGGTGTTTGAGACTGGGCTCCACAGCTCTACATTTGGATTGGTTCTGATTTTCTGAAGTAGTCTCCATCTGTTGCAAAGAAAAGTTTCCTTGAAGTGGGATGAGTACTACACTTATCTGTGGGTAGAAGGAAAAACATAATATAGTTAAGAATTATGCTGGTATAGTAAAGCAATAGTTGTAGGTTCCAAACAACAACAACAAACCCCCCAAATAACCCTCTCTGCTCTACTTATTCTTCACTAAACCACCTAAACATCTATGAACATCTTACTTTTAAAATTGTTTTCATAATTTTGACTTGTAATTTACTCACTTTGCTTGATTTTGCCTTTTTCATAATGTTATAAACTTGAATTCATATAGCATTCCACCAAGTCTTCTTTTGGCTTAGTAATTCTTTTTATCACTAATTGTTTTTATTGTATAGATGTTTCAAAGCATTTATCTACTAATCTGCTGAGGAATACCTTGGTTTCTTCCACGTTTTGACAGTTATTATAAAGCTGCTATTGACTATGGACTTTCATATATGAGTTTTGCGAGGGTATGATTTTCACATCATCCGTAGTAATCAAGGAGTACAACTGCTGAATTCAGGTATTGGAATACTTAATTCTATATGCTACTTTCAAACTTTCCTTCAGTGAGGCTGTTCAGTCTTGTATATATGCATATTGTGATGGAATGTTCTCTTGTTCCACTACATCTTCATCATTTGATTTTTGTCAATGTTTTACAAATCATACATTCCAGTTCATGTTTTGAAATATCTCAGATAAACTTCCAAATCCCTAAGAATATGATATTACTTGATTTTCCACAAACACTGTTTGGCTAATGATTCAGGCATATTCCTAGCTAGCTCTTAGATCTTAACCCATTTTTATTAATCAATGTATTTCCACGAGGCTGTAGCTTACTGGTAAGGTTCCAGTGTCTTTCTGCTTTAGCAGCTACATGGCATCTCCCTGACTCCACCATCCTTCCTTCTCTATCTCTGCTTAAATTTCAAGCCTTGCTGTATTCTGCCCTGACATAGGCCAAATGAGCTATTTTTATTAACCAATGGTAATAAAATATACTCACAGCATACAAAGGGGAATCCCACATCATCTCACCTTTTTTTCTAGATAAGAAAGTTTTAACTTTAACATATTAAAATTACATATAAAAACAGGTATCAAGCAAGAATTATAGTTATAGTATTTACACCTACTTTATCTTTTATCATAACTAAGGAAAACTATAACTGTTAATTCTTCAACTCCATCAAAGACTCCAGAAGGATATAATATTATTTTAGTAAACAATAAGTTCATTGTGAGCAACTTCCAAAACTCTAGAATTGACAGAGACATCTCACTGCCTGGACAGTCAGTCACTCAAAGTTCTGTATAGTTGGGACATCCTACAGGCCCATAGTATCCAGAAGACTTTCCCATGAAGCAAGAAATTTCAAAGACAGGTCCGCCTATATTGGCGGCTTGTCAGTCACATTCTTCTGTGTCCTGCACAATGTCTAGCAGACTCTTTCTATTATTTCATGAAGCATGAACCCCAGAGGACCGTCTCACCTTTAGGCAAGTTCAGCAGTCATTTCTCTGTGGGTCCTGCATGTCCAGTTCATACAGCATACCATCAAGCAGTCCAGGCAAGAACAGTTTGTCTAGGTGGCTAACAAACTCCATAAGGAGCCTCTTTGATGCCCATCTTCCTCTTGAAGTAGATTGGTGCTGACAGGAGCACATATGTCTCACTGTCATGAAAAGTCTTAAATTCTTAAAATACTTTTAAATGCCATATTTTGTAGTCTTTGAAAGATTTGAAGAATCCCTATCCATCTGAAATACATCTCTGTACATATAGAAAATCTAACTAAACATGACTACAAGCTTGACTATTACAGATGACTCTCTATTTACCTATATTTCTTAATTATACATTCATTTTTAAATGAGCTGCACAGTCACAATACCATAGTCAAGAGCAGAAATACATATACACACAGTATAACAAAATTAACCTTAAATTTGTATCAATAAACCAAGATCCATACCCATGAAAATCTCTATAGCATACCCCCCCTTTAAATGTAAACAAACATTTATAAGCAATCATTTAGGGAATTTTGGCATAATTCTCTCCAAACTACTTCCTGCTGTTTATTGAGTGAAATAATTTTGGGGCGATGTTCACAGAATTGCTAGGGGAAATACGGCCATGCCTATTTGCTTCACCCAGTCAGACATGGCACAAGTCTGTTTACTGCCTCTGAGAATACAGGGCACAGTCCATCCTCACTACCTCAACTCTTATAAGCCCATTTAAATGCTTGGTCTCCTGAAAGAGGAAAAGTTTGTGCTAGCATAGCTGGGAAGCTGCCATTTCAAAACCGTGCAGCTGTTTTTCTGCTACTGCTGAATCAGAAAAACCTCTCTTAAATGAACCATAGCATGTTGCCAGCAAACAAAGCCCATTTAAGAAAAAAAAAATGTGTCTAGAATTCCTTTCTAAGCCGTTTCAGGTTTTTTGTGGATATAGTCAACCACATTGGAGCACCAATTTGTTGCAAGGTGACCTCTTGGTCATTCCAGCCACTCAGCAGCTCAGACCTGAAATAACCATACAGAATCTGTATTAATTAAAGCACCGCTTGGTCTATTAGCTATAACTTCTTATTGTCTAGATATTACATATTGATTTAATCCATATCCGTTAATCTGTATATTGCCACGTGGCTGTGGCTTACTGGGTAAAGTTCCATCCAGCATCTCTCTCCAACGGGGCTACATGGCTTATCTCTACCTCTGCCTTCTTCCTCCCAGCATTCAGTCTATTTTTCCCCACCTAGCTCTGTTCTACCCTATCAAGCCAAGTCAGTTAGTTTTCTTTATTCTTTAATGGTAATCACAGCATACAGAGGGGAATCCCACATCAATCAAGAATCTGTGTTTTTCTAGAATTCGTTTTTAAGCTTTCTCAGACTTAATGTGGTAATTCTTGCCAAACATTTGGGCACCCTTATGTATTTGAAGACTTCATGTTTGTTTCCCAGCTACCAGACCTAATTACTCAGAAGCTATATTAATAACAACACTGTTTGACCAATGGTTTAGGTGCATTCCTAGCTAGCTCTTATATCTTGAATTAACCCCTTTCTATTAATCTACATATTGCCATGAGGCTATGGCTTACTGGTAAGGATTTGGCATCTTCTTTGGCAGTTACATGGTGTCTCCATGATGGTGTCTTCTTTCATTGTCTATTTCTGCTTGGATTTCCTGCCTTTATTCTGCCCTGCCATATGTCAAGGCAGCTTCTTAATTAACTAATTGTAACAATACATATTCACAGCATACAGAGGGGAATCCCAAATCAGGTATACTTGATTTATATCAGCAAATTTTTAGGCATAGAGCTGTTTTAAATATTCTTCTATTCTAGTTTGAATTTATATGAAAGCATTATTGATAATTCTATTTGGTTTTATATATTAGGGGTTTATATTCTGTCATATTGTAATTCAAAATTTATTCATTTCTTTAACTGTGCTAAACAGTTTCCTTTGATTTTCATTTTTCTTTAACACTGCTTTTAATTTTCTTGATCTCTATTATAATGTGTAGTATTTCTTTGACTTTAAGTTTAATGTTTTCTCCTTATAATTCCTTAAGATAGAAGTTAGGTGACTAGATTAACTACTCCTAGTTTTTAATGTGTGTATTTAGAGCTATAAATTTTTCTTAAATATTTCACTGCAACTCAACTCAAATATTTCTGTGAGCTTTGTTCTCACTTAATGCTTCAAAGTGTTTTTATTTTCATTTCTTTCTAGACTACTTGTTTGACATATGAATTCTTCAGAAACGTATTTATTATTCTCCAAGAACTTTGTGCCTACAATAACTTTTCACCCAATTTTACTTTCTCTTATGTCTTCATAGCATGCTTATATGATTTGTATCCCTTCAAATTTGACAGTGTATGTGAATGGACAGAATGTGGCCTATCATTATTGCCATATATTCTATTCCGGCTTGAAAATGTGTTAAGTATTATATAAAACTTCATTCAGCTTATGGTAATTTTCTGTTCAACTATTTTCTTACTTATTCCATCACCTTTGCATCCATTAGATATTCACGAGTGATAAAATCTTTAATAATGAGCTTTCATATCTTTGACTAGTAGTTGTCTTTTTTTTTATTGAAAAAAAAATTTTCCGCCTCCTCCCCGCCTCCCATTTCCCTCCCCATCCTCCCACCCCTCTCCCCCTCCCCCCACTCCTCTTCTCCTCCCTCTCCAGTCCCAGGAGCAGTCAGAGTTCCCTGCCCTGTGGAAAGTCCAAGGTCCTCCCCCCTCCATCCAGGTCTAGGAAGGTGAGCATCCAAACTGTCAAGGCTCCCACAAAGCCAGAACCTGAAGTAGGATTAAAACCCCGTGCCATTGTCCTTGGCCTCTCGTCAGCTCTCATTGTTCGCCATGTTCAGAGAGTCTGGTTTTATCCCATGCTTTTTCAGTCACAGTCCAGCTGGCCTTGGTGGGCTCCCAATAGATAAGACCCACTGTCACAGTGGGTGGGTGCACCCCTCGTGGTCCTGACTTCGTTGTTCATGTTCTCCCTCCTTCTGCTCCTCATTAGGACCTTGGGAGCTCAGTCCGGTGCTCCAGTGTGGGTCTCTGTCTCTATCTCCATCCATTGCTAGTTGAAGGTTCTATGGTGATATGCAAGATATTCATCAGTATGGCTATAGGATAGGGTCATTTCAGGTTCCCTATCCTCAGGTGCCCAAGGAACTAACTGGGGACATTACCCTAGGCATCTGGTAGCCACTCCAAGTTCAAGTCTCTTGCCAACCCTTAGGTGGCTCCCTTAACTAAGATATGAATTTCCCTGCTCCCCTATCCAACCTTCCTATATCCCCAATCATCCCGTTTCCCCAAGTTCCCCCCATCTTCTCTCCCCATCTCCCCTTACCCCCATCCCACCCCAACCCCAAGATTCCAATTTTTTGCCTGGCAATCTTGTCTATTTCCCATAGCCAGGAGGATAACTATATGTTTTTCCTTGGGTTTGCCCTCTTGTTTAGCTTCTTTAGGACCACAAATTATAGACTCAGTGGCCCCCTATCCATGGCTAGAAACCAATTATGAGTGAATACATCCCATGATCTTCTTTTTGGGTCTGGGTTACCTCACTCAGGATAGTATTTTCTATTTCCATCTATTTGCATGCAAAATTCGATAAGTCATTTTTTTTTTACCACAGAGTAGTACTCTAATGTATATATTCCACATTTTCTTCATCCATTCTTCCATTGAAGGACACCTAGGATGCTTCAATTCTGGCTATTACAAATAATGCTGCTATGAACATAGTTGAACAAATGCTTTTGTCATATGATAGGGCATCTCTTGGGTATATTCCCAAGAGTGGTATTGCTGGGTCCAGGGGTAGGTTGATCCCAATTTTTCTGAGAAACCGCCACACTGATTTCCAAAGTGGTTGCACAAGTTTGCATTCCCACCAGCAATGGATGAGGATACCCCTTTCTCCACAACCTCTCCAACAGAGGCTATCCTTGGTGTTTTTGATTTTAGCCATTCTGACAGGTGTAAGATGATATCTCAAAGTTGTTTTGATTTGCATTTCTCTGATCACTAAGGAGGTTGAGCATGACCTTAAGTATCTTTTGGCCATTTGAACTTCTTCTGTTGAGAATTCTCTGTTCAGTTCAGTGCCCCATTTTTTAATTGGGTTAATTATCATTTTAAAGTCTAGTTTCTTGAGTTCTTTATATATTTTGGAGATCAGACCTTTGTCTGTTGCGGGGTTGGTGAAGATCTTCTCCCAGTCAGTAGGCTGCCTTTTTGTCTTAATGACAGTGTCCTTTGCTTTATAGAAGCTTCTCAGTTTCAGGAGGTCCCATTTATTCAATGTTGCCCTTAGTGTCTGTGCTGCTGGGGTTATACATAGGAAGCGATCTCCTGTGCCCATATGTTGTAGAGTCCTTCCCACTTTCTCTTCTATCAGGTTCAGTGTGTTCGAACTGATATGAGGTCTTTGATCCATTTGGACTTAAGTTTTGTGCATGGTGATAGATATGGGTCTATTTTCATTCTTCTACAGGTTGACATCCAGTTGTGCCAGCACCATTTGTTGAAGATGCTTTCTTTCTTCCATTGTACACTTTTAGCTCCTTTATCGAAAATGAGGTGTTCATAGGTGTGTGGGTTAAAATCCGGGTCTTCTATACGATTCCATTGGTCGACTTCTCTGTTTTTATGCCAGTACCACGCTGTTTTCATTACTGTAGCTCTGTAATAGTTTGAAGTCAGGGATGGTAATGCCTCCAGAAGTTCCTTTATTGTATAACATTGTTTTGGCTATCCTGGGTTTTTTGTTTTTCCGTATAAAGTTGATTATTGTCCTCTCAAGATCTGTGAAGAATTTTGATGGGACCTTGATGGGGATTGCATAGAATCTATAGATTGCTTTTGGTAGAATTGCCATTTTTACTATGTTGATCCTCCCAATCCAAGAGCAAGGGAGATCCTTCCATTTTCTGGTATCCTCTTCAATTTCTTTCTTCAATGCCTTAAAGTTCTTGTCCAATAGATCTTTCATTTCCTTGGTTAGAGTTACCCCAAGATATTTTATGCTGTTTGTGGCTATTGTGAAAGGTGATGATTCTCTTATTTCCCTCTCTGCTTCCATATCCTTTGTGTATAAGAGGGCGACTGATTTTTTGGAGTTGATCTTGTATCCTGCCACATTACTAAAGGTATTTATCAGCTGTAGAAGTTCTTTGGTGGAGTTTTTGGGGTCGCTTAAGTACACTATCATATCATCTGCAAATAACGCAAGTTTAACTTCTTCCTTTCCAATTCGAATCCCCTTGATCCCCTTATGTTGTCTTACTGCTATTGCTAAGACTTCAAGAACTATATTGAAGAGGTATGGGGAGAGTGGACAGCCTTGGCGTGTTCCTGATTTTAGTGGGATGGCTTTAAGTTTCTCTCCGTTTAATTTGATGTTAGCTGTTGACTTGCTGTAAATGGCTTTAATTATATTTAGGTATGACCCTTGTATCCCTAATCTCTCCAAGACTTTTATCATAAAGGGATGTTGAATTTTGTCAAATGTTTTTTCAGCATCTAATGAAACTATCATATGGTTTTTTTCTTTCAGTTTATTTATATGATGGATTACATTGATAGATTTGCGTATGTTAAACCAGCCCTGCATCTCTGGGATGAAGCCTACTTGATCATAATGGATAATTTTTCTAATGTGTTCTTGGATTCGGTTTGCCAGTATTTTGTTGAGGATTTTTGTGTCGATGTTCATGAGTGAGATTGGCCTGTAATTCTCTTTCTTGGTTGAGTCTTTGTGTGGTTTTGGTATCAGAGTTACTGTAGCTTCATAAAAGCAATTTGGCAATGACTCTTCTGTTTCTATATTGTGAAATACATTAAGGAGTATAGGTATTAGGTCTTCTTGGAAGTTCAGGTAGAATTCCGCATTGAAACCATCTGGTCCTGGACTTTTTTGGAAGGGAGGTTTTTGATAACAGCTTCTAATTCTTCGTGACTCACATGTCTATTTAGGTTGTTTACCTGGTCCTGGTTTAACTTTGGTATATGTTATTCATCTAAAAAAGTGTCCATTTCTTTAACATTTTACAGTTTTATGGCATACAGGCTTTTGTAGTAAGATCTAATGATTCTGTGAATTTCCTCTGTGTCTGTGGTTATGTCCCCCTTTTCATTTCTGATTTTATTAATTTGCAAATTCTCTCTCTGCTGTTTGCTTGGTTTGGATAGAGGTTTATCAATCTTGTTGATTTTCTCCAGGAACCAGCTTTTTGTTTCATTGATTCTTTCAATTGTTTTCTGTGTTTCTATTTTGTTGATTTCAGCCCTTAGTTTGATTATTTCCAGTCTTCTACTCCTTCTAGGTGAGTCTGCTTCTTTTTTTTTTCTAGAGCTTTCAGGTGGGCTGTTAAGTCTCCAATGTGTGCTTTCTCTGTTTTCTTTAAGTGGGCACTTAGTGCTATGAACTTTCCTCTCAGGACTGCTTTCATAGTGTCCCATAGGTTTGAGTATGTTGTTTCATTATTTTCATTGAATTCAAGGAACACTTTAATTTCTTTCTTTATTTCTTCCTTAATCCAGGTATGGTTCAGTAGTTGACTGTTCAGTTTCCATGAGTTTGTAGGCTTTCTGGGGGTAGCATTGTTGTTGAATTCTAGCTTTAATCCATGGTGATCTGATAAGATACAGGTGGTTACAGATATTTTTTTGTAACTGTGGATGTTTGCTTTGTTACCGAGTATGTGGTCAATTTTCGAGAAGGTTCCATGAGCTGCAGAGAAGAAGGTATATTCTTTCCTATTTGGGTGGAATATTCTATAGATGTCTGTTAAGTCGATTTGATTCATTACCTCCATTAATTCTCTTATTTCTCTGTTAGGTTTCTGTCTAATTGACCTGTCCAGTGGTGAGAGAGGAGTGTTAAAGTCTCCTACTATTAATGTGTGCGGTTTGATGGCTGCCTTGAGTTTTAGCAATGTTTCTTTTACATAAGTGGGTGCTTTTATATTAGGGGCATAGATATTCAGGACTGAGACTTCATCCTGATGAATTGTTCCTGTTATGAGTAGAAAATGTCCCTCTTCATCTCTTCTGATTGATTTAAGTTTGAATTCAACTTTTTAAGAAATTAGTATGGCCACACCTGTTTTTTTCTTAGGTCCATTTACTTGATAAGCCTTATCCCAACCCTTTACTCTGAGTAGGTGTCTGTCTTTGTGGTTGAGGTGTGTTTCTTGTAAACAGCAGAATGTTGGATCCTGTTTTCGTATCCAATCTCTTAGTCTGTGCCTTTTTATAGGTGAGTTGAGTCCATTGACATTAAGTGATATTAATGACCAGTGGTTGTTAACTCCGGTCATTTTTCCTTTCTCTCTTTCTTTCTTTTGGTAGTAGAGTTTGTGTGTTTCCCTTCTTCAAGTTGTGCTGGTGAAGGGTCATTAGATGTCTGAGTTATTGTGGGCATTGTTGGACTCCTTGGTTAGTGATTTTCCTTTTATTACTTTCTGTAAGCCTGGATTTATGGCTATGTATTGTTTAAATTTGTTTTTATCCTGGAAAATTTTGTTTTCTCCATTTATAGTGAACGAAAGTTTGGCTGGGTATAGTAGTCTGGGCTTGCATCCACAGTCTCTTAGTTTCTGCAGTACCTCTATCCAGGACCTTCTGGCTTTCATGGTTTCCATAGAGAAGTCAGGTGTAAGTCTGATAGGTTTACCTTTATAAGTAACTTGGCCTTTTTCCTTTGCAGCTCTTAATATTCTTTCTTTGTTCTGTATGCTTTGTGTTTTGATTATTATATGGCGAGGGGATGTTTTTTTTTTTCTTGTTCCAGCCTATTCGGTGTTCTGTATGCTTCTTGAACCTTTGTAGGTATATCTTTCTTTAGGTTGGGAAAGTTTTCTTCTATAATTTTATTAAATATATTTTCTGGACCATTGAGCTGTGCTTCTTCTCCTTCTTCTACTCCTATTATTCTTAGGTTTGGTCTTTGTATTGTGTCCCATATTTCCTGAATGTTTTGTGATGAGAGTTTGTTGGCCTTGCTGTTTTTTTTGATCAGCGTGTTTATTTTCTCTATGGTATCTTCAGAATCTGAGATTCTTTCTTCTATCTCCTGTATTCTGTTGCTTATGCTTGTTTCTGTAGACTCTATTTTTTTACCTAGATTTTCCATGTCCAGCCAGTCTTCTGTTTGTGTTTTCTTCTTTGCCTCCATTTCAGTTTTCAAGACTTGAACTGTTTCCATTATCTGTTTGATTGTTTTTCCTTGGTTTCCTAGGGTATCATTCACTGTTTTACTCAATTCTTCAAACTTTCTGTTATACTTCTTATCCATTTCTATAAGGGCATTTTTTACATGCTGTTTAAGGGCGTCAATCACTTTCATAAAGTCAAATTTTTTCTACTTCTTCATGATTAAGGTGTTTCTGTCCTCCTGTTGTGAGGTCGCTGGGTTCTGGTGGTTTCATATTATTTTTCAGATTGTTGGGTGAATTCTTGCATTGGCGCCTGCCCATCTCTTCCTCTGAATGCTCTCCTATGGATCTTCTTTTACAGGATCAGGTCTCCTTGCCTACTGTTGTACCTTCCCAGTGATGGTACTCCCCAGTGATGGTTCTCCTGGTGCTCCAGTGATGTCTCTCCTGGTGACAATATCAGATATCCGTGCCCAATGATGGCTCTCCTAGTGCCAAGATTAGCTCTCCGTGCCCAATGATGGCTCTCCTGGTGCCGAGATCAGACCTCCTTGCTGGTTGGGTATTTCGTAAACAAAGTGCCTACCTTGCTTGGTGCAGGCAGGCCAGTGAAACAATGGAACTCCCGCCCGCCTGTTTGCCCTGAGGATTCGCCCCCAGTGCCAAGACAGGCTGAGCTAGGTGGTGTTATATGCCCAAAGAGGGAAGGGGGCAGAAGGCAGAAGGGTTCTGGATGCAAGCTGGGTGGGCTAGGAAGAGAGAGGCAGTCAGCAGGGAGTAGAGTCTCTGCAGGGAGCCCAGGAGGGATGGGGGGGGTGAGGAACTTCTGAGTTCCCTGTCCGGGGTTGCTGCCACGGGTCACAAACTCACCCCAATGATGGCTTTCCTGGTACCGAGCTCAGATCTCCGTGCTGGTTGGGTAGTTCGTAAACAAAGCACCTACCTTGCTTGGTGCAGGCAGGCCAGTGAAACAAAGGAACTCCCGCCCGCCTGCTTGCCGTGAGGATTTGCCCCCAGTGCCCAGACAGGGTGAGCTAGGTGGTGTTATGTGCCCAAAGAAGGAAGGGGGCAGAAGGAAGAAGGGTTCTGGATGCAAGCTGGGTGGGCTAGGAAGAGAGAGGCGGTCTGCGGGGAGTAGAGTTTCTGCAGGAAGCCCTAGTAGTTGTCTTATATGACTCATTTTAACCCTGTGCATTTCAATGTATACATAATACACAAGCATGTTATCATCCTTCAAAAAAAATTAATGATTTTATCATTATGTCTTGCCCATCTAGCCCTGATAATTTTCCTTGATGTGAATTCTGCTTCTTCCTAAAATAAATATTGTTCCCTCAGATTTCAGCTTTCTTTTTCTTTATGTTATTATTTTGTGCCATTTCCTATTATTTTAAATTAATCAGTGTGAGTGGTGGAGAGATGACTCAATTCTTTAAGAGCTTGTATATCTCTAAGAATACTTACAACTTGAGTGCCTCACTCTAGAAGATCTAATTCCTTCTTCTGACCTGCACTCATGCATTCACACAGTCTAATATTTAAAAAAATAAAAATAAATCCTAAATACAATCCATTTCTATCCTGCATACACACACACATATGATCTCAGGGCCTGACTTCATTTAGTGCTTGTTCTCAATCTGAATTTAAGTTCACTATTAATTAATGCTCTAACACTTCACATTATTTGTAAGACTCTTATAGCAGGGTATTCTCAATATTCTTTCTTTTCTTTCATAGTGTCATACATTTCCCAAGTTCATAAAGTATAAACACTGAATGTATTAGTTCTCTTATCTTTAATAAATTATCGGCTATATTGCATATAAATACAAAATGAAACTTTTTGTTTGTTTTTGTTTTTTTGGTTTTTCGAGACAGGGTTTCTCTGTGGCTTTGGAGCCTGTCCTGGAACTGGCTCTTGTAGACCAGGCTGGTCTCGAACTCACAGAGATTCACCTGCCTCTGCCTCCCGAGTGCTGGGATTAAAGGCGTGTGCCACCACCGCCCGGCAAAATGAAACTTCTTTAGCAACTATTTCTTTCATGATCCATTTGCTTTCTCTATGAAGATCTGAGTTTCTGGTTTACTTTATTTTCTTACTCTGAAAAAGTACTTCCAACATTCCTTGCAAGGCACAATTCTTGGTTAGAAATTATCTACGTCCTTCTGTGAAAAAGTCCTTTTGCTTCATATAGAATTTTATGTTGGTGGATATATTTGTTTTTTAGCATTTTAGGGCTTTAGCTTGATTTTATCTCATCTCTGTGCCTTTATTATCCACCTATGTTTGCATTTTTTTAACGTTTTCAATATACTTTTTAGCATATTAATCATTGGTATTTTAAGTTGTTTGATTGGTTAATAACTTTAAAATATTTTCTATATTTGAATAATATTCTAATGTTGTGTATTTTTTTCAACCGATTTTTTTTTCATTTAATATAAGCTTTAATATTTTGTGAAATTCTGGTAGCTGTAATACTTAATGAGAAAATAATTTATGTGCTTAATGTGAAGTTTTATGTTTTTATACCTGGGAGTCAGGCTGTGTTTAGAGTGGTGAAAATGGTTGGGTGCTGAAACTGTTGTCTTTTTGTGAGATGATCAGTTCTGTCCATTTTAATCCTGTTATTACATAGGATCCCTCTTGATGTTGTGGCAAGCTGTGAGGTGAGGGAAAGCATTCTATAATCCTACGATTAGATCTCAATGTCTTAGTGAACTTCTGTCATATGGCCACTTCATAAGTACTTTTCAAGTATTTTTTATACTTTAGATGAAGAAAAAAGTCAAGAGGGCATGTAATTTGGTGTTTCATTTCGACTGCTTAGAAAGCTAGAGAAGTCTGGACATAAGTATTTTCTTTCTTCCAGACTTGTTAGGTCCTGTTGTACCAGGTGCATGCACTCTATTAACAAGCTTCTCTTTTGGTGGGCTTTTATGTCAAAAATGGGTTACCCTGCAAATATACCATATGAGATATTTTCTATCTCTCAGTTTGAAATCAAAGCCATCTTTAGCCAAAAGTCAATACAAATTCTAACAGCCTGTTAGATTCTTCAAATTAAAAGTCATAAAAGCATGGGATACTCTTTGTTCTGGACACTACTGGGGTTGTTTAACTGTCAACATAGTCTACGATGATAACCCAGCAGTGTTTCAAAGCGTTTTAATGTTTCTTATCCAGATAGTGTCTCCAGATGTGGCTTCTGTCCCTAGTTTCTGTTCTAGTGGGTTGTGATTATCTTTATTTTCTGTATGTTTCTTCAGGTTTTAGAATAATCCATTCTCTAAATGATCTATGAAAAGTCGTGTTTTTAAGCTTGGTCAACTATGTCATTGTGAGGAATACTGGGGTGATAAAGTCCAATCTTTTCATGTTAGACTACAAACTAGAAACTTATGTCTAAGTCCACTGTTTTTTTTTTTGCCAGAATTTATTGCCTTTTGTCTATTGTATAAAGTGTAGTAGGATAAATCAAGAACTCTCTAAGATCTCTTTCTCTTTCTCCCTGTCTCTGCCTCTTTAGCACTGGGAAACTGGGACTACAAGTACACACCACTATGGCTGAGGTAGGAGCTGCGGGCCTCTTCCCACAGCCCGGCTCATGGCTGCCTTGCTAGCTTATGCCCCAAAATAACGACACACACACTCTATTCATTTAAACACTGCTTGGCCCATTTCTGTACATGTGTGTAGCACCTCAAGGTGTGCTTAACGGGAAGATTCTAACCTACGTCCATCCTGGGTCAGAGCTTCATCGCATCTGCTCTGGAGAGGAGAGCATGGCTTCTGTCTCTCAGAGGAGCTGCCTTGCATCTGAGCTCACTTCCTCTTCCTCCCAGCATTCTATTCTGTCTACTCCACCCACCTAAGGGATGGCCTATCAAATGGGCCAAGGCAGTTTATTTATTGACAAATGACCTTCCTCCATCACTATGGCTGTTTCTTATGAACTGAAATTCTCATGCTTCCGTAGCAAGTATTTCACTGTTTTAGCTTTCTCCCTAGCTTTTGTTTCTGATTTAGTCATACAACCTTCTCAGTTTAAAATAGATTCTGAAGTAACATGCTTTATTTTCCTTTCCATAAAATACTAAAAAAACATGGCAACTTTCTTCACGGGTGAAGCTAAGTACCAAGAATTAATTGATAGCCTCTTGGTTTGTTATGTAATGTAGATTATTAGAGAAATTTCATCTTATTTTGCCATACTCAATTTTCAGAGTAATGTCTCATCAGATTTTTCATAGTATTTTCCTATAAACCTAAAAAACCTCTTTACCCACATTTAAGGGATAAAGCATGAGTTATGACCACCAAAAGGTTAGAATCCTTAGGGAGCCATGAGATAGATCCTGCTATTATCTGTTTCTAGGCCCCATTATCCATGTCCTTATAGTATACAAAATGTACTCATCTCTCAAAATTCTTTCAACCCCATATTTACATTATCACATCATATAAATTTGTATTTCATCATCAAAACAGCAATCATATAATGATACTTGTGTTAGATTTGTAATAAATATATCTAGTAAGTCAATTTATGTATTTGCTTATAGATTTGAGAAGCAAAGAAGTCACCTATCCCATAGTCAGTGTAAATCAGTACTATAAGTCTAGGGAAGTGGTCATATACATACTTAGATACTGTTCTGCTTTGCTTTATTGATGCTGTGATAAACACTATGACCAAAAAGAACATGAGGAGGAAAAGCTTTATTTTAGCTTATAGGTTATAATCTACCATCAAAGGAAGGCAAGGCAGCAAATAAAGGCAGGAACCTAAAAGCAGGAACTAAAGCAGAGACCATGGAAGAATGTTGCTTACTTGCTTGCTACCATGGCTTGCTTTCTTATACAACTCAGGATCATCTGTCCAGGGATGACAAAACCCATAGTAGGCATAATCATACAATATCAATTATCAGTCAAGAAAATGATCCCTTCGACTTGAACATGGGATGATCTTATAGAGACAATTTCTCAGTTATGTTTTTTCTTACCAGGTGTGTAAAGTTGATAACCATGATTATTTATAACAGATACATACAGACATTATTGGAATCACAAAAATATTACTAGACAACAGCAGGTCTGATATCTTGATGAAAAATATAATCAGTTTTTTTGGTATTTCTAAACCTAAAGTTAATTATTTTGTCTACTGGCATCATCCTAAAGTCTTCAGGTTCCACCTTCTCTGTTAGATTTTTTTTTAATAAAGAGTAGCAATAGTTTACAGTTAAGTAAGCAGAATGACTATTTACTTTACTGTGATCAAATGCTGTATGGACTTGGAACTCCAGACTTCTCTCTTCAAGTAAAATGTTTCTCTTGGAGTATCTAAGGTTCAACAGTAACAGTGAAGGGTCATGTTGCATTCTCAGCTTTATTAGATACTCTGGTACAAGCTAACTACTCCTGTAGGCTTCCTCAACCACAGTGATGTAAATATAAATGTCGGCAACATGGTAACAAGTGTACACAAAGACATGTCTCAGGAAACTTGTATCATTTTTTCCTTTGTAGACTTCTACCTTCTAACAATTTCTTGTAAATGATTTCTCTGAGCTTTCATGGCAGTCCACAAACTTCCAATCTCTCCTGTAATACATACCAGCCACACTAAAAAGGATCATATAGTACCTTTCAAAAACAATTAGTTAATGCTTGAAGGAAAAAAATGTAAACAGTGTACACTGAAACTGACTATATTTTTTTTCCTTTAAACTTACATTATGGAATCCACAGCCCCAACACAATAATGTAGCCTTTTGAAAGTACTTAGGTCATGTGGATTGCATTCTCATGAATAGGATTAGTGCCTCCAATGGAAAAAAATCCTGGAGTTGGAGGTGCTATGCAAGTTCCAAGATTGTATTTTTTCCAAGCTCTTGAATAAGCAAGAAAAAACCTAATATTTAACCTTAGAAATTTTTTTACCAAATAGAAGAATGACCATCTAGAGAAGACAAAATTTCAATACTTTCCCCTTTATTTACCTATATTTCTTGAGCTCAATAAATGTTATGCACCATTATTTAATATTTCCAATAAAGAACATTTATGCCATATTAGCCTGAATCACAAAATAAGGAAAAATTTCCAATTTATTTTCATATGCATAGCAGTCACCATAGGAATAAGTATATAATTAATGTCATAATTCTTAAAGGTTGTGTTCCAAAGCTACTTAAACATTCAGTAAAGGGAGAATATCATTTAGAAATGAACAAGATGAGAAAAAAGAGAATGAGAGGCAGGAGAGTTGCCCAGGGGCTAAGAGTACATACTGCTTTTGGAGAGGACTGGAATTTTGTTCACAACACACACCTCGAGTGGCTCGTTACTTGTCTGTAAATCCAGCTCCATGGGACCCTACGCTTTCTTCCATGGGCTCTACACCCAAGTGCACATACTCAAATGTATATACACATACATATGCATATGTATTAAAATAAAAATAAAACCTTTAAACAAAAGAGAATGATGACAATAAAGGAAGAAAAATGAGCAGAAGAAAGATGGAAATAAATGATTAAAAAGGAACAGAGGAATGAGGGAAGCAAAAGGGAAGAAATTCTTCAGAATATTCATCAAATCAAGATAAAAATGATAGTGTATTGTGTTCCCTTGTAGTCAGTACTAGCCTTTTGTAAGTTGTTAAGTTACTATGTAACCAGAATGTAAACAACCATGTTGCAACTTCAGTAGCAGTGGGATATGTTGCACACTGTCCAGAAACATGGAATACCTTCAGTAAAAGCACCATCCCTGGTTTCAAGCCAGACTTGGACTCTTTTAATATTCTTATTAAAAGTTCTTCATTTAGAGATAGAAAGAGAAAAATGTCTTGGATTTTAATAAACAATGTTGGACTTTCTATTTTATTATAGTTTCAGTATGAGCTCTTGTTCTCCCCAGTAACTCAAAATTGATGTTATCACTGTTGAGCACATACTAAACTTCCTGTTACATTTTCCTATACTATCAGATTTCTGGTTCTGAAGTTTGTTGGTTTCTCATAGATAAAATGCAGTATTTCGAACTGTTTCTGCATCACACAAAAATTATAAGAAATTCTCAGCTACCTTTAATAGTGCAGTTGCCTTGGATGGAGAATGACTTCAGGAGATTTATCTAGACCCTGGATTCTGGTAGTCTCTGTCATTACTCTGATTCATCATTGATGAATGCCAGCATTTTGAAAACAACACAGGAAGGCATGCCATTTTCAGAATACCTTAAAACGAGGTCAGTGACTCTTCCCTCTTACATGCCATAAACTACATTGAGTGACTAGATTTGTTTTTTGTTTGTTTGTTTGTTTTTTGCTTTAAAAACAAATTTTTTTATTTGTATGGCTACAAAAGTCTAAAGTAAATGACTTTTCTATGTGATAGATTCTTTTTGCTATAAACCCTGTGATGAATGAAATTATAATTACACTAAATTATTTCCAATTTGTTGAAAGGCCTCCTAACATGTTAATAGAAAAAGCAACTTGTGATCACATCATATAGCTTTAATGTTGTCTTGATGGGTGACTAGATTTGAATGTAAATTTGTTGATGATTTTCAGCATGTGTAACTTGATCCTAGAAAAGCTAAATAAGAAGGTGAACCCAAAGAAAAACATATAGTTATCCTCCTGGATATTAACCTTCATCAGGCGATGAAAGGAGATAAAGATAGAGACTCACATTGGAGCACCGGGCTGAAATCCCAAGGTTCAAATGAGGAGCAGAAGGAGAGAGAGCATGAGCAAGGAACTCAGGACCGCGAGGGGTGCACCCACACACTGAGACATGGGGATGTTCTATCAGGAACTCACCAAGGCCAGCTGGCCTGGGTCTGAAAAAGCATGGGATAAAACTGGACTCGCTGAACATAGCGGACAATGAGGGCTGCTGAGAACTCAAGAACAATGACACTGGGTTTTGATCCTACTGCACCTACTGGTTTTGTGGGAGCCTAGGCTGTTTGGATGCTCACCTTACTAGACCTGGAAGGAGGTGGCAGGTCCTTGGTCTTCCCACAGGGCAGGGAACCCTGACTTCTCTTGGGGCTGCTGAGGGAGGGGGAGGGGGAGGGAAATGGGAGGCGGTGGCGGGGAGGAGGCAGAAATCTTTAATAAATAAATTTAATAAAAAAAAGAAAAAAAAAATCTTAGCAAAATACACAAAACAGAAGAAACACTTCTTTTTATGTACCAAGTGGTCAAAGTTAATAGCTAACACTCAGGAGTTCATTCATACAGATCTGTATTACACATTTTGGCATTTCATTCAGCACATACCAAAGACTGAGATGTGCTGTGTTGACCACAAGGAAAGCAATATTAGTAAGAGACTATCGGCCCAATGCTTGCAACAGATGAATTAGAATATATGCTTTTTGTGCAGCCAATGAAATAGCTTCAGTACCTACATAAGCTTGTTTACTGTGAAATTTTGTGTAATTTCATAAATACAGCTTAATTTTTTTATATTTATTTATTTATTATGTATACACTATTCTGTCTGTGTGTATGCTTGAAGGCCAGAAGAGGGCACCAGACATCTTTACAGATGGTTGTGAGCCACCATGTGGTTGCTGGGAATTGAACTCAGGACCTTTGGAAGAGCAGGCAATGCTCTTAACCACTGAGCCATCTCTCCAGCCCCAATACAGCTTAATTTTTAAGATTAAAATTTAAGGTAAGATAAAAATTAAATTGAAACATTTAAATTTAGTAGATAGTTCTTAAATTTATAGTTACATTTGGCTTTCACGGTAATGATAGGTATTTACATTATGAACTAGTTACTATAGTTCTGAGCTACTGAGTGGGTACACGAATAAGGCAAAATGAGACTGAAATGAATAAAATGAAAATGTTCCTTTTCCTCCCAACTTTCTAAGAGTATTTGGGTAGGATTTGCTCATAGAGTTTCTATTTTGTGTAAAAATGGTAATCAATTAATGCTTTCATTGTAAGTGTTTTAAAATGTGCAAAACTCTAATGCATTTGTGCATGAATTTTATTTCATCTTGCTGTTTTAATCCTCATATCTTAGGATATATGGAAAGCACCCACTTTTTGTCATATTGAATATAGTTTGAAGTTCCATGGTTGCTTGTGTTTTAAGGAAAAATGGGCACTCAAGTTCATAATTAACTTTCATGATTAAAATATTAATAATAGTCTAGAGTATAAGCAAAAATTCACTTTATGGACTTTAAGAACTTTTATTGAGACTTCCCTGACAGGCAGAGCTTCTGTAATGCTCAGATGTTCTTAAAATAAGCTGTTGACATCTTCTGAAGAATGATTGGTAGATAGGATGAGCAGGGAGGTATGGAGAATAGCATGTCATTACAGCAGAAAGTATCTGGGAGATAATTAGAAAATTTAATTTTCATTGCAGAGGCTTGAGATCCCTCTTTTTGGTACTGGCTCAGTAGCATCTACAGACAGATGTATGGTATTTTTCTGGACTGAATACAGGGGCAAAGATAGGATCGTTGTTTGATTCTGAGTTTTGTGATCTGCTCAGTCTTCCATCATGTGGATGTTCACTGCTTTTGATGAAAGGCTTATAGTTTCCTTGTGCCTTTGAACAACGATGTCTTTCGTTGAGAATGAGTCAGTATGTCAGACTAGATGTGGAGTAGGGCAACTGTGGCAAAAGGCAAAAGTTCAGGGAGGAGGATGGCTTGTCAGAAGAAAAAATTATTGATTTATTTCTTTCTCTACTGGCCTGAATCTGTCTCCCTTTGTCACTGGCCAGAAAAGATTGACAAGCAGCCCACAATGATTATCTAAGCTGGATAATTTGGACAGACCCTGATCTTTTAAAGTTATTGTTAACATTGCATCATCTACCATAAGTGCCTCTTTATTTAACCCACAAATACAGAAGAATATATATGTAATAAAGTTATTAATAAATGTATTTGTAAGTGATTCTACATTCACATGTTTTTCACAAAAGGCCAAGAGTTTCACGAAAGGTAATGTTAACTATTCTGCTTTTATTTTATTTTTTAAATTACATACAATCATGTTGAAAATTTACGATTCTCACCTGTTAAAAAAACTAAGTTGTAGGTTTTTAAGTTATGTAACCTATGGAGTCATTGTGCTTCAATCATTTAGACTTTTCTGCTTTTGAATCTATGATCCAATGTACTTTCTCTGGTTCCTGTATCGAAGCACTATTAATGCAATGTTCAAGGATATTTCAGGAGGAGAGAAGGTTAGAGTTTTAAGACATTTAGTTTATTATATTGTCATTCTTATATCTTCTCCCATTTGCTATAGAGTAGCCTTAGCTCAAGGGCATGTCCTTCTCTTCTTCCATGGTGAAACTAAGACTTAGTGTATATGAAAAAGCCATATGTAAATCTAGTAATCTAATTTTAAAAGTACATATGTTTAACACTATTTGAGTGGTTCCACCCTGTATTGGTAGATAATGCTGCTCCCCAACGCAGTAGGTTAGCTAGCAAAACTCCCAGTGAGAGATGTAGCATACCTCCCTATAAATTAGTTATTGATTAGAAAGGCTCCAGAAACTTCCAAACAATGCAGGCTATTGGCACTATGCTTTGTAAACTGCATAGCAATATTCAATTGCTGAAGACACCATACAATTTGATAGTGCTATATAGATAAATTAAGCTAGGACCAAGCTAATAACTTCTTTGTTGATTGAAAGCCAGAAGATAGTATGCAGGCTACTAAAAGAAAAAAGTCATTCATAGCCCTTCCAAATTTTGAACTCTGTGTGCTATAATACTAACCTGCCAGGCAAAAATATGTCCACTGATGTAAAAGTCACAAATATTTTGGGAGTACCCAAATGCATTATGATTAGATTTGAGGTCTGCTTCAAGGAGAGAGTACATAGGCCCTGCTGTAAAGCTTATGATTGGGGAGGTCACAGTCCACAGTGGGAGTTTTACTACTGATGATGGACAGGTAGCCAAACTACTTCTAAATATTTTTGTTTTACCCACAGCCAAATGCTGTTTTGAGAATTTTTTTTGCAATGTGTGATGGTTAATGTCAGGAATCACAATTGATCAAAATGCAGAGCATAAGTGACTATTGAGTACTTAGTCTTAAATGAGGTCTATGTTATTATCACCATTAAAAGGCCCAAGGAACACCATAGAAGATAGAGCAAGAAGCTTCTAAGAGCTGGAGAGCGGGAAGGATTGTTGTGAAATTCTGTATTATCGATATGACACAGCTGTAGCAATCATGAATACACAATAGTTGTGTTTAACTGAATAAAACTTGTGAAAGAATACAACATTAATGTGGAAGGGGGACCAGTTGGGAAAAAGAAAGAAATCAGCAGGATTAGGATGGTGATAAAAGTGTGTTAATGGGGGTGAATATAATCACAGTACATTGCATGCATATATGAAATTGTCAAAAATCAAAAAAGAAATAGTATAGCATCAATAATTTATAAGGATCTGGAGCCATTGCATCACTCATACATTGCTTTTTGGTAGTCAAAATGGTCCAGGGTCTATGAAAACAAATTTAAAAGATTTAGTAAAATTAAACTCATGTTTTTCATATGATCAAGTGACTCTGTCCTGGATATTTCACTATAATGAAATAAATCACATATTTTTGTAAACAAATGTACCCATCAGTTACATTCACTTTTCCTGTTCAGCTAGAAAGAAATATCTATTCATCCAAAATAACAAACCCATGACACATTAAAGAAAAGTTTCCACAAAAGACAGTTTGGCAAACAAGTGAGGGGTGTGGGTGGGCTGGGTGGGTGTGGGTGCATTTCTTTTTGACTCACTTACAGAGTATTGATGACTCAGAGACAACTTCTTTACTGCAGTATCACACATCATGGATAATGACATGGATAATGACATGGAAGTTGCATTATGGACCCCTCTTTGGTTAACCTTCTATTTCCTATGTACTCTAGTGTCTCCCATTATTACTTGTAGTTTGGGAGGACAGAAAGGAATAATAGCTGGAATGCTACGTGAGGATCCTGTGACTCTCCCCTCAGTCTTCTAACAAATGTCAATCATTCTGTTACTATTAGCATATATTTTGGTTAGCTTGTAGTTTTAGGTCTTCACTCAGACAAGAGGTAGGTTCCTTTCTCTTGGACAGAAGGAAAGAGATTTCTGCAGCAGAACCCTAATAAAAGAAGACCACTGTAAGTCAAGTGATTCTGAATTTTGAGTTTGTCAATATGTGCTCTAGAAGTGTCTCATTGGAGCTTCTATGACTCCAGTTTAATGGCACTTCCTGAGTATGGAGTAAGTTATCAATTTCCATATTTAATGAGCTATTTCCTTATTTAATATGTAAATATATTCATACATGTGTAAATATATGAATATACTTGGACATGTATATTAAAACCTGATGGGTTCTCCAGCAGATAGGACTGAGGCAGAGCTGATCCTGTTGATCTTTTCCTGGAGCTGAGAAGGATGGTGAGTGTTGACAACCCACACATCCCCCCAACCTCTGGGGAGAAACACACACTGAGTTGGGAGACTATCGAAGCAGGAACTCACTTCATTGCATCAGGGCAAGAACTTACATAGCTCTGCGGTAGTGGAGAACTGAGGTCGTGGGCTGGAGTCTTGGGATGGGGTGAGGAGGAGTGAGGAATAAGGGCCAATAATATCCTATCTCATCAGCAATGGGTGGGCAGAGGTGGACCTAGGTTAGGCTGTGCTGAGTCACCCCTCTCCAAACTCAACTTAGGCTCAGGAAGTTACACTGGGCCATACCAAGCTCAAGTTAGGCTTAGGAAGTTACACTGAGCCTCATCAAAATCAAGTTAGGCTTAGAAAGGTACGCCGGGCCTCATGAGGCCCAAAGAAAACCTTCCTTAGTTCATTTGGACTAGCATAAAAGAACACTGTAGACTGAATGACTTCTAAACAACAAAATGTTCTTTTAAGTTTTTTTTTTGTTTTTTTTTTTTTTTTTTTTTTTAAATAACTGCTTGACCCAATAGCTCTAGCTTCTTATTGGCTAACTCTTTTTTTATTATTATTATTTTTATTCTTTTTTAATTAAAATTTCCACCTGCTCCCCGTTTCCCATTTCCCTCCCCTCCTCCCAAATATTGCCCCCTCCCCCCAGTCCCCTCCCCCTATCTCCACTCCTCTTCTCCTCCCCCCACACCATTCCCCCTCCCTCTCGATATTGAAGAGCAGTCCAAATTCTCTGCCCTGCGGGAAGACGAAGGTCTTCTATCTATGTCCAGGGAGGTGAGCGTCTAAACAGGCTAAGCACCCACAAAGCCAGTTCATGTATTAGGATCGAAACCTAGTGCCATTGTCCTTGGCTTCTCATCAGCCTTCATTGTCCGCCATGCTCAGAGAGTCCAGTTTCAACCCATGCTTATTCAGTCCCAGACCAGCTGGCCTTGGTGGGCTCACAATAAATCAGTTCCACTGTCACAGTGGGTGGGTGCACCCCTCGTGGTCCTGGTTTCCTTGCTCATGTTCTCCCTCCTTCTGCTCCTCATTTGGACCTTAAGAGCTCAGACCATTGCTCCAAATTGAGACTCTGTCTCTACCTCGATCCATCGCCAGATAAAGGTTCTAAGGTGATATGCAAGATATTCATCAGTATAGGATAGGGTCATTTCAGGTTCCCTCTCCTTAGTTGCCCAAGGTACCAGCTGGGGACATCTCCCTGGACACCTGCTAACCCCTCTAGAGTCAAGTTTCTTGCCAACCCTAGGATGGCTCTCTTAGTTAGGATATATACTTCACTGCTCCCATATCCTCCCTTCCTATATCCCAACCATCCCAATCCCCCGAGCTCCTCCCATCCTCCCCTTCTCATGTTTCTCATCCCATTTCCCCTTTGCCCCTTGCCACCTCACCCGCAAGTTCCCAGTTTTTGCCCTGCAATCTTGTCTACTTCCCCTCTCCAGGCAGATGACTATATGATTTTCTTTGGGTTCACTTTCTTATTTAGCTTCTCTAGGATCACAAATTATATGCCCAATGTCCTTTATTTATGGCTAGAAACCGATTATGAGTGAGTACATCCCATGTTCCTCTTTTTGGGTCTGGGATACCTCACTCAGGATAGTGTTTTCTATTTCCATCCATTTGCACGCAAAATTCGAGAAGTCATTGTTTTTTACCGCTGAGTAGTACTCTAATAAGTATATATTCCACACTTTCTTCATCCATTCCTCCATTGAAGGGCATCTAGGTTGTTTCCAGGTTTTGGCTATTACGAACAATGCTGCTATGAACATAGTTGAACAGATACTTTTGTCATTTGATGGGGCATCTCTTGGGTATATTCCCAAGAGTGGTATTACTTGATCTTGGGGTAGGTTGATCCCAAATTTCCTGAGAAATCGCCACACTGATTTCCAAAGTGGTTGCACAAGTTTGCATTCCCACCAGCAATGAATGAGTGTGCCCCTTTCTCCACAACCTCTCCAGCAAAGGCTATCATTGCTGTTTTTGATTTTAGCCATTCTGACAGGTGTAAGATGGTATCTCAAAGTTGTTTTAATTTGCATTTCCCTTATCTCTAAGGAGGTTGAGCATGACCTTAAGTGTCTTTTGGCCATTTGAATTTCTTCTGTTGAGAATTCTCTGTTCAGATCAGTGCCCCATTTTTTATTGGGTTCATTAGCATTTTAAAGTCTAGTTTCTTGAGTTCTTTATATATTTTGGAGATCAGACCTTTGTCTGTTGCAGGGTTGGTGAAGATCTTCTCCCAGTCAGTGGGTTGCCTTTTAGTCTTAGTGACAGTGTCCTTTGCTTTACAGAAGCTACTCAGTTTCAGGAGGTCCCATTTATTCAATGTTGTCCTTAATGTCTGTGCTGCTGGGGATAAACATAGGAAGTGATCTCCTGTACCCATATGTTGTAGAGTACTTCCCACTTTTTCTTCTATCAGGTTCAGTGTGTTCAGACTAATATATATTGAGGTCTTTAATCCATTTGGACTTGAGTTTTGTGCATGGTGATAGATACGGATCTATTTTCATTCTTCTACAGGTTGACAGCCAGTTCTGCCAGCACCATTTGTTGAAGATGCTCTCTTTTTTCCATTGAATACTTTTAGCCCCTTTATCAAAAATTAGGTGTTCATATGTTTGTGGGTTAAAATCAGGGTCTTCTACTCGGTTCCATTGATCGACTTCTCTGTTTTTATGCCAATACCAAGCTGTTTTCAATACTGAGGCTCTGTAATAGAGTTTGAGGTCAGGGATGGTAATGCCTCCAGACGATCCTTTATTATATAAGATTGTTTTGGCTATCCTGGGTTTTTTGTTTCTCCATATAAAGTTGATTATTGTCCTCTGAAGATCTGTGAAGAATTTTGATGGGATTTTAATGGGGATTGCATTGAATCTATAAATTGCCCTTGGTAGAATTGGCATTTTTACTATGTTGATCCTCCCAATCCAAGAGCAAGGGAGATCCTTCCATTTTCTGGTATCCTCCTCAATTTCTTTCTTCATAGACTTAAAGTTCTTGTCAAATAGATCCTTTACTTCCTTGGTTAGAGTTACCCCAAGATATTTTATGCTATTTGTGGCTATCGTGAAGGGTGATGCTTCTCTGATTTCCATCTCTGCTTCCTTATCCTTTGTGTATAGGAGGGCAACTGATGTTTTGGAATTGATCTTGTATCCTGCAACGCTACTAAAGGTGTTTATCAGCTGAAGGAGTTCTTTGCTGGAGTTTTTGGGGTCACTTATGTACACTATCATATTGTCTGCAAGTAATGAAAGTTTAACTTCTTCCTTTCGAATTTGAATCCCTTTGATCCCCTTATGTTGTCTTATTGCTATTGCTAGAATTTCAAGCACTATATTAAAGAGGTATGGAGAGAGTGGACAACCTTGTCGTGTTCCTGATTTTAGTGGAATAGCTTTGAGTTTCTCTCCATTTAATTTGATGTTAGCTGACGGCTTGCTATAAATAGCTTTTATTATACTTAGGAACGACCCTTGTATTCCTAATCTCTCTAAGACCTTTATCATAAAGGGATGTTGAATTTTGTCAAATGCTTTTTCCGCATCTAATGAAATGATCATATGGTTTTTTTCTTTCAGATTTTTTATATGATGGATTACATTGATAGATTTTCGTATGTTGAACCAGCCCTGCATCTCTGGGATGAAGCCTACTTGATCATAATGGATAATTTTTCTAATGTGTTCTTGGATTCAGTTTGCCAGTATTTTATTGAGTATTTTTGCGTCGATGTTCATGAGTGAGATTGGCCTGTAGTTCTCTTTCTTGGTTGTGTCTTTGTGTGGTTTTGGTATCAGAGTAAATTCAGCTTCATAAAAGGAATTTGGCAATGACTTCTCTGTTTCAATATTGTGAAATACATTAAGGAGTATAGGTATTAGGTCTTCTTGGAAGTTCTGGTAGAATTCTGCATTGAAGCTGTCTGAACCTGGGCTTTTTTTGGTGGGGAGGTTTTTTATAACAACTTCTAATTCTTCGCGACTAACAGGTCTATTTAGATTGTTCACCTGGTCCTGGTTTAACTTTGGTATATGGTACTTATCTAAAAAAGTGTCCATTTCTTTTACAGTTTCCAATTTGTGGCATACAGGTTTTTGTAGTAAGATCTAATGATTCTCTGAATTTCGTCTGTGTCTGTGGTTATGTTTCCCTTTTCGTTTCTGATTTTGTTAATTTGCGTATTCTCTCTCTGCCGTTTGATTAGTTTGGATAGGGGTTTATCAATCTTATTGATTTTCTCCAAGAACCAGCTTTTTGTTTCATTGATTCTTTGGATTGTTTTCTGTGTTTCTATTTTGTTGATTTCAGCCCTCAATTTGATTATTTCCAGTCTTCTACTTCTCCTAGGTGAGTCTGCTTCTTTTTTTCTAAAGCTTTCAGGTGGGCTATTAAGTCTCCAATGTGTGCTTTCTCTGTTTTCTTTAAGTGGGCACTTAATGCTATGAACTTTCCTCTTAGCACTGCTTTCATAGTGTCCCATAGGTTTGAGTATGTTGAGTCTTCGTTTTCATTGAATTCAAGAAAGACTTTAATTTCTTTCTTTATTTCTTCCTTGATCCAGGTGTGGTTCAGTAGTTGACTGTCCAGTTTCCATGAGTTCATAGGCTTTCTGGGGATAGCATTGTTGTTGAATTCTAACTTTAATCCATGGTGATCTGATAAAACACAGGTGGTTACCGATATTTTTTTGTAACTGTGTAAGTTTGCTTTGTTACCGAGTATGTGGTCAATTTTCGAGAAGGTTCCATGAGCTGCAGAGAAGAAGGTATATTCTTTCTTATTTGAGTGGAATGTTCTATAGATGTCTGTTAAGTCCATTTGATTCATTACCTCCCTTAATCCTCTTATTTCTCTGTTAGGTTTCTGTCTGATTGACCTGTCCATTGGTGAGAGAGGAGTGTTGAAATCTCCTACTATTAGTGTGTGTGGTTTGATGACTGCCTTAAGTTTTAGTAACGTTTCTTTTACATAAGTGGGTGCTTTTATATTAGGGGCATAGATATTCAGGATTGAGACTTCATCCTGATGAATTGTTCCTGTTATGAGTAAAAAATGTCCCTCTCCATCTCTTTTGATTGATTTTAGTTTGAAGTCAACTTTCTTAGAAATTAGTATGGCCACACCTGCTTGTTTCTTAGGTCCGTTTGCTTGATAAACCTTTTCCCAGCCCTTTACTCTGAGTAGATGTCTGTCTTTGTGGTTGAGGTGTGTTTCTTGTAAGCAGCAGAATGTTGGATCCTGTTTTCGAATCCAATCTCTTAGCCTGTGCCTCTTTATAGGTGAGTTGAGTCCATTGATATTAAGTGATATTAATGACCAGTGGTTGTTAACTCCGGTCATTTTTCCTTTCTCTCTTTCTTTCTTTTGGTAGTAGAGTTTGTGTGTTTCCCTTCTTCAAGTTGTGCTGGTGAAGGGTCATTAGATGTCTGAGTTATTGTGGGCATTGTTGGACTCCTTGGTTTGTGATTTTCCTTCTATTACTTTCTGTAGGGCTGGATTTGTGGCTACGGATTGTTTAAATTTGTTTTTATCCTGGAAAATTTTGTTTTCTCCATTTATAGTGAACGAAAGCTTGGCTGGGTATAGTAGTCTGGGCTTGCATCCATGGTCTCTTAGTTTCTGCAGCACATCTATCCAGGACCTTCTGGCTTTCATGGTTTCCATAGAGAAATCAGGTGTAAGTCTGATAGGTTTACCTTTGTAGGTAACTTGACCTTTTTCCTTCGCAGCTCTTAATATTCTTTCTTTATTCTGTATGTTTTGTGTTTTGATTATTATATGACGAGGAGATGTTTTTTTTTGATCCAGTCGATTCGGTGTTCTGTATGCTTCTTGGACCTTCAAAGGAATATCTTTCTTAAGGTTGGGAAAGTTTTCTTCTATAATTTTATTAAATATATTTTCTGGACCATTGAGTTGTACTTCTTCTCCTTCTTCTATTCCTATTATTCTTAGGTTTGGTCTTTTTATTGTGTCCCAGATTTCCTGAATGTTTTGTGATGAGAATTTGTTGGTTATGCTGTTTTCTTTTATCAGAGAGTTTATTTTCTCTATGGTATCTTCAGTGTCTGAGATTCTTTCTTCTATCTCTTGTAATCTGTTGGTGGTACTTGTCTCTGTAGTTCCTGTTCGTTTATCCAAATTTTCCATCTCCATCCTTCCCTCAGTTTGTGTTTTCTTTATTACTTCCACTTCATTCTTCAAGTCTTGAACTGTTTCCCTTGCCTGTTTTATTATTTTTCTTGTTTCTCTTGGTTTTCTTGGGTATCTTTGAGATATTTATTCATTTCCTCTACCTTTTTGTTTGTAATCTCTAATTGATTATGGCAGTTTTCACCTCCTGTTTAAGGTCCTCTATTATTTTCATATAATTCCCTTTTGAGTCGAATTCTTCTAATTCTTCTGGATTAGGGTGTACACTTCTCATTTCTGGATTCCTGGATTCTGGTGATGTCACGTTGCTTTTCAAGTTGGGGGAATTCTTGCATTGGCGCCTGCCCATCTTTTCCTTCAAATGGAGCCAGGAGAGGCCTGGTGTCTTGGACCAGTCTTTGCTGTGACTAACTCTCTGGGTGTATCTCCTCAGTGTAGGGGCAGGAACCGTTCCCTTGCAGATGAACTCCTCAACACCAAAACAGGGATGCCTGGTGTTCCAATGACCCGCGGAAAGAAGGCCGAATGCAAGGTGTAGGGCGGGGTCGAGTAGAACACAGGTGACACTGCAGTACAAGCTGGAGGTGCCTGCGCTCCCTTTCGGGGGTTGCTGAGGCCTGCCCGCTAGGCAGACACTCACTGCTCTGGTTGGGTAGCCTTAGTGTAGGGGGGTTTGTGCTCTCTACCGGGACAGTCCGCCCCAGACTATTACACACTCACCCGTCCAGATGGAACTTCTCAGCACCTACACAGGGACTCCTGGTAGCCCCAATGAGCCAGGGACCAAGGGAAGTAGGGGGCAGGCAGAGCAGGTCCAGGAGAGCACAGCAGACACTGCAGCCCCAGCAGCAGGGGCCCGCGTTCCCTGGCGGGGACCTTGAGGCCTGCCCTCTAGTCAGGCACTCACTGTTCTGGGTTGGTAGCCTTAGTGAAAGGGCAGGAAACTGTTCTACAGCAAAGGACCTTGCAGACAAGGCAGGCTTGGGGGTGGGGGTGGGGGCGTGTTTGTAGGAAAGAAAGCCCTGCAGCAGGTGCTGGGGGAGGGGCGTTTGTGCTCTCTACCGGGACAGTCCACCCCAGGATAGCACACACTCACCGGTCCAGATGGGACTTCTCAGCACCTACAGAGGGACTCCTGGTAGCCCCGATGAGCCAGGGGCCAAGGGAAATAGGGGGCAGGCAGAGCAGGTCCAGGAGAGCACAGCAGACACTGCAGCCCCAGCAGCAGGGGCCCGCGTTCCCTGGCGGGGACCTTGAGGCCTGCCCTCTAGTCAGGCTCTCACTGCTCTGGGTTGGTAGCCTTAGTCTTTTTTTTTTTAAGTTCTGGAGGCTCATAATTACAAACTTGAGTCACTAGCAGATTTAGTATCTGGCAAGGCAAGATCCACTTCTTGGTTCATAGGCAGCCATCTTTCCTGGTGTACTCACATGAATAAACAGGATGCTTTTTTAAAGGCACTAATCCCTTTCATTAGAGATTTTCTTTTGTTAACCTAATAAACTTCTAAAAATTATACCTTAAAATATCATAATATTTTGTGATCATAAGTTTACATGTGTGTATTTCATTGATACTGCAAAATATTGAAAATATGAAGAACATTTTTGAGTCATTGCATACATTTTTATCCATGGAACATGAATATTTTGGATAGTTTCCTCTACTGGTTTATACTATTTTAGTAAGATGTTAATGGAGCTATAGGAATTCATATGTATATATGTGCATATAACATATATAAAACTGCATATGTCTTGGAGTTTTTATTCTCATCTTTTAAATGTTGCTTGGATCAACCCAACTACTAACCCTTTGATCTCCAATGGTGGCGTGCCTGTGAGATGTGCTACTGGAATGATGGCCCAAAGCTTGTAGGAGTAATCAACCAATATCTGATTGGATTTAAGGCCCACTCCACAAGGTGGAAATCATCTGTGACATTGGTTGGGTGGTCAAGAATCTAATATTAGATAGGCCAGGGACATAGGAGGAAACCAAATACTATTTTTCTCCTAAATGAAAACAGCAATGAAATGACTCCTAAAGACATTCTGCTACACTTATAGATTAGTGCATTGTTCAGATATCATCAGAACAGTTTCCTCCTACACTAACTAGGAACAAACACAGAGACCCATAACTGGACAGTGTGCAGGTAATTGGGGATCTTGAAACACTCAGTCCTAAATTAGATGTCTCCACCAAATCCCTCCACACAGAGTTCAGGGAACTCTGTGAATGACAAGGCTGAAAGAGTGTAAGAGCCAGAAGGGGACACCAAGTAAACAAGGCCATATAAACACAGCAGGATTGATGAACCTATGAAATTTCAGAGACTGAGGCAGCATGCACAGGTCCTGCAAGGAACTGCATCAGATGGGATCCCAGTACTCAGGGAAGAAGTAGACATACGCACCCACCCCTAACTCAGAGGCTCTCTACAACTTATAACTATTTGAAAATGAAAAATTAGTTTTCTCCAACAGAGTTTCAATGTGTATACAAATCACTCTTAAGGGCAGGGCCCATGCCCAGCAGGAGATGACCAACACAAAACAAATTCAATGGCATCTTTGGAGATTATTTGTCACATAATGTTTATCAAGGCATCCCCATCCCTTTTTTTAAATTTGCATGTCCTTTGTGTATAAATCATAGCTTCTGATTTTTTATGGGATACCTGTGTGTATGCTAACACATGTCTCTCTGCATCTATATGTTCTTCTTATGCTTTTTCTTTGGATCTTTTTCTTCTGTTTGCTTGTTTGTTTTGCTTTATTTAAATTTGTTTGTATTATGTTGTCTTATTTTATTATTCCTTAGATGCCTGTTTGTTTTCTAAGTAGAGACAGGAAGTATGGATTTGTATGGGAGGAGTGGTGGGAAAGATCTTGGAATAGTTGGATGAAGAGAAACCATAATTAGGATAAACTGTACTAAAAAACTATTTTCAATAAAATAAAAACAAAAAATTATTCTTAAATAATATGAGCAAAATAGTCATCTGAGAATATAAAAACATTTTACTTTGCTTAGAGTTTGAAAGCATTTGCATTTTATTATTGAAGTTTTAAATTTAGATTTTTAATAAGAAAAGGATGTAAAACATAGTAAAAATATTTTTATGTGCACAGCATAAATTCTAATGTCCTGAGCATTAGGAAGCTATAGAGAATGATTCCTGAGAGGCTGAAAACAAACAAGGTTTATCATTGTCCCAGCTCAGTACACTGAATTCTGTATAAACATGATCAAGACTAAATTCATAGTGTGTACCATTGAATCAAATTACCAACCATGCAAGTAAGCAGAAAAACATGTTCAATAGGGAAAATTAAAAATACACATGAAACATCACAATGTATTACTTAAGTATACATGGTAATTGTTTGTTAATTAAAGTAAAAATTTTAATTCCCCAGATCAGCAGAGCCTGATGGCACAGAGTTGTATTCTAAGTTTCTCTGGAGTCTCACAAATTGAATTATGTCAGGACCACAGAGATAACTCAAGGCCAGCTTGAGCAACTTCGAAAAAAATCTGCCCCAAAATGGCAGTAAACGGGGTGGAAGCTGAGCATGTGGGAGGCCTTAGGGACAATGTACAGTACTCCAAAACAAAATCAATATATCTCATCTGAGCAAAATGATGAGCAAAGACTTAAATGAGTTTTTATAACTAAAGTCCATGTGTTTAAAAATGAGGAAAATATTAAAGAGATGAGTAGAAAATAAAACAAAAATGCATAAAAGGCAGTGTAGACAATGTCAGATATAAAAATACTACAACATTAGATATGGCAAAAGATTCATGAAGCTTCAAAAATACCAGCATATTTCTAATATTTTTCTGCATTGAAAAACCCAAGAATCAGCTTTATAAATCTAGGAAACATATGCTACTTTTATTGAGTACTTGGAGGTTGATGAATGGACTGGGAATTGTATAAATTTGGAAATTATATTTTCAGTATATTTTATAATTATTTGGATATAAGAATATATCTACCACTAGTAATAATATAGCATTTAGTAATTACAGTGCTTAATTGTGGCCAACGACAGAAATAGCAGCTGTACACTGGATAAAGTAATTGTTTGCTAATGTAGGAAACTGAATATGAACTATGAATACAAGTTTATTTCTTTAGGAAGACTGGCAGAATTAAGACTGTGGCACAGTTACAAACCCTGCCTCATACAATATTCTAGATGTGATCATCAGCACCGTCAAACAAAGGAGAAGGTAATGAATAATAGATGAACAATTACAATTTGTTATAAATACAAACCCTTCCTTATATGGTATAATTCCTATGAATGACAGATTCTCCATTTATAATCTTTAGTGACTTTTTTGAGCTTACTCATGTGGTAACTGTTCTTTAATATGAGAACACATTAAACTTTCAACAAGGAAAAACTCAACTTATGAACTAAAAGCACCTTTCTGTACTTACCTTTGAAGTAAATTCTAAATCAGTAGGGTGAAATTTGCTTTTGCTTTTTTGTGTGCCTAGTTAAAAGTTTAGGCCAGATGATGACAGCACACATCTTTAATCCCAGTGCTTGGGAGGCAGAGGCAGGCGGATCTCTGTGAGTTAGAGGCCAGCCTGTTCTACAAGAGCTAGTTCCAGGACAGGCCCCAAAGCTACAGAGAAACCCTGTCTCGAAATATATATGTATGTATGTGTGTGTGTGTATTGTATGTATATTTGTGTGTGTATATACATACATATATGTGTGTATATATATATATATATTTATATATGTTCTACAAAATTTATCAAGATGGAATATGCAGCATTCATTTAATAGATGCCATTATATTATAAGAAAAAACAGGATTTTCCTGTAAGGTCAGTAATTTGGTATTCTTTCCTAATTTCCTGTGTATAAACATGGCTTTGAATATTCACAAATAAGGTAAGCCCAGATATTTGTGCATTTGTTTAGGGGCAAGACTCAAACAAATGTACTATGAAAACTCTGCTGAAAATGCATGGTCCTTGGTAAATTTCAGATCACAAAAGCAAATATATTCTCTGCCAAAAATGATTCTGTTTCTCTGCTCAATCTTATGTTATTTTTTTTTCAGAATTGTTTGGATTTTATGTCCTAAGGTGAACTCTTAGGTAGAAGGATATTGTGACACTTTTTAAAATCTTTTTTGAGATTACAATATTATTACACTGATTTCTCCCTTTCCTTTCTGCCCTCCAGAACCTCCTATATGCCCATGTTTGCTCTCTTTCAAATTCATGGCCTCTTTTGCTCTAATTCTTATTGCAGGCATATATGTATCTCTGTGTGTATGTGTGTATTCCTAAATGTAACCTTCCCATTCCATATGTTACTTGTATTATGTTTTTAGGACTGATGGCTTGTCACTGTACAACAAATTGGCATGTTCTTCCCTGGGACAGATCTCTTTTATTTCTCCCAGTTTTCTTCACTTGCCTATAGGTCCTTCTGTAATGCTGAGGCCTTACGGGCTTTTCCCTGTTGACTATGGTATATCCATGCTGTTATCTTTGTTCGGGTCATATTTAGGTTGTCATGTTGGTGAAACTTTATGACGTTATTTTCTGTTATTTTAGCAAGCACAAGCTCACAACAAAATCTCTGTTCCTCTGGCCCTCACATTCTTTCTATCCACTCTTCTTCCATATGCCCTGAATCTTACATGTATGAGTGTTTTGTAGATGTATCCACTGGGACTGGGTTCTACAACTCTGCATTTTTGTTGGTTGTGGTTTTCTGTGGTGATTTTAATCTGTTGCAAAGAGAAGTTTCTCTGATGAGGGGTGAAGACTAAATTTATCTGTGGGCTCTATGGACATGTTTATAGATTATTGTTATGGATTATGCTCATTTACTAAATTTAGAGGTTGTCCATTTCACCTCCTATAACCATGACTTGTGAGCATCAAGTAGCCACCTATGTTTCAAGAATCAGACATGTTTTCCCTCTTGTTGAGCAAGACCTAACTCCAAATGGAGAGCTGTTGTTTCATGCCAAGGTATTAATGCCACTATTTCACCCTTAAGGTTATTGACCCATTGATGTGTGTCATGAAAATTATAGTTACGTATGAATCTTGGTTGCTTATCTTCTTTGGAAACTTCTACAGTGCTTTCTGGGACAAATTAAAGCTAGTCCTTGGTGAGGGTTCATTCAGTTTAATTCCAGCTCAGAGGCCTGGTCTTGTTTGTGAAGTTCATGATGTCTTTAACAATTGGGACAGACAATCCTTGTGGTGGTATTTTTGCTTGTCAACTTGATTTTGATTTGGAATCACCAAAGAAACATACCTTTGGATGTGTCTGTGAGGGATTTCTAAGAAAGGTTTAATAGAGTAAAGAGAAGTCACATCTTGAATGTGGCACCGTCACATTACTGTGGTATTAACACTGAAATTTTAGTGAAGAAGCCAGCTGAGACCCAGCACTCATGTCTATGCTTCAAGTTTGCAGATGAAAAGTGGCCAAAGACTTTATATAGTCATTGCCATGTATTCTCTACCATAATAAACTGATTTAGTGTCTAGTTGCTGCGCAAAAGTACTTGACAAAAACAACTTAAACCAAAATTAAAACAAACAAAACATTTATTTTGTCTCACAGTTAGTCAATCATGGAAGGGAATGCATGACAGAAGGAACATGAGGTGTCTGGTCACATTGTATTCACCATCAGGAAACAGAGAAGTGAATGTGTTGTTCTGCTTCTTTCTCCTCCTTATTTACACTGGGGCACAGCTTGTAGAATGGTGCCAACCACACTTAGAAACAATACTCGGAGCTTGGTTCCCAATGTGGCAATGTTAAAGGGTTGGATTTAAGAATTAGAGATGAGTGCAATATGCTAGGCCATGGCATCTAAACTCTGATAAATTACAAAATGTTATACTGGAACTGGTTCACCTCTGTGGGTGGATGAGTTCTTGTGAGACTAGATTGTTATAATGAAAGGCCACTGTTTGCTGGGTCCCCATTTGTATAGCATCATTTTCCCTTGTGCTGCTATGTCACAATGTGATATAGTTAGTACTTTGTAAATAAGTTGCTGATACCAGGCAATTTGGACAATTATAAGCCAAATAAGCCTCTTTTCTTCAAAACTCATCAGAGAGTGCTGATCCTGCTGCAGTGATGTATGCTGTTAACCCCAGAACTTAGGAGACAGAGACAGTAGATATTTCTAAGTTCAAGGCCAGCCTAGTCTTCACAGGGAGTTCTAGGCCAGCCATGGTTACATTGTGAAACAGTGCCTTAAAAAAGGAAAAGGTCTTACATTTTTAATAGCAGCCTAAAACAAAAGCTGTTACCATTTTTATATGACCTTAAATATATTTTGCAGTTGTGAGAAGAAATAAGAATACAGAAACAATCTCTGCTATCAGCTAGGAGGAGAGAGATTGCTGGGTCTTCTGTATGTTTTTGTATTTAATTCTACTGTATATTATCCGTTTATTAATGCCTTGATTACTAATCATCATCACCAAGGCAAACTCTATTAAGAAAAGCATTTTATTGGGGGTTTGCTTATAGCTTTAGGGTGTTAGTCCATGATCATCCTGGCAGGAAGCAGACAGGCATGGAGCCAGAGGAGTAGCTGAGAACTTTTCATCCTGATCCAGAGGCAGTAGTTAAGAAAGACACACTGGACCTTATGTGGCCTTTGACACATTGCCTCCAAAAAGACCACAACTTCTAATCATTCCCAAAATAGTTCCACTACCTGGGTGCTAAGCATTCAAACATAGATGCTTATCAGAGCAATTCTCATTCAACCCACCATAATAAAGTGGAGTTTTCTTCTGTACAGATAGCTATTTATGTATTAATTTATTCATTGAGAATTTTATGTATTTGATTACATTTTTCCTCTCCTCCAGCTCATCCTAGATTCACCCACACACACACTCAACTTTATAATCTTTCTCTCTCTTAAAAGCAAAACCAAAAAAATGGTTTCTGATTTCTGTTTGCCATTGAGTATGAAGGCTGTCCTGGAGCATGATTGACATATCCAGTGTCATTCCACTGAAGAAAACTGATTCTCCTGCTTCCAACAGATATCAATTACAGATACCTTCCTATCTAAGGATCAGCTTCCATCTTCCATGGTAGGATTTTTTTCTGACTTTACCTTTTCAGATCTTATGCAAGTTGTCACAGTCTGTGTGAGTTTTTATGTGTTTCTGCCCAGTTGTGTCTTGAGGACATTGGTTCCCTGATATTATTCACCATCTATCTCTAGCTATTATAATTGTTCTTCCTCCTCTTCTGCAAAGATACGTTAAACTTGAAGGAAGGGGTGAGATAAAAAAACATTCCATTTGCCGGGCGGTGGTGGCGCACGCCTTTAATCCCAGCACTTGGGAGGCAGAGGCAGGCGGATCTCTGTGAGTTCGAGACCAGCCTGGTCTACAAGAGCTAGTTCCAGGACAGGCTCCAAAACCACAGAGAAACCCTGTCTCGAAAAACAAAAAAAAAAAAAAAAAAAAAAAAAAAAAAAAAAAAAAACATTCCAATAGGAATGACTGCCACAAAGTTTCTTACTCTCTGCACATTATCCAGTTGTGGGTCTCTGTATCTGGGCAAAATTGAATGCATGTTTTCTCCTCTGATAGTGTGTGTAGCACCTACCAGCACTCTGGGGCAAAGCTTACAGTTAGAGTACCAGTCAAAAATCTTCATGCTCTATATAGTCTAAGAGCATGGGTTTTAGATGAACTCAGATCAGGGCTTTTATCCCTGCCTTATTACTCAGCATCATCAAGAACTTTAAATAATTGTGAGAGTTATTCATAAACAAAGTGAGTTTGATAAAGATTATCTTGTAAAACTATTGGAATACATGTAATATTTGAAAATGTTTGAAGCTGGGCTAGAGAGATACTGCTCTTACAGAGGTTCCAGATTCAATTCCCAACATACACATGGCTAATTACAACCATTTTAAAGTTCCATTCTATGATATTCTGAACCTTCTTCTGGATTCCATGCACATCAGGCTTGCATATGGTATACATACACACACACACACACACACACACACGCAGGCAAAATATTCATTCACACAAAATAAAAGTAAAAAATTTAAAACTACATGGAGGCTGTGCCTTTTAAATAATGTCATTTATTTCTTATTATAACACTAGACAATGCTGCCAGCAACCTTGACTTTTTAAGAATATCAATATATATAAAATATGCAACTCCTTGTCCAAAAATAAAATAAATAAAAGAGTTGCAAATAAATCTACAGGAATTTTTCTTATGTGAGTAAGTCATTTCATTAATTTTGGCAAAAATTCTATAAACTAAAAAAAAAATCCTTGAAAGTCATAGGGTTTACTAAAACCAACCACTCAGATACCTGGACCAAAACCACTCCCTTTTCATTCATTTGATCACTACCAAAATGAGGCTCTCCCTAAGAGTTTACCATACTGCATACAATGTAACCTAATTATGAAAATACCCCTTTTATTATATCTTAATTCAATCTTTTTTAAGAAAAAGAATAACTTTGGGTGACTGAGTAAAGCACATTACTTCCTAGTGCCAATGGACCTCAGTCTAAACAGACCATAAAGAATAACTTTCCAAGGGTAAGAATCAGTTTTACTGGGACATTAGCCCTTGTCTGTTTCCCTTTCAAATTACAGAATTAAACAAATGCGACATAAACGAATGAAACACATTTTTGCATTATTAAACCTGTGTGTGTGTGTGTGTACGTGAGAAACTGCAAGCACGGGTCTTACAAGGGACCAGACCAGGTCCTCTACATATCCATATACATTTGTATTCACACACACACACACACACACACACATGCATGTACACACATACATGCACACACATGCATGCCTGTACACACAAGCACATGCATGCACACACACACACACACATATGCAGAGGACCTGGTCCAGATCCTTGTGGGGCCTGTGCTTGCTGCTTCAATCTCTGAGTTCATATGAGAATTGTCCACTTGATTTATGCAAGACAACTCTTTCTGTATATTATGAATCAGTAACTATATTGAGAGGGTTTTGAAAAATTCCTCAGTACCATAAAAGTAACATAATTCTGCATTTTAGACAGAATTATAAGGGCTTTGTTTCACCTTATTTAATTCTTCTGATTTGTATCCTGCCTTTCCTGATATTTTTGTTTGTTTGTTTTTCTTGAGACTGGGTTTCTCTGTAGCTTTAGAGGCTGTCCTGGAGCTAGCTCTTGTAGACTCACAGAGATCTGCTTGCCTCTACCTCCCGAGTGCTGGAATTAAAGGCGTGCACCACCACTGCCCAGCTGCCTTTCCTGATTTATTTGCATCAGTATAGAATATATATGCTCCAGTTATTGGTGCATCACATACAGTTTGGGAAAGATTCCAAGAAGTTCTCTTTATAAGTTTAACTCTATCACTTTTGGGATAATTGCTATTAATTTTCACAAAAATTAGCACAAACTCTTTGCCATGGTTTATTGTCTTCCCATTTATATTTCGTCAGTAGTGAAAGGCACTATGATCACTGCTGGGTCTATACCTGCTAATTGACAAAGTCTCAATTTACCTTTTATAATTAATTCAGAGACATTTTTCACAAAAGTTTTTAGTTTTTTTTAACTTGGTTTATATGGTAAAAAGATTTATTCTAACATGGTATCATTCCTCTGCATTAAAATTCCTGTAGGAAAATTCTGGAAGGCAATATAACTAGAATACAATTAAGATTTGTATTTACCCTATGCACATGTACGTACTGTAATTTCTCCTTAACAATTGTCAATTCCTTTTCTGCTTTAGCTGTTAATTCTTTGGGACTATTTAAGTATTTGTCACCATCTAAGGTTTTACTTAAATGAACTATTAGGTCAGGTGTAGGGATAAGCCCCACCCATTAGGGGGCGTGTTCGCCTCGGGCTAGTGTTTACTGATAAATCTGCTGGGCATGATCCCAGCAGCCCCTTTTTTTCTGCTTTCCTGTTCTCCGCGGGAACCTGTAAGTCTATTTCCCCATTAAAGCTGTATATATTTTCAAAAAAAAAAAAAAAAAGAAGAAGAAGAAGTGGGATTAACTGGTTTTATGGGATGATTGGTATTTGTTAATTACTGTTTATAGAAAATTGTATTGTACTGTTTCTTGTATATTGATATATTGAATATTGAATGTGAGTGTTCCTACCTCTATTTTTGTATGAGTATGCTTATAACTTTGTCTATATTGTATTGATATATCTACCATATTACAATGTACATTTCTACCTCTGATACTATGACATTGTTTACAGTTGAAGATCATTGTCTTCATATATTGCACAGTTGTTTATTCTTTTAGTCTTCAAGTTAGATAGGTATTGAGAATTATATGTTTGTCATATTTATTTTTAAGTTAATCAGGTCTTTTAGTTACATAGAGATTATATTTAGTATAGATAGTATGATCTTCAGCCTCTTCGAAGAGCTGTAGAAAATGGCCTTTAATCTAACCTAAAATTTCTGTGCCAACGAGACACAATTACTCCTGGCAACGCCACTCTACTCCCGAGAGAACGTTGAGCACCAAAGACACTCCACCAGGAGCTTGTCTTCTTGGCAGAACTGGCCTTTGGGTTAAGAAAAGCCCATACCTCAACTTCTGACAAAGATACAGAATATCCCTAAGTGGATGAAACAGGATTGTCTTATCCTGCCAAGACAGGGTAGGATAGTTCTAAGAATGGTATGTCAGTTATGTTAGGCCTTAGCCAAAGTTGGTTGACTCAACATTGCAAACGAGACTTTGGGTGATTGCCCAGGTAGTCAGTTGTCTCTGTCAATTGTTGCACATTTTGGATATCTCTCGTTTGTTAAGTAATATTTATTCCCTTCTCAGATCTTTGATGGAGTTGCAGATTATATAATTGTAGTTACTCTCTATGTTATTTAGACTCCTTGAGATAGAATGTTTAGCAAAACTTTTGTTCTCAATATTGTTTGTTATATTTATTATTTGTTATTATTGTATATAGTTGTATTTGGTTTAGTTCTGTCTTCTTTAGACAAAAGAGGGAGATGTAGGGATAAGCCCCACCCATTAGGGGGCGTGTTCACCTCGGGCTAATGTTTACTGATAAATCTGCCGGGCGTGATCTCAGCAGCCCCCTTTTTTCTGCTTTCCTGTTCTCCGCGGGAACCTGTGGTCCTGTAAGTCTATTTCCCCATTAAAGCTGTATATATTTTTATAATCTGTCTGCATTCATTTACGTCGTTACAGTCAGGTGTTATCCCCACAGTTAGTTGTAGACTAGAAATGTCTCCTAATAATCTTTGAAAGTCATTAAGAGTCTGCAACTGGTCTCCCCTAATTTGTGCCTTTTGTGTTCTAATTTTCTGTAAACCTACTTTATAACCTAGGTAATTAATAGAATATCCTCTTTGAATCTTTTAAGAAACAATCTGTAATCCCCATTTAGGCAATACTTTCTTTACTTTTTAAAACAACCTTTTTAAAGTATCTGCATTTGAATCAGATAATAAAATGCCATCCATGTAATGATAGATTATAGACAGGAAACTGCTTATGTATTATTTTCAATGGTTGACTAAGTATTGGCATAGAGTGGGGATATTGATCATTCCCTGTGGGAGGGCAGTTCTTTGATATCTCCTTGTAGGCTAAGAGTTAAGTAGACACTGTGAAGGCAATTTTTTTCTATTCTTTTCTTGTAAAGATATAGTAAAGAAACAATCCTTTAAATTAATAACTATGAGAGGCTGTCCCTTTGGTAACAGAGAAGGCAGAGCAACTTCAGATTGCAGAGGGCCCATAGGTTGAATTACCTGTTGGCATCTCTTATATCTGTCATCATTCTCCACTTACCAGATTTTTATTTAACAACAAATACAGGAGAATTCCAAGGGCTGGTAAATTCTTCAATACGGTGAGCATCTAGTTGCTCTTGTACCAGCTGTTCCAACGCATGCAGCTTTTCTTCAGCTAGAGGCCACTGTTTAACCCATATTGGTTTCTCAGTTAACCATTTTAAAGGCAAGGCCATTCGTACCTCTGAAGGTTTATCAATTGCTTTGTGTTCTTATACATCCTGAATGGCTGGTGATCTTCATCTATAATATCTTCTAACATTTTCCCCAGAAACATAATTATTTGAGGCTGCAGGAATTTTAATCTGGGTATTTTATTGCTGCAATAGGTCATGATCCTACAAAATTATTGTAATATTAGTCATATATGTCCTCAGTCTTTTTCTTTGTTGTTTTGACCATATGTAGTCTACCTATCTCGTGTTTTGACTTACCTGAGATAGAGTTTTAATTTCTAGGAACTGAACATCTACCTCTTGAAGAAGCTAATTTGGATGTCAAGATTCTGGAGTAATGATACATCCGCACCAATGTCTAGAAGGCCTTCAATAAAATTGTCATTTATACATACTCTTAGCTTTGGTCTTTGATCGTTTATAGAAGTCTCTCAGAATATATGTTTACTATGTCCTTCTGGAGTTTTTGACTCATCCTCCACATTTATTCCATTCTCCAGACCAGTATTGTTTTTTTACAGTAGGCAGTGGATTTTTAAATTTTCCTGGTGAGCCACGTTCTCTACAGTAACTGGAAACAACTGGACTGTGTTTGTCATGGGGGCCTGCAAGAGGCCCCCCATGGCATTTCCCAGGGGTATTGGGTTGCCTTGTCTACCTTTTGTTGACCTACATTTATTGGTCCAATGTCGGCCTTTGTCCCACCTCCTACATACACCTGAGGGCTGAATCCTTCTATTCTTGCCATTCCCAGAGGTGACATTATTCCTAGGAATTCATTATCTACAACCCCTTCTCAGATGTCCCATTCTAATTAATGTCACAATTAAAACATTTGGTATTTTTATGTCTCCTCTTACCATTGTAAATTGCTTCTCCTACTCAAGTTTCAGTACCATAGTAAAGTGTCTCTACATTCATTATATATAAGACCCGTTTATCCATGGGTGCTGATCTTATCTTTAAAGGCCCAAGAATCCTTTTGCATTCTAAGTTGGCATTCTCATTAGCCTAAGATTCTGGGTCAGTTACCCCTATTTGTACAGCCTTAGTTAATCTTTGTAAAAAGTCACTAAAGGGTTCTCTTTGACCCTGTTTAACTCTAAGATATGATTCAACTCCCTTTCCTAGTTCCTGAATCCTGTCCCAAGCCTTTAAAGCTGTTGTGCTACATAGGAACAAGACATAGTCATCATAAAGAGCTTGATCCTGAGTATCAGAGTAAAGTCCTTCACCTAGAATTTGATCTAGGGAAATCTCAAGTCCTTTTGCTTTTTCTTGTTGCTCGAAAATTCTCACTTCCTCTTTATAAAAGCACCTCCAAAGTAATTGTAGTCTACTTTATGGGACTGCTGAGATTAACTGAACCCAATCTTGAGGCATGACTTTGCTACTGAAAGCCCATGTTTTAACCATTTCCCTAACAAAGGACTAATGTGGTCTATAAGGCACAATTGCTTGTTTACTTTCTTTTAGATCAGTCATACATATGGGCTCTCATGTGTATTCCTCAACAACTTTAGGGAACTTGGAGCCAGATACTTTTTCTGATATTATTAATGGAAAGGAAGGCAGAACTCTGGGAAAGCTATCCCAGAGATTTTTACATACTGATGAGGCTAAATTTTGTCTTTGTACCTTTTGTCCCTGGTCATCAAATTTGATAAATTCCTCAATCTTTTCAAATCAGTTCACTACTGCCTTTTGTAATATCTAGATTTCCTGTCCAGTTTTCCGCTCTATGCCCTCATTGAGGATTCCAAGGTGTGAAGTCTGTCCAGTAGAGACAATGTCTTATCTTTGGACATAATCTTTATAGCATGCATATCATCTTCCTATATAGAGACATTCTATCAGTCAATCTGTCATACCCCTTTGGTAGTCTGATTAATACATTCAACAGTATGAATTTTCTCAGACAATGTCTTAGCATTACCTTTCTCTATAGCAGTGAATTTTTCTTTGAAAAGAGTGGTATCAGTATGTAAGGACTTTAACATTTTTAAGAGTTACTCATTCTTGGCCTTGTTGTAAAACTATATTTTTAAGGAAAGAATATGGAGGACAAACCTAATCCCCAGACTCAGATACAGTGGTGTAGGAGGGAGGTCATATAAGTGAAAAGTCTATTGAAACCCTGTAGGGTTAAATTGTCCATAATTTTGCCCTTTTAAATTTTTGATTTATATTTCAAATTATAAATCTTACCTGTTCATGATTTTTGAGCTGGAGTAGGTGCAGTAACCATTACCTGGCAGTAGGTGTCACGGCATACTTGGAGTCGGGTGGCTGGTCTGAATCTGATTTTAGAGTTAAACTCTGAAAGATATGCTCAGATTAGAAACAGTTATTTAGTATAAAACACAGAGTGTGTGCCATATGGATGCCCTGATTGGTCAGCAGTTGCCCAAGCAGTAGAATAGCAAATGAAGACAAATTATTAGAAGCCACAGAACAGCTGGCTTAGACCAGGAAAGCCTGCTTCTCCCCTGAGTTTCTGCCGCACAGAAAAACTGAACCCAGGATGACTCCAAGTCCTCAGGCACTCTGGCCCTCTGCAACTGTATGACTCTGAGGCATTTAATAAAGAGATATAAAGAACCTCAGGGTCACTATGCAAGAATTATATGCCCAAATGAACTACTGGCTGTGTGCACAAGCCGTGACTAAGGTGGACTGAGCAAGGACATGACACGTGCCAAGCCACATGCAGGTTGAGCCTGGTAGGCAGTCAGGGCTGGGAATTTATATCCAAATACATTGGGCACCAGGTGTTGAAATGATCAGGCTAGCTAAAGATACAACAATTATATTTTACTTATTATAAGGGCAAAACTCACGAAACAGGGAACAAGAAAATCCAAGCACAGCAATGTCCTGTGGGAAAAGGTGCAGAGAGCACACACAGGAGGTGCATGCATTTTACCCTGGGTCCCAGTGAAGCCGTGCCTTAACTAAGACCCACCTAATAAAGATGATTGGATAACAAGGTTCCCCATCATCAGGTCCTCTGTGTATGCATACACACACACACACACACAGACACACACACGCATGCACGCACATACACACACTTCTGGCTTTTAGAGTCTCCATTGAGAAGTAAGGTGTAATTCTAATTGGTCTGCTTTTCTGTTATTTGTTTTTTTTTCCCTTGCAGCTTCTAATACTCTTTCTTTGTTCTGTATGCTGTGTTTTGATTATGTGGTGAGGGGACTTTCTTTCCTGGTCTAATCTGGTATTCTGTATGCCTCTTGTACCTTTATGGGAATCTCCTTCTTTAGGTTAGGAAAATTTTCTTCCATGATTTTTTTTTGAAACCATTTTCTGGGTTCTTGAGCTAGGCTTCTTTTCCTTATTCTATTTCTATTATTATTTGTTTGGTATTTTCATAGTGTCCCAGATTACTTGGATGGTTTGTGCCATAAGTTTCTTAGATTTCACATTTTCTTTGACCAATGTATCTATTTTTTCTATAATATCTTTAATGCCCAAGATTTTCTCTTCCATCTCTTGTATTCTGTGAAGCTTGCCTCTGTAGTTCTTGTTCAAATTCCTAAATTTTTCATTTCTAGAATTCCTCCAGTTTGTATTATCTTTATTGCTTTTATTTTCATTTTGAAGTTTTGCACAGTTTTATTCTTTTCCTACAATTATTTGTGGATTTTGTTATTTGTTATTTTTGTATAAGGGATTTATTCATTTCCTAAAATTGTCTGTGTTTTCCTGGAGTTAAGTGATTTATTAATTTTCTCTTTAAACACCTCTACCATCCTCATGTAGTTAGTTGCAAGGTCTCGTTTTTTGGTTTCAGCTATTCTGGAATGTTCAGAGCCTTCTGGATAAGATAGCAGGATATGGAGACATATTGCCCTGGTTATTGTCATTGTGTTTTTATAGTAGTGTTTGGCATCTGCTTTTGCGATGATTACAGTTTTAGGTGCTGATTTCTTTGATGGGATGGGTGCTTTGTTCATTGGTTTCTGGTTATTGGAGAGTGTGGTGACTGTGTGTTACCTGTTTTCCTGATCTGTTCAGCTGGTATGCTACCACGGAATGTCTACTGTTGTTGGAAACTGGGTAACTGGGATAAGTTGGGGGAAGGAAGGTTGTAGGAGAAGGTATTTGGGATCTGTTGGGAAAGAGAGACCACAGCAAGTTTCTGGCTATAAAAATGTGTATGAGACTGGGGGATGGGATCTCAGGAGCAATAGGAGAGGAGATGTGGGTCTGCATACAGCCTTCTTGTTGCCCTGAGTGGAGCTGCTCATTGGTTAGTAGGAAGCACCTACTGGAGTTGGGATCTGGGACACAATTACCAGTGGGGTGAAGGAGATTAGGAAGGTATGGTTTGTGGGATCCACCAGATATGTGGGCAGGGTTGAGGGGAGGCTGCAGCTAGTGTTCTGTTGCAGAGTTAGGGACAATATTGGAAGATTGGGTTTAAGAAAACAGAGAGGAGGGAGGGAGGGAGGGAGGGAGGGAGGGAGGGAGGGAGGGAGGGAGGGAGGGAGAGAGAGAATGTCAGCTACTGTTTATTTTTTATTTTGTATTTATTTATTTGATTTTTTGAGACAGGGTTTCTCTGTAGCTTTGGAGCCTGTCTGGGAATTAGCTCTGTAAACCAGGATGGCCTTGTACTCATAGAGATCCACCTGCCTCTGCCTCCTGAGTACTGGGATTAAAGGTGTATGCCACCACCACCCAGCTCTTTTTATTTTAAACAGGCATGGCCTGTAGTTTAGCAGGGGTGTCTGCTAGAGTTGGAAACTGGGACAAAGTAACCAGTGGGGTGAGGGGAGGGTGATTAGGAGTGGATGGTTTATGAGATCCTCAGGAGATGTGGGTAGGGGTGAGGGAAGGCTGCTGGAAGGCTAGGAATGACTCTAGAGAACTGGGTCTTGGGGAACAGAGAGCATAGAGGTCTGCAGGCAGCCTACTTGTTTTTCTCCCCCTCTTTGTTATTTTTTTTAAATAGCTCACTTATTTCAATTAGTTTTGTCTAGATTTTCATGGGAATAGGGCTCCCCAGTGGAGTATGGGCAACCTACTTCAGGATACATCCATAAAGAAAACTAACACTCTATCCTTCAGCAGCCATCAGTTTCAAACAGCTCCTCAGCTAGGAGTCTCTCTTGTGAGTCTTTGAGTCTTTCTGGTATCTGTACTGAAATACTGAAACTCTTCCCTTACCCTACCCTTCTGATCCTCTAAGTCTCACCATTCTACTCTTAGTTTGTTGGATTCCAAGAATTTCAAGTTAGATATTTAAGATCACATAGTACCTAACAGAATTATGCTCTATATCAGAGTCTCTTATTTTCAGGTCACCTTGCAGAAAAAAGCTCTCATGTACCTGGGAACACTGGGCATCGAGTGATGAGGTATCAGTCTCATAAACCCACCTTAGCCTTCTAGATCTGAAAGCAGACCCCCGGCTGGGATCTTAACAATTCCTTTTCTTGAGCAGCGTTTGTCTCTTGGAAGACTTCCAGGAAAGAGTATAGTCCTCCAAACCCTTGGTTATTTCCCCTCTGCAGGGGACAGACATACTGCAAAAACGATAGTCATGACCAAGCTGAAATCCCAGGACAGGGGTTATGTGCTGTTACACATAAAAAATAGTGATCTATACCTACCACAGCCATACAGGCATGGACTCTTAGGTAATTTCTGTGTAAGGATAGTTAATTTCTATAGGAAAGCCTAAAGGTATGATTTATGAACCTCTAGTCTTTTGAGGTCTGTTTTTATTGAGCTTTAGGCAATTACACTGTCAAATAATCTTCATGATAGGTCTTGCTATGCATCCTAGGAAGTTCTGTAGGTTGGCCTCCAATTCCCAATCCTCTTGCATTAGTCTCTCACTTTAATCGTACTTTACATTTATGTTTTGTATTTTCATTGCTAATCCCTTGTTCTCTGTATTATAAAACAGTATTTTACATTGGGAATCAGATGTTTATCATCAGAAATAATTTTTTAATTAATCAATTTATTTATTAAAGATTTATGCCTCCTCCCCACCACCACCTCCCATTTCCCTCCCCCTCTCCCAGTCAAGTCCCCCTCCCTCGTCAACCCTAAGAGCAATCAGGGTTCCCTGCCCTGTGGGAAGTCCAAGGACCACCCACCTCCATCCTGGTCTATTACAGAGCTACAGTATTGAAAACAGAAATAATTTTTTGAAGTAATGGGTAGAAAATGAATCACAGATACAAGGCCTGCTTCTTTCTTGGAATGACACCATGCTATTTACTTCTGAGTAATTCAGCTTAGATGATTAGTATAGCTGTGCAGTGTACTATTCTTGATAACTTAAGAAACTACAAGTTCTTTGACTGTATTTTGAATCTGATAAAGGTCAAATGGCACAGTGTAATGTAGTAGGGGCTGCGGGCCTCTTCCCACAGCCCGGCTCATGGTGGCCTGGCTAGCTTATGCCCCAAAATAACGACACACAAACTCTATTCTTTTAAACACTGCTTGGCCCATTTCTGTTCATGTATGTAGCACCCCAGGTGCGCTTACCGGGAAGATTCTAGCCTACGTCCATCCTGGGTTGGAGTTTCATCGTGTCTGCTCTGGAGAGGAGAGCACGGCGTCTGTCTCTGAGAGGAGCTGCCTTGCATCTGAGCTCACTTCCTCTTCCTCCCAGCATTCTATTCTGTTTACTCCACCTATCTAAATTCTGCCCTATCAGATGGGCCAAGGCAGTTTCTTTATTAGCCAATTACCTTCCTCCATCATTTCCCCTTTTTCTGTTTAAACAAAAAGGAAAGGCTCTAACATAGCAAAATTACATATAGCAAAACAGTTATCAAGTAAGAATTACAGTTACAATATTTACATCTATTTTATCTTTATCATAACTAAAGAAAACTATAACTATTCTTCAACTCTACCAAAGACTCCAGAAGGATATAATATTACCTAAGCAAACAAGAAATAAGCAACTTCTAAACTCTAGAAATGACAGAGACATCTCGCTGCCTTGACAGTCACCCAAAGTTTCTCTGTTGGGGCATCCATCTTCGGCCTAAAGGCCCATAGTTTCCAGCACACATTTCCATGAAGCAGGAAATTTCAAAGTCAGTTCAGTCACTATCTGCTGTGTCCTGCAGAATGTCTCGCAGACTCCTTCATGAATCAGGAACCCCGAAAGATCATCTCACCTTTAGGCAAGTTCAGTAGTCCTCTCTCTGTGGGTTCTCTGTGTCCAGTTTATGCAACAGTCCAGGCAAGAGCAATTTCTTGCCCAAATGGCTATCAAACTCCATAAGGTGCCTCTTCGATGCCCATCTTCTGCTTGAAGTAGATTGGTGCTGCCAGGAGCAGAGTGTCTCATTGTCATGAAAAACCCTAAGTTATTAAAACATTTAAAATACCATATTCTCTAGCCTTTGAAAGATATGATGAATGCCTATCTGAAATATATGCATGCACATCTAGAAAATCTAACATGACTACAAACTTGACTATTATTGATAATTATCCATTAACAACCTATATACATTACATTTTTAAGTGAACTACAAGTCACAATACCTTAATCAAGATTGGAAATATGCATATACATATAACAAAATTGACCTTCAAATCCACACCAAAGCAAATTATTCATATCTATATCATATCCCCCTTTAAATGTAAAAGAACATTTATAAACAATATATGGGAACATGGGCGCAGTTATTTCTCTCCAAACTGCTTCCTGCTGAATGGGGGCGCTGTTATTCAGATCTTTCATGGAGTAACCTGTGTGCCAGGGTCATCTCAGTCGGCAGTTGAGTGAAGTAATTTTCTGAAGGTGTTCACAGCAACCTTTCAGGAGGACGTGGTCTATCATACCATATTGGGATCGAAGAAGCAATCCAAAGAGTCTCATCCTCTGTGAAAACAAAAGAAGAAACTCTTTTCCAAAGTATCATATCCTTAGATCCAAATTCTGAAGTCAAGGTATTTTGAAAATATCTATCTTGGATTAGTTCAGCAGCATTTATAAACAAATATCTTTTAGCATCTGGTGCTCCTTCCTCAGCATTCAAACAATTCAAAGAGAGCATAATGGCATACAGTATCAAGATTCTCTGTGTAATTTCCATCTTTGTGCAGCTTTATTTTAACTCTATTTTGTTTACTTTTACTTTATATTTTCTGTATATCTTCGTCCTGGAATAACTCTTTAGACAAGGCTGTCCTTGAATTCAGAGATCTGTCTGTCTCTGCCTCCCAGGCAGTGGGATTAAAGGCGTGTGCTACCACACCTTGAAGTCTCAGAGGTCAATCTCCCTCTGCCTTCCAAGTGTTGGGGATTAAAGGTGTGTACTACCACACCCAACTACTCTCTTTCTTCCTTATTTTACTTTTAAGAACTTTAACTTTCAGCCTGCATATATTTTTAAACACACTGTAAATCATTTAAAGTTTTCTTTTGTCTTTGAATCTCTCTTTACTGTATATCTCTCTCTCTTTTTCTGACCACATGAGTCTTTAATTTACCAAGCAATATCAGTAGGATGAAAGCCGTGCCATTCCTTAGCTTTCCAGCCTCATGGCGGAGATACCAGCTGTAGCCATGTTTATCACAACAACTCTGTGGCGTTTCAAGGTCCTTGCCAGCAAACAAGCTGCAATACTATATCCACAGACAACATTCAAGTCCTCTCTCTGTAGTCAGCCCTCCTGCCTCAAACAGTCAGAGTTTGCCCTGGCAGGATGGCCCAGAAAGCCGGCATTTTAAAACAGCACAATTTTTTTCCTGCTATGGCTGAAAACCGAAAAGCATGCCTTCAGCTTTTCACCAACACCGTTTTAAGTGTTTCGTGGCAGGACCTCTTAAATGAGCTGCAAGGTTTCACAGCTGAAGCTGAGTCAGGAAGCCTCTCTTAGATGAGAGTACTTGCTTGCCTCTAGCAAGCAGAGCAGACCCGAGAAATTGTTGCTACCAAGAAAACATGCTTTATTCTTTCCCAAGCTTTCTCAGGCTTTCAGTGGATGCAGTTATCCACGTGGGCGCCATTTGTAGTAGGGGCTGCGGGCCTCTTCCCACAGCCCGGCTCATGGTGGCCTGGCTAGCTTATGCCCCAAAATAACGACACACAAACTCTATTCTTTTAAACACTGCTTGGCCCATTTCTGTTCATGTATGTAGCACCCCAGGTGCGCTTACCGGGAAGATTCTAGCCTACGTCCATCCTGGGTTGGAGTTTCATCGTGTCTGCTCTGGAGAGGAGAGCACGGCGTCTGTCTCTGAGAGGAGCTGCCTTGCATCTGAGCTCACTTCCTCTTCCTCCCAGCATTCTATTCTGTTTACTCCACCTATCTAAATTCTGCCCTATCAGATGGGCCAAGGCAGTTTCTTTATTAGCCAATTACCTTCCTCCATCATTATAGTAGGGAGCTGCGGGCCTCTTCCCACAGCCTGGCTCATGGTTGCCTGGCTAGCTTATGCCCCAAAATAACGACACACAAACTCTATTCTTTTAAACACTGCTTGGCCCATTTCTGTTCATGTATGTAGCACCCCAGGTGCGCTTACCGGGAAGATTCTAGCCTACGTCCATCCTGGGTTGGAGTTTCATCGTGTCTGCTCTGGAGAGGAGAGCACGGCGTCTGTCTCTGAGAGGAGCTGCCTTGCATCTGAGCTCACTTCCTCTTCCTCCCAGCATTCTATTCTGTTTACTCCACCTATCTAAATTCTGCCCTATCAGATGGGCCAAGGCAGTTTCTTTATTAGCCAATTACCTTCCTCCATCAGTGTAAGGCCGAGACTGTGTCTTTAAACACTTATTTTAGTTTTTATCTGTATGAATGTTTTGCCTGTATGTATATCTGTGCATCATGTGCATGCAGTGCCCATGAAAGCCAGAAGGAATTGGATCCTCTAGAATTGGAATTACAGATGATTTAGCCACCATGTGGGTACTGAGAATCCAACCTGGGTCCTCTGAAACAGCAGCCAGTGTTCTTAGCCAAACCTGGGTCTTCTGAAACAGCAGCCAGTGTTCTCAGCCACTGAACCATGTCTTCAGCCCTGCTGAAATTATTTAGACTGAAGATGATAATTTGATATGGGATTCCCCTCTGTATGCTGTGAATACCATTGGTTAATAAAGAAACTGCTTTGAGCCTAAAGCAGAGCAGGGCAGAACAGAGCTAGGTGGGGAAAACTAAACTGAATCCTGGGGAAAAGAAGGCAGAGTCAGGGAGATACCATGTAGCTCTACCAGGGACAGATGCCAGATGAAACTTTACCCAGTAAGCCACGGCTATGTGGCAATACAGATGAATAGACATGAGTTAAATTAATATAAGAGTTAGCCAGTAAGAAGCTAGATCTAATCAACCAAGCAGTGATTTAATTAGTACAGTTTCTTTGTGGTTATTTTAGGGCTGAGCAGCCAGGAACAAAGAAGTGGCCTCCTAGAACAGTAATTTATTAAAGTTCCCTATTAATGGAACATAATCTGACTTTACCTGTGTATACTGACTGTGCATTCAGTGACTTCTTAGTACCTCTTCACAAGTATCACTTTTTTTTAATAAAATTCTCTGAATATGGTTATATACAATCTGTGTACTCTGTTTACCTGCACTGGGGCAATGAGCTGATGGTCCATTCTTGCCCCAAGTGGAAATTTGTGGCACTGTCAAATTCCAAAAGAATTTTTAAGATTTGTTTCCTTATTCAGACCTAGTCTGTCTGCTCTCAGAAATGTCATATGAATCTGGTCCTTACCACTCCTCCAACTTATTCAGGATGTTGGGAATCTCCAGCTCAGGTCCCATTCCAAGCGCAGCCCAGATATTTACCTGGTATGCCAGCCCCACCTCTCTCTGACCAGACCCCACCCTCAGAAAGCCTGCCATTGGCATTTCCTCCCCTGGAGCTGCTCAAAGACTACACCTACAGGGTATTTAAGGCCCCCTTCTTGGGTTCAACAGTGTGATTTCTCTCCTGATTTCTTCTCTCCACCAGAGCAACCTGGAAGTTGCTTTGCTCAGATTAAACCTGGTCTTATTAATTTGGCTTGATTTGATATATTGCATGGTAGAAGAAACCCACTACTGTGGATTTCAAAATACTTACCACAGGCTATTACACAGCCGCACTTAAATTACTTGCCATTGATGAAACTCAGTCACCAAATGTTTTGTATTACAGCTTGTGAAACTCTAAAGGAGGGCTCAATATTTTGGTGGTAAAAATATTTAAAAGCATAATTTGGATAATCACCTAGTGAGTCTGGTAGCCCTTGACTGAAAACACAAACTTTAATTTGTCTAACAGGGAACAACCCCATAGGCAAATTAAATATTCCTCAATTATTAAATCCTAGCAATAATCTTTGAGCCACATTTTCGTTCATTTATACCCTTTGAATTGCCTATTCTAATATATTCCAGAGTGATCTACAGTTAGCTCTCAAGAAAATGTCATGTTCCTATCATGTTTCTATTTGTGTTTTAAATCTTACCTAATATATTATCCACTTTCTTAAATATAGCTGCTCCTAGACTCTGATAACCTCATTGTCAGTGACTACACCATGTTTTCCTTACTAGATCCAGTTATTGAAGGGAAGAGGGGAAATTACAGAGAATCAATGCTTAATTGAAAATTGAAGGAAATAAGCCGGGCAGTGATGACAAATGCTGTAATGATTGTTCTGTCTCTTTAAGAGACAAGCCACGCCCACTCCCTCCCCCATCCGCTGAGGCAGGCTGATCTTCAGCATCCAGCCTGAGCTCTCTCTTTTCCATCTCCCTCTCAGAGAGGCAGCTTCTGCCTCTCTCCCCACTTCTCCACTTCCTCTGCTTCTGTGTCTCTCTATTCTTTTTCATCTTCCTCTCAAGGAAGCAGCTTCAGTCTCTCTCCTCTCTGCTCTCTTCTCTCTCCCACGTTCTACCCTTCTCCCTTCCCTTCCATAACCCCTAAATATATGTCCAACTTCACTCGGTATGGTGTGCTATCCGTCTTTCTCTCGCCTGGCCCCTACCACCACCTGGAGACCTGGAGACCTGCTGCGTGGTCCTGTGTGCCATCCCTGCCTAAGACTGCCCACTGCCAGGGACTTGCCCCATCCTGGGACCCACTGTCTGTCGCCCGGGACCAGTCAGCCACCCACAAGGCTTGCTGGGGACCAGCCACCTTCCTGCTACGTGGTCTCCTGCACAGTCCCTGCCTGGGAATGGCTGCTTTCTGCAGCAAGCTGCCGGGAATCCTAGCACTTGGGAAACAAAGTCAGGCAGATGTCTAAGTTTGAAGCCAGCCTGGTCTACAGAGTGAGTTCCATGACAGCCAGAGCTATAGAAAATTTAAAAATTCAAAGAGTAAATTCTTGAATATAGTAATAGAGGTTTACAATTTACGTTCTAATGAATCCAAGTAAAGCCATCAAATGCAACTTTATTTCACTTAGCATTAACAAGAAAGGAAAAAAGTATATTGTTAACAAATTGCAATGGAATATGAAAATTTCAAAAATAATAGTAAAATACTTGCCACTTTACTTTCATCATCATATGACATCACATTTCCGTGCAAATCCTCTTTCCAATGCAATGTTACATAACATTTTAATAAGGTAAGGTTTTCCAATTTGTTGAAAGTAACAAAACTCTTGAGTCCTAAATTCACAAGTGACTAACCACTTTATGCAGCTAACATAAGCATTATGCAAATCGCTGATTAAAGAGACATTTACAAAGTAACAAAAATATCTATGTTTTACTAATGTATAGAAGGTCAAGAACGTATACATTTTGGTTCTGGTATTCTATGAACTCTCCACTCATTAGGAGGCTGACTGTTCTTCAAATATAATATGGAAACCATAGAACAGATTTAACTACTTGTGGGATGGAGTCTTGGATTGTATCCTGGCTTTGACAATGGTGCCAGCCCTACCTTGACCTCTCCTTCTTATTCCCCCTACCTGATCTCTAAGAGCCAACTGGTAGAGATTAGGGAAGGCACTAGGGACAGTGCCACTGACCTTAGCTAAAACTTCCAGAACTTTCATCTTGGTGGTTTCAGCATGGGCTCTGGGTCCCCACAGGAACTCATAGCATGGAGGATCACTGCCAGGAATTTGGCGGTACTCCAGGTAATTTTCCTGCACTAGATCTTTGTTTATGAACTCTTGGGGCTCCCCAAAGATTAAGTGCTTCTTTCCAGCATATACCCCTACTCCATTCAGAAACTGCCAGACCTCTTGTTCAGTGGCACGATTGCCCTTCATGAAGATCACACCCAGGACAGACATCAGGAGACCTGTCCTGGGCAACCCCCAATTGCTACTCAGACTTCCCTCAGTGGAGAGACCCAGTTTACCCACCAGCATATAGGACTGACTGCTGGGATCTATTTCCTTCAACTCAAGACCAAAGACTAGCTCTAGGCGTGCAGAGGTTCTACGGAGGATCTCAGGGAACTGTTCCTTGTACTTCTTGTTTACTATTGCCAGCATTTCACTCCGTGTAACTGCCTCTTTCATCTTAAATTTATCCAGTAGGAATTCTATTAGTACACTAGCCTTCCGCATGATCGGTTCCTTAAATGTGTGCTGAATAGAGGTCACTGTCTGAATTGCACCTGAAGTTTGCTTATCAGCAAGAACAACAGCATTCCTAACACCCACACCAGAGCCTGTGCAGGACACATCTGCCCTGCAAGATCCAGGGGGTTTTAGCTCCTGTAGAGCACAAACATCAGGGAACCTGGAGCCATCACTCTGGTCAACAGGAGGACATGCAGCTTCTTTTCCAGTGTGAACTTCTGGGAGACCCTGGAGCTCACTGCGTGCCTGTTGTCGTTTTACACGGGAGCGGCTCTTACTCTTTTGACCCCTAGGCATGATGACTGGGCTCAGGGATGAAGCAGGGGATCTGGAAGGGTGACAATGGAAATCTGTAAGTACCACATTGTTACCAGATAAAGTATACCTGGGATTTAACAAAGACCTGCTTTTGCAGCTTTCCAGAAGGACATCTTTCTTGGAACATACCAGGGCTCCTGTACTCGTGGATCAGTCTCTATTCTGCAAACCCTGTGGAGGAAATTAAAACTTGTTAGACCACTGCATGAAAATCTAGTCTGACGCTTCCAAGCTAGTAGGTCAGGCCTTTCACTGGGGTCCCTTGGGATCAAGATTCAAGAGTTCCCTTACTTTACATTCATAATCAATCATATGAATTATTAGCAAAGTCCTTTATACCCACTTCCTTTTGTTCTTTTCAAACTAACACTACAAACTCCCTCAGTATCACTCAGGTAGAAATTTAAACTGCCTTTCTTCCCACTTCATCATTCACATGACAATCAGGACTCAGTACTAGCAAAAATTGAAATACTGGAGGGATTTTGCTCTTAAAAGGAGTGTTGTTTTAATGGTGATTAAAAATCTTCATCCTGACTTTATCTGACTGGGGTAGAATGTCTAGGTTATTGTGGTGATAAGGAAACACTGCTTTTTTTTTTTTTTTTTTTTTTTGGTTTTTCGAGACAGGGTTTCTCTGTAGCTTTGGTTCCTGTCCTGGAACTAGCTCTTCTAGACCAGGCTGGCCTCGAACTCACAGAGATCCGCCTGCCTCTGCCTCCCGAGTGCTGGGATTAAAGGCGATTAAAGGCCTGCGCCACCACCGCCCGGCTCTGCCTTACTTTCTTAAGGGAAAGTGAAGGAGAACTTTAGTCTTTGGTCCTTATTAGACCCACTTAGGCCACTATACAGGGGTGAAGTCCTATGATTATGCAAACCCACTTAGGCCACCATCCAAGGAGAGACCTATGGGCATATGTATTTACCCACATAGATCCCTATGTAGTGGCAGAGATCTGTGCAAATGGACCGACTTAGGCTGCCATAAAGGGACAGAGCCTGTCACAACAGACTCATTACAGCCACCATGTATGGGCAGAAACATGTAACTGTGCAAAGCCATTTTGCCATGACACAGCATCACCTGTCTGTGTATATCTACCACACCAACAGACCCAGAGCATGGAATTTTAAAGATGGGTTTCTCTCTAGCCCCTTAAAGCCCAGTAATTTTGTTTTGGTGAAGTCTAGTGCCCTCTGCCAGGGCCTTCATTCAATGAGACCAGCAGAAAAAAAAAAAAAAGAAAGAAAAAAAAAGAAAAAAAAAAAAACAAAAAAAACGGGCTCTTGGTAAAAATGCTGCATCCCCCAAAAATACCAAAGATGCAAACAGGCCCCTGACCGAAAGCAGCTTCTCCGATTAAAGGGCTAAAAGGGACAAGGAGGAGTTGGAGAGATAAATTCTGACAATTTTAAAACAGATTATCCAACCCAAACCCAGAATTACCTAGAATCGATCACTAAGATGACAGGGCAATTCAACTTCTCTCAGCAGAGTCCACGGAAAAAGAGTACTGATCAACTTCCGGCCACGCTCCTTCTGTTCCCATAGACTTCTGAACAGAGAAAGGAAGTGAGATCATGCTCACCTACCATTCCCAGGAGTTCTGATCAGAGCCCATATCTGATATTATCCTCCCCTTCCGGCCCCTCCCCTTCCACGCCCATAGACTACAGATCAGATCGGAGCCCTGAACTGATATTATCCTCACCTCCAGCCCCTCTCCTTCAGTTCCCATAGACTTCAGAACAGGCTGGGAACTGATAAAATCCTCTTAACAGAGCCAGGAATTGATATTATCCTCACCTTCCAGGCACCTCCCCTTCGGTTCGCATAGACTTCTGACAAGAGCCCAGAACTGATATTCTGTTCTGAACAGAGCCCTGAAGTGAGGTAATCCTCACTTTCCAGCCCCTCCCCTTCTGTTCCCATAGCCTGCTGACAAGAGCCCAGAAGTGATATAATCCTCTGATCAGAGCCCAGAACTGATACTATGCTCACCTTAAGGCCCTTTCCCTTGTGTTCCCTTCCACTGCTGAACAGAGCCCGGAAGTGAGGTCATCCTCACCTTCCGGCCCCTCCCCTTAGATTCCCATAGACTTCTGATCTGAGCCCGGAACTGATATAATCCTCACCTTCCAGCCCTTCCCCTTCTGTTCCCATAGCCTGCTGATCAGAGCCCAGAAGTGATATAATCCTCTGATCAGAGCCCGGAACGGATATTATGCTCACCTTACGGCCCTTCCCCTTAGATTCCCGTATTCTTCTGATCTGAGCCCGGAACTGATATTATTCTCACCTTCCAGTCCTTCCCCTTCTGTTCCCATAGACTTCTGATCAGAGCCCGGAACTGATACTATGCTCACCTTAAGGCCCTTTCCCTTGTGTTCCCTTCCACTGCTGAACAGAGCCCGGAAGTGAGGTCATCTTCACCTTCCGGCCCCTCCCCTTAGATTCCCATAGACTTCTGATCAGAGCCCGGAACTGATATAATCCTCACCTTCCGGCCCTTCCCCTTTTGTTCCCATAGCCTGCTGATCAGAGCCCAGAAGTGAGGTCATCCTCACCTTCCTGCCCCTCCCCTTAGATTCCCCTATTCTTCTGATCAGAACCCTGAACTGATATTATCCTCACCTTCCAGCCCTTCCCCTTCTGTTCCCGTAGACTTCCGATCAGAGCCCAGAACTGATATAATCCTCTGATCAGAGCCCGGAACTGATATTATGCTCACCTTACGGCCCTTCCCCTTAGATTCCCGTATTCTTCTGATCTGAGCCCGGCACTGATATTATTCTCACCTTCCGGTCCTTCCCCTTCTGTTCCCGTAGACTTCTGATCAGAGCCCAGAACTGATACTATGCTCACCTTAAGGGCCTTTCCCTTGTGTTCCCTTCCACTGCTGAACAGAGCCCGGAAGTGAGGTCATCTTCACCTTCCGGCCCCTCCCCTTAGATTCCTGTTGACTTCTGATCAGAGCCCGGAACTGATATAATCCTCTGATCAGAGCCCGGAACTGATATTATCCTCACCTTCTGACCCTTCCCCTTCTGTTCCGGTAGACTTCTGCTCAGAGCCCGGTACTGATATAATCCTCTGATCAGAACCCGAAACTGATATTTTGCTCACCTTCTGGCCCTTCCCCTTTTGTTCCCCTAGACTGCTGAACAGTGCCGGAAGGGAGGTCATCCTCACTTTCCGGCCCCTCCCCTTCTGTTCCCATAGCCTGCTGATCAGAGCCCAGAACTGAGGTCATCCTCACCTTCCGGCCCCTCCCCTTAGATTCCCGTATTCTTCTGATCAGAGCCCAGAACTGATATAATCCTCTGATCAGAGCCCGGAACTGATACTATGCTCACCTTAAGGGCCTTTCCCTTGTGTTCCCTTCCACTGCTGAACAGAGCCCGGAAGTGAGGTCATCCTCACCTTCCAGCCCCTCCCCTTAGATTCCCATATTCTTCTGTTCAGAGCCCAGAACTGATATTATCCTCACCTTCCGGCCCCTCCCCTTCTCTTCCCATAGACTTCTGATCAGAGCCCAGAACTGATATAATCCTCTGATCATAGCCCAGAACTGATATAATCCTCTGATCAGAGCCCGAAACTGATATTATCCTCACCTTCTGGCCCTTCCCCTTCTTTTCCCATAGACTTCTGATCAGAGTCCAGAATTGATATTATCCTCTGATCAGAGCCCGGAACTGATATTATCCTCACCTTCCGGCCCTTCCCCTTCTGTTCCCATAGACTTCTGATCTGAGCCCGGAACTGATATAATCCTCTGAACAGAGCCCGGAACTGATATTGTCCTCACCTTCTGGCCCTTCCGCTTCTGTTCCCGTAGACTTCTGATCAGACCCCGGAACCCATATTATCCTCACCTTACAGCCCTTTCCCTTCATGTTCCCATAGACTGCTGATCAGAGCCCAGGAGTGAGGTCATCCTCATCTTCTGGCCCCTTCCCTCCTGTTCCCATAGATGGCTGAACAGAGCCCAGAAGTGATATTATCCTCACCTTCTGGCCCCACCCCTCTTGTTCCCATAGACTGCTGATCGGAGCCCAGAAATAATATTATCCTCACCTTCTAGCCCCTCTCTTTCTGTTCCCATAGACTTCTGATCAGAGCTCGGAACTGATATAATTCTCTGATCAGAGCCTGGAACTGATATTATCCTCACATTCCAGCCCCTTCCCTCCTGTTCCCATAGACTCCTGATCAGAGCCCGGAAGTGATATTATCCTCACCTTCCGAGCCTTCCCCTTCTGTTCCCATAGACTTCTGATCAGAGCCCGGAACTGATATAATCCTCTGATCAGAGCCCGGAACTGATATAATTCTCTGATCAGAGCCTGGAACTGATATTATCCTCACATTCCGGCCCCTTCCCTCCTGTTCCCATAGACTCCTGATCAGAGCCCGGAAGTGGTATTATTCTAACCTTCTGGCCCTTCCTCTTATATTCCTGTAGACTTCTGATCAGGGCCCGGAACTGATATTATCCTTTGATCAGAGCTCGGAACTAATATTATCCTCACCTTCTGCCCTTCCTCTTCTGTTCCCCTAGACTGCAGATCAGAGCCTGGAAGTGAGGTCATCCTCACCTTCCGGTCCCTCCTCTTATATTCCCATGGACTTCTGATGAGAGCCAGGAACTGATATTATCCTCTGAACAGAGCCCGGAACTGATATTATGCTCACCTTTCGGCCCCTCTCCTTCTGTGTCCATAGACTTCTGATCTGGAGCCTGGAAGTGAGGTTATCCTCACTTTCTGGCCCCTCCCCTTCTGTTCCCAGAGACTGCTGATCAGAGCCTGGAAGTGAGGTCATCCTCACTTTCAGGCCCCTTCCCTTATGTTCCAGTAGACTTCTGAACAGACCCCGGATCTGATACAATCCTCTGATCAGAGCCCGGAACTGAAATTATCCTCACCTTCTGGCCCCTCCCCTTCTGTTTCTGTAGACTTCTGATCAGAGCCTGCTAGTGATATTATCTGCAACTTTTGCCCTCTCCCATTTTACTTCTAGGTACCTCTAAATATAAGTTGGAAGTGAAGTAATCGGCAACTTTGTTCCTTCCAATTTTGTACTTCCCATTTTATTTTTCTTGATGTGGGAATAGAACTCAGCAGTGAAGTAATCTGCAACTGTGTTCCTGCTTATTTTGTTCCTTCAGACCTCTGATTAGGGAGTCAAGCAATCTTCAACTTCACGTTTCTCCCTTTCTGTTTCTGTGGATCTCTGAACACAAAATGGATGTGAAGTAATCTTCACCTTCACATCCTTCCCATTCTGTTCCTGTGTTTCTGTAAATAAAGCTCCATGGGTGTTGTTCTGCTTTCTTTTGTTCTATAGGAGGGAGTTTTCTGATGCTTGTCTTTTCTAGCTAGTTATTATTCATCCTTATTTAGCCCTTTCCCATCACCTTTATTTATCTTGCTTTTCTTCAGTGCTGTTAGTTTTCCTTTGTTTTTTTCCCCATCTCATCTCTTCCCTCCCTTCACCTATGGCTGTTTCTATTTCAGGGTTCTCGTCTCTCCTTTCTACCACTCCCTTCCTCTCCCCTCCTTTGTCTCTTGTTTCCTACTCCCTACCTACCTCTCACCTCTTTAAGCCTAGTGACTCTTCCCCTTCCCACTTCTCCCAGCTTTCCATACCACTCCTTAACTTCTCTCCTCCTCTCCTCTAAAATCCCTGCCTCCCCTACATACTTCCTTCACTTGCTTTAACCTAATCTTTTCTCCTCTCCTCCACTTTCCCCTCTTTACTCACCCCCCTACTTATTTTTGCCTTCCCTTTCCTCCACTCCCCATCCCTTTTTTCTTAATATTCCTTTCCTCTTCCTCTCCTTCTTTTCCATTCTCTTCCCTTAACTACATGTAATTACCTACATGTCTCCTTACTTGGGCTCCCTTCTCCTTTACCCACCTTGGCCTACTTCTCTCATTTCTTCCTTTCTCTTCCCCTCTCCACCTACTTCACCTTTACTTTTTACCTCCATCCCACTCTTCTTTAACCTCTCTCCCCTTTGCTTCCTTTCCCCTTCCCACCTACAACTCCACCCTTTTTTCCTTTCCTTTATCCTCTCCTTTCTTGTTCTACCCTACTTCCTTTCTCACTCTCTGCTACCTACCATTCCACTGCCTTATATTGCTATGTGCTCAGACTACCCTGGGTTTTCTAATTTTATACAGTTGGCCTTGAACTCTCAATACTCTAGATTTCTGGTATAGCTCATGTACAGCCAATCTTGTTTGTTCACATATAGTAAAAAAAAAATAAGCTTTGTCAAGGAGTTTTACAATGAGGCAATTCTTTGATTGTAGCATATGGTAGATTTAAACTGACAGTCTACCTCTGCTTCATGAGTTCCAGAATTACAGGTGTGTAACATCATACTTAAATCTCATCAACTTTTTCACCTCCATTGTAGGTGCTCAGGTACTTCCCTTTATTATGATTTTTGGCACTGAGACTGCTGATATGAAACATTGGTATGGGTCATCCATCTATGCCTATCTGGCCTGGATAATAAAGGTAGTTTAGGGTAGAGACAGGACAGGAGAATGAGTGTTATATATTTTGAAATATGGCTCTTTTCTATCCTCATTTTTTCTATCTTCATCTTTTCTATCCTCATTTCAGTTCTTTATACTAGGCATGAAAATTAAACGTTTTCTCAGATGAAATCATCCATTTCCTCCAGCCATGGCCCCGAAGACTCTCTAAGGGGTAAAAGAGGGAGCTCCTTAGCCTGACAAGTATGTCTAGGTCCTCTGATCGCTGACATAATGGAATGTTCAAAATTTTCAGGGGTAAATTACTACCATTCTCAGATGTTAATACTGATTATACTTCCTCCTCCAGCTTCGTCCCTGTAGGCATTTTCAGTTAGTATTGTAAAAAAAAAAATACTGGTAGGTCTCTTCTACTAAACAGATTTCAAGAAGTTTACAACTTTCATTGGACTCACACTTCATTAACAAACTCAAACATTTATGCTATCCTAGTGACTCCATTAATAATAGAAGGTGAAGTTACTACCTTACATTCCTTTACTAGGGAAGTTTTTAAAAAAGATCTGCTGTAGATGAAACAGGCCAGACTTGAAAATGTTCCTTCCAGTCAATTATGTCATCTTCTATCACAGGTTACAGTCATGCTTTCATTTTAGGGTGCATTCATTCATAGATTCTAGTTCCATACAAACATTGAGAGTTTTTTCTTTATTCCTTTAACCATTCCATGATTGATTTCAATCACGGGGGGGAGGGAGGAAGCAGGGTGAGTTTTGTTGGCATCTTCACAGCCCCAAGTGAGGCAGTAAATAATAAAAGTGTAAGGTCAATTGATATATTTTCTGCTCTAGTGAGTAAACACTAATTCTATTGGGGATTAATTTTTCATATTTTTGCATGACTTAATAATTCCTTTTTATTATGGAACATTATTAGGCTTTCAGTTTGTTGTAAAAACTGTTATCTGGGAGAGAACAGATGACACTTTCCCTTTTGAATGTTTCTGGATCATTTTGCTTTATGTGATAATCATCTAGTTACATCCAGTTTCCCACAAATCACATAGCTTTGTTTTAAAAGCTGAGTAAAACTTTATTGTGTATATTCGTATATATGATTCACTTTGTATTTCTGTTCATCTGGTGGTAATTACCTAACTTCATTGCTTTATTTGGTTATTGTTGAAGTGTCATGTTAATCTTAGAGAATTGGCTTTGTGATAAGTGGAGTTAATTTTTTTACATAGATAGAATTTGTGAAAATGTATAACACAGTACCTCCGTGTTATGGTTTTGTTAAGCTGCTTTTCTGATTTCCATTGTGCTTAGACTAATTTATATCCCCACAAACAGTGTATCCATTTTCTCTTTTCCTCATGTGTTTTCAAGAGATGAGATAAATTTTAAATATAATGTATTGATTTTGATTTTCCTGATGGCTAAGGATACTTAACTTTTAAAACTGTTTTTCTTTTTTTGATCATTTGTATTCTTCTATTCAGTTGACCTTAGTTGAATTTTTGTGCTTTGGTGTGTATATTTCTAGTTTTTCAAGCATTTTCCATACCAGCCCAGTGTAATATAATTTACTGGTAGATTTTCAAGCATTTTGTGATCACTTTACTTCATTTTAGTAACCAGTAAAATCTTTACCAAAGAATTCTATACAACTATGAGTTTCTTTGGTTTAATCAGTAGTTGTGCTGTGCAGTTAGCACTGTGGATTTCTTTAGGACGAATTGTCTTGTCTCCTTCATTTTGATGTTAGAGCCACCACCTTTATAGGTGATGTTAATTATTTAGGGGTTACAGTGAGGTGATTCTCTAATTTTAAAATTCCTTTCGAGCATATTTTCTGAAATTCTTTCAGTCAACTCTTTTTATTATACTTTAACTTTTTCAATTTACTGCATTTACATGCTTGTAATATCTGAAAGATTTCTCATTAATGTTGAATTCCTTCTGTATGTAGAATTTGTACATTTTATTTTCTTAGTATCATATAAGTTTCTTCCATTTGTTATTGAGAAAATTATGAAAGTGTTTATATATCTTTAAAGAGTTGGTTTTTATTTATATCCTCTTATATAAAATTAATGCATTACACATTTACTTTCTACTTGCTGCTTTTTTTCTGTTTGACTTGATATTCATTCTCTTAATATTTTAAATTGACTAATCAAATAATCTTTTTCCCATATACATGTTTTGTTTCAATCCAATGTCTGTATTTGTGTCTCAGGCTGGTCTGACAGTGACAGTGGGGTTGAGGTTGGTGTTGAACTCTACATCCTCATACATCTATCTTCCAAGTACTGGTATAAAATTAAATGCTTAGGCCACAAACCTGGCCATAAGCACTTCCATCACTGGCCTTTTGGGTATTTGTAACAATATTTCTAATAAAACTGCTTGTTTTTTGTGTAAATATTACAAAGATTGTACATATCTTTTGTAATGACATAATATTTTAAACATATAAGTATATAAAACACATTTTTCTAAATCTGAGTGTGCACAAAACCTCCAGGCATTGATGACTTACTTTTTAGGGCAGAAAGATGTGCATAAAAGAGGGCTGTTGCACATCAGGTTTCTGTATCTGTTTCCATCAGTTGCTGGATGATGCACCTCTGTTGTGGGTATAGCAGAATATCATTAAGAATCATTTCATTGACATATTTGTTTTTTTTTTTTTTTTTTACCAGTTGTGTTTGGTTCTACCAAACATTAATAGAAGTCCTCACTAGGGTCATCTTCATAGGTTTCAGGGAGTTTTCACTGTACTAAGTTTCTACAGCAGCCCCTAAATGCCCATTCCAGCTATCTCTGCCCATACTCACTCCCTCCATCCCTCCTGACCTCATATGATCCTACCTGTTCCCTCATACCACTCTAAATTCATCCAGTCTCATCCTATGACTTTTAAATTCATAAATATATTCGCAGGAGTTTCACATTTACTACAAATTTAGGAGAAATGCTTAAGGAGTCTTTATTGTTACAACTCTACACAGTCATTTTATACTTATACCTTGATTGGCATAATATTTGTGTTACAATAAATGAGCTAATATTAATGCATTTGTATTAAGTGAAATCCCTGTTTAACTTTAAATATTCTGTGAGTTTTGGAAAAAAACAATATATGAGAGGAATGGAGAGAAGGCTTATAGCATTACAGAATACCTGGGTTTAGTTCCCAGCACCTGGAAGCTCACAATCATCTGTAACTCCAGTTCCAGAGTATCCAGATTCCTCACTAAGAATAGTAAACATACAGTACACTTAAATATATGCAGGAAACACACACACACACACACACACACACACATATATAATAAATAAAAATCTTTTTGGAAAAGAATTTATGATATGAATGTTGTCTTAAAAGATGCTTTCACATTACATTGAGGCGGACCAAGAACCTTCCCGCTATATCTAAGCTGAGCAAGGTATCCTTTCATAGGGAATGGGCTTCAAAAACAAGTTCATGCACTAGGAATAAATCCTGATCCCACTTCTGGTGGACCCACAAACTGACCAAGCCACAGAAGTGTCATTCACGTTCAGAGTCCCTAGTTCAGTCTTTTGCAGGTTCCCCAACAACAGTCCAGAGTCCCTGAACTCCTGAGTGGAGTGGGTGGGGGTGGAGTGGGAAGAAAATGGGGTTGGGGACTGGGATTGTTATGTAAAAGAATAAGATTGTTTTAAAAAATAAAAAAGAGATACTTTCCCGATACCCAGATTCTTCTTTGTTCACTTATTTGTCTGTCTTTTCATATCCTTGGCCACCTTGTCTTTCTAAATGGCTTTAATAGTATTATCTTTTGAAACATCCAGCTTCTTTCAAATAGACTACTTCCACTTATTCATATGCACAGCTTAGCAGCTTGTTTGTTTTTATAACTAAATATTAATCAACTTTATGGATGTTTCAGACATTTTTATTCATTCATCTGTTGAAGAACATCTTGATTTATTCCATAATTTGACAATTATGAATAAAAATGCTATCAAAATTTGTATGCAGATTTTGTATGGATATAACTTTCAAATAATGTAAACACTGAGGATTTGAGTTGCTGGATAGTATGATAAAAGTATTTTGATTTTATAAGTTACTATCAAACTGTCTTCCAAGGAGGCTGTACAGTTTTTACATAAACACTAAAAATGGGGAGTTCTCTGGTTCTACAAATTCTCCATCATTTGGTCTGTAGGTATTTAGGATTTTATTAACTTTATTAAGTGTATAATTTCTTATGTGGAAATACTCTGATCTAGATGTTCTATTATCCATATATTTATTTAAATATATTACGAACAACAGATTCAGTTAATCTCTATTATTAACATTTGGATATAGCGATGTTCAAAGAATTCCATTATTTTACTGTTTACAAGTAAGTTTTATTGATGGATTATTTGATATTTGATATTAGAAATTTGTGACTTCTTTTTAATGTGGCTGGAAGTTTATTATTTTATTAAATGCTGTCTTTTTATTTTATTGTTTTTCTTTTCTATTAATTCTATTAATGTTTATGGTTTTACTTTGAATCCTTAATGTTATTGTGTCAGAAATTTCCATGGGAGGAGACTCCCAAAATATTATAGACTTTCTATAGAACTTGTTGCAGCCCTGAGTGTTGGGACATAGTCCAGGAATGGAGCTGTGTGAAAATTCTGAGTGCTTGTGTTGGTCATTAATGTAATTCATAGACCTCAAAGCTGTGTAGGACTGTTGATTGCTTTCCTCCTTTGAAAGCATTCTGCTACCATGAAATGAAATAATAAACTTTCAGAACACATCAAATTCAGGGCCTCTAAAGCCAGTGTCCAAAGTGTACACCGTCTTCTACAACAGGTACCTAACAATTTCATTTCAGGCATCACGCTTCTAGAGGTGGTGGGACCTGGGAGAATGAAGCTGATAAGTAAGTGGACTAAAGTTTTATGCAATAGACAACTTTTATTCAGAGCATTGTACAATTTATATTATATTCTGGATGTTAAGAAAAATCATTGGTATTCTGCTATGCCCCTCTCTACTGCTCTTCCACCATACCCCATTATTGGTCCCTTTTTACTTTTCTTTGTTTACATGGTTACACTATGATATATCCTTAATCTGAAGATTAGGAGCTAGGTAGGAATCTTCAATGAGAGAGAACATGAGAGATGTCTGTCTGGATCTTTATTTCCTCACTCAACTTTTTTTCTAGTCCCATATATTTATCTGGAAAATTCCATGACTTTGTTTGATTAATGGTATACATGTATAGCATTTTCATTATCCATTCATTGCTTGAAGGACATAAGATTGTCTCCATTTCCTAGATATTCTAATACAGCAGCAGTAAACAGGGTGGAGTAGGATGTTGAGTCCTTTGGGTATATGCCAAACAGTGATATAACTGGTTCATATGGTAGATTTATTTTTGAACTTTCTATAAAATCTGTACACTGGTATCCAGAGGGCCTTCACCAGTTTGCAGTCCCACCAGCAATAAATGAGTGTTTTGTTTTACCACACTCCCTGCAGCATTTGTTGTCACTTGTTTTGTTTATTTTTGCCATTCTGAGAACTCAATGTTTAGGTCTCAGCCCCATTTTAATTGGTTATGGAACTTTTTGACTCTTTGTATTTTGAGGTATTTATATATTCTGGATGTTAATCTCCCGTCAGATACACAGTTTGCAAAGACAACCTCTTTTGTGCTCCATGGATACTATACCCATTTTGTGTACTGGGATAGGGTCTGTTTTAGAGAAGCTTCCATGTGCTTCTGAGTAGAATGTATATTATTTGGTGTTTGGGTAAAATATTATAGAAATCTACTAAATCTACTTAATCTATGACATCATTTATTTCTAATGTTTCCCTGCTTTTTGCCCAGATGACCCTGATCAATTAGTACAGATGAGGAAAACAAAGTTATTGTACCAGACAGGATAATATAAATAAAACCTAACTGGTGTTCTGTTCTCACCCTGTACTTCATAGGAGACAAGGGCTATTTTGTTCATTTATTTTCTAATAATTTCAAAAGCATTGATCAACTGATATTCCTAGCATGGTTCCAAAATAGAAGTGAGTTTTGAAGTTCTTTCCATTTTGATCCTTGTATTTTATACCAAAATCCTAGAAGGTAACCCCTCTTTATCATGCTGATCCAGGCTGAGGTTCAGTGGTTTTTTGGTCAGGATAAAATTTGACATTGTGTGATTTGAAGTTCTTCCCACAAGTTCTCGGTGACAAGTAGTGCTTGGATTTTATTTCTCTTGGCTTTTGGTACCTTCATCATTGTTTGTAAAGGAAACATCTACACAGATATTGAGTAGGCTTATCTGAGAGAGTGATAGTGTGTCCCTAAGAGCATTAAGTGTTTATGGAACTAACAGAAAATAGAACTGTTATTATAGTAATGGTCTAAGTCTCTCTGCTACAAGACTGTTAGTACCATCACATTGAAAATTTCCCCCTTTTGGCTTTATTTTGTTTTGATTAGTTTTGTTGCAGTGTTTGGAATAGAATTCAACACATTGCTCATACTAAATAAGCACTCTAACTTTGAGATGCTTAAAACATACCTTTCAGATGATTGTGTGAAATACCTTTATGGTGTTCACTGCAAAAGTTCAGGACCTCTTGCTTTCCTGCTTCAAGTGAAGCTGGCCTCTGGCCTGTTCATAACACTAAAGGAAATCTTAAGGAAACCTTTCCATCCTAGCTTTTAGTTTGTCAGCTCTGAATCTATGTCTCTGAGACATTTTCTTCCTCACAGTTATCATAGTCTCATCTAGCTTGCCACCCCATCTAACTTAAACGATCTTTTTTGTAGATATATCGTGGTGCCTCGACTCCTTAAGCAGCCTAGCTTCAGGATACATAAACTTGACAATTCATGTCATCAGACTACTTAGACCATCTCCATATCTTCTTTACACTTGTCTTTTACTGAAATTTAGAATGTTACTATCTTCCTGTAAAGATATCACCTTCAGACTCTAAAAACCTATTCTATTGTCAATGGCTTGGCCTTTTTCTTTTTTTTTTTTTTTTTATCATTCAGAACAGTTGCTAAATTGTTGCCTAATGCGTAAGTAATGGAGAGAGTAACCAGTTCATTTATTACAGTGTAGCTATTCATAAATTCTTAACTAAACCCAGAAAATCTGTGGTGTATGTGTGTGTGTATATACATTTATCATAAAAATACTAATGAAAAGCCACTAAGATGTCTCAACAAAGGTGCTTGTCAGCAAGACTGACCTCCACACAACTGCCATGCCAGAAGGACAAACACACACACACACACAAACTGCAAATACAAAACAATTATTAGAAAAGTACTAAAATAAGTAATGAGCAAACAATTGCTATTATGTACTTTTCTGTTTTCACTTATTATTGTCCCAGCTGCCATGCTGTTGGGTTCCATAGCATTAGAAATTATTTTCTATGTTTCTTTTGAAAATTTAAAAATGCTAATGGAAGAACACAATGCATAGCAGCTATGTGATCTATATGATTTATACACTTAGTTTAGTACATGTATTCCAGTAAATATTTAAAAGAAAAATTAGAAGGAAATAAAGAAAACATTGTTTCTTGTTGACCCAGCCTCTTGGAGCCCAAAAAACACCGGGATGGAGGTTCCTCTGTACTAGGGAGGGAGGGATCAGCCACGCTAAATTAAATTTGAGGGCCATAGAGAGGGAGACCTTGGGCATGAGGTTGGATTGGTAAGGAGGCAGGGAGGATTTTGGAGGATGGAGTTGAGGGGAAAGAATATGATCAAAATATATTGTATGAAAAAAATAATAAAATATTTTCCAAAAACTAAACTTCACAAAAAATAAAATATATAAGGTCATCAAAACAAGGGGAAGTGTGAAAAGTTAAAACTACTCAAGTGTTAGTGACTAACACCTTGAGGTAGGCAGTTTGATTTAGTAGTGAATATTTGTAGAATGTTGGGCACTCCACAATGTCCTCACAGGGAACATAATAATTCATTAATCGTGATACCAATAGATCTCTGAATACATTATATATTCATGAGTATAAAAATAGACACTTCAATTTCTCGTCAACTTTCAGTTAGCCCTTCTTCTCTGTGGTTTTCCTCTCCTTAGCAAGTGATTTCTTCCCTTCTAGTTCTACCTACTTGCCAATTAGGATTTTCTCCATTCAGTTGAATCAAATCCTTGTTCCACTTAACTCTCTTCTTTTGTCTCTCAGTGTTATGTTGAACTCAAAGGGAATAACCTAGACTATTTACATACTTTTGATATTCAAGTTCTGTCAGTTTTACAGCAACAGTTTAGCCCATGAACACATGTCGGAGTAGGGACTGTTACTGTGCATGGTCTAGACAGTATAGAAAGATGTACAATGCAGTTGCCTGATTAGGAAATATTGTTGAAGTTTTGGGAAACATTTCTGGCCAAGGAAACATTCAAGACCATGGCCTATGGTTGATTTAAAACATTCAATACATTCATGTAAGCGTGTGAATGGTTCTTAGGATGAATCCCTAACAAAGTAGCTTCTTTCCCTTCAGAGAACAATGTAGCAGATGGATTACATGGAAAAACACGTTTTTGTTTATAACTTGGACAAACTTGATTGCTTGTGTTTTTATTGTTGTTTTATTCTTTATAGTTTGTAAGGAAAACAGGGTCCTGATGAGAAAGAATAGTGAAAATAACAGTGTTCATAAATAATAATCTTATTTTCTCCTTCCCCACAGTGAAGTCACTCAACAGCCTTAACCCTGCCTTTGCATCTATAAATGAATATACAATCCTAATATTTGTCTATTTTAAGCTATGCAGGACACATAATGCTCTAATATTCTTAGTGACTGCATTCAAGAGATTTTGAGTTAGAAGATATGTGGGAAGATTTATTTGGCATAAAAACATACTTCTAAAGGTTCTCACTGTTACTGCATAACCTTTGTGTTGTTCTAGAAGATTCTGTATCTTCAGTAACAGAATGACATATTTTTCTTTCTCTTCTTTTTCCTTAAAATAAATTGTTCATATTTGGAGTGTTAGTTATTCATTTATGCCTTAGAAATAAAGCCTTTTTGTCAGTATTGTTGCTGATTTTTTTCACATCTCACCTTTAAGGAACAAGGCACCATTGGACTCTTAGGCATCTTGAAGTTGGAAAAATGTGAATATTGATGAGGTAACTCATGCTTGTGTGGCTATTCTCAGTAGTATGCAAATCTGTGGAAGGTTGACACCACACATTTTGTGCATTTCTAAAATTTGAATGAGTTTCTTGGAGACTATGAATCAGAGCTGCAGTGTGATGCTGTTTAGTATTTCCAAATTAGATTATAAAATGTGTTAATTCTTTTTGCAAGATAGTTTATTATCAGGGGTTTAACTGAATTTTAATTATTAAAACAAAGGAAAGAGAACAACAGTAATTCAGCCAGTGTTCTTTGAAACTCATATATGGAGGGGGGATGTAAGTTTCTGGTCATATTTGACATTATTTTGTCCTCATTCATGAACTATAAATGTTTAGCTGTTTATAGTTCCACCGATATTTTTCTGGTTACTTTTCATTTGAGCTCAGATTTCTATAGGATTAATTCCACTGTAACATGGCATTAAGGGTAATCTCCTGCATCCCCATTTTTATGGTTGGCCCTACATAAAAGTGACATTTATTTTGTTCCGAAAGCTATGTGGTCATTTGGTTTTAATTATTCTTATCTACATCAGTTAAACTAAAAGAGAATTCAATTCATGGTTTATAAAAATTTTGAGGTGGGACTACATAAGTAATAGTACCAACCAAAAAGGAAATCTAAATTTCACTGCTTTTCATTAGTTACATTTCTTTTTTTAGGTAAAGATAAGCCCCTTGTACTATCCTGGTCAATAGCAAATAGTATGGTCTGTTGAGTAAATACAGCAAAGCTCATTATAAAAAAAAAAAACAAAAAAAAAAAAAACAAAAAAAGCACTTACTATTTCATAAGGTGGATTTTAACCCAACTAGATTTGATGGAGAGAGCATTACTTTAAATGAACTTGACCTAGAGATCCTTTGCCTTTTTTACACCTTGACCGGAAAGAAAAGGCCACTGAATTTCTTGGTAATTACCACATAAAATATATTTCTCGAGTTTCAATAGCATTATCAAAAATCACATCATATTTTAATGATTAAAAATAATGAAAAATTTAATGATTAAAAATGATCAGTGGTCATTTCTATCAACAGAATGACCATTTCTCTCCAGATTCACACGTTGAGTTTGAATTCCTAATATTATATTATCAAATCCATTTTGAAAGTATGTAGGTCTTGAAAGGTGAGTTTTCCTGAAAAAATTACCATTCTATTAAAGTTATGCAAGAGCTTATTTTCCATCTCATGACATGTGAGGGTGCCATTGGAGGAAAGTCATCTGCAAATTTAGAAGAGTGGCTTCAGAAAGTCCTAGATTGGCTGGAGCCTTGATTTTATAAGTGCTAGCTTCTCAAAATATAAGATGTGAATTTCTTCTCTTGAAACCATTTATTGTGTTTAGTTGGTTAAGATTTAATTTATCATATATTCTTAAATAAGCTAAGTTAATCTAAATATACAGTCATAGAGGTTATTTTCACAGAAATAAAAACTGGAGATATAAGCAGGATAATATTTGAAAACCATCTTTTATTCAGTTTTATTTATTGAGTACAACATTTTTATTGTTGCATTATTTAACTTTCCAAATAAACATTTCTTCACTACATTATTTTAAAATATAACATGACAGAAAAATTCCTATAACTCTTAAATAACACATAAAAATAAGCATATAATTACCAGCCTGGTCTACAGAGCTAGTTCCAGGACAGGCTCCAAAGCCACAGAGAAACCCTGTCTCGAAAAGCCAAAAAAAAAAAAAAAAAATAAGCATATAATCATTGTGGTGGTTTATAAGTTTGTATTCTGAAGCCATTTCAGGTCTCCAGTCACAGCAATATTTAGACATTATCTAGGAAAAACAAGCAAGGAAGAAACAAATAAATGAAGCAATGAAAAATTAATTAGGAGGGAAGATAGAAATGTGTGGAGGGAGAAAAGTTTCAAAGTATTTAGTCAACCTAATGTGTGTGTGTGTGTGTGTGTGTGTGTGTATTCTATACATTTGTGCTCAATACTAGCTGTCCACTGACTACAAATTTGAATGTATATGTTCAGAGCATGAACAACCTGGCTGCGTGAGACTTTAGTAGGAGTGTCAAAATCAGCTTCACATGGTGCTGGTACATTTCTACCTACTCTGGTGGCAACCCTGGCTTAGAATTTTTCTCTTCATCGTAGTAGGATTCTTCTTTTAGGAGAAGAAAGTAGACTCCTACTTAAGCCATCTTCCTTTTGTCTCTCTTTCTCTCTTTTTAGGTTTTCAGTATTGATGGGAAGACGATGGTGTAAACATAAATAAAATGTGAATAAGGGAAAGAGGAATTCATTTTAAAGCAAAAGAAGAAGTGTCAGAAAATACCATGGGAATAATTTATTTTAGATGAAATACTATAGAATCATGTAAGAGTGAGCAGCAGCATTACCCAGAAGTTTACGAATGACATTTTTATAATGAAATAATTGTAAGTACAGATACACAACACAGGGCTACAGCAAGATATCCAAAAGGAGTCCTAGTGAGGGTCCAGGATCAACAGAGACCTCAAACGACACCTATGACTCATTGCAATGAGCACTTGCAAGTAACGCTATATGAGCTAAAGGATAACCTGTGTGACTCACTGTGTCACACTTCAACTGCTATGATAAAAAATTTTCTCTTCTGTTTTCCTTTTTCTGTGTTTTAAATTTTATCTTGGGAGAAAGTGCAAAGGCAGAGGGCAGGAGCAAAGGGATGGGGAGATGAGTGGTATTGAGATGTATGATGTGAAATCCACAAAGAATCAATAATCAGTTAAATTAGAAGAAAATACAGAGACGAAGTGAGTTAGATGTAGTCTACAAGTATAAAGAGAATATTTACAACCAGGAAGAAGAATTTGGAAAATGATTAATTCTGTTTTTTTATATGGTATTCATTTTATGAAAAATAGTGTACATTTCAAGTTTTGGGGTTGGCACAATAGCTACATCAGTAAAGTGCTGTGCAAATGTAAGGATCTGAGTTCAATCTGAAGAACCCACATTTAAAAAGCTGAACCTTGTGGTAATCTTAAAAACCTGAGCATTATGGTAATCACATATAATCCCAACACTGAGGAGATAGATATAGATTGATTCCTGGGGCTTACTAGACATCCAGTCTTATAGTCTTGCCTAATTAGGGAGTTCCAGGAAAAGGAAACAGTTTGTACAAACACATGTACATACATGCATACCTGTACACTCATACACAGCAGACACACATACAAACACACACACACACACACAGAGAGAGAGAGAGAGAGAGAGAGAGAGAGAGAGAGAGAGAGAGAATACCATGTAAGACTGGAGATGTGGTTCAGCTAGTAGAATTCAAGTCTAACATACATGAAACCCCAGGTTTCTTTCTCAATACTGAATAAATTGGACAAGGTGACCAACATCTCTAATCTCCATGCTGTGGACCTGAAAGCATAAGAATCAGAAGTTAAGTCATTTTCAGCTATATTGTGATACATGAGACCCTGTCTCATAAAGAGAGAAAGAATGAAAAAGCAGGAAGTTTGATGGTGTTAATTTTCTTATGAATACTGGCAAGTTAAATAGTGCATATTTAGTCATTATTTAGAATTAACAACAATAATAAAAAAGTACACACTTAGAAATCTCTAATTTCTTCATTATATGGTCTGACAAATACAAACACATTTATAACAATCATGTCACAAAGATATGCTTTACTTTTAAATATAATTTGTACTTTTAAATTAGAGCTCAGTACCTTTTCTGGAGGATATTTTGGGTTTAGTAAGCAGACACAGATTAGTATTCCGAGAATTTTTTTCTCTTTTAAAAAAAGGGGATTTGAAGTTCTATAGAATTAGTCAAGTGGTTGGCCAATATGGGAAAATAACAAATCCTAGAAAATATGTTTATTTTTGGTATTGTGATTATTAATTTTGTCAGCTTGACTGGGCCATGAGGTGCCCAAATATTTAATGAAATGTTACTCTGGGTGTTTCTATGTAGGTAAATTTAGAAGCAGGTAGACTGGGATTCAGTAGACTGGAATTTAGATGCAGTTAGACAGGGATTCAGTAGATTGAATAAAGCATACTGCCTTTCATAATGTGTGCGGCCTTCAAGCTGAAAAGAAAAAAATCCCTTTCTTAAGTAGGAGGCAGTTCCTTCTTATATGTATCTTCCAATGGTCCCTGTCTTTTACTTGTAACTGATTCATGAGGTGTTCCTGAATTTTGAGGCTGTTTGCCTTTGTATTAGAACTGTACAATTATAGTTTCTGGTTCTCTAGCTTGATGGCATTTCCTGCATGTCATGGAAGCCATCAATCTCCATTTTAAGTGAGCCAATTCTTATTCCATATATACAATATTCATGCTTATGTGGAAATGTATTTTCATGTTTATAAAAAAGTTTTAGTTCATTTGAGCTGCTACAAAAAATCTCCATAAATATGATGACTTCTAAACAGCAAAGTTTTGTTCATCAAAGCTCTAGATACTGGGAATTGCAAACTTGAGTCACTGACAGAATTGCTCTTTGCCTGTGACCTACTTCATACTCATGGATGTTCATTGTTTTCAGTGTTCTCTTGTGGAACAAATGGTTCCTTTTATAAGAGACTTAATATCATTCATTACATAATTGCCCTCAAAAGGTGATACCTGCACATAAGAGATACATTTATGTCCAAGTCAGAATATACATGATATTTTATTGTCATAAAGTAGATATACATGTGTTTCATCAATGTTTAAAAATATAAAAAGTATGAAGAAAAAATTGGGTACTCAGATAAGTTTTCACCCACAGGCAGGAACATTACTGATGGTTTCTTCCTTGGTTTATATTCTTTTAGTGACATGTTAATTGACCTATAAAAATTCATTCCCAGACTCACAATCATATACATACACTTATATTTTCATGCGTGTGTGTATATCTCAATTTCCATCCAGGTTATTATTCTAATTTCTCTCTAATGTGTATTGGCTTCCAGTTGGAAACATTTTGGTTGTAAATGTGAATTATTAATATGAAATAGCTTGAACTACCTGATTCAAATAGCTAAATGCAGCATAAATGACTATAGATGGAGTTCAGTATATTAAACATTAAGTAAGAAAAGAGTGTGACACCTTAGGCATTGAGAATAAACATGAACCTGTTGTCACAGCTTTCTGCCATTTTCACAGATTGCAGAGAGGTAAAGTTCAGTTGAAACCTAGCCTTCTCTGCTGAGAGGATGAAGTTAAAGATCAGAGAAAGACCATGTAGATCAAATTCAGAAAAACTTATTGGAAGCAAGAGACATTAACAGAAAGAGAATTCTAGACTCCATGAAATGACTAACTGATCTTTTTCATTCTAGTCTGAAGACATGCCATGCCCAGGACAACAAAGCAAAAGAAGGAGGGAAGAGGGAGAGGAAGGAAGGGAGAGAGAGAAACAGACACAGAGAGATAACACTCAAGAATAATGTTTGTCTGTTAATTCAAAGTTTGTCCTAAATGCATGATGTTCTGATGTCACCTAATCAACCTTAAAGGGAACAACTGTAGGTTTCATAGAAAAATATGTATGTATAAAAAAGTAGCATGTAGCACACTAGTGCTTTATAAACATGAGCAAGAACAAATCCATGATGTTTGCTTTCTAATTGAATTGGTAGAGGTGTAACAATTTAGGGCAGAATATGTTTAAGAAATAAAATACAACTATGCATAAAGCAGCACAGTATACACCATATGTAAACAAAATTATTAGCAGTCAAACTTAAAAGTCAATGTATCAGAATTTATGATAAGTTGATAAATGGCCATTGGAATTAAAAAGTATAATCCATGTGTTTAAGAAAAAAGGAAATGGATCTATTAAAATTCATGTATTTCATGAGGAATAAAAATAGTAATCAAACTGGCACAGTGTGAGACAAAATATCATTGGTTAATGTATTAACATTATTTATGACTAAAGGATCAGTGAACCTATGAATGTTAAAAAATTTTAAATTTTATAGTGCATTTTTGTATTTAGAAAAATAAAATAAATGTTAAAATGATGTTTATCTTATTTAAATTCACTACAGAGAAGATTGAGAAATTTATTAGTAATAATATAAAGTAGGTAAATATATTTTAACTCTATTGTTTTGATTATTTGGCTACAAGCATATAGGCACCATTATTTTTTGCGATTAAAATATTTAGACATGCCTGACAGTAGAAATGGCAGCTATGCACTAGAGATGAAGGAATTACTTATTAAGGCAATAAACAAAATTTCAAAATTTGAAAGATAAAAGAATATTCCTCAGTGCTCTGAAAGTGGCCTGGTAATAGAAAGTGCTTGCTTAGCATATGTGTGGCCCGGAGTGAAATCCCAGCCCCACAAAAAGCAGGAGAGCTAGGAACTGGGGAGTGAAGGTTAGCATGGGCTCCATTTTAGGAGGTGAGATAAGGGACAAGGATGCTTTCAGTTTATTCAGTCACCAAAACATGTGGTCAACAAAATATCCAAAATTAAAATTACTTATGAAAACAAATGCTTCCATGTCTGACAGCTTTTAAGAAGCCCAGATTTGCAGTGAAATTCTCAGTGACTTTGGAGACTACAATATAGTGGCAGCTTTGTAATATAAGATCATGTCTAAATATCTAGTTGATAAATGCTAATTCCAGGACTGTACATACTGATCACGCTGTATCATCAATCCTCTATCTATTTTTTTTTTATTTTCAGAGTCTCATTAAGTTGATCATGCTGACCTAGAACAAACTGTAGCTAAGGAAGACCTTGAAGTTACAATCTTCCTCTCACACGTAGTGAAAATTTAAGCTATGTCGCATGTCTAGCCTAGTTTTATCTTTTCCTATGGTGGTTTGAATGAAAATGTACCCCATATAGGCTTATATATTTGCATACTTGATCTCCAGTAGGTGGAACTGTTTCCGAAAGGGTTAGGAAGTGTGACCTTCTTGAAAGAGATGGGTCACTGGAGGAAAACTTTGCGGTTTCAAAAGACAACACCACTATCAGTCAGCTCTTTCTTCATGCCATGCTTGTTGTCTCAAGATGTGGGGTGGACTTTAATTATCTGTAACTGCAAGCCCAATTAAATTCTTTCTTTCATAAGTTGCATTGATCATGATGTTTTATCACAGCAATAGAAAAGTAATTAAGACAGGATGTGTATTTATTAATATTTGTGTTACTATAATGAGATACCTAATTTGAGAGATTTGGTACTATTATTAAGAGAAGATCTTTATTTTTCTTATAGTTCTGGAAACCTAAGGATGTATTACCAGCATTGACTTGATTCTGGTATCTAGATGACCCAATGGAAGATGACATCATAGGGAGATTGCATGTGACAGTGGAATGTCATATTACAAGACATATAGTCACAGATTGGGAAGGAGCCAATTTCTAACTTTTGGGATCCTATTTTTTCCTTTGGAACCCTTTTAAGACAATTAGACAGGGTTCTATGATAATTATTGCATTTTAGGCTGATACCTCAGTGACTGACCTCTCACTATATTACACTTCTTTTATCTCCCATTTTTGACAATTTCATACATATAAGCAATGTATTATTATTATGTTTATATGCAAGTGCTCCATTGTTTCCCCGTTCTTGTTACTCTGAAACCCGTCTTCCCACATAGGACCCCAGTAGCTACACTACTGAAGAAACTGACACAGTCGTCTCCAGTGACTGCTGGAAGTTTTAAGCTTCTCAAGAAGGGATGGGGCCTCACAGGAAACTTTTGTGAGTTATCCACTGTAAAAAAAAAAAAATCCAAGGGCCCAATCTTCTATGGATATCCATAGCCGCTGTGTGTTCATTGTTGCAATACCAATGTCACATCTGGTTGGTAGCATTTCATGAGACTCTTCCCCATTTTCCAGCTCTTAAATTCTTTCAGATGTCACTTTTAGTATGTTCTCTGTGCCTTAGGGTTTTAATGCAGTATCACATTTAATACTGAGCACTTATCAGTCACATATTCTCAGAACTATGACCAGATAATGAAACTGTGCATTAATTGTCACCTTCTACAAATGCAGCTTCTCCACTTTATACTAAATCATGAGAAGAATCCATGTGATGAGATTATTATCTCAGAACACAGAAGCTAAGGCAGCAAGCAGCTTCCATGGAAGAAAACGTTTTGATTTGAACATGGGGAATCATGATGATATGAGTAATTTCAAAAGAAAGATTAAAGTCCTGGAGTAAGGATAGCTTGGCAAGTTGTAAAGTATTTTCAGTGGTTTGAGAACAGAAATGATGACCCTCTCAACCCTTAAATTATGTCCATCATCTTGTTTTGTCCTGTTTCTTGATCTCTAAAATGAGTTAGTCAATTTATGATTGGGCACTTTGAACTATGTGGGACAAGTGCAACTCTTCTCTTCACGGAAGCACTACAGTTCTTTAAAGTAGTGTCCTGCCTGCAAGATACACTAAGGAAATAGTGGCATGAAACTTGAGAAAGTACATACCATATTCGGGGCCACTGATAGTGACACTGGGATTTGTCTCTACAACATGTACTGTCTTTTTTGGGATCCTATTCTCCTTGGATGTACTCCTTGCTCAACCTAGATGTAGTAGGGAGGGTCTTGAACTTTCCACAGGGAGGTGTGCATTGCCCTCTCTTAGGATTGGAGGGGGTCAGGTGGGAGGGTGGGTGGAGGTAGTGGGAGGGTGTGGGAGGCGAGGAGGGAGTGGGAATTTGGATTGGTATTTTTTTTAAGTAATAAAATAAAAAAAAAAAAGAAACGAGAAAGTAACAGACCAATATCTGATTTGACTTAAGGCCCATTACATGAGATGAAAACCATATCCAACACTTGGGTGTGTAAAGGCGTAAACGAATGCAGACAGATTGTAAAAATATATACAGCTTTAATGGGGAAATAGACTTACAGAACCACCGTTCCCGAAGACCAGGAAAGCAGAAGCAAGCACTGTGAGCATGCTTGCCAGATTTATAGGTAAACATTAGCCCGAGGCAAACACGCCCCCTAAGGGGCGGGACTTATCCCTACATTTCCCCTTTTGTCTAAATAAAATAGAACTAAACCAAATACAACTATATACAATAATAACAAATGATAAATATAACAAACAATATTGAGAACAAAAGTTTTGCTAAACATTCTATCTCAAGGAGTCTAAATAATGTAGAGAGTAACTACAATTATATAATCTTCAACTCCGTCAAAGATCTGAGAAGGGAATAAATATTACTTAACAAACGAGATATATCTAAAATGTGCAACAATTGACAGAGACAACTGACTACCTGGGCAATCACCCAAAGTCTCGTTTGCAATGTTGAGTAAACCAACTTTGGCTAAGGCCTAACATAACTGACATACCATTATTAAAGGCAAGGAACTTTTCAAAACTATCTTACCCTGTCTTGGCAGGATATGACAGTCCTGTTTTATCCATTGATGCACGCTCTGTATCTCTGTCAGTGGTTGAGGTATGGGCATTTCTTTGCCCAAAGGCCAGTTCTGCCAAAAAGAAAGGCTCCAGGTGGAGTGTCTTTGGTGCTCAACATTCGCTCGGGAATAGAGCAGTGTTGCCAGGAGCAATTGTGTCTCACTATCACGAAACTCTAAGTTAGATTAAAGGCCATTTTCTACAGCTCTTTGAAGAGGTTGAAGATTATCTATCTATACTGAGTATAATCTCTATATATCTAAAGAACCTGATTAGTCTAATTATAAATGACAAACTTAGATGACTATTAATCTATATAATTCTCAATATCTAACTTAAAGACTAAGACAATAAACAACTGTGTAACAAATGAGGATAATGACCTCCAAAAATAAACACTGTACAAATATACATTGCAATATGGTAAATATATATCAATACACAAACATTATATAAGTATCTTAATCAGAGGTAGAAATGTATACTGCAATATGGTAAATATATACAATATATATATATCAATACAATATATGTCAATACATAAAAAATGTTTTAAACAGAGGTAGAAACATGCATGCATACAATAGTCAATATAATTTAACTTTGTATCAATATACAAGAATCAATACCAATATATTTGTCTAAAAACAGTAACTCACAATTATAAATCTATTATCCCATCATTCCCTCTTCTTTTTTTTTTTCAAAATGATCCCTGAGCTTATAAAATTCCTCCGCAATCTCCCAACCCCTAAATGATGTCCCTAAACCCAGGGGCAAACTTTACTGGGAGAGGGGACGTCGTATTCTAGAATTACTTCCAGCTATCATGGGGGCGACGTTCTTTCTGGGGGATCCTGTGAAAGTAAAATGATGGTTAAATTTCAAGATCAATGTCTTTTAAAATTGCCAATAGTCTCTGAGTATTTTGTGGAGGTCTGGCCAGAATGTTGTACAAGATGTGCACCATTTCGGCTAACCAAGTTGGGATCATTTTGTGCAGCTGGTACCCAAAACAGGTCTTGTAGTAGCACTATCAGTATCATGACGTCATATCAACCAGGTAGAGTTGTTGTTGTGGGGCCCCATCTTCTTCCTGGAAACTCAAATGTCACTTCAGGAAAAACTCATTGTTCATTGTGAAAAACTTAAACATTAATCATAAAGATATATATAGACATACATATATATATATATTCAATGAAAGGCATGATAGATATATTCAATGAAAAGTATGATAGATATGAAGAAAAGCAAAGATGTTTTCTAAACTCATATTTCTTTTTGTCCCATATCATGGCTCTTGACATGAGACAGAAACTCCAGAAACTCTGGGTTTTTCTCTTACTAACAGGCTTGGAATTGGAGAGGGACTGAGCCAGAGTCCAACTTCAAAACCAGCTCTACATATTTATAAAGAAATGTTTAATAAGACATATATATATATATAATTAATACTTACAAAATGTGTCCATCCATCAGTAATTAAATATTCAGGGTCCCTTAATTTCTTTAAAGATGAGTATTTTCCTGTGGAGATAAGAAAAGAACCCTGTCCCCAACCTATCTGTCTTTCTTACCATCAGTATGCTCGCCATCCTTGTGAATGAATTGTTATTTATCTTTTCCAAGTGGCTTCTCTTCTTAAAACCGAACCATTATTAATTTTGACGGTATCTACAATTTTTCCTCACCTGTGGAGATAAGAGCAAAACCCCTTCCCCAATGCAGCACATCTCCTGGCTTCCATTGTGAGGTCAGCACATCCTTGAAATAAACTGGTTGATTTAGTTCAGTAGACTTTTCCATTATCCAATGTGTTTCTGCAGCCGTTGTTCCCTTCTCATTAGCATTGAGAAAATTCAAGGCTAACAAAGCATTATGTAACCTATTTCTGGGGGTGTTTCCACCCCTTTCTGTTTGTTCAACATATCCTTTATAGTTCAATTTGATCTTTCTATGACTGCTTGACCTGTAGGATTGTATGGTATACCTGTAACATGCTTGATATTGTAATAATCAAAAAACCGTTTCATTTTCCTAGAGACATAAGCAGGACGATTATCCGTCTTTATTTGTGTAGGTAAACCCATGATAGCCATGACTTCTAATAAACGAGTGATTCTGTAGTGGGAGCTGCGGGCTGTGTTCCTACCACCCCAGCTCCTGGTTGCCTGGCTAGCTTATGCCCCAAAATAACAACACACAAACTGTACTCATATAAACACTGCTTAGCCCATTAACTCTCGCCCTTACAGGCTAATTCTCATATCCTGATCAACCCATCTCTAATAATCTGTGTAGCATCAGTCTTACCGGGAAAGATTCAGCATGTCTGACCTGGCGGCTTGTTTCATTCTGTCTGCTCTGGTGAGAAGCTGCATCGCGTCTGCCCCAGAGAGGAGAGGAAATGGCATCTGAGCTCACTTCCTCTTCCTCCCAGCATTCTGTTCTGTTTACTCCACCCACCTATGTTCTAACCTATGAGGGCCAAGCAGTTTCTTTATTATTTAACCAATAACCTTTCTCCATCATTTCCCCTTTTTCTATTTAAACAAAAAAGGAAGGCTTTAACTTTAACATAGCAAAATTACATATAGCAAAACAGTTATCAAGTAGGAATTACAGTTACAATATTTACATCTATTTTATCTTTATCATAACTAAGGAGAACTATAACTATCTATCTATTCTTCAACTCCATCAAAGACTCCAGAAGGATATATTACCTAAGTAAATGAGAAGTAAGCAACTTACAAAACTCTAGAAATCACAGAGACATCTCGCTGCCTGGACAGTCACCCAAAATTCCTCTGTACCTTTGGGGCATCCATCTTCGACCTACAGGTCCATAGTTTTCAGCAGGCATTTCCATGAAGTGGTAAATTTTAAAGTCAGTTCAGTCACTATCTGTTGTGTCCTGCAGAATGGCTCGCAGACTCCTTCATGAATCAGGTACCCCGAAAGATCATCTCACCTTTAGGCAAGTTCAGCAGTCCTCTCTCTGCGGGTTCTTTGTGTCCAGTTTATGTAACAGTCCAGGCAAGAGCAGTTTCTTGCCCAAATGGCTATCAAACTCCACAAGGAGCCTCTTCGATGCCCATCTTCTTTCTTCTTGAAGTAGATTGGTACTGCCAGGTTTAATGCCATATTTTATAATCTTTGGAAGATATGAAGAATGCCTATCTAAAATATATCTATGGACATCTAGAAAATCTAACTAACATGACTACAAGCTTGACTATTATTGATAATTATCCATTAACAACCTATATACATTTTTAAATGAACTACACAATCACAATACCTTAATCAATACATATATATATATATAACAAAATTGACCTTAAATTAATATCAGTAAACCAAGATTCATATCAATGCAAATTATTCACATCTATATCATCTCCCCCTTTAAATGTAAAAGAACATTTATAAACAATATATGGGAACATGGGCGCAGTTTTTTCTCTCCAAACTGCTTCCTGCTGTATAGGGGCGCTTTTAATTAAGTCTTTCATGGTATAACCTGTCTGCTAGGTTCCTCTCAGTCTGCAGTTGAGTGAAGTAATTTTTTGAGGGTGTTCACAGCAACCTTCAGGAGGGCGTGGTTTATCATACCATATTGGGATAGAAGCAATACACAGGATCTCATCGTCTGTGAAAACAAAAGAAGAAACTCCTTTCCAAAGCATCATGTCCTTAGATCCAAATTCTGAAGTCAAGGTATTTTCAAAATATCTGTCTTGTATTAGTTCAGCAGCATTTATAAACAAATATCTTTTAGCAGCTCTTGCTCCTTCCTCAGCATTCAAACAATTCGAAGAGAGCATAATAGCATAAAGTATCAAGATTCTCTGTGTATTTTCCATCTTTGTGCAGTTTTATTTTAACCTCTATTTCATTTATTTTTACTTTTATTTTATATTCTCTGTATATATTTGTTCTGGAATAACTCTGTAGACCAGACTGTCCTTGAACTTTCAGAGATCCTTCTGTCTATGGCTTCCAGGCATTGGGATTAAAGGCATGTGCTACCACACCTTGAAGTCACAGAGGTCAATCTCCCTCTGTCTCCCAAGTGTTGGGATTAAAGGTGTGTACTACCACACCCAACTACTTCCTTCCTTCCTTTTGTTTACTCTTAAGAACTTTAAATTTTAGCCTGCATATATTTTAACATACTGTAAATCATTTAAACGTTTTCTTCAACTTTGAAAATTTCTTTTACTGAATATCTCTCTTTTTGTGACCACATGAGCCTTTAAATTACTGAGCAATATGGGTAGGATTAAAGCCATGGCTTTGCCAGTTAGATCCAGCCCATTCCTTAGCTTTCCAGCCTCATGGAGTAGGTACTGGCTGTAGCCATGTTTATCACCACAACTCTGTGGCGTTTCAAGGTCCTTGCCAGCAAACAAGCTACAACACTCAAATGCTCTCTCTGTAGCTGACCTCCTGCCTCAAAGAGTCAGAGTTTGCCCTGGCAGGACAGACCAGAAAGCCAGCATTTTATTTTATTTTATTTATTTATTTATTTATTTTTTGGTTTTTCGAGACAGGGTTTCTCTGTGGCTTTGGAGCCTGTCCTGGAACTAGCTCTGTAGACCAGGCTGGTCTCGAACTCACAGAGATCCGCCTGCCTCTGCCTCCCGAGTGCTGGGATTAAAGGCGTGCGCCACCATCGCCCAGCTCAAAGCCAGCATTTTAAATAAAACAGCACAACTTTTTTCCTGCTACAGCTGAAAACAAACAAACATGCAGTCAGCTTTTATCAATACCATTTAAGTGTTACGTGGCAGGACCTCTTAATGAGCTGCAGGGTTTTGCAGCTAAAGCTGAGTCAGGAAGCCTCTCTTAGATGAGAGTACTTGCTTGCCTCTAGCAAGCAGAGCAGACCCGAGAAATTGCTGCTACCGAGAAAACATGCTTTACTCTATTCTTTCCCAAGCTTTCTCAGGCTTTCTGTGGATATAGTCGTCCACACGTTGGGGGCCAAAATGTAACGGCGTAAACGAATGCAGACAGATTATAAAAATATATACAGCTTTAATGGGGAAATAGACTTACAGAACCACCGTTCCTGCAGAGACCAGGAAAGCAGAAGCAAGCTCTGCAGTGCTTGCCAGATTTATAGGTAAACATTAGCCCGAGGCAAACACGCCCCCTAAGGGGCGGGACTTATTCCTACATGGGTGACCATGGACCAGAGACTAGATGTTCCAGGTACCTAAGACAAAACCAAATACTACTGATCTAAAAATTAGTGACAAATAAAATTTAAAAAAGAAATTTTGTCCAGCTTGATGTATATTAGTCTATCTGTTTCAGTATGATACAATCCTGTTAAAGTTAATCATGGATGTTGTGTAACTTTTACCTTTTTGAAAATATTTTTTCAGTGACATGTTGGTACATTATTCTTTTTTACCCTTCAAGTATAACGTATAAACTTGGTTTGTTACTTATCCACTTATATCCTGTAATAATATAAACCCATTTCCAGGAAACTCGAAAGTTATGGAGCTCCTTCTTTGAGGGGAAGGCTTAATAATACACCCTTACCTCTGAAGCTTGGGGTTCTAGTAATCATCTTCAATATGGTTAGCTGACCCCCTTGTAATCTTAGTGACCATAAATTTTTGCCAACTTTGCCTGAGACAGTCTGTCTCACAGGCAAGAATACTGCTTTGGTAGTTTATAGGGCATCTTTTGATCACTGAGGTCTTCCAAGCCAAATCAAATTTCCAAGTATCCAACATAAAACACTGGCTACATGTGGAAGAAGGGGCATACAGAACCAGTCCTGTCTTGCAAAGAAACATAATTCATTCTTGCAAAATGTATTGTTGCCCAGTGGTTTTAAAACATCCCTTTCTTTACTTTTGTCACTTCTCCAAGCATCTCTATTTGTCTCTCTATTTCTTTTTCCATCTTTCATATACTATCCATATATTCATATACTCTTTCTTGTAATAATGGTGATGTTGAGATGGGCAGCAAACTCTGTCTTTCCCAGGAAATAGCCATAGTCAGGAGATATGTTTCATCACTGCAGACAGGAGCAACAGATCCACCCCCCCCCATGCTGAATCTTGTTGATATGACTGCTGGAGGGCAGGTATGGAATGCTGTCATCCCACTAATCTCTGCATATAAATTTATTGCCTCTGTGTTTGGAAGTTTGGCACCACTTGCAAATGATTTGTTGTTTCCTCATTTCCCTATCTAGTGGTGAGTCATCTCTCTTTGATAACTTTGGATTTCATGTTTTATGGGGAACTGAGGAAGCCTTGAGTGAGTGTGTGAAGAGTGAATGAGGTCCGGAGTGAATATGTGTTGTTTCCATGAATATGGCTTTTGAACCCTATAGAGTTCCAGTAGATTGCACAAGTATGAACATGTCAAACATATAAACCAAGGCTTCTGTACATATGCATCAGTCAGCTTGGGAACTAAAGGAAACACTGAGTTTTGCACTGTGCTTTGTGAATAATGACAACCTAGAGATATTTTGACCTATTTCCAGAAATGCAGATCCAGCCCCAATAGTAATGTACAGGGGAGCAGTATGTCTTTTCACAACAGAAGCTATGATTCACTAACCTCAGTGGCCCTCCAGACTCCATGTTTTTGATTTCTTAAAATTTTTAGAAAGTCTATTTCAGATCCTTACCTTGTCCATGATTGTCTTTGTTGTCATTATCCCACCAGATACTGTGACAGGGTGTTGCCATCACACCTGGCTTGTAAGAATTTCATGTATATAGGTTTTCAACGTGGCTTAGGTTCACACAGTAGGCTTCCTTTCCAGATGTTTCCTGGTAATTACACTCTCAGACATGGATAATAGTTCAATATTATTCTCAGATGCTTTCATTCCAAACCAGAAGAATGACTGTCACACCAAATCAAATCTCTTAATTCATGACCAGTAGAAATCAAGCATTTTTCTTAGACTACAACCAATAGTTCTTTTTTACCAGGGATGTATATGCTCTCCCAGGTAACCATATGCAAGAGGAATTGCTTTCTCCTTACCTAATAGGAATCAGAAATTATAGCTATATACTGTTTTCTACTTTTCTGTGTATTGACTTTCCAATTCTCCATACTTTTTAGTTCCTATCTCCTCTATCTTGACTCCTGATCTCAACTCATATTTCCCTCATAAGAATTATTTTTTCTTCATTGTGTCACTGCCCTTACTGGAAGACTTGCATGGAGCAATTTCCTAATCATTTAACTTAATCTGGAGTCTAAGACTGATGCATTAATGCAGGCTCCCATTGTCTCTAATGTCCCATTACGATCACTGCAATAAAGTTAGAAGTGACTGACTTGAAGATACTTGAGTAGGTTATCCATTTCCTCCATGTCTAAACTGTGTGAGCTGTTTGAGACATAAGAAAGGGTTAAAGCATAGTTTCTCAAAATTGCTTCAACTCCCATTTATTGTAATTTAACATAGTTGGATCATTTATGTGTATACATGACAACTCTTTCCAAACTAATCAAGCTCTCCTGAGCCTTTCATTCATCTTAACTAAAAGTTGTATATAGCATACAAACTACTAGGTAAATACACTCTCTCTGTCTTTTCTTTTGGAACACCAAAATTTAGATATGTATGATTTTGTTAAATGCATATCATTGTTCATTAAAAGACATAACTTTCTTTGTTGCTAATGGAGCAGATGCCGATGTTCTATGAGTTTCTATGGAAAAGGCTTAAGTCAGTGCTGAGGCTTCTCTATGATTCTAGGGTTTCTGAGATGTGTGTTCCTGACATTCATGATGTAGATGTTAGGAGTTTTGTTTAAGATTATGGAACAGGAAAAACTGACATTTTCCAGTGAGACAAAGCAAGTCATATGTTTCCTTTGAGATAATGGGGGGGGAGAGGGGGGGCTAAGACCAGACTCTCCTAGTAACCTGACAGAAATCTAAGCCTTAGCTTCAGTTCACTAAAATGGGACAGAGCTAAACAGACAGTCCTCAGGAAAACCACAGCCTTCTGCTATCTAAGCAGACACCCTACAGCCCCTTTGCTGGCTCAGCAGGCACCCCCCAGTGTCCTAATAACTAAAGATAGCTTTCCCTCCTTTTCTGCTTGAAGGTCTCTAACCACTAGGACCTTCAACCAACCATCCCCCATACTACACTTTCCTCTACCACTCAGTCCCACATTAATCCCTTCTCTTGGAATTCCCCTAACTCCATTTAAAAGGAATTCATGACCTTCTTTGGAGGTTGCCAAGCACCACCTCAACATTGGAATTAATAATGCACTCTTGTTATTGCATACATGGCTGTTGATCTTCTTTGAAGGCTTCTCTTGGACTCAAACACCTTGTCATGATAACACTCACTGACAGCCCCTGAAACTTTGACCCAAAATAAATTCTTAGTCTTCAAACATTCTTGTGTTAAGTATTCTGTCATGGTGAAGAAAAGTGACTAAAAACTGTGATGTTATCATGGTCTATTAAACAAAACTGGGTTAATCTGTTAAAAAAAAAAACGAGGAAGTCTCTGCCTTTCATCTCTACCTTGGACCTATAAATGATAAAAGCAAGGTTGGAGTCCGAATTTTGGTCATCCCACTGCTGGGATACATTGAGAGATGTTGCTTTATTAGTTTTAATTACTATAATAAAACACCTAGGTGATTTTTGAAGTATAAACATTTATTGGCTTAAGGTTCTGCAGAGTGCAAGACTAAGAAACTGTAGGAAGTGCTTTCTTCATGATGGTTAGTGTCTACTTACAAGTTAATGTATCTCATGGAGATATGGGCACATGCAAGAAACATTAATACATTCATCAATCTTTTATGCACAGATAAATCTATAACTACCCCTTAAAAGTTACTTCTATACCCATAAGTCGTAATGAAAGTTTATAATGAGTTTTGATGAAAATATACATATGCCTACTATTATATCTGGTACTCTCAGTATGCATTCAGTGTCCTCATTCTGACTTCAGAGAAAGTCTGTGGCCCTTCTTTCCTTTGAGATGAAAATATCTTTTTATAAGAAGGCATATACTCTCTGAAATTGAGTTGAGGGAAGATGAGACAATTGTATTTTGCCATACCTTCCTGTAGGCTCCTAAGACAAAACTGTGGTATACAAATTGAGGCTTCGAGATAAATTGCCCTCACAGGTCTTGTGCCAGGATACTCATTGAGACTCATGGCAAGGCCTATATTTGTCAACCTCTTGGTTCATTATTATACATCACACCAAAGCTTTCCCTTATCTGTCACCTTGAAAAGAGCCACCTCTGTACTACTCAATATCTATTTTTATATCTCCAAGAACTCAGAGTTGAAGACCTATGTACTATCTCACTGTTACAGGTCTTATGAGAGGATTCTTCCCCTCATGCCTGGAACAATATAGGAAGTAATATTCATTTGCTGAATCAGTCAGCCTCAAACTAAGACCCTCACTATCCTGAGTCTACAGACATGCAAATCATAATGAGTCATATCTGGCAATAGCTGCTTAGTGATTCTTATATCTATATGAGACAAGACACAGGATTTATCATTCTGGAACTAGAGGCTCCTATGGTCTTTACTCAGTTTCCAAGATTCTCCCTTTAGTGGTCTGTGTCTGTCAGAGTTAGAAATTAATGAAATATGCCTACAGCAACACATATGTGGATCATCCTTGGGTTGAAAGGGGAAGACACTTGAGTTTCTCTTTATGCTTAGTTGAATGATCCTTGAACTCCTCATTTAGGGTCCACACACTAAATACTCCCAAGGTTAAGAGGCTTCTATCCTCATGCTGTCCTGATACCATTTGGGAGAATGAAACAGTACCTCGTCTAAACAAACTACCTGTGGTAAAGCACAGTTGAGTCAGGAATGGATCCTATAAAACCTTTGATTTTAGTCCTGCCTTAGGACATTAGTCTCTTCCTCTTGACTTGTGGAATGATAGGAAATTATTCTTCAGTACAGGTGTTTTTAACTGAATGCTAGTGAACTCGAGAAATTTACAGATTTTCCCTATTTGTGGAATACACTGCTAACCTCTAGCTTCAAATAATATTGGAGTATTTATGTGTATATGCATGTATATAACATATTATATAAGTAAACATAATATGGATTAAGAAATACTGGCTAATGACTATTAATTAATAGGATTATTTTTAAAATATTTTTATGTTTCTTTTTCTTATTGTTTCTTCTTTTATCTTTTATCTTTACTTTTATTAAAATTTCTCACAATATATCCTGATTAGGGTTCCCCCTCTTTCCGTTCCTACTAGTACCTCCTCACTTCCTTTACTATCTGGACCCACTTCCTTTCCTATCTGGAACCACTCCCTTTCTATCCCATCACAAAACAAGCAGGCTTCTAAGGGATACTATACTATACTAAAGATAAAACAAAAACTGACACATAGGAATTGGAAAGACCAAACAAGAAAAAGAGCCCAAGAGAAGGCACAATAATCATAGACTCACTCATTAGCACATTTAGCAATATTATATTAAAAAAAAAGACTGGATACAATAATATATACACAAAGGACCTGGTGCAAACTTGTGTAGGTCTTATGCATGCTGCCTCAATTTATGTGGGTTCTTATGAGTTTTATGATTTAGAGGTCTTTGTTTTTTTGGTGCCCTACATCCCCTCTGGTTTTTACCCCTTTTCTGCCTCCTTTTCAATAGGGTGCTCTAAGCCCTGAGGGAAGAATCTTGGTTAAGACACCCCATTCAGGGCTGAATGTTCCAAGATCTGGCTGTGGATCTCTGTATTTGTTCCCATCTGCTGCAGAAGGAAGCTTCTCTGATGATGGATGAGCAAGGCTGTTCTATGAATATAACTGTAGTCATATTTATTTCATTTGTATTTTAATAAATAAAGCTTGCTTGAAAATCAGAAAAGCAAAACAGCTGGCCACTGGTTCTTATCTCTACCTCAGTCCAAAATGGTGATCCTGCCTTCAGGAATCCCAGAATGAGACTATAGGTGAGCTGCCTCCTCCAGGCTAATATTCCTCTCTGGGGCTTGGATTAAAAGTGTGTTCCACTGGCATTAAAAGCATGCACTGTCCAGTTTCTATAGAAAACCAGTGTGACTACTGGGATTAAAGGTGTTTGTTACCACTTCCTGGTCTGTAAAGCTGATCAGTGGGGCTATTTTACTCTCTGATCTTCAGGCAAGCTTATTTATTTAAATACAAATAAAATATCACTACAGAATAGTGATAGATTAATGTTATCTGGTCTTGTATATGTAGCTGACGTTGTATATGTAGACGATAGTTTTGCAACTGAATGCTATTTTATTCATGAACATTATACGTTTAGAATTTAGAGTGTCATAAGGAGTCATTTTATTGCTACATTTTTGTTTGTTTTGTTTTTGAGAAGAGTAGCTCTAGGACCCTGGGCTATCTAGTCTCAGGTTCTTGGTTACGCAAGCATTGTTGGGTATGGGTTTCATGTCATGAGTGGACCTTGAGTCAAATCAGACATTGTTTGACTATTAATTCCTATATACTGTAAGTAGAAGTTTCTCTGATTAGGGTTGAGTGAGGCATTGGTCTTAGCAAATAACAATATGCCATTAAGTTCCTTGAATTGGCTATATTCCTTTAACAAAATAATAGTAGTAGATTTACCCTAACCCCATGACCTATCTAATCTCAGGATTTTGGCCACTTTATCAGTGTCAAGTGTGGGTTCCATCTCATGAGTGGACCTTGAATATGATCAAAAAGTGGTTGGTTACTGCCATAACATGTATCCCTATTGTACCTGTATATCTTCCAGGCATGTCACTGTTGTAGGAAGCCACTTGTTTGCTTCTGGCTGCCCAGACTTCTGAAATAACCACTCAGAAACTGTATTAATTAAATCACTGTTTGGTCTCTTAGTTATAGCTTCTTATTGGCTATGAAACTAGCCCATCTCAATTAATCTGTGTACTGACACATGGCTGTGGCTCACCGGGTAAAGTTCTGGTGCATCTGTTCCCAGCAGATGGTGTATCCTGACTCTGCCTTATTTCTCCCAGCATTCAGATCATTTTCCCCCACCTACCTCTATTCTGCTCTGCGCAGGCCCAAGACAGTTTCTTTATTAACCAACGTTATTCACAGCATACAGAGGGGAATTCCCCTTCAGGTCACTATTGTAGATTACAGAATTTGGTGACTGGGTGATATTAGTGATTGCTGTTCTTCTCTGGTAGTGTGGAGAGTACCTTCTAGAATCATGGATGCTAGTCGTAGCAGTTACTGTATGCTGTGAATACCACTATTTAATAAAAAAGCGCTCTTTGGGCCTATTCAATACAGAATAGGGCAAGGTGGAAATTCCAAGCAGACAGAGGAAGAGAGAGTAGGCAGAGTCAAAGGGAGATGCCAAGTAGACGCTGGAGAAGAAAGACACGAGCCACCAGCCAGAACCTAGCTTCCTGGTAAAGTATAAAATAACAGAAATGGGTCAATTTAAGATATAAGAGCTAGCTAAGAATATGTGAGAGTCATTGGCCAAGCAGTGTCACGATTAATATAGTTTCAGTGTAATTATTTTGGGTCTGGGTGGTTGGGAATGGACAAGCAACCTCCACTAACAGGTGGAGTTTCTATTTGGGGACCATCTTGACTTCTCCATGTTCAATGTAATAAGTAAGTGGAATCTTCAGCAATAGGGCCTTACTACAAGGTTTTAGAGTAACAGGTACCTTTGGCAGTAGCCTGTGATGTTTGAGAGGACCTGTGGGACTCCTCTTGTGAATAGTTCAACAAGGTATATTCCATTTCTGGCACTGGATGTTTTACATGATAGCATAAAATGTCTAGTTGGGACATTGTCTCCCCTATTATATGAAAACCCCATTTACATTCTTTTCACATATGTATATATTTTAGGACACTTCTATAGTAGTAGGTTTCCACATGGTTTTTAAAAAGGCCTTTGTGTTAAATGAACTGCCCATTGTTCCTCCTTTACCCTACTTTCTGACCCCCTTCACTATTTAACCCTCTTATTCTAGTTTCCTATTTAAATCTTTATAATACTATATTCTATTTTCTCTATCTTGGAAAATTCCCTCCTGCCCCTGGTCATTTACTGTGTACCTAACCTTTGTAGTTATTTGGACTGAAGCACATATATGGAAAGCTTAAAAGTTAACATCCACATATAAGAGAAAACATGCTATATTTGTCTTTTGTTATCAGGGTTACCATACTCAGGATGATTGATTCTAGTTCCATTCAGTTCTCTGAAAATTCCATAATTTCATTTTTCTATTGTGTAACTGTGTGTATGTGTATAATTTCAGTTTGGTGGATTTCTACACTGTTTCTAATTTGTTGCTTTTATGAATAGATTAGCAATGCATGTGGATGAGCCGTGTCTCTGTAGTAAAATAGAGTCCTTTGGGTATATGAACAAGAATGGTATAGCTGTATCTTGAGGTAGACCAATTTTCAGTTTTTTTCGGGAACCTCCACACTGGTTTCTATAGCAGCCACTAAACATGTTGCTTTTTTATGTGTATGTATGAATGGCTACATGTATGTATGCAAACCATGTACATGCATGGTAACCTCAAAGGCTAGAAGAGGGTGCCAGATGACCTGGAACTGGAGTTATTTGTTGTTGTTATCCACCCAATGTAGAAGTCAGGAACCAAACCTGGATCATCTGTAAGAGCAGCAAGTGCTCTAAATAACTGAACTATCTCTCTAACCCCTCATTTTTGTATTTTTCACACTGTCATTTACAATGTGGAATTATTTCTTTACTGTGAGGTTACATTAGCTTTTCATTCAACCCAATGCTAAGTCATAAAAAACAGGTTTGTGATTTTTTTAATACTAAAACTGCATAGTATTTTATGTGGAAAAGACAATTGGTAAGATTATTTGAAGCATAGTAACTCTTTACCTAAAAGTACATGTGGTGCGGGAGAATTGTTTGTATTCTGGCAATTATTTTACAAATAAACGCTGATTGGCCAGGCAGGAAATATGGGTGGGAAAACCAGACAGGAAGTAGAAATGATGTAATGAGAACAGGAGAGTTCTGGGAAGGAGGAAGTTGTTTCCTCCCACTCCTGCCCAGACCACCGAAGCAGCAGGATGTGATCTGTTCCACTGAAAAAAGGTACTGAGTCACATGGCTAACATAGATTAGAAAAATGGGTTAATCAAGATGTGAGAGTTAGCCAGTGAGAGGCTAGAGCTAATGGGCCAATCAGCTTTATAACTTATAGAGATCTATGTGTGAATTTTCTCTGGGACTAAACAGCTGGGGAACTGGGCAGGACAAAAAACACAACAACAAACAAGCAGGCCTGGGCCCTCCATGTTACAACATGCACTAAAAATATGTACTTATTTAAGCAGAAAAGAAGAGGACACAGTTATTTTTATCTTTCATCTAATTAATAAAGCCATTTTTCCTAAACAGGATATGAAAACTGTGTCTCATGCTACCCCAACTAAATGAGGGATGAGCTGCTGAACATGGCCTTAGGATGAAAGCTAGAATTGTTAGAAACACCCAGAAAATCTGTAGCTCTCTTTGCTATTTTTTCTGCCTGACTACTCACATTTTCTCATAAGGTATTATAGAACACAAAAGGTATGGTTTTACTAGTTTTAGGTGAAGCCATACTGGATATTAATCTTGGATGTTTCAGTTTAAGTTCTGGGACCTCAGAGAGACTCATAGCCTAAAGAATCAGCACTGAATACTTGACAGTCACCAGGTATATTTTGGCAACAAATCTTTGCTAATTAGCTTTTGGGTTCTCAAAGAAAGTGTTTCTTTCTACCAAAGAACATGTGATGCCAGCACTTGGGTCATAGAAAGACAAGAATTTCTACTTCTAGGCAAACTTGAACTATTTGGTGAGACTATAGACAAAAAGGTGTAAGTTGTAAGAAAAAAATAATTTTTAAAGGGTTAATATTGTAAAATAAGAGATAAATATTTCTGTTGTTTAAAATTCTACTATTTGAAGAGTAATAGTTAAGAACATTTTCCTTAATAATGCCAGCATTATTGGTTGTTTTTATTAAGTGTATTTGGAATATATGGAATAAGATAAAACTAGTGAAACACATTAGAATTACAAAAGTTAACATGCCTCCCATTTTGGATTCTAAAAAAGTAAAAAACGAACCTTCCCAATTTAATTCACAAAGACAAAATATACTTTTATTCTTATCACAAAATAGTAAGTGTATAAACCAAAGATTTAGAAACACACCCAGAAAGTATTTAAACTATCTAGTAAAAATGAAATATTTGAAAAATCATAGAGAGAAAAAAATAGGATATAAGGTGTAAGGGGGGGGAATATCTAGTATGTCATATAAAGTAGAATTTGAAGATAGACATTCATGACAAAGAAGATACTACCATGGAGTTAGAATGTTCAGTCAGGATTTTGTGACAGAGGCTATCCACTCTAGTGAGAACAGAATACAACTTTCAGAGAAAAAAATGCAGTGAAGAGCTACCCAGCAGGTCAGGCTCCAGAAAGGGTTACATACTGGGAAGACCCTGGGGAAGGATGTTGTACTGTACAAAGACCTAGAGGTGGGCAGAAAACCAGCTCCTATGTCGTGTTAACCTTTCAAACACCATGGACCAAGAAAAGCAAAGCCTAGGGCCACTATACAAAAATTTTATAAAATCTATTCACTTGTCTTTTATAGACTTGTTTTCACTACTTTGACTACTAGTAGCATTTTGTTGTTCGAGAACCATTTTAGAATAGTGAGAGAGAAACAAACGAACTACAGGCAGGGGGTCTCTTCAAGTAGGAGAAGTGAAAGAGTGCACCAGACTATATATGTGTGTGTGTGTGTGTGTGTGTGTGTGTGTGTGTATCTCAGGGCTTTAGTTTTATGGTTCTATCTACTAATCTTAGAAAGAAAACTATAAGCTCAACATCCAGGAAGTGAGTCCAGTGTAGGTACTATGGTTGGAGTACACAACTAGGAACTAATGCTCAAACTTTGAAAAATCACAGGTGATTAATCTGCTTGTAGTACATCTTATTCTCGTGTCTTGAAGATCTTAGAACATATATAATAGTCTCATGAAAATTATAGTACACAGGGTTAAAATAATGAATACAACCATGTACTACATTTCCTTTCTGTTGTTAGAAAGCAGGGCCTGCCAGACTCCAGAAGATCCGTGTGTTAGAAAATCTGTAGGAGGACAAGCCTACCTTGACCTGAGTAGCTAGGCTGTTGATTCCAGAGATTCTGTCCACATCTGGGGATCTTCAGTTTAAATGAAAGGCAGTTTTTCCCAGTGGTCAGTGCTTTCACTTGATGAAGCAAATTGCATATGGACACTGTTCTGTGCCCACTTGCCTTCTGTCTTCTTTGGAGGAAGTGGAGTGCTGCTGCTAGGAGCCAACCTGTCTCTGTTATAGAAAGTCTTTTAATAATTAATCATTTAAATGCCATATTCTCAAGATTTCTGACCAGTTGAGGGCTATTTATCGGTTATAGAAAAGTTATAACTACTGTATAGAATCTGCCTGGAGAGCTGGGTCCAAGCTTGACTGTACTGACTCTCAACTTTTAACAGGTAAGATTTATACTTGTAAAAGAAATTAGAAAAATTTGCTTGTAATAGAATCTTAATGGTAGAACTGACAATAGTAAAGAACAGCTTAATATATTTTAAATCACGTTTGAATTGCATATACAGTATATTTATTTGTAAGAGACTTAAAAGTACATACCAATTTAAAATATGAGACTTACTGTTTTTGTGCTCTGGAATGAGATATAATAAACAGACAATTATTTAACATTTATCAGTAAATCTACATACATTTACACCCAGTTGAATTACGTTTTATATACATAAAGTCAAATGAAAAGTGAGCAAAAGAAAGTTGACTAGGGGCAGGACCTCACATGGAGAGCCTATTGCCAGAGCTCTTTGGCTAGGCGCAGAACCTCTGGCTCCTCTCTTTGTTAAGTGCAAAGAAAATGGTGGCAGCCACGGTTTTCCACGTGGTGTGACTATTTACATTTAGCTGTCTGTTCGTAGAAATTAGAAATGTCAACCTATTTTCCACGGGTGGGGCAGAAAAATATCCAAGGGGCTCCGGGCCCCAAAAACGAATGCACTGCTCAATGAGTGCAGTGCTAGGGGAGAACTCGAGAAAGGGCAGCTGTTCAAGAGGCACTAGGCCAAAAAGGGAGCAATATCTGAGGGGCACTGCTCAGTGAGTGGAAACCACCAGTCCTGTTTGCTGGTAGAAATTAGAAAGGAGCTGATAATTTTTGCAGGTTTGTTTCCCACAGCTGAAAATGTGAGAATGGCAAAAACCAGGGCAAACCCCAGGGCAACCAGCTAGATGTCTCCAGGCTAGTGCAGGGGTTGATAATAAAGCCAAGTTGATTCCCAGCCCATCAGCTCAGGAACCAGGGGCTAGGAACTGTTCCAAACAGCAGGGATAGCAAGGACCACTTATAAGAGGTCCAAAAAGGAAAAAAAAATCTGAACAATGTAAAGACTATTCTGAGTGGTTTTTAGCTATGGGAAGCAGTAAGAGGTGAATGGGAGCCAAAGCTGACTTGGAAAAGGGAACCTTATCATTTGCAGCATTGGAAATTGGTCCAAGTCCAGGGTCCCCAAGTGTCTTCAGCCAGTCCTCCTGCATGCAGGAGGGAATGTGGAGACAACCTGGCTGAATCATACACCAATGTTATGATTTATAAAGACGTTCAGTCCCAAGAGGCACTGTGGTGGGTCACCCAAGGCCTCAGTGGAGCAGTGATGGTCACCTGAGGCATCGGCGGCAGGTCCTGTGTCCTCGGCTGCGGGTCACCTTGGTGGGTGGGAAACCATAGAGGGTGAGAGATAGACAGATATGCCATGTGGAGGGAGAGTTTGGGTGTAGAGTTTGTTTAGTGAGTTATGGAAGGGGAAGGGGAGCAGTGGGAAGAAGTGAGAGAGGCAGAGAGATGGGGGATGTAGGAAGAGAGGGAGAGAGACAGTGGTTACCTCTTTAGAAGAGGGATGGAAAAAGAGAGAGCACAGGCTGGAGGAGGTAGGAGATCCTCTTGCCTTGGCAGAAGGGATAGTTGGGAGTGGGTGGGGCTTGTCTCTTAAAGGGTCAGGGTACCCAGGTGACATGACAGGCCACCAGGCCAGCAAATCAATTAAAAGTTGTTAATTTTGATAAGCTCTGAGGGACTACACAATTAGCTGACAAAAACCTGGCCATTTTTACTGTATCAATTACAAGAGACCGTGGTTTAGTATATTCAACTTGATGTAGCGCCCCTTGCAGGAGCCACCCATTTCATTTCTCAGTCAATGCCAGATAGTAGAAAGAATTTTTTTTTAAAAAGGCTGAGGAGGGTCCCCCAAATCCTTTGAAAGTTTTAATGCCTGAGAAGAGGCAGCTGAGTCTTCCTGAAAGACAAGGCTGCAACAGAAGGCTGTGCTCAGAGCCCAAGTCTTAGCAGCGGCCTGAGGCCACCAGGACCCCCACAACATGGACAAGGTAAGCCAACCATGAGACTCCATCCCACCAGAGCTCAGCTTCGGTCAACTCTGCCAGGAGTCTGCTACAAATGTAGTCTGGATGGACATTGGTCATGATATTTCCCTGAGTCGCAGCCACCAATGAGGCCAATTCCTGTCTGTGGACATCTGGACACTGAAAACCATGCCACAGAGGCTCAGCCTCACGAACACCAGCAGCTGAGACTGTTCAGCCTTCAAACTACTCAGCCTGGCAGAGGACTGATGCAGCCCAGACTTGGTGACTCCATTGCCCTTTCCAAGCCTAGGCTAACAATACAGGTACAGGGTAAGTTTATTACTTTTCTTTTGGACACAGGAGATACTACTCTGTTTTAACAGCTCACTCGGGTCCTACAATTCCCTCACCAAATTCTGTCGTGGGGTGAATAGGACCCTTTCCTTACCACTTAAAACCTTGCCACTTCCTTGCATTCTTGCAGGGCGATTCTTCTCACACTCTTTTTTAGTCATTCCTGCTTTCCCTGGACCTCTACTTGGTTGTGACATTCTCAGCCACTTTGGAGCCACACTTGCCTTGAGCCCCACACCCTCTCCCGAGTCCCACTTTCTTCTCCCGTTAATAGCCTCATAAGTTTCTACCCCACTGTCCTGTTCCTACCCTTCCTTACCCAGTGGATCCCCAACTATGGTATATCTCAACCCTTGTGGTTTCTACTCACCACCAGCCAGTCCTAGTCCATCTTAAGGATCCTTCTTCCTTCCTCTCCAGACCCCAGTTTCCTATTTCTGAAACCCACCACAGAGGCCTTAAGCCTATTATCACCTGCCTTCTATCTCAGGGACTTTTCATTCCTGTCAAATCACCCTGCAACACTCCAATCCTTCCTGTGCATAAGCCTTCTGGTGCTTACCATCTGCTTCAAGACTTCCGCCTCATAAATAAGGCACTTATTCCAGTTTACCCTCTTGATGGAGGAAGGTCATTGGTTAAATAATAAAGAAACTGCTTGGCCCTCATAGGTTAGAACATAGGTGGGTGGAGTAAACAGAACAGAATGCTGGGAGGAAGAGGAAGTGAGCTTAGATGCCATGAAGCTGCTCCCCAGGGCAGACGCGATGAAGCTCCGATCCAGGATGGACGTAGGCTAGAATCTTCCCGGTAAGCACACCTTGGGGTGCTACACAGATTATTAGAAATGGGCTAGTCCAGGTGCAAGAGTTAGCTGAGAAGAGGCTAGATATAATGGGCCAAGCAGTGTTTAAAAGAATACAGTTTGTGTGTTGTTATTTCGGGGCATAAGCTAGCCAGGCGACCAGGAGCTGGGGCAGCAGGAACACAGCCCCCAGCTCCTACTACACCCTCTGGTTAACAATCCTGACAATCTCCTGTCTAACATCCCTCCTGCTATCTCCCACTTTACTGTTCTGGACCTGAAAGATGCCTTCTTTACTGTCCCTTTACACCCTGACTCATACTTCCTCTTTGCCTTCACCTGGGAGGACCCTAACACCCAATACCCCAGACATCTTATGTGGACTGTTCTCTCTCTGGATTTTCAGGACAGCCTTCATTTCTTTGGCCAAGCACTGGCTCTGAATCTTCCTACCTTTGACCCCAGTCCTAGAACACTTCTCCAATAGGTTGATGATCTTCTCTGCAATCCCATATTTCCTCTGTCACAACAGGCCACTGCTTGGTTCCTGAACTTTCTCAGATCCCTGAGATATTGAGTTTCACCAGCTAAGCCTCAGTTATGCTTTCCCACAGTGGCACATTCATCCAAATAAATAAACTCAGCCCAGAATCTAAGACCCTCCCTCACCTCTGACAGGGTCCAGGCCCTGCGGGATTTACACTCCCTAACCACAGCGGCTCAGATCCTCTCATTTGGGGGCCTGATGGGATTCTGCTATCACTGAATTCCTAACTTTTCCGTTACAGTCAAGCCTCTGTACCAGGCAGCCAGAGAGACCCACGGGGCATCTCACACACCTGGCCACCATTTATTGCCACTTCTCTCTACTGCGAGATGCCCCTCTAACAGTCCCTGCCCTTGCTCTTCCAGACCCCATGAGACCTTACCATCTCTATACAGATGAGAGGTCAGGAGTAGCCACTGGAGTTCTAACCCAACAGGTTGAGCCTTCAAATTGGGCTGTTGCCTTTTTGTCCAAACAGCTGGACCTCACCACCTGTGGATGGCAACCATGCTTGAAAGCTCTGGTAGCATCAGCTGAACTCACCTGGGAGGCTCTCAAGATCACCATGTTCAAGCCAATCATGGTATACTCCACCCACCTCCTTTCAGACCTTCTGAATCATTCTTTTCCCTCCTTGGGCCCTCATGAGTCCAAGTCTTTAACTTACTGTTTCTAGAAAACCCTCAGAATACCTTGGCCTCCCGTCCTGCCCTAAACTCTGCAACCCTCCTTCCTGTTGCCCTCTCCTCTGGTACCTCCTCTAACTTGTGCCCAGAGGCTGTGGAGGCCTTATGCTCATCCTGGTCTGGTCTCCTAGACCAAGCACTCAGAACCCCCAGCTCACCCTGTTTGTTGATGGAAGTTCTCTTATAGACAAATCAGGAAACCACCTGGTGGCATATGCAGTTGTCACTTCCACTAAAACAGTTGAGTGACCTGCCTGCCAATGGGAACCTCCTCACAAAAGGCAGAAATAATCACCTTGACTAGAGTGCTCCACATAGCCAAAGGTCAATGGGATAATACCTATACTGACTCTAAACATGCCTTTTTAATAGCCCATACCCATTCTCTGCTCTGGAAGGAAAGGGGTTTTCTCACTACCAAGGGCACTCCCATACTTAATGGACCCCTTATAGCTAAGCTCCTGGAGGCTCTCCAGCTCCCTGTGGAAGTAGCCATAATTCGCTGCCAGGACACCAGTCCTCCAAGGACCCAGTGGCCTTTGGCAATGCCCATGCTGACTCAGTAGCCCCAGGGACTGACCTCTAGCTCCTCTGGAGCAACAGAACATATTTTGATTTTTACTCCCTCCTGTCAACCTTGTTATGAACAAGAAGAGAGGATTGAACTCATGAAAAAAGAGGCCACATAAACAAAGGATGGATGTTTCTAATTAAATAACCACCTCATCCTTCCTCAGGATCAGGCATTGTTTATCATTTTAGACACCCACCAGACCTTACACATAAGTCCCAAAGCTTTTTTTTTCATTTCTTAAGAGTGCCTCTTTGACCCCACCCATCTCTGAGTTTTCATTTCACTGGTTCACTCCTATGTATGCCAAGGCCAATACACAGGGAGTTCTCCATATACATCAGCCTGTGAACCAACTTTGTGGACATCAACCAGGCAAGGACTGGCAGGTTGATTTCACTCACATGCCTACTCATGAAATACTCCATCACCTCTTTACTCTTGTTGGCATTTTTACAGGATGGGCAGAAGCATTTTCCACCTTCAGGGAAACAGCAGATATGGTGGTTCAGGTACTCCTGGATCACATCATTCCTTGGTTTGGTGTTCCACAGATCATCCAAACAGGTAACAGATCAGCCTTCTCTTCCAAGGTTATGGAGATCATGTCAGAAGCACTCAACATTTTCTGGAAGCCCCACATTACCACAATCCTCAGGAAAGGTGGAGAGGGCCAGCAAACTAATTCAGCAACCGCGAATAAAGCTCTCCATTGAGCTCAGGTTGTCCTCCAGGTCCTCCTTTCTTCCCATTTCCCTTACCCACCTCCAGGCCACCTCACATTCTCCTACAGGCCTACGTCCTTTCAAATTCCTTTATAGAAGACTCTTCCTCCTCATTCACCACCTCCCTACCCAAACTCCTCCACTGGCTGGGTACCTTCCCTACCTCTCCCTTCTGAGGTCCCTTCTCTACTTACATGCTGACAGCTTTCTCCCTGCCCCCATGCCAATGGACCCAACTGCCCATAAGCCTGCCCTGCTCTCCCTCAGCTAGTTCCTAAGTTTCTCAAGTCCTAGTGGACAGGACCCTACCTGATCTTCACAACACCCTCAGCTGCAAATTTCCTGTGACATCCATGCTGGTACTAACTCTCAAGGCTCAAGTGGGCACTTATTCAAGATATTTGGTCTGTTCAGCAACTGGGACCACTCACTAGTTTAACCAGATGTCACAATTGAAAGGCCTATGTGCTCTTTTTCATGGCACATCTGTCTTTGTCAGTACAAGTAGGACAGGTGATAATAATCTGTTTTTCTGTTTGTTTTTTTTTTCTCCTAGCAATTTGCCTTTTCTTCTTCCTCAAGAAACAAATGCCTGAAGTCTCCAGGATGGCAGTTAACTGGATGCCTCTCCTCTCACAACTCCTGTTGAGTGTGAGCTCACCAACTCCTGACTCCCCCTCCACATATCATCCCATGCTTGTGGGAAGCAGCTAGACATGAACCAAGGGTCTGTATACCCAAAGAGGCTGGGATGTTCTGATGGCAGCTCCACCCTATGCCCCTCCCCCATCTCTCTCCAAACCCTGCTGCTGCTCAGAAAGCCTGCCAAATGATAAACCCTCCCCCACAGATGTTCAAGGCCACTCCCATAGGGTAGTTAAACTGCCCCCAGAAAACAGACATGTGGTTTTCTGGTCTATATTTCCCATCTCCTCTCTGGGTGTGGGGGGTGTCTGGAAAATTACCTGGGAGTGTTTTATCCATTAAACCTGAGCTTTTACTAATTTTGTTTGATACAGTCTGATTTGTATTGCTATGTTGGCAATTATTATTAGGGTACAGAAACTTTTCAATGACAGCACTAATTTGAGTGTAGGAAGTCCTGTCCCAGATGACTAAAATTCAAGGCCTTAGAATTTGTGATAAGGCCAAATCCTTCCATTGCTCCCATGATGTCCTCTGTCCAACTGTCTCATTTTAGTCATTATTGACTTAACAAAATGTTGGCCTTTGTAAATGTTTGTGAAATGAAAATTAAAATAGCTTAATATTAAATGCTCTTCTCATCAATTAGAATCTACTTTTCAGTGCAAATTGTATGGTGATGTAGCGGGGGTTTTGTTTTAGTTTGGTTTTTGGTTTTTGAGACAGGGTTTCGCTTCAGTTTAGAGCCTGTACTGGAACTAGCTCTTGTAGCCCAGGCTGGGCTCAAACTCACAGAGATCCGCCTGCCTCTGCCTCCTGAGTGCTGGGATTAAAGGCGTGCACCACCACTGCCCTGCATGACGTAGTGTTTTTTATGGATCCCATCTTACTTGAGGGATCATTCATAGTGTTGACAGAATGTGCACCAAGCACTTGATTTTCAAAGTGACTCATCAAACCTGGAAAGAGATTCTAGAGCACCTTTGCTCTCTGCCTAAATGGAGATTTGTGTTCCATTTGCCCACTGCCCCAGTCACTTACAAGCGTTTGTCATTATGGATTTAAAGTGTGCATTCCCCAAATTAAAGTGGTGAAACAACACTCTGAAATGTGAGGGGAATGTAATGATGGGCTTTAGAAGTAATTGTTTCAATAGTGTTATGACAGAGAGTCTCCATCTTATAAGAAATTTATTTCATAAAATGTATTTTATGTATTTCTCTTCCTTCAACTCCTTCCTACCTCATTACCCACCCGACTTCATGTTCTTTCTGTCTCTCTCTAAAAATAGAGAAAAGAAACAAAGAAAATAAAAATACCCAAACAAAATGAAACAAAAACCTCCCCTCCCCCCACTCATCATTTTGTGATTGCCAGCTACTCTGGGCATGAGGCCTGCTTGGAGAATGGTTGATAAACCTAGTGATACTCCATTGAAGAAAATGGGTTTTCTCTTTCCTAGTAGGAATCAATTGCAAATAGCTTTTTGATTAAGGGCATAACCCATGTCCACTTCACTCTGTGATAGGAACCCATCTGACTTGAGCCTGTGTGAGTCTTAACACATGCTGCCACAATCTCTGAGTTCATATGTGCAATTCATTCCAGTTGTGTCTGGAAGACAGTTTCCTTGGAGTCAACTATCACATCTGGATCTTACCATCTTTTTGCTTACTCTTTCACATGGATGCCTGAGTTTTTAGGGGAGGGGTTTGATGGAGACATCCCATTTAGCATTTAGTGAGAAAGAGCCCCCCATTTTTATGTTAGTTACACTAAAACTGGAAAAGTAGATTTTTTTCCTCACTTTCTTTTATGCTTTGCTACTTCTCCTCCTCTTTTTTCTTACTTCTCTACCTGACTGACTCCTTTCCTTCTTCTATCTTTATCTCATTCTTCCTTCCTTCCCTTTCCTCACGTATCCTTTACCTTTGTCCATCCCTTACTGTCCTGTCCTTTTCCTCCCTCAAAGTTTTTTTTTTCTTTTTCTTTCTTTTTTTTTTTTAGATTTAGTTATTTATACAGTATCCTGCCTGTAGGCCAGAAGAGGACACCAGATCTCATTATAGGTGGTTTCGAGCCACGACATGGTTGCTGGGAATTGAACTCAGGACTTCTGGAAGAGTAGTCAGTGCTCTTAAGCACGGAGCCATCTCTCCAGTCCCCCTCCCTCAAAGTTTTAAATAAGGATAGAATTATTAGGAACTGTCACCTTGATCTTACAGTTTTCAGCATCCGGAACTGTAAAAATTAAGGTGATATATCACCATTCCACCCCATTCCCCAGTGTTTGTTTTCTCTAAACTGTTAGCATAGACTTACAGGATTTGCCCCATAAACTGTAAGGTATACCCTCTAAGATAATGGCATTTATTCATTACTTTTAAAGTTGAGTTAGCCGATCATCTTCATGACCAATGAATGAAAATTGCATCCATTTTCCAAGTTTTGGGAGTTTGAATTTTCCACATGACTTGTTCAATAAATTTCAAATTGACTGCTCTCATAAGAAAAACAACCATCCTTATTCCTTTTTTTTTTTCTTTACCTTAAGTCACAAAGGGGAAATTCAGTACTATTGGCAAAACTGCAGAAATTGGCTTACAATTTTTAAAATTAAAGGCTGGAACATTGTATTACCTTTAAATACTTTCACATGGACTTCTAAAGATAATATATTTAACATCGATTTCTTTAGTATCAGTAAATAAACACAAAGTCTAATTCATAAACATTTGACTTTATCTACCATTTTTACAAACCATTAAAAGTATTGCATTGCATTTGTTACATTTAACTTTACCAAACTATATAATGAAAGCAATTAAAGGAAACTAGGCCTGGCCGTGTTTTAATCCTCTGCTATTCCCATTTCAGTGACCTATTAACTCTAAGATTCTTTCACATTTTCAAGAAAACTTTTTTCATGCTTTATGTCCTTATCTGAATGACTGGAAAACTTCAAACATCAAAAGGGATGGAAGAACTTGCCGGTAATTTTACTGGGGAATCTCCACTAGCAGAGTCAGTGGTATTAGAACCGCCTTCATCTTGGGCTTCTGCTCGTTCTTGCTCATCTTTCAAAGACTTGAAGTAGGTGTCAGCGATGGCACTAGGTGTTGTTTGGTTTATCTTGGCCAAAAATTCCAGGACTTTTATATTGTTTATTTCAGCATAGGCTTGGGGACCCCACAGGAACTCATAGCGTGGAGGATCACTGTTGGCCACCTGCCGGTACTCCAGGTACTTCAGCTTCACAAAATACTGGGTCATGAGCTTCCGGGGCTCACCAAAGATGCGGTGTTTCTTCCCTGGATAGATCTGCCTCTTCTTCAGGATTTTCCATATGTCTTCTTCACTGGCACAATTGCCACTAACGAAGATGATACTCAGGACACTCATCAGGAAACCAGTCTTGGGTAAGCCTTTGCCAGCACGAATCCTCCCATTGTTGGGGAGCTTCAGCTTGCTGATGAGGTTGTATGAGGGCTCACTGGAGTTGACTTCCCTCACTTCCATTGCAAAGGCTTCCTCAAGCTTCTCGGAGGCTTTCCTGAAGATCTCAGGGAAGTCATTTTCATACTTCTTGGTGATAACCTTCAGCATTTCTTCCTTGGTACTAGGCTGCTTCATATAGAAGTTGTGGAGCAGGCACTGTAAGAGCGCCACCACCTTTTTGGCTATCAGATCTTGGTGCAGGCTGCTGGTGCAGGGATTGACCTCAAAAGGGCATTCTTCTTCTTCATATGTATCACTTTCCTCACAGAAACTTTCATCTGATTCAGAGGAAGAAATACTCAGAGCAGTTGAGGCAGATGGTGCTGCTTTTTGAGGAGACTTTAGAGTGCTTGAAGACTCAGCCCCAAGCTGGCTCTGGGAGGCAGCTGAGGACTCTTCTGCTGCCTCCAGGGTTTCCTCTGCTGTTTCCTGAGCACCTCTGCAAGCCTGAGCCTCACCTCGGGCCTGGGAGCGTTTCTCTCGGGCATGGAGCTTACTCTTCTGACCACGAGGCATGATGACTCTGGCTAAGGACAAGAACAGAATATGTTAGAAGGGTTCTGGTGATGAAAGCAGCTGTAAGAAACAGAAGAAGACGATATGAACACTTTAATCAGAGAGCGAAAACCTTGTTTGAAACTAAGGCTGCCTCTGCAGGTTTCTTTGAGTGCAGTGCTTTTGGAATTCAACATGCTACTGTTATACAAAGCTCATTTCCCGAGTAAGAAGGGAGAAACAGTTTTTAGACTGGGACTCTCTGTCTTGCCTCTTGTTCTGGGCTAATGAGCAGGGGTGGCAGTGGAGGACTTCTCTTTTGAGATCCAGGAACCTCTCTCAGTTCCTCTCAGTTCATATTACCAGTTGTATAGGGTTAGGCCTTTCTTTTCCTACTCTGAATCTGCCATTTTTGTGCAATTCTAGTGTCTGTTTAGACAATATTCTTCTTGTTGGCTACCTGAAACAACCAGAAGGCCTTTTAGTGTGGATTTAGTCCATCCTCCTTACAAGAAAAAAAACAACTGTCACTACTATTAGTAGTTTACTCCTGAAACTTCTACCATCACAACTACCCAGTCAATTCAGACTGTCATTAATGGAGGACTTACATAGGTCCTTCTGCATCCTTGCCTTGATTTCTGGCCATACATAATATTCTTCTCTATGCCGATTTGAGGTCTCTCTACCCACACTGAGTTCCTCATATCCCCACGTAGAAACAGACCAATAGATTTTCATGGAGACACTCAGGATTGAGGCCAGGGATATGGATCAAGCCTCCTGATTCACCTAGGGTGGCTAATTCCTTCAGAACTCACTCAATGCTCTGCCTTTTAATTTCCTATGGAACATGCTACTCCTTTTACTTAATGGAAGCAGGTTTACCTTGACAGGTATTTGAGAGTCTCAGCTACATGTAAGTCATCTTCACTGCTATCTCCACTCTCAGTAAGTTTCCTTACGTTTTCTCTTACCATGGGCTTTTCCTGCCTCTGTTCCCTGGCTTTCTTTAGTGTCTCATTCCAGAGACTATAGAAGCAAAATGAGTGTGGAGCTCTACTGGTCCACTCTCCCCAGGACTTCTTAAGACTGAGGATAATGGAGCTGGAGAGATGATTCAGTGCTTAAGAGTCCGTACTGTTTATACAGAAAACTCAAGTTGTATTCTCAGCACCCAAGGAGTATGGATCAAGATCACAAGTAACTTGAGCTCCAGGGTACCCAGCACCCTCTTGTGGCTTCTGCCTGCAATTGCACCCATGTGCATATACCACACGAAGATAGGGCTAATTAAAAAGGAAATAAAGCAGGAAGGTGGTAGTGTACACCTTTAATCTCAACACTCGGGAGGATGAGGAAGGTGGATCTCTGTGAGTGCGAGGCCAGCATGGTCTACACAAAATAAATCTTAAGAAAAAAAATGACTGAGGACAAGGGTGAAACTGGTGATAGTGGATTTTTTTTTTATGAGGAATCACACAGCAGAGAGTGAACAACGAGTTTTCTGGATTGGGAACATAAACCTCCAACACTGACAAAGACAACAAAAATGGTGGTGGCGGCTTATTTGCCGCCGCCGTCGCCTCGTCCCCCCCCCCTTTGGCAGAGACAGGCAGAGTGAATTGGAGCCCAGCCTGCTCTAGGAGAGCTAGTTCCAGGACAGGCTCTAAAACTACAGAGAAATCCTGTCTCAACAAACAAACAAAAATACCAATAAAATAAAATAAAATGAAATAAACAGAGAACAAGTTCTGTTCTTTGAGATGGAGGCATTGCTCCGAGTTGGACCAAATCTATTTAAAAGGGCACAATTTGGTGCTGGAGAGATGGCTCAGTGGTTAAGAGCATTGCCTGCTCTTCCAAAGGTCCTGAGTTCAATTCCCAGCAACCACACGGTGGCTCACAACCATCTATAATGAGGTCTGGTGCCCTCTTCTGGCCTGCAGGCATACACACAGACCGAACATTGTACACATAATAAATAAATAAATAAATATTAAAAAAAAAAGGGCACAATTTGACACGAGGCTTCTTACGGTTAGCAGAGACTCGTGTCACATACATTGTGGACCTGTTTTTTGAGATTGGACAAGACTAAAAATAAAACCATGGCTTCCAGTAGGGTGAGAATAGTGTTGTTATTCTCTTTTGTTAATGTAGAGACCAAGAACAATATATATATTGAGTATAGGCCACCGCGTTTTTAAATGGCGCCACTGACGAAAAAGGCGGGAAGTCAGGGAGGGGGCGGGGTAGCGCGGGGTAGCGAGGGGGAGGAAGTGGCAGTGAGAGGAAGGAAAGCTGCCAGGGTAGCACTGTGGAGTGCTTTATTCTGAAATGGACCAAGTCCAGTAACAAGGGACCTGTGGTCAGGGCTAATTGGTGTGATGGTCCTCGGCTTTGAGGTGGGAATTTACTGAGAACAAGGGAGCCAGCCACTGGTGGCGAGGGAAGTCTAAAGGGACCCGAAACAGACCAAAGGGCACGGGATCAAGAGCAGGGTAAATTTGCTTCTGAGCTGGCCATTTTTCAACCTCGCTGAAACTCCTCACCTTGAATGACAGAAACTGGGACTTATTTCCTGGTTTTGTTGAGTCAGCTGCCTTGGACTGAGCTCCACAGAGACGCGCCTCCCTGTCCTCACAGCGTGGAGAAGGAAATCCCCGCTGTCTCAAAGGAAGGGACCCCCTCCCCGCGGCCGCCCCCGCGAACGGCTGACGGAAGCCCTGCCTCTCTGGCGACCCTGTGGCATGGGATGTGTAGTTTCTCAATCTCATAGACTATTGTACGTTTAATACTAGTGGTGCTTTTAGTCCCTTGCCACTTTCAACTCCACCTTAATGGGAAGCTTGCCTTCTGAAATTCTCCTTCCAGAAGTCACCCTCCCCGAGCTAACTGTCTTTAACCTAGATCTAGTGGTTTAAACATGAAGATAGGAAATTTGCACAATTTGTTTTTCATAAGTCTGTAATTATCCTAACCTTTGTCATAACTCCTGTCTCTTTAAAGATTTCACATCAGATGTTATATTTGAAAATATTCACGAGTAGTATCCTCCTTCAAATACTCGTAAAAGTAGAGGTGTATTTTCAGAGTGTTGGGAGAAAAGCTCAAGATCAGGAAGAGGGCTTAGAAAGCGATGTAATTTTAAGAGAAAAAATATGTTCCTTCTCTTTATTATACAGACTCAAGTTTTCAAGGTATTTGACTAGTACAGAAATAAGATTAAGCCACTTGAGTTTGTAAATCAGTGTGTCTATACTTTACTTATAGATATTCATATTCTTACCAGTTTCCCCCTTTATTAGTCAAACCTCTTACTATGTTCATATTCTTTTTATTCCAGAAGTGGATCCTATCTGGTATTTTGGGCACAAAATCTGTTTTTAAATCAACTGGGATACAATTTTGTATTAGTGTGTGTATATTTCTTTTTTATCTCTTAAAATTCTGGTTTGTTTGTTTTGTTGGTTTGATTGTTTTCTAAAGAGAGAGAGAGATAGGGTGTGGAGTTCGGTGGTTGAGCAGATGGGGAACATCTGGGAGGAGGTGGAGGAAGGGACACCATGATCAGAATATATTGTATGAAAAATATTTTAGTAAAAAAGAATATGGAAAAGGACAGTGGAATTTTCTATTTGGAATTACAAAACGCCTCCATTTTAAAAATACTAAGCCGAGGACATAGCTATATTTTGCATTTCATTTTTTGAATGTAGCTACAGAATTGCTACCTCATCATCAGATCTATCCCACCACCTTGAAATTCACTGTATAAACTTCTACATCTAAGGGAATGATTTAAAAATACAGGAATGTCAACAAAAAGAAAGTTCAAAAAAGGTAGTTAAGAAAGATTAATGCATACAACCCCAAAAGCTTTACTGTGAGAAGAGTAGAATAGTACACCCCCTAGATAAATTTAGATCAATACTCTGTCCTCGTGCCAACATTTAATAACTTAGGAGTCTTGAGAATATTTTAAACTTATTTTGTATTTGATGCATTTGTGAGTGTTTGATATATATATATGTGCATCACCTCTGTCTCTGTCTCTCTCTCTGTCTCTGTCTCTGTGTGTGTGTCTGTGTGTGTGTGTGTGTGGTGCTGGTAGAGGTCAGAAGAAGGCATAAGATCCCCTGGAACTGGAGTTAGAGAAAGTTGTGTGATGTGGGATTCCTGTCTGTATGCTATGAATATGTTTTATTATCATTGGTTAATGAGGAAGCTGCTTTGGCCTATGGCAGGGCAGAATATAGCTAGGTGGGAAAACTAAACTGAATGCAGGGAGAAAGAAGGCAGAGTCAGGCTGATGCCATGTAGTTGCCCAAGAAGCAAGATGTGAGGTTACAAACCACGAGTTTGTGGTAAAATATAAAATATTAGAAATGGGTTAAGATATAAGAACTAGCTGGGAATATGCCTGAGCAGTTGGCCAAACAATGTTATAATTAATATAATTTTTATGTGATTATTTGAATCTGGGTGACTGCGAAATGAAAGCACAGTTTTCATTTACAGTTGTAAGCGACCTTGTGGTTCCTAATATTTGAATATTGGTCTTCTGGAAAAAAAAAAAAACAGGCAGTTCTCTTGACTGCTGATGCATCTCTTCAGCCCTGAACCTCGAGAACCTTGAGAAACCATTGAGACCATGTGGTAGTTTAATTTTTTTTTTCTTTTGTGTGTGTGAGAGATACAGGGATGTGATATCCAGGGACGTTTGCAAACCAGGCAAACATACTGTCACTGAATAACTTCCCTAGCATTTTGTATTAAAATTTTTATTTTTAGATAGTGTCTGGTTAAGTTGCTCAGGTTGATAGTGAACTCATTTTGTTCACCTGGAACTTGTATTTCCTTAGCTTTATCTTCATTACATCTTAAATTACAGGGCATCAAATACAGCTCATGAGTTGAAAAATACCTGCTAATATAACAGTGGTAGAGATTGGGGATTAGGAAGCTTATTTTGTTTGCCTGTTTGTTTGTTTTTGAAACAGGGTCTCACTGTGTATCTTTAGATGGCCTAGAACTTACTATGTAGACCAGGCTGGCCTTGAACTCATAGAAATCCACCTGCTTCTGCCTCCAGAGTATTAGAATTAAAGATGTGTGGTACTTAAGATTGGTTACAATCTGGCTGCCAATCATAAAAACTGGCTACAGGGCAATTGCTTAGGGCCTTAGCTGGGGTTATCCTTGTGGATTCTTGGACATTGCTCTAGAGCCAGGTTTCTTGCTAACACCATAATGGTTACCTCAAGATATCTCTTTCCTTGCTCTCATCCTTGTCCTTCTTCCATCTCGACTATCCCATGCCCTTAAGTTCTCCTTGTGTACTTCTTGTACTGGCTTTTTGGGAACCTATTCTCTTTGGTTGGATACTTTGCTCTGCCTAGACATAGTAGGGGAGGGCCCTGGACTTTCCCCAAATTAATGTGCCTTACTCTCTCCGAGGAGTGGATGGGGTTGAGGTTGGGGGTGGGTATGTGGAGGGAATGAGAGAAGGAGAGGGAGTGGTAACTTGGATTGTGTTGGAGGAGATCCACTTGCCAATCTGTTGGAGAAGGGTCGCTTGTTGGTTCCTGGATGCCCAGCTAGCTTAAACCCAAAATAATCACACAAAAACTGTATTAATTAAATCAGTTTGGCCCATTAGTTCTAGCTTCTTATTAGCTAACTCTTATATTAATTTAACCCATTTCTATCAATCTGTATATCACCACATGGCTGTGGCTTACCAGGTGAAGTTCACAGTGTCTGTCTCCAGTGGCTCCATGGCTTCACCCTGACTCTGCCTTTCTTTCTCCCAGCATTCAGTTCTGCCTTCCCCGCCTACCTAAGTTTTGTCCTGCTAAATGTTCAAAGCAGTTTCTTTATTCATTAATGGTAATCACAGCACACAGAGGGAAATCCCACATCTGGATTGGTATGTAGAATGAAAAAAGATTGTTTTATTTCTTAAAAATAATAAAAAATTAAAAAGATGCGTGGCACTATACTTGATAATTATATTTGATATAACACAAATTCTTTTTGGTCTTAATAAATAAAAATGCAGAGTCAGATGTTAGGGGGTGAAAGCTGAGAGATCAGATAAGCAGTGCAGCCAGTCACTAGACTTCTACCAAATTCTTAGACTGACTGTATCTTCAGACTGTTTCAGACTGCTGCCTTGGACTGCATTAAGTTCCTGTCTCCTCCCATCTTATATTCATGTCTCCACCAAGCCTTATCACTCTTGTTTCCATCTCCCTAGTGCTGGGATTAAAGGCCTGTGACTCCCAAGTACTGGGATTAAATGTGTGAGCCACTGTTTCCTGGCTCTGTTTCTCTTTGAGGCTGGATCAATCTAGTGTAATCCAGGATGGCTTTGAATTCACAGAGATCTTCCTGCCTCTGCCTCCTGAGTGCTGGTATTAAAGGTGAGTGTCACCACTGCCTGGCGTCTATGACTAACTAGTGGCTTAGCTCTATACTCTGATCTTCAGGCAAGCTTTATTTGCTAGATTACAAACAAAATGTTACTACATTTAGATTAATGAAGATAGAATTTTTTATGGTAGACTACATTACTACCCTTGTGGGAAAAGACCAGAAATATTGTGTCCCAGTCTACACACTATAGGGATGAAGCAAGAAAGAAAATATGTAAAGGGATGAGGGCCTGACAAGGTACCCAATTGACCAGATATTTGATCTTGGATATTCTGTCCTCCAGGATATAAAGTAGTAAATATTTTTTGTTGTTAAAGCTACCTAGTCTATGCTATTCTGTTATTAAAATCCAACTAAATCAAACCAGTTTTATATAATAATTGAATGTGTCATGTATAAAACACCTGTCAAGGTAACTGCTAAATATTTAGTACTTAATGAATGGCAGGTATAGTAATTTTGTACTGGATAATACCACCATATTCTGAGTTACATGAGAGAAAATGAAATGCTCTCATATAACAACAAAAATTTTGCTTTAGCAAGTAAAATTAGATTCTTTCCTATGGTAACACATGCTACGTAATTTGGATATTGGGCTTATTCTCCACCTAGCTACACTTCAAAGCTCCAAGAGTTTTGTTGAGCATCAAATGTTTCAGTGCCTTTCAACTATCTTTCCATTTGCACTTTTTTTCTCATTCATTTCAACCAACACAAAAATATTCCCTTAGTTTTACCAAAATACATTTAAGATACTCTATCAAGTAAACACACTCAGTACAGTTCTGGGCAAGCCATGTTAACATGATGGTGTCTACATGTCTCACCTTGGCAGGATATTACTATTACCCTTCAGCAACTATCCGGCAATACACCAAGAATGCCTATTTGAGCGTTGTATTCTAGTATATAGTGGAACCAAAATATGTCTTATTCTTGTCTATTATAATTTTCCTTTTATTTTTAATTTATTCTTCTTTTATATAATACATTCTGAACACAGTATTCCTTCCCTCCACTCATCCCAGTCACCCCCACCTCCCTTCTTCACCTGAACATGGCATAACAAGATGCAATAAGATGAGGCACAAATGTGCATATCATGGCAGGACAAGACAACCCGGTAGAAGGAAGATGTTCCCATGAGCAAACAAAAGACTCAACCTCACTTCCTTTATTAGAATTCCCACAAAACCCCAGGTTAAACAATCACAGTATATATGCAGAGGGTCTCACTCAGACCCATGCAGGCTCTATGATTACTGTTTCAGCCTCTGAGCCTCTATGAGCCCTACTTTGTTAATTCTCTGGACTGTGTTCTCTTGGTGTCCTTGACCCCTCTGGCTCCTACAATCCTTCCTTCACCTCTCCTGCAGGTTTTCCCAAGATCCATCTAATGTTTGGCTCTGTGTCTCTGCATCTTCCTCATTAGCTGCTGGAGGAAGATTCTCTGATTACAGTTGGGCTAGGCACCAATCTACGAGTATAGCAGAATATCATTAGGAATCATTCATTTCATTGCCTTTTTTTTTCTGTCAGTTGTGTTTTGTTCTACCCTAGGTTTCTGAGCCATCGAGGAATTTTCCACTGCACTAGGTTTTCACATTGAGCCCTACATGTCCCCAATTCTAGTTGTCCCTTCCCAACCCCTCCTGATCTCTCCTATTCCTATCCCCACCCACCCCCGGGCAACCCACAAAATCTATTTTATTTCCCCTTTCCAGAAAGATCTATATGCCCCCCCAAGAGCAATCTTTCTTCTTTATCCTTTCTGAGCAAGACAACCCAGACCCAGAAAGAGAAACATGGTATGTCCTCACTTATAACTAGATATTAGCTGTTAAGTAAAGATAATCATGCTACAATACACAGGCCCTTTAGATTTTTTATTGTATTCCCTCGCTGTAATATTCATGTTGCTCAGTATACCAGAATTTGACATATTTGAAGATGAGATTTTCAAATTAATGCTAAGTCATTAGGATAATCACACATACAGTGGGACCGGAATGCTCTTATTTGAAGATTTGGGGCACAGAAGAAAAAAAAAAAAAGGATGTGCACATGAATAGAGAATGACCTATGAATAGAGAGCAAGAAGATGCCACTTAGGTTGATGACAAAGTCCCCATAGGAAATCAAATCTGCTGACATATTAATATTGGACTTCTGACTTCCAGAATTGTGGAAAAATAAATTTACCCTATTTAAGCCAATGTGGTACTCTCATAGTATCCCGTACAAGTTAATAGATTTTCCTGCATACGCATTCTTTCTGGATTGTCTCTAACCACAATAGTCTTAATAATCATGTTATAATGACCCATTTCCTCTGTGTGTGGATTATGGAGGAATTTCCATAATAGGATTATGTGATACTTAAGCACACAACATTAGAAACTATATAGATATGATTAATTAATCATCCACATGTTTATTATAGTCATAGGAGAGTCTTATATAAGTTGAAACAGAGGGCCACTTGTGTTCGCTCACACATGATAAATAACAAGGTTTCTAGAAGTCAGGTTATGCTAAACAAGGAAAAAACATCCTATCCTATGCAATTACAGTACATACTTTGATCACTTGAGGTCCTGCTGGCTCCACCAAATGTCAAGGCAGTATATAACATTAAAGCCTAATTTTACAAGTTTTATAGTTTTCCATTAAGAAATCTTTCTTCAATATTCTGATATATCATATGGAGGTCTGTATACTGTTCATCAGTCTCATAGGCTCATATAACCAATAAAGCAGCTTACTTTATCACATTATATTGAGTTGAAGTTTTCAAAATCCAAAGTGCCTTGCCTCAGGAACTTTATGCTCACTTTTATCTATTCTCCTTATTTTGCTGTAATTCCCATTGGACATGGTAATATTTTCCTCATAAGATTTTAATTCCTTTCTTCTGAGATTCTATGGGATGAAGTTCGATCTTTTCCTGAGCATCACCACTACTAGAAAAGAACTTTGCAAAGACCAGACACTCAGTTGATATATAAGAATATGAGAGATAACAAGGAGAATTAACTTCTTAAAATCAGTGTCCTCTCCCTATGCACTGTGTTCACTTAGTCTTCATTCCAGAGAATCTTTGCTGGCCCAGGCTTTCTTCTTCACATTATTAAAATGTACTTTTGACTTATAAAACCACAAAATATTATTCATATTAAATTTTAGAGGTCTCAGGAGGTAGCTCAGGAGGTAAAGATACTTGCTGTGTATGCATAAGAATCTGGGATTTTGTGTCCATGTACAAATTTATACATGGTCACATATGGGCCAATTCCCCCAGTTGTATAAAGGCAGATACAGGAGAATCCATAAAGCTGTCTGGCCATTGTCTTAGCTCCAGCTTCAGTGAGAGACTCTGTATCAGGGTAATAATCTGTAAAATAATGAAGTGGGCTACCCAGTACCCTCCTCTGGATTCATCTTATATGCATAGGCACGTAGTCGCACATACTCATGGGCTTATTCCATATATATATATATATATATATATATATATATATATATATATATACACACACACACACACACACACACACACACATACCGTACACATACTGTACACATACCATCAAACCCTTCATATTTTTGTCTTGCTCTTTGTAGCTTACATATTATCTCATCCTCTTCCTTATATGTACTTGCTGTCAGGCTATCAATTTTTCTGAGTGACTGGTAGATAATTTTGTGGACCATTTCTAGTACCATTAAGGGAAATTATTTAGAGCAGATGCTTAATTAATGCTCATGTAAAAACAAAGTATTAAAAAGAGTGAAAGGTTTGAATTATTACAATTAATTTCTCATGCAATTGGAGTAATCTTAATTCCAAATTTATTTCAATTAAACAATAAGTAAAGGATAAAATGTACATCAAACTATGATATAAACATTTTAACACACCTTTATTGATACAACAGTTTTATAAAAATCACTTTTCCAAACCTATCCTACCTTATAATGTTTTTAAAATTATTTATGCTGTACTAAGTTGTTTAAAATCATTAAACTTATCTAAAATTTAACAAATAGCAATAAACATGTTCGATAAAATGTTAAGAAGCGTAGACTGAGACAATTAACTTTGGTTAATAGAACATTTGCAATATAACAAAGAATAAAATATCTGTAATTTTCTCATCTATAGCAGGACAATAAGATACAAACTTCATTACTTTTAGCTTATAATACTAGCTTATAATATTTTACTACATAGAAGGCTGACAATTCTTCAACATTCTGGAAGACTCTCAAACCCAGCTAGATGTGGGAGGAGCTGTGGGCCTCTCACCTGAGATGGGTTCTGGACTTGACAACAGTGCCAGGCAGAATTCTCTCTCTCCTTGCTGCTCTATTAGCTTCATCAATCAGAGCCTCCGCAAACAGATAAGGAAAGGAAGCAGGAATAGTATCATGCATCTTAGATACAACCCACAGGACTTGCATCTTGGTGACTTCAGTACAGGCTCTGGGACCCCACCTGAACTCAAAGCATGGAGGGTCACTGCCAACAATTTGGCTGTATGAGAGGTAATTTTCCTGTACCAGATCTTTTGTTATGAACTTCCTAGGTTCCTCAAATATTGGATGATTCTGCCCAGGAAATACCCCCACAATTTTCAGGTATTCCCACACATCTTCCTCAGTGGCACTATTGCCAGTCGCGAAGATCATAGCCAGGAGGGTCATCAGGAGCCCTGTCTTGGGCAACCCAATTCTACTACTTAGTCTTCCCTCAGTGGAGAGACCCAACTTGCCCACAAGCATAAAGGACTGAGGACTGGAATCAACTTCTTTCAACTCCAGGCCAAAGACAATCTCCAGGTGCACAATGATTCTTCTCATGATCTCAGGGAAGTGTTCTTTGTGCTTCTTGTTAATCACCATCAACATATCTCCCCGTGTAAAGGACTCTTTGACCTTAAACTTCTGTAGTATAAACTGCATCAATAAACGTGCCTTCCTGAGAAGAGGATCTTTGCGTGCAGAGTGAAAGGTAGAGACTATAATGGAGTTGAATGAACGTCTCTCAGCACTTAGAACTAAAGAGTCAACATTTGTATCAGAAGTCTCACCACCTACAGCACCTGTCAACACTTCTGAATCATCGGAAACAGAAGCTCCATCCCCTTGAGTATCCTGGGGAATGTTGGTATCAGGGGAGCTGGGAAGATTCCCTTGATCAATAGAAGATGTTGCCTCCTCCTCTGCAGTGGGCTCAGGATCAGGCAGACTTTGACTCTTCTCCCGTATGTTTTGACGTTTAGCACGAGAGCGGCCCTTACTCTTGTGGCCCCTAGGCATAATGACTTGGTTCAAGCACAGCAGGGTAAGGATGTAGGCAGGAGGACTGGCAAAGCATAAATCTGAAGGGGCAAAATGACACTGTGTGAGCACCATGCCTTCACTACATTAGAGAGTACCTTTCCTTTAACAAGGTCCCCACTATGCTGCTTTCCTAAACAAGTTTCTGGGAACTCACCGTGCTCCTATTATCCTAGTCAATCTGTATCCTGAGAAATCTGTGGAGGAAATAAATTCTGGTTAGATGACTGCATGATGACCAGGTTTGAGACATCCTGGGGTAAGAGTATGAGCTAACATTGATCCTCATTTGCTAAAAGGGTTTTGGTACAGTCTGAATACCTACACATACATCCCCTTGCTGTTCTGTTAACACTGCAGTGCTTCCTAGTATCATACAGAAGAAAATTTAAGAAGACATGTCACCCCTACCACTCATTCAGGAGCAAACACAGATTACTCATGTAGGCAAAAAGGGAGATATTTGTGGATCCCTGCTGTTATCAGGAATATAGTTCCCACTGTGAGCAATATCCTCACTATGAGCCTACACCATCCCATAGTGACAGACTATCCTCAAAATAAATATTTCACTTCCCTCTTTTCCCAATGACAAATATCAAGGACAACTCAATATTTAGGCTTGCCATTGAACATGATGAGTCCACCACAGAGGTGCACAGTTCTGCATGCAACCCTGCCCAACCCAGATTTAAATACCCCTTAATTTTCATGACTTTATTGTAATTAGGGTACAGCTTTCTCTTCTCTGGACTCTTCAGTTTTCCAGGTAGGATTTTATTCCTGAGAAGAGCAAGGGAAATCAATTGCCACTGAGCCTAACTGCCTGCTATGTCTGAGGATTCTGAAGACTTTGTGGCCTCCTTTCAGGTGGATTATAGTTTGGAGGATTTACAGTGGATTTCACTTTGCCACATTTTAAATTCTGATTATCTTTTAAGGCATCTGGCACCAGTTAACAACACATGGGACAGGAGGCCATACCTCTCAGACCAAGCAAGGCCTTACTGCCTCAGGAAGGGAAAGAAGTAAAGGTCTCACAATTCCACCCTTACCCCTTTACTGTACATCTATCTGGTCCCATGAATAGAACCCCAAAGTTGAAAATATGCTAGCCCTCTCTCTTGTTCTAGGGAAGAGAGTTGCCAGACAACTCAAGGAAATTGTTTTATTTTGCCTGGGTCAGGTTGTGCCCCTCTTGAGATGAGCCAATGTGTCCCAGACAAAAGATCTCCTTTCCTTTAAAATTATGTCTTTGAACATTTCAGATAGTATTGTTTGATCATATTTTACCCGCTCTCCCAGCTCCTCCCAAATGAATCCCTTCTTCCCTATTGACACAACTCCATGTCCTCTCTTTTTAACCCACTCATCAAGCTCAGTTTCACTGCTCTTGTATTCCTGGATGTGTGGGCTTCCATTGGAGCATGGAAGACTTGCCAGGGCCAACCCTCTTAAAGAAGACAGATTCTCTCTCCCAGTAGCTATCAATTATCAAAAGTGCCCCTGCTAAGGGTGAGAATTCATCTTTACCCTCTGTCTTCATGCTAGAATTTGGTCTGGCTTAAACTTGCACAGTGCTTGTGCATGCTTTTATAATCTCCATGAGTTTATATTCCAGCCCCTATAAGGAGTGAGATGGAGCAGTTCTGATTAGGATAATGCTCTGTGTAGGTCTAGTTTATCTTGTGGTTAGGATGCTGAATCATCCCAGAATTGGGTCACTTTACCTTATTCCTGTGTGAGCCTCTTTTCAGGATGTGGGAGATGGCAGTTTTCAAAAGGCTTTAAAGAGGGTTCACAGATTTCTCCTTTTATACACCTACTCACCTGACAACACTTAGGATGCTTTATTCAGCTGAACGGAGCCCACACCAGTAATACTGAAGGTATAATCCTGAAGTTAGGGTCTTCAATTTCCAGGATATAGTAGACCTGTTTATTGGAACAGAAACCATGGGGCTTTGTCAGTCCTGTTCTGATCCTGAAGGTGAGAGTTTCCTAATACCTCACGATAATAATTGACTAATCATTTGCTCAAAGCCTTTTCCATCTTCTGAAGTGAGTCTAAAGACCTCAAATCAGTGATCTTCCTTCCCTGTGAGTTCTAAGTAGGAAGTAAGGTGGAGTTTTATCAAGAACTGTGACTACAACTCTGCCTGTCTCTTCTTTTGGGGATGGCACCCTCAAACTGAACTGTTGTAAGGTGACTTCATTTGCGCACTACATTTTGGGCTTCAAAGACCTAACAGTTTCTGGCAATTGCTGGTACACAGATGAACTAAGGGAGGTTTTTGAGGTCTTCTGTACTTTGTGTTTTTTTTTATTTAATTATTAAAGATTTCTGCCTCTTCCCCGCCACCACCTCCCATTCCCCCCCCTCCCCCAATCAAGTCTTCCTCTCTCCTCAGCACAAAGAGCAATCAGGTTTCCCTGTCCTGTGGGAGGTCCAAGGACCACCCACATCCATCCAGGTCTATTAAGGTGAGCATCCAAACTACCTAGGCTCCCACAAAGCCATTATGTGCTATAGGATCAAAAACCCATTGCCATTGTTCTTCAGTTCTCAGTAGTCCTCATTGTCCGCTATGTTCAGCGAGTCCGGTTTTGTCCCATGCTTTTTCAGACCCCGGCCAGCTGGCCTTGGTGAGTTCCCGATAGAACATCCCCATTGCCTCAGTGTGTGGGTGCACCCCTTGCGGTCCTGAGTTCCTTGCTCGTGCTCTCTCTCCTTCTGCTCCTCCTTTGGATCGTGAGACTTCAGTCCAGTGCTCCAATGTTGGTCTCTGTCTCTGTCTTCTTTCATCGCCTGATGAAGGTTAATATTCAGGAGGATGCTTATATGTTTTTCATTGGGTTCACCTTCTTATTTAGCTTCTCTAGAATCACGAATTATAGTCTCAATGTCCTTTATTTATGGCTAGAAACCAAATATGAGTGAGTACATCCCATGTTCCTTTGTGTTTTGAAGTCCCTCTGTTTTAATTCATATTGTCAGGCTGACTGCTGACAGAGCCTGGTATTTCTGATTTTAATCATCCTCCCTTAAACCATGCCATACAAAATTCCAAGAAGAAAAACAAGGATCCTGAAAGTTGAGGCTGAAGTCTTCCTTCACTTACATCATGGGCATTTCCAAATGTTTCAGGAATGAATTCATACCCTTGTTACATGATTCACTTTTATTTTTCCTGTTCCATTTTAGTTCATCCTTTGTAATCTATGAAGGTGAGAATAATAGGATCGCATAGAATTATCATTTTGTGTTCCAGCTACTGATGAGCTTTCAGGTGGTGGTTATTAGGATTTCTGGATGTACTGACTAGGCCAACCCAAATGTTTATCCTGTCCTGTTTCCACGGGCTCCTCTAAGGAGTACTTTACACACCATCAGTAGTATAGTAGGGCTTTTCTCCTCCAAGGTACAATGGAAAAGAAACAAGGCTGAACTTAAAATTATTTTTCTACCTGAGCCTATCTCCATCTGTCGTATATTAAACGTTACATAATTGTTTCTGCTCCAGAGCTTCCCATCACACAGGAACCAAGTCAAAAGACTCTGAGTGCCTCAGGGCTCTCCCATTTTGTTACACTACATGATGTTAATTATTTATTCCTTTAAAATTTTTGTTTGATTGGTTTCAGGCATTGGAAACAGCAGTCATATCTTGATTGATATCTTGGAAACCATTGATAAGAAAATGTACCTGCAAATTTTTTTTTTTTTTTTTTCGAGACAGGGTTTCTCTGTGGTTTTGGAGCCTGTCCCGGAACTAGCTCTGTAGACCAGGCTGGCCTCGAACTCACAGAGATCCGCCTGCCTCTGCCTCCCGAGTGCTGGGATTAAAGGTGTGCGCCACCACCACCCGGCCTGTACCTGCAAATTTTGGAAGTCATACTTTCACAACAGACTTCCTCTTGAATACACGTAGGCTGTTGGGCTTACTCCTCTAAGTTTATGAGTAAATTTTTATTTTTACTGTCAACAGGATCTTGTAAATTTCACAAGGTTTCATTTTAGGTTCAGCTTAGGTTCTGTTACAGTCAAGAATGGCATATTTTCTGTTATATGTTTTAATTGGTTGTTTTCTAAGTAGCAAGTTTCAGTATCTCTTCTTAGGGGCAGGCAGGTCACCTTTGCCACAATGTTGTTTAGCAGTTTGGTAAAGAAGAATTTAGTTGGATGTTGTGCTATCTTCAGTGTTTATAGCTGGGACTTAATCTTTGTTCAAGGTTCAGTCCTTGGACAGAAGATGAACACAGAAGTGTGGTTTGAGAAAGATAAGAGGGAGGTGGACTTGAGTTTTTGTTGATGGAGGTAGTTGGTATTGGGTTAAGGTTTCATTTTAGATATTACTACGGTCAAGAACGGTACATTTTCTGTAATGTGTTCTAATTCCTTATTTTTATACTAGTTAATAGACAAAAGCAAACTGTTATTAATATTAGTTAACATTGGAATGCAACAGGAGCCATCAAGCTGAGTAGCTGCTGCTATGGTAGCCTGTGTCTGCCCGATTCACCAGTTCACTGCTCTGGATCTATAGATAGGGCCATTTCTGGGCACCTTCCATAGAAGGTACAGATGGTATGATGTTCCTGAGAATGTTGCTAAAATCTCCAAGCCTCAATCTCGGTGTGTCCTATCATGCATGGTCCTTGAGGTTGAGATGCAGGCTGTACTGTTTAGTTCTCAGACCACTAGAAAGACATACCAAGTTGAGGCAGGACCAACCCTCTCAGAAAGGCCCTGCCCCCTCTGAGGATTGAATGGGGGTGATATGTAGGGGAAGAGGGGTGGGAAAAGAGGAGGGAAGTGGAACTGGAATTGGTATGTAAAATGAAAATAAATAAAACCAAAAAGAAAAAAAAAGAAAGACTATGCTCACCTCTGCTTAATTTGTTTTGCTGGTGAGAGTTGTTTGTTAGGGCTCCATAGGTCTTCTAGTGCTCAGCAAGAAAATCTCTTGTGTGTATAACATTTTGGTCCCCACCAACTCTCAGCTCTCACCTTTGAAAGCTCTAGATTACTCTCCCTACATAACAGTTGGATTCCATCTCTAGATTCTCCTCAACCATGGTACATGAGCTGGCCCACTGAAGCTGAAGTGCATACTCATTTTGGTTTTGCATAAGTATTCTTACCACATACATACACATTACACAGCAACTTGGAATTTTGATATGTAGGCAATAGATAAGACTATAATGGTTTGCTAGGCAATGCTAGTTTCAATTTCTATTTATTTATATATTTATATATATCTGAATATACTACATACAACAATATCATATATAAGACTATATCGTGAATGATCTTATATCTGTTGCTATATTTGAATGAGTTTATATTAAATGCAAATGACAGTACTTTAATATTTTAATTATAGGATTGTATTAATACTCGTATTTCTGTTTATTCTTCACATGTATTTCATTTGTGCATGATTTTCATATGCTTTACCATACTTTATTAAGTGTCTTTATAAGATTTCACATTTACATGTTGATGATTCTGCGTTGTGAACATTCAGTATGTTTGCTGAAAATTTACAACATGGCTAGTGTTAAACTGACACTAAAGATTTTTTTCCTAGAGTGTGATTTAATGTTGCTTTTTTTTCTGTCACAGATTCCCCAGTGACAGAAGGCTTACAAGTGGAAACCAGAATGCTCAACTCCATATTTCTTCTACTGTGATTTTTTTGCATTTCTTGGGGCCAGCCTAGTTATAATTTAGCATTAGAGTTGATATTTTATGAAACAAGATGTTTGTTTCTGAGTTTGATGGTGTTCTTTTGGGGAACACCCTTATCTAGTATTTGTATCCAGGAGAACTAAACTGTAACAGAAGAGAAATAATTTTCTACTTTTTATAGGATTTGAAAGACTTTACCTAATATAGTGTTTAGGTTGTCTTTCACCGTTTAGCATAATGGGCACTTAAACTCAGCTTGTCTGGAAACATTTTGTGGATGTCTCGGATATTTATTACAGCTTTACTTTATACTGTTTAATTGCTATTTTCTATTTTGATACACCTATTTAATTATTTATATTTTGCTAATTATTTTCTAAATCACTTGGGTTTTTACATGTAAAAACATAGCGTAGTATTTCTTAGAAAATGATTTTGTTATTAAAATACCTAAATATATACAACAGCATAATCATGAGCTCAATATACCTGGCCCCAAGCATTAATAGTCCTCAGCTATAATAACCTTGGCCAGACAAAAGTTTGTTAATTGGCAAGAGTGCCCTTAAAATAATATTGGGTACTTCTATTATGAGATCCAGAAAGACTGGGAGGAGGAAGAAGCAGGCAGACAGACATGAGGTAAGGGACTAGAGGAAGAGAGAGATAGGAAAAGGGAAAGGATAGATACAGCTCTCAAAGGCATAGCCCCACTGTGACCTACTTCTTCAAAGCAGGCCCTGTCTCCTGGTAGCCATTAAACACTGAAGTTATCAATATATGAGGGTAACTTTCTCTTATCATCCAATCACATCTCAACAGTGCCACTAACAAGCGATCAAGTCTTTTAAACATGAGCCTTTATATCCAAACCATAACACAGAATGTTTGTAATTTCCTTTCTGTTGAAGTTAACAATCATTAAGGATCACCATCCTCTTCTGTTAGTCCACTGGGGGATTAAAAATGATTATTGTAATATTTGTTTTTGTCTATTAGCAGAAATAAATTTATAGGTAGAGTCTTTCTCTGACTCACTGTTGTTAATGTAACTCAAGAGTAAACATATTCTATCATAGTTATCAGTACTCTTTTGCAGATATATATTTACTATTTTAAAATATTTATTTTATATTTATGAGTGTTTTGCTGCTGGTATGTTTGTGTATTATTTGCATAACTGTTACCCTTGGAGGTCCAAAGAGAGCTTTGGATACCCTGTAAGTGCAGTTATAGATGATTGTAAGCTCACGTGTGTATTGAGAACCTAACCTAGGTCATCTGAAAGAGCAATAAGTATGCTTCTCCATTGAGCCATCTCTCCAGTCCTAGTATGCATTCCTTTTATTTAACTAGTACCATGGTTTTCTGCTTCTTTCTGTTATAACTGACAATACCAACAACATGTGTTGGGTATATTAATTAATTTATTTCTGCACTTAAACATTATTTATTATCCCCTACTTTCTAATTAATTGGGTGTAATATATCATTGTTTTCATAACTCTTGAACTGCTTGGATGTTGTAAGCATCTTTTCTTGTAAATCTATTAAATGCCATAATATCCTTCAAGGTACCACTTATGCTATTTTTCCTATATCACATTGTATAGATTTACATGAAGTGTTCAAAATTTCCTAAAGCTGGATAAGTATCTGTAATATACTCATAGAACTTTTGAATATATGTGATATGCATACTTATGGAAATGATTTTATACTCAAACACATGTAAATGTGGCAGAATTGGTTTTATTTCTAGAACTGAAAAGATTTAACATGAGAAAAGCCAGTCAATACAAGTAGTCCATTTTATTAATCAGCTGGGGATTATCAGGGACGTGAAATCCACTCTAAATGCATTGACCCACACCAGCCAGTGGGGCTAACTCTCCATGGGTTGAAGGAAATGCAGAAGATCTGAATGGGAGACTCAGGAGGCTCAATGCATTTGAGCTTGAGCAGTGCAAACAGAACACTTTGCATTTTTATTACTAATGCAAGTAATACACGAGGTGATGTTTATAGTCAGCTTAAACTAATGCAAGGTACAGGGAGGGAATACACCTGGTGTTATGTCTTACTATCTTTGGTCATGTGAATGAGCCAAAATTTTCCCCCCAGGCCTTACTTTTCCCAGAGAGATAATGTGGACATCAGGGTATTTCCCGAATGACCTTGTTTTCAAGTGCATCCACTATTCATAGATTTTTGTATTTTTTTTAGAAGCACAGCTTTTGGGAAGAAAATTTCCACTCTGTTCCATTCATAGACCACAGTAAGTTCACAGTTTTTTCACAGGCTTCCACATATGTAACAAAGGAATTTACTGTAAGATGTTATTTACTTAATAAACTAATAATGGGCAGTAAACACAAGAATTCAGAACTCTTACCTCTAGCATAAAGAAAAACAAAGTGAAAGGATACTGTTATTTGATACTGGGATTTGCATTTAATTGCATGGGAAAACAGTTGATCAATAAGGAAGAAGTTGGATCCACAAACAGGAGAAAGGATATATATTCTAGAGATACAGGAGAAAGGATATATATTCTAGAGATACAGGAGAAAGGATATATATTCTAGAGACACAGGAGAAAGGATATATATTCTAGAGATATAGGAGAGAGGATATATATTCTAGAGATATAGGAGAAGCTGATTGCTACATAAAGGAGGATGAAAAGGTTTTTGTACTTCTTGGCTCTAATGTACAGTGTTGTCAACTACTAGCTGCATTGTTCTAACATCCAGATATTAGACAGCACAGATTATTAAAAATGCAAATTAAGCCTAGCACTGGTGGCACACACCTTTAATCCCAGCACTTAGGAGGCAGAGGCAGTCGGATCTGTGTGAATTCAAGGCCCGCCTGGTTTACAAGAGCTAGTTCTAGGGCAGGCAGGACTATACAGAGAAACCCTGGCTTGAAAAACTAAAAAGAGAAAAAAATATGAGAAGGTTTTGTTTTTAACTTTTTCTATTTTAATTCAATTGACTCTTTGGGAATGCCACATCATGTACCCTGATACTGTACACACAGTATACCCTCCTGTCCAAACAGCATCACTTGAAAATGTTCATTGTGTAATGAGTTGTTGGTCAAGTTTTATAGTTGATAACTAAGGAAAACAAAGGAAGAATGGGTCCTATAAATGTAAACAGGTTCAAGCCTAACATGTCTCGTGGACACAGTGGATGAGAAAACCTCATCCTAAAGTGGTATAGAATAATGCTTTATAACATCAATGTTTATTCATGATGAAAGAATAGGTTATCATAGTGGTAAAGGAGTAAAGGATATCTGGAAAATCAACATCAATAATGTCATATTAATTTTACTTATTTACCTTAAAATTGGGAAATAGAAAAAGATGCCTATTATCGCTATATCTATTCAACGTTATAAAGAAGTTACTAAAGAGTACTACAATGAAAGAATAGAGATTAAAAAATTAAAACCAGCTGCTCTCATTAATAGGCAATTAGAATGCATATGAGTATTTCTAAAGAAAAAGTGGAATGTACATTAATAATTCTAAAGATAAGCAGTATAATCAAAAATCATTTTTAAAATTAATGCTTATGAAATTAGAATAAAACATTTTTCTATTTTAGCAACAAAGAATATAAAGATGAAAGTAAAATATAAATTATAAACTACAATAGCAGAGTACTGTTATTTAAGAGATAGGCACACATACTATACTGTATAATAATATAGTTATATATATAATACATAAATATCTTATGTGTACTAATATAGACTGATAATGAATATTAGTATATTGAAATATGTCACTATTTAGAGAAGTTAATGTAAACACAAGTAGAAGACTGTGATATTTTTGGGCAAAGAAATAGTATTCAGTATTGTAAACAGGTTCACTTTCCCCAAATTTACTCTATAATATATGTTAATCCTCATTCTTTTCAAAAGAGTCATAATAGATTTTATATCTGAAAATAAGCAAGCTGATTTTTAAATTTAATGTTATTTTAAATGGACAGAAAATAACAATATGCTCTTGATGAGGAAAAATATGTGAGGTCATAAGCTAGTAGATATTAAAAGTTATTAAATACTATAGTACTCAAGGATTTATAGATATAGTTGCAGAAGTGATCAAACCGAGCATTAGAAACGAGAAAATATCTTAAAACAGGCTTGCCTATACATGAAATCCTGATAATTTCAAAATATCCTTTTAGGATGCTAAATAAAGAACTGGCCCTTTACTAAAATGAAACAGAAAAAACTAGAATCAAAACAGAGCAACTGTAACATTCCTTCACAAAAGACACAAGGTAAACCATACAGAGGATTTAAACTTGTCCTTAAATATTGCATGCTAACTTTTGGAAACTTCTAGTAGAGAATAGGAAAAAGAATGTATTATAAAAGGAGAAATGATTTCTCCAATTTGTATCTTATCTGAGACAATTTATAACTTTTACCATTAGAGTTTATATTCTTTGTCAGAATTTTAACTATTTCAGTACCGTTAGGTTCTGTTATTGGAAATTTATAATCTTTTGGAGAAATCATTTAATCTAGGGATATCATGTTTCTGGTGTTTCTGTGCTATTATATGCCCATCTGTTGTTATGAATATTTATCCTCCAGTTTTCTTGAATAGTGATAAAAAAAACAGTCTTCTTTACAGGATTCAATCCCCACTACCACTCTTAGAGAGGAAAAGTTGCTGCAACAGCAATTCCAACAGAACAGACTAACAAGCCAGATATAGAAGTATGCTTAAAGTTATATAAAGTCAAGTCTTTAGTCAATAATGTCATGGAAAAGAATACTCAAAGACAATCTAGGTTAATCTCTAAATTTAGAAATTATTTTGGTTAAAAGTAAATTTTAGTGTAGACATGAAATAAAGGACAAGAGCAAGGAAATGAAAGAAGCAGTATTAAGTAAAAGAATCAGATAGAAATGTGTTAATAATGACAGGAAAATGAAAGATAAAATATTCTGCTTGCACAATAAAAAGGTATAAAAATGGGGAGTAGATAGACACAAGAAATGAAATAAGGACAAGGACTTTTAAAGAATAAAATATCATCTGAGTATTATAAATAACATGATAAAAAACTTACAAGTGTCAGCCGGGCGGTGGTGGCTCACGCCTTTAATCCCAGCACTCGGGAGGCAGAGGCAGGCGGATCTCTGTGAGTTCGAGACCAGCCTGGTCTACAAGAGCTAGTTCCAGGACAGGCTCCAAAACCACAGAGAAACCCTGTCTCGAAAAACCCAAAAAAAAAAAAAAAAAAAACTTACAAGTGTCATAAAATTAATTTTTAAATACAAAATTTTAGTATAATTTTTAAAATATTATATATAATTACAAATTATGAATTATATTAAATACAAATTTAATCATAATTTCTGTGCAGGCTTGCTAACATTACATCATCTCATGCAGAAAGGATGGTTAGTTGAGGTTAGAATCTCTTATTTTTCCTACTTTTCATGCTAGTACTTAGCTAGGACAAATTAAACATCGGTTGTCCATCAGTTACATTGAACTTCAGTAGTTTCCTGTCCTTGAATACTGAGTCACCTAACTGTGCACTCCACTTGCCAACCTATGTATAAGATATATTTTTACTCTTCTGAGACAATGACGCTGGGCATGGACCAATTAGTTTCCACAGTTATGTTCAGATAAAGGAATTTCCCTTTCTCCTTATCACAGGGTTAGGGCTGCCCGAAGCCTGGTATCCTTTAATATTTGAGCGCTCTGTTGCCTGACTGCCCAGTGTATTTGCATTTGGCACTTACCATTTCCACAAATGCCTTATGCAACTCTCACCTTCTGAGACCCTGTGACCCCACACTGTAGACTCCCTGACTTGTGGTTGGGCCTTGTTTTCAGTTTCCTGGAGTAACTGTCTCTGACAGTAGATACCTATCAAAGTGGTTCATGACTATAGTACTCAGAGATATGGAAAGTAACCAAACAAATTTTTTCTTTAATGATGGCTTGTCAAGCAAGAAGAGTCACCATTATACCAAATATCCTTCAACTGGCTTTAGTTTTATGAGAACTGTGGGATATTCTATGGTTATGACTGTGAGTATTGTTGTTTGTTTATGTTTGTTTGTTTTGTTTTTCGGGACAGGGTTTCTCTGAGTAGGTTTGAAGCCTGTCCTACAACTGACTTTGCAGACTAGACTGGCCTTGAACTCACAGAGATCTGCCTGACTCTGCCTCCCTAGTTCTGAGATTAAAGGCCTGAAACACCATTGCCTGGGTAATCTATAATGATCTATAAATGAGATCTGGTGCCCCCTTCTGGCCTACAGAATCTTCTTTTTTTTTTTTTTTTTTTTTTTTTTTAACCAGAGTTTGCTTACTTATTTTTTATCGCACAGTCATTCTGGTTCTCTGTGCTGTTGACATTATCTATTACCTATTTTTTCACTTGTTAAGATCATCCTCTCTTTCTCTTTTGGAATACTTATATTACCCTGACTCTTCCCTTTTATAGCATCACACTAAGGCAGTTTCTAATCTGACATTTTATCAGAAAGTCACCTGTATGATATTAATGTCATCTAGGCTAAAACTTTATTTTGTTGAAATAAAACTCCACAAGACTGTACATTTTTCATTTGTTTTGTTTCATAATATTTCTTTTGAATTGCCATTGATAGATTAATTTTCTTCCCCAGATAGAAGTTTGGACCTATTTTTGCTTGAAGGTCATATAAGGACCACAGTGAGACCCATACTACTGAGGTGGTATGATGTCAGTGAGCATAATGCAGTTCTTTCTAGGAAAGGTATTGGTGGTTTATGAACAGTGCTGTTAACTACATCAATGATACATACTTGGCAAGTAGAATAATCAGAGGTCCAGGGTAAATTCCCTATGCTTAGTCTCATGGCAGGGTACTTCTTGATGCCTCTTTATACACAGACTATGAATATTCAGTAGGAATCCATCTTAGCAGCAGAAAAAATCCCAGATAATAATTCTACTCCCTGTGTTAGGACCTTATAATTTAGTCATTGTCCTATTTCTTATCCCTGGAAGGAATAGGCAGAAATTGAGAGAGGATGTAAAAATATTCATAATATACACACATAATAAATGTGTTTTCTGTTATCCCTTATGATTCATAATCATGGCAGTATTCTCACATAGTTATGTCAGTGCCATTATCTACAATGTATTTTTACCCCCGTGATTATTCAATGATCGGACTTTAATTCCCTTCCTTTGCTTTGCTAGAACAGAATTCTTTATACTTATTTGCATTTTTAAGGAGTTCCATATTTATACTAAACAATTCGCTGAGGATTTTCGAATTCATCTGTCATTTTTCTAAAGTTATGTTCCAGAAAGTACAGAATTTATATGAACTTTATATTTATATCTACAATAGATAATTCTATAATTTATCACTTATATAACTTGCTGATAGTCTTCTAAATGAGAGGATAATTGCTGTCTTCTAGTAAACAAAATCAGGAACAGGACTTTCCATACATTTTTTTCCTTTTGATTTTTGACAAAAGTAATTTGTTTTGCAATTATATTTTTACTTTTTAACACTCTAATACAGTAACATAGTTTTTTTCCTTTCTCTCCTCTAACCCTTATCACAAATCCCCAACTTTGTTTTCTCTCATATTCGTGACCTCTATTTCTTTATTTTTGTTATGTGTGCATATTCTTAAATTTATAAATACAAACTTCTCAGTTCATATAAAATTACCTTATGATTTCAGGACTGACCATTTAGTTTTGGATAGCCATTTAGAGTGGCTCTTCTTGGAGAAGACTATTTCTCCCATTCTCAGTTTTCCTTAATTTACTGTAATTCTTTGTGTAGAGTTGAAGCCCCAAAATTCCAGCCTTCTATATTGGCATGCCTATTGGCATCATTCTTATTCAGGTCTTGTTTAGGTAGCTATGTTGATAAGAAGTTATATTTCATTTTGTTTTAAAGTGTTCACTTTAGAAACATGTAAATCCAAAGTCCTTTTTTCTTCTAAAATCTGAATAATCTTTTTAAAAGAGTTTTATACTGCAGACTTTTATTCCTTTTGGTAAATTAATTATTAAACATGGAAAGCGATCACAGTTACTAGGCAAATTTAGGAATAATCATATGTGACAAATGGTAATATTCTATTTTGTTATGCAATGAATATCTTGTTATCTTTTATCTTAAGAATGTGCACTTAATATGTCTGTCTGTTAGCTATATAACTGCAAGAAATTCCATTCTGTTTGTTCTATGTCTTTAACAGATTATTCTGTAATGTGTATTGTATTCAGATTAGTAATTTTTCACGATAATATTTTTCTTTTATACATTATTTAATTTTATATAAGCTCTCTCTAATACTGGAAAACAGTAAAGATTAAGAGAATTTGCTGGACTCAACTTTGTGTTCCAGAAAATTTCTTCCTGTAGTGAGTCACGCTTGCTCACATGAATTAAATAAGGCTAAGGATAACTTCCTCGTTCCTCTGTGATATCAGTCTCTCAATATTCCTTTGCTTTGCTTTGTACATAATTAACTGAACTGCTAGTCCCAAATGTCCAATGAAAAGAAAATGCTTGCTGATTAAACATTGGTCAAGGTTGTTTTTTCTCTTCACAGCCCTGAAATTTGCTACAACCTCTTCTGAGTCATCAAACAGACCCTTTGGTATGTAGAGGGGCTTCTTATGAAACCATATGACCTTTTCATCCCATTTTCTCATATACCTTGTTCTTTCTTGCTCTGTTTACACTTCTCTGTAAAGTGTCTTTCAAGATTCTATAAAATTATAGGTAACTAAATTTGATGGCATGTAAATGAATGCTTCAAGGTAGTTAATAAAGATTAGAATAATCCCAAATTTAGAAATGTCATTTCAGTGGAGGGACAGAAGTACCTTTAAAATAATTTCAAATTTTTATTGCATGTGCATGAATGTTGTGCCTGCATTCATTTATGTGCACTGCATGCATGTTCCTGCCGAGGCCATGAGAAGGTACTGGATCCCCTTTAACTGGAGTTGCAGGAGACTGTAAGGTACCATTGATTATCACATGCAAATGAAAATTCGGTTTCCTCTATGGAATAATAATAGTATTTATTTTTATGGGTGAGAATGAAAATATAAAAACTCATGTCTTAACATATGCTTGTAATTTTTTTTACAAAGTTAATCAACAAACTATCCTACCTGGACCTTCCTATTTATTCCCATTCTCTTCAGAGCTTATACTTTTATTATTTCTTTCTGAGAATTAAGTTTCTTCAGTTTTATATTCCAGTTTTTATGATGGTGCAGTTCTGGGCTCTCTAAATTTAACATCTGTGCCATACCACCTTCTCCCAAATTCTCAAGGAACACCGAGAAAGAGAGATAGAAAGTTTAGAAGAGGCTGGAAAGAATTGCTGTTAAAGAATGTCTCCTGGACATGATAGGATCTTCTCACTCATGAACTTCCAGCAGCTGTACCTGGCTGCACCAGACCTACACAAGATAAAGGTAGTTGGCATTCCAGCATGGATTGGCAAGGGGTTCATGAGTCCCCACTCATATATGAGTAGCTATGGGCAATCAATAGCTTCTTGAAGAAAGTTAGTTTTCTTAGGGTACATCACTCATGCTACAATGGATTGTCTTTACACCCGTATGCACACAAATAGGTAGTGATAATTGGTTTCAATGAGTTACAAAAGTAATTAAGAATACATGAAGTTAATAGGGGAACTCAGCAAACACATTCTGAGAGGAACTGGAAATGGAGCAGATATGATCAAAATACATAATATATGAAAATATTCATATATATGAAATTCTCAAATAATAAATAAAATAGTGTGTAAAATAATAAATAAATAAAATCTAAATAAATAAAAATAAAAAATGAGTAATTATTTCTAGAATAGTGGCATACACCTCTCATGACAGCACTTAGGCGGTGAAGGCAGAAGATTTACATGTTTCAGGCTTGCTCAGGTGATCCTAGTGAATTCTAGGACAGCAGAAGCAACATAGTAAGGCTCTGTCTTAAGAGAACATAAAAATAATTTTAAGACAGAAGATAATTTAATTCCAAGTTTTATAATCACATCTGATATGCCATCTCACGGTGGGGGGGGGGTGGAATGCATATAATGGATACAAAGCAATTGACTTGGCAAAGAGATTATAGAAATTATGTCTGAAGAATGACAGTTATAAAAGTTATCATTTTATAACATATAATGCTATCCTCACCTCTGATAAAATTTATTTTTTAATTCAGAACTGCCTGTACATTCTAAGACAATTAGTACCAAAATTGCATAATTCTTTTCAGGAAATACATACACAATTTTCCCCATTAGGGTGTAAGTTACTTAATTTGCAATGAAATGATGGCTTAAGCAGGGCGGGGGCGGGGTGCACAGAGACTGAAGAGATGGTTCAGAGGTGAAGAGCACTGGCTGCTCTTCCAGAGATCCTGTGTTCAGTTCCCAGCAACCACATGGCACACACAACCATCCATAATGAGATCTGATGATGACCTCTTCTGGCTTGCAGGTTACATGCAGGTAGAACACTGCATACATAATAAATAAATAAATCTTTTTTTCTTAAAATAAAAGAAGATAGGCAGTGGTGGCACACACCTTTAATTATAGTACTCAGGAGGTAGAGGCAGGTAAATATCTGTGAATTTGAGGCCAATGTGGTCTACAGAGCGAGTTCCAGGACACTCAAGGCTATACTGAGAAACCCTGTCCTGAAAAATGAAAAAAAAGCAATTGTTCTCAGCCACTCTGATTAACAAAAAATGGCAGCAGGCTTGTGAAGGATGTGGGCTTGTCCTGACGACAGGCTTGGTTTTCCCATCTCTCCTCACCAGGGTTGCCTGGCTTTTAACCAGTTGTGGTGGCACTGATAGGATTTGCTGAAGGAGGCAGAAGCAGGAGGATCATGAGTTTGAGGCTAGCCTGGGCTACACATTTTTCTTCTCATCTCCTCTGGCCTGCTCCACTTTTCCAACTTTCCTGTCTGTGCTTCTTTTAAAAGAGAAGCAAAAAAGCCCAGGCTGTAATGATGCATGCCTTTAATCCCCGTACTCTCGGGAGGCAGAGGCAGGTGGATCTCTGTGAGTTCCAAGCCTGGTCTACAGAGCGAGTGCTCTGGCTACAGAGTCAGGAAAGCCAGGGCTGTTACACAAAGAAACCCTGTCTTGAAAAAACAAAAAATAAAGGGGCACTTATATTTCAGGATTTTGTCCTTCTATGATGAGACACAGTGTGGGCATCTTGGCATTGGTCACCAGTTTTCATGTATCACTGTATCTTGCAGTTACAAAAGGCTTTTCCTCCAATGAATTTTTACCAACTGTTTTTAGCTACTTCACTAAAATTAAATACAAAAATACCTCATGTGTTGGTGGGAATAATTCTATAACACATGTTCTTCTTTTCTTTTATTTTGAGACAGAGTTTCTCTGTGTAGCTTTGGAGCCTGCCCTAGAACTAGACTAGGTTGGCCTAGAATTTACAGAGATCCAACAGTTTCTGCCTCCCAAGCACTGGAATTAAAGGCATAGGCCACCACCGACGAGTGATGCATGTTCTTGATACTTAATACCAATACCCATTTGTGTGTTTTATATAAAATAGTATGATAGCATGATATTCACATGTTCTATTGACATCCTCCTTATGTCAATTATTATACTGCATTTCTTATGGAATTAAGACAAGAAAAATTCTGCACTTGTTCACTGCCAATATTTTTTTCTGAATATAATTATCTGTGTTTATTTTATGCGTGTATGTTATGTGAAGCCCACTCACAAAAAAGGTTCAATCATAGATCACTGTATCTTGCAGTTACAAAAGGCCTTTCCTCCAATGAATTTTTGCCAACTGTTTTTAGCTACATGTACCCTTGAAAACCTTTCCTGCAACCTTTCCTATCTTTTCACCTCTTTATTCCTTAGGTTTTAAAAGCCATTTAATTTTCCTCCTCATACATTTATTGTTACTTAACTAGAAAACTCTAAGCAGAGAGGCTGGGTATCTTGTATCTTAGTTTCCCCACTTCTTTTCTTAAAATATTTACTATATATTTTTTTATTTAAGTTTTTTTTTCATTTTACATAACCAACCTCAGTTCCCCATTCCTCCCTCCTCCTGTTCTGCCCATCTCCCCTCAAACCCTATCCACTCCTCAGAGAGGGTAAGGCATTCCATGGGGAGTCAACAAGGTCTGACATATCAAGTTGAGGTAGGACCAAACCCATCCCTACTGTATCTAGGCTGAGCAAGGCATCACTCCATGGGGAATGGGCTCTGAAAATCCAGATCAAGCTCTAGGGATAAGTTCTGGTCTCACTGTTAGTGGCACCACAGACTGTCCAGGGCCCAGTTCAGTCCCCATGGAGGCTCCTTAGCTGTCAGTTCAGAATCAGTGAGTACCCACAAGCTTGTGTCAGCTGTCTCTGTTGGTTTCCCCATCATGATCTTGACCCCCCCACTCCACTTGCTCATATAGTCTCTCCTCCCTCTCTTCCACAGGACTCCAGAAGCTTATACGAGTGCTTGGCTATGGATCTTTACAGATGCTTTCATCAGTTACTGGATGAAGGTTCTATGATGACAATTAGGGTAGTCATCAATTTGATTACAGAGGAAGGCCAGTTCAGGCACCCTCTCCACTATTTCTTAGATTCTTTTTTTTTATTAATTAATTAATTTTTTTAATTATTAAAGATTTCTGCCTCTTCCCCGCCACCACCTCCCATTCCCCCCGTCCCCCAATCAAGTCTTCCTCCCTCCTCAGCCCAAAGAGCAAGCAGGTTTCCCTGTTCTGTGGGAGGTCCAAGGACCACCCACCTCCATCCAGGTCTATTAAGGTGAGCATTCAAACTACCTAGGCTCCCACAAAGCCATTATGTGTAATAGGATCAAGAACCCATTGCCATTGTTCTTCAGTTCTCAGTAGTCCTCATTGTCCGTTATGTTCAGCGAGACCGGTTTTGTCCCATGCTTTTTCAGACCCCGGCCAGCTAGCCTTGAGGCAATGGGGATGTTCTATTTCTTAGATTCTTAACTGGGGTCATCCTTGTGGATTCCTGTGGGATTTCCTAGCACTAGATTTCTCCCTAACCCCATAATGGCTCCCTCTATAGAGATATCACTTTCCTTGTTCTCCCTCTGTAGGCAGTGACTGCTTGTTCGTTCCTGGATGCCCAGACCCAAAATAATCACACAGAGACTATATTAATTACAACACTGCTTGGCCTATTAGCTCAGGTTTCTTATTAACTAACTCTTAATCTTGAATTAACCCATTTCTATTATTTTGTATTTGACCACAAGGCTCACTGTTTACTTGCAAGGTTCCAGGGCGTCTGTCTCCCTTAATGGCTACATGGCATCTCTCTAACTCCACATACTTTTCTCCTATATCCCTGCTTGGAATTCCTGACTTGCTCTATTCTGCCCTACCAGAGGCCCAAAGCAGCTCCTTTATTAACCAACGGTAACAAAACACTTTCACAGCATACAGAGGGGAATTCCATATCATTCCTTTCTATCACTTCCCCAACTCAAACATCTAGTTCCGTCATGTTCTCTTCCTCCTTCCTGTTCACCCCTCTGTCCTCTCCCCCTTCCAATTTACTCAGGAGATCCTGGTGTGGGACAATTCTGTATTCTGTCAATTATGTTTTAAATAAATGCTGATTGGCCAGTAGTCAGGCAGGAAGTATATGCAGGACAACCAGACAGGAAGTAGAGGCAGGGCAATGAGAACAGAAGAATTCTGGGAAAGAGGAAGCCCATTGATCCCCAGTCCTGTCTAGACACCAAAGAAGCAGGATATGATCTACCCCACTGAAAAAGGTACCGAGCCATATGGCTAACATAGATAAAAATCATGAGTTAATGTAAATTATAAGAGCTAATATGAAACCTGAGCTAATGGGCCAAGCAGTATTTTAATGAATACTATTTCTGTGTGATTATTTCGGGGCTAATCTAGCCGGGCGACAAGCAGGCCGTCATGTTACAAGATCCTATCTATTTCCTTTCCCCAGGGGCATCCACTCCTTATATGTTTCTCCTTGCTATCTAGCCTCTCAGGGGTTGTGGATTATAGTCTGATTAGCCTTTTCTTGGAGAGATGGCTTAGCCATTAAAGGATAGGCTTACAACCAAATCCTTTAGCACTCAGGAGGCAGAGGCAGGCGGATCTCTGTGAGTTCGAGACCAGTCTGGTCTACAAGAGTTAGTTCCAGGACAGGCACCAAAAACCACAGAGAAACCCTGTCTTGAAAAACCAAACCAAACCAAAACAAAAAACAACCAAATCCTTTAGTATTTAAAACCATTTTTTAAAATTTATTTTGATCATATGATTCCCCCATGTCCTTCCAGTTCTTCTCTTCCTTCTGATTCATCCAATTTTAAGTTGTTTCTCAAAACAAAAACAAAACCCCAATACAAAAACAATTCCCCGAAATACCCAGAAAACAAAATAAAACCCCACCAAAAAGAAACAGAACAAAATGAAAACATCAAAGTAACCAAATACACAACACACACACCAAAAGAAAGAAAGAAACAAACAAACAAAAAAACAGTGGATCCACGTTATATATTGTTCAACTACTTCTGAATGTGAGGACTGTGCAAGAGTGATTGATATACCCAGTGTTACTCTATTGGAGAAAACTGATTTTCCCTCACCCAGTATGCATAAGTCCCCATTTCTAACAGAATGACATTCAAAGACTAGATGCTAGCTGGGTAGTGCTGGCACACTCCTTTAATTCCAGGTTTGGAGGCAGAGGCAGGGGGATCTCAGTGAGTTAGAGGCCAGCCTAATCTACAGAGCAAGTTCCAGGACAGCCAGGACTGTTACAAAGGGAAACCCTTTCTCCAACCCCCACAAACACTAAATGCAAATTAACTTTGGATAATGAGTAAGCTGGTAAGCATGAATTACAGTTTAAAATGCTTTATTAACACCTATATTACTAGTAAGATAAACAAATCAAAGTATATGCATTTTATTTTTATACAACAAAGTAAAATAACGAAAATGAAAAGCTAAGTATTTATCCTCTCTTACTTTTCCCATTTTTTGATATTGTTATTTAACTTGCCAGTGACTATATTTTGATCCAGATTTTAGTCACTGACCCAATAAAACACTAAGATTGAATAGACTGGTAAATTCAAACAAATGTAGACTTCTTCCTTTCTTCTCATACTTTTTTTTCAAAACAAAAAAATAAGTCCAATTAGTGCTATGTATACGGGCATAGCTGTGAGTTCATCCACTGGAGCATGAAGAACTCACCAATGGTCACATCCCTAAATAAAAGTGCTTCTCTCTTTGCACAACAGCTTTAACTTTTAAAGGGCAATAAATGTATAAGCAAATTCATTTATAATTTTAGAAAAATGTATCAAAGTCTATTGAAAAAACATCTGAAATAAAACACAAAACAACAAAATGAAACAAAATAACAAATATAGCAGAGAAAAGCGATGGTGATATTCAATGTGCTCCTTCTATGCTGCCCATCTACAACTTAAAATGGTCACTGTCTTTAATTTCCACACTGGACATCGTCAGACTTCAACCTTTAAAATATAACCTAGAATCAAAAGAGGAAAAAAGGTAAAACTGGAAGTTACAAACATACAACAGAGAAAGAAATATAAGCACTTATTCCCCTCAACCCATATTAGCCCTCCACTATTAGGTAGCTGCCATACCTTTTTAATCAAATAGTGAGGAAACAGCCTTAGCTATTACTTAGCATGGGAGGAGCTGCTGATCATGACTTTCGAATGTGAACTAGACATAGCAGCAGTGCGAGCCCTTGCTGCAGACCTGGCTTGAGCTTTTTCTTCTTCATCTCTCACAGCTTTTTCATACAAGGATCCAAAGGCTTCTCGTGTAGTATCATGGATCTTGGCCCAAAACTCCAGAATTTTCATCTTGCTGATTTCAGCCTGGGCTCTGAAACCCCATGTGAATTGGAAGGATGGAGGATTGCTGTTGGGCACTTTTCGGTACTCCAGATACTTCAGCCTGACCAAATCTTCAGTGATAACTTTCTTAGGCTCTCGGTAGATGAAGTGTTTCTTGTGAGCATATACACCCATCATATTCAGCACTTCCCAGACCTCCTTTTCAGAGGCACAGTTATTTTTCTTGAAGATCACACCAAGAACCATCATTAATAGGCCAGTATTGGGCATTTTTCTTCCTTTACTCCATCATAGGTATGGTCTAGTTTGCTGAAAAGGGCATAGCAGTGTCTGACAGGATCGACTTCCTTCAGATCAACACCAAAGGCTAGTTCCATGTGCTCTGTGGCTCTCTTTAGGATCTCAGTGAAGTGGTTTTTTGATGTTTTGATAACACACTTCAGCATATCTGCCCTTGTAATAACCTCCTTCTTTTGATACTTCTCCATTAGGAACTGTACCAGCAAGACTACTTTGTGGTTTATCGGAAAATTACTCCAGTCCTCGATGTCATCAGAATCATCTGAACTTTTCTCATCTTGGTTTCTGGCACCTGTATTTTCATATGTGTGTGAAAAGGTACAGTGTGCCCCCTGCAGCTTGTTCGGAGGTGTAGGCATACCAGCAGCAGGACTAGCCTGATCTGGACCCTCATAGGAAGGATCGGGAGAGGCTGGTTCCTCCACTGTATTTTGGGCACGGGCCTGACGGCGCTTCTCACGGGAACGGAACTTGCTCTTTTGGCCACGAGGCATGATGACTGTAATGGGGAACACAGATAGTAATACAAACAGGTTAGGGAAGAGATCACCCTGGAAAGCAGAGGATGACATAATTTGTACAGACTCTGTTGGTAGATCCTACTACTAGTCCATGAAAGGCTACCTCGCCTTGTTTCCTTAAACTGACTTAGTAACCGAAAAGGGAAAGGGAAATTTAGACCTTGTTATCTCAATTCAAGCTCACAATATGAACTTTCCTCCGGACTAGTACTGTTTCTCCCTTTTCTAACAGCTGTTTCCCTCTACTCACATTGAAACCCTGACTGTCAAGCGGCAACGGGGCATGACAACGGCGGTAGTCGAAGACACCCACATTAAATGGTAGGGGTAGGATAGGGTAATTTGGAATGGATCGCTTTAGGAAGGGCTCTGGATTGAGGGGAGAATATTCCAGACAATACCTTGAGAAACAGAAGTTCCTACGGTTCCTCATGGACGCTCAAAGGAGCTTCCTGAAGGATTCACTGGCCTCGAAGAACACCAGAAAATAACGGCAGTTGAAGAAAAGCAGATACAGCCTTATCCATTTCTGTTCACGCCCACAGGCTTTTAAAAGCAACTGCGCAGGCGCAGAAGGAAGAAGGCCCTGTCAATCATGCAAAGTCTTTGAAAAGCAACTGCGCAGGCACAGACCGAAGGCGGAGCCTCTGTCAACCACACCTAGTCTTTTAAAAGCAACTTCTCAGGTGTAGACAGAAGGCGGAGCCTCTTTCCACAACACCAAGTCTTTTAAAAGAAACTGCACAGGCGCAGACGGAAGGCAGAGCCTCTGTCAATAAAGTGGTCTTTTAAAGGCAAATACGCATGCGCAGACAGAAGGTGGAGCCTCTGTCAACCACGCCTAATCTTTAAAAGAAACTGCACATGCCCAGACGGAGGGCAGAGCCTCTGTCAACCACGCCTAGTCCTTTAAAAGAAACTGCACATGCCCATTTGGAAAGTGGCACCTCTGTCAAACACGCCTAGTTTTAAAAGCACTTCTCAGGTACAGAGGGAAGGCAGAGCCTCTTTCAACCACACCTAGTCTTTTAAAAGCAACTGCACAGGTGCAGACGGAAGGCAAAGCCTCTGTCAACCATACCTAGTCTTTTCAAAGTGACTGCACAGGCTCAGAGGGAAGGAGGAGCCTCTGTCAACCACACCTAGAATTTTAAAAGCAACTGCAAATGTGCAGACAGAAGGCGGAGCCTCTGTAAAACACACCTAGTCTTTGAAAAGCAACTGCAAGGTGCAGACTGAAGGCAGAGCCTCTGTCAACCATGACTAGTCTTTTAAAAGCAACTGCGCATGCGCCGACAGAAGGCGGAGCCTCTGTCGAGGAAGTCCTCTTTAAAAAGCAAATGCACATGTGCATAGAGAAGGCAGAGCCTCTGTCAATAATGCCTAGTCTTTTCAAAGCAACTGCACATGCGCAGACAAGGTGGAGGCTCTGTCAATAAAGTGCATGCGCAGACGGAAGGCGGAGCCTCTGTCAACCACAGGTAGTCTTTTAAAGCAACTGCGCAGCCGTAGATGGAAGACAGAGCCTCTGTCAATCATGCCTAGTCTTTTGAAAGCATCTGTGTAGAAGCAGATGGAAGGCGGAGTATCTGTCAACCACATCTTGTCTTTTAAAAGCAAAAGCACAGGTGTAGACGGAAAGTGGAGCCTCTGTCAACCACACCTAGTCTTTTAAAAGCAACTACACAGGCTCAGACAAAAGTGGAGCCTATGTCAAGGAAGTCCTCTTTTAAGAGCAAATGCACATGCCTACACAGAAGGCAGTGCCTCTGTCAATAATGCCTAGTCTTTTAAAAGCAACTGAGCATGTGCAGACGGAAGGAGGAGCCTCTGTCAACCAAGCCAAGTCTTTTAAAAGCAACTATGCTTGTGCACACGGAAGGCGGAGCCTCTGTCAACCGTGCCTAGGTTTTATTTATTTATTTATTTATTTATTTATTTATTCGTTTGTTTATTTCTTAAAGATTTCTGCCTCCTCCCCGCCAGCGCCTCTCATTTCCCTCCCCCTCACAGGATCAAGTCCCCCTCCCTCATCAGCCCTAAGAGCAGTCAGAGTTCCCTGCCCTGTGGGAAGTCCAAGGACCACCCACCTCCTTCCAGGTCTAGTAAGGTGAGCATCCAAACTGCCTAGGCTCCCACAAAGCCAGTACGTGCAGTAGGATCAAAACCCAGTGCCATTGTTCTTGAGTTCTCAGTAGTCCTCATTGTCCACTATGTTCAGCAAGTCCGGTTTTATCCCATGGTTTTTCAGACCCGGGCCAGCTGGCCTTGGTGAGTTCCCAATAGAACATCCCCATTGTCTCAGTGTGTGGGTGCACCCCTCGCGGTCCTGAGTTCCTTGCTCGTGCTCTCTCTCCTTCTGCTCCTCCTTTGGATCCTGAAACTTCAGTCCGGTGTTCCAATGTGGGTCTCTGTCTCTGTCTCCTTTCATTTCCTGAGGAAGGTTAATTTCCAGGAGGATGCTTATATGTTTTTCTTTGGGTTCACCTTCTTATTTAGCTTCTCTAGGATCATGAATTATAGTCTCAATGTCCTTTATTTATGGCTAGAAACCAAATATGAGTGAGTACATCCCATGTTCCTCTTTTTGGGTCTGGCTTACCTCACTCAGGATAGTGTTTTCTTTAGCCATTCTGAGAGGTGTAAGATGGTATCGTAATGTTGTCTTGATTTGTATTTCCCTCATCGCTAAGGAAGTTGAGCATGATCTTAAGTGTCTTTTGGCCATTTGAACTTCTTCTGTTAAGAATTCTCTGTTCAGCTCAGTGCCACATTTTATAATTGGGTTGATTAGCCTTTTACGGTATAGTTTCTTTAGTTCTTTATATATTTTGGAAATCAGAACTTTGTCAGTTGCGGGGTTCGTGAAGATCTTCTACCAGTCAGTGGGTTGCCTTTTTGTCTTACTGACAGTGTCCTTTGCTTTAGAGAAGCTTCTCAGTCTCAGGAGGTCCCATTTATTCAATGTTGCCCTTAATGTTTGTGCTGCTAGGGTTATACGTAGGAAGTGGTCTCCTGTGCCCATGTGTTATAGAGTACTTCCCACTTTCTCTTCTATCAGGTTCAGTGTGTTCGAACTGATATGAGGTCTTTAATCCATTTGGACTTGAGTTTTGTGCATGGTGATAGATATGGATCTATTTTCATTCTTCTACAGATTGACACCCAGTTTTACCAGCACAATTTGTTGAAGATGCTCTCTTTTTTCCATTGTATACTTTTAGCTCCTTTATCGAAAATCAGATGTTCATAGGTTTGTGGGCTAAAGTCAGGGTCTTCTATTTGATTCCATTGGTCGACTTCTCTGTTTTTATGCCAGTACCAAGCTGTTTTCAATACTGAGGCTCTGTAATAGAGTTTGAAGTCAGGGATGGTAATGCCTCCAGACGATCCTTTAGTGTATAAGATTGTTTTGGCTATCCTGGGTTTTTTGTTTTTCCATATAAAGTTGATTATTGTCTTCTCCAGATTTGTGAAGAATTTTGATGGGATTTTGATGGGGATTGCATTGAATCTATAGATTGCTTTTGGTAGAATTGCCATTTTTACTATGTTGATCCTCCCAATCCAAGAACAAGGGAGATCCTTCCATTTTCTGGTGTCCTCTTCAATTTCTTTCTTCAAAGACTTAAAGTTCTTGTCAAATAGGTCTTTCACTTCCTTGGTCAGAGATACCCGAAGATATTTTATGCTATTTGTGGCTATCATGAAAGGTGATGCTTCTCTGATTTCCCTCTCTGCTTCCTTATCCTTAGTGTATGGGAAGGCAACTGATTTCTTGGAGTTGACCTTGTATCCTGCCACATTACCAAAGGTGTTTATCTGTTGTAGAAGTTCTTTGGTAGAGTTTTTGGGGTCGCTTATGTATACTATCATATCATCTGCAAATAACAAAAGCTTAACTTCTTCCTTTCCAATACAAATCCCCTTGATGCCCTTATGTTGTGTTATTGCTATTGCTAGAACTTCAAGCACTATATTGAAGGGGTACGGAGAGAGTGGACATCCTTGTCGTGTTCCTGATTTTAGTGGTATGGCTTTGAGTTTTGCTCCATTTAATTTAATGTTAGCTGTTGGCTTGCTGTAAATAGCTTTTATTACATTTAGGTATGACCCTTGTATCCCTAATCTCTCCAAGACCTTTATCATAAAGGGGTGTTGAATTTTGTCAAATGCTTTTTCAGCATCTAATGAAATGATCATATGGTTTTTTTCTTTCAGTTTATTTATATGGTGGATTACATTGATAGATTTGCGTATGTTGAACCAGCCCTGCATCTCTGGGATGAAGCCTACTTGATCATAATGGATAATTTTCTAATGTGTTCTTGGATTCAGTTTACCAGTATTTTATTGAGAATTTTTGCATCGATGTTCATGAGTGATATAGGCCTGTAATTCTCTTTCTTTGTTGGGTCTTTGTGTGGATTTGGTATCAGGGTAACCGTAGCTTCATAAAAGCAATTTGGCAATGACTCTTCTGTTTCTATATTGTGAAATACATTAAGGAGTATAGGTATTTCCTCTTCTTCGAAGTTCTGGTAGAATTCTGCATTGAAACCATCTGGTCCTGGGCTTTTTTTGGAAGGGAGATTTTTGATAACAGTTTCTAATTTTTCGTGACTAACAGGTCTATTTAGAACGTTCACCTCGTCTTGGTTTAGCTTTGGTATATGGTACTTATCTAAAAAAAATATCCATTTCTTTTGCATTTTCCAGTTTTGTGGCATACAGGCTTTTGTAGTAAGATCTAATGATTCTCTGAATTTCCTCTGTGTCTGTGGTTATGTCCCCCTTTTCATTTCTGATCTTATTCATTTGCGTGTTCTCTCTCTGTCATTTAATTAGTTTGGATAGGGGTTTGTCGATCTTGTTGATTTTCTCCAAAAACCACCTTTTTGTTTCATTGATTATTTGGACTGTTTTCTGTGTTTCTATTTTGTTGATTTCAACCCTCAGTTTGATTATTTCCAGTCTTCTACTCCTCCTGGCCACATCTGCTTCTTTTGTTTCTAGAGCTTTCAGGTGCGCTGTTAAGCCCCCAATGTATGCTTTCTCCGTTTTTTTTAAGTGGGCACTTAGTGCTATGAACTTTCCTCTTAGCACTGCTTTCATCGTGTCCCATAGGTTTGAGTGTGTTGTCTCTTTATTTTCATTAAATTCAAGGAAGACTTTAATTTGTTTCTTAATTTCTTCCTTGACCCAGGTGTGGTTCAGTAGTTGGCTGTTCAGTTTCCATGAGTTTGTCGGCTTCTGGGGTAGCATTGTTGCTGCCTTCTAACTTTAATCCATGGTGATCTGATAAGGCACAGGTGGACACTGATTTTTTTTTGTATCTGTGGAAGTTTCCTTTGTTTCCGAGTATGTGGTCAATTTTCGAGAAGGTTCCATGAGCTGCAGAGAAGGTGTATTCTTTCCTATTTGGATGGAATGTTCTATAGATGTCTGTTAAGTCCATTTGCTTCATTACCTCCAACAATTCTCTTAATTCTCTATTAGTCTTCTGTCTGACTAACCTGTCCATTGGTGAGAGAGGTATGTTGAAGTCTCCTACTACTAGTGTGTGTGGTTTGATGTCTGCCTTGAGTTTTAGTAATATTTCTTTTACATAAGTGGGTGCTTTTATATTAGGGGCATAGATATTCAGGATTGAGACTTCATCCTGCTGAATTGTTCCTGTTATGAGTATAAAGTGTCCATCTCAATCTCTTCTGATTGATTTTAGTTTGAAGTTAGTTTTGTTAGAAATTAGTATGGCCACACCTGCTTTTTTCTTAGGACCATTTGCTTGAAAAACCTTTTCCCAATCCTTTACTCTGAGTAGATGTCTGTCTTTGTGGTTGAGATGTGTTTCTTGCAAACAGCAGAATGTTGGATCCTGTTTTCATATCCAATCTCTTAGCCTGTGCTTTTTTATAGGTGAAGTGAGACCATTAATATTAAGTGATATTAATGACCAATGGTTGTTTACTCTGGTTATTCTTATTGCTTTTGGTAGTAGAGTTTGTGTGTCTCCCTTCTTTGAGTTGTGCTGCTGAAGGGTCGCTAGATGCCTGGGTTATTGTAGGCAGTGTTTGCAATGTTGAATTCCTTGGGTTGTGATTTTCCTTCTATTACTTTCTGTAGGGCTGGATTTGTGGCTACATATTGTTTAAATTTGTTCTTATGCTGGAATGTCTTGTTTTCTCCATTGATAGTGAATGATAGCTTGGCTGGGTATAGTAGTTTGGGTTTGCATCCATGGTCTCTTAGTTTCTGCAGTACCTCTATCCAGGACCTTCTGGCTTTCATGGTTTCCATAAAGAAGTCAGGTGTAAGTCTGATAGGTTTACCTTTATAAGTTACTTGGTCTTTTTCCTTTGCAGCTCTTAATATTCTTTCTTTAATCTGTATATTTTGTGTCTTGATTATTATATGGAGAGGGGATTTTTTTTATCCAGTCTGTTTGGTGTTCTGTATGCTTCTTGAATATTCAAAGGAATATCTTTCTTTATGTTGGGAAAGTTTTCTTCCATAATTTTGTTAAAAATATTTTCTGGGCCTTTGAGCTGTGACTCTTCTTCTTCTATCCCTATTATTTTTAGGTTTGGACTTTTTATTGTGTCCCATATTTCCTGAATGTTTTGTGATGAGAATTTGTTGGTTTTGCTATTTTATTTGATCAGTGCGTTTATTTTCTCTATGTTGTCTTCAGAATCTGAGACTCTTTCTTCTATCTTTTGTATTCTATTGATTATGCTTGTTTCTGTAGTCTCTGATCATTGACCTAGATTTTCCACATCCAGCTGGTCCTCAGTTTGTGTTTTCTTCCTTGCTTCCATTTCAGTTTTCAATTCTTGAACTGTTTCCATTACCTGTTTGATCGTTTTTTCTTGGTTTCCCAGGGTATCATTTACGTATTTACTCATTTATTCAAACTTTTTGTTATACTTTTGTTATACTCATCCATTTTTATGAGTGCAATTTTTACATGTTGTTTAAGGGTCTCTATTGCTTTCATAAAGTCAATTTTTTCCTCTTCTTCTGTGTTAGGCCTTTAAAGCAACTGCACATGTGAAGGCAGAAGGTGGAGGCTCTGTCATTAAGTCGTCTTTTAAAAGCAACTAAGCATGCGCAGATGGAAGGCGGAGCCTCTGTCAACCACAGGTAGTCTTTTAAAGCAACTGCACATGAGCAGATGGAAGGCAGAGCCTCTGTCAATCATGCCTAGTCTTTTAAAAGCAACTACGCATGCACAGACAGAAATCGGGCTCTTTGTCAACCACACCTATTCTTTTAAAAGCAACTTCTCAGGTGCAGACAGAAGGCTGAGCCTCTTTCCACAACACCTAGTGTTTTAAAAGAAACTGCATAGGCTCAGACGAAAGGCGGAGCCTCTGTCAATGAAGTGGTTTTTTAAAGGTAACTGCACATGCCCAGACGGAAGGCGGAGCCTCTGTCAACCACATCTAGTCTTTTAATAGCAACTACACAGGTACAGAAGGAAGGCGGAGCCTCTGTCAACCACACCTACTCTTTTAAAAGCAACTGCACAGGCTCAGACAGAAAGCAGAGCCTCTGTATACCACCTGACAGCTTACAAAAGCAATTGCGCATGTGCAGACAGAAGGCGGAGCCTCTGTCAATCATGCCTAGTCTTTTAAAAGCAACTGCATGTGCACAGACAGAAGGGGGACGCTCTGTCATTAAAGTCGTCTTTTAAAAGCAACTACGCATGCGCAGACAGAAGGCAGCGCCTCTGTCAACAACAGGTAGTCTTTTAAACAACTGCGCATGCCCAAATGGAAGGCAGAGCCTCTGTCAATCATGCCTAGTCTTTTAAAAGCAACTGCGCATGCGCAGACAGAAGGCAGAGCATGTATCAATAATGCCTAGTCTTTTAAAAGCAACTGTGCATGCACAGACAGAAAGCTGCCTCTTTGTCAACCACACCAAGTCTTTTAAAAGAAACTGCACAGGCACAGACGGAAGGCAGAGCCTCTGTCAATAAAGTGGTCTTTTAAAGGCAAGTACGCATGCGCAGACGGAAGGCAGCGCCTCTGTCAACCATGCCTAGTCCTTTAAAAGAAACTGCACATGCCCAGATGGAAAGCGGCACCTCTGTCAAACACGCCTAGTCTTTTAAAGCACTTCTCAGGTACAGAGTGAAGGCAGAGCCTTTTTTTTTTTTTTTTTTGGTTTTTCGAGACAGGGTTTCTCAGAGCCTCTTTTAAAACACCTAATCTTTTAAAAGAAACTGCGCAGGTGCAGAGGGAAGGTGGAGCCTCTGTCAACCACACCTAGTTTTTTAAAAGCAACTGCGCAGGTGCAGACAGAAGGTGGAGCCTCAGTAAACCACATCTAGCCTTTTAATAGCAAGTACACAGGTACAGAAGGAAGGCAGAGCCTCTGTCAACCACACCTACTCTTTCAAAAGCAACTGCAGAGGCTCAGACAGAAAGCAGAGCCTCTGTAAACCAAGGGACGTCTTTTTAAAGCAACTGCGCATGCGCAGAGAAAGGCGGAGCCTCTGTTTATAATGCCTAGTCTTTTAAAAGCAACTGCAAGCTGCAGAATGAAGGCAGAGCCTCTGTCAACCATGCCTAGTCTTTTAAAAGCAACTGCGCAGGTGCAGACAGAAAGCAGCATCTCTGTCAACCACACCTAGTCTTTTAAAAGTAACTTCTCAGGTGTAGACAGAAGGCGGAGCCTCTTTCCACAACACCAAGTCTTTTAAAAGAAACTACACAGGCACAGACGGAAGTCGGAGCCTCTGTCAATAAAGTTGTCTTTTAAAAGCAACTAAGCATGGCAGACGGAAAGCGGAGCCTCTGTCAACCACAGGTAGTCTTTTAAACCAACTGCACATGCGCAGATGGAAGGCAGAGCCTCTGTCAATCATGTCTAGTCTATTAAAACCAACTACGCAGGTGCAGACGGTACGCGGAGCCTCTGTCAACCACGTCTAATCTTTTAAAAGCAACTGCACATACCTAGATGGAAAGTGGCACCTCTGACAAACATGCCTAGTCTTTTAAAGCACTTCTCACGTACAGAGGGAAGGCAGAGCCTCTTTCAACAACACCTAATCTTTAAAGGAAACTGCACAGGTGCAGAGAGAGGGCAGAGCCTCTGTCAACCGCACCTAGTCTTTTAAAAGCAACTGTACAGGTGCAGACGGAAGGCGGAATCTCTATCATTAAAGTCGTCTTTTAGAAGCAACTATGCATGTGCAGAGGGAAGGCAGAGCCTCTGTCAATAAAGTCTAGTCTTTTAAAAGCAACTGCGCATGCGCAAATGGAAGGCCGAGCCTCTGTCAACTATGCCTAGTCTTTTAAAAGCAACATCATGTGTGCAGAAAGAAGGCGGAGTCTCTGTCAATAAAGCCTAGTTTTTTAAGAGCAACTGTGCAGGTATAGAAGGAAGGCAGAGCCTCTGTCAATAATTCCTAGTCTTTTAAAAGCAACTGCGTATGTGCAGACAGAAGACAGAGCCTGTTTCAACCATGCCTAGTCTTTTAAGGGCAAATGTACATGCTCTGGCAGAAAGTGGCACCTCTCTCAACCACACCGAGTCTTTTAAAGCAACTGCTCGGGTGCAGATGGAAGGCAGAGCCTCTGTCAACCATACCTAGTCTTTTAAAAGCAACAGCACAGGCTCAGAGGGAAGGCGGAGCCTCTGTCAACCACACCTAGTCTTTTAAAAGGAACTGCGCAGGTTCAGACAGAAGGTGGAGCCTCTGTCAACAACACCTAGTCTTTTAGAAGCAACTACACAGGCTCAGATGGAAGGCAGAGCCTCTGTCAATAATGCCTAGTCTTTTAAAAGCAACTGTGCAGGGGCAGAAGGAAGGCGGAGCCTCTCACAACCACACCTAGTCTTTTAAAAGCAACTGCACTTGTGGCAGACAGAAGGCGCAGCCTCTGTCAATAATGCCTAGTCTTTTAAAAGCAACTGCGCAGGTGCAGAAAGAAGGCGGAGCCTCTGTCAATAATACCTAGTCTTTTAAAAGCAACTGCGCAGGTACAGAAGGAAGGCAGAGCCTCTGTCAATAATGCCTAGTCTTTTAAAAGCAACTGCACAGGCGCAGACGGAAGGCGGAGCTTCTGTCAATAATACCTAATCTTTTAAAAGCAACTACCAAGCAATCACAAAGAGGGAAGAAGTGGTTCTGTCAATCAACCACTGATCTGGAGGCTGATGGTTCCCAGAAATCTGGTAGTCTTTTCTTTGACTTTTTACTGTGACTTGAATTTTTCAGTCTCATGAGCAGAATCCATCTTCCTTAGATCTAGAATCTCATTTTATTGAGAGTCCTGACTATAAAATTAGAAGCCTAAATTTAGTAGCCATTCCTGATAGTTTCACGAGGGACAACAGAATTGGGCTTTTGTGAGGCATCTCATGTGAATGACAATCCGACTGTTCTTAGTCCTCATTCAATATCTTTCCCTGAACTGTTGTAAGTGCTGAGATGTTCACAATACGCTGACTGCAGGACATTACCACCAGGTAAGACATTAAATATACAAACAATTTAAGTGTGATTAGTATCTGAACAATAAAACGCTATTCAAAACAAATAGTCATATCTTTTGACATGAATTGGGATGTCCTAGGCCTAGTCTGTCAGTAAATTTTCAAACTGGCTTTAATAAAGATTTTGTGTGTTTCTGTTAATTCTCTACTTACGTTAGATTTTTTTAAAAATTAAAGCCAATATAGGAAACATAAATATTATGTATATTTATAAGTTATGAGGTAAGGGTTCAACACACGTATGTATTAATAATGCTTAAGACAAATATATTTATCTCTGTAAACATTACTTGTGGTAAAAAATTATTTTCATTCTAGCTTATTAAATTACAGCATAGTTTTGGTTGATAGTCACCATATTGTGCATTAGAACAGCATAAACTTTTTAGTATTCACTGATTAGACTGTATTTATCTCTCTCTCTCAGATTCTCCCTATTTTTTGCCAAACATTATTCTACTTCCAAGTTCTATGTGTCAGCTTTTATAAAAATCAATGAGCCTGTCTAAATGTATTCAGAATATTAAATGGAAATCAATGGGATTTACAGCTTTCTCATTCATTTTTCTATTATAAAAGCTTAAAATGTAAGAGCAATAAGTTAACATTTATAGTACAGTATTTTCACAAGTAGAGCAATGATAATATAAAACAATGAAGAACCCTACATGGTATCTTTAACATGGATGAGGACATCTGGTTTTTAGTGATAACTCAGTTTTAGCACACTTCTAAGCTGCCAAAACCTGCATGGGCCTCAGTATCAGTTATATAAGTTTATTATATAATAGTTATTTTTGTCACTGCTTGTATTAATCAACTTTGTCACTGTGATAAAATAGTCAAAATAAACAAGCTAAATGAGAAAATGTTTATTTTCTCAAACTTTCTGAAGTTTTAGTCCATTGGCATCTGGTACTATCGTTTCTCTGTCTGTGATGACATGTAACTAGAAACTGAAAGATATGGCAAGCTAATCCTGCTCATCTCATGGTAGACAGGAAAAATAGAGAGGGAAACAGTCTAGGATCATTAAAGGAGTGTTCCTTAATCAAACCATAAAAGTGATACTTATTAAAACCAAAGAAGAAACTTACATTTTATAGGTAGCACATAAGTTATATTTAAAAAAATCAAGAACAATGATACTAATTTTGTTGAGAGGGAATAAACTGATAAACAAAGACAAAGACAACAACCTGCAAATACCACTAATAATAGGATACGTTGTAACTAGTGGTAAAGTTTTGCTCGGTTTAAAAAGGGGAAAACTCTAGGGAATTAAAGGGAGAAAATGGAAAATTACCAAAGAGACAAAGTTAATTATTAAAACAATTAGAATCTTTTGCATATTTACCTAAAAAGTGTTACTAAAAATTCTTAAGAATAGTATATTGCCTCTTAGTTCATGGGCTAGGGATGTAACTCAATAGTACAATATTTGCCTATCACATAAGAAGCCTTGGGTTCAATTTTTAGTACAGAGTAAAAGGGAAAAAAGAGGACAGACTGAGCAAAGATAAAAGTTTAATAATTCGTTTACAAATATTATTTGTGTATTATAGTGTTGAGAAGAGTTAAAATCTGATCAACTAAAATGGTTGAATTTGCTGTTTACTTATATTTTCACTTTTAATGGGATATTTAAATCTTGGCCTCTCAGGATACATTGGCTACATAGAGGGCAGGTTAAATTAACAATTGCCATATGTTTATTTAAGTCCTAAGAAAGAAAAGTTTAATCAGACTAGTTTCTCAGACTGGTTTATGAGAAGTAAGAAATATTTCTTTATTTATGTCTAAGCAGCTTTAATTTCATATACTGCACTCAGCTTTGGTCAAACTGTCATTACAGATCATTTTAATAATTAATTAATTACTAAACATTAGTCCAAATTATTAAATCAATATTAAAGTCAATAACAAAACTGTTATAAGCATAAACTTGAAAAAACTCACAGAAAATATGAATGTAGCATATTGCTTTTAGAAACTCCATGGCTTTTATCTGATGGAAATTAATTATATTTTTATTCAAGTAATATAGGATTCCCAAATCAGATTTTATGTATTTCCAGAGCAAAGGTATGATCTTAGTCTATGTACCTTTAGCTAAAAAATTCAACCTCATGCAGTGGTGGTGCATGTCTTTAATCCCAGCATTCAGGAGGCAGAGGCATGGGAATCTCTGTGAGTTCCATGCCAGCCTGGTCTACAAAGCAAGCTCCAGGACAGCCAGGGCTGTTTTACAGAGAAATCTTGTCTCAGAAAACCAAAACACACAAAAAAGTATACAAAACTTCAACCTCATAAAATTTCTTCCCATTATAATGTTTTCTGGTATACATAATACATAATGCATTTTTCAATCCAATCTTATTGTTTGGAAATGTAATTTTAGCATATAAAAGGCGAGAGACAGTATAATAATGTAAGTAAAAATTTGGCAGCTTCTGCCTCATGAAGCTTATTACTTTTTATCAAGGAAAGAAAAGATACCTATAAATCCAATAGAAAAAAGTTTGTGTACAGACTACACAAATAATGGTACATGGATATTTCTTGGAAATGCATTGAAGTTTTAGATTGTTCTTTGAAGTATATAGCTATTTTGAAAACTCAATTCATTCAATTCAGGAGTATAAGATGACTTATTCAGTTAATTTCCTATGGTGTTTTAAGGTTTTCATTTTAGAGCCAATTGTTACGTTTATTTAAAGAATATTAGTCACACATTTTTCTCTAGGGACCATGACCTCTCTGGTCTCACATTTTTGACTTCTTAATACTGTTAGATATGGGTTTTATATCATGGAGTTGGCCTTACATGCAATAAAAAGTGGTTAGTTACTCCCATAACATTTGTGCCACTATTGCACCAATAGGCGTTTCTTGCCAGCAAGTTACTATTGTAGATCACAAGATTCACAGGTAGGTGAATTTGGAGTTATTTTAATTTTCCATTTGTCATCTTTCTTTTTCTTTTTAAATTGATTTTATTGAGCTATAAATTTTTCTCTGCTTTTCTCCCTTCCTCTCCCCTCCCCTTCATCCCTCTCCCATGGTCCCCATGCTCCCAATTTACTCAGGAGATCTATTAATAACATTTTTTCTACTTTTTCTTTTTCGAAAGAACTGCTCCTTTCCCCTGGTAATCTGATAACTGTAGATATTTTGAATGAATCACACAATATAAATCTTAAAAGCTAGTAACAATCAACAAATAAAAAAATTATAACACCACAACCCTAAGATTCCTAATAATGGGGGACACAGATCCTGAACTTGCAATCTTCTGTAACTAGGCAAGGCTTCCAGTGGAGGGATTTGGACAACAATCCAGCCACAAAACTTTGAACCTATAATTTGCCCTGCCTTCAAGGTGTGCTGGGCTGAAAGTGACACAAAACTTGTGGGACCAATGGCTGGTTCAGCTTGAGGTCCATGCCATGAGAAGGAGGCACTGACACTGAGTGAAAGGAAGTCCAGGAACCAGAAACTAGACAGTCTAGAGACCTAGGACTGAAACAAACATGACTGACAAAAAAATGTCAAGTGAAATGATTCATAATGATATTCTGCTATATTTGTATACAGCAGCCTAACATAATTATCATTAGGGAGTTTTCATCCAGCAACTGATGAAAACAGATTCAGAACTCCACAGTCAAACATTAGGTGGAGCTTGAGAATGCTGTGGAAAAAGGGGAAAAAGGATTGTAGGAGCCAGAGGGGTCAAGAACACCACAAAAAAACCCACAGAATCAACTAATGTGGGCTCATAAGGGTTCAAGAGACTGAATTAATAATCAGGGAACTTGCATGGGTTTGACCTAAAGAACTCTACATATATGTTACAGTTGTGCAGCTTGGTGTTCTTGTGGGAGTCCTAACAGTGGGAGTGTGGGCTGTCTCTGACTCTTTTTCTTGGCTTTTGGGACCCTTTTCCTCCTACTGAATTACCTTGTCTAGACTTAATATGAGAGGAGGTTCCTAGCCTTGTTGTAACCTGATATGCCATATTTAGTTAATATCCATGGGAGGACTGATCTTTTCTGAAGGGAAATGGAGGAGGACTGGATTTGGGGAAGAGGGTAAGTAGGGGTGGGGGACTGGGAAAAGAGGAAGGAAGGGAAACTGTGGTTGGGATGTAATATATGAGAAAAGAATAAATTTGAAAAATATTTTAAAATGAAAAGTCATGCAAAAGGTTGTCCTTCTGGGTCTGAGTTACTTCACTCATGGTGATGTGTATAGCTTCTTCACTAACACAGGGACCAACAACTGGAAAACATGCAGAGAGTAGGAGACTTTGCAGCACTCAGCCTTAAATGGGAAATTTTTATTACACTACTCTCTTCAGGGATCAGGGTATCTATGTGCTGATAGAGGAGGAGAATGATTGAAAGAGTAAATTGTGAAATGGCTCCAAAGAAACAGCTATTTCCAAACAGATAAGAGTTTGTTTATGTACATGTGAAATTATGAAGACTATGACATCATGTACAACACCTGTACTCTTTTCATTCTTTCTTCTGGTTAGCTTGATTTTGTTTTTCTCATTATTGTTTATCTTTTTAACAAGCTAACTCTTGGTTTCTTTGATTTGTTATCTTTTCTTTTTATTCCATTTCTTGATTTCTGCCCTGACATTAATTACTTCATCTACTGGGATTTTTTTTGGTTTTTTTTTTTTTTTTACATTTGGCTTCTTTTTTGTGTGTGTGTTCCAAGCCTCAAAGGAACATTGTTACTTGAAATCTCTAAAATTTTAATATAAGTACTTGGAACTGTCAATTGCCCTCTTCTCTCTGCTTTCATTCTATCCGATTGATTTTAGTATGCTGTGTTTTCATTTCCATTTTTCTTCAAACTTCTTAAAAATTCTTTTTGATTTCTTTTTATCTTTGTTTTTAATTCTTCCAGCATTGTCTCTCTCTTTCCCTCTCCCTCCCCTCTCTCTCCCCTCTTCTTCCCCCTCATATGTGTATGTGTGTGTGCTGCACAAATGTTTTTTATGTGTGATATATGCATATACCTGTATGTCTGCAAGTATACTTGACTGTGCATGTGCAAATGAAGTCATAGATTAATATGAGGTGTCTTCCTCTATTATTCTCTGCATTACTTTCATTGATTTTTAGTTTGTAGAGACAGGGTTTCTCTGTGTAGGCCTGGCTTCCTGGCACTCACTCTGTAGGCCAGGCTGGCCTCAAACTCACAGAGATCCACCTGCCTCTGCCTCCAGAGTGCTGGGAATAGAGGCACATACCACCACACCAGGTATGTACATTAATTTTTTTTTATTGAAAAAAAAATTTTTCCGCCACCTCCCCGCCTCCCATTTACCTCCCCCTCCTCCCACCCCTCTCCACCTCACCCCACTCCTCTTCTCCTCCCTCTCCAGTCCCAAGAGCAGTCAGGGTTCCCTGCCCTGTGGAAAGTCCAAGGTCCTCCCCCCTCCATCCAGGTCTAGGAAGGTGAACATCCAAACTGTCTAGGCTCCCACAAAGCCAGAACCTGAAGTAGGATCAAAACCCCATGCCATTGTCCTTGGCCTCTCATCAGCTCTCATTGTCCGCCATGTTCAGAGAGTCCGGTTTTATCCCATGCTTTTTCAGTCACAGTCCAGCTGGCCTTGGTGAGCTTCCAATAGATCAGCCCCACTGTCTCAGTGGGTGGGTGAACCCCTCGTGGTCCTGACTTCGTTGTTCATGTTCTCCCTCCTTCTGTTCCTCATTAGGACCTTGGGAGCTCAGTCCGGTGCTCCAGTGTGGGTCTCTGTCTCTATCTCCATCCATTGCTAGATGAAGGTTCTATGGTGATATGCAAGATATTCATCAGTATGGCCATAGGATAGGTTCGTTTCAGGTTCCCTATCCTCTGGTGCCCAAGGAACTAACTGGGGACATTGCCCTGGGCATCTGGTAGCCACTCCAAGTTCAAGTCTCTTGCCAAACCTTAGGTGGCTCCCTTAACTAAGACACGAGTTTCCCCGCTCCCCTATCCAACCTTCCTATATCCCCAATCATCCCGTTTCCCCAAATTCCCTTCATCCTCTCCTTCACACTTTTCTCTCTCCATCTCCCCTTACCCCCATCCCACCCCAACCCCAAGATTCCATTTTTTTGCCCGGCAACCTTGTCTATTTCCCATAGCCAGGAGGATAACTATATGTTTTTCCTTGGGTTTGCCCTCTTGTTTAGCTTCTTTAGGACCACAGATTATAGACTCAGTGGCCCCCTATCCATGGCTGGCTAGAAACCAATTATGAGTGAGTACATCCCATGATCTTCTTTTTGGGTCTGGGTTACCTCACTCAGGATAGTATTTTCTATTTCCATCCATTTGCATGCAAAATTCGAGAAGTCATTGTGTTTTACCGCAGAGTAGTACTCTAATGTGTATATATTCCACACTTTCTTCATCCATTCTTCCATTGAAGGACACCTAGCATGCTTCCAGGTTCTAGCTATTACAAATAATGCTGCTATGAAGATAGTTGGACAAATGCTTTTGTCATATGATAGGGCATCTCTTAGGTATATTCCCAAGAGTGGTATTGCTGGGTCCAGGGGTAGGTTGATCCCAATTTTTCTGAGAAACCACCACACTGATTTCCAAAGTGGTTGCACAAGTTTGCATTCCCACCAGCAATGGATGAGGGTACCCCTTTCTCCACAACCTCTCCAGCAAAGGCTATCCTTGGTGTTTTTGATTTTAGCCATTCTGACAGGTGTAAGATGATATCTCAAAGTTATTTTGATTTGCATTTTTCTGATCGCTAAGGAGGTTGAGCATGACCTTAAGTATCTTTTGGCCATTTGAACTTCTTCTGTTGAGAATTCTCTGTTCAGTTCAGTGCCCCATTTTTTTAATTGGGTTAATTATCATTTTAAAGTCTAGTTTCTTGAGTTCTTTATATATTTTGGAGATCAGACCTTTGTCTGTTGTGGGGTTGGTGAAGATCTTCTCCCAGTCAGTAGGCTGCCTTTTTGTCTTAATGACAGTGTCCTTTGCTTTACAGAAGCTTCTCAGTTTCAGGAGGTCCCATTTATTCAATGTTGCCCTTAGTGTCTGTGCTGTTGGGGTTATACATAGGAAGCGATCTCCTGTGACCATATGTTGTAGGGTACTTCCCATTTTCTCTTCTATCAGGTTCAGTGTGTTCAGATTGATATTGAGGTCTTTGATCCATTTGGACTTGAGTTTTGTGCATGGTGATAGATATGGGTCTATTTTCATTCTTCTACAGGTTGACATCCAGTTGTGACAGCACCATTTGTTGAAGATGCTTTCTTTCTTCCATTGTACACTTTTAGCTCCTTTATCGAAATTGAGGTGTTCATAGGTTTGTGGGTTAAAATCCGGGTCTTCTATACGATTCCATTGGTCGACTTCTCTGTTTTTATGCCAGTACCACGCTGTTTTCATTGCTGTAGCTCTGTAATAGAGTTTGAAGTCAGGGATGGTAATGCCTCCAGAAGTTCCTTTATTGTATAAGATTGTTTTGGCTATCCTGGGTTTTTTGTTTTTCCATATAAAGTTGATTATTGTCCTCTCAAGATCTGTGAAGAATTTTGATGGGACCTTGATGGGGATTGCATTGAATCTATAGATTGCTTTTGGTAGAATTGCCATTTTTACTATGTTGATCCTCCCAATCCAAGAACAAGGGAGATCCTTCCATTTTCTGGTATCCTCTTCAATTTCTTTCTTCAATGCCTTAAAGTTCTTGTCCAATAGATCTTTCACTTCCTTGGTTAGAGTTACCCCAAGATATTTTATGTTGTTTGTGGCTATCGTGAAAGGTGATGATTCTCTTATTTCCCTCTCTGCTTCCATATCCTTTGTGTATAAGAGGGCGACTGATTTTTTGGAGTTGATCTTGTATCCTGCCACATTACTAAAGGTATTTATCAGCTGTAGAAGTTCTTTGGTGGAGTTTTTGGGGTCGCTTAAGTACACTATCATATCATCTGCAAATAATGCAAGTTTAACTTCTTCCTTTCCAATTCGAATCCCCTTGATCCCCTTATGTTGTCTTATTGCTATTGCTAAGACTTCAAGAACTATATTGAAGAGGTATGGAGAGAGTGGACAGCCTTGGCGTGTTCCTGATTTTAGTGGGATGGCTTTAAGTTTCTCTCCGTTTAATTTGAAGTTAGCTGTCGGCTTGCTGTAAATAGCTTTAATTATATTTAGGTATGACCCTTGTATCCCTAATCTCTCCAAGACCTTTATCATAAGGGGATGTTGAATTTTGTCAAATGCTTTTTCAGCATCTAATGAAACGATCATAAGGTTTTTTTCTTTCAGTTTATCTATATGATGGATTACATTGATAGATTTGCGTATGTTAAACCAGCCCTGCATCTCTGGGATGAAACCTACTTGATCATAATGGATAATTTTTCTAATGTGTTCTTGGATACGGTTTGCCAGAATTTTGTTGAGGATTTTTGCGTCGATGTTCATGAGTGAGATTGGCCTGTAATTCTCTTTCTTGGTTGAGTCTTTGTGTGGTTTTGGTATCAGAGTTACTGTAGCTTCATAGAAGGAATTTGGCAATGACTCTTCAGTTTCTATATTGTGAAATACATTTAGGAGTATAGGTATTAGGTCTTCTTGGAAGTTCTAGTAGAATTCCGAATTGAAACCATCTGGTCCTGGACTTTTTTTGGAAGGGAGGTTTTTGATAACAGCTTCTAATTCTTCGTGACTCACAGGTCTATTTAGGTTGTTTACCTGGTCCTGGTTTAACTTTGGTATATGGTATTCATCTAAAAAAGTGTCCATTTCTTTTACATTTTCCAGTTTTGTGGCATACAGGCTTTTGTAGTAAGATCTAATGATTCTCTGAATTTCCTCTGTGTCTGTGGTTATGTCCCCCTTTTCATTTCTGATTTTATTAATTTGCAAATTCTCTCTCTGCCGTTTGATTAGTTTGGATAGGGGTTTATCAATCTTGTTGATTTTCTCCAGGAACCAGCTTTTTGTTTCATTGATTCTTTCAATTGTTTTCTGTGTTTCTATTTTGTTGATTTCAGCCCTTAGTTTGATTATTTCCAGTCTTCTACTCCTTCTAGGTGAGTCTGCTTCTTTTTTTTCTAGAGCTTTCAGGTGGGCTGTTAAGTCTCCAATGTGTGCTTTCTCTGTTTTCTTTAAGTGGGCACTTAGTGCTATGAACTTTCCACTCAGGACTGCTTTCATAGTGTCCCATAGGTTTGAGTATGTTGTTTCTTTATTTTCATTGAATTCAAGGAAGACTTTAATTTCTTTCTTTATTTCCTCCTTAATCCAGGTTTGGTTCAGTAGTTGACTCTTCAGTTTCCATGAGTTTGTAGGCTTTCTGGGGGTAGCATTGTTGTTGAATTCTAGCTTTCATCCATGGTGATATGATAAGATACAGGTGGTTACAGATATTTTTTTGTAACTGTGGATGTTTGCTTTGTTACCGAGTATGTGGTCAATTTTCGAGAAGGTTCCATGAGCTGCAGAGAAGAAGGTATATTCTTTCCTATTTGGGTGGAATATTCTATAGATGTCTGTTAAGTCGATTTGATTCATTACCTCCATTAATTCTCTTATTTCTCTGTTAGGTTTCTGTCTAATTGACCTGTCCAGTGGTGAGAGAGGAGTGTTAAAGTCTCCTACTATTAATGTGTGTGGTTTGATTGCTGCCTTGAGTTTTAGCAATGTTTCTTTTACGTACGTGGGTGCTTTTATATTAGGGGCATAGATATTCAGGATTGAGACTTCATCCTGATGAATTGTTCCTGTTATGAGTAGAAAATGTCCCTCTCCATCTCTTCTGATTGATTTAAGTTTGAAGTCAACTTTGTTAGAAATTAGTATGGCCACACCTGCTTGGTTCTTAGGTCCATTTACTTGATAAGCCTTATCCCAACCCTTTACTCTGAGTAGGTGTCTGTCTTTGTGGTTGAGGTGTTTTTCTTGTAAACAGCAGAATGTTGGATCCTGTTTTCGTATCCAAACTCTTAGTCTATGCCTTTTTATAGGTGAGTTGAGTCCATTGACATTAAGTGATATTAATGACCAGTGGTTGTTAACTCCGGTCATTTTTTTAGTAGTAAATTTTGTGTGTTTCCCTTCTTCGAGTTGTGCTGGTGAAGAGTCTCTAGTTGTCTGAGATATTGTGTTCATTGTTGGACTCCTTGGTTGGTTATTTTCCTTCTATTACTTTCTGTAAGGCTGGATTTGTGGCTATGTATTGTTTAAATTTGTTTTTATCCTGGAAAATTTTGTTTTTTCCATTTACAATGAACGAAAGTTTGGCTGGGTATCGTAGTCTGGGCTTGCATCCACAGTCTCTTAGATTCTGCAGTACATCTATCCAGGACCTTCTGGCTTTCATGGTTTCCATAGAGAAATCAGGTGTAAGTCTGATAGGTTTACCTTTATAAGTAACTTGGCCTTTTTCCTTTGCAGCTCTTAATATTCTTTCTTTGTTCTGTATGCTTTGTGTTTTGATTATTATATGGCGAGGGGATGGTTTTTTTTTTGATCCAGCCTATTCGGTGTTCTGTATGCTTCTTGAACCTTCGTAGGTATATCTTTCTTTAGGTTGGGAAAGTTTTCTTCTATAATTTTATTAAATATATTTTCTGGACCTTTGAACTACACTTCTTCTCCTTCTTTTACTCCTATTATTCTTAGGTTTGGTCTTTTTATTGTGTCCCATATTTCCTGAATGTTTTGTGATGAGAATTTGTTGGCCTTGCTGTTTTCTTTGATCAGCGTGTTTATTTTCTCTATGGTATCTTCAGAATCTGAGATTCTTTCTTCTATCTCTTGTATTCTGTTGGTTATGCTTGTTTCTGTAGACTCTATTCGTTTACCTAGATTTTCCATGTCCAGCCAGCCTTCTGTTTGTGTTTTCTTCTTTGTCTCCATTTCAGTTTTCAAGACTTGAACTGCTTCCATTATCTGTTTGATTGTTTTTCCTTGGTTTCCTAGGGTATCATTCACTGATTTACTCAATTCTTCAAACTTTCTGTTATACTTCTCATCCATTTCTATAAGGGCATTTTTTACATGCTGTTTAAGGGCGTCAATCACCTTCATAAAGTCAATTTTTTCTACTTCTTCATGATTAAGGTGTTCATGACCTCCTGTTGTGAGGTCGCTGGGTTCTGGTGGTTTCATATTATTTTTCAGATTGTTGGGTGAATTCTTGCATTGGCGCCTGCCCATCTCTTCCTCCGAATGCTCTCCTATGGATCTTCTTTTACAGGATCAGGTCTCCTTGCCTACTGATGTACCTTCCCAGTTATGGTACTCCCCAGTGATGGTTCTCCTGGTGCTCCAGTGATGTCTCTCCTGGTGACAATATCAGATATCCGTGCCCAATGATGGCTCTCCTGGTGCCAAGATTAGCTCTCCGTGTCCAATGATGGCTCTCCTGGTGCCAAGATCAGATCTCCTTGCTGGTTGGGTAGTTGGTAAACAAAGTGCCTACCTTGCTTGGTGCAGGCAGGCCAGTGAAACAAAGGAACTCCCGCCCGCCTGTTTGCCCTGAGGGTTTGCCCCCAGCACCCAGACAGGCTGAGCTAGGTGGTGTTATGTGCCCAAAGAAGGAAGGGGGCAGAAGGAAGAAGGGTTCTGGATGCAAGCTGGGTGGGATAGGAAGAGAGAGGCAGTCTTCAGGGAGTAGAGTCTCTGCAGGGTGCCCAGGAGGGATGCGGGGGGGGGGGGTGAGGAACTTCTGAGTTCCCTGTCAGGGGCTGCTGCCTCAGGTCACAAACTCACCCCAATATGGTGGCTCTCCTGATACTGAGCTCAGATCTCTGTGCTGATTGGGTAGTTCCTAAACAAAGCGCCTGCCTTGCTTGGTGCAGGCAGGCCAGTGAAACAATGGAACTCCCGCCCTCCTGTTTGCCCTGAGGATTCGCCCCCAGCGCCCAGACAGGCTGAGCTAGGTGGTGTTATGTGCCCAAATAAGGAAGGGGGCAGAAGGAAGAAGGGTTCTAAATGCACGCTGGGTGGGATAGGAAGAGAGAGGCAGTCTGCAGGGAGTAGAGTCTCTGCAGGGAGCCCAGGAGGGATGGGGGGGGTGTGAGGAACTTCTGAGTTCCCTGTCAGGGGCTGCTGCCTCGGGTCACAAACTCACCCCAATGATGGCTCTCCTGGTACCGAGCTCAGATCTCCCTGCTGGTTCGTAAACAAAGCGCCTGCCTTGCTTGGTGCAGGCAGGCCAGTGAAACAAAGAAGCTCCCGCCCGCCTGTTTGCCCCGAGGATTCGCCCCCAGCGCCCAGACAGGCTGAGCTAGGTGGTGTTATGTGCCCAAAGAAGGAAGGGGGCAGAAGGAAGAGTACATTAATTTTTGAGATAAGGTCTTTACCAGAATCTGGATCTCACTGCTTTGGCTAGATCGGCCAAACAGAGAAGCTCTATTCTCTACTGTCTCCAGTGTTGGGGTTACAGATGTAACCATGCCTGGCTTTTTAAAATGTAATAGGGGATTCAAACTGAGGTCTTCAGTTTGTGCAGCAAGCACTATATCCAGTGAACCATCTTTTCAGCCCTATTTTTCCCATGACCTATTCATCATTCAATAAGGTGTTGGTCATTGTTCATGAGTTTGAGTATGTTCTCTAGTTTCTTTTACTGTTGATTTCATGTTTTGCCCCATTGTGGTCTGATAAAATACAACAAATTATTTCAGTTTTTCTATATTTGTTAATGGTTGCTTTTGTTGTTGTTCTGTTATATTATGTACTTTTAGAGAAAGCCTCATGAGTTGCTGAAAAGATTGTGTAATTTTCAGTGCTCAGATTGAATGTTGTGTGGTTGTTAGAACTATTTTATCTGTGATATCATTTTACTCATTTTTTTTTTGCCATGAGAGCACAAATCCTTTCTATGTGTCTATCATTTTTGCAACAGGGAATACTTAGGACATTGATATGTATGGAAGTGGTAAAATATACATGAAAATAAGCTTTGCCAACAAACACAAGTATGTTTCAAGTCAGGCTATATGATTTTTAGTAACTCTTTCATTTAAGAGTTTCCCAACATGGCACAAAGTTTGTTGAAGTTCTTTGAAATCTTCCAGGAAAACATCACAATTTTCTTCTTGTCATTAAACTCCTTTTGTGAATAGACTACATGTTTTATGTCTATTCATTCCCATCAAAATAATAATAGTAATGACTGGAAGGGTTTAGTGTAGGCTATGCTTTTACAGATAAGTATTATTAAAATAATGATGGAGGAAGGTCATTGGCTAATAAAGAAACTGCCTTGGCCCATTTGATTGGCCAGCCTTTAGGTGGAGTAAACAGAATTGAATGCTGGGAGGAAGAGGAAGTGAGCTCAGATGCAGGGCAGCTCCTCTCAGAGCCAAAAGCGATGAAGCAAGCCGCCATGTCAGACATGCTGAACCTTTCCTGGTAAGACTGATGCTACACAGATTATTAGAGATGGGTTGATCAGGATATGAGAATTAGCCAGTAAGGGCTAGAGCTAATGGGCCAAGCAGTGTTTAAAAGAATACAGTTTGTGTGTCATTATTTGGGGGCATAAGCTAGCCAGGCAGCCATGAGCTGGGTTGTGGGAAGAGGCCCACAGTTCCTTCAACAAAATAATACTATTACACTTATTTATTTTATGTGTGTGGGTGAAAATGCAGTATAGCAAGGGTATGTGGGAGGTAAGAATACAATATGGAGAATTCACTTCAATTTTTCCACTAAGTGAGTCCTGGGGATTGAATTAAGGTTATCAGGCTTGGCAGAAAACACTTTGTGGCTCACATGTTTCTAATTCTTATGTCTACCCAAAATATTTCATTCCTTAAGATATCAGAAAATTGATCTGAGTTATACAGTAGCATAATCTTGAAACTAAATATATGAATTTACTGACTCAGTTATGGAAATACTATATGTAAATATAAATTCTCAGAACTGTAATGAACATGAATGCCTATAAAATACTTATTTATACTTTACCTTGTTATTAATAATTGCTTTTTTAAGTGTAAGTGTCCTACATTATTCAAATAATGGCTATAGAGCCCTTCCTGGATTTCAACTATAGGCAATCAAAGATTTTTTTTTAAAAAAAGGTTTAGCTCATTGCACACTTTGAAGTATATACTTTTAATTTTCCCTCTGATTCTTTTAGTCTTACTAGTGATTCATAAGCCAAGAGGTAAATCAAAAACTCTTCAAGGAATACTGAGTTTATGGGAAAATCTGAGCTCAGAAAAATAATTTGTTCGTTCAAGCGAGAGTGTTCTTTTCCTCCAACACCAAATTTTCAAGAAAGATTCTACGTTAAAATGATACCTAACAGGAAACACTCCATAACTTACTTCCTTTGTACAATAAATCTATTGTAATCCTCTTTATGATGAAACCTGGGCATTTGAAAAAGTCCCTGGCTCCTCATATGAGCACTATAGTACTAGTAAAGTGTTATATATCTACTCAAAGCCTCACAGGAGAGCACACAGGGAAAATGGGAATTCAGGAATGAAGTTTTACCTCAAGAAACTCTATATTACGTTAAGTATGTTATCAAAAACTTGGGTTAGTAACAATGCCTTGGTTCTCTGCTAAAAAAAAAATCCAAAAATTTTGGTGTCAGAAAGACTCAGAAAGTTTGCTATGGAATAAAGTACTTTACATACGTACATAGATATATGCTTGTATGTATACTGTAGGTGTGTTTTCATGGAAGCATCATAATAGTTTTACTATTTTATATAATAAAAATGTTAATACTAAAAGATTTTTACAATATAAACATTGTCTAATAGCTGTTTTCTTTACCAAGTTAGTTATATTCTTTTGCAAGTTTATTTCAGTGGTACAACAGGAAGGTTGTCAATAATAAGAAACAATATCATACTTGAGCATATTTGAAAATATGTTTTTATGCTAACCATTTTGTAATGAATTAGAGATTATAATTTGCATTCATGGGATCACTGAGAAACAATCATGGTAAACATATAGACATAATTACCTTAGTGTACTCACACTGGACTTTGAGTTCTACTATTTTTTGTGAATCAGAAGTAATGAATTTATGTTCAAGTTGAATAATTAATTCACTGACCGTGTTAATCAAGCATTTCTCTTACAAAGTCCTGATTTTATCATCTTTAAAATATGAGCATTCTGACATGTAATGTAAGATAGTAACTTAAAAACATGATTCCCAACTACATTTTAAATGCCTATGCTTATATTTATAGATAAGTGTGCCCCCAATACCTATTCTTATTGCCACAAATAAGTGTAGCTAAAAGCATTCTTAATGTGTTTTATTTGTGTGTTCATGTACACAGATGGAAGTGTCTACATCTTTCTGTGTTTTGATTTCTAAAACAGGCAGCATTTGTGATAAATTGCATGGGTAGTTTTGAAATCTGAAGGAGGATATAATTCAGGGTGTATGTATAGAATCACTATATATCTAATTTTGGATGTTCATTGATGAATTTCTTGTCTTAATCATTCTATCATGTAAACAAATAGAAAGGTCTCATTGTTTCCCATCAATACATAATCTATATAATTATTTACCAATTAAAATAAAACTAATTATTTCACATTTAGTAGTTTTTCATATGTGGCCTATTCAATATTCCTCAGTTTCATAGCCTAACTTTGTAGGCTCATAACTGCTCACTAGATAGAAGTTAGCACACAAGAATCGAGCAAATCTCATAAGGAAATAAATCAAAGTGATAAGATGTCCCTGTAATGCTTATCTCATGTTGTACTTAAAAACTAGTTAATATATTCAAGTTCCTTTTACTTTGATGATGACTCTGTATTTTAAAGCCCTCCTGATTCTAGTATTTTATTTTAACTAAGACAACACATAGCTCCTAGCATTGTTTGGAGGTCAAGCCAGATAATCTTCTAAACAATCTTGCAATTAATAAAATAAACATGGAGTTCAAGAAACTATAAATATTTTCACTTCTAATCTGTTTTAACCTGTGCATTTTAATTTGCCTCATTAGTGATTTATTTTTACAGGTAATCGATGTTAACTCTGGGCACTGGAGTTTTGACTATATATTAAAGTAGTTGAGTGGAAAGCATAAGGCGAAGGGTTTCTATCTACAGCACCACGCAAAAGTGATAAATGTGGGGTTCGTTTGTTTGTGTTAGTATTTGAATGTGGAGTATACTTACGAGTGTGTGAGTGCCAGAACCCATGTACCTGCACAGAGGCCATAGGATGGCACAGAATTTCCTATTATCTCGCTTATTCCCTTGAGACGGGATCTCTCTCTGACTCTGGAATTAGACTGACAGCCAACAAGCCCGAAAGTCCTGTCTTTCTGTGCTTCTTACAAAGGTGGAGTTCTTTGGTAGAGTCTTTGGGGTCGCTTATGTATACTATCATATCATCCGCAAATAACGAAAGCTTAACTTCTTCCTTTCCAATACGAATCCCCTTGATCCCCTTATGTTGTCTTATTGCTATTGCTAGAACTTCAAGCACTATAAAACCGGACTCGCTGAACATAGCGGACAATGAGGACTACTGAGAACTCAAGAACAATGGCAATGGGTTTTTGATCCTACTGCACGTACTGGCTTTGTGGGAGCCTAGGCAGTTTGGATGCTCACCTTACTAGACCTGGATGGAGGTGGGTGGTCTTTGGACTTCCCACAGGGCAGGGAACCCTGATTGCTCTTCCGGCTGATGAGGGAGGGGGACTTGATTGGGGGAGGGTGCGGGAAATGGGAGGTGGTGGTGGGGAGGAGGCAGAAATTTTTAATAAATAAATAAGTAAATAAATTTAAGAAATTGTAAAGGACAAAAAAAAAAAAAACAAAGGTGGAGTTACAGGCACAAGAGCAAACCACACCCAGGTTTTAATTTTGGTGCTGGAGATTTGAAGTTAGATTTTTATGCTTACACAGCAAACACTCTTATCCACTGAGAAAACATAGACTAAATAAAATTTCAGGAGGTTGTATTTACATATTGTACATACATACATGTATGTATGTATCCACTACGCCATGAGTACATTTTTCTATTTCCCACTGGTAACTTATTAAATATTTATTTTATCCAAAATACTTTGAATTTTCTACTATGAACTCCCCAAAAATGTGTTGATCTTTTATTTCAGTTTCATTGTGATGTTTTGATTAAATACATATTCTTGTGTTATTTAAGAAATTGTGGAATTTCAGTTTTGATATTGAGTAGAATCCATTTGATGCTTGTTCTCAGATGTGATAACTATTTTTAATAAGTCAAGATTTACTCATTTGTTGCTCTTTTACTTTCACAGCCAAAGCACATCTGTCCTTCAGCCATGGGGAGCTTGCCATACATAACTGCTTTGTCTTTTACATCAAAGATAAGATAAATATCCATTGCCAGTTTACCACCGTAACCTGGTACAACAGTGCTCATCAGAACAAGGTCTTACTGCTTAATCTGGCCTATTAGAATAAGCCACGTAAGGAAGAACCATGTAGTTGACACTTATTATGAACTGCCTTACTTTCCTTCAACTCTGATTTCACCCATGTATGCATCATAAGAACTTTTAATACCATCATTGCATTTGTTGCCCTTGAATAAAACAAAAATTCAAAAAAGTGGAAACCGTCCAGTAAACTGGTTGTCTCATGAACTTGAATGGATTATGAGAAATAAGTCACATTACATATATAGTAGGAAGCTGGTTTACATTATGCCTATCATAGCATCTCTGCTAAAGGAATATTGCACCATGACTACCTTTAGTCTGGATTCATTCAATTGCCTGTTCCATTTAATTAGTCAGCCTATGTTATTAATATTAGGGTTTTTTTTTTAAGATAGTCAGCATTTTGTGTTCCTTGTATGTTCTGGATATTAACTGATTATCATCTGAATTGCACAGAAATTTTCTTCCATTTATAGGTTGTATTTTAAATTTTGTGACTGTTTCCTGTGCCATGTAAAGGCTAATTCATTATATTTAATTATATTTTTAATTTTGTTGTTTTGCCTGAGTCTTAAGAATTCTATCTAAAAATATTACCTCTATCAGTCTCTTAATGTGTTTCTCCTGTTTTGGCTATTTCATGCTTTCTAGTTTCATAATAAAGGTTTTGGTGCCTTCTGAGTTGATCATGAATCTGAGAAGGATCTAGTTTTCATGCGTATATCCAATTTTACAGGTACCAACCATAATAGACTGTGTTTTTCTGTTGTGTGACTCTTGTGTAAAAATCAGCTGACTATTGCCGCGCATCGCGGCCTGGGTCTGTGCTCTATGCGCTAGACCCCAGTTCGCGAGCTTTGGGAAAGGGGCTGGAGGTTGAGAACACAGACGCAGAGACAGACTGACCAACACGCAAACTTTTAAACACTGATACCAAAAGCCCCTCTTTATTAGCACCATGGAGGCTTAAATACACTGCAGTCAATGGCCAACAGGTGAAAATCCTGTCCTCTGATCCTTTAAGCTAGGCACAGCTTCTAGTAACTTTAATTAGAAGGTTCTAGGAGGGAAGAGCAGCTGAAGGCCAGGACTCAGTCCCAACATCCAGCTGAAGGCCAGGACTCATCAGTCCCAACAGACTATATAAATACTGATAAAATTTGGAGTGCATCATTCTATGGCCTTAGTTTTGTGTCTGCTATCTGCTGTGGTGTTCGGGCTATTCCAAATTTGTAGTACATTTTGAAGTTAGTCATTGTATGATTTTCAATTTGTTGACATTTTCTATTATCTCAACATTGGTTTGGCTATGCATTGTCTTTTGTAGACTTCATAATATTTCATAAAATACAGTTTTGATAATTTTATACTATAAGACATTACTGCAATCATTTTTACAAGTCCTAGTAGATTTTATTTTTTTAATGGAGTATTTAGATTTTTCTGTGTCTCCATCTATGAATATTTATATTTTAATTTCTTCATTTTCAGTTAGGATGGTCTATATTTCTTCCCCTTTCCTAGTTGTTCTTGCTGAACTAGTACTCTATTTAACAAGAATGGTCAAATTCAGCATCCTCATCTTCTTCTTGGTTTAAACTCTTTCAGTTCCCTCAGTTGTACATGCTATTGAATGCGAGTTTTTCACCTGCCTTTTTACTATTTTGAGATACAGTACTTATATGACTAAATAGTTGAGAATTTTCATTATGAAAGTATGTAAAATATTCCCAAATCCTTTTTATTTTGGATGCTGAAATTACCGTGAAGTAGGTTCTTCATTGTGTTGGTGTGTATGCACGAAGTCTTTAGTTCAATCTTTAGTGTGATTGCTAATAGTAACTGTTTGTTTCATTTCGCTTTCATATTTTTATTATTTGGATTTATATTTGTGCTCTGATTTTTATTGTTTACTTTCTTCTACTCTCTTTTTTGGTAGACTTGTTTATGGTTTATGTTTTCGTTAGTCTATGTTGTGCATTGTTATATCATTTATTTGAGATGTTAAAATAAGAATTTCAAAATTTAAAGTTTTAAAAGCCTAATGAAAAGTTCATTTAATAAAGCATGGTATTTGGTATAGTTATTAACAGCTTTATGTATGACAAAGGATTGTTTGCATTATATCTTATTAAATAAAATATTCCAAATAATCACAGCATCTGTAAGATGACAAGACACAATATTTCTAGTATCATTTATGCCTTAAAAACAAGTATTGTTCTAAAAATACAAAAACAAAACCAAAGAACAGTAAAACAAACAAATAAAGTAGAGTCTAGGATTATAAATTAGTGAATCATTCATATTCAGTTCACATTTTTTTTCTTATCTGGAAAAGCTTTCCTGAAATCCTTAGCATAAATAACCACTGTTTTCTGCACTATCTCATAAGATTTTTCTCCCTTTTCTATTATTGAATACACTGTGTCTGTATTAGTTTCCATGCATGTCTAACTTCACACTGGATTAAGAACAAAGAAAGACTTTAGGCTTTATTCTAACCACCATAATATGACATTTCTCAAGAGGTTACGTGCTATGATTTAAAACAACAAAACTAATTATACAAACCAAACATAAAAGAATAAGAGCAAGAATTTCCAGATATTATATCATCCTGTACAATGCATATATGTGTTTTTTTGTCTTGTCTTACAATGTTTTCTGCCATTTTATAGTTTGTTTTAAATATATATGTGTATATATATATATGTATATATATTCAGTGTTTCTAAAGCTTTTGAGCATTCAAGCAAAAACTTGTCATCTTGGTCAGGATTGAAATTAAGCCCTAGGCATGAGTAGAGTTCCAATGAAGAGCAAATAACTCATTATGCTACTTACTGAAAATTCACCTTTTAAACAAAAACATGTTAACTTAAATTGCACGAAGTAAGGTTAACTGTTAGCCTTTTTAATGTTAAAATTGGTGAGACGTGAACTTTCCAGGGTGACAGAATAAAACTTCTCTGTTAATTAATTAATGACTGATTGGCTGTTACCACATCCAAATCCCAGTTTGCATAACAGTAGCAAAAGCATAAGGAAAGTGGCTTTAGCTGTAATGATATGATGCTGTTGCATGCCATTTCCTTGAGCTTATGTAACTCCAGAGAGTCAAAGAAACACACCCAAAGTTAGGGAAATATGGCGCTTACATCAAGCTTTGGAAATTCTAGACAGAGAAAAAATAGAAATACTACCTTTTAGGCAGCATTTTAAAAATGTGTAATACATATTTCCTAGATATTATATTTCATCCTGTGCATTTTATATGGTGCTACACTTGCATTCAGTTACTAGTTCCATGCAGTACTGTGTGATGACTTCGGCTTTAAACATCAGCAGTTTTTCATCCTTAAATAGTTATTTTTGAGGTCTTTAACAAAATTGTGCGGTAATTATTATAACTATTTTAAATAATAAGAAAATACAATGTAAAGGTAAATAGGCTTATCACCATTTCTGTAGTCACATTTCCTAGCAGTTTTTTTTTTAAATCTGCACAACATTGTTTAATTTGCAAAATCTTTGATTAATGATTTGTACAGCTTGATAAACCTCACATTTTTGGCTTGCTAGTTTTAGGAGAAACTTGTGGGTTAAATCTCGAACCTCTTACATAAATACATCTCACTTTGTTAGTTGCTAGGTGCAGAAGCAAATGTTTCAGCCGTCAGTATATTTTTTATACACTGGAGGCAACTGCACATGAAAAATACTTTCCACTGATTTGCAAAATCTAACATATTACTTTATTTTTATTTATATGTTTGAATATATGAGAGAATATATTCTGGGAAAATTTTAATCTAAGCTTGGATATAAAGGAAGAAATATAGGGGGATATTTAGCATATAATCTACATGGTAGAAGACCAAAGACTACCATAGTTTAACAGTGCCCATATTACTATACTTTTATAGAAATGCATATTTCTAGTTTCAGATATTACTCCTAAATTTTCCAGGTAATATATGAAATATTCTTCATATTCATATCAAAGTTAAAATGTGACATACATACAGCATATGAAATAAAAGATAAAAAATATAGAGCCAAGAAATTGTACTGCTACTTCTAAATTTCTATTCATGTTAAATCAGTTCATGAACCTTATAACAAATTTTGCATGAGTTATTTTAGGGCCTTAGAAAAATAAATTATGATTTTAGCAATTAAAATGGATTCGTGGTGATAAAGGATCTGGAGCAAATGAAACAGTAATCAGGGACATTTATTTGCTCATTCATTAAAGTATCAATTGCCACAATTGTTCCACACACTTCAGTAATCAAAGAAGATAGAGCATGAATTATCATATGATGTTGATGGCATGCAAACCAAATCAAAAACACAAAAATGAAAGCCTCTGTCAGTGGCCAAAACATATTTGTTTAGGAGTGGCAGTCCAATTGACTCTAACTCAGTAGTACATCAGAAAGTAACATTCAGCTGTAGTTAGAAGTGCAACCCTGGGACTGGAAATATGGCTTAGCAGTTCAGTACAAGATTATGCTGACATGAATTTTTATATTCAGAAGCTTCCCATTGTGCTTAGAATAATATTCATACTCTAGAGCACTCCCCACATTACTCTTCTTGACATGGACTCTGTTGAACTTCTCTTGTTTTGTCTCTGGATGTGTGAACTTTCCAATCAGCTTATCTCCTTACATATAGTCCTTTAATAAATAGAAATTATCAAATGTGCCTTTATTTTACATCTTTCAAGACCTTCTGACCTGTATCAGGTCAGAGAAATTATCTTATTCCCTACTCTATACACACTGTCAGACTCACAATAAACATAATTGCATTATTTTTTGTGTTTGTAATAAAACATATGAAGAAATGCAAATGAATGGGGAAACCCCATGATTCTTTAAAATTAAGTCTCTTAATTCACTTTCTATATCAAACTTTGTAATTTCCACAGTATTACCCCATTTTCTATAGCCAAGCAATCTGGCACAAAAACAGTAGCTGCTCTATGTAGAGCTTCATAAGTCCAAAATATTCGCCAGGTGTCTTCTCATCTGGAAGTTTTTCTAAGTTTATTGTTACTTCTGTTGTCAGAATTGAGTTCTTTATAGTTACAGGGCTAAAATCCCTGTTTACTTGCTAGAGACTATTCTCAGCTCCTTATAATAATCTAATTCTATTTCATGTGGTCCCTTCATCCTTAAAACAATTCTTAATTTGTTATCATTACTATCACTATTATCATTATGTGTATACATGTGGTTATACATATGTCAGCACATATGTGCCATAGCACATGAGTAGAAATCAGAAGAAAACTTGGGGGTAGTTGGGTACTCCTTCCAAAATATGTATGGCAAGTAACTTTACTCTCCTTAGCCATCTCACTAGCCAAGCCCTTTCATTTTCAAATTGACAATTGTAACATGAGGGCTGGCTTGTTGGAGTTTCTGTCCTTCCTGGTTCCCAGAGTTGTTAGGTCCCAAAGAATCACACAGAAAGTCTACATAAGTTATAAACTGATTGGCCCCTTAGCTCAGGCTGCTTGCTAACTCGTATAACTTATATCAATCTATTATTCTTATCTATGTTAGCCACATGGCTCAGTACCTTTTTCAGTGGGGCAGGTCACATCCTGCTTCTTCTGTGATCTGGGCAGGACTGCGGAAAGAGCTTCCTTCTTCCCAGAATACTCCTGTTCTCCTTGCCCCACCTTTACTTCCTGTCTGGTTGTCCCACCTATACTTCCTGCCTGGCCTCACGTGGATAACTGCATCCACAGAAAGCCTGAGAAAGCTGGGGAAAAAATAGAGTAAAGCATGTGTTCTTGGTAGCAGCAATTTCTCAGTTCTGCTCTGCTTGCTACAAGCAAGCAAGTGCTCTTAGCTAAGAGAGGCTTCCTGACTCAGCTTTAGCTGTAAAACCCTGTAGCTCCTTAAGAGGTCCTGCCATGAACACTTAAATAGTGTTGATGAAAAGCTGACAGTATGCTTTTTGGTTTTCAGCCATAGCAGGAAAAAAGTTGTGTCGTTTTAAAATGCCAGCTTTCTGAGCCTACATGCCAGGGCAAACTCTGACTCTTTCAGGCAGGTGGTCTGACTACAGAGCATTTGAATATTGTTTGTGAGCACACTGCTGCAGGTTGCTTGCTGGCAGGGACCTTGAAATTCCATATAGTTGTGGCAATAAACATGGCTCTGGCCAGTACCTCTGCCATGAGGCTGGAAAGCCAAGGAATGGGCTGGATCCAGCCATCAAAGCCACAGCTTTAATCCTACCCATAATGCTTAGTAAATTAAAAGACTCATGTGGTCAGAAAAAGACAGAGAGATACAGTATAGATTTAAAAACAAAGAAAACTCTAAATGGTTTACTGTGTTTAAAATTATATGTCGTCTCTGGGGCGGGGGAAACCTGAGAAGGCTGGGTGCTGGCCACATCATGGCGTAGCTGGTCTCTTTGCTCCTGTCCGGTGTTTGTGGCATGGAAATGTCTGGTGTCTCTTAGACCTGGTTAAGGTATTGGCAGAACAGAGGACAAAGTTAAATTAAGGGAAAAAAATTTAAGACCAGGGAATTGAAGGGAGCATCCCCCAGGCCATGAGTGGGAACATAAGGCCTGGCTGGATCCAGTTGCGACTGGAAGCCAGAAGGCCAGAGACCACTCCGAATGGCCTTTGACAGTGAGGGGGGAAAAGGAAAAGAAAAGAAATGAAAAAAAAAAGACATAAAGAAGGATCTGAGGGACCCTGGACCCTTAGTCACAGGTGGATTGGCCCCGGGCCATTCCAAACACAATTTAAGCTGAGGGAAACAACCATAGCAGAATGGGGGAGACTTACCAATGGAAGCCGGTGGTGGAAGTAGGAAAAAAAACCTGGTTCAGGATCCCAATCTCTGGAGAGGAATTGGAGCAGGAGGGCCTATGCAAGTCATGGCACCAAATGTTATGGATTTGCTGTGGGTCCCGAGAGTAGAGGGGGCCAGGCAGGGCCCGGGCGCACCACACAGCAGGTCTCCAAAGGTCCCCTGGGTGTCCCCAGCTGCTACCCATGTGGGTGGTGGGTGGGCAAGGGGCAGACAGATAGACACACCATGCAGATGGGTTTGCTGCAAACTGCTGGGGTCCCAAGCACGGATGGCGCACGAGACCATGTGGGAGACTCCATGTGACTGTGATGGGACATACAGACATATAAGGTAAAGTTAGATATTTATTAGATGGTTTATGGAGGGGAAGGAAAAAGGGGAAAGGGGGTGGGGGGGAGAGAGAGAGAGAGCGTGAAGGAGTGAGGCTGCCTCTCCCAGAGAGAGGACAGGAAGAGGGAAGGTGGGTGTCTGAGGCTGCAGGCAGGAAGTGGGCGTGGCTTGTCTCTTAAAGGACCAGAACAATCATTACACTGTCAGCTCACAAAAATGGCATGGAGAATTATTATTAATTATATAAGCTCAGCCTTAGATTAGGCTTATTCCTATCTAGTTCTTATAACTAATCTATAGTTTTAAATCTATGTTCTTTTATGTGGCTCAGTTACCTTTACTCAGTATTTCCTATCCTGCTTCTTGTCCATGTGGTTGGTGATTCTGTCTTTCCTTTTCCCAGTGCTCACTCTCTCTCGAGAAGTCCCTGTTTTACCTTCTGCCTAGCTATTGGACATTTAGCTTTTTATTAAATCAATCACAGTGACACATCTTCAAACAGCGTAAAGGAATATTCTACAACATCTGACCTTGATACAACACTGGTTACAATTATTCTAGTTACAGGCTCAAAATTTTAACTTTCCTTTGGTTGTTTTCTAAATATAGATTTAAAAGTACTACTCATTGTAATGAAATTATCTCTGGACAGAGGGAAGAGTATTCATGCTTTTAACCCAGAACCAACTTTTGGTTTGATAAGCTTTGGCTGTTCCTAGTTTTATAATGTAATTGGAGGTTGGTTTTCCTTTTAATTCCTCTGTCTTTTTTTTTTTTTTTTTTGGTTTTTCGAGACAGGGTTTCTCTGTGGTTTTGGAGCCTGTCCCGGAACTAGCTCTTGTAGAGCAGTCTGGTCTCGAACTCACAGAGATCCGCCTGCCTCTGCCTCCCAAGTGCTGGGATTAAAGGCGTGCGCCACCACCGCCCGGCCTTAATTCCTCTGTCTTTGTCTGAATTTCTCTAGTATCTGTTTTAGTAAGTTTTTCTAAGGCTTGTAACTTATCAGTCAAAACAGCAGTATTTTCTCTAATGACTTTTTCTAAGGCCTATATCTTGGCACTCATGTCAACCAATTTCTTTAGGGATAAAACAAGAATTCTCAAACTGATAATGTTTATAATTGGCATCACATAAACCTCATCTAAGTTAATTACCCCTCATTTAATTGTCCCACATTTTAAACATCCATTGTATAATCATACAGAGACTTAACTCCCTCCATCATAAGTGTTTACCATTTTTTAAAATGGAAAAATCTCTCTTATTTTTTTAATTAATTCCTCCTTTAAGAATTCCCAATTGTTTCACCAAATCTGCTGCTGCTGATGGTGAATTATGAGGCTGGTTACTGTTGCATAACACATCTGAGCAGAGTACACAGGCAGTGCACAGCCTGGCTGAGGACAGCTGCAACTGCTAGCTTGTAGACATGAGCTGAGAGCCTGTGGCGGTTGCAACAACAGTAGAAGCCTGAGCAAGTATCAAGACTAGCTATCTCGTGAGACAGCAGCTTGAGGACTGGGTCTAGAGGACACCTGCAACCCATGGGGAGAGTGAGCTGTCTGAAACCCACATAGGGGATCATGCAGAAGAAGCAGGTGTGACAGGAGCTGCCTGAAGGCAGAGCTGGCTGGTGGTGAGGGGCTAACTCTGGTGGGAGTTGGAGCCTACATGCCCGTGGAGATTGCTGTAGAGAAAGTACAACAGAAAAATCCATCACTTGCTCAGAGGGCTTGGGGACGAAAAGGAAAACCTAGCCAGAGGTGCGGTGACTCCAGTGGGTGCAGCTCCCTCATGCAGCTCCAGTTCATGCTAGTGACTGCAAAGTGGCTAGTTTGTATATACATGCCCTAAAAATTGGATATCAGGTTAAGTGTCAATCTATTTAAGCTTTATCAATAAAAATCAGGAGTCAGGTATTGGGGTAAAAATCTGAAAGATCAGAGAATCAGGGGAGCAACCTCTTCTGTTCCTCCGTCCAAAAAGAGTTGAGATCCTGCCTCAACCTCGCCTTACTATTTCCTGTCTTCTCTCTACAGTTCTCCAAACCTCTATGGTGGCTAGTGACTGGCTCTGCCCTCTGACTCCAAGTACACTTTGTTAGAATACAATGAAAATATCACACAATACACCATCCAGGCCATGAAAACTCCTTCGAAATGGCCTGCCACTCACTAGCCCCAGGTAGTCTTTTTTTTTCCCCTCTGGAAATTCTTTTATTGTTCAGGATTTGAACCTATATTCTTTATTTATTTATTTATTTATTTATTTATTTATTTATTTATTAAAGATTTCTGCCTTCTCCCCTCCACCACCTCAGAACCTACAAGCCCTGGACATGCTGAACACTGTTGTAAACCAGTTCAGCTGATGTGACTGTTTCTTGTTTCCTCAGGCTGGGTCAGCAAACCAGATGCTTCAGATGACTGCTCCCAAGTCCAGGCTTTTGACCAATATTCCAACCTTTCTGGACCCATACTATGATGACCCTACCATAGTGCTGATTCTGTCAGAAATTACAGATTTTGTCATCAACAAAAGGCTGGAATGTTAGGTTTCAGGCGGTCAATATGTAGGTCTAATACGGGTCTCAAACTGGACTATAGTGAAAATGGTGGGTTGATAAAAGTCATTATTCCTCAGAAACTCGTGAAACAAGTTCCCGTCAGCCAAAAGGAGTCATTTCTCTTACCACTAGCAGAAGAGACATATGGCTACTTGTGGCACCCATCAGCATATGAAAGTTCAGGGTGGACTCCAGGCTCCCTCAGTATCACAAGTACATGAAATGGTACACATTTCAAAGTCCACTTTAGCATCCAGGCCCTTCCCTGCCCCTAGCTATCTGTCAGCCTTATAAACATGATTTGTCCATTCCAGACTATTTTCTCCATATCTTCATTTTATATATTTTTAATTAAAAATTATTGATTTAACATAGAAATCTGACATTCTCTTATATATTTAGTTTTGGTTTCTTCTACCCTCATCTCATTCCTCTCATCTCCTGAGCTCATCCCTTTTCTGCACTCTTTTGCCTCCTCTCTTCCCCCATTACTTTCATAATACCCCTCCCTTACCATATGGCTCAGCTACAATACTCCTAAAAATATATCCAAAGAATTTTATCTTCCACAACAGAGATACTTGCACATTTATGTTTATTGTTGCTTTTTTTCCAACACAGTGAGTAAATGAAATTAACCAATCAATGCCTATCAATAGATAAACAGATAAGGCACAATGAATTTTTATTTTACTATTTAGTGAAATAAAATTATAAAATTTTCAGTAAAACTGACAAAACTAAAAATGAACACATTAACACAAGTCTCATAAAGATAAATATCACTCTCATATGTGGATCATAGCTTCTAACTATTGTATATTTGTCTCAGTGTAGGAGTGAGAATAGAGGCCTGGAAACTTAGAGAGGGGCTTACAGTTTCATTTGAAGTATAAAGTGAGGCTTGTTGTTTGTAGCTAGAGCTAGGTATATAAAGCATAAGGAAATATCTATCATTTAGCTATTTCATATTACCAACACTAAATTATTAATGAAACACTAGTATATAAGTTTACTACTACAAAGTCTTTCAAATATTTTTTAATTTTTTTATTTTTAAAATTTTTTTTATTTTTTATTTATTTATTTATTTTTGGTTAACAAGACAGGGTATCTCTGAGTAGCTTTGGATCCTGTCCAGGAACTCTCTCTGTAGACCAGTCTGGCCTCAAACTCAGAGAGCCCCCTGTCTCTGCCTCCCCAGTGCTGGGATTAAAGGTGTACACACCAACACCCAGCTAACCTTCTTAATGAGAAAAGAAAATGAATACGGCAATTTCTTCCCAAGGACTAAAGATTTTAATTTAATTGGAAAGAAAAATATAAACCCATAAGGAAAATTCTTTTTCACCTAAGTAAATTTAAAAATGTTGGTTTTTAAATTTTTTTCAGTTTGTGTTAGTTTTTACACTCTGTGTACATACTTATTTAAATGAATTCTTAACTGAGCTCAATTATTTTACATTGTTTAGCCACAAAGAATCAATAAATGAGAAGTAGAATATCTAAGAAGAGGTAAAGTGATAACAGTTTTCAAATTACCAGTAAGGTTGTTCCTAGCAGTTCTCTCCATTTCAGACAATAAGACTTTCTACTTGCTCTTTAGATTACTAAACGGCCGTTTATCCTACTTCAGAACACAGAGCACTTATTATTATTATTAGTCTCCTTCTTTCAAATATTATGTTACTATTCTTGCTCTCTAAAATAAACATATTTTGTGGCTGGAAAGATGGCTTAGGGAATTAAAAGCACTGACTGCTCCAAGTTTAATTCCCAGCACTCACATGCCAGGTCCAGTTAAATGGAACCCTGACACGCATGCCAAAAACACAAGTGCACATAAAAATAAGATAAAATATAGTGTTATCTCTCTCTGCTTCCTATTTTAAAATGAGCAAATAAAACTATAAGCTCACTTTTTAAAAAAATGAGCATATTTTTTCAAATACAGAATTTTTTCAGGGCTTGGTGTTGTATTCAGAGCCACACACCCACTATCAAAACACCCTATAACTTGTTATACCCTGTAATCCAAATAAAACTTCAACAGCAAACATTTCTGAAGCCCAATGGTATGTGTATACTTGTAAATATTTACACTTTAGTAGATGAATAAAACTATGGAATGAAACTGCTCCCAAACATTACAACGCAAATAGTGCTATCGATTTTGTAATGTCTTCTTGGGAAAATGCAAGTAAAGCCTAGTTAATATTACCACATTCCTAGTTTTGAGAACAACAAACATAAAAATAACACTTCCTTTTTTCCACACAGAAAACATGAAAATTAAGTGCTATACTCAGAAGGAGGGAAGGAGGAATGGAGGAAGAAAAGAACTGAACTGTGAGTAGGATAGTCAGTTCTCAATATAACTGAAAGAGAAATGAAAATATTCCTTTCAACATTAATTAACCAAACTAAAAGAAATGCATTTTTAAAATGTTTCACCAAGAAGTAGGTCAGGTAGGCTCACTCCTGGTTTCCTTCTATCATCTTCCCAGCATTCTCCGAAATTATGAAGATATTGATAGGTGGTAATCCAGGATAAGCTGCCGCAGTAACTGTACTGTTATGTTTTGGTAGTCTGGAGGAACTTTTCTTAATTCCAAGATATTCTCAAACTTTCTGGGCTTTCTTCAACAGAAATGCAAAGTTAATCATCAGTGATGATCAAGTCTGGTTAGTATCACCGAGGCAGATGGAATCTTCAGGATGTTGCTAACCCCTGAGCTGACGGAGTAGCTTCTCATTTTCTTGGACTTCTGCTTGACTTTCCACACTGGCTAGGGCCACTCTCTTCAGGAATGTACAGGAAGTTACATGCCACATACATGGGGAAAGTTAGCTCTTGGCCTTCTAGGTTGATCACTTCTAATTCTTGATGCCTTCTCAGGCAAAGAACTTGATAGCCAGTGTCCTTCCTTAAAACAGCGTTTCCAGTCCCATCAAATGAGATCACACGCACACGAAAGACAATTCTTCTCCGCCAGAGTAAGCTGACACTAAGGCCACAGGATTTGTTCAGTGCACTGCGCCGGAATACAACGCGCCTGTTGGTGTAGCACACTACCAAGTCCCAGCCAAAGTTGAAGCCAGACCAGGTCCAGCTGCACGGCTCATCCATATGAAGTTGCCCTCCACACCGCATGCTGTTTCCACGGATTTCAGACATGTAGACCTCTGCTGGCCCAAGTTCCCTGGAGTGCTCTGCCCGAATAACCATTAGCCATTGCTCTTTGTATACTGGGGTCAGCCATGTTGCAGGGATCAGTGCATCTTGTTCAATAATCCGTGCTGAAGGCAGGTCACAGATGATGTAAGCGAGCCTTAGTTGCTGGAACACTGGCCCAAAGGCTCTCCCCTGATCAGTTTCCAGAAAAGGGGTACCATCTGAATTGGTTTTGTACTCGTCAAAGTACAAGTCAGCTGCAACCGACAGTGCTCCTTGGAATCCTGACCATGTGGGTTCCAGGTGCAGGAACATCCACTTTTTCAGTGTAGTGTATACATCTATCTCTACACCAATCACCAAGAGATCTGAAGAAGCAATGAGCTCTTCCATGAGATCCAGACCGACATCTCGCAATAGTTCGCTGTTTTGCTGGATCATCAGGTTGTCTAAGAACCACTGGCGGCAAATGTATCTGATGTCCACGAGTCCGTAATTCTCAGCATTGTAGTAAAAGCTACACACAGTCTCGACACTGACTGAGACCTTCATTATCTCCTCACACTGCTGAATTAACTCATCCAACTGCAGCATATTGGCTGTGGCCAAGAAGGCGATGACTCGGTGGGGAGGAATTGTTATGTTACTACTGTATAAGTAGCCCAAAGTCTCATAGAAAGACTCGCAATCAATATTATCGTCAGGCATCTGAATCTCTACTGTATCCATGTTTGTCTCTAGCCAGGCGCCGCTGAACATGCTAGCAAAGTACCCAGACCGGCATAGGTAGACCCGGTGCAAGCACCATTCCTCCTCAAACGCACGGATCTTTAGGTCACTGTTCTCACCCCTCAGGAAAAGTGACTCGAAAATGGCTCTGGGCTTAGTCTTTGCCATTTTTTTCCGGGGGACTTTTGCCGGGTGTCCTTCTGGACTGGCCTTCCGCTTGCGGCCTACCTGACTAGCGACAGCTCCTGACGCCTCACCCGCTTCACCTCCCTGCTCTTCCTGGGCAGCGGCCGCTTGCGCTTCAGCAGCCTCTCCATCTCTAGCAGCCTGAGGTTCTTCTGCGGGACGATTTCCTCTGAATGAAAATATACTCTTTACGGCACCCATGGCTTCGTCTGAAGGGTGAAAACTTCCTCGTCAGACGTAGAGGCCAAAAAAACCGATACCTCAAGCCGGAAGGCGGCCGAACAGGCGGCTGAACAGCACGTGGCTGAACAGCGGAAACATCAAAATGGCCGCCAAGATGAGCCACTCAGCAATACTATGAAGTCATTTGGAGACTGGCGCCCCCTACCTTGGAGGACCACACATTGCACTTCCGTCCAAAACTTTCTGTTCTCCGGCCAGTCTCACAGACATACCTTTTCAGGCAGACCTCTCAGTTTATGTTCATTAAATACAAGTAGAATTACTCATCTAAGAGTTTGGATGATGATTTCTTTATCAGGAATTACATCTTGCTCCCATCTTTGTCCTCCAAACAACTTTCACACACCTTAATAAGTTCTACAAATGCATCATCGGCACAGATAGTGAAGCTATCTTCTATATCCTGTGGTGTTTTAAAACTAATTTATTAAAATAATGTTTCCAGCTATACAGCATTTTAAAATCATCTCAGTGTGAATCAAAGCCATCTGTTTGCAGATCATGCAAACATTTTCCCCAGAAACCTAAGCAGTAAATATAAGACATAATCTTAAGATATTAGGAAGATCAACTAGTCCAAATTTAAATCTATTGGGTAAATTAAGGTCTGGACTTTACAAGTTAGTAATCTAGTGAGGGGCTATGTTTCAAAAGCAAACTTCTGCTGTGGCGTTTTCTAACCGTTTCATGGCTTAGATAATGTGGAGATACAGCCTAGACAGAGGGAGCTTTGTATCTCCTTGATAAACTGAACATAGGTAGAATTTTCCTCCTAGTGGACAGATGTACTGACTTTACCCTAAAGGATGACAGGGATTACTAAATTAGTACATAAATAGTTCTTGGAAGTGAATTTTTCTACACTGCAGGTGAAAATTTAGTTTAAACATTCCACAGTGATATGGTTAAACACCCAGGTTAGAATACAAAAAGAATTACTTGACTGCATATTTTGGCAAAATTCAATTGTCAAACTTGGTGTAAGGCCAAGAAGCAGGGTAATAAGATGAAACACGTAGGATGCATACAATCAGTAAATGTGAAGTATGTTTTGAATATCTGAAAATATCCTTCCTCTTTTGAGATATATTTATCACATAACTATTACAAATTGCATTGGTGATACTGGCCTGGCAAGTTTTTAAAAGAATAAGTGAATAAAAGACTGGGGATGTAGCTCAAAAGAAGAACATTTGCTTAGTATGCACAAGGTCCTGGATTTGATTGTCATAGCCAATTAAGAATAAAAAAAATATGGAAATAAAATAATTGAAATACGAAGTTGTTTAGAATTTAATCATCCTTATATAAACCAGGGTCATCTAGGAAGAATGAACATCATTTGAGTAAATCCCTCCATTTGATGGGCCTATAGCCAAGTCTGTGGGCATTTTCTTTATTAATGGTTGATGTCAGAGGTCCTAGCCCACTCCGGGCAATGCTACCCTTGGACAGGTGGTCCTGGAAAGTATAAGAAAGGTAATGAATGAACAAAATGTGAGCCTGGTGAGTAAGCCAGTAGGTAAGGGTCTTCAGGGGTTTCTGCTTCATTTCTTACTTTCAGGTTTCTGCCTTGAGTTCCTGCCTGGCTCCTTCAGTAATGGAGTATGGCCTAAGAATTGTAAGATAAAATAAACCCTTTCCTACTCCAAGTTGATTTGGTCATTTGTGTTAGTTTGAATGTAATTGGCCCTCATAATCCCACAGGGAGTGGCACTATTAGGAGGTGTGACTTTGTTAGAGTGGGTATGACTTTGTTGGAAGAAGTGTGTCACCGTGGGGGTGGGCTTTGCGGTTTCACATGCTCAGGGTACCACCCAATGTCACAGTCTACTTCTCTGCAGGATATAGGACACTCAGCTACTTCTCCTACACCATGTCTGCCTGCATGCTGTCATGCTCTCCACCATGATGATATTTATGGATATTCATTTTAGCTGTATATGTATTCAGTTGTCCTTATGTGATTTTAATAAGTATCCTTGAATTTCACTTTCCTGCATGTATTTTGATATTCTAGTTTCATAATTTGCTTGCTTGGTCTATAAATTTGAATTATTCCTTTATTTCCTGAAATAAACTTCTGTTACAAATCTTCAAAGTAGTACTCCGATGTATTCATATGGTTTTATAAGTACTCTTAGATCCTATTTTGGTATTTTTAGACTCTAATATTGCTTTTTTATTAATATAATGCTTTTGTTAATTCTTTGATGAATATATATATATGTATATATATATATATAGTGTTTTAATCATATTTCTCACTTCCATACCCCTGTCTATAACTTCTCTGGATCCAACCTCTGCTTCCCACCTTCTTCTCAACTTCCTCTTCTTTTGGGGGAGGGTAGGAGTAAGAATTGGTTTTCTTTATAGCTGTGGTCCCTTGTAGCTTGACCATGCTCCCCTGGATGGTCATTTATGCGTATTTGGGAAGCACGAATGGAAATCAATGTGTTATTTTTTAATGGGTTCAACTGATCTATTTCCTCCAGTGGTTCTGAAGTCATATATTTCTAACACACACACACTCACTCACACACATACATAGTCATATATCACTAAATCTAACATACATATTGTTATTAGATACATTAGAGTAATATGTTTCTAAATCTAACATAAAAGTTACATGTCTCTAAATCTAACAATTTCTAGTTGTTAAATCATTTAATATCTCCACCAATGTTGCCTGATCAGGTATGATATTATGAATTTTCAAAGAATATTCTACCCTAAATTAGTAGCTATTTGGGTAAAACTTAATACCTCAGTATAATGTCACTCTAGCCATGACTTAAACGCAATGTTTTTGCTTGGGAAGTTTCTCCTACAGTATAATATATGATTTTTTAAATAGCACCAAATATATTAAAGTTGTCTGTGTGTTTTTCTTTTTCATTCAGCCTTCACAAATGTAGAGAGCTGCGTGGAGCCGCACCTGATGGAGATGTGTAAAGAGCTGCGTGGAGCCGCACCTGATGGTGCTGGCTTCCGCCCTCCGCAATCCCAAAAGCGAGTGCTCTCTGTAATAATCAACTCCTTATATGGCTAAGGCCTGACTTATGCTATTATCACACAATGATCGTAAGCTGCTTGCATACGCGTGAACCTATGGGCGGTGCCCACGTGGCAATCCGGGGTTGGCGGCCCGTGCCTATTTAAGGGCTGGGAGAGGTTTGCCCGAGGGGAGAGAGAGAGAGAAAGGGAAAGAGAGAGAAGCTGTAAATAAGGTACTGAATAAACTTGCAGGAAGAGCTCCCGTGTTGCGTCTTCCTTGCTGGTCAAGGCGGGTGCGACACACAAACATAATGTCAGGTGTTCATTCTAATACCCTCATTCAAAATGAGAAAAATGAGACTCAAAGTGATCAAGTAACCTCTCCAACATGGAATAGGCCGTAATTTGTGCAATGTGCATTTAAATTGAAGTTCCTTTAGATATAAACTTCAGGGATCTTCCTGCCATTCCACATTGTCCTCAAAGTTCTATATTTAATTGGTAACCACTTGTGAACTCTCCTCATTGAATAATTCAGTCTGTGAGACACAGATCATACTCTTAAAGAAGGCACACCCAGCCTTATGAAAGAGAGCTTTAGGGTTTTTTTTGTTTCAAAATATAACTTTGTTTTTGTTTCAGAACTACCAGAGACACCAGTTGCTAAAAATTCATCCTCCGTGGAAATTTTTCTCGGAAAAACAGAAAACCATGATTTGTACCTTTCTATCAGTTTGTCTATCCTTTTTGCTCCCTCAGTAAGATGATCTAGGGATTTTCAGACAGGCAAATAAGGGAAATATATATATACAAACCATGATCAAGAATTAATACTCACAGGTATCTAGTTTCCCATCTATCTCGTGCCTAATTATGTAACCTCTTTACCAAAAATCTTCTTCCTAAAATTATTCATCTTAAGTTGCTCTTCTACTAACCTTGTGTAGGATCCTGTGTCTTTCAGTCACCATTCACAGTCGTTTGCTCACTCATTCTGTCTCCCCATCTACAGAGTGGTACCGCCACCACCCCTGAATGAAGCAAATGAAGTTAGAGATAGCAGGGACTAGCCCTTCCATAAGATAGGCTCTCAGTAAATTGAAAACTGCTTCCTAGTCTTTACTAAAACATCGAATTGAAGCATTTCTTTATGGAGTATTTTTCCACATTGAAAATCACAGTATTTGTACTTCAACTTCAAAACAGAATCGAAGGAACTCAAAAGGAGAAGCAAATTTCATTGTATTTATACATAGTTTCACTCTTTCTGTTGTCTGTTGGTCCCTTCATTTTCACGAATTGTACTTTCAGGAACTTCCTTTAGCCATCTTTAATTCTCTACTTTCCTTTACGTGAGACTGCTTATATTACCACCCACACTCCGTGCATGTGCGCATGCACATACACACCCAGAAGGTGCTTCTACTATTTATTGGACGCTGGAATGACAGGATTTTTCCTGCTCTATTTCCTTTTCTGTCAGTACTCTGGTAATGTAGAGCCACTTCTTTATGGTTTCCATGGTTTTTGATAAGATATTCTACTAAAGTATCAAATGAGAGCACTTGGTAGACCTTTTGCATGACCTCACAAGATGCAGAAGTTGGTTTTCACTTTACTTTCTAGCAAACAAAGCGTGTAATCTTTTCTCTGTCTTTAGGTCCACTGGTTGCTTTTCTTCTATCATCTCCACTTTGATGACCAATTTATGCATTTAAATTTTAAAGTAACCAATCCCTTTCTAATTTTGATGATTTAAAAAAAGTTGCAAAGTATGTGTCCATTGGATTTTTCTTTGTATCTTTATCTTTCCTGAGACTTCCTAATTTTTTCACTTATCTCAAGTATGTTCTTAGTTACTCATTTAATCACTTTAATGAGAGCTGATTCAAAACCCGTTTTGGGATATTCTCCACTTTTTATGGTCTTGGTTCTGAGCCTATTGATTTTTTTTCACATTTAAGTAAAGTATTTACTGGTTCTTAGCATGAGTTTCTGTTGAATTCTGCAGGTATCAGGCGTTGTGAGGTTTTGTATAATATTTATTGCTTCTGCTGAAGCAGACCTCTTGGGACACCTTGCTAGAGGGTAAAAAGGAGGTCATTGCTACTACCAGACAGGGGTGGAAATCCAGGCTCTCCATTAGGGCTATGGAGACACCATGTTGTTATGTTGACACTATGGGACCTAGGAGTGTCACATTATTCCTTCACATATGGCCTTTTTAAAAAAATAAGTGTACATAGGGAGAAAGAATGTTAATCTGGGTGGGTATAAAAATGGGGAGGATGTGGGAGGAGTTGGGGGAAGGGAAAGAATATAATCAAAATTTAGCGTAAGAAAAAAAGCATTTTAAATAATTTTTAAATTAAGCATTTAAAAAAATTAATTAGAAAAATGTGGACAAGGTACCTAGTGCTTTATTTCCTATTGTTGCTGCAACAAATTGACAAAACTTTGTCTGTATTTACAATAGTAAACACTTAGTATCTTTTAAACTTTTCAGGTCAGATGTCTAGTACAAGGCTCTGTGACCTAAACTCCAAGTGTTTTCTGGCTATCTTCCTTTCTTGAAGCTTTCAGGAAGAATGCATTTTCTCGTCATTTTAAGTTGGTGGCAGAATTTAATTCGTTGCAAGGGTAAACTTGGTGTGTTGTTTTTCGTTGTACCTGAATGTTAGTGGCTATTTTAAGATTCTAGATTCTGTTCTATTCCTTGACTTAAGGTCCCCTTTCTCTAATGTTAAAGCCAGCAATAATGTCAGGATTTTACCAGTTCTTCTGTATCCCTCTCACAGGTGTTGAGAGCTCAGGTCACTTCAATAGATCTAACAAGATGATCCAGGAAACTCTCTTCTGTCTTAAATGTGGCAATAAAAGATCACACCTTCTTCTAGAACTCCAGCTTCAGTTTCTCATTGGTCTCCTCTTGTCATGGACCCCAACTGCTCCTGTGCCACAGACAGACCCTTCTCCTGCACCAGCTCCTACAAATGCAAAGTTCAAATGCACTTCCTGCAAGTAAAGCTGCTATTCCTTTTGACCTGTGGGCTGTGTCAAGTGCTCCCATGGCTGCATCTGCAAAGAGGATTTGGACAAGCGCAAGTGCTGTGTCTGAAGTGGGGGCATCCCCACAGCTGCTTGTAAATAGAGCAATGTGGAGAAACATAGTCTTCTTTTACAACCCTATCCTGTTCTACACATCTCTTTCTATAAAACATAACTGATAATAAAAGTGTTGACTTGATTTTAAAAAGGTGTCAAGAAAAAAGAAAGTAACAACTTCAAGGTTACTCCCAACCTCAATTCCATTTTAGTATGTAATAATATAGCATATTCATGGCTTCTAGGGACTAGGATGTGAACATTTTGGGGAGACATTATTTTGCCTGTCTCAGCACAGGATAGTATGAGTCATGACTTGACTTGATCGCTTCTGGCTCCATCCCAGAGATGTTTTATGATTGAATGTCTGGCTTCCTGTCCAGCCTTCTTTGACACGACCCCAGTGGAGAAGGGGATATTGGGGCACTTCATTGCAGATACATGGGTCTAAAAGTCTAGGTCCCTTCACTTTGTGTTTGTAGGAAGGAATAGACAGACTGATTTTTCTGTGTTGGTTGGTAGCTCTCACCAAGAGCTTTTCTGCACTTTTAGATTGCCCATTTCATTTACCTTTGATTAAAGAGAGAAGAATTTATTTTCAGGATTTTTTCTCTGCCTATTTTCATTTCTAGATTGCAACATTTTCAGCTCTCGAGCCCAGCTTCTAGGGTACACAAGGCAGAAAGAACAGCAGGGTAATTGCCACCCTTTTCTTTCACAGGCACCCAGGTCCCTCTATAGCTGATGTTTTTCTCGATATCTTTCAGAGCTTTATTCTATTTGTTTGGCATATGTCTATGTTTGGGGAGGTTTTGGTTCATATTGTGGTAAGAATAGAAAAAAAGTGAGCCCACTCCACATTGTTCTAGAACTAGAATTCTAAAAAAACATTAAAATATTAGTTAAATACACTTTGAAATTATCTTTAAATTCTGATATTAACATTTTAAAAATGTACTTAGAAGATATTATACTTGGTATGGTGAGATGACTCAGTGAGTTAAGGCACTTGCCACCAAACTCAGCGACCTTGGTTTCATGATTTCGGTAAGTTCTCAAACATCCACACTCATGCCATAGGGTGTGTGTATACAAGTGTATGTGTGCGCATTAACACGTGCGCACACACACACACACTCACTGTTAGTTACGAATTCTGTTGCTGTCATAAAACACCATTGCCATAAACATGTTGGGGAAGAAAGACTTTATTTCATCTTAAAGTGCTGTATCATAATCTAACACTTGGGTAAGTTAGAGTAGGAACTCAAACACAGCAAGAACCTGGAGGCAGGAGTTCATGGAGAGCCACAGAGGAGTGCTGGTTACTGGCTTGCTCCTCATGGCTTATTCAGCCTGCTTTCTTATAGTACCAGGACCATCATCCCAGTGCTGACACCACCCACAGTGAACTGAACCTTCTCACATCAATCACCAGCCAAGAATATATATAATAGTCTTGCCCACAAAGCCAATCTGGTGATGACATTTTCTTGATTTTGGTTCCATCTTCCAAAATGACTCTAATAGCTTATGACAAGTTGACATAAAAGTAACCAATATATACACTAAATAATAAATAAATAAATAAATAAATAAATAAATAAATATCAAACTAATAAACACATCTGTTTTTGTTTTTTGAGTAGCTCTGGCTGTCCTGGAACTCATTCTGTAGACCAAGCTGGTCTCCAGCTCAGAGGTCTGCCTGCCCCTGCCTCCCAAATTCTGGAATTAAAGAAGTGCACCACCATTGCCCAGCAAATAAACACTTTGGTTTTAAAAAAGTGATATTGCCATTTCCCCCTTCTCCTACTGGCCTTAATGGAAATGTGAGAACAGAATTTAGAAGTGAAAACATCACAAAAACTGGTAATAGCAGGATGTGGCACAGAGCACACAGAAATAGCTCAGGCTGCATTCAAGTTCAGTTGTCATACTTACCAGCTGTGTGACTTTAGAGAAATCCTTAGGCCCTCTAAATCCATCCACCTTACAAAGGGGGCAAAGGATGTGATGGGTGGGATCCATTGACTCAGCAAGTGGGAAGCATGCACACAGCAGCATTTTGTCCCCTTACATTTATTTTCTTAGCTGAAGAGAACAGTGGCTAACAGACCAGGCAAATGTGCCATTCCTGAACTGAAACTGTACTGTATATCACCGTCTAGAAGGCATCTGTCAGGGATCATGAGCAGAAGAATGATTTGAATTCCTGTGACTTTGGGCTCTAAGCACATTTCAGAAACTGAGAAATCACAGGCCAACTGGCTATTATAATCTCTCTTCACTTATAGTCCCCCTGACCTCATGGCAAAAGGAGAAAAATAGAAAGTTAGTGGAATATGCTTGTGATTTAATCAGGGTTGGACCCTTCTACTTACTGGTATTTCTTGTCTCACCAAGAACACCCAGCATTTCTTCCTTTCCGCAATCACTGCAGCTCCTATTAAGCACAGGCTATGACTCACAATTGTCTTAACCTTGTTCTGGCTGCTTCACTGTGGTATTTAGACAGAGAGAATCTCACATGCTAACATTAACATAAGAACTTCCTTTGTCTCTCCCCTGTGTCCTGGAAACTCTTTTATAAGGTCCAGACACTGCAGTCTTCATAGGCAGGCCACATGTTAAAACAGCACAGGGGTGTTTAGAAGTTGGTAGTACAGATACCACTTCTAGGAGTCAATCTCCTTTCCTAAGTACAGGCATCATAACTAGCCACACGTACGGAGAGGATCTGTGTAGTAGGAGCTGCGGGCTGCGTTCCTGCCACCCGGCTCCCGGCTGCATGGCTAGCTTATGCCCCGAAATAATTACACGGAAACTGTATTCTTTTAAATACTGCTTGGCCCATTAGTTCTAGTCTCTTAATGGCTAATTCTCACATCTTGCCTAACCCATATTTAGTAATCTGTGTAGCACCAGTCTTACCGGGAAAGATTCAGCATGCCTGACCTGGCGGCTTGCTTCATTGTGTCTGCACTGGAGAGGAGCGGCATGGCATCTGCCTCACTTCCTCTTCCTCCCAGCATCCTGTTCTGTTTACTCCACCCACCCATGTTCTAACCTATCAGGCCAAGCAGTTTCTTTATTAATTAACCAATGACCTTCCTCCATAATTTCCCCCTTTTCTGTTTAAACAAAAAAAAGGAAGGCTTTAACTTTAACATAGTAAAATTACATATAACAAAACAGTTATCAAGCAAGAATTACAGTTACAATATTTACATCTATTTTATCTTTTACCATAACAAAGGAAAAACTATAACTATAACTAACCATTCTTCAACTCCATCAAAGACTCCAGAAGGATATATTACCTAAGTAAATGAGAAGTAAGCAACTCACAAAACTCTAGAAATCACAGAGACATCTTGCTGCTTGAACAGTCACCCAAAGTTCCTCTGTACCATTGGGGCACCCATCTTCGGCCTACAGGCCCATAGTTTCCAGCAGAGATTTCCATGAAGCAGGAAATTTCAAAGGCAGTTCAGTCACTATTTGCTGTGTCTTGCAGAATGTTTCACAGACTCTTTCATGAATCAGGAATCCCGAGAGACCATCTCACCTTCAGGCAAGTTCAGCAGTCCTCTTTCTGAGGGTTCTCTGTGTCCAGTTTATGCAATAGTCCAGGCAAGAGCAGTTTCATGCCCAAATGGCTATCAAACACCATCAGGAGCCTCTTCAATGCCTATCTTCCTTTTGCAGTAGCTGGTGTTGCCAGGAGCAGACCTGTCTCATTGTCATGAAAAGTCCTAAATTATTAAAACTTTTAAAATGCCATATTCTGTAGTCTTTGAAATGCATGAAGAATGCTTATCTGAAATATATCTATGCACATCTAGAAAATCTAACTAACATGACTACAAACTTGACTATTATAGATTATTATCTATTAACAACCTATATACATTACATTTTTAAATGAACTATACAATCACAATACCTTAATCAATATCAGAAAAAATATATATATATACATATAACAAGATTGACCTTAAATTTATATCAATAAAGTCAAATCCATACCAATGCAAATTATTCATATCTATATCATATCCCCCTTTAAATGTAAAAGAACATTTATAAACAATATTTGGGAATATGGGCACAGTTATTTCTCTCCAAACTGCTTCCTGCTGTATGGGGGCGCTGTTAATCAGGTTTTTCATGGTATAACCTGTGTGCTAGATTCATCTCAGTTGGCAGTTGAGTGAAGTGATTTTTTGAAGGTGTTCACAGCAACCCTTCAGGAGGGCGTGGTCCATCATACCATATTGGAATAGAAACAATCCACAAGGTCTCATCCTCTGTGAAAACAAAACAAGAAACTCCTTTCCAAAGCATCATGTCCTTAGATCCAAATTTTAAAGTCAAGGTATTTTCAAAATATCTATCTTGGATTAGTTTAGCAGCATTTATAAACAAATATCTTTTAGCAGCTGTTGCTCCTTCCTCAACATTCAAACAATTCAAAGAGAGCATAATAGCACAGAGTATCAAGATTCTCTGTGTATTTTCCATCTTTGTGCAGCTTTATTTTAACTATATTTTGTTAATTTTTTTTCTTTCATTTTTTGAGACAGGTTCTCTGTATATCTTTGTCCTGGAATAACTCTGAAGACCAGGCTATCCTCGAACTCTCAGAGATCCTTCTGTCTCTGCCTCCCAGGCACTGGGATTAAAGGCGTGTGCTACCGCACCTTGAAGTCACAGAAGTCAATCTCCCTCTGCCTCCCAAAGGTTGGGATTAAAGGTGTGTACTACCACACCCAACTACTCTCTTTCTTCCTTTTTTTAAACTTTAAGAACTTTAACTTTTAGCCTGCATATATTTTTTAACACTGTAAACCATTTAGACATTTTCTTTGACTTTGAATCTTTCTTTTACTGTATATGTCTCTTTTTTGACCACATAAGTCTTTAATTTAGCAAGCAATATCAGTAGGACTAAAGCCATGGCTTTGACGGCTGGATCCAGCCCATTCCTTAGCTTTCCAGCCTCATGGCTGAGGTACCAGCTGTAGCCATTTTTATTGCCACAACTCTATGGCATTTCAAGGTCCTTGCCAGCAAACAAGCTGCAACAGTATACCCACAGACAACACTCAAGTCCTCTCTCTGTAGCTGGCCCTCCTGCCTCAAAGAGTCAGAGTTTGCCCTGGCAGGATGGCCCAGAAAGCTGGCATTTTAAAACAGCACAACTTTTTTCCTGCTACAGCTAAAAACAAACAAGCATGCAGTCACCTTTTATCAACAGCATTTAAGTGTTTCGTAGCAGGACCTCTTAAGGGCTGCAGGGTTTTGCAGCTAAAGCTGAGTCAGGAAGCCTCTCTTAGATGAGAGCACTTGTTTGCCTCTGGCAAACAGAGCATATCTGAGAAATAGCTGCTACCAAGAAGCCATGCTTTACTCTATTCTTTCCCAAGCTTTCTCAGGCTTTCTGTGGATGCAATTGTCCACATGTTGGCGCCATTCTGTAGTGAGAGCTGCGGGCTGTGTTCCTGCCACCCGGCTCCCAGCCACCTGGCTAGCTTATGCCCCAAAATAATTACACGGAAACTGTATTCTTTTAAACACTGCTTGGCCCATTAGTTCTAGCCTCTTAAGGGCTAATTCTCACATCTTGCCTAACCCATATTTAGTAATCTGTGTAGCACCAGTCTTACCGGGAAAGATTCAGCATGTCTGACCTGGAGGCTTGCTTTATTGCATCTGCACTGGAGAGGAAGAGCATGGCATCTGCCCCACTTCCTCTTCCTCTCAGCATTCTGTTCTGTTTACTCCACCCACCCATGTTCTAACCTATCAGGCCAAGCAGTTTCTTTATTAACCAATGACTTTCCTCCATCAGATCTGAGTCCGCCACATAGTGAGGGAGGAAAAGGCACATCTGTGGCAGCAGACTTTTAAAAAATTGATTTTTATGTTTCATGATTTTGGCACACTGTGGAAGCAATTATCTTTTAGATAATTGTCTCCATTCTCATTCTCTCTATAAAACTGGATGTGATTACTCTTAAAGTTCATGGAGCAAAGGGAAGGATGTTGTCCAGGCACTATGCTTACCAGAGAACTTAGACAACAATGAGGACCCTAATAGAGATATATATGGATCTAATCTACATGGGAAGTAGAAAAAGACAAGATCTCCTGAGTAAATTGGGAGCATGGGGACCTTGGGGGAGGGTTGAAGAGGAGGGGACAAGCAGGGAAGGGAGCAAAGAAAAATTTAGAGCTCAATAAAAATCAATAAAAAAAACAAATAAACAAATAAAATGAGGCTGACTCTTATCATGTCTGATTTGTTCAACAAACTAAAAACTATCTGATTACTCTGGTGTACGTGGAGGCTGCTTGTTTGTTCCCAGCCACCCAGAGACAATAACATAGAAACTATTATTTTCAATACTGTTTGGCTGATAGAGTAAGTGTATTTTTAGCCAACTCTTACATCTTAAATTAACTCGTTTCTGTTATTTTATATTATACCACGAGGCTCGTGATTTACCGACAAGGTTTCAGCACATCTGTCTCTGTTCAACTACCAAAGGATGTTTTCACATGCTTAATAGTTAGATATCATCATCAACTTATACAAAACGTTCCCATATACTGCTCACCTAGAACTGCTTAGCCCTCCAGCCATGACACAGCTATACCATCCTCGTCTCCCAGTTATGACTTAGGTGACAGAAGATGTTATTTCTCTCAAATGTAAATCTCAGTTTCATTCACGCTTATCCCAAAAAGTGTCTAGAGACAGAAATGTGTGCTCCCTTCATGTGGTGGTTTGAATAAGAGTTCCCCTCCATAGTCTCATATGTCTGAATGCTTCGCTACCAGGGAGTAGCACTATTTGAAAGGACTAGAAATTGTAGCCTTGGATGAAATGTCACTTCACTGCAACAGAACACTGACTAAGAGAGCTCCAAAAGGCATAAGCTCTACAGGCAAGCCTGTGCAGATTTTTTTACTTAATTATTGATGTGGGAAGGCCAAGTCTTTGTGAGTGGTAGCATCCCTTGGCTGGTGGTCCTAGAGCACATAAAAATGCCATATGAGCAAGACATGAGGAACAAGATTGTAAACAGCATTCACCCACACTCTCTGCTTAAATTCCTGTCTTTAACATCCTACCTCAGCTTTCCTGATGATGGACTGTAGTATGTGAGCCAAGTAAAACATTTTTTTCCCAAACTGATTTTGGTTTGTGTTTAATCATAACAATAGAAAGCAAACTAAAGCAAAAATTTGTTCCAGAATTGTGGCATTTCTCTGACAAATAGGACCAATCCCCTCTGTATTCTGTGAATATGTTTTACTACCAATGGTTAATAATAGAATCTGCTTCAGCCTATAGAAGGGCAGAATACAGTCATACTAGAATATATATATATATTCTTCCACAAAAGCAAGCATATAGGGTAATGAAATATACTGAAATATCCAGAAATGATCCCATACAGCTATGCTATCAAATTACTAAAAGTATCAAGACCTATTGTAAAAAAAAGACACTTTTTAGCATATATATATATATATATATATATAGAGAGAGAGAGAGAGAGAGAGAGAGAGAGAGAGAAGAGAAAGAGAATAGAGAGAGAGAGAGACAGAGAGAGAGAGAGAGAGACAGAGACAGAGGAGAGTATGCAGAGTCAGGAAGATGCCACGTAGCTGCCAGAGGAAAAAGACGATCTTGCAGGTAGGCCATGACCTCGTAGTAATGTACAGATTAATAGAGATGGGTTAATTTAAGATGTAAGAGCTAGCTAGGAATACACTTAAGCTATTGGCCAAACAGTATTTCAAATACACACATTGAAAGGGGATTATTTATAGTGGCTTGCATGTTGTCATCAAAGTAGAACAACAAAACAACAATGGCTATCTCCTGATGGAAAGATCAAGAATCCATAAAACTGATTGTCTCAGCAGTCCCAATCCTGGCACTGGAATCCCAGGGACTTCCTCAAAGACTCCTGGCCTTTAGTCTACCTTGTAATCCTGAAAAAGTAGCTTCTAATACTAGTGGAGGAAAGACTAAGAAACCGGATAGACAAGCTTGTCAGTTTGGGGGAGGCTAGGCAGACAAATAGGAAACACTCTCTCACGTCCTTTTACACGAGCCAGAAAGTGTGGTCCAGACAGGGTGGGTCTTCCCATATCAAACAATCCAATTTAAAGACTGCTAACAGGCATATTCATTTGCTTGAGTTTAACTGATTCCAGATATAGTCAAATTGACAGCCAAGACTACCCATCACACAAACATTATAATAAATATGGGAAAACACGATATGTATTTTTCTAAAATGAGGTAACAGAGTAGATATCCATGCTCCTCACTTCTATGTAATCTAGTGCTGGTATTGCAATCCAGAGCAATAAGGCAAGGGACAAACTTTTTAAAAATGAAAAAAAAATACAAAGAATGAACTAAAACTGTCTTTTTTGTAGGAAAATAATATGATTTTAAATGGCTCAAAATAATTCAACAGAAAACTACAAGATTTGATAAATTTTTTAGAAAAGTAAAAAAAAATCAATATATAAGAAAATTATTCAGAATTTAATGTACCAATAAAAATCACTTTAAGAAAGAAACCAGAGGGGAATAAAATCACATTTGTCACATAATCAAAAAATTAAAATGCCTATAAATAAAGTCAACCATGGAGATGAGCAACTTTAACATACTGAAAGAAAGAAACTGAATAAGAAACTAAAAGTGGCATATTTTCATGGAATAGAGGAATTAATATTTTAATATTAATAAATTGACTGTATTCTCTCCAACTGATTCAGAAATTTAATGTACTCCCCATCAAATATCATTAACAATTTTTGCGGAAGTAGAAAAAGATCCAAAAATTTATATGAAGCACAAAAGAGACACACAATAGCTAACACAGTTTGAATTTTAAAATGCTTTTCTGGAGGAGGTATCATAATATATAATACAAATTATACTTCATAGCCACAATAACAAAAACTGTATTGAGCTTCCACAAAAGTAAACATATAGGGTAATGGAATATACTGAAATATCCAGAAATGATCCCATACAGCTATGCTATCAAATTACTAAAAGTACCAAGACATATTGTAAAAAAAGACACTTTTTAGCATGTAATACATGTAAAAACAGAGAGCCACATGAAGAAGACTGAATCTAGATACCTATGTCTCACCTTGTGCAAAATTAATTCAAAGTGAATGAAAGGCCTTAATGTTATAAATAAGACTTTAAGATTACCAGAAAAATACACAGAGGAAGCACCTCAGGACCTAGGCATATGCCATGCCTTTCTGAATATGCTGCAATATCTCAGGAAACTGTGACAAGGATTTACAAATGGCACATAATTAAACTTAAAATCTTTTGCAAAGCAAAAGAAAACCATTCAATAAAGAGAATCTGTGGAAATAGTTTTTTGTTTTTTTTTTCTGAAAGTATCTTGTGACTCCAAAGTGCTATGGAAAAATGCTCTGGTACACTGTAAAGATTTGTCACTTGTGTTAGTTTAATAAAACACTGATTAGCCAGTAGCCAGGCAGGAAGTATAGTTGGGGCAATCAGATTAAGAGAGTTCTGGGAAGTAGAGAGTCAGTCATCAGCAAAATGCAGAGGAAGCAAGATGAGAATGCTTTACTGAGAAAGGGTTCCAAGCCACATGGATAAACATATATAAGAATTATAGGTGATTTGAAGTTATAAGAGCTAGTTATAATAAGGCTGGGGTAATAGGCCAAACAGTTTACAATTAATATAAGTCTCTGTGTGTTTCTTTGGGACTGAATGGCTGCAGGACTGGACAGGACAGAAACTTCCCACACCAAAGAGATAGAACTTTTGCTTAATCTTGCAGTCAAGTTAACAATTCGTTATGAGATAATTGAAGAGCCTGCATGGGACAGATGTGGGCACTCTGCATATATGTAATGGTTGCGTTGCTTGGTGGTTTTGTGGGTCTCCTGTCAGTGGGAGCAGGGGCTGTCTCTGACTCTTTGCCTGCTTTTGGGATTTTTTCTTTCTACTGGGTTGCCTTGTCTATCCTTTTTAAAATGTTTTTTCAAGACAGGGTTTCCCTGTGTAACAACCCCTACTTGTCTTGGAACTAGCTCTTGTAGACCAGGCTGGCTTCAAATTCACATAGATCTGCCTGCCTCTGCCTCCTGAGCGCTGGTATTAAAGGTATGTGCCACCACTGCCCAACTTTGTCCAGCCTTAATATGAGGAGATGTGGCTAGTTTTATTATAATCTGATCTGCCATATTTTGCTGATATTTATGGGAGACCTGCCATTTCTTGAAAAGAAATGGAAGAATGAGTGGATTGGGGGTTGGAAACAGAAGGGTGAGGTGAGCGGCGAGCAACTGGGAAGAGAGGAGGAAGGGGAAAACTGTGGCCGGGGATGTAAAAAAAAAAAGACTAGGTACCTAACCTGCTGTTACATACTCTAAGTTTAACCTGGTTTTAAGAGATCAGTGCAATCAAATGTACTATACCTTGGAGTTTTCATGTAAGCAACTTTTGCAACTTAAGCTAAATATATAACTTTAATCTTAATTTATGTACTTTTCCATGTCCCTGACACAAAATAATGTGTGTGTGTGTGAACAAAGTCTGACATATGGAGTTGAGGCAGGGCCAAGCCCCTCCCCCAGGCAATTGAAAAGTAGTGATAAAGAGACTGTTGCCACCTTGTTTCTTTTATTAGCCTATTAACATAAAATTTCTTTATTCTGAAGTTACTAATCCTCTTCATACTGTTGCTGAGATTATAGCAAATATGAGATCATAAAAATGTTGATGCAGAAAAGCATAAGGCTCAGATTCTGGCATCAGCCATGAGGTCTCCTACCTGCTTCAAATGTGGGAAAAGAGGCCAATTCCAAAATCAATGTGAAGAAAAGTTTGTGCCGAGCAGTGGTGGTGCATGCCTTTAATCCCAGCACTTGGGAGGCAGAGGCAGGCGGATCTCTGTGAGTTCGAGACCAGCCTGGTCTACAAGAGCTAGTTCCAGGACAGGCTCCAAAACCGCAGAGGAACCCTGTCTCGAAAAAGCAAAAAAAAAAAAAAAAAAAAAAAAAAAAGTTTGTTAATAAACCTTAATATAATAAACTCCCCTTAAAATTATGTTCAAAGTGTTGAAAAGGTTTTCACTGTGCCAGTCAATGTCAATCCAGAGTTGATAATGATGGAAGGTACTCCAGTTTGGGGAAAGGAGAGAATGAGCCCCAAAGGTGCTCATGGCAATACAAGAAAGCCTCCTTTGTTCCCATCTTGGAATTCCAATGACCCTGCAGTACCTCAGCCTGGTTCATAGTCACAAACTGCATCTTATGGCCTCTGCAGCGTGCCACCCAACTCCATCTCAAACTCTACAGAAATTAAATATTTTGTTACTATTACTAGAAATAATTCAAGATGTGCTTATCTATAATTAAAAATAAAAAATTAGGTTTAGGAGAATGAAAGAGACTCTCTGCAAATCTGTAGTTACCACTTACTACAAGAAATTTAGCTTGATTTTAGGTAAATCAGATTGTATCACTTATGGAGTCTGTGCTTGTCCAGATGTTATTGATTCAGATTATACCAGTAAAATTCGTATTATGGTTTATTCCCAGCTATGCCAAGAAATTCCATCTCTAGCTGAAGTAGAACAACTGATTATTATTATTATTCACCATCCATCCCCACATCCCCATGGTAATGATTGCTAAAATCAATAACTAGATTTCACATGTGCATACTAGACTCAATTGATATCTATTGATAAACCTTATATTAGTTACAGTATCAGTCAACCAGATACTGATAGGCACAGGAGAAAACACTTCTATTCTAACTAAACAATCCTCCTTCTAATTGACACACTCAATCTTCAGTTTTAAACCTTCAAGGGATTGGTGATAAAAGTAATCCTTTACAAATTGTAGAAAACTAATGTCCAGTTTTCCAAAATTGAATTGCCATTTTAAGCCCTATATTTTACCCTTAACTTTCTCCCTTTGGGCTCCTGTCTCAATGTGGTTGTAACATCTCTATATCTGAACACGCTTTCCTAGGAACCACTGACAAACATACACCCAAAGTTTCTTGGATAGAAGATTGCCTTGTTTGAGTAGATCAGTAGCCATTTAAGGAAGATGAACTTAAACATCTATGTGCTAGCTAGTTTTATGTCAACTTGACACAAGTTAGAATCATTTTGAAAGAAGGAACTCCAATAGATAAGTGCCCCTACCAGAATGTCCTATGGACAGGCCTGTAGTACATTTTCTTGGTTGATGAGTGATATGGGAGGGTAGTGCTACACCTGAGCCCTATGTACTGTAAAAAAGGAGGCTGAGCAAGCCACTAGTAAGCAAGCCAGTAAGCAGCATTCCTCCAACGCCTCTGCATCAACCCTGTTCTGAATTCCTGCCCCAAATTTTCTGGATGATAAACTGCAAGAAAGAACCATATTCATTCAACTTACTAACAAGATCCTGATTCTATGTATCTTTTTATATCTTAAGATAATTTCAACTTTCCTTCCCAAACTTCCCTGGTTTGGGGAAACAAATATTCTTTCACCACCCTGCTCTAAAGATTCTATGTGAAATTCTATTCCTTCCTATATAGGCCTTCTCTTACATAAGCCCACATTCTATTTGTAAGGCAGCATTTTTTCATAGGAAGCCAAGCAGTCAGGCAAAGTGACCATTACATGGAATGATGCTCCTGGATTATGGTACTCTCTTGTTATACCTGAAGCAACCACCAACCAGCAGGCGTAGCTTTTGTCCTTAAACAAATTCCCAGGTTAACCCTTCAGTTAACTAACTGATTCTCACTATTGTTTCAAGTCACCCTTGCTCATGTCTTGGACACTTTCTTGTTATCAATATTTGCCAGTATTCAAAGCTTCCTTCACAGGTGAACTCCTCCATTTTTTTAGTTAACATATTTGATCCCATAGAGAATTACCTGGCCCCCTCTCAATAGGAAATTTTCATTTTGTGCTGGGAATAGTGGAGCTCAGTCCATGAAAAACACTTAGAGCCTACAATGTGAAATAATCAGAGAACACTGGGGATCCAAAGAGCATGTGCGGAACGCTAAGGATCCAGAGTGTTTCCAGTGCTGCATTTTTATTGGCGACAATTGCGTGCAAGGATACTGTGAAATCATTAAATAATGTTTACAAGGGAATAGAATGTTTTGCTTAGTAGATTACCTGAGAGAACAAAGACAAGAAGGTTTTGATAGAAAAACAGAAACATAAACAGCTTATCCGTCTTAAGAAATAGCTCATTCACATATCCTTGACGTGGAAGCATCTGTTGCACAGATCATTTCTCTACATCCTTTGTTGCCAAGGGACAAAGTGCTCTTAGACATGGAATGCGCGTCTTTTGAAGATGAGGCTATTGGCAACATTTTCTCCCTTTCGTTACTGTAATTAAGTAAGCATGACTAACGCTGGAAATGGTTCTTCTTCTGGTCTAGTTGGTGGTTTCATCCTGCTTGATGGACTGCACAAAAAAGAAACATGATAATAATCAGAATCATTAAACCAAGCAAGCTAAACGCATGATTTTTAAAATATTTAAAGGGACCAAATGGCACCATTCCTTCAGCTAATCCTTCTGACAACTGTTTGCTTTTCAACAGAGGGGCTGTAGCTGCCGCCATTGCCAAGACCTGGGATTGTAACTTGAGTGCATTCCAATGATGCATTATGAAAATGATCTGATTCTAACAGATGAATCCTAGACTATTTATGATATGGTTCACTATATGGAACTTGGGGAACACAATGCTGGGTTACATTATAATGGCATTTTAGGTGTTGTGACCAATTCAAGTCCTGTACCTACTCTCCCAACAAAATAATAGGGACATTTGGTAATTAAATTTCACCAAGAATCTCTTATGAGATGTGAATTTGGTTTTTCAGGTTTCCAGTAAAGTTCTTTTGAAATTTTTATATGAAAGAAGCTGTTTTTATCCCTGGTATAAGTTCATATCTGTAGTTGCTGCAGCAATAATGTTTGCTGAGATCACAATTTCAGCAATTAGCTACCATACAAACCTTTCGGTACACCTCTGTAGGTGATTTATTATTTCATGCGTAAAGGCTACAGTTGGAGTCTCTTGCAAAACTTTCTTCACAACCAACTTGAATCCAGACAGCTGTTGGTCTTTTGAGAATCATAAACAGAGTCCATTTTCCCAATGAGTATGCTTCATACTCTGCTGCAAATAGCAGACAAGACAGGTACTGTAATATAACATTCAGATTCATTATATTTTATATGAATATTTCCTAAAAACATAACTTATGGATTAAGAATACATGTTGATATTTTTAATTGCTTATTTAGGGTTATGTTTAGATGGTCAGCAATTTGAGTTGCATTCCAGTGATAATCTTCTTTCCACACTGTTAATGGCCCCTTTATCAGCCTCACTTCCAAATATGGTCCTGCATAGGCCCTAATTCCATCCTAAAGTGGGGGGGCAGGTAAACCCACGTACAGTCAGTGCACTTAGTGGGTTACTGGAATGAATCAACACGTGATGGGAGTGATTAAATTATACTGCAGTGAGTCCCTATCTCGACATTGAATTTTCTCTCCCAAACAATTCTCTATGTGGTCCCCAAATCACCTTTCTTTGAGCCATGCTTTTATAACTAGAATGTGTGGTAACACACTAAGACCATCTTAACAGTTCGTTTGTGGGGTCTCATCATCTACCATCAGCATAAAAAGTCCATTTGCACTATAGGTAACATTGGAAATGATCACAGGAGCAGATTCCCAAGATGTTATAAAATTCAACATAGCCTTATGATCTTGTTTCTGTAATCTTGGGCAATAACAAAAGGAGTTATTAACAGTAATGCATAGTGGAGGCCAGGAAGCTAAACTAGTGCAGTTGAAAGGGAATCCATCTGTGGGCTCTACAGCAAGTAAGGGCTCAGGAAAGGATGAGTATTATTTCAAAATACTCTTGGGTTCTTCACCACACATATCCTGACCCATAACTCCAGTGGAAGCCCCCTGTCCACAACAGACTGCCAGCAGTTCCTCAAAGCCTGCCCAGCCTTCCCCCAACATCCCCCAGGCTTAAGTCCCCCTGCTTTAACAGAGGCCAAGCTGACACACAGAACCCCAGAATCCACACAGGCCACTAGAACCCCAGAAGAGGTACCTACTATACCAGATAGACACAGTAGTGCAGGCCACTCAGGCCAGAAGACCAAAGAGGAAACAAAAACCAAGCGGAAGAGCACCTACCCAGCAAAGATAAACTCAGAAATCAGCACCTAAACCTATAATTACCCCAAACCCAAATGCCTAGACATTAGTGTAAGAACAATAACCAGGGTGATATATCACCATCTACGGATTCCACCCAGCTATCCTGCTATGGCAAGCCCCGAATATTACAGCACGGCTGAAGCAAAATAAAAGGACGTTAAACTCAACTTTATGAATATGTTGAAGTTCTTAAAGAGGAAATGAATAAATCCCATAAAGAAATCCAGGAAAACACAAACAATTGGAGGAAATGAATAAATCCCCTAAAGAAATCCAAGAAAAAACAAATGAACAGATGAAGGAAACGAATAAAACTGTTGAAGACATGGAAATGGAAATAGAAGAAATAAGGAAAACACAAACTGAAGGAAATCTGGAAACAGAAAATCTGCGTAAGCGAACTAGAACTTCACCAACAAAATACATTTATAAGGAAAGGAAATTGTCAACAAGATAAAACAGCAGCCTACTGAATGGGAAAAGGTCTTCACCAACCCCACATCAGACAGAGGGCTGATCTCCAAAATAAATGAAGAACTCAGGAAACTAGGCATCAACAAACCAAATAATCCAATTAAACAATGGGGTACATATCTAAACAGAACCATTAACAGAAATTTCAAATGGAAACACTTAAAGAAATGTTCAACATCCTTAGCCACAAGGGAAATGCAAATCAAAGCTATTTTGAGAGTCTGTCACATATCAGAATTGTTAAGATCAAAACCACAAGTGACAACTCATTGTGGTAAGGATGTGGAGCAAGAGGAACACTCCTCTGTTGCTGGTGGGAGTGCGAACTAGTAGGACCACTATGGAAATCAATATGGTGGTTCTTCAGAAAATTGGGAATCCATTTATTTTGAGACCCAGCTAAACCACTCTTGAGCATGTACCCAAAGGACACGCCATCCTACCACAAGGAAAATTGCTCAGTCATGTTCATAGCACCTTTATTCATAATAGCCAGAAACAGGAAATAACCTAGATGTCTATCAACCAAAGAATGGATAAAGAAAATATGGTGCATGTTCACAATGGAGCATCACTCAGTTGTTAAAAAAATAACATCATGAAATTTGCAGGCAAATGAATGGAGCTAGAACAAAACATCCTGAGTGAGGCAACTTAGACCTAGAAAGACAAATGTGGTATGTACTCATTTATAAGTGGACACTAGCTGTAAAGTAAAGGATAACCATGCTACAATCCACAGACCCAAAGAGGCTAAGAAACAAGGATGGTTCAGTGGGGGGGGGATACATGGACCTCCCTGGAAAGGGGAAATAGAATAGATTTTATGGGTGGACTGGGGGCAGGTGTGGATGGGAACAGGACGAAGCAGGCAGTGGTTGGGGGAGACAGAGGGAAAGAGTACTTGGAGGAACAATTGGAACTGAGGGGGCATTTTGGGGTGATATAGAAACATAATACATTGAGAACTCCCTGGAATCTATGAGAGTGACCCTAGTGCAGTCTCCTAGTAATGGGGGATACATAACCTGAAGTGGTTATTTTCTAAATCTGGAAAAGGTTCCTAGCAATGGGACTGGGATATCAACCCAGTCACAAAACCTTTGACTTACTCTCTGTCCTGCTTGCAAGACATGCAGGGGCAATTATGGTGCAGAACTTGTGGGAGTGGCCATCCCATGACTGGCTCAACTTGTAGCCCAAGCATGAGAGGGAACCCACACCCGACACTGCTTGGATGGCCAGAGGAAGGACAGCCCAGAGATCCTTGATAGAATCAAACACAACTGAAAAAACAAAAGCAACAAAAGAAAAGAAAAAACACGAAAACTTAAAGTCAAAGAAATGATTCCTAATAATATTGTTCTATACTCATAGATTGGTTATTAGCCCATTTGTCATCAGGAGACTTCATCCAGCAAATGATGAGAGCAGATGCAGAGATCCATATTCAAACACTAGGTGGATCCAAGGGAACCCCACAGAGGAGACAGAGAAAGGATCATAGAACCCAGAGAGTGGAGGACACAATGACAGCATTGCCTACAGAGTCAACTAAGCAGGGCTCATAGAAACTAAAGCAACACTCATGAATCCTGTATGGGTCTTAGCTAGGTCTTTTGCATATACATATTGTGCAGCTTGGTCTTCTTGTGGGACTCCCAACAATGAGAGTGGGGGTATCTCTGACCCTTTTGCCTGGGCTTGGGTCCCTTTTCCTCCTATTGGGTTGTCATGTCCAGCTGTGATATGAGGGTTTGTGCCCAAACTTATTGTATCTTGTTAGGCTATGTTTGGTGGGTATCCGTGGGAGGCCTACCTTTTTTGGGAAGGGAAACAGAAGGGATGTTATCTCAGGGAGAGGGGAGGTAGAGGGAGGGACTGGAAGAGTGTAGGGAGGGAAAACTGTGGTTGGGATGTACTGTATGAGAGAATAATAAATGTCAAAAAAGTACTGTTGGCGGAGCATCAAGGCACGTGATAGGATAAACTCTAGGAGGTTGAGGAATATGTAACCTATAAATATGCTCAGAAGTAGAACCTGTGGAAGGACTAGTGACAGAGACCACCATAAGAAAAATATCTGTAGAGGAAGAGGCCGGCCCAAATATCTTAACACTTGTACTGTCTTATCAGACAATGAGACAGTTTTTTCTCCTGTCTTTAAGTCAGGTTTGGTGCTGCTTGTATTTGCAAAAGGGTTACTCTGGTCCCAACTTGACTCACAGCCTTCAGCTGAAGACATTTCATAGCCTTGATAGGAAGCTTTATTGGACCAGGGTTAAATGTTTGTTTTTTTGTTTTGTTTTTGTTTTTTGTTTGTTTGTTTGTTTGTTTTTTTGAGACTGACTTTCTCTGTGTAACAGTCCTAGCTGCCCTGGAACTATCTCTTGTAGACCAGGCTGGCCTGGAACTCACAGAGATCTGCCTGTCTCTGCCTCCTGAGTGTTGGGATTAAAGGCATGTGCCACACCGCCTAGCTGAGTATTTTTTTCCCGGGATTCAAACACCATCATTTTCATAACTTATATATACCTCCTGCCTCAAGTAAGAAGGTTTGAGGAGCCTTTCTATATGTTGTCCTGTGGAACTCAGGAGAAAATCTTGGCCCAACTACCCAAAGGAAAATAGAGAGAGCCCAAATTAAGAAAATTGGAAATGAAAAGGTAAATATTACAACAGACAAAAAAAGAAACTCAGAATATTATAATGGAATATTTTTAAAACCTATAATCCATTAAGTTGGAAATGTAAAAAAAAGTTTAATTTCTAGATTCATTCAACCGCCAAAATTAAACCAAGAAGTCAACAAACTAAAGAGACCCATAACAAATTAAGAGATTGAAATAGTAATAAAAAGCCTTCAAAATAAAACAAGTTTGGCCCAGACATATTTACAGAATTCTTTGGACTCTCTAAGAATATCTACAATCAATCCCTTTTAAACTATTAAAACATAATAACAGAGTCAGGCAGTGGTGACACATGCCTTTAATCCCAGCATTTGGGAGGCAGAAGCAGGTAGATTCTGAGAGTTCGAGGCCAACCTGGTTTAAAGAGTTAGTTCCAGGACATCTAGGGCTGTTACACAGAGAAACACTGTGTCGAAAAACCAAACCAAACCAAACAAACCAACCAAACAAACAAACAAAACTCTTTCTATGAAGCCAGTATCACTTTAATACCCAAACCTGGTAAAGACAGAACAACAACAAAAAGAAAAGAAAAACTAAAAGACAATATCACTGAAGAACATAGGTTCAAAACTTGTCAATAAAATATTCACAAACGACTGGCCTGCCTGCAACAAGCAAGGTAGGTGCTTTGTTTACGAAATACCCAACCTGCACGGAGATCTGATCTCGGCACCAGGACAGACAGCAGTGGGGTGAGTTTGTGACAGGCGGCGGAAGCAGCCCTGGACAGGGAACTCTGAAGTTCCTCATCCCCCACCCTATACTCCCTGGGCTCCCTGCAGGGGCTCTACACCCTGCATACTGCCTCTCTCTTCTTGTCCCACCCAGCTTGCATCCAGAATCCATCTCCCTTCTGCCCCCTTTCCTCTTTGGGCACATAACACCATCCAGCTCAGTCTGTCTGGCGCTGGGGGCAAATCCTCAGGGCAAGTAGGCAGGCGAGACTTCCTTTGTTTCACTGGCCTGCCTGCACCAAGCAAGGTAGGCGCTTTGTTTACGAACTAACCAACCTGCACGGAGATCTGATCTCGGCACCAGGAGAGCCATCAGTGGGAGAGCTAATCTGGGTACCAGGAGAGCCGTCTTTGGGCACGGAGATCTGATATTGGTACCAGGAGAGACATCACTGGAGCACCAGGAGAGCTATCACTGCAGAGTGCCATCACTGGGAAGGTACATCAGTAGGCAAGGAGACCTGATCCGGTAAAAGAAGATCCATAGGGGAGCATTCGGAGAAAGAGATGGACAGGCGCCAATGCAAGAATTCACCCAACAATCTGAAAAACTATATGAAACCACCAGAACCCAGCGACCTCACAACAGGAGGACATGAACACCTTAATCATGAAGAAGTAGATAAAATTGACTTTATGAAAGTGATTGGCACCCTTAAACAGCATGTAAAAAATGCCCTTATAGAAATGGATGAGAAGTATAACATAAAGTTTGAAGAATTGAGTAAATCAGTGAATGATACCCTAGGAAACCAAGGAAAAACAATCAAACAGATAATGGAAACAGTTCAAGACTTAAAAACTGAAATGGAGGCAAAGAAGAAATCACAAACAGAAGGCCAGCTGGACAGGGAAAATCTAGGTAAACGAATAGAGACTACAGAAGCAAGCATAACCAAAAGAATACAAGAGATAGAAGAAAGAATCTCAGATTCTGAAGATACCATAGAGAAAATAAACACACTGATCAAAGAAAACAGCAAGGCCAACAAATTCTCATCACAAAACATTCAGGAAATATGGGACACAATAAAAAGACCAAACCTAAGAATAATAGGAGTAGAAGAAGGGGAAGAAGCACAGCTCAACGGTCCAGAAAATATATTTAATAAAATTATAGAAAAAAACTTTGCCAACCTAAAGAAAGATATACATATGAAGGTTCAAGAAGCATACAGAACACCGAATAGGCTGGATCAAAAAAAAACATCCTCTCGCCATATAATAATCAAAACACAAAGCATACAGAATAAAGAAAGAATACTAAGAGCAGCAAAGGAAAAAGGCCAAGTTACTTATAAAGGTAAACCTATCAGACTTACACCTGACTTCTCTATGGAAACCATGAAAGCCAGAAGGTCCTGGATAGATATACTGCAGAAACTAAGAGACCATGGATGCAAGCCCAGACTACTATACCCAGCCAAGCTTTCGTTCACTATAAATGGAGAAAACAAAATTTTCCAGGATAAAAACAAATTTAAACAATATGTAGCCACAAATCCAGCCTTACAGAAAGTAATAGAAGGAAAATCACTAATCAAGGAATCCAACAATGACCACAATAACTCAGACATCTAGAGACCCTTTACCAGCGCAACTCAAAGAAGGGAAACACACAAAATCTACTACTAAAAAAGTGACCGGAGTTAACAACCACTGGTCATTAATATCACTTAATGTCAATGGACTCAACTCACCTATAAAAAGGCACAGACTAAGAGATTGGATACGAAAACAGGATCCAACATTCTGCTGTTTACAAGAAACACACCTCAACCACAAAGACAGGCACCTACTCAGAGTAAAGGGTTGGGATAAGGCTTATCAAGTAAATGGACCTAAGAACCAAGCAGGTGTGGCCATACTAATTTCTAACAAAGTTGACTTCAAACTTAAATCAATCAGAAGAGATGGAGAGGGACATTTTCTACTCATAACAGGAACAATTCATCAGGATGAAGTCTCAATCCGGAATATCTATGCCCCTAATATAAAAGCACCCACGTACGTAAAAGAAACATTGTTAAAACTCAAGGCAGTGATCAAACCGCACATATTAATCGTAGGAGACTTTAATACTCCTCTCTCACCACTGGACAGGTCAATTAGACAGAAGCCTAACAGAGAAATAAGAGAATTAATGGAGGTAATGAATCAAATGGACTTAACAGACATCTATAGAATATTCCACCCAAATAGGAAAGAATATACCTTCTTCTCTGCAGCTCATGGAACCTTCTCAAAAATCGACCACATACTCGGTAACAAAGCAAACATCCACAGTTACAAAAAAATATTAATAACCACCTGTATCTTATCAGATCACCATGGATTAAAGCTAGAATTCAGCAACAATGCTACCCCCAGGAAGCCTACAAACTCATGGAAACTGAATAGTCAACTACTGAACCATACCTGGATTAAGGAAGAAATAAAGAAAGAAACTAAAGTCTTCCTTGAAGACAATGAAAATAAAGAAACAACATACTCAAACCTATGGGACACTATGAAAGCAGTCCTGAGAGGAAAGTTCATAGCACTAACTGCCCACTTAAAGAAAATGGAGAAAGCACACATTGGAGACTTAACAGCCCACCTGAAAGCTCTAGAAAAAAAAGAAGCAGATTCACCTAGGAGGAGCAGAAGACTGGAAATAAACTGAGGGCTGAAATCAACAAAATAGAAACACAGAAAACAATCCAAAGAATCAATGAAACAAAAAGCTGGTTCCTGGAGAAAATCAACAAGATTGATAAACCCCTATACAAACTAATTAAACGGCAGAGAGAGAATTTGCAAATTAATAAGATCAGAAATGAAAAGGGGGACATAACCACAGACACAGAGGAAATTCAGAGAATCATTAGATCTTACTACAAAAGCCTGTATGCCACAAAACTGGAAAATGTAAAAGAAATGGACACTTTTTTAGATAAATACCATATACCAAAGTTAAACCAGGACCAGGTGAACAACCTAAATAGACCTGTTAGTCGTGAAGAATTAGAAGCTGTTATCAAAAACCTCCCTTCCAAAAAAAGTCCAGGACCAGATGGTTTCAGTGCGGAATTCTACCAGAACTTCCAAGAAGACGTAATACCTATACTCCTTAATGTATTTCACAATATAGAAACAGAAGAGTCATTGCCAAATTCCTTTTATGAAGCTACAGTAACTCAGATACCAAAACCACACAAAGACCCAACCGAGAAAGAGAATTACAGGCCAATCTCACTCATGAACATCGGTGCAAAAATCCTCAACAAAATTCTGGCAAACCGAATCCAAGAACACATTAGAAAAATTATCCATTATGATCAAGTAGGCTTCATACCATAGATGCAGGGCTGGTTTAACATACGCAAATCTATCAATGTAATCCATCATATAAATAAACTGAAAGAAAGAAACCATATGATCGTTTCATTAGATGCTGAAAAAGCATTTGACAAAATTCAGCATCCCTTTATGATAAAAGTCTTGGAGAGATTAGGGATACAAGGGTCATAACTAAATTTAATTAAAGCTATATACAGCAAGCCGACAGCTAATATCAAATTAAATGGAGAGAAACTTAAAGCCATCCCACTAAAATCAGGAACACGCCAAGGCTGTCCACTCTCTCCATACCTCTTCAATATAGTTCTCGAAGTTTTAGCAATAGCAATAAGACAACATAAGGGGATAAAGGGGATTCAAATTGGAAAGGAAGAAGTTAAACTTGCATTATTTGCAGATGATATGATAGTGTACATGAGCAACCCCAAAAACTCCACCAAAGAACTCCTACAGCTGATAAACGCCTTTAGTAATGTGGCAGGATACAAGATCAACTCCAAAAAATCAGTCGCACTCTTATACACAAAGGATATGGAAGCAGAGAGGGAAATAAGAGAATCATCACCTTTCACGATAGCCACAAAAAGCATAAAATATCTTGGGGTAACTCTAACCAAGGAAGTGAAAGATCTATATGACAAGAACTTTAAGGCATTGAAGAAAGAAATTGAAGAGGATACCAGAAAATGGAAGGATCTCCCTTGCTCTTGGATTGGGAGGATCAACATAGTAAAAATGGCAATTCTACCAAGGGCAATTTATAGATTCAATGCAATCCCCATTAAAATCCCATCAAAATTCTTCACAGATCTTGAAAGGACAATAATCAACTATATATGGAGAAACAAAAAACCCAGGATAGCCAAAACAATCTTATACAATAAAAGAACTTCTGGAGGCATTACCATCCCTGACTTCAAATCCTTTACAGAGCTACAGTAATGAAAACAGCGTGGTACTGGCATAAAAACAGAGAAGCCGACCAATGGAATCGTATAGAAGACCCGGATTTTAACCCACAAACCTATGAACAACTGATTTTCGATAAAGGAGCTAAAAGTATACAATGGAAGAAAGAAAGCATCTTCAACAAATGGTGCTGGCACAATTGGATGTCAACCTGTAGAAGAATGAAAATAGACCCATATCTATCACCATGCACAAAACTCAAGTCCAAATGGATCAAAGACCTCAATATCAATCTGAACACACTGAACCTGATAGAAGAGAAAATGGTAAGTACCCTACAACATATGGGCACATGAGATCGCTTCCTATGTATAACCCCAGCAGCACAGACATTAAGGGCAACATTGAATAAATGGGACCTCCTGAAACTGAGAAGCTTCTGTAAAGCAAAGGACACTGTCATTAAGACAAAAAGGCAGCCTACTGATCTTCACCAACCCCGCAACAGACAAAGGTCTGATCTCCAAAATATATAAAGAATTCAAGAAACTAGATTTTAAAAGGATAATTAACCCAATTAAAAAATGGGGCACTGAACTGAACAGAGAATTCTCAACAGATGAAGTTCAAATGGCCAAAAGATACTTAAGGTCATGCTCAACCTCCTTAGCGATCAGAGAAATGCAAATCAAAACAACTTTGAGATATCATCTTATACCTGTCAGAATGGCTAAAATCAAAAACACCAAGGATAGCCTTTGCTGGAGAGGTTGTGGAGAAAGGGGTACCCTCATCCATTGCTGGTGGGACTGCAAACTTGTGCAACCACTTTGGAAATCAGTGTGGCGGTTTCTCAGAAAAATTGGGATCAACCTACCCCTGGATCCAGCAATAGCACTCCTGGGAATATACCCAAGAGATGCCCTATCATATGACAAAAGCATTTGTCCTACTATGTTCATAGCAGCATTATTTGTAATAGCCAGAACCTGGAAGCAACCTAGATGCCCTTCAATGGAAGAATGGATGAAGAAAGTGTGGAATATATACACATTAGAGTACTACTCTGCGGTAAAAAACAATGACTTCTCGAATTTTGCATGCAAATGGATGGAAATAGAAAATACGATCCTGAGTGAGGTAACCCAGACCCAAAAAGAAGATCATGGGATGTACTCACTCATAATTGGTTTCTAGCCATGGACAGGGGCCACTGAGTCTATAATTTGTGATCCTAAAGAACCTAAACAAGAGGGTAAACCCAAGGAAAAACATATAGATACCCTCCCAGCTATGGGAAATAGACAAGATTGATGGGCAAAAAATTGGAATTTTGGGGGTGGGGTGTGATGGGGATGAGGGGTGATGGGCAGAGAAAAGTGTGAAGGAGAGGATGAGGGGAACTGGGGGAATTGGGGTGATTGGGGATAAAGGAAGGTTGGATAGGGGAGCAGGGAAACTCATACCTTAGTTAAGGGAGCCATCTAAGGGTTGGCAAGAGACTTGAACTTGGAATGGCTACCAGATGCCCAGGGCAATGTCCCCAGTTAGTTCATTGGGGCACCTGAGGATAGGGAACCTGAAATGAACCTATCCTATAATCATACTGATGAATATCTTGCATATCGCCATAGAACCTTCATCTAGCGATGGATGGAGATAGAGACAGAGACCCACACTGGAGCACTGGACTGAGCTCCCAAGGTTATAATGAGGAGCAGAAGGAGAGAGAACATGAACAAGGAAGTCAGGACCATGAGGGGTGCACCCAACCACTGAGACAGGGGGGCCGATCTATTGGGAGCTCACCAAGGCCAGCTGGACTGCTACTGAAAAAAACATGGGATAAAACCGGACTCTCTGAATGTGGCGGACAATGAGAGCTGTCGAGAGGCCAAGGAGAATGGCACGGGAACTTTCATCTGGCGATGAATCGAGAGAGAGACAGAGACCCAATTTGGAGCAACGGTCTGAGCTCTTAAGGTACAAATGAGGAGCGGAAGGAGGGAGAACGTGAGCAAGGAAATCAGGACCACGAGGCGTGCACCCAACCACTGTGACAGTGGAACTGATCTATTGGGAGCCCACCAAGTCCAGCTGGACTGGGACTGAATAAGCATGGGTTGAAACTGGACTCTCTGAACATGGCGGACAATGAAGGCTGATGAGAAGCCAAGGACAATGGCACTAGGTTTCGATCCTAATACATGAACTGGCTCTGTGGGAGCTTAGCCTGTTTGGATGCTCACCTTCCTGGACCTAGATAGAAGTGGGAGGACCTTGGTCTTCCTGTAGGGCAGGGAATTTGGACTGCTCTTCAGTATCGAGAGGGAGGGGGAATGGACTGGGGGGAGGAGAAGAGGAGTGGGGATAGGGGGAGGGGAGCGGGGGGAGGGGGCAATATGTGGGAGGAGGGGAGGGAAATGGGAAACGGGGAGCAGTTGGAAATTTTAATTAAAAAAGAATAAAAAATGAGAAAAAAAATATTCACAAACCATATACAAAAATACATAAACATGATTATCCACCATGACCACATTGACTTTATCTCTAAAATGCAGTTATGTTTTAATACACATAAGTCAATAAATGTAATAAACCACATAAATAAACTTAAAGACAAAAATCACATGATCATCTCAATACATGCAGAAAAGTGACAAAATCTCGCTTGCCTTCATGTTAAAAATCCTAGAGAATATAGTACTGAAAGAATCATACCTCAGCATAATAAAAGTTATGTATGAGAAACTCACAGCCAAAAAATAACTGTAAATGTAGAAGAATTTGAAGAAATGCACTTAAATCGGGGTCAGGATTGTCTACTATATTAGTATGCTGTTTGAAGCACTTAGGGAAACATTAAGTTAAGAGAAAGAAATTTGAGTGATATAAATAAAAAAGAGGAGCAGAAGGAGGGTGAACACGAGCAGGGAAGTCAGGACTGCGAGGGGTGCGCCCACCCATGGGAGCTCACCAAGACCAGCTGGACTGGGACTGAATGAGCATGTGATCAAACCGGACTCTCTGTGGTGGTCAATGAGGGCTGACTGAGAAGCCAAGGACAGTGGCACTGGGTTTTGATCCTACAGCATGAACTAGCTTTGTGGGAGCATCTGTTTGGATGCTTACCTTACTAGACCTGGATGGAGGGGGGAGGACCTTGGACTTCCCACAGGGCAGGGAACCCTGACTGCTCTTTGGACTGGAGAGGGAGAGGAAGAGGGAATGGAGGGAGTGGGAGGGAAATGGGAGGAGGGGAGGAGGTGGAAATTTTTAATAAAATTTTTAATAAAAAAGAAAAAAGAATAAATCAAAATATTTATTTACAAGTGACATGATATTAAATATTAGAGATCCCCAAATTTCTATCAGAAAATTTTGAGAAATGATACATTCAAAATGTAGCAGGATAAAGAATAAATTTGCACAGATAAACAGCTTTTCTATTTATCAACACAAACATACAGAATAAAAGATCCTGGAAGCATTCCCAAACACAATAGCTCCAAGAAAATAAAATAGGACTAACCCTAACTAAGGTAGTGAAAAACCTCTACATTGAAAAATGTAAACCTCTGAGATACCAGAAAATGGGAAGACATCCCATGCTCTGCTCATGGATTGGTAGAATTAATATTGTAAAGATGACCATTCATACCAAAAGCTTTTATAAATTCAATGCAACCCCAATGAAAATTCTTATCTTGTTCTTCATATAACTAGAAAAAAAACTGTTAAAATTCATTTGGAACTCAAAAGACCCCAGATATCCAGAACAATCCTGAACAAAAAAGAACAATGGTTGAGGCATTCTCTTTCCTGATCTCAAGCTACAGAGCCATCGTAATAAAAACAATGTGATACTGGCACAAAAACAGATACACAGACTGCTGGAACAAAATCAAAGACCTAAGCACCGGGATGTACAAGATTTGACAAAGATGCCAAGAACATAAGCTGAAGAAAGGTAAGCATCTTCAACAAATGGGCGTGGCAAAACTGGATGTTCACTTACATAAAAATAAAATTAGACTCAAATCTATCCCCTTGAACAAAAGCTAACTCCAAATGAATCAAAGACTAAAAATGTGAAACCTTAAACACCGAAAGAAGAAATCATAGGCAGTGCCCTACATGATACAGGTGTGGGAAAGGACTTTATGGGGGCTGGAGAGATGGCTCAGTGGTTAAGAGCACTGCCTGCTCTTCCAAAGGTCCTGAGTTCAATTCCCAGCAACCACATGGTGGCTCACAGCCATCTGTAATGAGATCTGGTTCCCTCTTCTGGTCTGCAGGCAGACACAATACTGTAAACATAATAAATAAATAAATCTTTTTTTTTTTTTAAATAAAGGAAAGGACTGCCGGGCGATGGTGGCGCATGCCTTTAATCCCAGCCTCGGGAGGCAGAGGCAGGCGGATCTCTGTGAGTTCGAGACCAGCCTGGTCTACAGAGCTAGTTCCAGGACAGGCTCCAAAGCCACAGAGAAACCCTGTCTCGAAAAAACCAAAAAAAAAAAAAAAAAAAAGGAAAGGACTTTATGAAGACTCCATTTGCCCAAGAATTAATGTCAACAGTTGACAAGTGAAACTAAAAAGCTTCTGCATAGTTAAAGAAACAACTGTGTGAAGAAGAAGCCCACAGAATGGGAAAGAAATCTCTGCCAGCTGTGCATCTGGCAAAGGATTAATACCCAGAATGTATAAGAACTCAAAAACCAAAAACCTGGTCAAAAATGGACCTAGTATCTGAACAAAAATATCTCAAGAGAAGAAAAATGCATTCTGGAAATATATATGGAGGACCTTCAAAAAGATAAAAATAAATCTATTATATGCCCCAGCTATAATACTCTTTGTAATAGTCCCAAGCACTTTAAAGCCCAGAAGATTTTGATTGAACTGTAGACATTAGACCTTAAGATATCTCCAATTGTTCCCCGGTTATATCTTCTTGGAATTAAAAAGCTTGTAATTCTAATAGTTTCTCTGGGGTTTCTGAAAATGGCTAATGCTTAAAGAATTTCTAAATTGTAGGTAGATGGGTCCTAGAATGAGGCAGGCCCACATTTTGGAATCCTTACATAGAAGCTAATCAAGATGAAGCTTATATTTCATGGGCTCTCTCTAGTACACCCTTGATCATTTTTACAAAGAGACAAGCAACTGGACCCAGAATAAAACAAGAAAACACTACCAACCTCTCCATCGACGTTTTCGGCACTTAAAGGCTGTTGCTAATTTCTTATGTAGGAAAAAAACAGAGAAATAATCTCAATAATATAATTTAATAGAACTTTATAGAGAAAGTCAGATAACCATCCAAATTATATTCAAAAAAGAATTAAGGAATACAAGTGAGACATTACATCAGATGGGCATGATACAAAGAGAGGAAAGCCCCATTAAAGAAGGCTGAAATTAGAGTTTCACACTGCCTATATAATACCCCTCTCCAATCTAAGGTAACAGACCACAGAAGGAAATATCCTCAATAAACCAAAAAAAAGAGTGAGCACCTCACTGTATCACAGACTGCAGGGACAATACCTACTATGGACACCTAGAGCTAGGCTTTAACCTGTGCACCTGTGATTTAACCTGACTACAGAGTCAAATTCCAACTTTCACTGGGCATCAAACTGGTCATAGGCTCTATACTCTCCCAGGAAGAAAGCAATCCTGTGGCACACATGATCCTGTATCTAGATATTTTGCTGCAATGCTCTGCTTGGAGACCAGGCCCTAGAATATTACCCACAGGCCCACACTCTAGAAAATGAAACATATACTCTTGAGAGAGAAAAATTATGGTGACATAGGAAGAAAAAGGAACTCCTTCCCCTTGACACTGGTGAAAGCTTCTTGCTAGAGGAGAAGAAAGAATTCCAGCACAATTGGCATTACTGTAAAGACTGCCACCACAGAGTTAGTATTCCTTTCATATACAGGTATTTTATGTTAAAGCAGTGGTTCCCAACCTTCCTAATACTATGACCTGTTAATAAAGTTCCTCGTGTTGTGGTGACCCCAACCATAAAATAACTTTCATGACTTAGTTCATAACTGAAACTTAGCTATTGTAGTGAATCATATTGTAAATATTTTTGGAGATACATGTTTGTCAAAATAAACAGATGGCTTAAAAATCAAATCACAATCCCAGAGAACCTAGACGACAATGAGGACCCTAAGAGAGACATACATGGGTATAATCTACACGGGAAGTAGAAAAGGACAATATCTCTTGAGTAAGTTGGGAACATGGGAACTTGGGAGAGGCCTGAAGTGGAGGGGAGAAGCAGGGAGGGGAGCATATAAAAATGTAGAGCTCAATAAAAATCAATAAAATAAAAAAATTAAATATCAAAATAATAATCAATCAGTAAATAACACTTAAAAGAAGTGTAAATAGCCAATAAGTAAATTAAAAATGCCTAATCATAAAATTATGGGAATGGAAACAACAAAATATTCTATCTTTTTCCAATAAAAAAAGGTAATCAGCAAGAAAAAACAAAGGAAATGGTGCGGAAGATGCAGGGCTGAAGGGGAAGAATGCCTAGCCACTGTGGCTAGCAATGTAAATTAGTCCAGCTAACTTAGAAAATCAGGATGGAAGTTCCTCAAAAAGCAAGGTAGAACATCCATGTGTTCCAGGAGTTATATGCCTGTTTATGTAACTGAAGGCATAAACATTGCTATGCAGTAAAGATTCCCATACATAGAAGATTACCGCAGTATTTTTCATAATAGGTAAGTTGTAGAAGAGCAGTGGCCATGAACAAATGATTGGATAAAAATACTGTGACACAACAACGTATTCTTTACCCATAAAGAAGACTATTATGTTATTGCTAAAAATGGGTGGAAGAGATCACTGTGTTAAGCAAAATAATCCAGATTCTCTCATATGAAAATAAGATTTTAAAACAAACAAGAGAGAAAGGAGGATGGTGGACATTTGGGGGAAGGACACCAGTGTGAGTGTAGAAGACAAGTTGAGGTGATGGGGGGGGGGTGAATATGACCAAATACATTGTAAACGTGAATGAAAATGTCAAAATAGAGCATATTATTCTGTGCAAATGATTAAATATAACCCCTATATGTTTAAAAGTTGAAAAGCGGAAGTAGGAAATGCGAAATAAAGGTATTCACACATAGACCAAACAAACTGCCCGACTTCCTCACACTTCCAACTTTCTATCACAAACATTAAGGGACATTCTTCAATTCAAAAGGAAAAAATTTGCAACCCAGAAAATTTCCCAGGAATGCACAAGGATGACCCCAGTTAAGACCCTAAGCAATTGCGGAGATTGTGCCTGAACTTGCCGTGCCCTGTAGTCAGATTGATGAATATCTTAAATGTCATCATAGAACCTTCAGCCATCAACTGATAGAAACAGAGGCAGAGACCCGCAGCGGAACACTGGACTGAACTTCCAAAATCCAGTTGAAGAGTTTGAGGAGTGAGAATATGAGCAAAGAGGTCAAGACCATGAAGGGTTCACCCACTGAAACAGTTTCCCTGAGCTAATGGGAGCTTACCAACTCCAGCCGGACTGGGAAGGAACAAGCATAGGACCAAACTAGGCCCAATAAATGTGGGTGCCAGTTGTATGATTGGGGCAGACTGTGGGGCCACTGGCAGTGAGACCAGGATTTATATCTACTGCTTGTTCTGGCTTTTTGGAACCCATTCTCTCTGGAGGGATACCTTGCTCTGACTAGATATAGTGGGGAGGGTCTTGGTCCTGTCTCAAAGCAATGTGCTAGACTTTGTTGACTCCCCATGGAAATCCTTACCCTCTCTGAGGTGTTCATGGGGGTTGGGATGGGGCATGGGAGGGGTGAATGTGGAGGGAGCAGAAGGAGGGGAGGGAGTGGGAAATGGATTTGGCATGTAAAATGAGAAAAGATAGTATTTTTAAGAAAATTAAAATTTAAAAAAGCAAGAATAAAAAGAATACTTTTACATTTATTCAATCCTACTACCAAAGTAACCTAGGGTATTAGAAAACTAAAATCTCCTTGCCAAGATTATAGGTTTGTTCTCCACAAACTGACAGCAAGAACCTATTGCTGAAGGCAACGCCTACACAACTCATTGAACATGAAGAAGCTTAGCTGATGCCTACATGGAGCTTTCACCCCTAAGGTCTGGTGTCTTTGGTACAGAAAGATACATTGCGGGCTACCAAAAGAGAATTATAAACACCAAATCATCCACATGTCATATCATCTAAAATGGTGTCCTGCCTGCAAGATTTTCTAGGGCAATGGTAGCCCAAAGCTTGTGGGAATAATCAACCAATATCTGATTTTACTAAAGGCTCACTCTACAAGATTGGACCCTTACCCAGCATTGCTTGGGTGATCAAGAACCTGAGACTAGATAGCCCAGGGACCTAAGGTACAGTCATATACTCTTGTTCTTAAACAACAACAACAAATCCATAGCAATAAAATGACTTCTAATGACTTTCTTCTATACTCATAGAGCAGTGACTTAATCAGCCATTATCAGAGAAGCTTCCTACTGCAACAGATGGGAACAAATACAGAGACCCACAGCCAGGCATTATTCAGAGAGTGAGAGACTTTGGAATGCTCAATCCTAAATGGGATTTCTGTGTGAAATCCTTCCCTTCAGGGCTCAGGGAACCCCATGGAAGAAGAGGCAAAAAGAATGAAAGAAAAAAAGAGGAAGAAGGGTACTAAGAGAACACGGTCCTTTCAACATAAGCAAAATTTATATGAACTCACAGAGACTGAAGCAGCATGCACAGGGTCTTCAGGGCCTGAACCAGGTCCTCAGCATATATATCCAGGTTTGTGTTTCTACAGGATTCCTAAGTATGAGAAAGAGTGTGTCTCTGATTCTTGTGCCTTCTCTTGGGCTCTTTTCCTTCTGTTTGTCTTGTCAAATTCTGACGCATTGGTTTTTGTTTTAGTCTTATTTTATTCTATTATATTATCCTTAGGGGAAAGCCTGTTTGTTTTCTAACAAGGTACAGAAAGGAAATGAATCTGGATAGGAGGGGAGTTGGGAAAGAACTGATTGGAATAGAGTGGGGAAACTGAAATCAGGGTATATTATGGGGAAAAAATCTATTTTCAATAAAAGGAAAAAATTCTCCCAAATCGTATCATCAAATAAACAGAATCAAATTATCCTTATTATACAAAGATTTCCTGTATTGCAAATGAATTGCCATAAAACAACACCCTCGAGCAGCTTTTGTTTTGTTAGTTTGGTCTGTTTGGTTAATTTGGTCGGTTTGGTTAAGGTCAGTGATAAGGGTCAAACCCAGGGTTGTCCACATACTTGACAAGTATTCCAACAGCGAGCAACATCCCAAGCCTTTCATGTAATATTTTCTCAGTGTGTTCATGACTCAAAGGGAGTGATATGTCAACCAGAAATTACAGCAAACCTTAAAGCAACAGACAGAATTACTGAACTGTGACTCTTATGGTAACATCCTAAAAGGAAGTGTGCACTGAAATGTTTTATTTATTTTAATTTCTTTGCTGGTTTGTTTGTAGTATACAAGTACCCAGCAGAGAAGTGGAAAGAAGACTTCGTGTCTGGACTGTTGCTGATATGTACTTATGAAATGCGGCAAACACATGGCTCAAAGGAAAAGGGGATCCCACACAGCTTAGCACTTGTTATGGACCAAAGCACTGCCTACGATTTCCATTTGCAACACAGCCTCAGCAAAGGAAGTCAGGCTATGTGATACACAGGGCACAGGCTTCTTTCAAAGGCCTTCTCAACACTTGTAGCTCTGCTTTATGTTCTCCTTTAGACCTCCACTCTGAAGACAAATCTCTGTAGCGCTCAAAGGAATTAATGTGATATGATGGATATGGGCTTTAATTAGAGTCAAATGTCAGTTCTCATTCGCCTGGAGCAATTGAGAGCTTTGTATATCAAATTGGACACTAAATAATTTTGATGACCACATACTGGGTTTTGAGGATGAATATTTTTCAAATTATAAGTATCTGTCAACTATTTTGGTGTGATAATACATAAATAGAATACAATGTAAAAATATTTTAAAAAATTCCCTACGATCATATAAGGTAAAGTTAAAGACTCTGATAGTTTCTTGGACTACATGGCCTACTGAGAAATTCAAAGAGATTATGTTTGTCAGAGTTTCAATTATCTGGCATGCTGTATTGATAAGAAATATAAATACAAAATAAAATATTAAAATGCATTATTCATGGTCTTCTTGTGCTTTATTCTTACTGAACTAAAATGTTGTGTTTGTTTTTTGCTTTTGTTTGGATACAGTGCATAACATTATCCAGCTTTATAAAACATGCTTGCCTGAAGAAATTCAATCATGTTCACTGAAATGTACTTGAGGTGTTTTCTTGCCATCATATTTTAAAACATACCTGTTTCTATTTAATTTACAACCATAAGAATATCCGTTTATTGCTATTGCTCTGCAGTACAGCTTGAAGTCAGGGATGGTGATGCCTCCAGCAGCTCTTTCATTGTAGAGGATCGTTTTAGGCTTTTTGTTTTCCCATTTGAATTTGAGTGGTGTTCTTTCAAGGTCTGTAAAGAAATGTGTTGGAATTTTGATGGGAATTGTGTTGAATCTGTAGATTGCTTTTGGTAGGATAGCCATTTTTACTCTGTTGATCCTACTGATCCATGAGCATGGGAGATCTTTCCATTTTTTCATCTCTTATTCAATCTTTTTTTTTCAAAGACGTGGAGAATGGCAGTTTATAAGCATTTTATAAGTTTTGATGAAATTATGGCTCATTTTAAGAAAACTTTAGTTTCATTATCTATAAACATAATTCACAAAAGTTATTTAAAAACTCAAGAAAATTGCTTATAGTTCTATCTGAGAAACTGTGAACAGAATAAACAAGACTACAACAAATTCCCCCTATAAAAGCTTTTCACAAACTTGTAAAAAAAAAAAAAGGGTTATTTGCACATTATGTAGATAATTGGGAAAGAAGGTGTAAAACAGGTTTCTGAGCCTGTGAAAGAACCAAAGAAGATCAAGAAGACTATAGTGAAGTCTCTAAAGACTGCATGAAATGAAGCACGTTGTGGCACATTGCAGAAAGTGCGTACTTTGATAGGTTTTTGAATGTTAACAAGCAGAAATGTTTATGTTTCAAGGATAAAAAATATATAAGTACAGTGATTTGATAGCTGGATGTTGCTTTCATCGCTGAGTGTGTGTATGTTTGTGTGTGTGTGTTGAGGTTTGTGTGATATACTTTAAAGCCTCATAAAGATCTGTACTGTGAAAAGGTAGTAAGTTTCATTGTTCTTCCATATGGACGGGAATAACTGAACAGAAAGTTAAGGAGTACTATTCATTTGAAAAATTCTTAGTGAGCCTCCCTGCTTTTTCAGCCAGAGGGCAGTCTGCAGTGAAAAGTCAATGATGTTGTATTTCCAATATATTATCCAAGAATACAGTAAAACTGTTAGTTAGAGGGGAAAGAATTGCTTCTCTCACCTTAACACATTTATGTGAGGTAATAATAGTCATGCTACAGTGGTCACAGTTATTCTGTTGCTCTTCCTCAGCTCCAATGCTGCCTAACCCTCCAAAGATGCTTTTCTTATTCTGTTATGGACACGTATGTGTAACAAACAAATCAAGAAATCAATTCTACGAAGCTGAAAAAAATCACTAAAAATTGCTGAAAATGTCAATGATCTTGCACCCATGAAAATACTTATTAAAATTGATGCCTTTAGATGGAAAAACTATAACATAAAGTCTCCTGCTCCACACACAGCAATACTGAAAGTAGAATAGCCTCCCTCTCTACCTTCCTGCACTGTTATATGACTGTGGTTCCCACATTGTAGTAATCTTCCCTGCCGAAACCATTGCGAACACAGAGAATGCTGAGTGACAGGCTAAACAGAAGCACAGCTTAGTGATCAGTGGTGCAGGCCCAAGTTCTACTGCTTATTTGCTTAGTTTGGACTTAGAGCAACATAGTTAACATTGTAATGTTTTAGTTCCTTTTCAAGGAATAAATATCAGCTTTTTCAGGAAAAGGATCTTTAAAGTAATCAGGTTTTTTTCCAAACACTAAAACATAATATAATTTATATCAAGGGATCAGTTTTTGGCTCAGCAAATACTCTGGATATTTAAGTACTTATCATTAATAATTCTAATATCTCTGTCATTTCCATCTGCTTTTCATCATTTCTTTATTCTACCCTTGGAACATATCCATTTTTCTTGTTAAATACTTATTTGGATATCTTTAAAATGAAAAAGGTAATACTTACATAAACATTTTAACAATGAAGGCCCTAAAATAGTTTACATTCCATCTCTCTATACTTACTTATTAGCATGTTACCAAACAGCACTAAATTTTAGAGGTTATATTTTCCATAAATTTTACATTATATATGTGTTTGTGTATTAAATTTCTGTTCGGTTATTTCCACGCACATTAAATATACATCTAATCATGATATAGTTGGTCCTTTCTGAGTGAAGGTTTACTATACATGGATTCATTGAACTATATATAGACAAAATTTCCCACAAAATTGCTACTAACACAAACAGTTTAGTTAGGCTAAGGATGGATATAAACAATATCTTTCTTCCTTATCATTATTTCATAAATATCTAGAGATGATTTAAAGTATACAGGCAGTTGTATATATGCAAAAACCCATAAATACCTTCAGTAATGTAGCAGGATACAAGATTAACTCAAAAAAAATAGTATCCCTCCTTTACACAGATGATAAATGGGCTGAGAAAGAAATAAGAGAAACCTCACCCTTTACAATAGCTACAAATAACATAAAATATCTTGGAGTAACTCTGACCAAACAAGTGGAAAACTTGTATTTGACAAGAACTTTAAATCTTTGAAGAAAGAAACTGAGGAAAACACCAAAAAAATGGAAAGAAAATGGCAACCTGACCAAAAGCAATCCACAGAGTCAATGTAAAGCCCATCAAAATCCCAGCAAAATTCTTCACAGATCTCTAAAGAACAATACTCAACTTCATATGGAAAATCAAAAAAACCCAGAATAGCCAAAACAATCCTGTGCAATAAAGGAACTTCTGGAGGTATCACAATCCCTGACTTCAAACTCTAAATCAGAGCTATAGTACTGAAAACAGCCCGGTAGTATCATAACAGACAGGAGGACTAAAAGAATCAAATTGAAGACCCAGATATCAAGCCACACACCTATGAACACCTGATTTTTGACAAAGAATATAAAATGGAAAAAAGAAAGCATATTCAACAAATGGTGCTGGCAAAACTGGATATCAACATGTAGAAGAATGAAAATAGATCCATATCTATCGCCATGCACATAACTCAAGTCCAAATGGATCAAAGACCTCAACATAAAACCAACCACACTGAACCTGATAGAAGAGAAAGTGGGAAGTACACTTGAACACATTGGCACAGGAGACCACTTCCTAAATATAACCCCAGTAGCACAGACACTGGGAGAAGTAATTAATAAATGGGACCTCCTGAAACTGAGAAGCTTCTGTAAAGCAAAGGGCATGGTCAACAAGACAAAATGTCAGCCTACAGAATGGGAAAAGATTTTTACCAACCCTACATCAGACAGAGGGCTGATCTCCAAAATATACAAAGAACTCAAGAAATTTGTCTTCAAAAGAACAAATATTCCAATAAAAAATGGGGTACAGACCTAAACAGAGAACTCTCAACAGATGAATCTAAAATGGCTGAAAAAAACCATCCATTTCATAATAGAAAAACTACACATGAACTTTGTTAGTATTATACTATTATTTCAAGGGTATAAGCTATGTTCTAAATTAAAATGCAAAAATTTTAAAAGCAAACTTATTATCTTTCCTATCTCATCTACTTTTTGACATTCATAGGTACATACTCTGGTTCTCCCAGAGAAGCTCTCAAGATTTATTGGCTAAGTGAGTAAACTAATGGAAGCACTAGAAAAATGAGAGAATTAAGGGTCTTCTACAATATAGCTATATGACTGTGTATATGAATTAATAGTAAAACACTTGACTAGCATGTAAATGGTTAAAGATTCAACCCCCAGTATCACCCAAAGAGTATCTATGGGAAACACAATACTCTATGAAAATTTATTCCTTTTTCTTTGTTTTATTTTTACTTTATTCAATTATCTCTTTAACTTTCATATAACTATTATCTGTCAATAGATTCAAAAACCAACTGTCATAAAATATATGGCCTAAATAAACTTCTTATCCAAGCTTGGATTTTAGCATGCATTTATTTTTGTCACTGTAGTGCACTGAGTCATCAGGTGGTGGCACATTAGTGACTTCAGAAACCTTACCAAGACTAAATTACTCCCCCAAAAATTTGGATGGGGAAATTACTATCAATTAATGCAATTAGGATCAATCTAAAAGCCTGCATGAGGTAGCATTTGAACTGTTCACACCCCAGTAATTCAGATTTGGCAAAAAGTTAAATGGAGCACCAAAAATAGGCCAGAGAATTGTCGGCCGGTATTATAAAACATTTCAGGGATACTGGGTGCAGCACATACTAGTCTACCAATTACTTGAGGTGGCAGCTAATGGTTCAAGGAGCTACAGTATTGGGTGGCAACTTGCAGCACTTAAAATGCCGACTATTAATTTTGTTGTCTGTTATTTATTTTAAATATTAGTCAAAGAGTGTCAACTGGACTTCAAGTTACTATAAGTCCTCTAGATAGTGTAATTTTTCTGTTGGGAAATTTACTTATCGGTTTATCATTTAATGACGCCTGTCATTTTGGACTGGTGGTGGGGAGTGAGATGTTTTCACTTTCAAAGGGGTACTCCTTATTTGCACTTCCTCATATGCTTAGGTTGAAATTTATATAAAGCATTCTTCTCTGGTGTGTTTTTATCCAAAACTTAACCTTCTGAATCTAGGAAATACAAACTTTGAGCATCTAATACATCTCAGACCCATTCTCCCAGTATATGAAATTCTGTCATTTGATTTTACCCTTACCAAAATAGTACCAAAGTGCACACATGTGGAAGTAGATACAGTGAATTTGAGTGATTTGGTCAGAGATTCCCAGTATATTATCTACCTTCAAAGTGCGGACGCTCTTCTTACTGTACTGCTACTTCTTCTGCAACTGTCAAAACTTCAAGAAAATCTTTTAAATAAGAACCTCAGCAAAAAGAAGATAGCGTTTTAAATTCTGGGAATATTTAGCATTGAAATGAGCCAGTTCCCCCAATCAAGAAGGAGAGATAAGGAATGATGAATTCAAATGCCTGATTTACAAACAGGCAGAGGAACGCTGAACATCATTAATCAATTATGGATTGCTTACACTAACAGAACAGAGCAGCCATTCTGACAATCCGGGAACACAATCTTCTTAAAAATTATGTTCGACCTTGGACTTCTTATTTTCTCATTTGAATCTTATTTCCTAGACATTAACATTTTGTTCAAGGAGCATTTGCTCCAGGCTGATCTGTCTGATTCAGAGGTAACAGACACCAGCATCCATACCATCTCCCATCTTAGCCTCAGCTTCTACACTCAAACCACATGCTAGCTTTGTGGACATATAAGGCCTGCAAAATGGCTCAGTGGGAAACGGTGCCTGCAGCCAAGTGAACAACAAGAGTTGCATCCCTGGAACCTCATGGTGAAAGGAGAGAAGTAATTTCCGTGGACTGTCCTCTGGCTTCCACACACACACACAAGTGAAGAAATCTTTTTAAAAATTCCATATCTCAAAGCAAATATGATTTTAGAAGTATAAAATATAAGCAAAGTAAAACTAGATAAATCATCATAGTTGATCTTATTAATGCGCACACTTAAAATATGTTTGTTAAAACAAGTACAAAGGGAAATGGCAAAATGAAAATCAGTGAGAAAGCGTGCAGTATTATATAGCTTAAATTGGGTAACTAACAAGAAAATCCTTATTAGATGATAGATTTAATATTTTTATTTCATTTGTAATTATAGAAAATCAAAAATAGATATGAAAAATTCTATTGACAAACTTTTGTACGAAACCACAACCCAGCTCAGTCCAGGTCTGAATGCATGACTCCAGCGGTCAGACACACATGTCTGCTTTCAGTCTGCTGTAGTCTGCGCAGGTTTCTAGCTCATTCTTAGGATCATAAACTCCAATTACGGTCCTCAGGCCCTAGAATTATTTAATCCAAAGGTAAAATGAGAACAATATTTTAAGTAGCAGATTGTTTTAAAATAGTCATAAGAGCCTTTCAGCTTTATTTTTAATAGTTGTATAATAATGGAGAATTCACAAGAGGAGGATTTTAAAGTATGGATACAAACTCTAGTGCCAGTAGTACTAAAGGTGGCAATATTTTCTTTATTCATTCACATCATTACCTTATCACAGAAGGTTCTTTTTTTTTTTTTTTTTTTTTTTTGGTTTTTCAAGACAGGGTTTCTCTGTAGCTTTGGAGACTGTCCCAGAACTAACTCTTGTTCCGGTTGGCCTCGAACTCCCAGAGATCCGCCTGCCTCTGCCTCCCCAGTGCTGGGATTAAAGGCATGTGCCACCACCGCCCAGCTTCAAAGAAGGTTCTTATTAATGTATGTATTAAGAGTTATACAATTAAATAAAATAGGAAAGAGCACAATAAGTGGAGTACTTATGAGGAACAATACAATCTACTAAATACTTTCTAGCCATGGTTTTCTTCTATATTTAAGACAACCCTCTGAGGAAAGTAGAATTATCCCACATATTAGGAAGGGAGAAGCTGAGTTTGAAAGAACCACCACATCCTGGTGACAAATGCAGCAAATAGCCAGCTGCTCTCTACTTCATCACACAGTACCCTCTTCCTACATTAAAAAGGAGAGAGGGGCAGCAATTAGAGTGCGAGAAATAAGTCACAGTCCCTGGCACACAATTTTATAGTTGAGTGACCATATGACCTTTAAGGTAATTGATGTAACTCTTCATATCCTCTTTTGTAATAGATCCAAAACTTAATATGGATGCAAATGCTAAATGAGTATATATTTAATATATGCAATCAATATTGTTAATTTTAAAAGGACTTTACATCCTACCATAGAGACATTTGCTCATCCATGTTCAATTCTGCTTTATTCATAATAACCAGAAATTGGAAACAACTTAGATGTTATTCAGCTGATAAATGGATGATTAAAATGTGGTACATTTATACAATGGAATATCATTCAGCTGTTGATAAAAATGGAGTTTGCGGAAAATAGATGGTGCTGGTAAAAAAACAAAATCAACCTGGGTGAAGTAATCCAGATACCAAAAGACAAATATTATATATTTCCTTTTATATGTGGGTGTTAAGCTTTCAATATGTATGTTATAATCTGAATCACCACAAAGGATAGGTACCAAAAAAGATACCAACAGGAAGGAGAGAATTTCCCAGAGTTGGGGAAATAAAACATAGTGCCATGGAGAGATAAAGAGGAAACTACAATAGGAGGATTAAATGGGAAAGGGAATGGGAGAGAAGAGCAAAAGAAAGATTATGGGGAGAGACAGCTAACCCCAAGATCTTCAGAAAAACATATGAAAATCTACTTCTGTAGAAGCTCATGTGTGTGTGTATGAGTGTGTGTGTGTGTGTATGATTAAAAGTAATCTATGGAGTTACCATAAAATTATGGAGACAATGCCCCAACTAAACATTTTATGCAAGTAAAATCTGCAGTGCTAGGAATGAGTTACATCTTGTGAAGTCATTGGCCAAGAGTGTCCCATGAACCTCCCCAAATATCCCAGGCTATTGCTAAAGCTATCAGTTGCTTTACACAACCCAATGGTAAAGTTCTATTGCTGAAGACAACATACATATATGTCCTCAAATATGGAGAAACTAAGCTGGTGTCTAACTAAAAGCTTCATCTCTACTGACTAACATTCTTTGTGCTAGAAGGTACTCAGCACACTACCGGGAGGGAAAGTAATTGCCAGTATCACCCAGTTACAAATGCCCAGCTGCAACCTACAGATATCTGTTTGCAAGATAAATCGAAGAAAAAGTGACACAGATGTTATGGCAGTAACCACACAGCTTTTTTTTCCTTTTTTATAAATTGATCTTTATTGAGCTCTACATTTTTCTCTGCTCCCTTCACTGCCTCTCCCCTCCCCTTCAACCCTCTCCCAAGGTCCCCATGCTCCCAGTTTACTCAGGAGATCTTGTCTTTTTATACTTCCCATGTAGATTAGAACCACACCCCTTTTTAAAAGTTGGATTTACTGCCCACTCTATGAGATGGAACCTATATGTAACACTGTTTAAAATGGCCAAGAACCTAAGACTAGATATGTCATGAGCCTAGGGGAAAGCCCACTATTATAACTGCACTAAAGGAACATGGCAAAAAATGACTACTGAGTATATATTGCTATACTCATAAGTTAGTGCCTTGCTCAACCCTTATCACAAATGCTTCTTGCAATAGATGGGAACTAACATAGAGACCCACAACTGGACAATATGCAGAGAATGAGAGACTTCAGAGCACTCAGTCCTAAATGGGATGTCTTCATCATATAATGCCTCCCTCAAGGCTCAGAGATCTGTGCAGAAAAGGAGGTGGAAAGTCTGTAAGAGTCAAGGAGTCATTCAGCAGACACAATAGTACTGATGTACATGTGAACTCCGAGAGGCTGGGGCAGATGCACAAGACCTGCATATTACAAGGCAGACCAAAAAACTTCTCATCACTGAAAAGTGGAAGCCACTTGCAGCTGATACCTGTTAGAAAAGGGAAAGTCAGTTATCTCTAATGGAGTGTATATCAACCACATTCCAGAGCAGACTTTGTGTCCAAGAGTAGTGGGCCAACACAAAAAGAATTCCTTAGGTTTTATGTCTGTGGGCTTTTATGTAGTTTTGTTTTCATTTGGACATTTTTTGCATTATTGATTGTTTTAGTTTAATTTTTGTTTTTTTGTTTGCCAAAATATTTTGTTTCTAAGAAAAAGAGAGAGATGAATTTAAGTGGTTCAGGAGATGAGGAGATTCTTGTAGAAGTTGGTGGATGGACAGGAAATACAATTTTAATATGTATTGTATGGAAAACCAATGAAAAAAGTTTAAAGAATTATGATTAAACTAGTAGATACAAACAAAAAATAGACTGTAAATTCAGAGCAAAGACTATAGTACAAAAATAATAAACTTCAACAAGAGGATGAATCAACATAGTTTTAAGTGATATTATATACCTTCTGTAGGTTGAGGTAGCATGTTCTCTTTTTATTTAATTTATTTTATTTTTTAAAAAACAAAACAAACTATTTTTTTCATTTTACAAACTAATCCCTCTCCTCCTCCCATTCCCTCCACCTAACCCCTACCCCACCACCATCCACTCCTCAGAGAGGGTAAGGCACATTGCTTCTTTACAATGTGTGGGTCCTCTACCAGTTTCCTAGTAAAGACACAAGCTTTTGGAGTAGAGGAATCTAAATAGGCTACCCAGAGAGAAAAGTGTCAGATACCAGTGTGAGCTTTACAGAAAAGTCAGCAGATAACAAAAATGAAGTGGTTCAAGTGTTTTGAAGCTTTGGTACAAATGGTTCTCAAAGTATGGTCCTCAGCATCAATATCACCTGAGAACATGAGAAAATGTACATAGCAAGGTCCCATCTAGCCATAGTAAACCAGAAACTTTGGCGTGGTGTCTTTGAACTGCTGATTTAAAGCTGATTCAGGTACTCCTTCAAGTGAGAAGTACTCTACTTTACTCAAAAGCAGGTAGGAACTGCAATACACCAGAGAAAAAGGAGAGTTTTTGCAATCTGGAACTCTGTTGAAAGAAATGGCCCTCCTAGAAGAAACAAGGCTACTTGGTTTTCCTACAAAGGCATTAGCTGCAAAATGCACATCTCTGTGGCTGTAGATCAAATTAGCCAGGCAAATGCAATTCCTATTAATGCTCAGTCTAAGAATAAAATGCTTACCAACAGTAATGAATTTTTGATATGATTAAAACTCTATCTTTTCCTCCCCAAACCATAAATGCAAGCTGCAGACAATGACTCCATAAACTATAGTGTGGAAAGGAGGAAAGGGGGAGTCAATTAAGAAGCACTTTCTTAGCGAAGTTATGAGGATTGCTATCAACAGTATAAACTCAGGTTGTGTAGCCTTTAGAAATGTTGTAAAGAAAATGTCAATTCATCCTTATGCTCTTCTTCCCAAGAGCCTGGAACCCTAGTCTTCACATAATAGAGAAACATTCTATAAAATACCTGACCAGCACTCCTCAAAACTGTCAAGATCATTGGAAACAAGTCTAATCAACTATCACAGACTAGAAGAGACCGAGGAGACCTGGTGACTAGGTGCAATGTGGTATTGTGGAAAGAAAAAACCTTAGAACAGAAAAAAAGGACATCAGAGTTAAAGCAAAAATATGCAGAAATTTGAATACAGATTTCAGTTAACTCTAATATAAAAATACAGATTTATCAATTATGGAAAAATGAACCATACCATCATGACATTTTGGTGAGATATCTCTGCAACTTTCCTATAAATTTGAAACTATTCTAAAGTTAAATTTTAATTTTAAAATTTTAATCTTGATAAGTAAATAATCTAATCCATGTGCATTCAAAATAAACCAATAAGAAAGCACATATTTCCAAAAAAAATATCTGGTAATTTTTGTAAAGTATTCAAGTATACTTACACTCATCTTCTCTCTGGCTATTCACAAATCTTTACTTTTGCATATTTGAAATGACTTACTTTCTGTTTTTCCATATTTGTTTGAATGAATGAATAAAACTTCAAGTTCTGTATCCTTGTCACTTTTACTTACATAAACCTTACTCTGTTGAACACAAGACATTCCTCTTCCTTTTAATAATCTTGGTAAATCTGGCAGAATATTGGAACTGTTTTACTCCAAGGGACCTTGGACTGACTGAGGTTCAGAGTCTTGTTCTGGCTGTTTGATACTTTGTACAAGCAGCTATGGGAGAAAACAAACAAAACAAAAAGTAAGGCTTGCAGATTCACTTAGCAAAAAAAAAAAATTTATTGGTGGGAACCTCTGCACAGTTTATTAAATAAAAAATGAATAAAAGCCAGTTCTACAGTTTGGGGATCCAAATTAATAGTCCCATAGGAGAAACCTGTGGTAAAGTTACGATAAGAGGCATATTTAAGGTGGAGAAATAACCCTGAAGGGATAAATCCTGGAGGTTTTTTGTCACATTAGAAAGAGAACCAGCTCTAGGTCTTTCTTCTACCACTGCCAAAGAAACAAGCTTCCTGAAGATAAACCAAGTGTTCCCTCTCTTCCAGGAAAAGATTCAGTAGTCATGTCTTTTTGAAGAATGATGTGTAAGAAGGCCACTTGTTTGTTTCCCAGCCCTCTGGCAGCTCAGACCCAAAATAATCACACAGAAACTATATTATTTAAAACATTGCTTGTCCCATTAGCTCTAGCTTCTTATTAGCTAACACTTATATCTTTATTTAACCCATTTCTAGTAATCTGTGTATCGCCACATGGCTTTGGCTTACCGAGTAAAGTTCCCAATGTCTGTCTCTGATGGGACTACATGGTTTCTGTCTGACTCTGCCTCCTTTCTCCCAGCATTCCATTTAGTTTTCCCGATCTACCTCTATTCCCTGTGCAGGCCCAAGACAGTTTCTTTATTAACCACTGCTGTTCACAGCATACAGAGGGGAATCCCATATCAGAATGAGATAACTTTAGGCTTCTAGTAAATTCTTTGAGCAGCCAAATAGGTTGGAACGCAAATTTTCTTTTGTGTTTTTTGAGGCAGGGTCACAATATGTAGCCTTAGCTGGCCTGAAACTCACTGTGTAAATCAGGCCTTGACCACAAAGAGTTCTACCTGCCTCTTCCTCCAAATGCTGTGATTAAAGGTATGTGCCACTAAGCCTGGCCAGCAAATTTTAAAAGGTACACATTAATGGGAAGATTATCAGGCTCATTTAAGAGTATCTACCACCAATTACCTGGTAAAATTAGGTAAATCTCATAATAAAGAGGAATTTATTTTGTATATATTTATAATGAATTTTTGTACATTTGTTTTGAACGACACCTCTCAGTTCTTGGAATACTTTTTTTTATATTATCTTACTTCAACCTAACAATGAAGCAATAAATTAACCAGGCAGTGGTTATCTTTCTTTCATAGGTGAGGAAATGCAGTTTATAGAGTGTCTTGAATTTAAGTTGGGTCACACAGCCAGAAAGTTGAAAGTGTGAGTCTGACCTTAAGTTTTCTAACTTAGATGTCTGCTCTTCACACAACTTCATAAAGCTATCTGGAGATGCCTTGCAGTCCTAAAATTCCATTACCGTTTGACTAAGAAATGGCTTTCAAATTTTAAATTCATAATCTTCTTTCTCTAGCTAAATAAATATAAATGTTCCACTGAAAAAGTCAATATGTTTTTCTAGTTCAAAATGAGAAAAAAGATTGGCGATTTTAAAAGCATAATAATCAATCATAATTTTAGCATCTCTCATAGATTTAAAAGGCTTCACAAGCTTCATAAGAAGTGGAGCAATTCCTCAAAAGAGCATTAATAAAGCTGCAATCAAATCTTAGACTGATGTATTATCACAAGACAATAGAAGCCAAAGAGTTCATGATTTCACTTTGTCCCTCAGACTAAACTACAGTATGTGATGAACAACAGTTCTTAGAGGAACCTAAAAGTAACAGAAAACAAGGAAGCAGCTGTTTTCCCCCATAAATCATAGTCTGAAACTACAGTACCTATTATTTTCGGATTTTGACATCTCAGCTGTGAAATGAGAATCCAAAAAAATGCTAATTAAATTATAAAAGGGGAAAGAAATCTTGAGAAAATTCTAACACTGCCTCTCTATAATTATTAATTTCAGAATTACTAATTTCAATTTGTGTTAAGTGACGATCTAAAGAATTTTAATTACATTACTAATTTACAAAGAGAAACAGGTAGGCCTTAAATGTTAGTTTTGTCCTAAAATACCTACAAGCTTAAAAGTACAAAATTATTACTAGTAATAGAGAAATCACACGAGCAACTCCATCCTTAAATACAATTTAAAATCCACAAAATGTAACAAAGAAATCTGTGCTAGTATTAGGAGACTGGGAAGTCCAGAACAATGAGGAAATTCTGAACGATATAAAGCACCTCAAATTCACAGAAAAGTACAGAATTGTTAAAGAATTAATAAATATGTCAAGGCAAAGGGGTAGAAATGTGAATTTTCCCAGATGAAGCCTGAAATAACTGCAACAATAGAAGCCATGGTGACCGAGAAAGAGCTATCAATCAAAAAAAAATGGCAAAACTGGACCTCCTAACTATGGCATTTGCTCTATACATTAAAGCACTTGGAACATCTCTACACACAAAATTAGGAATTCTGAAAAGTACCCATGGTGTGTCCTTTGGGGTGGGAAATGTAGGGATAGTACAGTACCTGGAGACCATGTTAAGCCATTATGAGAGAAGGGAAGGTCCCACACTCAGGAAACAAGATACACACACACACACACAGTATAAAAATGAAAGGGCACTGCTGTATAAACTCTGGCTCCTCCACGAAAGTGTTGGATTTGGGTACCCTATCATCAAAATGCTCACTCATTGCCAGGGAGATAGTACCTCTCCTCATATGGAGGAATTATACCTCTAGGGAGAGTGACCAATTTATGCCAGCAACTGTAATTCTGAACAGACAACCAAGAACCCACAAATATTTGAAAAAAATTAACAAAATGTAAAAATTAACCACACACAAATAGTAAGAAACAGTACCACACTGAACATAAAATAGAAGAAACATCTAAACAACCTTTTGATACAGAGTGTTTAGTCAGGCTGCTCCATTTAAAAACAACGATTTTCTCTGACAGAGAAGCAACAAAGTTTCTGAAATTTTAAAATCTCACAGCTACTTCTCCAACTCTCAGTGGGTTGGCTAAGGCTATGTTTAAAAGGAGGAAAATCAACTGGAGAAATTTCCCAGAGTACAATACAGAGGGATAAAACGTATGGCACTAAAACTAAAAGGTATGTATGGTAAATTGACTGGTTCCAGTATTAGTTCTATTGGAGGGGTGGAGGTGGGGATTAAGAGAGGCAAAGGAGAAAATATTTGTTGGGCTGAGGAAAGATGACTCTTTAAATTGTATCATCCAGCAAGTGTTAGGCAGTAATAATAAAAATGACACATAGACAATTACTGATAATATTTCTGAAACACGATAAAATCTATCTAAGAGGTAATGGCAATAGGACTAGCATCATAGTTCTTGCCAATAGCATGGGATTTGAGAAAACTAAAGAAAAAAAGTCTCTAAATTGCCCAAGTACATTTCTTCAAAAATATACATTTAACATTTACAGTGATCAATCTGGTCATAGGTACCAAAGTTAAAATGAATTATCCCTTAACAATGTAGCTCTACTAACAATTTATCCCTACTAGTGAGTTTACACAGATCCAAACTGTATTCATAGAATCGTACTGACCTGGCTATCTAGAGTAGGCCTATACACACCTATGCAAGTTGCTGTTACCTAATAATCTCTCTTTCACTTCCTCTATTTTCTCAGATATCCAAAAAGCTAATTACAACATCATTTCTTCCCCAGCTATTCATCTTAGACTCCCAAACTCATTTCCATGTATATCAAATTTCTCCAAGCTTGTGAACATTTGTTTCCAGCTATAAATAAGGTAACTATAAGCTTTAGTAGTTGAGGAGCATATTTTATGTACACCAAAATATTTTTCATTCATAGGTAACTTGTAATACCAAAGGCTGCCAAACTAGAAAAGTCCAACAGTAAGCTTTTCTCATATTGAATAAAGATATTTTATCTTTCTCCCATCTAAATTTATGATCTTCTTTCTTAAAAAAAAAAATAAAACACAAATAAGGTCTGTCACAGTTCTCCAGAAGAGAAAGACATATCTCCATATAGTCAGTCAGAAAGGAGAAAAGAACCCAAGTAGAAGATGAGAAAAGACACAAAGAAGACAGTGAAAATGAAGTCTACAAACTCCAGGCTGCCTGGAAAGAGTAGGAGGGTCTCCTGTACGAGCTCAGCATGGGTCTGTTTTAAGCTAATTCAAAACCTTTCCAAATGAGCTTATTAGATTCTAATTTGGTGGCTCAGAACCTAATAAGAATTCAGATCAAACTGTTCTTCTTTCTCAACGAGACAGCATTGTCAAAGAGCCAAAATTGGAGTGGGTGTTTAGGGGATTGAGTTACCCAGCTTTCACATTATGATTCACCTCTCCACAGCATGCCCTTCCCCCATCACAATAACATCTGTCATACGTTTTTATTCTAATTCCTTGCTACTAAGGGCAACCAGACACTAAGGAGATGCTCCTAGAGAAGTGACCCCAGCAAAAATAGAAGTCAATAACATGGCCAGCTGACATAGAAGATGTCAGGAAGTGTGAAATGCTGAGGGCAAAGAAAAAAAAGGAAAACCTGTGTAAGCCAGAAAAGTAATGATCACAGGACAGAATGAAAAATTAGGGCAATTATCTGGATAATTCAGCCTCAAAACTCTCTTCCTGATGATTGACATAAATGTGTGTTTTCTTCTCTCAGCTCCATTTTCACAGTAGATGGCACACTGGAGCTGCAATAAACAGCATTCTATTCTTCAGCATTGATATTTATAAGAAGCTTAAAGGAAATACATCTTCTTCACTCACTTCAAGTTTTATACCTACTGTGAATAAATGTTTTAAAAATATGATGTTATGTGACAGTATGCCTAAGAAAGAAGATAAAATTACCTTCTCGCCTGGGCTGTTTCTTGCCTGCGTTATCTGAATATTGATCCCACTTCTCCAATTCTGCTGACATCTAGAATTATGTTACCAAGAGTTATAGGTTTAAAGCCAACTTGTAGATGATGACGTAAAATAGGACCTGGACTAATTTGTCATTTCATTTATTTTTTTCAGTTGATATAAATTTACATATACTTTTTATGTGGACACATACAATTAGCAATGTTTATATTTAAAGGAATGCTGGAAAATTGAAATAGTGTACACATTTAGCAGTCTTTAAAAATATCTTCAAAATACTCATGATGTTGGTGAATTATAATCTTACTTTACCAAAAGGGAGAATATGGATATGGGAGCAGCGAAGTATATATCCTAACTAAGGGAGTCATCTTAGGGTTGGCAAGAGACTTGACTCTAGAGGGGTTCGCAGGTGTCCAGGGAGATGTCCCCAGCTGGTACCTTGGGCAACTGAGGAGAGGGAACCTGAAATGACCCTATCCTATACTGATGAATATCTTACATATCACCTTAGAACTTTCATCTGGCGATGGATCGAGGTAGAGACAGAGACTCAATTTGGAGCAACGGTCTGAGCTCTTAAGGTCCAAATGAGGAGCAGAAGGAGGGAGAACATGAGCAAGGAAATCAGGACCACGAGGGGTGCACCCACCCACTGTGACAGTGGAACTGATTTATTGGGAGCCCACCAAGGCCAGCTGGTCTGGGACTGAATAAGCATGGGTTGAAACTGGACTCTCTGAGCATGGCGGACAATGAAGGCTGATGAGAATCCAAGGACAATGGCACTAGGTTTCGATCCTAATACATGAACTGGCTTTGTGGGAGCTTAGCCTGTTTAGACGCTCACCTTCCTGGACATAGATAGAAGACCTTCGTCTTCCCGCAGGACAGGGAATTTGGACTGCTCTTCAGTATTGAGAGGGAGGGGGAATGGAGTGGGGGGAGGAGAAGAGGAGTGGAGATAGGGGGAGGGGAGTGGGGGGAGGGGGCAATATTTGGGAGGAGGGGAGGGAAATGGGAAATGGGGAGCAGGTGGAAATTTTAATTAAAAAAGAATAAAAAAAAGATGGACTAGTATTTGCTAAGCATCTAATTTAGCCCATGTTCAATCTGTCTTATTACAATCTTTATCATTAAATCTTTATAATATACAAAAGGTATGATGAGAGGAATAAATGAGGCTCAGCCACAAGTCAGACAGCTAATAAATGGCATGGCCAAAAGACCAAATGAGATTCATCTTGCTCTCTAGCCTACTTGTCTATTAGCAGATTAATGATTAAAGAAAATGTGGTATACATATGAAAGGAAATTTTATTCAGTCATATATAAATGTGAAGTCAGGACATTTTCAAGAAAACTGATGCAATTGGAAATTATTGTATTAAGTGAGAAATAAGTCAGATTCAGAAAGATAAATACCACACTATTTCTCTCAAATGTGGAAGGGGGGAAGAGATCTTAAAGGAGGTTGAAAGATGAATAAAAAAGAGAATAATAGAATATATATGGCATGAAAGAAGAAGGAATAAACTCTGTGGGAAGGAAGGTAACCAGTAAAGGGTAGATGAAGAGGAGGACCAGGATGGCAGTGGAGAAGGGGAAAGAATGAGAACAAACTATAATGTCACATAGGCATTAAAATATCACTGTATGTTTGCTTAAAGCATTGTAAAATTATGAAATCAGACTTACTGGTACTCAAGTTCACTAAAGGATGTATACACGTATAGGTATCTAAGAACACATAAAGTGACATAGAAAACAATTTACTTCCCAAACAGAGTATGAAAATCTTTTAGTTTCATTTTGAACAAAACAGAATCCTGGTGACATGAATATAGAAGGGGAATGTCCTTTCTTCTCTTTTCAGTTGTCAATATGTACAGACTCCAACAGACAACTAACATTCTCAGATTTTTTAATGAAAAATTTTTTCTCTTCCTAAGAGGCACTACCTATCTATGACACACAATAACTCAAAATTACCTCCAAGTGCAAATGTGAATTAAAGACCAGGAGGATAGGCAAGAGCAAGTCACTAGTGAGTAAACCTAGTTTAATGGTGAATGTTCTCTTCCAACATGTGGTGTGGGCAGTCCTTCTGTCTATGTGTTGCTTTTACTGGTTAATGAATAAAGAAACTGCTTTGGCCTATAGCCAGGCAGAACAGAGCTAGATGGGAAAACTAAACTGAATGCTGAGAGAAAGAAGACAGAGTCAGTGAGAGGCCATGTAGCCACCAGAGGGGAAAGACACAAGCTACCAGCTGGAACCATGCCAGAAGCCCATAAGTCTCGTGGTAAAATATAAAATAATGGAAATAGGTCACTTCTAGATATAAGAGCTAACTAGCAATGCTTCACTGATCGGCCAAGCAGTGATTTAAATAATAGTTTTCTTTGTGGTGATTTCGAGGATCTGGGCATTCGAGAACAAATAAGCAGCCTCCATCTACAAACATGTGTGTGTTATCTGCAACAAGTTCTATGTTTATGTCAACACAATTATAAGATAACATATAGGATAGTGATATGGTGCTTACTCACAAACTTCAAGACTACTATAGGTGAGGAGAATGAATAGCTGGTCTCCTAAATAAGTCCATAAAGAAAAATTTAGTTAGCTACTATATTATTTATATTTATCATTATTATGATCAAAGACAAGGCAACCAGCAGTTTAAATGAGAAACGGCTTATTTGGGTTCACATTTTGAAGGTGTGCTCCATCATTGCAGGGACAGTGCATGAAAGAGAGCACAACACACCTGGTCAAATTGCATTCATTTTCAGGAAACAGAAGTAAGTGCTAGTGTTTTCTCTTATTCAGTCTAGTAACACAGCCCCACTGCCAATGTTCATAATGGGTCTTCCCACCTTATTTTATATGATCTAGGTAATCTTCACATGTATGAGAAAAGATGTGTCTCCTAGATGATTTCAAATTCAGACAAGTTGTCAAGGAAGATTAACCACCACAGCTACTGTTAAGAAAAGTTGTAGTATTTCCTACATCTTATCATTTCCAGGACTCAGACACTAAAATGTAAGGTACAATGTACACGTTTCACCCTATTGAGCTCTCTATGTTGGGTGCAGGCTAAATCAATATGGCATTTTATTTCCCAGAGTTACTTACTGAGGCTACTGAGGTGGAATTGATTCCAGATATTCTTCCACACTGATTGGCATTTGCTCATTTTCTATTAACTATGGTCCCAACATACAAATAATCCCCAGACTGATGAATCTTATCATGACTGCTGTGCTAAGAAACCTTGCCAGCTTTCTTAGCTTTTGTTAGAGTTATCACTGAAATAATACAATGCTTGATACTAAGTAATTTATAAAGCAAAATGATTCTTTTGCCTCATGGTTCTTGAGGCTGGGGAGTCCAAGAACATGACACCAGCAACCACTTGGTTGTTGTTGAGGGCCATGTGCTGCCTTGGACCTTCCCCAAAGCAATGTGCCTTACCTTCTCTGAGGAGTGGGTGATGGGTGAGGTGGAGGAATAGGTAGAGGGAATGGGAGAAAGGGGGGGGACTGGGATTGGTATGTAAAATGAAAAAAAAATAGTTTGTTTACTTTTTGAAAAAATAAAATATTCTTGATTGTCTTTAAAAAGAAGAGTTAGTCCATTCCCAAAGGAAGAGCATGAAGTCATTTACAAGGCCTCTGACCCCACTACACATCTCACGGTGAACCTCACCTCTCACCATTGCCACATTGAGAAATTGAGGTATAGCATTAGATTTTTGATGGGATAAATCCATATTTAATATTAAGCAATAGCATATTCTAACATTCAAGGCACATTTACTTTTTAGTTGACAAAACTAGTGAATATTTTGGGAAAGACGTTGATGAATTGGATATTGTTTCCTCATGAATCCAAAATAATTGTGGTAGGCACTCTAGTAGTATGTACAATAAATGCCATGATGTAAATTATTCAGCTCCAGAATCAACAGGAAAATCAAACTTAATTTCAGTATATTACCCAAAGTTAATGTCTGAATGTTTGTTCCTGAACACTATTAAGGGACTTTGCTAACAGATATGGATAGGATGTCTCTCTTCATCCAACAGAAAAGACAACACATTAGAAATATTGAAAGTATGACAACATTTTGCAGTACTACAGTTCAAACTTAGGGTCCCATGAAGACACTTTCCAACTCAGAACAAAACAATTACCCATATAGTGAAATTTAATTATAACTACTAACAATATAGACCTATAATAAATAAAATACCCAAGAAGTTTATTAAATAATGATTTTCTGCCATGTCCCTTACATGTGACAATAAGAAAAGGCAAATAAATTAACTTTCATACACTATGTTTAGACAATAGCCTACTCTGTCTTGAATTTTAGCTGATTCTAATTCTATGTAACTTGATCACAAAATCATAGTTAACTTCCCAAAGGAAATAGCTTGCCCTGTTCCTAACTCTTTATGATTAACTGTCTTCACAAACAAGTGGGGAATTGTCATTTTGTCAAAAACTGTAGAAGCTCTTTTAACTATAATTCATAAAACAATGCATCAAGATTGGCATTATAGTACATTAAATGCAGAATCAGCTCTGTGCTCCTCTTCTCATTGTCAAGAAAGAAATTGTGAAGATAAATGAACCCTGGGAATTTCAAGATCGGGAACGTGATGCCAGCTGGTGCATGGAGGAAACAAATTCAATCAGACTACCTGATGCTTCCTGCTGCTGCTGCCTGGAGCAGGACAGTCTGCAAGCTTGTAAAAGGACCCAATTTATCCTTGTCTTCCTTGTGGTTTAAGTGCCAAGGGAAAAAGGTCCTTAACTCTGTTGATAAGCAAGAAAAAATGTACAAACTGGTGGAAACTTTACAACAGGCCTAATATACTTCATTTTGGGGATTGAGAAGGAATTTTGACAAGTGATTTTAACAGTTACAGTTTAGCAGATTGGAAATCTGGCCTTGTACAATAGCTAATGTATAAAAGGATAGAGACATGATTTTCCTTGTGCACTTAACCCCCTAGTTTCATAAAAGCTATGAGTCAACAGAATGATTTAAAAAACAAGATTTCAGATGTTTGAATGAGCTGCACTGTCTTACTAAGCATTTTAATTCATTTTTTTGCATCTTTGCTTTTACAGTTTCTCTGAAATCCATTTGTGTGAAAATCATGCATTAACTACCTACACTGTAGTGAGTGCTATGCTGACTGTTCAAAATTCAAAGTTAAATAAGATAGACTTCCTGCTTTAGAGTCCTAATGTTTCTAGAACATGAAGGTGCTGAAAACGAAATCAGATATATATCAGTCTGCTGCTTTACAAAGCGATGTGATGATAACGGAGAAAATATGTAGTGTGACTTTAAAAATGGCATAAAGTAGAAATGCCATTTAATCTAGGGTGGAAACCAGTATGATTTTGCAGTCTACAAAGAATTGTCAGAGAAGGTTGATGATTCCGATGTACAAGAGTGGGAATAATACATAAAAATTCAATTTAATCATGATCATTCCGCAAACTACATTCTGCTTCTCTCTGATGTGATTTCTCTCTTGGAGATGTACTCAACCTCACCACCATCTCAGGGATTATAAATTAACCTTATTGTCCCAGATTACAGCCAACAGTCTGCAACAGACTATTTGGTAGTAATTGCTAAAAGGAAGATTTATTTTGGCTTACAGTTTTGGATACAGGAAAATCCTGGATTGAGGTTGAAGGTAAAGTCCCCATGCTGCATCATAATAACATGAAAAGGGCTGCGGGAAGCAGGCTTGTACTCAAAAGGCAGAACTTACAAGGGGCAACTTTTTTTTGTAACAATCCACTCACATAGCAGCTAATCTAGTCCTATGATAGCAAGAACTCACTCCTCCCTAGAATTAAGGTGTTCACATAAGAGAGGCATTACTACCTCATAAAGTTCTCATCTGCCAACACAGCAGCAAAAATCAAATTTCAATCTGACTATGAAAGGAGGCAAAGCACACTCCAATTACAGCACTTATTCTCTGCCTTATGTTTAAACAGTTCTAGTAAGATGTCCTACCATTGTTTCAGATCTAGCATAATACAAAAGTTACCACCTGAATCCCCAAGACAGCTCTTGCCTACTCTATTTTTTGCTGTACCATTTTTAAATTCATTCAAATGTAAAACTCTGGTGTTACCTTTGACACTGTTTCCTTCTAGACAATGAAAAAAATGTCACCAAATTTCCACAAATCCTCTGAAATCAGTGATCTTTTCCCTTTTCACCCTGCCATTCGGTGGCAGCATATATAATATAGTTACAGTGCAACAGCGCCCTTTAAGTTGGTGTTCAGTTCTGTAACTCTCCAATCTCCTTGTGCAAATAAAAGGTCTCTTTTTGGTTAAAGGGAGATTGTTACTAAATAAATGTATGCTAAGATAATTTTCTTAAATCATCAATTTTGTAGCAATTCTGTTCACCCATTTAGTCTCTGAAAATTTATTGTCCAGTTTCGTAAACATGGAGTGAAAGTCCTAATCAAGCATTAATAATTCCCCTTCATTGTCAAGTTAATTGTCAAGATAATTTGTTTTCAAGTTGTCAAGATAATTTTCCTTCATTTTTCCTCCCGAAGTACCCTACATGTCCCTCCTATATGCCTTATATATATATATGCCCTATATATACCCTATATGACCCTCCTGATACCATTCCCTTTATTACCCAGCCTACACTATCTCTTTCCATAAGCTTCCTGGCTCATTCCCATCCTTTAAGTTGCTATAATTCACATTCAGAGTTTATATAATGCTCATTTCTATTGTTTTAAATATGCATATTGCTGTAGAAATTTTTAGATTGGTATGAAATTAATAGTATTTAATCAAATTTTCTCCAAAACTTAGTTAGCAAATAACAATTTCAAATGGTTCGATCATGATAGTGTCATTTTATTATTCACCAGGGCTCCTAGACTGCATGGTACATAATAGAGAACCAATTTTCTTTATTATTTATATCTGAAAACTGAGCAACTGAATGAAAAAGTAGTAATTTCCCAGGGGAGAGACAGCAGTCTCCCTCCAACCTGCAAGTCCTTCATCACGTCCCAGTTCAGACTTAGTCCCATTAGCAGTTCCACACCGAAAACACCATTTTCTTCTTCACTTAGGATAAGCTGGCCCATTTGGCTAGGATGCTTCAATCATAACTCTCTGGTTAACATACTAGGTTCTGGAATAGCTATAATGAGGTTCCAAAAACTTACTTATAGTAACAGAAATCTACTATTTTAAAATACTGAATTTGTAAGTCTGAACTCAAAGTGTCTGTGGGACCATATTCAGAGAGAGTCTTCAGTGAATACTTCCTTGCCCCTTCTTAGTTTCCGGAGGTGACTGTCAACCTTGACTTTAATGTGCAGACCTTCAACAGCTGCCATATCATCGCATGCTATGCATTTGCCACTCGTGTTTCTGTGCCCAACCCTCTTCTCTGCACAATGGATTAAAGATGCATATGGTATTAGAACATCATATCGGCTTATTAAATCTGCAATAACCCTGTTTCCAAATAAAACTATATTCTGAGGGGCCTGAACGCATCTTTTGGACATCAAAAACTTCAACTAGTAACAGATTCCTTCTTGAAAGTTGAAGTTTTTCTAAACTGAAAAGCCTCTCTGATGATAGTTGGGCTAGACACCAATCTATGTATAGCAGAATATCATTAAGAATACTTTCACTGACATTTTTTAGCAGTCATGTTTGAATCTATCCTGGGTCTTTGGGCTATCCCACCTCTGAGTCCTGGCCCTCAGGGGTGAACTACCTCTCATGGCGTTAAGTCTTAAGTCATTGATTGGTCGCTCCCACAATTTCTGTGCCACCTTTGCCTTAGCACACCTTGTAGACAGGACAAATTGCAGATCAAAGGTTTTGGGGATGGATTGTTGCCCCAATACCTCCACTGGAAGTCTTGCCAGGTTACAAGAGATGGCTGGTTCAGGCTTAATATCCCCTTTTGCTAGGAATCTTAGCTAGGATCACCATCACAAATTCCTGGGACTTTCCATTGCCCTAGGTTTATAGTACATCCCAGGGATGCCCTTGATTCCAGTTGTCTCTCTCCCTCCATCTTCCCCCAACCTGATTCCTCCTGTTCCCATATTTACCCACCCATTCAGATCTCTCCCCCATCCAACAATGATGTCTATTCTACTTTCCCTTCACAGCAAGATTCATGCATTTCACACCCCCCTTAAGCCCTCCTTGCTACTTGTGGATTATAGCATAGTTAGCCTTTATTTTACAGCTAACATCCACTTATAAGCGAGTACATACCATGTTTGTCTTTTCGGGTCTGGGTTACCTCACTCAGGATGATCTTTTTAGTTCCATCTATTTGCCAGAAAATTTCATGATGTCTTTGTTTTTTACAGCTGAGTAATACTACATTGTGTAAATGTAGCACGTTTTCCTTTTACCCATTCTTCAGTTGAGAGACATCTAGGTTGTTTGCAGTTTCTGGATACTACAAATAAAGCTGCTGCAAACATAGTTGAGCAAGTGTCCTTGTGGAATGCTAGAGTGTCCTTTGGGTATATGACCAGGAGTGGTATTAGCTGAGTCTTGAGGTAGATCCATTCCCAATTTTCTGAGAAACCACCATATTGATTTTAAAGTGACTGCGCAAGTTTGCACTCCTACTAGCAGTGGAGGAGTGTTCCCTTTGTCCCACATTCCTGCCAGTATGAGCTGTTACCTGTGAGTTTTTATTATCTATTGTGACAGTCCTTTTAATTTGCATTTTTCTGATATCTAAGGATGTTAAACATTTCTTTAAATGATTTTCACTGATTTGAGATTCCTTTATTGAGAATTCTCTATTTTTATCTACAACCCATTATTCAATTGGATTATTTTGTTTTTTGATGTCTGGTTTCTTGAGTTCTTTATATATTTTGGAGATCATCCCTCTCTTGAATGTGGGGTTGGTGAAGATCTTTGCCCATTCTGTAGGCTGCCATTTTGACAGTGTGCTTTGCCTTACAAAGCTTTTCAGTTTCATAAGGTCTCATTTCATACAACACATTCTTAAACTGATACTTTAAAATAAATGAGTGATAAATAATACCCTAACCAATATTAATTAAAGAAAATATAGCGTACAATACAAAGCAAAACATTAAAGTGAGTAAAACTTTTATTTTGTATTTTTAAATGCTTTTTTGTTTTATTTATGTTTTCTACTTATGGGAAATAAGTGTGGGGGGTGGGGAGGGTACCAGCTTGCTAATCCCATACATTGATTCTTATATTCACAAACAAGTACAATTCAACAAATGTACACTTGTCATAAATATTTGGTGATACAACAACATTATATTAAAATATATAAGTCAGAATGTTTTAAAGGAAAAAAGCAAAACCAAAAATAGAAAATTATAAATTTCAGCTCTTGCAGAAGTTTAGTAGAGAGTTGTAAGAGTAAGAATTTGAAAAATAAAGGAAATGCCACATACCTGATGAATTGCAATATTTGTGATACCCAACAAGCAAAAAAAAATGTAGCATATTGAACCAGCAAGATGGATTAAAGGATAAACCTTAAGCCTCAATGTGTAAGCCTTAACTCAAACCTGAAGACATGAGTTCAATCCTTGGACTCGGGTGGTAGAAGAAGACAACCAACTACCACCAGCTGCTCTCTAACTTCCCCACCACACACACACAATGCTGTGCTGCTCGTGCATACATGTGAGCACACACACAGGCATACACACACAATAGATAGACAGATAGACAGAGACAGACAGGTAGACAGATAAATAGATAAATGTAACATCAATACAGCCCCACATTACAAAAGAAATTTGATTTTAGAAACACAAAGAAAATTAGCAAGTTAAGAACTATGTAAAAGCACAATTAAGCTTATTAAAGTGTGTTAAAAAAAACAAGAATAATAATAAATGACAAAATTTAAATCAATAGAAAATTGGCGTGTTTTACTACTTAAATGAGATCATTAACAAAAAACCCTTATTAGATAATCAACCTGATATATTTTGATATTTCCTATATTCATGTATATTTTAATAAGTTTAAGATAAATAAAAATATTCCAGAGGCATAACTTTGTGCAAAACCACAGGAAGATAATTTCAAAAGTTAGTGGCAGATCACTAATTTCAGGTTGATTGTACTATACTCACTAAGTGTGGGGAAGTTTAAATTGGAATAGGGCTAGGGTTAAGAAAGACATAGGGATGAAGGGATGATTGATCAAAATAAGAATTATGAAAACATCATACTGAATCTTACTACTTTATAAGTTAACTACAAAATATTGTTTTAAAAAGAGTTTAAAAAGAGGTATCCTGCATGGATGTATAGTAGTCCTCCCAGAAACCACGAGATTTTAAAGAAAATCCCAGTACCATGTGTGGGATACTCACCTAATGAATTATTGGCCAAAGAGGCTTCCAAAACTATACAGCGTGTAGTCATTGCTCTTGGTTACTCACTGTAACTAGATGGTAAAGCCCTATTGTTTAAGATGTCACAACACACAGATACAGGACACAGAGAAATCAAACTGTATGTGGCCTGGAACCTTCTTCTCTTCTGGCTAATATTCATAGTGCCGCAAGGCTACTGGGAAAGAAATCTATCAGCAGTATTTCCAAGCTGTGCTCCTGTATGCAACAGTACTGGCAATCTTGCCAGGCAAGATTGGCCCACGGTAGTGTCACTTTGGGGGAACACAAACCTCTTTCTTATTTTGTTCAAGACCGGCCCCATAAAATAGAATAAATGCTTGGTACTGTAAACCTGATCAGAAGCCTATGACTGCAATTCATGGGTCATAAAGAGCCCTAATTCTGTTGTTTTACTAAATGGACATATAGTCAAATTACCTTTTAAGTATTTATGTTTCTACCCATAGACTAATGCTACTCTCCTTAGTCAGAGAAGCTTCATTTAACAGTAGACAATGGTGAACAGAGACTCATCTCTTGTCTAGATGCTGAAAACCGTTGAGTTCTTAGACTTAAATGGAGCATCTTTACCATCCCTTGAAGGTTCAGGTACATAATGGAAGAGAGGGCAGAAGATTGTAAGAGCTGGAGAATGGAGAGACCTGCTATACAATGTTGTCCTTTCGACACGTCACAGCTGTTAGAATCATTAACACATAACAATTGTGACCACCTGGCAGGACCTTCACAGAAAAAAGAATGAAAATTAGAAGTGGGGACTAAATGAAAAGAAGAGATTCAAAAGGAGTGGAAGTACAGTAAGGGGGTAATTAAGTATTTTAACTGTAATACGCTGTATACCTGTACGAATTATCAAAGAAAGAGAAAGGGGGACAGAATCTACAGATTACTGTGTTAAACCATAGGAGATTTAAAAATTTTTTACTGTCAGGTCAAATTCCTGATAGTGTGTGTCTCATATATACAAAGCATGGGTACAATCCGTAGCATCACAAAAAAGGTGCTAAAAAGTAAAAACTATTTTTATGAACTTCAGCCATATGTTGACAGAGGTTTCTGTCCTGCCCAGTCCCACAGCCATTCAGTCCCAAAGAAACACACAGAAGTCTACATTAATTATAAACTGGTTGGCCTATTAGCTCAGGCTTTCTTATTAACTAACTCTTCCATTAATTAATTAATAATTACACCATAATTCTTGTCTGTGTTAGCCACGTGGCTACATTTTATCAGTGAGGCATTCTCATCTTGATTCCTTTGTATCTATCTGGGTGACAACTGCAGACTGAGTCTTTCCTCTAACCAGAATTCTCCTGTTCTGGTTGCCCGGCCTGTGCCTTCTTCCTGGCTACTGGCTAGTCAGCATTTTATTAACCAAAGCAAGTGACAAATCTTTACAGGGTACAAGACCATTGTCTCATAGTATCTATAGATGAGGTACAACCAAAAGATTGGTTTTATTGTCAGTTCTGTCTAGAAAGTGAATTAAAAATACTTTCTTTCCTAAGATTAATTCAAAAACTATTTTTAAATATTTTTCACTGACTAACAATCAGATAACTCATAGGAAATATTGCATTACCAGCCAAATGATACTCAGAAGACATATCATTGCCTTTTATAAGTTTTTTTTAGAAAGTGAAAATGCTTAAAATAGCATCACTCCTAAATGCTTTAAATAGTAGACAAAATAATTACAACAATAAAGTTAAACATCTAATTACAGAAAATGAAAAGAAAATTATCAGGACATAGATGATTTCAGCAACACTAGCAATCTACTTGATCTGATTGGTGTTTATAGGACTTTTTTTTTCAAATGCATGCCAGGACAGACCATCTTCTAGACCATAAAATAAAACTTAATGGATTTAAAGGAATTGGAACTATGCAAGCAAAATCCTCTGAGAACAAAAGAATTGAACTATATGTAGAACACATCTAGTCCATGCTTATTTCTTCAAAACAGTTCATTAAAATTATATATTTCTGCAGCTAAAGAAACCAGGGAAGACCAAACAAATTGTAGAAGCTCAAAAGTAAATGAACCGTCAATTCATGGTGTACCAAAATGGGGCAACAGTGATCCCTAGAAAAAGCACAAGAGGAATCTTATCTCATAGAAAGATTAAGATATGTTCTTTTACTTCCTTCTGAAGACACAATGCAGCTAAAACAAAAAGATAAAGTCAAATGAAGCTCTCCCCTTCCACTCCCTAAAGTCAAGGTAGCTGTCCCCCTAACAGTGAAACAACACTAGCATGTATTTTCTGCAGAGGAAAAGACCCAGGTTATTTGAGTTTTGCCATTTCATACAGAGTTAAAAGAGAATTCCATGCAAATGAGAGGCTGCATTGGAAGAAAGTAGAAAGGCTGAGTGTTAAGATTTCTAACCTTCCTCCACTAAATTCTCAAAATGTAGTAGCCAGACTTACACACTCCAGGGAGAAAATGTGAATAACATCTTTCCACAAAATTTGACTCACTGAAAAGAACTATTTTTCTTTAATTGACATGATAGAGTCTGTTGAGTCTGTTTGCAAGCATGTCTGTCCAGAAGCTACTATTAACAAGCCTTGAAATCAAGTTGTCAGTGAGATTTTTTTCAGTAAAAACAAAATCTCAGATGAACAACCCCTTGCTAATATGGAGCTCATACACTCACCTAGACATTCTAAAAGAAATTTGGAAGAAGTAGAGCACATATAACAAAGAAAACTTAAACAAAAGTCTTATTTACCTAAACAGGAAATGAGAAGATTGTGCTTCCATGAAAGAATAGAAGTATAGTATGCAAAGAAGGATTATACTATTTAAAGAGCTCTTGTAAATAAAGAAGAGATAATATATAGATTCACAATTTTTGCAGGAGAATTAAAAATATTGGTGTGCATGTTTTTAAAAAATCAAAGTAAAAGGTGGAAAAGAAAATTATAGGGCTCTTCCAAGAATGCTGACACTCTAAAATGCAGAAAGAAAGAAGAGAAAATAGAGAGAAAGAAACTATTTAAAACATTATCCAAAAATATTTTCTATATGGCTAGAAAGATGCCTCGTGATTTAGAGCAGTTACTGTTCTACCAGAGGACCCAGGTTCAATTCCCAGCACCCACAGACAGGTCACAATCATGTGTAGCTCTAATCCCAGGAGATCTGATGTTTTCTGAACTCTAAAGCCGCAGGCATGCACAAGATATACAAAGATACTTGCAGGCTAATCACCAATACACATAAAATAAAAAAATATTTAATTATTTTCTATAACTAAAGAACTGTGTTTCTAGATAGAAATAACCTATTAATAGATAAAATAGATTTCCCCAACTCACATAAGAATAAAATAGAAACAATAAAGAGAAAATTCTTAAACTTTTCAGACAGGAAACGTAGATTTAACTTGAAATGAAAATGACTTCAGACTTCCTAGCAGTGTTACTGGAAATTAGAAGGCAATGAAGTGGAGCACTGTCTTTTAAATTCTGAAGAATGACCTTTAATCCACATTTAACTTTTGTCTTTACTTTTGAAAGCTTAATTAATGCATGTATATAATGAAATATTGTCAATACCTACCCCTTCCAAATTTTCTTCATCCCTTCCAACACGTCCCCTCTCGACTTCATGTCTTTTGTTGGTCTATAAACTACGATCAATTAAAGTTACTCATATGTTCCTGAGTGTGGGGCCATCTACTGGAGCATGGGAGTGGACTTGCTCTCAATAAGGAATAATTCTCACTCTTCCCCCACAACTCTCCACTGCCAATTGAACTGTAACCCTGGTCTAAACCTTATCTCCATAGCCAGGGAAATTAAAGTGTATAAATAACATCTAAAACATCATGTTTGAGAAACATTTTATATAAAATAATTAAGGGAGTTGGTCGAATAATGAGAGTACACTGAGAGAGAGAAAAGCATAGGATATAGCACGCTAAGTTCCAACAGGAAAGGGAGAAATATGGAGCTCCCCAGAGGAAGGTGACTACTTACAACAAGTTAGACAACCGCCAAGCCAGGAAGACAAAAACTTGGCAAAGGAGCGAAAAAGTGATTTTCCATGAAGAAACTGAGTATTCAATGTACGTGGTCTATACTGAGAAGATTTTGAAATTAAACTGGGGATAAGAACATAGGAAAATTAAGCAAATATAAAAACAAGATAATTATTAGCTCCAAAGAAAATTAGAGGGTTTTCTAGAAAGGAAAGCAGAGCAATCAGCTGTGAATAACCATTCCTTGGTTTACAATTTTGGCTGAATATTAGAATTTCCTAAGAAATTCTTTTTAAAAATCCAGATGCCCAAGGCAAACAAGGATCACCACATAGGAAACAGCATTGGTATTTTTAAGCATCCCAGGTGTTATAAATAGGCAGGCAGCATGACACTGGTTATTTGGAATACGCTGAATATTGAAGTAAGCACAACTGTAACAAATTAGAAGCTTAGAGAGTAGAAAAGTGCGTGGTGGGGCGGGCATTGAGACAGAAAACTAAGTCTTTACTTCTGTGATAGGAAATCAGTTTGAAGAGCCCCAAGCTGAGCCTTCGAGATGCAGACTGATCGAAAGGTTTAGATTCATCTAAAACAATTGAGTTTGGTTGTCCAGGAAAAGAAACAGAAAACAGAATGCTCAATATTTCTTACAGCATTCCTTGTAGAAATGCTTGATTGTACCCTCAGTCTCCATGAGCCTCTATGAGCTCTACTTAACTGATCCTATTTTAACAGACTTCTATGAGGCCTGCTTACCTGTTATCCTCAAGTCCTTTGGTTCCTACAATTCTTCCTCATTCTCTTCTACATGTCTCCCCAAGCTCCACCTAATGTTTGGCTGTGGATCTCTGCATCTGCTCCCATCAGTTGCTGGATGGAGCCCTTCTGGTGATGATTATGCTAGGTTCCAATATAGAAGAATATCATTGGGAAATATGTCATTGATAGTTTTTGTTGCCTGCTGTTGTTGTTGTTGACTGTTGTTTGCATTTTTGTCAGCTGTGTTTAGTTCTACCCTAGGTCTCTGGGCTATCCAGACTGTGTCAGGCATGACCTCCCTCTTGTGGCCTGGGTCTCAAGCTGGACCAGTCATTGGGTGGTCACTCCCACAAATTCTGTGCCACCTTTACCCCAGCACATCCGATAGGACAAATTGTAGTTTGAAGGCTTCGTGGATGGGTTGGTGTCCCAATGCCTCCACTAGCAGTCTTGCCTGGTTACAGAATATGGCCAGTTCAGGGTATATATCCCCCATTACTAGGAGTCTTCCATAGGGTCACCCACATTGATTCCTGGGTTTTCCATTGCACTAGGTTTCTACGTCATCCTGAAATGCCCCATAGTTCTAGCCATTTACTCTCTCCCTCTATCCCCTCACCTGATCCCTTGTGTTCCTATCCCCACTCACTCCCAGTCCACCCACAAAATCTATTCTATTTCTCCTTCCCAGGGAAATTCATGAGCACTCCTTGTTATTCAGCCTCCCTGGGTCTGTGGATTAGAGCATAGTTATTCTTTACTTTACATAAGTAATGTCTACTTATAAGTGAGCACATACAAAATATATTTTCAATAAAAGAAAAATGAAAAAAGTAAAGAGAAAAAGATGTTCACTTTAATATTATTCATTAGAGTAGAAAGTATGGAACAATATAAACATCTATCAATATGAGAATGATCAACTATATTATGTTGAAACTGTTTATTGAAATACAATACAGCAGGTTCTAAAGTAAAGTGGATGTTAGTGAAAAGATATTGTTACCTTACAAATATTTGTTGCCTAATGAGAGCCTTTGGGATCCAGCTCTAAGACTCTCTTCAAGGTTCAGAATGAAACCAACAGTAAGTGAAAAGGACTTTTTCTGAGGGCAAACTCTTTCATATGTGCTTTTTTGAATCAGTCTCTTTATTGTTCTGTTTCTATTCTAATTCTAATTCCTCCTAGCTTCTTCTTTTAGCTTCTTCTTTTCCAGCCTAAAAATTATTCTCCTTATGAAACCTTGAAATGATAAAATAAATAAATAAATAGAAGAGTTACCTCTCATTGATCAAATGCACATTCCTAGGGTAAGCAATTAGAAGCTGAGTTGTTGCCATGGCAACACAAGAGTTCAAGGGTTACAGGAATAAGACCATGACCAGAGGGCAGGAGTACAGTGCCTAGTGAGACAAGCTTTTAGACATAGGTCTATTGTTAAAATATTTGGCAAGCAAAGAATTGGCATGCTTTTCTTGGGGTGCTTTTTGTAGCAACCTGGTTAAACATCTGTGACTCTGACCCTGTACATAGCTGAAAAGTTTTAAACTTATGAACTATTTACAAAAAGGCTTTGGTCGAGTTTGAACTTGCTTTGGGTGAAAATAAGCTAATTGTGTGCAGTTAGTCTAAGCAAAAGAACAAAGCAGACTTTTAAGGGTCTACAGTCCTTGTGAGACAAATAGATCTAGTTATGAAGCAGGTCCCAGCATATATTCTATACACCAAAATTGAATAATTAAATGAAAAGTCATCTTCCCAACCACCCACAGATATATGTGCCCATATATGTAATCATGTAATCATAAGATTAGATATACACATTACATAAAAATTCATGGTAATGGGAAAATATTATAGCTATTATTGCATAAGAGTAATTACAAATGAAAGCAACAGTTTTTAGAGTCAGTGGTCCATAAACCTTGCTGATGGGCTACCCCATCAGGGACCACTTCCTCCAGTGGGTTGACATCTGATTTATCAATTGCTATAAGCTGTAATTGTGTCATGGCCCACAATAGCTCATGACAACTGCTCCTGACAGTTGCTCAAGTGGCATAGTTTAAAACCAATATTTTTATAGTTGTTTAAGCATTTTTAAATTACATTAAAATAATTAAATGTATGTATATTAAGAACTTAATAATGACAAACTAAAAATTATTGTGGTGTTTTAGGAGAAAAAAGCAATTGAAAAACCTCTTTGGAAATATCTGTACTGGCTGGTTTTAAGTGTCAACTAGAAACAAGTATCCGTTTTGGATACGTCTCCACGAGATCCAGCTGTAAGGCATTTTTTCAATTAGTGATAAGTGAAAAATGGCCCAGCCTACATGGGTGGTGTCATCCCTGGGCTGGCGGTCATGGGTTCTATAAGAAAAGCAGGCTGAGCAAGCCAGAGGAAGCAAGCCAGTAAGTAACACTTCTCCATGGCCTCTGCATCAGCTCCTGCCTTCAGGTTCCAGACCTGCTTAAGTTCCTGTTCTGACTTCTTCCAATGATGGACTATGATCTAGAAGTGTAAGCCAGATAAACCCTTTTCTTCCCAATTTGGTTTTTGTTCATGGTGTTTCACCGCAGCAATAGAAACCTTAACTAAGACATCTCAGTGTGAGTTAAGGAGAATGCTCAGTGAGGTGTTTGTTATGCAAGCATAAGGACCTGAGTTCAGATTCCTAGTACTTACATAAAAGTAGGGCAAGATGGCATGTATCTGTAACCCCCAACAATGAGGGTAGCAGAGAAAGAGCAGCCAGGAATTCACTAGCCAGTCAGTCTAACCAAAACAGTGAGTCATACATCCATTGAGAAATCCTGTCTGAAAAAAATAGGTCATCAGCGATAGAGGAAGACACTGGATAAAGATCTCTGGCCTCCACAATGTAACAATTATGTACAGATGAGGATTGAGCCTGAAACAAAGAAATTTTGACAAAGAAAACTGTAACTTGGTTTTTGTATTAAAATTGTATGGTCTCATATATTTAAGATATATTTTAATTAAATAAAAAACTGAAAAAACAGTCAAGAAAACAAATGATCCAGTTATAAAATAGGTTAAGTATCTGAACAGAGTTTCTTCAATAGAAGAAATAAAAATGACTAAGAAAGACCTCAAAATGTGTTCATCATCCTTAACAATTAGGGAAATGCAGACTAAAACAATATTGAAATTTCATCTTACCCCAGTCAACGACGGTTAGATCAACAAAACAGGTAGCAAGGATGTGGAGAAAGAAGAACTCTCAATCACTGTCAGTGGAAATGTAAATTGGTATAGAGAACCCTCAAAAAGCTAAAATTAGATCTATTGATCATGTGATCCAGCTATACCACTCCTTAGCATATGCCTAAAGGACTTGACATACTATTCCAAAGATTTTGCTCAGCCAAGTTCATTGCTTACCTACTCACAATAGCTAGGAAATGGAACCAACCTAAATGTTCTTCAACAGATTAATGGGTAATGAAAGTGTTCTCCATATAGAATACTATTCCACAGCAAAGAGAAATGAAAACATGAAGTGTGCAGGTAAACGAATGGAATATTTTGAAGTAACCCAGAACCAGAAAGACAAATACCACATGTTCATGTTCATCTCTTTTTCCTAACTCAAGTCTTCAGATGTAAGTACATAACCTGTAATAACCACAGAAATTAGAAAAGTATAAAGAGACCATAGTTGGAAGGGTTTATTGAGGGATAGACTAGTAGAATACAGGAAATATGAAGTAGACAACAGAGTAGCCAGAAGGAGGCTCCACTGAGGAAAAAGGAGGGAGGTCAATACGGAAGAAGGAGGGGAGTATGAGAGGCAAGTAACACCAAAGTTGTTTGATAAAGCCATAAGGAATTATGTTTTATTTTTTAATTTAAAATACTATATATATATACACTATATACACATATACTCATATACATTTTATTTTACTGAATGATGAAAGAGAAAGAAATCATACACACAAACAAAAAAACATAGTTGTGTTTAAATGCTTGTGCATACACTCATACAAACATATAATATCTAATTATAATAATCAAAGAAAATGAGGCTATCAATTTGAGAGGTAATGAGTGAAAGAGCATGGAAGGCACTGGGTGGAGGCGATGGGATGTGTTGGAGAAAGGAAAGAGAAGGGGTAAGAAATGTAATTATATTTTAATTAAAAGTGTTTTAAGTGTAATTAAATTAAAAAGTCAAAAGCCAAGAAAATCTAAGTTTTTCTATGAAGCTTAGTTTGCATGACTGACTCAACTCACTGAGACTCTTAAATACTACTAAATCTGGTACAATTGTAAACATGAAAAGGAGTGACAAACAAATCGTCTTCCATTCAAATTGTATCAGATGCATAACCAATACAAAGTACAAAGCTTCTCTTTGGAGTATTTAAAACTTAAGTTTAACTATCTCTGTCCACAAATGTTGACAATATAATGAGCCCTGCCCCTGACCTAAGGCTATTTCTGGATCCAAGGAAACATCTTGAAACTAAATAAGATGATTTTTAAAAGGCCAAACAAATAGCTTATTGTCTGAAAATAGAGAATATGAAATTGTTTACAAACCATTTTTCATCTATCTTGACATTAAACAAATCATCTGATCTACATTTGTAAAATGTTGCAAACCAAAGCATGGGTTGTAGTGTAAAATACTTTGACTTTTAGGCAATCTAGGAGAAAGACCAATTTGGTCGAACTGTATCCTGACCTTACTGTCCTAAAATGTCCATCTTTAAATAGTAAATTACATATATAATGTACATGGTTTTAGATATGTTGTTTTTTAAACATGGGAAAGGAATTAAATATGAAACTTTAGAAACATAATTTAGTGGTGATGACATCTGTTTTTGCCCTCTTACCAATTTAGTGATATTTCCTTTCATTTTTCCTAGTTCCTTTTAAACAAGAAGCTTTGATATTGACTTATTTTAATAAAACTGAGAGAGCAAAAAGATTCTACATGAAATACTGTCAGATACCTCTATACCCCTAACTTAAATATCCTTATTGTTCAACATAAATATTACTTGATCTTTCCACGATAACAAATTAGACAGCAAAAGTACTTAAAGCTGCACGCTAATGTTTTTGCATTCTGCAGACTCCAAGGAACCATTCAAAGTACTGCAGTAGTGGGTGGAGCTTACAGTGAGGGAATAGTAAGTTTCTTCCTGGATTCTCCCTTCTATCACTTAGATCACCTACCCTCTCCTCAAGAGTCAGCCAGCCTTCAAGATAGATAGTGACCTTATCCTATGAATACCTGTGGTACTCTAGAGCTGCAGCATGGCACAGGATCAAGGCATACTAGACCTCTGGCCTCTACTGACAATACTGTTGCTCCTATTTTCATGAGATCAGTTTCTTTCTGTGTCCTAAGAGGACAAAGATTTATATAAGCTAAAGAAAAACTAGAATATCTGTCAATATTGTTACACTGAGCTCCCACTCCTGTAGATTTAAGTAGCAGCTTCTGCCCACTCATGTAACTGACTTTGACCAATATTGACCTCCAAGTTATACTTGCTGCTGGTTTGATAGTGGATTGGTACATTTTCCATCCAGATGTACCCTCAAGATATCTTTCTGGCTCTACAGCTACACGAAGCAGCAGAAGAAAGATAAGGAAGAGTATTGGGGTAAAGAGAACAGTGTAGGAGAAGGGAAATGAGGGGAAAGGAAAGGGTAGAACAGATGAGATTCTAGTCAGTAACTTCATTGGAATTACCCGGTAAATTATATCTTGTTTCCTCTTATTTACAAATGTTATAATATGAGCTTTATATGGACATCATAAACTCTCACAACATTTCAAAGTCACATTGCTTTCAGTTAGCATATAGGAAAGGAAGTGAGCCTTTATATGATTAAATTGTATTCCAAGTATCAAGGCCTATTGAGTACCAGACTTAATGCTCACCCCTGGATTCAGAAGAAAGGCTATGGTCAGCATAGCAAAGTGTCTGAAGGTAAAAAAGTCTCTCACTCCATGCTTCTTCACATCAGTTCCTTTATTGTTCTGCCGTGCTGCAAAGTTTCCAGTATATATATGTGTGTGCGTGTGTGTGTGTGCACGCGCGAGTGCGTGCACACACACACAATCAGCAATTCTCTAGTAAAAGCAAGGTTACAGGTCCGAATTTCTCAGGGTCCTAAAACAGATAAGAGCTGCTCAAAGTGACACTGTCAGCTTCTTTATGGCCCAGGGAGGTAAGGCTAGAAAGACACCTGGGCAGCACTAAGAGGCAGAAAAGCTGATTTAGGAGGCTTTAAATTCTATTAAGGGAGAAGGTGAGTTTGTGCCTGATATATTCCTAGGTTAAAATCCTGTACTGGAAAACTGAGGTGAGGGTAGGTGTAGGGGGTTAATAGCTTTTTTTAGGATTAGAGCAAGGAGTCAACTGAGGTTAACACTTTCCCAAGTCTGCTGTGGGAGAATTTGAGACACCCAGTCTCCTTATTAGGAGGGACTATAAATCAAACAAGCTTGGGCGTGCATACCCCTATCTTTGAAGGTCCCAAATGTGGTCTATTTGAAAGATTCCTCTCCTGACTAAATTCCTGCCAAATAAAAGATAATTTCAGGAAGCAAGCTTCTAAATTTTATCTCAGAGAGTGGAGTGGGTATTTGACTGTGGGAACCAAGGTTTTTGACTGTGTGGTTAAATTTTCTCACCAGAGGTCCCACAAAATAGGGGGGGAAGTCACCCAATAAGCAAAAGAACAAGGCAAGTTTTTAAGTGTCCACAGTCCTTGTGGGACAAAAAGATTCAGTTATGAAGCGTGTCCCGGTATATATTGTATATATCAAAACTCCATAGATAAATGAAAATTCATCTTCCTGACCATCCACAGATATATGTACCCCTAAGATTGAGATGCAATCATGAGACTACATATACACACACATGAGATTACATATTACAATGCAAGTATTAGGGAGACACCAAGCTGCTTTACCAAAAGTGAGCAATAGTTTCCAGAGTCAGTGGTCCTGCAGGCCTTGTCTGAACAGAATTAAACTCCATCAGATAACCATTCCTCTCCGGGGTTGACATCTGAACACCTGCTGCAACTCTCATGGCCCCTGACACCAAAGTTTCTATTAACAGCTAGCAGCAGAAATAATGTATAAATTCATTTATCACCTTCAAAGCCCATGTTTCTTCTGAAAAAATGGGTTTCTTTTTCTCCAGAGCACATTTCCCTTCACCAGTATACATAAATCAGTGGACTGTTTCCAAATGTTTTTAAATATTTAAATTGTAGGAGTAATTTACTTTAATTGATCAATGAAAATTACTCCCAGAATGTGAATGTAAATGTCACTTACCTGAAGCATAGTAATAACTAGCAATTATTCAGAGGCCATTATGTGTTTGGCACCATTCTATTTATGTATATGAACTCATTTAATTCTATAGACCATAGAATTATCTAGATTATCTAGATAATATTAGCACTCCTGTTTTATAACTGAAGAAACCAAGCCCAGATGTAATAATAAGAGCAGCAGGCTGTGTTTTTGGCGTCCGGCCGCCCGCACGGTTTTACCCGAAATAATTACAGGGAAACTGTATTCTTTTAAACACTGCTTGGCCCATTAGTTATAACCTCTTATTGGCTAGCTCTTACATATTGATCTAACCCGTTTCTAATATCTGTGTAACCCCAAGAGGTGTGGCTTACCAGGAAAGATCTTAACCTGCGTCTGTCTGGAGTGAGAGAATCATGGCGACTCACTGACTGGGCTTCTTTCTCCCAGCATTCTGTTCTGTTTACTCTGCCTATCTAAATTCTACCCTATCAGAGGCCAAGACGTTTTTTTATTATATAACCAATGAAAGCAACAAATAGAAAGATGACCCTCCTCCATCATGTTCCCAAATATTGTTTATAAATGTTCTTTTACATTTAAAGGGGATATGATATAGATATAAATAATTTACATTGGTATGGATTTTAAGGTCAATTTTGTTATATGTATATGTATTTCTCATCTTGATTAAGGTATTGTGATTGTGTAGTTCATTTAAAAATGTAATGTATAATTAGGAAATATAGGTTGCTAATGGATAATCATAAATAATTGTCAAGCTTTTAGTCATGTTAGTTAGATTTTCTAGATATATAGAGATATATTTCAGTTGGATAGGCATTCTTCATATCTTTCAAAGACTACAGAATATGGCATTTTAAATGTTTTAATAACTTAGGTTTTTCATGACAATGAGACACGTCTGCTCCTGGCAGCACCAATCTACTTCAAGAAGAAGATGGGCATCGAAGAGGCACCTTATGGAGTTTGTTAGACATTTGGGCAAGAAACTGCTCTTGCCTGGACTGCTGCATAAACTGGACACAAAGAACATGCAGAAAGAGGACTGCTAAACTTGCCTAAAGGTGAGATGATCTTTCGGGGTTCCTGATTCATAAAAGAGTCTGCGAGACATTCTACAGGACACAGCAGACAGTGACTAAACAGTCTTTAAAATTTCCTGCTTCATAAAAATGTCTGCTGAACACTATGGGCCTGAAGGCAAAAGATGGACGCCCCAACGGTACAAAAGAACTTTGGGTGACTGTCCAGGCAGCAAGATGTCTCTGTCATTTCTAGAGCTTTGAACTTCTTGTTTGCTTAGGTAATATTATATCCTTCTGGATTCTTTGATGGAGTTAAAGAATGGTTAGTTATAGTTATAGTTTTCCTTAGTTATGATAAAAGATAGATATAAATATTGTGACTGTAATTCTTGCTTTATAACAGTTTTACTGTATGTAATTTTACTATGTTAAAATAAAAGCTTTCTTTTTTTGTTAAAACAGAAAAAGCGGAAATGATGGAGGAGGGTCATCTTTCTATCTGTTGCTTTCATTGGTTAATTAATAAGAAACTGCTTGGTCTCTGATAGGGTAGAATTTAGATAGGCGGAGTAAACAAAACAGAATGCTAACCGGGAGGTGGTGGCGCACGCCTTTAATCCCAGCACTTGTGAGGCAGAGGCAGGTGAATCTCTGTGAGTTCGAGACCAGCCTGATCTACAAGAGCTAGTTCCAGGACAGGCTCCAAAGCCACAGAGAAACCCTGTCTCGAAAAACCAAAAAAAAAAAAAAAAAAAAAAAAAAAAAAAAAAAAAAAAAAAAAAAAAAAAAAACAGAATGCTGGGAGAAAGAAGCAGAGTCAGTGAGTCGCCATGATTCTCCCACTCCAGACAGATGCAGGTTAAGATCTTTCCTGGTAAGCCAGCTCGCAGTGCTACACAAAATATTAAAAATGGTTTAGATCAATATGTAAGAGCTAGCCAATAAGAGGCTGGAACTAATGGGCCAGGCAGTGTTCAAAATAATACAGTTTCCGTGTAATTATTTCGGGTAAAGCCATGCGGGCGACCGGGTGCCGGGGACACAGCCCCGCCGCTCCCACTCCAACACCCAGAAAGGCTAAATAAATTACTCGAGACCACACTGGTATAGATGTGATCAGAATCCATGCAATCTAGCTACAGGGCCCAAGCTATGTTTTATTGCCTCTCAACAATCAGAATAATTGTGCCAAACTCTCCACTTAACTTTGCATGTAGAAAAAATGTAGAGATCTAATCAATTCCTTTGATATCTGAAGCTACCAAAAACCATTTATGGAAAGCTAAGAAGTGGCAAGATGGCTGCAGTCAGGCTCCCTGATTACTCATCATGTTGGATCTTTTCTTCCACAAAGATTGGAGATATAAAATCCTGCATGTTACTGTAGATGTCACACTTATCTAAAGAGGACGTATTTTGGGATAAAGTGGAACCACTTGCAAGAAAATAATTTCTCCTACAATAAAGCTAATATTACTGCTCTTCCATCTGGGCAGAAGTTTTAAATTCTGCCAGGAATGGAGTACACTGAAGTCAAAGTTTATCACCTAACTTTACAATAAAGTAGTCTGCCTACCACTTTGAAAATTTATATATACTCAAACCCCATACATTATAACTTTCTGTTGGGAACAACAATAATCAATGAAGTATTTAAATTCCAAAACTCTGGCTTATTTGGTGTTTTTCTTGTATGAGTCAATGTCTGGCATGGGCGAAGTCAAATGAAGAAAGTGAGTGAGCTTATAAATCAGTAATCTGCTTGATAATCGCTACTCATTTACTGAAGGGACAATGTGCTCACGACACGAGATTTTCTTGCAAAAGATGCCGGGCTACAATGAACAGCATAGAGATCTCATTTGCTCTGAATTAGTAAGTGCTCTGATTGCAATAAATTCTTGATACCTAAGGACATTATTATTCTGATTATTTTTATCTGTATTCTTTGCCTGCAGAGAATAGAGAAGGAAATTATTTCTTTCCCAAATGCCAACTGACTGTATTCTTTTTACCATATTTTTCATATATCTACAGTGGAAGATATTTTAACCAAAACAATGTCAAAACACATTCATTTCTTAAAGAAACTGATAATATTACCACAAATCTCTTAAACAGAACATATACCCATCACAATAATTACATAATAAACAATGTTTGAATTGTCCTTAGCTAATAAAAATATCTCCTAAAGGAATTCTAAATGATAAAAATACTGCATTTGGTCTAATTTTGAATTATTTATATTATATTAGGTTCCAAATGTATACTGTGATATTCAAAAATATTACCTGCATACATGAACTTTCATAAATATAAATGTGATTACCCTAAAGATATGATTCCATGGGCAGAATAGAAAATATAAAACTCATTTTATCACTTCATTTCCCAAAACAAAATAAATATTATTTCACTATTTCTGGCAGGCATTAAGCCTTAATAAATGCAAAGTGGAAAAATTACCAAAGGGCTCAAGCTTGAGACACAGAAAAATGAATCTAAGACAGATTTCAGAATCAAAACATTCATTAAGTTAAAGTCAGAGAAAACTTTGCCATGTTATAGAGATTTATCGCAAACAAAGGCCCAAAGGTGAAGTTCTCAGATTAAAATAATGCAAGTAGCTCTTGGCCTTAGCGCCATCTTTCTTGAAATCCTGCAGCATGAGAGGTCAAGTGGAGGAAGGAGCAAATGTGCAGGCTGAAGTGCAAGAGAAGATGAGACAGAGTTCCAAATAAATAGGCTTGTGCACCCAACAAGGCTGAATGCTGAAGGATCAGAACTAAGGGATGCCGAAGGCCTGGACACTGGTACAAGTTGTTAGACTGTATACTACTGTTGGTAATAAGTCTCAATGGATCTGGAACATCACTATCAGCTCACCAAGACCACATGAGAGACTGCCTGCCTTCGGTACAACAAATCGGTGCCACTAGCCCTTTGCCCAGGACCTGTAGCATTCTGGACTAGTTCTATTCTCACTTGTGGTCAAGTGTAACTTGTATACAGTAAATCATCTTTCTTGCTATCTCAGCTGGAAAGAAAAGAATACTTTCAGTAGAGCTCAAGATTTAAGAGTTTAATCTTTATAAAGATTTGGGCAGGGTGGAGTTCTCATCCTGAGAGTTCTCTCCTTTTAAATAAGGCTGAGAAGACTTTAAGGGTAAAATAAGGTATAGGACGTCCTAACTGTGTAAATCGTTAGAGCCAAGGTCTTCAATGACAATGAGGACACTAAGAGAAACCTACATAGATCTAATCTACATGGGAAGTAGAAAAAGACAAGATCTCCTGAGTAAACTGAGACCATGGGGACCTTGGGGGAGGATTGAAGGGGAGGGGAGAGGCAGGGAGGGGAGCAGAGAAAAATGTAGAGCTCAATAAAAATCAATTTAAAAAGGGAAAAAAAACAGAATAAGGACTTGGTTAAAGCAAAGATTACTTAAAACGTCACTTTGGGAATTGTTCCAAAACTCAGTTCCTGCTGATTGAAGTCTCTAAAAATATAGATGATGATCACCTGCACCCAGGGATTGAGGAGTCCCTCATCTAGTGCACTATAGCACAGGTGGTAGATGCTGGAGATAACTAAAGTCATTGTACAAAGGGTAATGTAAGTTTCATCCTGATAAAAGTCCATTCAAAATCAAAAGGGCACAAGGGCCAGTGACCCTGTGTGGATAGACAGAAAATCCAAGTACATCAACACTTGTGCCACACAGATAAGATCACATCTCTGGGTTTATGAGATGGCTGGGAGGGAGGATAGGAAAGGTAGTTGCTTTCAAGCCTGAAGACATGAGTTCTATCCTCAGGATCCACGTGGGAAAAGGAAAGAACAGTCTCCTACAAGTTGTTCTCTGAACTTCACACAAGCATGTGACATGCATGCACGCACATGTGTGTGTGTGTATGTGTGTGTGTGTGTAGTGAGTAGGTGGTAAAGCAAGAGAGGGAGGGAGAGAAGGAGGAAGAGAGTGAGAGGGAGGGAGAGGGAGAGAGAAAGCGAGAGAATAAATGTAATAATTTTTAAAAATCATATCTCAAATACTGGGAAGACTGCTATGAAAACCCCTTCTTCTAGCACCTGTGACATTAAAAAGCATTCTTTGCAGAGCACTGAAAGGCAGCAGATCATTAAAAGCATTTTTGTTACCACACCCTAGCAACTGCAATTAAAATGCATCTGCCAAGCAGATAAAGAAAATACTTTTTTCATGTTGTTTTTGTGAGATGTGCGCTCACATCTTAGTAAAAGTAATTGGAGCATTGAGCAATTTCAGTTCCAAATAAAAAGTTACTCTTTCTCTGCTTTGTCACATAAAACATTAATGAAGTGAATTTAATCTAGTTTTGATGAAGAACTGTCTCAATTCTGAATGTCAAGAGTCAGGCTTCCACTTCTTTTAGGGTCTGTCATCATTCTTTATCATAGAAAGCAAATAGTCACCTCTTGCCATTGTCATTTTCCTATTTCTATCAGTCTTGGATATACCTTCTAAGATAGGGTTCTCAGTTACTGTAGTTAAGGTATAATCCAACTGAATTAAATTAGCATATTTAAATGTATTATTATTGGACTAAAGTTAAACATTTGTTTTGACATTATGCTCTCTATCTTTCTTACTTGTTTCCTTGCTTAAAGATTTTAAAATTTCTCCAAGCGGTGGTGATGCACGCCTTTAATCCCAGCACTTGGGAGGCAGAGACAGGCAGACATAAGCTAGTTCCAAGACAGGCTCCAAAGCTACAGAGAAACCCTGTTTCGGGGGGAAAAAAGATTTTAAAATTTCTCATCACCAGCACCATTTTTATTCAAATATTTTCTTTAAAAAATGAGAATTTATAAGCAAAATAAGACAAAAGCATAACTGAAAAAGACAAAACCTAATAAGACCAAGTAAAATATAAATTACATTTGATGCATAAGTTCAAATGTACAAAATTCAAAGTATCCAACCAGAAAACTATCTGAAAAACAAATTTAAATGTGATGATATGTCAGATAATATCATATGGCTTGATACATTACAGTAATTGACATTCCAGAAGAAAAGTCATAGAGGGATTAATAAAAAAAATCAATTTTTTCTGGGACTTACCTAAGCACTCTGACTGTATGTTACAGTTGTGTAGGCTCGTTTCTCTTGTGGGTCTCCTAACCGTGGGTGCAGGGCCTGTCTCTGACTTTGTTACCTGCTTTTGGGACCCTACTCCTCATACTGGGTTGCTTTTTCCAACCTTAATATATGGGGAGGTGCTTAGTCTTACTGCAACTTGATATGCCATGTTTTGCTGATACCCATGGGACAACTGCCCTTTCCTGACCAGAAACAGGGGGAATGGACTGGGGGAGGTAGGAACAAGGGCAGATGTGGGAAACTGCACCCAAGATGTAAAATAAATTTTAAAAAAAATTATTCAAGTCTTTAGGCAATAGAAGTATGTCTTTAAAGCATTGGAAGAAAAAAATGTCCATCTAAAATTATACCCTTAATAAAAATGTTTTTAAAAAAATCAAGATGGAAGAGCTCTAGTTTCAGCTCCAACATGTAAAGAGCTTGAAAGTCATCATCCCCATCCTTCCAACAAGATGGCGTTGGACAATTAAAACCAAGAAAAAAGCAGTTCCATCAGGAAGTTGAGGTCACAAGGGGAAGCTGTCACTTTAAAATATAGAGAAAGGGATAATGTATCTGGAATTACGTAGCTAAAAGTGCTTATCTGGAAGAGATGTTTAACCCTGAAACTACTAGTTTTGACAATGGTCATTTTGACAGTTTGAGGGGTACTGAGTGTTAGAGAAACTCATGTTCTTGTAAGATTTTACCTTCAGCAGGTTCGCCCAGTTCTCACATGAAAATTCAAGATAAACCCACTTATGACTCAGGCAGAAGAACAGAGGGACAGACAAGGTCAGCGTGAAAATCATGTCTACAGTACTCCCAATAGTGAAAGTCTACTCTCAATATGTAAAAACCTTTCCAGAGCTTTACCACACCAGCCCCTTTTAGTATCATGTCTCACCTAAGGGATAATTTTTGCTACAAAAGCTTTATTTTCATTAAGTCCAACACCGTGGGGAGGCAGCAATGTATTTAAAAAGTTGTCTAGTGCATGGAGACAAAGGCTCAGGCCAAGGTCCTAGGGCAAGGAGCTAGAGAGGATCTGTTCAAAGGCAGAAAATGAACACAAGGAAATACTTTTAGGTCATAGAAATGTTCTATATCCTTACTTTGGTGGTGAATAGATAAGAGCATAGATGTTTACCACAGAACAGAGAAAAAAACTAACTATTAAAATTGGTGAATTTGGACAGCATTTAAGCAAGGGTTGAGAATTGAATACTAAACATTTTAAATTTAAAATTGTTTATCTTATCAAGCAATGATATTTCATATTATTCTTCATTTTAAAAACTACTCTTCACTAATGCTTATCTTCCTCAACCGAATGATTTCTAGACTTAAAGCTACCAACTTAGTAATCCCATACCCTTCTTCCCTAGAAGTAAAGCAAGGAATTGCATTAATCTTTGTTATTCCTTGCATTTTCAAACCCTGAAATTATTTTGATAGCTTTCTTTGTATTAGAATGTGTGGAGCCCACAGGGTGCTTTGAAAATTTCCATCTATTGTTTTTCATACCACGGGTAGATATCTTATTTTAAATTATTTATTTAAATGAACACACTATAATTTTTTAAATCATCTTAAATTATATGTAAAAGTACCAATAGGCAGCTAAGACATTGTTCTCTGTCATAACTAAAAACATGTATTCTTTTACATTAAGTTAAAAAATTCACAATTTTTGTGGAATAACCTCCTTTCATCTTCCACCAAGGAAACCTGGTAAACAATCTATTTTAGTTGGTGGATTTGGGTTTTTGAGATGCCTAGGATCAAACCTAAGGCCTCTTATACTCTGTGCAACTAAGTGCTCAGTGCAACACTGAGCTACACACCCCCAGCTCCTGCTAAACAGTCTTGTACTTCCTAGCTCTGGATTCTTTTCCAGTATTGTGTTCTTTTGTTCACCACAAAAAAAAATTAAGAAGAAAAAGCCATCTTTGCTCACAAAGACCTTATCTTCCCTTTTGAAATCAAACCTTTCCCTAATCTCTTTCTTCCCTGTTTATTAGAAGGTCTATGAAATGTCCCTTAACTGAAGAGACTATCTCTTTACCTGCCAGTATATTTAGCACTGCTCTGTAATATACTTTCTCATAAATAATGGTAATGAGTTAATGGTAATGAGCTCATAAATAATGACAATGATTGAACTAATGGTCTTCCTTCTGTCCAATGACTCTGTCATTTATGTTGAGCCAAAAGCAGTAAGTATCTAGTGCTTGATTTGTAAATGGAACTTCTTAATGAAGGTAATGATAAAATTCAAATGTCTATTCCATATCTTAAAGTCAACCACATGTTGTATGCTCTTAAGCCAATCACCAGTTACCATGAGCTAAATAGATACTAATTTATATAACGCTTAACTGTTAATACTACTTAACGGTATACAGTGCCTTTATAGAGCACAATGTACATCCAGAGCCTGTGAAAAGAAGTTAAAGTAACCCTTTATTCAATCTGCCAAGGGACTATAGAACCTTATAATTATCTGGCTTTAGATAGAAGAGATACATTGCAACTGGGTACACACAAGGGCACAGGTTTATGCCTCTGATGACAGACGGCAAGGAAGAATCTCGAGAGTGCAAGCTTTCTACCAGACCTTTTTAATTTATTTTCCCCAAATGGATCACATTTTGATGCTGGCTCTCTGACCCAGTATGTTAGCTTTTTTATGAACTTATGATTAACTAGTAGCATAGTTGTAGCAGAGAAATTTTCTTCCATTTAAAACTAAATTTTACTCATAAAAGTTATAACCCCTAAACACTAGGTGAAAGAGACCAAATGAGAAATGAAAGTATTTTAAAAGGACAAATGAGAACAGAAAAATGTAGTCTAGCACTATAATTACTGGGGCATCTAGAATTTCATACACCCAATTTAGTCAGTTACAGTCCTGGACAGTTCAAACGGAAAAGCAAGTTTCAAGAATTAGCCGTAGCAACTACTGCCAAATAGCTCTCTCCCAAGCCTATCTTCCAAATCATGTGGTAGCCTTGGGTATGGGGATAACATAGACAACGTAAGAATTACTTTTACATTTCATAAGATGAAGCAATGTAACTCAAGTGCCTAAATTATGTCAGTCAAATCTAGACTTCCAAATACATAGGAAGAATGTGAGCTTGGCTTATGGCTCATCATGAGAAAGGAGCTGGAGTAAGTTGTCAAACATATGGTGGGCTTCTGGCCAGATAGTTTCAGTTATTTTGAACACTTTTTCTATGAATAATTCTAGTTACTATGAAAAAAAATTTGAAAAGTAACTGATATATGTCACAAATATAGCATGACTAAAAAGTTTTCCATGTGAGAAACTGATTACTGCATAATTTTAAGGCAAAAACACATTACTGTCAAAACTGAACAAAGGGTCTGTGTGCTTGTTGTCAAGGCTGATGACCCGAATTTGATCCCTAGATCCCACATACCACAAGAAACAACTCCTGCAAGTTGTCCTCTGACCACCACAGATGTATGTGTGTGTATATATATACACACACACACACACACACACACACACACATACACACTTTTACAGATGCACGCACATGCACAGAATAATTAAATAAATGTATTTGTGTATGTCAAAAAGTGAATAACAATCCCAAATGAACTCCTCTTTCACCAACTCTTCTGCTATTCTAGTCTGTTTTCTAGTGACAGTCATATACATGTCAAAGCCTCACTCAGTGATGCTTTCTACGTTCAATTCCAGTACAGCCATTTCTCGACCTATTTTTTAAAAATAAATAAGTAAATAAATACTCAGAGACCCACATTGGAGCACTGGACTGAGCTCCCAAAGCCCAGATGAAGAACAGAAGGAGGGAGAACATGAGCAAGGAAGTCAGGACCGCGAGGGGTGCGTCCACCCACGGAGACAGTGGGACTGATCTAATGGGAGCTCACCAAGGCCAGCTGAACTGGGACTGAAGGAGCATGGGATCAAACTGGACTACTCTCTGAATGTGGCTGACAATGAGGGCAGACTGAGAAGCCAATGATAATGACACTGGATTTTGATTCTACTGCGTGTACTGGCATTTTGAGAGCCTAGACAGTTTGGATGTTCACCTTCCTAGACCTGGATGGAGAGGGGAGGACCTTGGACTTCCCACAGGGCAGGGAACCCTGACTGCTCTTTGGACTGGAGAGGGAGGGAGAGTGGGGGAGTGGGAGGGAAATGGGAGGAGGGGAGGAGGTGGAAATTTTTAATAAATAAAAAAAAGATTTAAAAAATCAAGTCCTTTGATGTCATTCTATTTTTATTTCAAAAATTTTTAAAATTAAGTTCTTTTCATGTGTTGGTAAATGTTTTGAAATTAAATTTCCTCTCAATAATAAAAGAATAGTATTATATTAAAAATCTAAAAGAAACCAGCTCTACTCCTAGGATTCCTAAGAATACTTTACAAGTTTTGGTGTTCATTTTATAAAAACTAGCTAATTTTCTGTCAAGCTTTGCAGGAAAACTGGACATTTTGGGTGTTCAATATAAGTGAATTATCTCAAATGCTCTTACAATGCCCAGCTCTGCCATGATCTCCACCTTCTCAGAGTTAAAACACTTACCCTTAACAATATCTACTATAATTTTACCATTTTCAGCAAACTCAAATGCATAATATATATTAAATATTTCTATTTGCTAAGGGTAGTAAAATAAGCAAAACATGGTTTCTGTCCTGAAAAAGGTCACCATCTCAAATGAAAAGTAGGTAGCAGCTACAAACAATTTATGATATTGCAAAATGATAGGATGTCACTGTCATCATTACTGCCATGAGGCATTCAGTCCTTACTGCACACCAGGCAGTGGGCTAAGAACATTAACAATACAGCTTTAAGTCACGTGTTCATTCTAACCTTAAGACACAGGTTAGCATTTTAAAAAGAAGGAAATGAGAGCACGAAAACAGGTGATACGTTAAAAGAACAAATTGATACCTGCATTAGAGTCTGACTTTAAACTCTAACAGTCATGATTCCAAAAGTCCAAGTTCAAAACTACCAGACAATAATGTATCTCATAACTCACACTTAATTCTCTTAGTGGCTTAGGATAAAAGACCAAAGGAGGAGAGGTAGGGAGGGGAGCAGAGAAAAATGTAGAGCTCAATAAAAATCAATAAAAAAAAGAACAAAGGAAAGAGTTCCAGAAAAAATGACATCTGTTATGGATTACTCAAGTACAAAGTGTACCTTGTATTTGCAGGCCTATTTTTATATTCAATTTCAATTTTTGTTTTGCAATTTTTTAGATTATCCAGATAATTAAAAATGAAAAATTAAACTCGAGATAAAAAATATCAAAGAGAAGTCATATGGCATCTTACTTTATATCTGAAGAAGAATAAAGTGATAGAGGTGTGAGGGGGGAAAAGCATGATGTGTGTGGTCCAAATAAAATCTCCACTAAATAAAAACTTCAGTAGTATGTAAGGATTCATAGTCAACATAATTTAAGAAGGCAACACTTAAAATAGTCCACCTCAATTTTATACAAGCTTTCCCAACTGTACCACTATAAGGTTTCATATTTAATGTGTCTCCATGCCTGTCTGTTCTTCCAGGAATATTCCCTTTGCCTGACTTTATCTTCAAACTCTACTCAGTTGAAGATCTGGGACATCATTTGTATTCATCCTGAAATCACAAGCATTAATTGCTTTACTGCTTTCTGATTATTGTATCAGCAAAGTAATATAATTTAAATTCCAGACGAAAGGGATTCCTAGTTGGCAAGAGTTAACTAATTCAGGGTGAAAAATGGAGAGGAAGGGTCCCTGCAAATTATACAGTAAGCTTTTAGTAAAGATTATCTTAAATTTATTCTTGATTTCTTATTAATCAACTGAGTTTTTAATCCTTAATTTAAAAATTTAATCTCACTTTTTCATATATTAAAAATAATAATCCTAAATACCTGTTTTATGTTAGCTTAACATTTTTACTGTACAGAGAAATATTGCTAACTTGACTTAAAAATTACATTTCATTTTCTTGTTTTAAGACAAAACCACATGAAAAACTATACTGCAGAAGCTTCCTAAAATATAAACATATGCATAAATAAAAAGAATTTAACTATAGTTACCCTATAGTGAGGTAATAATTCCCCGTATAGATGTCATGATCTAACAATACAACAAAATATTCTGATATCAGAAATGGGTTGCTTTTATTGGAGTTGTTAACAGGTCAGTGATACCTGATAGACCCTAAGAAATTACATGTTATTTCCATTAGTATTGGTTATTCTACATAACAGTAAGATCCTACATACTTGATTCATAGAACATGGAGAAATCAAACTAGCATTGACCTGGAAGGTTTATCCCCACTGGGTAGTTTTCACAGTGCTGGAAAGTGTTATACATATTACCAATGGGAGAAAAGAAATTATCAGTCTTATCAAAATGTGAACACTGTGAGCGACAATTACAATCTGTCTGCTAAGATTTGCCCACTGGTGTAATAGTGACATGAATGTCATGGGAGTAGCCACTATCTGTTTGGATTTAAGGCTTGTTCCACAATATGGAACCACAGATCACACAGTTATTGTGGCCAAGAACATGGGGCTACAACTACTCTGCAAATGGGACATAGTATTAAAGTCACTTGCAATGACTTCATATTGCACCATGGATTAATTCATCTCTCAAACCTGATCAGAAAAGTTTCCTTTTGGAGTGGATGGTGATTGAAACAAAATCCCAAAACTGGTTAAGATGCAGAGAACAACAACTACAGAGTGTTCAGAAATAAACGGGACATCATATATCATACCCCCACCCTCCTAAGGTTTGGGGATCATTGCAGAAGAGGAGGAAGAAAGAGTCAAAGTCATTGGATAACTGCAAGGAAATGGTTTTCTTGACAAATAGGGTAGCTGTACATATGAACTTATAGTAGTTGTGACAGCATGCACAAGATCAAGCCAGACAAAACTGCCAGCATGGATGGGTAAGGTGGGGACAAAGTTGATTACTCACATTAACGATAATAGTGAGTAATAGAGTGAATACTTGTGAGCTATTATTTATAGGCAATTTACACTGGTATAGATTCTTGTACATTGATACAAACTTAAATTATATTGAATATGTTCCTGTTTTCACCTACAATATTTGTATATCTAGGCAAAGTTATTTTGTCATATTGTATGCATGCATGCTTCTACCTCTGCATAAAACATTTTTGTATATTGATACATTTTTAGGATATATTTATCATATTGCAATGTACATTTCTACCTCTGATCAAGATATTTACAGATCAAAAGTCATCTATGTTTGTCATACTTATAGTTAGACTAATCAGGTTCTTTAGATACATAGAGATTGTATTCTGCATAGATAGGCAATCTTTAACCACTTCAAAGAGCTGTAGAATATGGCATTTAAATAACTTAAGGTTCTGTTGAACTGAGACACGATTGCTCCTGGCAGTACCAATCTATTCCTGAGAGAACAATGAGCACCGAAGACACTCCACTCAGAGTGTGTTTCCTTCTTGGCAAAATTGGCCATACCTCAACTACTAACAAGGTGCATGGTATCCAGAAATGGATAACCATGACACAAGGAAAAAGACTGTCAAATCTTGCCAAGACAGGGTAAAATGGTTTTGAAAAATTTCCTGCCTCTGAAAATGGTCTGTCAGTTACTCTAGGCCTTAGCCAAAGTTGTTTGCTCCAAAGTTGCAAATGAGACTTTGGGTGATTGCCCAGGTAGCCAGTTGTCTCTGCCATTTGCTGCAAATTTTGGAAGTTGCTTGGTTGCACTTCCTGCTTACTCAAGTAATATTATTTCCCTTCTCAGATCTCCAATGGGGTTGAAGACTAGATAGTTGTAGTTGCTTTACTCTCATGACTTGGCCAAGTTATTTATTTTACAAGACTTAAACTCATTATTTATTTTACAAGACTTAAACTTATTAGTATAGGATAATTATTAAATATATTTGTTCTTATTATATATGATTTTGCATTAGGCTTAGAACAGTCTTATTAAACAAAAGGGGGAAGTGCTGTAGGAAATCCTACAACCAGTAGCCTTTAAGTTACCCGCCCTCTTGGTCATGGCCTCTTATACTATTTATGCTGATGTAAAGCATGTGGTCACTCTCATTTCCAGCTGCACAATTCAGTTGCTGTTCTCCATTCCAGCAGAGGATTCTGATTTGTGAGTCTACCCCTAAATAAATAACCTTCTATTATTCTCAATTCTGAGCTAGTGTGGGATTTCTTTTAAGTGTCCTTCTTCACAAAGTCCCACCCCTAACTGAAGTATTGGTAATTGATGGCCACCAGAAAAGAAAGAGTTAATTTTTACTAAAGGTGTAGCCCCTATTAGATCTTATATACCTCAATTGACGTTCATGTACCTAAGAGTATGCAGGCAACACCCATAGGATTCAATGGAGTTTTTAAAATAAAGGCAGAAAGTTGGGTGGGTGTGAATATGAGGGAAGATGGGCACAAAATCAAACTGTTCAAAATACCAAGTATGAAATTCTTGAAGAATTAATAAAAATATCTCTTTATAAAAATCCAGATAGTTTCAGAAAGAAGGCTTAGTGAATAAAAATAGAAGCCTGATGATCCGACTTTGATCCCTGAAACCCCATATCAAAACAAACAAACAACTAGATGTAGTGGCATGTCTCTGTCATCACAACAACCCCTTCCTACATGCTGTGGGAAGCGGAGATAAGGAAATCAATGGGAAGCTCATATGGGCAGTGCTGCACTAGAAACAAGACAGATCCTGCCTCAAAGTTGAGGTAGAAGAAGAGACCCAACTCCCAAAATAACTCTCCTCTGACCACCAGACAACAAGGAACAATAATAAATCTTTTATAAAAATTCAGGTAACTTATCATTGCATTTCCATGATATATTTGTGAAAACTAAAAACCAACATAGGAACACTGCTAGTTATTAATATCTTTATACATCCACCAAATCTATGAACTATTGGAGCATATGAAGTCGATGAACCTACATACCCAAAACTGCAGAATCTCCATGACACAAGACATCAACATGATATCCAAGAGAAGCACCAGAGAAAGACACCATTATTGGTGGTGTAGCAGAAGCCAGAAGCCTCAAGCCAGAGCAATGGCTCCTGGCAATGAACACTTAGGAAGTAAAGGTGAATAGACAAAAGGATAAACTGTGACTCAGAAGGCCACACTAACTACAGCTTCCACGATGAGAGATGAGATCTCTCTCTCTCTCTCTCTCTCTCTCTCTCTCTCTCTCTCTCTCTCTCTCTCTGTTTCTTCTCTCTCAGTGGTTTGTTGGTTTGGTTTGGTTTGGTTTGGTTGGTTTAGGGGTTTTCTTTTAAATTTTGTTTTGTTTTAGTGGGGAGGTTGCGTGGGCAGAGGGTGGATGCAAGGGACATGCAAGGGTAAATGGAGTTGAAATGCATGATTTGAAATCCACAAAGAATCAACAAATTTCAATTAAAAATTTTTATTCAGATTTTACCACTCTTTATAATAATAGTGTCTTTCTTTTCCAAGATCTTCCCACAATACCAGGCTTGTCAAATCTTACCAGTGTCTGGATGCTAACAGTTTGTTGGGTTTTTTATTTTGTTTTGTTTTCTCCTTGCATTTCATATTGACCTGATATCCTGTAGAAAGTACCTCCAAGTGGAACTGTTTGTTTCTCTCATGACTAGACTAGGGTTATGTATTTGGGGGAGGGTAACATAAAGATGGAGTACCTTTCTCATCACATCACATTAGCGGATATTAGATAGCCCTAATTATTTACATTTATTACTTGGTTAATGTAATGTTAGTCAGAGTTCTTACCTGAAATTTTACTCCTTTTCCTTTACTCTAACATGCACTTTGAAAACAAATCACCTTTCAAAAACTTTTTTATTGAAAAACATCTTTATACAATATATTTATATTATGTTTTCTTCTTCCCCAGGTTCTCCTAGATCCTCTATACCTTCTGTTAGAAATAACTTTGTTCTTTTTCTCACTCTCTGGATTTTTTTTTTTGGTTTTTCAAGGCAGGGTTTCTCTGTAGCTTTGGAGCCTGGCCAGGAACTAGCTCTTGTAGACCAGGCTGGCCTCGAACCCACAGAGATCCACCTGCCTCTGCCTCTGCCTCCTGAGTGCTGAGATTAAAGGTGTGTACCACTACTGCCCAGCTTCTTAATTCTCTGCTGAAAACTAACAACAACAAAGGAAACATGCACAAAAAGAGCCCCACAAAACCAAAAATAAAAATAAACAAGCAAAAGACCAATAAGACCAAAACTACCCAAATAAAGCAAAATGAGACAAAAAGTCTTCAAAAAATACAATTGAGTTTATTTCGAGCTAGTTTTGTGATGTAGTTAAATATTATCCACTTCCTTGAAGGGGTAGTAACCTTCAGTTATTATAACCAACTATGTCTAATGCCAATTAAATTAATAGTCCTGATAGTGTAAAAAAGGTTAACTAAATAGGCTTCAAAATTGTGACTAAACTATGGACCACAGTGAAGTCAAATATTACTCATAATTTACCTTCATATCAAAGTTATAATCAAAATAAAAACTGTGATTCCTAATTCATAAATTATATGATAAGGGTTCTTTCTCATCAAAATGTATATAATATACATAATCTTTCAACTATGGATAGAAATTCTCACCCTTGAATTTTCACAATTGTAGTCCTAAAACGTTAAGTCTTATCGTTTTTAACGTTTGACAGCATTTCAGTGAAGTAAGCTCCCAGCAAAGCGAAACAAAACATAAGAGGTCTATCTCATCTTCCTGAAGGCCTGCTATTAAGTAAAATCACAAACAGATGGGTCTATAAAGCATTTTTATTCCAAACTCACCTAAGCCATCAAATGTCCAGTCTACAAAGCCGTGCCCATAATTCAGTGGCTCACAACTTTCCTAATGCTGTGACCCTTTGATACAGTTCCTCATGTTGTGGTGACCCCAACCATAAAGTTATTTCATTGCTGTTTCATAACTGTAATTTTACTACTGTCATTAATCATAATGTAAATATCTGATACACAACCTCCCAATGGGTTGTGGCCTACAGGTTGAGAAATGCTGCCATAATGGCAGGTATTTGAGTAGGGTTGTCAAGAAGTGAGCAAATAGAAGGATTGTAGTTTTCTTGTTTGCAGAATTTGAAGAAGTGTAGTCGATGCTGATGGAACCACTATTACTACTGCAAGATTTCTTTTATAAAACATGTGGGATGCATGTGTTGGCAGGGCACACAGTATATTTAAAGCAATGAAACTATTTATTCTTTATGGTGCTATAATGGTGCACACATGTCCAAACCCAAAAGATGTGCTCTATCAGGAGCAAGCCTTAATGTAAACGATGGACTATGGGTGATAATGATGTATCAGTTAAAGTTCAGACCATTATGATAATGTACCATTCTAGGAGGGAAACATTGTTAATTAGAGGAGGTTCTACATGTTGGGGGAAGGGGGTTAATGGAGTTTCTGACTTTCATTCAATTTTTCTGGCAAACAAAAACTGCTCCCTTAAAAAGAAAGTGATGGGCATATAGTATTGTATAAGAGGCAAAGAGATTTACTTTAATTTTTTTACTTAATAACTGTCATGTTTAATAAAACCATGTTTTCAAAATATTTAAAACAATGCTTATAATTCTTTAGGCTCTGCCCATAGATGACATGAATATTAAGACTTCATGGGCTGAAGCCTATCTGATGAATTGATTGCATTTAAATACTAACAGTATATTTATCCTGAAATCTTCCTCTAAACTATTCTTCCAACTTCTTGTCTCCTTTTCTAAGCTAAGACAGTCACTCATTCTTATGATCATTCAGACACAGGTGCTTTTATCTCAAATCTTGGTGTTAGTCACTGCATTAGTCATTTCCAAATTCCTTGAAGCAATATTGTAACCTTTATTACCAAATCCATTACCTGCTATGACCAGAACTGAAATCCGCCCTTCTCAACTCCTATCTAGGCCTGCAGAATTCTCAATCCAATAACTTCTTGGATGTGTGTGTGTGTGTGTGTGTGTGTGTGTGTGTGTGTGTGTGTGTGTGTGTGAAATGGGGTGTGCCCACAGGAGAGAGAATAGCACAGAGAAGCAAGTGGCACAGTATAATATTGCAACTCTGCTGAGCATAATCCCTCATCGGGAAGAAATTTTCTTTCCTCTGCACAATTTTCTCAGTAGCTAAGGTACTATTTTGCAAAATTAAATAAGGTTATGCTTGTTTTTAAAAAAGCTGAGTGTTTCATTGATCAGCAAGAGATGGGTATTACAGCCCACAGTAGCATTTTTTTAAAAGGAGAGAGAGAAACTCATCCCCATACCACTCCTTCTTCCTATTCCCCCAAACAATATGATTGTTTCAGAGGATATGTTTGCATTTCAATTTCTTCCCCACACACAGTGGAAAAATTGTAAAACTGGAGCCTGAAACCAGAAAGTCATGCAGGGCTTTGTGTGTGCTTTGAAGGGAAAGGGGAAGCGATGAACGGAAAGGAAGCAGAAACCCATTGTGCTGCTCTGGGCTGCAGCCAATCCACCCTACTTCCTCCTGTTTCTGGTGCCTCAGGGAGTTTGTTTTGTTTTTTTTCTCCAAGATTTTGTGGCAAAAAGAAAAATGTATTTGGAAATAGGGGAAATCTATTTTGCAAAATGATATTATTTAGTCCAATCCTAGCAATTGGTGATTCTACAAAAATGAAGGCATGGAACTGACTTTTAGAAAATGTATGTGAAAGACGTTCATGTGTAATTGTCGGATCCACTAAAGATCAAATAACAGTTATTTATGCTAAAAATGAGCTTTTAATTTTTCTCAACAACTAAATGAGAGTCTTTTGTCCCCACTTTGCATACTTGCAAGTAGAATGGTTTTTGTGAGTTCTCTAAAAGAGAGTCACGTGAAGCTACTTGCTTCATAAATTCATGGTGGGACACAGAAGTGCCATGTTGAAACGTCAAAGGCCATCAACGAGCACAGGACTCACGGCCTGCTGAGTCCTCTAAAAGCCAAGGCTTTCTCTTAAGGAAAATTATGTAGTCCTAGAAAGTTGAGAAGTTTCAAAAGTCATCTAGCTCTGTCATATGTGAAACTAGGTTTTTTTTGTAGGGAAAAATCATGGATTATCCATTGATACATTCCAAGCAAATATTCACAGATCATAACAATATTATAAAATGAATCATTTGGTTACAGTATTTCCTACAATAACCTCCCTGGAAATATGATAAATGTATAAACATATAAATATACACATACATATATATATGTATACACATACTTATAGACATTTAGCTATATGATAATTTATAGCAAATATATGTTATTTACAGGTATACATCTGTGTCTAACATGGTATTTATTATTCATATATGTATACATATAATTGAGTTTCAAGCATCTGGCAATAATTCAACAACTTCCAATTTTTCTCATATGTATGAAAATGTGGACTAAATCATGTGAAAATATGACTAAAGTATAACACAGTGATAGAGTACATGCCTAGCATGTATGAGGCTGTGGATTCCATCCTCAGTATAGCAAAATTATGCAGATAATTTCTAGTAAGCACAAAAAAAACACTGATGAGAATGGACATTGTATTTCTATAAATACAGTATTATATAATAAATAAATAAGACATACTTTACTTTTAGGTAAATAAAATAAGGTAACACCAACACAAAATCTCTACAGATGAAACAATTCATTTGCATCTGCTTATTGTCAGAGAGCTTTGTGTTGTTCTGATTCTCCATTGCTAGATAAGTGGAATCTTCCTATATACAAATGAGATAGTTAACTCTTATCAATAAAGATTCCAAAACCTCAACTGTTCAGTGTGCACACTGAACTTTTAAATAAAACACCAGTAAGAAACTTGAGACCATTTAGACAAAGGTGTCATTTTGAGTAGACTTAATTTTTGACAGTATTTTCAGGGGTATAGAAACACATTAAACTACATGGCAGTAACAGAATTTAAGTTAACTTCACTAAAAACATCATTTGTTCATTCACCCTTTCTCTAATACCTAAAACATGCCATGTATCATGCCACATGTGTTCTAAACTCTGTCCTTCAGTCTTCCACTTAAACTGACTTATTTTTTCCTGTTGGGTTCCACTGAGCACTTGGGAAGCTGTGGAATTATAATGAAACAAAAATAATATTTTTCTGGTTGATTTGTCATTACTTATGTCAGTTAGGTTTCATAATCATAAATTATTTATATAGGTCATTTATAGCATTAGGATCCCCTTTAACCTTCACCCTCTCTTCCTTGCAATAATTTCTTAAAATGAATCTCTCCAAAGCCACTTTATTTTAGCTCTTCTAGAACAGCTGTGATAATTTTGTTTCACTTCTCCTCCCTTTAGAATCCATTCTGTGGAAGTTATCAAGACCTTAGCTATTTATCTTCTGCACAAATAGAAATATATGCAAGCTGTGGAACCACAGTAATACTAGCTTTTGATTCTAGAACTGAGAACACAGCACTTGAAATATAAATAAGGAAATTTCCCACCCCCTTTCTGGAGAAATTTCAAAATATGACATCAGAAATTGGGGCCAATGAAATGAGCCACCAGACTTCTTCAAGGTAGTTTAAATGGAAAACAAACTAGTCTCCACCCATTCAATAAGTATCAAGAAGTACAAAGCCAAATGAGGGGACCTGAGAAGTCACAAAAGTTAAATCCATTCGCCCGTCCCAGAAGAAGGCTTTGTCATGACTGGCAATCTCAAACACTGGATCTTAAAACAGACTATTGCCTGCTTTGGGGACTCTTTTCCTCCTACTGGGTTGCCTCTCCCAGCCTTCATATGGAAGTATTGCCTAGTCTTATTGTAACTTGTTAGGCTGTGTTTGGCTGATATCCATGGGAGGCCTGCTCTTCTCTGAGGGGAAACAGAGGGGCACTGAATCTAGGGGACAAGGGCTGCTGGGGGAGGGACTTGGAGGAGGAGAAGGAGGAGAAACTGTGGTCAGGAATATTATGTGAGAGAAGAAAGAAGGGAAGGAAGGAAGGAAGGAAGGAAGGAAGGAAGGAAGGAAGGAAGGAAGGAAGGAAGGAAGGAAGGAAGGAAAAACCAGCCTCTGTAGGCCTTTTTAAGGCCACAAAGACATTGAAATATGACATTTTACTTTATTTTCTACTGATAAACTTACCTCTTCATAGATACAAAAAAAAATCATGTGCTTCCAATGTCAGATTCACTACAACTGTTAGAACTTCCTGTCTTCTGGACTTTGTCTACTCTGCTGTTGACAATCTATTGACTTTTCTTCCTGATTCATCCATTTGACCTTCCCCACTCTCCCCATACCAACTTAGGCTGTGTCTGTACGATCATAATTAGTATAAGCCAAACTCACGTCTGTACCAACCTGATTTTTAGGACTAAGGAAAGACTCAATTTGGGATATCAAGCACATAAAGCTTTCTATACATGTGCATCTACTGAAACAATGTTCCCAGAGAAAACATAGTTTCAATCCCTAGTCTGACTAGATAAACAGTCAAATTTATGTGAGATAAATATACTAATGATGTCCTCAAATGCTTTAGCTTGCTAATGTTGGCCAATGTCACTGGCCTTAACTGCACATACGTTAAAGGTAAAATTTCACTTTCCAGTCTTCGGGTGTCACAGGGTAGGCAGCTGATCTTAAACCTTTTTTAACATGCCTAATCGAAAAGGATTTCGGTTGAGTTTATTATCTCTTTAGTGCAGAAGTCTGGGAAATGAAGAGGCTAGACCAGAGAGACTCAATCCAGCTAGCGTTCCTTTTTGTTTTTCAAGCTGCCCTGACGATAATGCGGCAGGGTGAAAAGATCAGGAGCACTTTATACACATTGTGCTAATTACTGCAAGTACTTAAAGTTGTAATTAGCTTATTATACTGCAGAGATCCTAACATGGCATGTCTTTCAAAAGAATTTCTCTCCAGATCATTAGTGGGAAAGCTAACAACATCTGCTTCAAATAAAATCAACCAATTAGCACAGGCAACTCCACATAGTTTGCAATCAGAGAATTATATTGTGCCAAGTGCTAATTTCAATGTGAATGCTATCTCCTTCTCATATCCCACGCTTCTCTGCCAGCACAGCTGGTGTTTAACACCACTGACTTCAGCGAAGTCTCCAAAAACTTATGTTAATTTGAAATAACCTAATCAGAAGTGTGCAATACAGACTGAGGTTGATCTCAGCTTAATTAAAACTGACCTTGTCATTTCACTGTCTGTAAAACACCATTATCTCACCATTTATCACTCAACTACCACAAATATTCCATTTACGTGAACACCGAGGAAGATGGGTCCCAAGCCCCTAGAGCTATTTTCAGGAGCACTGTGAGCACTGGAGCTTAATGGAAGGGAGAGGTCTGCCTCGAAGTGTGGGGTAACAATAAAAGTAATTCAGCAGATTCAAAATAACTTGTCAGCCCTACCCATGAAGGCTGCTTCTGCCCACTTCCGTTGGCTCGAATGACATATTCCCTCCCGAGACTGACAGGCATTAGCAGATGTGAAAGCTTTCATTTTAAAATTAATATCTCACCCAGTACCTTTCAGGGAGCTGAATCGTTCAATCAATAAGCATGACATGGCAGGTGTGATGGGTACAAGGCACTAAATTCTTCTGCCAAAGGTACTAGAAAACATCTGCTCACATGTGTGTGTGTGCATGTCAATGGATGAACTGCTGAGAAAAATGATTACAAGTAGGAAATGTGTTATGCTTCTACTCACTGAAATAAAATTTAAAATAAAGCAAAGTCGTATTTTTGTTGCATACATGCCATCAAATATACCTTGCTTAACCTGCATTAAGTTTCTAACCCTGCATTGTTGTGTGTGTTTGTTTGTGTGTGTCTGTGTGTCTGTGTGTGTGTGTTCAACTGTCTGTCAAATTAAACAGCTGCCATTCTGGTTTTCTACACGTTAATATAGGTTTAAAAGTGGCTTCAGAGTCTCCTTCCAGGATTTGTTTTAATGTTTCCATACAACCTCAGCCAAAACCATATTGAAGACAAGGCTAAAAAAGCACTGAAATCTTTGTTTGTGAAACCATCATAATCAGGGAAAGTTTTTTGTCTTCAAATCACATGCTTATCATCAACAATATAATTGCTGACATTTCTTCAACTCAAGGAAATACCTTCTTTGGTTTTGTTCTACCCACAGTCAACCTAACACCATATTACTGTTGACCAAATCAATTCGAATCCCGCAGCACTTATTAACTAGATTCATCTTTTCAATGCAGATATTGACTATCTCCCATTGTTTAATGTATGGCAGTTTCTGTTTATATGTATGAGTGTTTTTCCTGCATGTATGTCTGCATCACGTGTGTGTCTGGTTCATATGGAGGCTTGAAGAGGGCATCAGATTCTCTGGAAATGTCGTTGCAGACAGCTTAAGCGACCATCTGGGTGCTGGGAACTGAACCTGGGTCCTCTGCCAGAACAGCTGGAGCATTTAACTGCTGAGCTGTCTCTCCAGCTCATGTGCTTTAGCCGTGCTATAGGAAAAATACTCTTGTTTATGGGATTATCTTCTGTTCATGTTGGGCAAATAATGCTCATTATATAACAATATTTGAATATAATTTTTGCTGTGTCTTTAACCTTAAACAAGTGTGATCTTGTGTCACATGCTAAATTTTCCAAGTTCAAATTTGTACAAGAGACGCATTATATCCACTTTAAACTGTTAAAGATTTTTTTAATTATATTAAGTGTGTCTAAATCAAAGAGTTCAACAGATATTTACTGACCGAGACTCATAGAAACTCATCAAACATTCAGTGAAATATAAAAGAAAAAATATGAGACCACTTAAGAAAAAAATATGTAAAGATAAAAGGATGTAGCCATTACACACCATGCACGTTATAAGCCCGCATGCAAATAAAAGGAATTGCATATGTTGAAAACACTATTTTTAAGCTGGGCAGGATGATGCACGCCTTTGATGCCAGCACTTCGGAGGTGACGGCAAGACAATCAGGAATTCAAGCTCATTCTCAGGTTGATAGTGAGTTTCAGGCCCGCCTTGGCCACATGAGATCCTGTCTCACACAAACGACAAAAACATCCACTGTTTTTAAAGTAGAAAAGTGTTATTCAGGCTCAAAGGGATCATTAAAAATACCACTGTGATTTCAGCCAGTAGAAATAAGTCAACACGTCTTATTCCACTCAGTAAATAACAGCCCTGTGAGGAGAAATTACTGTAACTGGTAGAGTGTTTTGTAATGCCAAGGGATAGGTTTCCTGAGAAAAGACTAAGTGAACAGTTTCTTATTCCTTCCGAAGAGAAGCTGGAGTTACTTGGGCCATGTTGTTGGATAATGTAATATGAATCACATGGTATCTCGAGACATTATAATTTGATGGTGAGATATTTCCACTTCCATTTTATGAATGTTGTAAGATCCCATTCATCAAATATTTCCTGCTTTCTTCCTCTGTGATCCTGGAAAGCTTGTTTCCTAAAATTTCAGCCTACTTCTAATAGCATCATGTATCATTCTGGTTAGTAGATGAGAAAATAGTTCATGTCAAGTGTTCAGTGTTTTACCCCTGGCAAATTGCTACTGTTGCTATTTTTGCTGTGTCTACCCCTGCTGTGACAAACAGTAATGTTTCCTAGAATAATCCTGAGCATTGCTTCTTTGTCACATATCAGATATCAGTTTCTCTGTGTGTCCTACCTCCAGGCTGGATTATTCACCCTGTCTTTCATATCATAGAACTTTGTGCATTATTTGCATTATGGTCAAGATTTGTGTAATAGTTTTTCATATCACTGCTTTCCTGACCAATTTTTTGAACTATTCAATAGAAGGAATTTTTAATTCAGTAATATTTTTGTTCTTAATGTTGATCAAGTATTTCACACAGTAGAAATCTAATTAATATTTGTTGAGTAAAGAAATGAATGGATAGAGTCAGGCAGTGGCGGCGCATGCCTTTAATCCCAGCACTTGGGAGGCAGAGGCAGGCAGATCTCTGTGAGTTCAAGGCCAGCCTGATCTACAGAGTGAGTTCCAGGACAGGTTCGCAAACTACAGAGAAACCCTGTCTCAAAAAAAAAAGAAATGGATGAATAAATGTATTCATGTGAGATATAAAGATACATAAGCATTAAATGCACTCTTTGAAATACTAAAGTCTTCTGAAGTTCATAATACCAATCTCAGAAATTCAAGAACTTAAACTACACACAAAGTGTAAATCAACCTTGAAAAATTTTAAGTTTTCCCCCAGTATTGTACTTCTTTTAGAATTCTTTGTTAACTCAGTAAAGAACTCCACCAAAGGGATTCTCTAGAACTTTTTCATGCTTGCTATCATTGAGGCGATTAAATAAAGGATTTTCCTGCATGATAAAGGTCTAATTTTGTGAGTGTAACTACTATGAGGCAAGATAATAGGTGAGCAAAATAAACAACACGCAGACTGGATAATTGTGTTTTTCACTGACAGTCAGTCCTATGTTATTTTTACTATGAACATTATTATGGTTGCTGTTATCACATTATAGGTTACTTTAGAATTCCGTAGAATGAACTCCAAATCAGAAACTAAGAATTTGCAACTGTCTCTGCTTTCTTCCTCTCCCTCTAGATTAACCTACCTCCTACCTCTATGGTTCCCTTTACTTTACCTGTTTCTGTGTTTATACCAGCTTGTATACTGAAATCTAAGGATTTAGAGCTAGTTTTCTCTACAAATAAGAGAGAACATGAGGTGTTTGCTTTTTTTGGTGTAGGTTACATAACTCAGTTAATATTTTCTAGTTCTGTCCCTAAACAGACTCAGGAGAGAGAGAGAGAGAGAGAGAGAGAGAGAGAGAGAGAGAGAGAGAGAGAGAGAGAGAGAGAGAGAGTGTAAAACAATAGTTGAAGAAGAACTTGAACTTGAGGGATTAAGGAGGACATGGGAGGAGTTGGAAAGGGTGATGAAGGAATGGAAATTAAACAGAGTATGTATAAAATTCTCAAAAATGTTAGATTAAAAAATTGGCAAATAGCCAATCTCCAAAGGAACTTTTCATCATTTTTCAGGGAATCAATTAGAAATGAATTAAACAGAAAGTGTTACTGCAATTAGGGCAGAATACTGTTTGGTTTTACTGATAGTTATTGAACCTGAGATGTTGTACATCATCATAAACATACTATTTCACCAAGCTACAATCCCAGGCTCTGCACTAAAGTCTGTTTTCAAAATTGGACCTAATGAAGCACAATTAATACAGAATCACACAAACTAAAACATCCCAAAATTTAAATAATATTTTAAATATCGATCATATGACTCTAAGATCTTCTGGCCACCAGAAAAAAAATGATGTTATATATTTTGAGATCTAATATATTTAATCATATCCTAAATTAATGTGATTATAATGTGTGTAGCTGAATTGAAGAATAACTATTGAGTATTTTCCAGGACTGTCTTAATTTCCCATGTTCTGTAATTGTCTAAGTAGATATGTACTCTTCAAACAAAACATTTCTATTTAGAATGTAAAACTCTGGATATTCATATATAACTGCAAGTCATCAGTTAACTAGGATAAGCAATAGCAATGACTCTGAAATTCTATTTTCAGTTATTAATATTGCATTTGAGTTTTTAAAACAAATATTTGTGGGCCACCTGTATAGCACTCCGTCTATGGATTCACCCAAACATTTCAAGAACTTTTAACAATGGATTCAGGCCCACCATTTCTTCAACACAGATTGGTGATGGAGATAACCCCCTACTGACTTTTTCTTCAGCTTATTAGCTCTCTTTTCCCTTCCATTTTTCTCACTGCATGGTAAACCTTCTTACTGCCCATGTTATAACAACTTCCATTCCAAAAGCTCAGACAATGGATGATGTTTACTTTTTGTTTGCAAACAACAGAATCCACAGCATTGCCAGCAGATGCCCTTGATTCACAGTGTATGAGAAAGGGAATTATAGGAAATCAGTGTGTATTGTGTGTCCAGCTGAGATGGATGCCAGCAGAGCGGACTTCAGGAAATATTTTAGAACACAAATATGTATCCTCAAGACCTTTCTCACTCTAGGGCAACTCTTTGATGGTGACCATCTCCTTCATACTTTTGTTCAATATATATCCACCTCTCAACTCCTAAAATAAAATCTTTCTTTTCTTGGGGCCTTCTATGCAACTTCATAAGACAAAATTAAGATGGATAATTAGGGCCATACATTCAGATAATGTTGTGCTTTGTTAGAGAACATCTGGGGGTTTAGGATTCCAAACACAAGCAATGAGTTTCTAATAATTTTTTCAAGTAACTCATGGCTCTCAAGTCAGTGAAAAAATATTTATCAAGAAGTATAAAAGGTATGAGATTTTTACCCACTTATAAGCTGGCTTATTAGTGTGCCATGGTTTCTCAAATGCTGGCAGAAGACAAGAGACCCTGAATCAGAGACAAAAATATTCAGCCTAGCCAACAAGTGAGTGTGGAGTTTATTTCAATTCCCCTTCAATGGCAAGTCACATAGGGTGACACAGGAGTGTCATAAAGGGTGCTTTAGCACCTGCAATGGGTATTCAGAATTGCTGAGGAACACTGGGCATAGGGAATATGAATTTTTATGATAAGCAGTGTAAGATGTGTAAATCATGACAGAGTCAAAATGAATTATCTATCAACTGTCTAAGAAAGAGACTTTGACCAGGTGGCCCAAATAATACCTTATCATTTGGTACTGTCAGCTGGAAAACCAATAAACATGCATATACAGAGGTTACAACCACGGAGGAATGTGTTCTGTAGATCTGGAGTGCATCTTGACAACATGCATTTACAAAATATCCCAAGTACAGTAGACATTGCTACTTCTGGCAATAACCTTCCTTCTGTGTCATAAATGACAGTTCATTCCATTGATTTGTATAAAAAAATTAGAATTAAAGGTGACAAAGCTCACATACAGAACAAAGGCAAAGAAAAGAAAAGGAGAACTGACCCCATTCTTATTCATAGTGAACAATACTGGCACATTACTTCCAAGACTGTGCACATGACTTGAGTTCCTACTTTTTGACTTTCAACTGAGAAATGATAAGTCCAGTACTCAGAACTAGGAAGTTAAGGTCTTACCCCCTAGTCCAAACTGAAGGGTAATACTCATGCCTAGCAAATGTCCTTGATCTCATGTTTTCTTCTCTTATTGTTTATTGACCCTGCCCTTGGGATGACAAGTTTTCTAGATATATAATGCTGTTTCATCTCTCAGGTAACATTCATCTATTTATGTTGTATATTTAGGAAATGAGCATTCATATTGGTATTTTTTCATGCTGATAATGATAAGAGATATTTAAATAAGAAATTTTCACTCATTTATTTTACTACTCAAGAAAAGACCATATTATAGCTTTAGTTTTAGAGAAAATGTTTCATTCACCTCACAGTTACACATGACTAGATAGATAGACAGAGAGACGGATAGACAGATAGATAAATGAATGTTTTATAACTCAAAAGGTTGCAAGTGTGATATAATGCAGGTTGGTACACTTTTCATGCTTTCTGAGATCAAAATTTAAATTGCCTCATGGGTGCAAGGAAGCAAGACCTACACCCTTCTCCATCAGAGAGACAATTAACCAATTTTAATCTTTGTCATCTTCAACGTTTATGCTGTTTGACATACATTATGTACACTTTGAGGTATCCTACACCTTCCATTTTCAAGACATTAACTTGGTGACTATTTATATGATTATTTTATCATTTAAGTAAAACAGAGTCTTGTCTATCATTTTTCTAAAAGACAAGTAATAAACAAAATTAGGAATTGAAGTACTAGCCTAAGCCACATCACTCAGAAATATAGTTAATATTACGTGATTGATATACCAAGCTTCTCACTATATTTACAGAGTAGGATGAAAAAAAAATGGATAAATACAATGTTAGAAAAAGATATCAGTAAGGAAATGTTAAATAGAAAAGGATATATTGACAAAGACTACGTCATAAATGGGATAATATTCCAAATGTTTTAATATGATGTGTTAAAATTAAATGAATTCAGCTGGGTGTTGGTGGTGCATGCCTTTAATCCCAGCACTCAGGAGGCAGAGGCAGGCAGATCTCTCAGTTAGAGGTCAGCCTGTGATGTGGGAGTGTCATATATCAATCTGTTGATTTCATTGGTTAAGTAATAAAGAAACTGCTTGGCCCTCATAGGTTAAAACATAGGTGGGTGGAGTAAACAGAACAGAATGCTGGGAGGAAGAGGAAGTGAGCTCAAACTCGACAGCTCTGCTCTCTGGAGCAGACGCCATGCTCTCCTCTCCAGAGTAGATGCGATGAAGCTCTGACCCAGGATGGACGTAGGCTAGAATCTTCCTGGTAAGCACACCTTGGGGTGCTACATACATGAATAGAAATGGGCCAGGCAGTGTTTAAATGAATAGAGTTTGTGTGTCATTATTTTGGGGCATAAGCTAGCCAGGTGGACCAGGAGCTGGGGCGGTAGAAACGCAGCCCGCAACTCCTACTACAAGCCTGGTTTACAAATCGAGTTCCAAGACAACCAAGGTTACACAAAGAAACACTGTCTCGAAAAACTAAAACCAAATCCAAAAAAAAAATCTATATTAATTCAAAAGAAGAAAACACAAGAAGATTCCCAACTTAAATTGGCAGGTTAAACACATCTTAAAGCAGTGGTTCTCAACCATTATAATGTTGTGATCCTTTAATACAGTTCTTCATGTTATGGTGACCCCCAAAGACACAATTAGTTTGTTGCTACTTCATAACTGTACTCTACCTACTGTTATGAATTGTAATGTAAATATCTGACATGTAGGATAGTTGATATGTGATCCCTGTGAAAGAGTTGTATGACCACCAAAGGGGTTGCAACTCACAGGTTGAGAACCACTGTATTAAAGCCTAATTAAAATGATAGTATAGTAAACCACTATTTGTAGAAAGATAAGGTGGGGAAGAAACAATAGCATAAAATTTTGGTACATAGGAATGAATATGGCTGCAGCCCAGTAAAAGGAAGAGGGTTCCAAGAGCAGGTAAAAGAGTCAGAAACACTTGTACTCTGTTAGGAGTACAGTAAAAACACCAAGCTAACAACCGTAATATATCGGCATAGGACCTAGTCCAGACCCATGCAGGCCCCAGGCTTGATGCTCCAGTCTCTGTGAGCCCATAACACCCATATTCAATGATCAAGATATCAGTATTCAGTTTCTAATATTTTACCCAGAGTCAGTCTTAGGAGAGATTCAAATTCCTACTCTATAGAATACCAATAAACAGGGGTAGGTTAATATTTCCTTGTCTTGTTTCTTTGTGTGTTGCCAATTCGAAAATGTGCATATAAATATAAAAGAAACAATTCAGCAAAAAATCAAAGGGTAAGATAAACAGGATATGCAAACTGGATGTGGGAATTACTTGTTGACTCATGGTAGAAACACTAGCCCACAAGCTAGGTGATTTCAACGTCTGCCATATGTTCTGCTCCTGTAATTCTTGGTTCACACTTTTAATTTTTCAACATATTATTCAACTGTTTTACCTCTGAATTAGAACACTGGGTCTTTAAAAATAAGACTTCATCTTCACTCCGATGTATTTGCCTCCAAACATCATCATGCCACAGGGACTGGCATCAATTGAAACTCGCTGATGGCAACTTTGTAATGGAATGTCCTTTTCCTGTTCCTGGACACATTCTATCTCTCAGTGGTAAATTCTGTTCTAGAAAATAGACCATTTCCTTACAAATACAGTTACCATATTACTTTTAAATATGTACCCAAGTGTGTATATTTTTATGTATATGCAAATACTAAAAGTATGTTTATTTTTTTCTAGCTTCTTTTTATTTATTTATTTATTTATTTTTATTCTTTTTTAATTAAAATTTCCACCTGCTCCCCGTTTCCCATTTCCCTCCGCCTCCTCCCACATATTGCCCCCTCCCCCCACTCCCCTCCCCCTATCCCCACTCTTCTTCTCCTCCCCCCACTCCATTCCCCCTCCCTCTCGATACTGAAGAGCAGTCCAAATTCCCTGCCCTGCAGGAAGACCAAGTTCCTCCCACTTCTATCTAGGTCCAGGAAGGTGAGCATCCAAACAGGCTAAGCTCCCACAAAGCCAGTACATGCAGTAGGATCAAAACCCAGTGCCATTGTCCTTGGCTTCTCATCAGCCTTCATTGTCTGCCATGTTCAGAGAGTCCGGTTTTATCCCATGCTTATTCAGTCCCAGTCCAGCTGGCCTTGGTGGGCTCCCAATAGATCAGTTCCACTGTCACAGTGGGTGGGTGCACCCCTCGTGGTCCTGATTTCCTTGCTCATGTTCTCCCTCCTTCTGCTCCTCATTTAGACCTTAAGAGCTCAGACCGTTGCTCCAAAATGAGTCTCTGTCTCTATCTCGATCCATCGCCAGATGAAGGTTCTAAGGTGATATGTAAGATATTCATCAGTATAGGATAGGGTCATTTCAGGTTCCCTCTCCTCAGTTGCCCAAGGTACCAGCTGGGGACATCTCCCTGGACACCTGCGAGCCCCTCTAGAGTCAAGTCTCTTGCCAACCCTAAGATGGCTCCCTTAGTTAGGATATATACTTCGCTGCTCCCGTATCCACCCTTTCTATATCCCAACCATCCCAATCCCCCAAGCTCCTCCCATCCTCCCCTTCTCACATTTCTCACCCCATTTCCCCTTAGTCCCATGCCACCTCACCCGCAAGTTCCCAGTTTTTGCCCGGCAATCTTGTCTACTTCCCCTATCCAGGAGGTTTTTTTTATTGAAAAAAAAAATTTCGGCTTCCTCCCCACCTCCCATTTCCCTCCCCCTCCTCCCGCCCCTCTCCCCCTCCCCCCACTCCTCTTCTCCTCCCTCTCCAGTCCCAAGAGCAGTCAGGGTTCCCTGCCCTGTGGAAAGTCCAAGGTCCTCCCCCGTCCATCCAGGTCTAGGAAGGTGAACATCCAAACTGTCTAGGGCTCCCACAAAGCCAGAACATGAAGTAGGATCAAAACCCCGTGCCATTGTCCTTGGCCTCTCGTCAGCTCTCATTGTCCACCATGTTCAGAGAGTCCAGTTTTATCCCATGCTTTTTCAGTCACAGTCCAGCTGGCCTTGGTGAGCTCCCAATAGATCGGCCCCCTGTCTCAGTGGGTGGGTGCACCCATCGTGGTCCTGACTTCCTTGTTCATGTTCTCCCTCCTTCTGTTCCTCATTAGGACCTTGGGAGCCCAGTCCGGTGCTCCAGTGTGGGTCTCTGTCTCTATCTCCATCCATCGCTAGATGAAGGTTCTATGGTGATATGCAAGATATTCATCAGTATGGCTATAGGATAGGTTCATCTCAGGTTCCCTATCGACCACCAAATGACCTTCATCTGGAAAATGGACAAATAGGCCTAGTATTCATTTCAGAAAGAGTGGAAATTGGATTTTGTGTTCTGTTGGCCTTCTCTTCTGGAGTGGAACGTTCAATATTTTAGTATCTATTTCCTGTATGTTAGGACTGAAGATGTATGCCACTTGCTCAGGCATTGGTCAGCTCTTAATTTGACATACCTGTCATCAGTTCTATGAACCCAAATCCCTCCAGCAAACTCTTTTTCCTTATCTTAGCCTGACCTGTTTTATATTTAATGCAACTAAGAACCCTAAAGATTCAAAGCCCAAACCAAATGTAACAACCTCCTTCAACACCTGTAGACCAAGCATATTCCAAACCATTAACACTCAAACATAGCATCGCTTTTACAACTTCGTCTTCCTTACCACCCTGTCATTTCTATCTCTTTAACATGTCAAACACCTGTCTGAAATAAATGTGTACTTCTGTGAAATTACAGCACCAGACAAACCTGCTTAAATCTCATTCATCTTTTAAAAATGAATTCAGCATCATCTCTTGGCCTTTCTCCATCTTTTATACCTTGCCAGATAAAGCCATGCCTCATTCTGAAATTACACGCTGCACTTTTCCTGTTTACCTGCCCTTGTTAATGTATTTGACTATTTTTTGTTGTTTAACCATCATGCATTAGAACTTTCCTCTTAGAGCTTGAAATTCAGAAATAAACCAAGTGGGCATCACCCACTGTCTAGTGGAGATATAGACAATGAACTAAATGCTAAGTACACTGCATAGGAGTAAAAATGGTGATAGTCACTCAAGAGGGCTAAGCAAGCAGAAAAGAGTGTGAAAGTGTGCCACTCCAGAAAAGACGAGCACAGGGTTGTTTATGGAAGAGATGACATTTAAGAAAAGACAAGATGTAAGTGACGTAGCAGACTAAGTAGTTGTCATAGAAAACATCCTTCAGGGCAGAGGAAATAGCAAGTGCAAAGTGGCAAAGTTTGAAACATCTACATTTGTTGTGGAATAATGGAGAATCGGAGTGAGAATAGGTAAGAATAGGAGAGGTATAAGAGGTAAGACTGAAGAACATGACTGATACTGGTACGGATCTTGGCTTTTCTCTGAATTAGATGGGGCCATTGAAGACTTCCAAGAATTTTGTCTAACATAGCTTTACAGCATCATTCTATATCCAGAGTAGACTGTGATATATAAATACAGAAGGAAGGAGGCAAGAGATTATCATACTTTATCAAGATATTGATGGAAATTTCATAGATTTTTAAAGCTTCTTTGGCTCTTTTCAAAAGTAGGAAAGCAATTAGGATAGCATATGAAAAAAAGAGGAAAGACATTGATTCAAAGACCATGTCACTAACATTGTGAGAAATGACTTTCTCTTGGCAAGAATATAAGATGTCAGCAAGAGAGATGTGGAGCATAGACACTCCACAGAAAATCAGGGAAGACATGGAAATTTCTATTAGTTCTGGGAGCAAGGGAACACAGATATTTCCAAAAATAATTCTCATACAAAGGAGGATAATTCTCACCCTCCCACTAGCGATGAGTGCAGGGGGTTTGAGGTACTGAATAGTCAAGCCCCATAGGGCCTCTGAGAAAGCAAATAACTTTACACTAAGGACAAATTCTAAGGAAAATCTTCAGCCTGAGGAATAAAAAAACGAACCAAAATTAAAAAAAATATGGTGGCAGAGGAAGCCAATGGATGCACATTTCAGGAATAGCTGAAGAGACAAGAGAAGGGTCTACAAAAAGGCAGCCTACTGACTGGGAGAAGATCTTCACCAACCCCGCAACAGACAAAGGTCTGATCTCCAAAATATATAAAGAACTCAAGAAACTAGACTTTAAAAGGATAATTAACCCAATTAAAAAATGGGGCACTGAACTGAACAGAGAATTCTCAACAGAAGAAGTTAAAATGGCCAAAAGATACTTAAGGTCATGCTCAACCTCCTTAGCGATCAGAGAAATGCAAATCAAAACAACTTTGAGATATCATCTTACACCTGTCAGAATGGCTAAAATCAAAAACACCAAGGATAGCCTTTGCTGGAGAGGTTGTGGAGAAAGGGGTACCCTCATCCATTGCTGGTGGGACTGCAAACTTGTGCAACCACTTTGGAAATCAGTGTGGCGGTTTCTCAGAAAAATTGGGATCAACCTACCCCTGGACCCAGCAATAGCACTCTTGGGAATATACCCAAGAGATGCCCTATCATATGACAAAAGCATTTGTCCAACTATGTTCATAGCAGCATTATTTGTAATAGCCAGAACCTGGAAGCAACCTAGATGCCCCTCAATGGAAGAATGGATGAAGAAAGTGTGGAATATATACACATTAGAGTACTACTCTGCGGTAAAAAACAATGACTTCTCGAATTTTGCATGCAAATGGATGGAAATAGAAAATACGATCCTGAGTGAGGTAACCCAGACCCAAAAAGAAGAACATGGGATGTACTCACTCATAATTGGTTTCTAGCCATGGATAGGGGCCACTGAGTCTATAATTTGTGATCCTAAAGAAGCTAAACAAGAGGGTAAACCCAAGGAAAAACATATAGATATCCTCCCAGCTATGGGAAATAGACATGACTGATGGGCAAAAAATTGGAATCTTGGGGGTGGGGTGGGATGGGGATGAGGGGTGATGGGGAGAGAAAAGTGTGAAGGAGAAGATGAGGGGAACTGGGGGAATCGGGGTGATTGGGGATAAAGGAAGGTTGGATAGGGGAGCAGGGAAACTCATACCTTAGGTAAGGGAGCCACCTAAGGGTTGGCAAGAGACTTGAACTTGGAATGGCTACCAGATGCCCAGGGCAATGTCCCCAGTTAGTTCATTGGGGCACCTGAGGATAGGGAACCTGAAATGAACCTATCCTATAATCATACTGATGAATATCTTGCATATCGCCATAGAACCTTCATCTAGCGATGGATGGAGATAGAGCCAGAGTCCCACACTGGAGCACCGGACTGAGCTCCCAAGGTTATAATGAGGAGCAGAAGGAGAGAGAACATGAACAAGGAAGTCAGGACCATGAGGGGTGCACCCAACCACTGAGACAGTGGGGCCGACCTATTGGGAGCTCACCAAGGCCAGCTGGACTGCTACTGAAAAAACATGAAATAAAACCGGACTCTCTGAATGTGGCGGACAATGAGAGCTGACGAGAGGCCAAGGAGAATGGCACAGGAACTTTCATCTGGCGATAGATCAAGAGAGAGACAGAGACCCAATTTGGAGCAACGGTCTGAGCTCTTAAGGTCCAAATGAGGAGCAGAAGGAGGGAGAACATGAGCAAGGAAATCAGGACCACGAGGCGTGCACCCACCCACTGTGACAGTGGAACTGATCTATTGGGAGCTCTCCAAGGCCAGCTGGACTGGGACTGAATAAGCATGGGTTGAAACTGGACTCTCTAAACATGGCGGACAATGAAGGCTGATGAGAAGCCAAGGACAATGGCACTAGGTTTCGATCCTAATACATGAACTGGCTTTGTGGGAGCTTAGCCTGTTTGGATGCTCACCTTCCTGGGCCTGGATGGAAGTGGGAGGACCTTGGTCTTCCTGTAGGGCAGGGAATTTGGACTGCTCTTCAGTATCGAGAGGGAGGGGGAATGGACTGGGGGGAGGAGAAGAGGAGTGGGGATGGGGGAGGGGAGTGGGGGGAGGGGGCAATGTGTGGGAGGAGGGGGAGGGGAATGGGAAACGGGGAGCAGTTGGAAATTTTAATTAAAAAAGAATAAAAAAAAAGAATTCAAAGAACAAGTTTTAATGGGTCAACTTTGTAATGTGGGCAATGGTGAGTCACTAAAACTTTAAGTAGCCAAAAACTGTTGTGAATCCTTTATGTGTGTATATTAAATTATATATATAAAAAAAGAGAGGGGTCTACCAAGAGACCATATTTCTTGTTGTTTTCAATAGTCCCAAAGTAACACTAGGGGAAAAAGAGCTACAGGTGGAAAACCACCAAGGTCAAATCCTCAGGTATAATTACATATATCTTACCTAAACATGAAGTACAAAAAAAGAATTTTCAATGTGACATAAAAATAGAATACTAGATGCAGTGTTTTTTCTCATTTTGGTGGAGATAAAGGTGATGAACTAGCAATCATATGCTCCATGAACACAGGTGTGATACAACTCTCAACACTAGTGGGAAGGAGGGAGGGAAGGTAACTGTGAGACAAGCTGAAGAAGCTTGTTGGTTCCCTTATATGGACAGAAGGAAATCAGTTTACAATTGACATTCAGGAGGAAGACAATAAGGCAAAAGCTCCTCAATGCTTCTAGATTTAATAGAAATGATTTACACAGGAGACAAAAGATCTGTTACATAGAAAATAATGTTTAATTTTTTTAGCACAAAGGGCAAGGCAACCCAGTATGGGGAGTAGGATCCCAAAAGTCAGTAAAAGAGTTGGAGACAGCCCCTGCTACCATTGTTAGCAGTCTCACAGGAAGACCAAGCAATACAACAATAACACACATGCAAAGGGTCTAGGCCAGTCTAAGGCAGGCTTCCTTGCTGTCAATTCAGTCTTTGTGAACCCCTATAAGCCTAGGTTAGTTGATTCTGGGAGTTTTCTTGGGGTGTCCTTGACCCCTTTGGGTTCTATAATCCTCTATGGCTGTCTTCTACAGGATACTCCAGGCTCTGCCTAGTATTTGGCTGAGGGTCTGCATATATTTTCCATCAGTTACTAGATGAATCCTCTCTGATGACAATTTGTCTGGGCACCAATCTGAGACATCATTACATTGGCATTGTTTCCTTCGGTCATGTTTGGTTCTATTCTAGGTCTCTGGGTCATCCAACTAGCATCTAGGCAGTGTCATGGGTAGGATTACTCTCCTCGAATGGGTTTTAGCTAGACAAGTCTTTGGTTGTATACTCCCTCAATGTCTTGGCCACCCATGCCCCAGTACATTCCAAAGGCAGAACAGACTGTAGGTCAAAGGTTATTTGACTGTGTTGGTTTCCCACTCCCTCCAATTAAAGTCTTGCCTGGGAGAGGGGGAGTGAGAGGGGAGAAGGGGAGGATTGGGGAGAGCTTGGGGGAGTGGGATGGTTGAGATGGAGGAAGGATGGATATGGGAGCAGGGAAGAGATATCTCATTTAAGAAAGGCATTGAGAGGTTGGCAAGAGGCTTGACTCTAGAAGTCAAGGTGTCCACAGGGATGTCCCCCACTAGTACCCTGGGCAGTGGAGGAGAGGGTTCCTGAACTTGCCTTGTCCTATAGTCAGACTGAGGACTATCTTGAATATCACCATAGAACCTTCCTCTGGCAACGGATGGAGATAGAGACAGAGACCCACATCAAAGCACTGGACTGAGCTCCCAAGGTCCAGTTGAAGAGCAGAAGAAAGGAGAATATGAGCAAGGAAGTCAGGAACTCGAGGAGTTGATTTACCCACTGAGACAGTGTGCCTGAACTAATGGGAGCTCACCAACTCCAGCTGGACTGGGACTGAATGAGCATGGGATCAAACTGGACTCTCTGAATGTGGCTGACAATGGAGGCTGACTGAGAAGCCAATGATAATGGCACTGGAATTTGTCTGTACTGCATGTACTGGCTTCTTGTGATCCTAGTTTATTTAGATGCATACCTTCCTACACCTGGATGGAGGTGGGAGGGCCTTGGACTTCCCACAGGGCTGGGTACCCTGCCCTCTCTTAGGACTGGAGGGTGAGGGGGAAGGGTTTTATAGGGGAGTGGGAGGGAAGTGGGAGGAGGGGAGGAAGTGGAAATTTTGATTGGTATTATTTATAAAGTGATAAAAAATAAAAAAATAAAGTCTTGCCTGATCACAGGAGATGAACAGTTTAAGTTATCTATCCACTATTGCTAAGAGTCTTAGCTAGGGCCATCCTTGTAGATTCCTGGGAGATTCCATTACACCAGGTTTTTACCTGAACCTGAAATGTCCCCCTCTTTCCAGTCATCTCTTTTAGTACTCTGCCCTTCTGTCTACCCCAAACCTGATTGCTCATGTTCCCATCTTCACCCGCCCCCAGTCCATCTGCAAAATCTATCCTATTTCCCCTTCCCAGGGAGATCCTTAGAGTCCTCATTATTAGTTAAGCTTTCTGGGTCTGTGAATTGTAGCATGATTATCATTTAGAGCTAATATCCACTAATAAATGAGTATATAGCAAGTTTGTCTTTCTGGGTCTGAGTTACCTCACTCGGGATGATTTTTTTTCTAGTTCCATCCATTTGCCTGAAACTTTAATGATGTCATTTTTAACAACTGAGTAATAACTCCATTGTGTAAATGTTTCATATCTTTTTTTTTTTTTTTTGGTTGTTTGAGACAGGGTTTCTCTGTAGCTTTGGTGCCTGTCCCGGAACTAGCTCTTGTAGACCAGGCTGGCCTCGAACTCCCAGAGATCCGCCTGCCTCTGCCTCCCGAGTGCTGGGATTAAAGGCGTGTGCCACCACCGCCCGGCTTTCCTATCTTCTTTATCCGTTCTTTGGTTGAAGGACACAGAGGTTGTTTCCAGGTTCTATTACAACTAAAGCTGCTATGAACATATCTGAGCAAGTGTCCTTGTATTGAGTATCTTTTGGGTATGTTCTCAAGAGTGGTATAGCTGCGTCTCGTGGCAGATTAATTCTGTTTCCTGAGAAACTGCTACACTGATTTCCAAAGTGAGTCAAGTTTACACTCCCACTAGCAGTGAAGGAGTTTTCCCCTTGCTCCACATTCTTTCCAACATGAGCTGCCACTTGTGTTTTTGATCTTAGCTATTCTGACAGGTAAATGATGAAATCTCAGACTCTCAGTATTTCCCTGATGGCTAAGGATGTTCAAAATTTCCTTAAGTGTTTCCCAGCCATTAGTAATTCTTCTGTTGATAACTCTCTGTTTAGATGTGTACCCCATTTTTAATTGGATGGTATAAGAGGCCCTTCTGTATTTGTGTTGCTTTCATTGGTTATTAAAGAAATTGCCTTGGCCTTTTGATAGGGTAACACTTAAGTAGGCAGGGTAGACAGAATGGAATGCTGGGAAGAAAAGCAGGAAGAGAGAGCCGCCATGGAGATGCCAGGTCAGACATGCTGAATCTTTCCCGGTAAGCCACGACCTTGTGGTGACATACAGATTATTAGAAATGGGTTAAGTCAAGATGTGAGAGTTAGCCAATAATAGGCTAGAGATAATGGGCCAGGCAGTAATATAATACAATTTCTGTGTGGTTATTTCAGAGGTTAAGCTAGTCGGGCAGTGGGATGCAGCTCACTCACTCTTGTACTACATTGGATTAACTGGTTTGTTGATCTCTAGTTTCTTGAGTTCTTTATATATTTTGGAAATCACCTCTCTGTCAAATGTGAGGTTGATGAAGATCTTTACCCATTCTGTAGGCTGCTGTTTTGTCCTATTGATGGCATCCTTTCCTTACAGAAGTTTTCAGTTTTAGGAGGTTCCATTTATTAAGTTTGATCTTAGTATCTGTGCTATCAATGTACTCTTCAGGAAGTTTTTTCCTGTACCAATGCTTTAACAATATTTCCCACTTTGTCTTCTATCAGGTTATGTGTATGTTGTCAGAAGTTGCTTGTTCATTCCTGGCTATCCAGACCCAAAATAATCACTCAGAAAATATATTATTTGCAATAATGTTTGGCCAATAGCTTAAGCATATTGCTTTCTAGCTCTTATATCCTAAACTAACCCATCTCCATTAATCTGTACATCACCACAAGGCTGTGGCCACTGGCAAAGTTTCAGTGGGCTCCAAGAAGATATAAATATTATAACTATATTTTTTGCTGATACCTGTTTTGTTATATGTAATATTGCTATATTAAAATTAAAACCTTCCTTTTTATTTAGACAGAAAAGGGGAGGTGATATATGCTATGAATATGTTTTATTGCCATTGTTAATAAAGAAGCTGCTTTCAGTCAATGACTTAAAAAATATAGTCAGGCTGGAAAAGATACATAGAGAGAGTAGGTGGAGTCAGGGAGAAGCCATGTAGCTGCCACAAGAGACAGATGCCTTTGCCAAAGCCCACTAAAACTTTGCCACCAGTAGGCCATGATCTCTCGTTTTGATGTACAGATTAATGGAGATGGGTTAGTTTAGTACATAAGAGCTATATGTTTAAGCTATGGGCCAAACAGTGTTGCAAATCATATAGTTTCTGAGTGATTATTTTGGGTCTGGACAGCTAAGAACAAACAAACAACCTCCGACAACAAGTGTAACTGAATTTATGTGGCGGTCTTTGATCCACTTGGACTTGAATTTTATGAAGGGTGATAGATACGAATCTATTTGCCTTCTTCTACATGCCAGCATCCAGTTATGCCAGCACAATCTGTTGAAGATGTTTTTCTTTTTCCATTGTATAATTTTGGCTTCTTTGTCAAAAATAAGGTATCCATAGGTGTGTGGATTTATATCTGGATCTTAGAGTCAATTCATTGATACACATGTCTGTTTTTATGCCAATACCATTCAGGTTTTAATTAATATGTTTCTGTAGTAGAACTGGAAATTGGGGTTGGTGGTACCCCCAAGAAGTTCTTTTTTTGTTTTGTTTTGTTTTTCAAGACAGGGTTTCTCTGTGTAGCTTTGGAGAAATTCTTTTATTGTACAGGATTGTTTTATCTACCCTGGGATTTTTGTTTTTCCATATGAAGTTGAGTATTATTCCTGAAAGGTCTGTAAAGAATTATGTTGGAGTCAGGCATGGTGGACCATGCTTCTAATTCTAGCATTTGAGAGGCAGGGGCAGATGGATCTCTGTGAGTTCAAGAACAGCCTGGTCTACATAGTGAGTTCCAGGATAGCTCAGGCTACACAGGGAAACCCTTTCTCAAAAAACAAATGATTGTGTTGGAATTTTAATGAGAATTGCATTAAATCTGTAGATCACTTTTGGTAAGATAACTATTTACTATGTCGATCCTACTCCCATACTCATTTTTAAAGGATACTGAAATTAATAAGCATAACCATATCATGATACTTTGAACAACCACTTCTTGATCTATCTTCAGTGTTTGAAATAGGTAGCTCTCACTCTCAAAAGACTTCACTTTTAAAAACTTAAACTTTGCTTGTTAAATAATGCTTGCTATTTAAGATAAATGTGAATGGTGATTTTATGAGCTTTTTGTAGCTTATGATACACAGTGTTTTGCTATAGATCATTAAACAGTTGTTACATTCCTTTTGTGATTAAAGACATTTTTACTTTACTTTTGCTGTGTTGTATTGGTTGTTAGATAATGCGTAGAAATGCTGAATAAAAGGTTCCTCATCAGTGCAAGTCATTAGTATTCTATCTTTTTTGAAGAAGCATTCTGGGCATATAGAATCAAATCTAAGGGCACATCATTCAGTTCTAGCAAAAGCAATGCTGTCATTTTGTCACATTAATTTCACTCTGTCACTTTAATGTTTAATGACTGGAACTTCAAAGCTAGGCTGCTTGGCCATGTAGGAGAACAGTAAGAAAGATGTTGAAAATAGTACCATCATTTAACTCACACTTGTTCACACCATATACTCAGCTCTCATAGTATTTACACAGTCATATGAATTCAATAGCATAGTTTTCCACAATGTAGTCCAGCTCTATGAGATTGGAAAGTTGCCCTTAGTAGACAAATACACAAAACAAGCTGATTAATAGAAATCAGAGGCAGTGTGACCTTTTGTGGGCTATAAAGTGAGAGGAGAATCAAAGAGCTGCCAGATAACATCCAGCCACTACATCTAGCTTGAAGAAATAACGATTTGCAAGTAAGCACATTATCCTTACAGGAGCCAAATACACTTCCGTCAAAGGCCAAATTGCCATGAGTTGCTGTAGAATATTATTTTAAGGTGTATTACATTTGTTTATGCTGTGGAACATTTGTTTTAATGATGCAAAGATGTGGCACATTCTCTTATGATGCATTTGTTGAGCTGTGTTACTTTGCCTGTCTAAAACACCTGATTGGTCTAATAATGTGCTGAATGAACAATAGTAAAGCAGAGAAAGAATAGGCAAGACTGGCAGTAAGAGAAAATAAGTAAGGAGAAAAAGAGAAAGGAAGAGACATCAAGGAATGAGAAAAGAAGGGGCCAGCCACCCAGTCAGTCACGGAGTAAATGAGTGAAATTAAGATACACAGAAGTAAGAAAAGGAAACAGCCCAGAGGCAAAAGGTAGATGGGACAATTTAAGAAAAGCTGGTAGAAACAAACCAAGCTAAGGCTGGGCATTTTTAAGAAAGAATAAGCCTCCATGTGTGATTTATTTGGGAGCTTGGTGGTGGGTCCCCCAAAAGCCAAAAGAGTAAAACAAGCAACAACAACTTGTTTCCTTATTTTACAACTGCCCCCACTGACATTACTGCTAAACCAGAATCTTTAGTATGTGTGACTTACAACATAGATTTCAACTTGAAGTCTAGTGGCCAAAGATAAATGACAACAAACCTAGGCCTGTATGTCATGAAGCAGCAAGAAGTGGTAAGGCAAGGGTAAATGGGAGGGTGCAATAACCGCCTTACTAAGGTAGTGGTGTCCCCTAGTTCTGTCTGACCTGTTCCAAGTAGACTTACTACAGTACTGCAAGAGATTCTGGCTGTTCAAGAGATTGCAAAAAGTGAGACATTTTTAACTGACCTTTGAAAAATTCAAATTCAAAATAAGCCAAAATTAGAAGCAAACAAATGTGTATCGCCATTTTATAAATTTTACACCATGTCAAAGGGAGTATGAAGAAGACAGAAGCAGAGGGAAGGGGGAAGGATAGGAGGTAGGGGGAAAAGAAGGGAGGGAGAGAATATTTCATGTAAGTACATAGTAGAAAATTACTGTATGGAAGAATTTTCAAACCAAAGCAACAAAATATAATGAGGAAAAAATTTGTATCATCTATAATTCCACATTTTTGATCATTTAGGCTGAAGTAACAAAAACAAAGTAAAACTTTAAATAAGCAAGGCTATAAGTGAATTCTTAATTTCATCCAATTAGCTATACCAAGAAATCTCTGCATATACATGAATATAAAACACAGTTCTGAGTTGATCAAGATAAAAAATTAATAAAGCACATATATTGATATTTTGTCCTATGTTCAGAATACCCCAGTGTTTTTAATCACTCTAAGACCTTAACAATTCAAACATTTGAACTTACATAGATAGCTCCTGAAACTAATTTAATGTAAAAACTTCCAGCTAACTCTGATTTTACTACTTCTGACTTATTCACACCAAGCTTAAAGTAAAATAAAAATTGTTTCAAGTGACTTGGTTTTTTATTCCTTCGGATTGGAAAACCGATTGATTTTCACAAGCGATAGCAATCAGTATATACATTTGCTAGTTCTCTGATAGCTCAAAGCATGACTGTCCTTTCTCATGTGACAAAAATAGCTTTAAAGAAATTGCAGAAAAATTTCAAAGATGGAAGCAAGGCACACCTTTCATCTCAGCACTCTGGTGGAAGAGGCGGGCAGAAATCTGTGAGTTCCAAACCAGCCAGGTCTACATAGAGAGACTGTCTCAATATGGCAACAATACTTTCTCCACAAGGGAAATGGTTGAAAAATCAAGTTATTAGAATGTCTGAGACACAGAGTATTTGTGTGCATGTGCGCAGACCAGTTGTCAACCTCTAGTATCATTCCTCAGCCATCTACACTGGCTGGGTGACCCGAAAGCTGCAGAGATCAGCCTGTCTCTGCCTTCCTAGCACTAGGATTGCAAGTGCACTACCATGAAGGTTTTCCCTGTATTGCTTCCCAGCATTTTGTTGTTTTAGACCATGCCTAACTCCTGGCTATTTTACAGTAGTTCTGGTAACTGAACACAGGACCACATGTTTCCGTGAAAAGTATTCTATAACAGTTATCTTTCCAGCCCCACAGAGTATTTTTAAGCACCTTGTTTCTTTGTGGTTACATTTTATATAGGAAAATCCAGCAAAGGTGAAATGAAGGAATTTTGCTTTCATCATCCTCACTATGTGAGGGTAAATAACAAATCACTCCTTGCAAAGGTAAGGATTCTTACCTTTTCCTCATTAATGAATTTTTCATAGCTGAGAGATTTGGTACAAACTATTGATCTGAATGAGCCCCTTAGTATATTACACAACAGTATACATTAAAGCTGAAGCATATTGCTACGTTTTAAAACACTGTTTCCTTTACCTTTTCTCACGGCTCAACTTTATATCCGTTTTTTATTTACTTTTACTTCATGCGTATGAGTGTTGTGTTGGCATGTATGTCTATGTACTTTGTATATGCCTGATATCCACAGAGGTCAGAAGAGGGTGTCAGAAACCTTACAACTAGAAATACAGAATGCTGTGAGCTGCGATGTGGCAGTTGAGAAACAAATTCAGAGCCTCTGGAAACCCAGCTAGTGCTCTTGACTGCTGAGCCACCACTTTAGCTTCAAACTTTATATTCATTGAGCAAACTCCTTCATTCAGATCACAGTGAGCACTATTTTATCCCTCTGTGATGGTTTGAATGAGAATGGTCCCAATCGACTCATGTGTTTGGTTGAATGTTGAATGTTTGGTCCCCAGTGAATAGAGCTGTTTGGGAAGGATTAAGAAGTGTGGGCTTGTTGGAGTAGCTGTGTCACTGGGATTGGACTTTGAGTTTCATAAGCCCATGCCAGGCCTCTTTCTCTCTCTCTCTCTCTCTCTCTCTCTCTCTCTCTCTCTCTCTCTCTCTCTCTCTCCTTGCAACTTGCAGATCAGATGTGAGCTCTCAGCTGCTGTTGCTGCACCATGCCTGACTGCCTGCTACCATACTCCATGACATGATGGCCATGGACTAACTTTCTGAAACCATAAGCAAGTTCCCAATTAATGTTTTATTTTATAAATTGCTTGCCCGTTTATAAAATAAATGTATATTTTTTATATCTTAAAGGAACTACAACATTATTACACTATTATTCACAGTGCTTGAGCTATCACCTACATTATTTTGTCTTTTGTCTATTAATACTTCCATTTGAATATTTTTTAAGTAATGCAGCATTCAATAATACTGCTTCACATTATCTAATCTGCCAGAATACTCAGTCATTCAATTACCAATATCAGCTATTAAAGTCTTTCATTTTTCATTTCTAGTATTTTTATGCACACGCACACACACACGTGTGTGCTCTTTTCTGAAGGGAAGCAGTGCATATGGGAGAGAATAGAAGTGGGGGGCTGGGAGAAGTGGAGGGAGGGGAGCTGCAGTTGGGATACATTGTATAAAGGAAAAATAAATAGAAGAACAAAGGTGAGGAGTCACCTCCTAACTGAATGGCTTGGTCACCCTAGAACGTCTGTGAACCACATTCTCAAGAAATTAGTAGCAAAGCTACAAAACTGTATACAAACACTGAAGCTACAGAAAATCTCAGTGTTGTGTGGAAGTGTCTTTGAATTATAACTGCACAATATTCAGCAAGGTGAGAGCCTGGAAAAACCCAGAGATTGCAGGAGGACATGGACAGGACACAGGTTCGAAGGCATGCATGGAACACTGGGAAGAACCACCCAGGGATCTGACCAGCTTTCATCCATTAAGGGAGGCTTCTGTGATCTCACCGTGAAAGTGACTGTCCACGGGGCATCACTGGAATCTGAGAGTCAAATAAGGAACATGATGGCTCAAGAATTGAGTTTGGAATAGGCAAGCAGACAAGAGACCTCATTAACACTCTATCCCACAATCTAGCTCTCACCAATGTATATTAATCCTCCTTTATTTACTGTCCAGTGCCATTTAGCAGGCCAGTTCTGTCCTGTTCTGCTCTCATTTATATTCTCCCTTGTCTTTTTCTTCCTTTGTTGTCCTTCATTTTTTCAATACCATACTAATCTCAGTATTTCTCAGCAAATTTGGCAAGAAATTAACAAATTCAAATTACTCCAGGGTGTTATAATAGAATATTTTCCTCAGTCACATTAGCAGGCCAATAAATTCATGTCTTGTGAAAAAAGAAAAATGGGAAGACTCTGATTAAGAATATCCAAAGTGTGATTACAAACTATTCATCTAGTAAGAGAATAATATGTAGAATGCATTAAATCTCAAAAAACTCAAGAAGGAAAATGAGCAATAAATGAATGGAGGTCAAGAAGATAGCTCAGTGGGTGTAAGCAATTACTGTACAAGCTTAACTGAGTTAGATTTCCAGGACCCACATAAAAAGGTACATGTGATGATGTACCTATGTAAGCCCAGAACTCCTGTGGTGAAATGGGAGGTAGAAACAACAAAATCAGCTAAGTATTTCCAAGCCATCTAGCCATCAGTATGCAGCATAGCAGCAAAAACAAGAGGAATTCTGTCTCAACAAGGTAGAAGGAAAGAACTGTCTCTTGAAATATTGCCTCTCATCCCCGCATTCACAGACGTGCATCCGTGCATTACGTTACACTAGATAGATGATAGATGATAGATAGATAGATAGATAGATAGATAGATAGATAGATAGATAGATAGATGATAGATCATTTTAAGTGGACAAATTGTCTTAACATTAGAGTGTTTCATAAAATATCCATTTATGAAAAGCATATGAAAAATTTAAACATATTAATCTACAGTGTGCTATGTTAAGATGACAAAAATGTTGATGATCTTATGGAGACAAGATAGTTATATATGTTGTTTTGGAATGGTAATTAATATATGCATTATGAAATGCCATTTATAAGTTCCTCAAAATTCTAAAAGTATATCTACCATGTGGATCCAAGTATCCCACTCTTGTGTGTGTGTGTGTGTGTATGTGTGTTTCTCCAAAATAAACCAAATCAGTATATCTATTAGATCTATCTATACTCCCATATTTACTGCAAGGTCAAAATTGCCAAGATATGATCAACTTAAATAACTCTATCAATGAACAAAAGAATTTGAAAAATGACATATCCAAACAATGGAATATTATTCAATCATTAACAAATAATAAAAATCTTATCATTTGAATAAAAATGGATATGCCTGAAAGAGCTTATGCTAAATGAAATAAGCCGGGAACAGCAAAACAAATGTATAATATGGGAACGCTAAGAGAGTAGATCTCATAGAAAAAAAGAGTACAATAGTGATCACTAGGCACTAGAAAGTATACAGGTAGAGAGGGTAGAGGAATGTTGGATAATAGGTATAAAATACAACTAGATAGGAGGAAATAACCTTGGATAACAGTGACTATTGTTTTGAATGATTCCAACAGAATGAAATTATATTTAAGCATACAGAAATGGCAATTTCCACAACTATGTCACTACATATTGTACACATACAACACCCTATAAATATATGTAACTATTCCATGCAAATTTTGAATATAATGTATTTTAGGAAAGCATCCACCTCTCCCTAATTTCCTCCAAATCTAATTACCCAGTCCCATCTTCAACTCTGTAGCAGTACACCTGTTGAAATCTCCTTTTCATCTCTGATCCCATCGCCAATGGATTACAAAGACCTCCTCTAAACTTCCTTCTTCCTACTCATCCCATGATCCCAGCCCTCAACCCTAGGAAGTATTCCTTGGAAACACATTTTATCTGGAACCAACAGTAGCCACACCTATCAGGATCCAAAATAATTTCTTACCAGGCAGCACATAACCACCATACCCACCTAAGAACCAGAGAGGTCAACAGAAGCAAAGGGACAAAATAGTCACCCAACAAAGACAAGACCAGATATCAGCTTCTCAAAGTACAGTCTTCCCAAACCAATATTCCTACATGCCACTATAAAAACATAATCAATATCAGCCACAAAAATATGTCTTTACTACAGCCCAGCAAGCATTTCACAGTAGGGCCATGAGAATTGCAGCATAGTTTAAGCACAAGAAAATGACCTTAAAATAGCATTTTGAATATAATAGAGATCATTAAAGAGGAAATGAGTAATTCCCTTAAAGATATCTCTGAAGACACAAAGAAAGAGTGAAAAGAAATGAATCAAACAGTTCAAGACCTGAAAGTGGAAATAGATTCAAGAAAGAAAACCCAAACAAAGAGAAATATGGAAATGAAAAATTTAGGAATTCAAATGGTAGCCTTAGAATACAAGAGGTAGAAGAAAGAATCTCAGGCATTGAAGACGAGATAGAAGAAAACAGTGGCAGTACTGATCATGGATATCAACATTGTTTCCAGCAGAAGCATGGACCATGGATATCAGCATGGTCCACAGCAGCAGCATGGACCGTGGACATAAGTTGATATACTTGCTCCGTGCTGCTGCCAGAAGCCATGTTGACGTCCATGGTCCAGGATACCACTGGTAACCATGTAGAAGTCCATGATCCCTGCAACTTCTGGCTGCTACGGACAAGGAAGCTTCTTTTGCAATGATATTGAAGACTGCAGATTCATAACTGAGAATGAGAGACACTGAAGACTTATGTGACAAATATCTCCCCAGCCAATAAAAAGAAAGAAAGAAAATAAAAAGAAACAGTCCAAACATGAAGCTATTGAAAAGAGTCCTTAAAAACTGATAAAGGTGCTGAAGTATAGCACTTCATAGTTGATAACTTTAAGGGTGGGACTATGTTTTCATTAAGAGGCTAGTTAGGCACTGAGAGTTTAACTATGCTCCAATGAGTAGATGGGAAACATTAATTTGACTTAGTGTTTATTTTATTTGGGGGGGGGAGGTGTCAAGACTGGAAGGGCAGACCAAGGAGAAATGGTAAACAAGTTTGATCAAGGTGCATTGCTTGAAATTCCCAAATAATTAATAAAAATATTATGTTGGTTGAAAAAGGAGAAATGGATAACTCAGTCAAAGAAAATGTTGAATATAAAAATAATCCAGGCACAAAACTTCCAGGAAATTTATGAAACTATAAAAAGATCAAATCAAAGAATAAATAAGAGAATAAACCTAGATCAAAAGCACAAAATATATATATGTTGGTTTTTTGAGACAGGGTTTTGCTGTAGCTTTGAAGCCTGTCCTGGAATTAGCTCTTGTAGACTTTAGACCAGGCTGGCCTTGAACTCACAGAAATGTAACTGCCTCTACCTCCTGAGTGCTGGAATAAAAGGTGTGCTCCACCACAACCTGGCCAGAAAATATTTTTAAGAAAATCATAGAAGAAAATTCTCCAAGCCTAATAGGATAAAAGAAAAATACTACAGAACACCAAATAAATTGCAACATACATGAAATGTTCCTTGACACATGGTAATCAAAGCACTAAATATATAAAACAAACAAAGAACATTAAAAGTTGAAAGGGGATAGACCAAGCAATTTATAAAGGTATACCTGTTAGAGTAACACAAGATTTCTCAGTGGAGACTCTAAAACCCAGAAAAGTCTAGACAGATGTTCTATAGACTTTATGAAACCACAGATGCTAGCCCAAACTACTATAGCCAATATAACTTTCAATTTCAATAGATAGAGAAAATTGGTGTGGAAGAATTATCTGTATTCTGTCAATCATGTTATACATAAAAGCTGATTGGCCAGGCAGGAAGTATAGGTGGGAAAACCAGACAGGAAGTAGAAATGATGTAAGGAGAACAGGAGAATTCTGGGAAGGAGGAAGTTGATTTCGAAGCAGCAGGATGTGATCTGCCTCACTGAAAAAGGTACTGAGCCACATGGCTAACATAGATCAGAAAAATGGGTTAATCAAAATGTGAGAGTGAGCCAGTGAGAGGCTAGAGCTAATGAGCCAATCAGCTTTATAACTTATAGAGAGATATGTGTGATTTTCTTTGGGGTTAAACAGTTGTGGGGTACTGGGTGGGACAGAAACAACAACAAACAGGATCCTCCATGTTACAGAAAATGAGGTATTTCCACAAAGAAACCAAATTTAAGCAATATATGTTTATAAATCCAGCCATACAGAAGACTTCAGAAGGAATTCCAACCTAAAGAGGCAAACGTATTAAAGCATAAGAAATAAATCATCCAAGATCAGAAAATCAAAAGTGGAGACACACACATACACATACACACACGCCAACAAAAACCAAGAATCAGGAAATACTGTTCATTTGATATCTCTCAACATCAATGGTGTCAATTTCCCAACAAAAGACAAAACAACAAAATAGATTCAAAAACAAGATCCATACTTCTACTTTATACAAAAAGCACACCTCAACATCAAAGATAGACAATATCTCAGAGTAAAGGGCTGGAAAAATTTTTACAGCAAATGTCCCCCAAAAGAAAGCTGATGTAGCTATTCTAATATCTAACAAAATAAACTTCAAACCAAAACTAGTCTGAAGAGATAGGGAATAATACTACATACTCATCAAAGAAAATCTCTTCCAAGAGGACATTGCAATTTTTAACATCTGTGCACAAATATAAGAGCGCACAACTTTGTACAAGAAATGCTACTACAGCTGAAATCGCATAGTGACCCTCACACACTGAGAGTGGGAGTCTTCAATATCCAATCTTACAGATGGGTCATCCAGACAAAAACCAAAAAGAGAAATGCTGGAGCTAACTGATGTTACAAACCAAATGGACCTAATACATATTTACAGAAGATCTCACCCAAACACAAAAGACTATACCTTCTACTCAGAACCCCGTGGAACTTTTCCCCAAACTGACCACATACTCAGACACAAAGCAAGTCTCAGAAGATTAAAACAAAATTAAAATAACCCCCTGTATCCTGTCGGACCACCGCAGATTAAAGCAGAATATCAACAGTAACAGAAACAACAGAAAGCTTACAAACTGGTTGAAACTAAACAGTTAAGAACTTAGGAGAGGGTTGAATGGAAGGGGAAGGGAGGGGAGAAGTAAGGGGGAGCAGAGAAAAATGTAGAACTCAATAAAAATAATAAAAAATGTGTTAAGGCAGAAATTAAGAAAGACTTTCTAGAATGAAAATGAATACACAACATACCCAAACACATAGGACACAATGTAGTGGCTCTACAAAGCAAGTTCATGCACTAAGAGTCTACATTTAAAAATTGGAGATATCTCATACTAGTAACTTAACAGCACACCTGAAAACTCTAGAACAAAAAGAAGAAATCACACCCAAAAGGAGATGTCAAAAAATAACCAAATGCTACGCTGAAATAAACTAGAAACAAAAAAATACAAAGAATCAAAGAAATAAAGTGTTGGTTCTTTGAGAAAATCAATATGATTGACAAACCCTTGTCCAAATTATGTAAAAGGAAGAAAGAAAAGATCCAAATTAACAAAATCAGAAATGTGTGCAACCACTTTGGAAAGCAGTGTGGCGGTTTCTCAGGAAAGTCGGGTTCAACCTACCTCTCGACCCAGCAATACCACTATTGGGAATATACCCAAGAGATGCCCTATCATACAACAAAAGTATATGCTCAACTATGTTCATAGCAGCATTGTTTGTAATAGCCAGAACCTGGAAACAACCTAGATGCCCTTCAATGGAAGAATGGATTAAGAAAGTATGGAATATATACATATTAGAGTACTACTCAGCAGTAAAAAACAATGACTTCTTGAATTTTGCATACAAATGGACGGAAATTGAAAACACTATCCTGAGTGAGGTAAGCCAGACCCAAAAAGAGGAACATGGGATGTACTCACTCATATTTGGTTTCTAGCCATAAATAAAGGACATTGAGACTATAATTCGTGATTCTAGAGAAGCTAAATAAGAAGGTGAACCCAAAGAAAAACATATAAGCATCCCCCTAAATATTAACCTTCATCAGGCGATGAAAGAAGACAGAGACAGAGACCAACATTGGAGCACTGGACTGAAGTCTCACGATCCAAAGGAGGAGCAGAAGGAGAGTGAGCACGAGCAAGGAACTCAGGACTGCGAGGGGTGCACCCACACACTGAGGCAATGGGGATGTTCTATCGGGAACTCACCAAGGCCAGCTGGCCGGGGACTGAAAAAGCATGGGACAAAACCGGTCTCGCTGAACATAATGGACAATGAGGACTACTGAGAACTGAAGAACAATGGCAATGGGTTCTTGATCCTATTGCACGTAATGGCTTTGTGGGAGCCCAGGTAGTTTGGATGCTCACCTTAATAGACCTGGATGGAGGTGGGTGGTCCTTGGACCTCCTACAGGGCAGAGAAACCTGCTTGCTATTTGGGCTGAGGAGGAAGGAAGACTTGATTGGGGGAGGGGGGGGGAATGGGAGGTGGTGGCGGGGAAGAGGCAGAAATCTTTAATAATTAAATAAATTAATTAATAAAAAAAAGAAAAAAAATTGAAAAAAAAATCAGAAATGAAAAGAGATACATAACAGATACCAAGGAAATGCAGAGAATCATAAAGACATACTTTAAAAACCTGTATTCTGCCAAATTGGAAAAACTAAATGAAATGGATATTTTTATCATACCATTTATCATGGTTAAATCAAAATTAGATAGGCAATTCAAACAGACCTATAGCACTTATTGAAATAGAAGCACTCATTAAAATCTCCCAATCAAGGCTGAAGAAATGGATCAGTGGTTAGGGGCACTGAGTGCTCTTTTACCTGGATTCAATTCCCAGCACCCACATGGCAGCTCACAACTGTCTGTAACTCCAGTTCCAGGGGACCCTACAACATGAAATATAGACATAAAATACAGACACATAAAATAAAGACAAACACATTTTTAAAAATCTCCCAACCAAAAGAGCCCAGGGCTAAACATTATTAGCACAGAATTCTACCAGACTCTCAATGAATAGTTAATACCAATACTCCTCAAAATTCTCACCGAAATAGAAACAGAAGAAACATTGCCCAGTTTGTTTTACATGGCCACAGTAACCCTGATATGCAAACCACATAAAGACCTAACAAAGACAGTATACCCTGTAGTCCATACATCTTTACTTGCAAGTGTGCATTGCAGTCATTGGTCTTGTTGGAGGCCTCTGGCTTCTGCTATACTATCACCCCTGGACCATCACTGGGACATCTCTCTGATATCCTGTTGTGCCCTATGTTGTGGAGACCCTACAGCTTTCCATCTGCAGGACCTACCCCTGCACATGCTCCAGCCGATCATAATTGGATGGATGTTTGGGTGGGTGAACTCATAGGCATGGTTCTCAGCCTGGGTGGTCAGTTCACCAGCTTTCTCCATCCTTATTACCCGGGTGAGCTCTCCAGCATTGCCCTGGCTAGTTTACCCTATACAGCAAGGAGTAGGACCAGTTCTCCTACTTTCACACCCTCAGGGCTGGCTCACTCACACCTATGCCACCAGGGCCAGCTCTACTGTGTTGCCCTGGATGAGGTGCAGGGACACCTAGTTCTGCAGCTGGTGAGGGGCAGGGACAGCTCTCCAGTTCTCATGACCTCAGGGTCAGCTCTCTCACCTGCTATAGGGCAGTGAGGGGCAGGGAGGAGGAGGGCATCTCTCCCTCACCCATGCAACCATATGACAGAAGAAGGGTAAGGCCAGATCTCTAGGGGCAGACTTACCTATACCCCCATCAACAGGGTCAGCTCTACTGTGCTGCCCAGGCAAGGTGCAGGGCCCGATCTCCCAAGTGCCGCAGCTGGTGAAGGGCAGGGACAACTCTCCTACTTGCCACAAGTGATGAGAGGTGGATGGCTCCTTTCCCTCATAAATTCTACCACATGGCAGACAAGGGTGTGGTACCATCTCTCCCACTCTCGTGCCCTCAGCGCTGGCTTACCCAGGCCACTGTCAACAGAGTCAGGTCTTCTATGCTGCCCAGGCAAATTGCAAGATCTACTCTCCTGAGTGCTGCAGCTGGTGAGGGGTTGGGACAGCTCTACTGGTCCCTGCAAGTCATGAGAGGTGAGATCGGAAGGGCATCTTTCTATTACCCACACCAGCACATGGCAGACTGGGCGGGGGAGGCAGGACCAACTCTCCCACTCTCATGTCCTCAAGGCCAGCTCACCCGCACCACTGCAAACATGGTTCATCCTGAGACAAGGTGGAGGACCTGCTCTTCTGAGTGCTGTAGTCAGTGAGGGTCAGGGCCAACTCTTTGGAGCCCTGTGCTGTCGAACTTTGGTGGTAACAGGAGCCCTGGACATCAACACTGACCACAGCTACGGCAGGGCCATGGACCCAGATATGGGCCTTGGCAGTAACCCAGGCACAGATAACGCTATGCTCCTAGGTAGCAAGCAAGCCACCCATCTCAGCTCACTCCTTGCCACATTCACCTTTTCAGATCTACCTCTCTCTACATGAACCATGCTGTGTGTCTCTTTCCCATTCCCCACCACACATTTGCTCACCATAATAGTGACTGACTGCTCGGTGCCACAAGGCACTGGGTGGGCCTGTGTTTTCTCCTCACTGTCCAGGGAAGGTCACCCCAGGCTTTCTGTACACTGTGAATATGTGTTGCTCTCATTTCAACAAATAAATAAATAAAGCTTATCTATGGCAAGGCAGGATAGAGCCAGGCAGGAAATCTAAGCAGAGACACAGAAGAAAGGCAGAGTCTGGGAGATACCAACTAGCCATAGAGGAAACAAGACATGTAGAAAATGAGTTAATGCCGTGGCCACATGACAATACACCATGGGCCACTGGATATCAACACAGACATCCACTGCAATAGGAACACAGACATGCTCTTCAGTGTCAGCTGGGGCTGGATGTCACCATGGCTCCAGATGGCAGCAACACAGGCTACTCAGATCAGCATGGCCCCCATGGCAGTATTGCCCTTGGAGACCAACTTTGCCCCAAGTGGTGGCCCAGACTATGAACCTCTACACAGACCTCAGTGGTAACAGGAGCCACAGACACACTCAGGCCCACTTGGTTGCCTTAGGACCTCAGACCAAGATATCACCTTGGATTCCATTGGCAAGCAGGTCATTCATATCAGCCGGTTCCTTACCACCCTCACCTCTTCAGATCTGCCTCTCTCTGCAGCCCATGAACTGCTCTGCTCTCTCTTTCTTCTACCTCCCCACCCTGTACCTGCTCACCATAATGGTGATCAACCACCCAGTGCCAGATGTACCAGGCAGGCTCCTGGTTGGGTCCCGCCTGCCCCAGCTCTTTAATCCAAGAGCTTTCTGCTTGAACATTGTAAAGAGTAATAAATAAAGGCAACCTTAGGTCAAGAAGTGGAGCAAGGAACCAATTAACAGAAAAAAAGCCATAGAGAGTGAGTGGGAGGAAGTCGGGAGGACAAGGGGAAGAGGAAGTAGAAGGGAAGGACATCCAGTTGGAGGAGTTTGTTTTGAGATGGAAACATATGAAGAAACCCTCTTTCTGGGACTATATTAGAGGAGGAAGCAGCTGGGTGCTTTCTCTACCTCTCTGAGCTAGCAGGTTTTCACCCTAGCATCTAGCTCCCAAATCATTATTGATAAAATAGAGCGATAGAGACTTAGTTAAACACAGTACTTGCTCTAAATGTGGGCGCTGCCATTCCTTGCGATGGGCCCCAAGGCTGGAAAAAGAGAAAGCAAACAGAGTCCCGGCATTTGTTTCTGTTTTGCTTCCTGGGTGTGGATGCTGCGCAGCTACCTCACCTTCCTGCTGCAGGACTTCCCAAGACCCTGTTTCAAAAAAAAAAAAAAATATTTGCTGAAGAAAAAGATGTTCACTCTAGGTAAACATCAACTTACTAGGATACTTGCTATTCAAAACTATATTGCATGTTTGTTTTTTAATTCAGAATCTAGGGTGTGTGTGTCTGTCTGTCTGTCTGTCTGTCTATCTGTGTATGTGATATACAGACTAGGGATTATTTGGAGGATAAAGGGAAAATGAAAGAGGGACAGAGTGTGGTAATGGGCGAATGTGAACAAAAATGTACAATTATATATGTGTGAAAATGTCACAATAACATTTAGTACTTTATGTGATAAGATCAACAAAAGAAAAGGTCAAAGATATTTAGTACCATATTCTGTTGTTGAAATTGAAAAAAAAAACAGATCCTTTCCTTTTCCTTTCACATTCCTAATTCTGGGACCCCTTTTGTTTAGTCTTTTAATTATCAACTCTGATGTCATTTCCTCAAAGTAAATTTCCTTTACTACCCAACCCAATGAATCTAAAATAGTCTTGTCAATTTGTTAAATTGCTCATTTCTTTACACTATTCCAATAAATAAGCTCATTGTAGGCAGGGATTTTGATGAGCTCATATATTTTTCATTTACATAATAAATGCTCAACAATATAATGAATGACGGAATGATAGAGATTAAAAATGAAAGAAGTGACTAATATTACAAAAATCTTTAAAGAATCATGTATCTAAAAATAATCATATATCTAATCCATGGCAACCTTAGAAGGCAGAATTTATGTATTAGAAATATAGATTCAGAATTCTTTAGGCAGCTTGAAGTATCAGTGTTCCTTAAAACATGGAAATAGAGCAAAAGAAAATTTCTAGTTCCTATAGGTTACTCTTAAGGTTCCTTTATAAGCGTACAATTACTTTTTCTCGTTAAACACTCATGATACATTGCAATTAAAAGCCTTGAGAATCACATGGTATTGGTTCTTTAGAAAACATAGTGAGGTTATCTCTGTATGCTTTTTCTTTTCTTTTTTTTTGTCTTTTTTTTCTTTCTTGCAGACTTTTGCCATTGAGTGTGAATTATTTTTGGGATAGGAAAAAAGAATAAGTGCTACACTTTAAAGTGGTAAAAAAGAGGTATGGTTCACTAAGGAGAGTGAGGATTAAATTTAATGTGAATACATTTCACTGCAATCTACCAAGCCAAGCAGCATAACTGTAAAGAAAAATCCAAATGTTTGTCTTTCAGTTAATTTGGTTCAATGCAGACATTTTAAAAATGTTTCCCCAAAATGCTAAGAACTGAGACCTGGACAAGCAAGAAATCTACTTGGTAAAAATTAATTTCCCCTTTCAATATACAAATATACAAAGTGTTTTTCAAAGTGCTGGAATTAAATTTATAACATTGGGAGCTTATTTAAAAACATATTCTTACATCCCATCACAGAATTCTGGGGGAACTCTTTGACATCAGTCTAGTGTGGCAGATACAGAACCACATCCTCGTGCAAACTTTCTCCAAGCCTTTGTCTACCTCAAGAACGCCGGGAGGAATGGAGGGTTTCAAGCCTGGTTTCCTCTACAAATGTAGTATTACTGCCTTCCCTTCCAACCCTAGGCTTGTCAAACGGCATTAGCACAGCAAATGCCAAAAGGAAAGTAGGCACCAACAGAGACTCTGAACTCATCAAAATAGATAACTCCTCATATATATCAGGAAAATGATTTTCACACATTATATTTTTGTCTAACTTCTTTAAAATGGTTATTGCGTATTCAGTAATCTTTCCTGTGAGCATTTATAACTTTTTTGATTCTTTTAACAAATCAATATGATTTTCTCTATAGCACTGAGAAAGAATAAAAAATTGCCACCAGTTATCAACAGAGCATCCTGCCACAGTGATACCGTCTTCTAGATTATCTACAGACAGAGTGCTTCCAAATGCTCATCAGTTCCTCTGTTGCTGGTGATTCTCGGGGAAAGGAAAAGGCTGGGCTTGCCCATTTCTCCTTGTTGCCATTATACATTCTTTGAAACTCATGTATTTGCATGTACCCTGAAAGAAAACTAATGAATTCTATTTCCTTCACTGACGGCAATCGGAGCTAAGCACAGGCGGCGGTGATGCAATTGGCGTTTGATTCATCATGCCCGCAGTTCTGCACCTGTGCCACTGCCAGCAGGGGCGAGGCAGTGCAACATAACACTTTGCTCATCCATATCCCCAGGGACAAGAGAGTGTACGCAGCAAGGAAAACAAATTCCTGATGCAAATGGTTTCTATTAACAACCAATGTGTACAGTTCAGATGAACCATTTCCTAGCACCTTGTGTTTAGTTATAATGCTTACACTGCATTGTATAAATATCTGTAATTTGTCAGCTCAACAGAAGGATCCAAACTTTCAAGGCTGTGGAGTTTCTTTTTTTCTTGGCTATCAATAGAGCCATCAGTGGCTTTAAGGCAAGATCAGATGGACTAGCACAGATTCCTGGACCAGTTCTCAAGATTTAACCAGGGATGCCAAGCCCACATGGACTCAATATTCTGTTCCATTTTCTTTGAGCCAGTACACAAAAAGGCCCATCCCCCTTGCTTACTTCTGTTCCAGCTGGACAAATCTCCTGTCCCTGCCACATCTCTAAAGAGTCATAACAGAAGGGTTTTGAAGGGTACCAGTATCCAGTCACTGGCTGGTAATCTTACCCACTTCTCACTCTCTCCCCACACATTAGCATACCTGAGCTCCTCAAAGAAACAAAGATCATCGTTTCTGCTACCGTGGTTAGATCTCCCTTTACTGTGTGTCTTCCTCCTCACTAAAATCCACCCACTGCAGTTAAGATGAGAGACAAAAGAAATCTACTTGAGAGTTTAAGTTGACCTGGAATTCAAAAGAAGCAGTGTCATTTAAGAAACCAAACCAGTAATTTCGAGTAGGAAAAATATAATGTAAGAACTGACAACTAGATGAAGGGGAGGGGAGAGGCAAGGAGGGGAGCAGAGAAAAATGTAGAGCTCAATAAAAAAATCAATTTTAAAAAAGAAATGATAACTAGTAAAAGAGGTTAACGTCTAAAGTCTAAGTTTGGTACTCAGGACTACCAGAATGAGAACGATGAACCGGCTTTCCCTCTGGGCCTGAAGGAAAATATGAAGGAATGAGTTTGTTCCCATCTCAGAAGTGTGATGGCAGCTGACTGGTAGAGATCAAGATCACCGAGGTGCCACAGGCAGAGCTGGTTCAGGATAGTGAAGCAGAATCTTCCCCTCAAAGTGCTACAGAAACCGCCTGCTTGGTGAACACCACTTAGTCTCCCCTACACTACTGGCAACAACATATTGAGAGCAAAGCACCCCTACAGAAGCAATTCCTTGCCACTGGGACGCCTTGCAGTATACCTACAGTGCCCTCTACTGGCAAGGTTTATCCTATGCCTGCTAGCAAATGAAACAAGATCCAGCTCGCAGATTATAAGCAAAGCATACATTCTCCCATTCCTATTCAGCATCATGCTAGACACTCTAGACAATAAATTAAATGAACGACTATTGAGGCAAAATGAAAACTGCCTTGATTCTTTGAGTATATAATTGTCTGCATGGAAGAATCACAAAATAACAAACACACAAATTTAAATAAAACCTTTTAGAGCTAATGAAAAACTAGATAAAAGCACAAAATATATCATATATAAAAAACAACAGGATTTCTATACATTTCAATGAACAACTGGAATTTGAAACTCAAAATACAATATTATTCACATTAGCACCAACAAATGAAATACTTAGGCATAAATTTAAATGTGTGTGTATATATATATAAATCATATATATATGATTTTTATAAGTAAAACTATAAAACACTGATTTCAAAATCCAAAGTAACCTAGATTTTAAAAAATAGTCCATGTTCATGGATAGAAAAGCTCAGTATAACACAAGTGTCTGCTCAGCCCATCTTGATTTATATATTCAACCCAAAGCAAATAAAAACCCCAAGTAACTTTGTGTATGGTAAGAAACATTAAAATTTTTATGTGGACAACAAAAGATTTAGCATGCAACACTGTAGAAAAATTAACAATTGAGAACTGACCCAACCATACTAGGGTACTATAGCGATCAATGAATCTAAATAGCCAGCCCAGATATACATTTGCAAACTTAACTAAACTCTTACAAAGGAAAAAAACACTATTCAGTTATGAAAGGGTAATCATTCCAGTCCAAGACTTCCCCATGCAATAAAATTTATTCTCTGAATTTACATATTTTACAAAACTTACACCACTCACAAAATGGACTGTAGTCTTAAACATAAAATGCAATACTAACTTCTAGAAGAAAATATTATAGAAAACCCAGGTTTGAGGTGTGGCAAAAGTTTTTAAAACCAACACTGAAAATATAATACATAAAGGAATATATTAGTAAGTTGAACTTTATTAAAATTAAAATCCCCTGCCAACGACTAAAGAGAATGAAAAGATACACCACAGACTAAGGGGGAAACGTTGCAAAATCTACTGACAAAAATGTATTTGGGTGTGTGTTAAGGATAATATTGATTGTCAAGCTGACAGAATTATAGGATCACCTAGGATACAAACCTCTGGGCATGCTTATGAGATTTAATTAATTAACTTTATTTTATTAATTGAGGTGAAAAGATACACCTTAGATGAAGCCAATTCCACAGACCAGGGCATTGGACTGCAGAAAAAGGAGAAAGCAAACTTAATAATGTTCCTCTCTCTCCTTCCCTCCCTCTCTCCCTCCCTCCCTCTCTGCTCCTCTGACTACACATACAATGTGACCAGCTGCCTAGTGCTCCTGTGGCCATGCCCTCCCAGCCAGGATGGATGATGTCTTATAACTAGAAACTTCTTTCCTTAAGTTACATTCATTAGGTATTTAATCACAGTGATGAGGAAAGTACCTAAGACAATGTGTTTATACTTGTATGCATATAGATATAACCAGATTCAGACATATATCCAAAATATACAAAAAAATTCTCAAAACCGAACAGCAAGAAAATCATTCATTTTAAAAGTGTGCCAAATTTTGGAAACTTCATGAATATATACAAGGAGTATATAAGCATATTACTGGGTGTTCAGTACCATCTATAATAAGAGAGTTGTAAATTGTCAACAATGGGATTCCACTGAGTATCTACTAGGATGACTAAAGAGCAGAACACTGACAACACCAAATTCTGGCAAGGATAAGAAGCAAACCACTTCCATTCTTGCTGGTGGGAGTTAAGAGAAAAGGAAACAGTCACTTTGAAAGACAGTTTGACATCACTCACAAAGCTAAACACTCTCACCACACGATCCCACATTTAAATTAATTGGTCAAAACATGTCTATGAAAAACCCACACATGTTTGCCAATAGCTTTCTTAATGATTGTTTAAACTTGGAAACAACCAAGCTATCTTCCGGTAGGTGAATAGACAAGCTATAGTGCAGCTAGCTGCACAATCAAAAGAAATAACTTATTCGGCCATGAAAAAGCATGGAAGAATATCCATATCTAGTGTGGAAAAAAGCATTGTGTAGAAAAGGCAACCTATGGAAATGGAGAAAGGCTGGTGGTTATCCAGGATCTAAGCAAAAGATAAAAAGGAGACAAGATAAATAGTTGGAATGCGGACACTTTCAGAGAAGTGAAATTATATGAGTCTATATTATGAGGCATATACAGTATGTATTCATTAAAATTCATTGAATTAAGCCATGTATAATGGTACACATATGTAATCCTAGCACTTGGGAGGCTGAGACAGAAAGATTGCCATCAATTGGAGGTAAGGCTAGATACCAAGATTCTGTCAAAAACAAGAAATATACAAAACCAGGGATTAAATTTACATGTAAACTACAAACTTAAACTAATGGTATATCAATAATCTTGTACTGATATTAACAAAATTTCCCCACTAATAGAAGATAGTCACAGGAAACTTGAGGGGAAAAAGAGTAAATAGGGATTCTCGGTACTTTCTCCTCAGTTTTTCTGTAAACTTAAAGAGCTCTATAAAACAAAGTCAACTCATCTTCTTACAGAGTAGGCAAAACAAAGCTAGATGTAGAATGAAGGCAGTAAGTGAATGACTCACACAAACATTATATATATAATGGTATGATTCCTTGGAATTTATAGTAACTCAAACCCAACATTTAGAATTGCACAACATTGATCTTCTCTATGTTTGGTTAATGTTTTGTTCTTCTACCTTCTGCTCTGACCTGATATGTCCTCTTCCATCTCTCTGCTGATGTGAATTTTATTTTCACTTAAGAATTAGCTAGATTCTAGTCTTCCTAAAATGACCTAAAAACCTTTTAATAAATTTCTATTTTAAAAAACAATGCTATTGTAACTCAGTTACCACCTGGTAGAGATAACACTAGCATCCCATTAAGTAGAAGTGAGGTCTTTCCAGAAAGTTCTATAAAAACAGTAGAACCATATGCTTCTTCAGCACCTCGTTTCATGTGCCTTTATCTTGATAGTAATATCTAAAAATCACTACATATTAAAAGGTTGGTAAATATTAATATATTGATTCATAACAAGAAAAGAAAAGAAAGCATCTTGATTAAGAGTTTGGGTTCTGAATAACCCTAAAAATCAAGTGACTATGCAAATTGGTGGGGGCATAGTAGCACAAGTCTTTAATCCCAATGCTTGAGAGGCAGAAACAGGCAGATCTCAATGAATTCAAGACCAGTCTGGTCTACATAGTGAGTTACAGGACAGTCGGAGCTACATAGTGAGACCCAGTTTTGAAAAGACAGACAGACAAAAAGAGTCCATGTTCTGGATCAATATGGTTTATGGTATTATATTAGGAACTTTGTGTTTTTTCAATCAAATACCTGAGAGAACGCTATAAATAAAAGAGGCCAATAGCTCATAATTTAAGACATTCAAAAATAGTGCATCTGCCGTGGCTCATTTCTGATAATAATCTCATGGAAAATATTAGATGGCAATGACAAGAACATATTTTGGAGCACACAGTCACATCTTGAACAAAAGGGAAAATAAAGGGGACAGGCAATACACACTTGCTTCTTTTATAATAATACTTTTAGGAGCTCCAAGGGGAAGACCTGAAATGTCTCATCCCCAGTGACTTGAGTATCTTCTACTAAGTCCCACCACCCAAAAGTTTCACCACCCCTCCTAGGGACCATATGTGTCATCACAATTGACCCTTGGGAGATATAAACCATATCAAACCATAGTAGGTATGATAAATAAAGAGAAAACTAATAGTATTCAACCAAAAAGTAAACTGCTTCCAGATGAAAAGACAGAATAAAGCTGCAGGAGAATCTGAAGGGCCTTTGAATTCCAAGGGAAGCAGGAAAATATGTGATAAACATTCACAAATAAGGTCTATTTAAATATTGACTCATATAACCAATACGGAGGTTGTAAGTAACACTAACAAAGGTTTTTACCAAATATAATGTAAGTAGAGCACTAATTATGAATCCTTTTATGGGTTCAGTAATTTAAGCAGTTTGACACAGATTAGTAAATAATCAGTTTGAAAAAACTTATAACAGATCCTTGATAACAGCAGACATATTTTGGATCAAAGAACACACCTAGAATTCTTTGCACTTATCATTTAAAATCTTAGAGAGAATACTGTCAACTTACTTCTCTATCCTCTAGAATTTTACCATACACAGCTCCCGTTAAACAATGGATTGTGCATTGTAAAGAGAATATATGGAAAAAGTATCCAGTCCTAGGTATTTTATAATTTAAGAACACTGATGAATAAGCATTTGTATAGAAGAGAGGCCAGAACTGTAAGGGTCTAAAAATCATCGTCTGAAAAATGAATGGAATAAAAGAACATGGAATAACCACAAGGAGATGGCAACAGGTAGACTATTACAGCTACTTTCAAAACCTTAATGAACTCTGCGTTTTATTCTGGAGATAGGTGGCACACCATTTTTTATTTATAATGATTAGAATGTTAACATTTACAAATGATTTCTTCAATATAATGCTACCAAGCTGTACTGCGGCTCTCAAATCCATGTGCTCTCTCTCTCTCTCTCTCTCTCTCTCTCTCTCTCTCTCTCTCTCTCTCTCTCTCTCCTGTTGTTACTTTCTTAGGTGATATAAAAATATAGTCCTGCTATAGCCAGTTGCCGACATCAATCTATATTATCATGTGCTTGTCAGATAGTCTTTAAGACTAAAGGAGTATAACTGGATGATACCTACTGCTCTAGAGGTATACAAGCAGAAGTAGGCATAATTGAGTTCAATTGAACCAATAAACAGACCTGATCCATCCTGGAAACAATCTTCCTAGAAAGTATGAAGGTTCCTCAAAGTATCTCATGAATTGATAAGATTTTCTGACAAGTTAGGAAAAGGGTCACCACAGTGAATAGAGAATTATGAATAATTTCTAACATCTCTTTCAATAAATAATAGAAAATATCTGAAAAAGTTCATTAATGTTCTTTAATTACAAATCAAATGTTCCTCAAGCTCAAACAGTACAGCATTGTCTCCTTTCTTTTTTACTAATTGTATTCATGCCTTTTATTATCATTAATTTAGTTTATGTGTATGAGTTTCTACTTGTGTCTCTGTGTACTGCATGTGTGCCTGGATCTCAACAGAGGTGAAAAGAGGGCATTAAAACCCCTGGGTCTACATTTTGAGCTATGAACCACCATGTGTATTCTGGGAATTGAACCTGAGTCCACTGAAGGAGCAGCTGGTGCTCTTAGCCACTTAGTCAACTCATCAGCCCTATTTCCTCGTTTTGAAGGCGTTTTCTTAGAAAATCAACCTCTTCCATAATGGGTTTAGTAGAGGGAGGCTTCACAACTATGAGTTCTATTTCTTCCTTGTAAGATCTTTGAACTCAGTTACAAATACAGAATCAGAGGAATTGCTGGCAGTTATGACTTTTTAAGAGAAAGGGAAATATAATTTCTCTAAGGAAAAATCATACAGAACCAGCATAAGAAATTATATGAATAAGGGGCAACCCACAGATAATTTGTTTTAAAATCTTAATTGTTTTTCCAAGCATAGAGAGCTGAATTAAAGACAGGCAATCAAAGGCAGTGATTATAAACCACTTATCCAGTTGGCATCATGCTAACAATGGGATCCCCTAGCCATCATGTAGCACTGATATTATTTTGACATTTTTATAAACAATGTGTGAGAGAAAGACATTTTCAGATTTAAAGAATACATTAAGCTATTGCAAGTACTGAACTGTCAAACTGGTTGGGGAAAAACTGCCTAAAAATGTCATATGATTGAAGGAGTGGGATGCAGAAAAGAGGCAGGTGGGCTTTAAGGTAATGCTTTTAAGCAAAAATTACTGAAAGTGATCAACCATTATAAAATGGTTGACTTTTAAATCTCTACATACATTCTCGACTTCTGTTCATGAAGACCAGGCTGTTAAAGCCATCTCCCAATTACGTATTTCCAACTGTGTGGCTCATATTCACATCAAACTCAATATAATCTTCATTTAAATTCATATCTCCATTAATGTAGACACATTTTAATTTTGGCCTTTATAACCTTTAACATGTTGGCTAGTATTATCAGTCACTCAAGATAGACACACAAGAGTCACCACGTTCAATTTGTCACAAAGACCGCCAACAGTCTACCATAGAATTCACCCTCTAGGACACAGCTACAAATACAGAATCAGAGGAATTGCTGGCAGTTACAACTTTTTAAAAGAAAGGGAAATATAATTTCTCTAAGGAAAAATCATACAGAACCAATATAAGAAATTATATGAATAAGGGGCAACCCATAGATAATTTGTTTTCACTCTGTCACCGTTATTTCTTCCTCTCTAAAGGTATACAGTAACTTTTGGAATTATACATATTCTTATCTGTGTTAAAAAACAAGAGGCAGATTTGTTATTGAGGGATATTCATTGAAGTACTGTGTGCATTGGTAAACAGTTGGCAACAAATCAAATGAGCATCCACAAGACAATATATAGATGAATTATGGCGCAGTCACATAAAACTCTAAGGCAATAAAGTAAATGATACATGAGTGTGAATAAATCTAAAATCCATGCTGATGAAGGAAATTGTCAAAGAAGAATTTACTTCATACCACTGAAACACAAAAGAATATTTACTACGGAAATAAACTGTGCTTGGTATAGTATTTCTGATGAACGAGGCAGGTAAATTATGGCAGAAAGGTGGGATATAGGTAGCTTCAAACATGCATGTAATAATTCAGTTATAAGAAGGGATCTAAAGCAAGTGTTGCACTATAAAAGATAAGATGTAACATAGAGACAGCAGCGGGGTGAGTTTGTGACCTGACTGGCGGCGGCGGAAGCAGCCCTGGACAGGGAACTCTGAAGTTCCTCATCCCCCACCCTATACTCCCTGGGCTCCCTGCAGGGGCTCTACACCCTGCATACTGGCTCTCTCTTCTTGTCCCACCCAGCTTGCATCCAGAACCCTTCTTCCTTCTGCCCCCTTTCCTCTTTGGGCACATAACACCATCCAGCTCAGTCTGTCTGGCGCTGGGGGCAAATCCTCAGGGCAAGTAGGCAGACGAGACTTCCTTTGTCTCTCCAGCCTGCCTGCATCAAGCAAGGTAAGGCCTTTGTTTACAAACTACCCAACCTGCATGGAGATCTGATCTAGGCACCAGGAGAGACAGCAGCGGGGTGAGTTTGTGACCTGACCAGCGGCTGCGGAAGCAGCCCTGGACAGGGAACTCTGAAGTTCCTCATCCCCCACCCTATACTCCCTTGCCTCCCTGCAGGGGCTCTACACCCTGCATACTGCCTCTCTCTTCTTGTCCCACCCAGCTTGCATCCAGAACCCTTCTTCCTTCTGCCCCCTTTCCTCTTTGGGCACATAACACCATCCAGCTCAGTCTGTCTGGCGCTGGGGGCAAATCCTCAGGGCAAGTAGGCAGGCGAGACTTCCTTTGGTTCACTGGCCTGCCTGCACCAAACAAGGTAAGGCCTTTGTTTACGAACTACCCAACCTGCACGGAGATCTGATCTTGGCACCAGGAGAGCCATCAGTGGTAGAGCTAATCTGGGTACCAGGATTGCCGTCTTTGGGCACGGAGATCTGATATTGGTACCAGGAGAGACATCACTGGAGCACCAGGAGAGCTATCATTGCAGGGTGCCATCACTGGGAAAGTACATCAGTAGGCAAGGAGACCTGATCCGGTAAAAGAAGATCCATAGGGGAGCATTCGGAGAAAGAGATGGGCAGGCGCCAATGCAAGAATTCACCCAACAATCTGAAAAACTATATGAAACCACCAGAACCCAGCGACCTCACAACAGGAGGACATGAACACCTTAATCATGAAGAAGTAGATAAAATTGACTTTATGAAAGTGATTGACGCCCTTAAACAGCATGTAAAAAATGCCCTTATAGAAATGGATGAGAAGTATAACAGAAAGTTTGAAGAATTGAGTAAATCAGTGAATGATACCCTAAGAAACCAAGGAAAAACAATCAAACAAATAATGGAAACAGTTCAAGACTTAAAAACTGAAATGGAGGCAAAGAAGAAAACACAAACAGAAGGCCAGCTGGACAGGGAAAATCTAGGTAAACGAATAGAGACTACAGAAACAAGCATAACCAACAAAATACAAGAGATAGAAGAAAGAATCTCAGATTCTGAAGATACCATAGAGAAAATAAACACGCTGATCAAAGAAAACAGCAAGGCCAACAAATTCTCATCATAAAACATTCAGGAAATATGGGACACAATAAAAAGACCAAACTTAAGAATAATAGGAATAGAAGAAGGAGAAGAAGCGCAGCTCAACGGTCCAGAAAATATATTTAATAAAATTATAGAAGAAAACTTTCCCAACCTAAAGAAAGATATACCTATGAAGGTTCAAGAAGCATACAGAACACCAAATAGGCTGGATCAAAAAAAAACATCCTCTCGCCATATAATAATCAAAACACAAAGCATACAGAATAAAGAAAGAATACTAAGAGCAGCAAAGGAAAAAGGCCAAGTTACTTATAAAGGTAAACCTATCAGACTTACACCTGACTTCTCTATGGAAACCATGAAAGCCAGAAGGTCCTGGATAGATGTACTGCAGAAACTAAGAGACCATGGATGCAAGCCCAGACTACTATACCCAGCCAAGCTTTCGTACACTATAAATGGAGAAAACAAAATTTTCCAGGATAAAAACAAATTTAAACAATACGTAGCCACAAATCCAGCCTTACAGAAAGTAATAGAAGGAAAATCACTAATCAAGGAGTCCAACAATGACCACAGTAACTCAGACATCTAGAAACCCTTTACCAGCACATCTCAAAGAAGGGAAACACACAAAATCTACTACTAAAAAAAAATGACCGGAGTTAACAACCACTGGTCATTAATATCACTTAATGTCAATGGACTCAACTCACCTATAAAAAGGCACAGACTAAGAGATTGGATACGAAAACAGGATCCAACATTCTGCTGTTTACAAGAAACACACCTCAACCACAAAGACAGGCACCTACTCAGAGTAAAGGGCTGGGATAAGGCTTATCAAGTAAATGGACCTAGGAAATAAGCAGGTGTGGCCATACTAATTTCTAACAAAGTTGACTTCAAACTTAAATCAATCAGAAGAGATGGAGAGGGACATTTTCTACTCATAACAGGAACAATTCATCAGGATGAAATCTCAATCCTGAATATCTATGCCCCTAATATAAAAGCACCCACGTACGTAAAAGAAACATTGTTAAAACTCAAGGCAGCCATCAAACCGCACACATTAATAGTAGGAGACTTTAATACTCCTCTCTCACCAATGGACAGGTCAATCAGACAGAAACCTAACAGAGAAATAAGAGAATTAATGGAGGTAATGAATCAAATGGACTTAACAGACATCTATAGAATATTCCACCCAAATAGGAAAGAATATACCTTCTTCTCTGCAGCTCATGGAACCTTCTCAAAAATCGACCACATTCTCGGTAACAAAGCAAACATTCACAGTTAGAAAAAAATATTAATAACCACCTGTATCTTATCAGATCACCATGGATTAAAGCTAGAATTCAGCAACAATGCTACCCCCAGAAAGCCTACAAACTCATGGAAACTGAATAGTCAACTACTGAACCATACCTGGATTAAGGAAGAAATAAAGAAAGAAATTAAAGTCTTCCTTGAAGACAATGAAAATAAAGAAACAACATACTCAAACCTATGGGACACTATGAAAGCAGTCCTGAGAGGAAAGTTCATAGCACTAACTGCCCACTTAAAGAAAACAGAGAAAGCACACAATGGAGACTTAACAGCCCACCTGAAAGCTCTAGAAAAAAAAGAAGCAGACTCACCTAGAAGGGGTAGAAGCCTGGAAATAATCAAACTGAGGGCTGAAATCAACAAAATAGAGACACAGAAAACAATTGAAAGAATCAATAAATCAAAAAGCTGGTTCCTGGAGAAAATCAACAAGATTGATAAACCCCTATCCAAACTAATCAAACGGCAGAGAGAGAATTTGCAAATTAATAAGATCAGAAATGAAAAGGGAGACATAACCACAGACACAGAGGAAATTCAGAGAATCATTAGATCTTACTACAAAAGCCTGTATGCCACAAAACTGGAAAATGTAAAAGAAATGGACACTTTTTTAGATAAATACCATATACCAAAGTTAAACCAGGACCAGGTGAACAACCTAAATAGACCTGTTAGTCGTGAAGAATTAGAAGCAGTTATCAAAAACCTCCCTTCCAAAAAAAGTCCAGGACCAGATGGTTTCAATGCGGAATTCTACCAGAACTTCCAAGAAGACGTAATACCTATACTCCTTAAGGTATTTCACAATATAGAAACAGAAGAGTCATTGCCAAATTCCTTTTATGAAGCTACAGTAACTCTGATACCAAAACCACACAAAGACCCAACCAAGAAAGAAAATTACAGGCCAATCTCACTCATGAACATCGGTGCAAAAATCCTCAACAAAATTCTGGCAAACCGAATCCAAGAACACATTAGAAAAATTATCCATTATGATCAAGTAGGCTTCATACCAGAGATGCAGGGCTGGTTTAACATACGCAAGTCTATCAATGTAATCCATCATATAAATAAACTGAAAGAAAAAAACCATATGATCGTTTCATTAGACGCTGAAAAAGCATTTGACAAAATTCAACATCCCTTTATGATAAAAGTCTTGGAGAGATTAGGGATACAAGGGTCATACCTAAATTTAATTAAAGCTATATACAGCAAGCCGACAGCTAATATCAAATTAAATGGAGAGAAACTTAAAGCCATCCCACTAAAATCAGGAACACGCCAAGGCTGTCCACTCTCTCCATACCTCTTCAATATAGTTCTCGAAGTTTTAGCAATAGCAATAAGACAACATAAGGGGATAAAGGGGATTCAAATTGGAAAGGAAGAAGTTAAACTTGCATTATTTGCAGATGATATGATAGTGTACATGAGCGACCCCAAAAACTCCACCAAAGAACTCCTACAGCTGATAAACGCCTTTAGTAATGTGGCAGGATACAAGATCAACTCCAAAAAATCAGTTGCCCGCTTATACACAAAGGATATGGAAGCAGAGAGGGAAATAAGAGAATCATCACCTTTCACGATAGCCACAAAAAGCATAAACTATCTTGGGGTAACTCTAACCAAGGAAGTGAAAGATCTATTTGACAAGAACTTTAAGGCATTGAAGAAAGAAATTGAAGAGGATACCAGAAAATGGAAGGATCTCCCTTGCTCCTGGATTGGAAGGATCAACATAGTAAAAATGGCAATTCTACCAAGGGCAATCTATAGATTCAATGCAATCCCCATTAAAATCCCATCAAAATTCTTCACAGATCTTGAAAGGACAATAATCAACTTTATATGGAGAAACAAAAAACCCAGGATAGCCAAAACAATCTTATATAATAAAGGAACTTCTGGAGGCATTACCATCCCTGACTTCAAACTCTATTACAGAGCTACAGTAATGAAAACAGCGTGGTACTGGCATAAAAACAGAGCAGTCGACCAATGGAATCGTATAGAAGACCCGGATTTTAACCCACAAACCTATGAACAACTAATTTTCGATAAAGGAGCTAAAAGTATACAATGGAAGAAAGAAAGCATCTTCAACAAATGGTGCTGGCACAATTGGATGTCAACCTGTAGAAGAATGAAAATAGACCCATATCTATCACCATGCACAAAACTCAAGTCCAAATGGATCAAAGACCTCAATATCAATCTGAACACACTGAACTTGATAGAAGAGAAAATGGGAAGTACCCTACAACATATGGGCACAGGAGATTGCTTCCTATGTATAACCCCAGCAGCACAGACATTAAGGGCAACATTGAATAAATGGGACCTCCTGAAACTGAGAAGCTTCTGTAAAGCAAAGGACACTGTCATTAAGACAAAAAGGCAGCCTACTGACTGGGAGAAGATCTTCACCAACCCCACAACAGACAAAGGTCTGATCTCCAAAATATATAAAGAACTCAAGAAACTAGACTTTAAAAGGATAATTAACCCAATTAAAAAATGGGGCACTGAACTGAACAGAGAATTCTCATCAGAAGAAGTTAAAATGGCCAAAAGATACTTAAGGTCATGCTCAACCTCCTTAGCGATCAGAGAAATGCAAATCAAAACAACTTTGAGATATCATTTTACACCTGTCAGAATGGCTAAAATCAAAAACACCAAGGATAGCCTTTGCTGGAGAGGTTGTGGAGAAAGGGGTACCCTCATCCATTGCTGGTGGGACTGCAAACTTGTGCAACCACTTTGGAAATCAGTGTGGCGGTTTCTCAGAAAAATTGGGATCAACCTACCCCTGGACCCAGCAATAGCACTCTTGGGAATATACCCAAGAGATGCCCTAGCATATGACAAAAGCATTTGTCCAACTATGTTCATAGCAGCATTATTTGTAATAGCCAGAACCTGGAAGCAACCTAGATGCCCTTCAATAGAAGAATGGATGAAGAAAGTGTGGAATATATATACATTAGAGTACTACTCTGTGGTAAAAAACAATGACTTCTCGAATTTTGCATGCAAATGGATGGAAATAGAAAATACGATCCTGAGTGAGGTAACCCAGACCCAAAAAGAAGATCATGGGATGTACTCACTCATAATTGGTTTCTAGCCATGGATAGGGGCCACTGAGTCTATAATTTGTGATCCTAAAGAAGCTAAACAAGAGGGTAAACCCAAGGAAAAACATATAGATATCCTCCCAGCTATGGGAAATAGACAAGATTGATGGGCAAAAAAATGGGAATCTTGGGGGGTGGGGTGGGATGGGGATGAGGGGAGATGGGGAGAGAAAAGTGTGAAGGAGAGGATGAGGGGAACTGGGGGAATCGGGGTAATTGGGGGTAAAGGAAGGTTGGATGGGGGAGCAGGGAAACTCATACCTTAGTTAAGGGAGCCACCTAAGGGTTGGCAAGAGACTTGAACCTGGAATGGCTACCAGAAGCCCAGGGCAATGTCCCCAGTTAGCTCATTGGGGCACCTGAGGATAGGGAACCTGAAATGAACCTATCCTATAATCATACTGATGAATATCTTGCATATCGCCATAGAACCTTCATCTAGCGATGGATGGAGATAGAGACAGAGACCCACACTGGAGCACCGGACTGAGCTCCCAAGGTTATAATGAGGAGCAGAAGGAGAGAGAACATGAACAAGGAAGTCAGGACCATGAGGGGTGCACCCAACCACTGAGACAGGGGGGCCGATCTATTGGGAGCTCACCAAGGCCAGCTGGACTGCTACTGAAAAAAACATGGGATAAAACCGGACTCTCTTAATGTGGTGGACAATGAGAGCTAACGAGAGGCCAAGGAGAATGGCACAGGAACTTTCATCTGGCGATGGATCGAGAGAGAGACAGAGACCCAATTTGGATCAACCGTCTGAGCTCTTAAGGTCCAAATGAGGAGCAGAAGGAGGGAGAACATGAGCAAGGAAATCAGGACCACGAGGGGTGCACCCACCCACTGTGACAGTGGAACTGATCTATTGGGAGCTCTCCAAGGTCAGCTGGACTGGGACTGAATAAGCATGGGTTGAAACTGGACTCTCTGAACAAGGCGGACAATGAAGGCTGATGAGAAGCCAAGGACAATGGCACTAGGTTTCGATCCTAATACATGAACTGGCTTTGTGGGAGCTTAGCCTGTTTGGATGCTCACCTTCCTGGACCTAGATAGAAGTGGGAGGACCTTGGTCTTCATGTAGAGCAGGGAATTTGGACTGCTCTTCAGTATCGAGAGGGAGGGGGAGTGGACTAGGGGGAGGAGAAGTGGAGTGGGGATAAGGGGAGGGGAACAGGGGGAGGGGGCAATATGTGTGAGGAGGGGGAGGGAAATGGGAAACGGGGAGCAGTTGGAAATTTTAAGTAAAAAAGAATAAAAAAATGCAAAAAAACAAAACAAAAAAAAAGATGTAACATAGCAGGGTGGTATTTTACAAGAATGTTTGTCTAAACATTCTAATACATTTTTAGATGCTTGAAATACATTCCAAAATACATTTGTAAGTCTGGTGTGGTTTTGTGTACCTGTAATTCCAGTACTGAGAAGGGCGAGCAAACGTGATTAGTTGCATTACTGGCCCAATATTGAAAACAAGAGACTGTGAGTGCTCACCCCTAAATGGAAAATCTGTATCACCTCTATCCCCAGGACTCTGGTAACAACTTGGAAGAGGAGGCAGGATTGTATGAGTGTGGGCATTGGAAGCAACATTAGAAATGCTGTCTTCTGGCCATGGCATGGGTAACACATTTGTGAGTTAATAGCAGCTAAGTTTACCTGCACAAGACCTGAACAAGATCAAACAATCTAATGTTCTAGCATAGGTAGAGGAGCTTCTCTCTAGGCCCAGCTCCTAAATAAGGATCTATTGGAAGCTGATAGTTGCTGAAAAACAGAGAGATTCATTCTTCTTTTGAGAGTTGTAGCTACTGGTAGGTTTCCCATACGCCAGTCGTATGGATATCTCTAACTGAACATAGTGTGCTGTCAAAAAAAAGAAGAAAGAAATAGTGGGAGAATTAACGATGAAAGAGAGAGAATGACAGAGAAAGAAAGGAAAGAAGGAAGAAAGAAACCAAACAAGCAAGTACAAAAGTTGAAAGGTGAACATATAGGGTGTGCTAGATGTTATTAAGTCAACTTGATATAAGCTGGAGTCACTTTGGAAAAGGGAACTTTTAGAAAATGCCTTCAATAGTAATAGCCTGTAGTTAAGTGTGTAGGGCATTATCCTGTTTGATAATTGATGTGGAAGTGCCTCCTTTGGGCGGGTAGTCCTGGATACTATAAAAAAGCAAGCTGAGGAAGTTATGGGGAGCAAGCCATTAGATAATACTCCTCCATGGTCTGTCTCTGCAGCAGTTACTGCCTCCAAGGTTCCTTTGAGATCTTGCCCTGAGTTTCAGGGATGATGAACTACAAGCTATAAGATGAAATCAACCCTTTCTTCCTCAACTGGCTTTTAGTCATGGTGTTCTATAACAGCAATAGAAACCTAACTGAGATTTGGGGCATATGAGGAGAGTTGGAGGGAAAAAACAGGGTGCATATATAAAATTCTCAAAAGAACAAAACAACAAAAAGAACTATGGTGAATAGGAAGCCAGTATTGGCTTCACAGCATTAAAACATAAATGTACATTACACATTATGCAATATCTTTTTTAATTGTCCTTCCCTCATTTAGCACATTAAAATGGCATCTCTGACCAATGGTCTATGGCCAGAATAATGATGAAGCAAAGATATGAGCTAAGGAAAGTTCTCATAAAACGAGTAAAATAGTGCTACATATTGTTGGGATCATGAAGAAGCTTTTTAGAAGCTCATAAATCTATAAATTTCTATGATCTGTAGCAAAGTGACTTTGAAGTGGATATTGAAAGCACAGAGAAAAAAGAGGGAAAGAGACTGGCTTTGGTAATGCCTTTTGAAAAATTGTTTTGGCTTCAGAGCATATCAAATAGTTAATTTTCTAATCGGTGTGGCCAGAACTGTAAGGCTATCCTTTTTTTTTAAATTGACTCTCCTTTCAAGTTGGATTTTATTTTGTGTTGTGTTAGTGGTTTTATTTGAGGTTTGTGTTTGATTTGGGAGTTGTATTTTGTTTTGCTTGTCGACACCGGTTTTCATTTTGTAGCCCAGGCTGGCATGAAACCTATTCATTTCAAGTTTTATATAACAGGAAATATACTGAGCCATAAGGTTTACCTATTAAATCTGTAACGTTTGATTTCTCCTTAAATAGCAGCCGAAGTGTTGCTAGGTTGCTGTAGGGCAATTTTACATGAAACTAAATCTGGCTTTACATGTCTAAATAAAATAATTTTAAAAGGTCTAAGTAGGTTAATAGAAACCACTCAAGTAGAATTTTAATATTTTATTGCCAAAAGCATATCTCTATATAATATATACACATATATATATATATATATATATATATATATATATATATATGAGCAAGAGAAAGGGAGATTAATTGATTTTAGGTGCTAACAGTCAAGTTTATGCTAACCAATGCTAATCAGGTTGTTTCTGATTATTGAGTGTAAAGAGTCATGATAAACATGAAGCAAGTATCTCACTGCAGATTTTCCTAAACACACAAATCTTGGTTAGTATCGTGATTTGATTATATCAATCATTATTGTTGTGAAACTCTATCATAAATTAGGAATATACTGGGATTCTGAGTGTTTATTGTGTGGGGGTCAACACTAGCTTAATTATAATCTTACCACGCCTTTAAATCATAGCATAATCAGTAAGAAAAGGAGATTTTCAGAGAATTCTGAGATGAAATGAATCGAAGTTGGTAAAGTGAGACAATATAGAAATATTCCATAGTACAAACAGATGGAGAAAGTGGCAAATCTTCAAATTGCTGATTAAAATCATTACCTACTATAAATTTCAATTTTCTTAAATATCATTAACCTTGAAATTAACTAGAAACCTAAATATTATGTTTGTTCTGATTCATAGAATATTGCTTAAGACCATTGGTATGCAACAATTGGATTTGTAGTTATTTATTAACCTTTGCACTGCCCATAATGTGTAATATAAAAATCCTATGGAGTTGCAAAATGGGTTGCTCAATAAATGTCATTGACTGTTTGTAAACTATCAATCTACAACTCCTCCAGGACTGCCAGAGGATGGAGGTGATGACAACCAAAACAAGTGCAAGTGTTTAGAATGGTTCATTTACTATAATTCATAATTGATATTAGAATTTTTAAACTGCAATTAAGGTTGCACTCAGAAAATCCATGTCATGCATATGTGTTCTCTTAGGAACTGGAAACACACAGCAATGCAAAATTCTCCCTCTCCTTCATGTATAGCCTGTAATCAGTTGTCACATTATATAAACTCAGTTTCATATCACGCTTGTCATCTTATTTCCTCCTCTCCCTTCGGGATGTCAATGGATTAGTTCCAAATGCTCAAATTTAGTCAGTGTGCATGTGTGTGTGTATGTGTGTGTGTGTGTGTGTGCGCGCGCGTGCACTTTGTTCACTATAGCATTGTTTTATTTTTTCTCCTTTTTTTATTACTTAAAAAAATACCAATCCAAATTCCCACTCCCTCCACTCCTTCCACTCCCCTCCCTCTCCCTCCACAGACCCTCCCCTCACCCCTCCAACCCTAAGGGAGTGTCATGCACCCCGCCCTGTGGAAAGTCCTAGGCCCTCCCTACTACATCTAGTTTGAGCAAGGTTTACATCCAAAGAGAATAGGATCCCATGAAGCCTGTATATGCAGTAGAGACACATCCCAGTGTCACTATCGGTGGCCCCTCAGTCTGCCCCAGCTGGTTGTTCCCATACTCGTTCACTCCCAGTCCAGTTGGAGTTGGTGAGCTCCCATTAGCTCAAGCAAACTGTCTCAGTGGATGACCCCTTCATGGTCTTGAATTCCTTGCTCATACTCTCACTCCCTCCACTCTTCAACTTGTTTTAAACTGTGGTGACTGAAAGGAGTCCAGATAGCTACACAATCATTAATAGGGAACAAGCTAATACACTGAAGAAGCCAATACATTTTTGGTTCAAATAATAGAATTTAAAGAGGCTATAAAAAGCACAAAACAGGGCTGGAGAGATAGCTCAGCAGTTAAAAGCAGTGAGTGCTTCCGAATGACATGAGTTAGATTCCCAATCTGATGCTCTCTTCTGGATTCTATGGGCACTTCATGAACATGATACATATGCACACATGCAGCCAAAATGCCCATACAAATAAAAAGAAAATTAAAGTTCAACAAAATTTGACCCATTTATTTGCGTCTTTGTTTCCCATTGCAGGTGTCATGTTGTATGAAACTTACATTAAATATATCTGAGCTCTTTATCTTGTTAATCTGTCTTGTATTATAGGAATCTTAGCTGTGAATCTAGACCAGGTAAAGCAACCTTTCCTCCACTACAAAGCATACCACAGACATTTCTTTGCTTCCTTCACTGAATATATCAGAGAGAACTAATAATATCAGTATATATAATACTTCCCAGTTCTTTATAGTGGCGGTGATACACAAAATATTGATGTGTTAAACAAACTTCCGTTGAATTCTCTCTATACATATAATTTCTTACAATGACTGATTGTGACCAAAAGTTTGCTTAGCAAACACAGAATGGGGATTAAATGAATGAGATTAGGATTTTCCCAGGGGTATCCCATTTGCCCTGATGCCCTGAATTAATTATATCACTTCCAAGATCACTCACAATAATGGCCCAGGATAGATGAGAATTCATTTACCCTATAAAAGGAAAAAAACACTGTAAGGCTGAGGTACATGTGTCTCTCAGATAGGTAAGTTATTTGGGGCAACCTCTCATCAAAATCATGCTAATGACATACGTTCATTGTTTCCTTCTATGTACCTTCTATGATCTGTGAGTGATTATCACTTTCCCCTCTCTACTGTATCCCATCAATCTGCTTTTCATTAGAAAACTAACATATTTCCTGGTGGTGGTGGTGCACGTCTTTAATCCCAGCACTCAGGAGGCAGAGGGAGGGGGATCTCTGTGAGTTCTAGGCCAGCCTGGTCTACAAAGTGAGTTCTAGGACAGAATCCAAAGCTACACAAAGAAACCTTGTCTCGAAAAAGCAAAACAAAAGGAAAGAAAGAAAGAAGGAAGGAAGGAAGGAAGGAAGGAAGGAAGGAAGGAAGGAAGAAAGAAAGAAAGAAAGAAAGAAAGAAAGAAAGAAAGAAAGAAAGAAAGAGAAAAAAGAGAGGGAGGAAAGGATGAAGGGAGGGGGAGAGAGAGGAGAGAAGAGAAGAGAAGAGGAGAAGAGAGGAGAGGAGAGGAGAGGAGAGGAGAGGAGAGGAGAAGAGAAGAGAAGAGAAGAGAAGAGAAGAGAAGAGAAGAGAAGAGAAGAGAAGAGAAGAGAAGAGAAGAGAAGAGAAGAGAAGAGAAGAGAAGAGAAGAGAAGAAAACCTAACATATAACTTAAATGAGAAGGCAACACCCCATAGTTTTTCTGTGTAGGTTTTTTCGTAGTTTTTCTGTATAACTATGCTAGGACCTACAATCTCCCCTCCCAACTTAATTTCCTGGGGAAGAAGAATAAATGAGTAGTGGATGTTGTCGCTCCCAAGTTTTACCCATAGAAATCTTTTTAGCTATACATACTTGATAATGTGAGCACAGCTGAAGGACCTATACGTGCTAAGATACATGTATTTGTGGATTATAGGCTCCTTTGAATACATTAAACAATGAAAGCATATTTGATTTGCTTATGAGGTGATTTACATGCTCAATAGCAATATTCATGCGTCTACTAACAAAATTCATGAAGTGAGGAAAGAGAAAGAAGGAATCTCAAGCTAATTCTTGAAAATTGCACCTGGAATGTAAAATCGAAAATGTTTAAATACCAAGCCAGAAATCCTAGGTGTTTCTGAAACATCATAGGGTTCAGCTTCTGGCTTGGTTAGATTTGTTTGGGGAGCTTTCATAACTTTTATTTATTATTATAATCCTCCTTTGGTGGAATGATATTATGAGATTAGTTTCACAGTTGATCAGACTTGGCATGTAATGGCAATATTCCGAAAGGCTTCCACTGCCAGAAGACTGGCAAGAATTTGAAAGCACCTTTGCCTTGTTACAATCCCTTCTCCAATGCTTCTCATTCGCATTGAACTGGCCACTGCTTTTTTTTTGGAGGGGGGGTGTTAACCATCTTGTGTTAATGACCGTTGGTCCACCCCAGTAACAGCACCAGCAGCCTGTTCCTTCATAAATGAATGATGGCCACAAAGCAAACAAAGCTGAGACTGGGAGCAAAATAAAGCTGAGAACTTAGGCAGTTCTCTTTATACAATAAGACTCTTGAAATGGCATGACCCTGGAAGCTCAATTTTCAAAGGTCTTCTCTCCATTCTCCAGACAAGATCTTTATCGTGTACTTTAGTTTCTACTCACCTATCACCCTTCGGAGTGATGAACCACAAGTAGCACATTGATAAATGTGCTGGATTCATGGATCAGATGCATTTGCCTCCTCCAGGACTGCCATAGATGGAAGGAACTTTTCAAGCATTGTCTCAACCTTTGAAAAACAAAATATTCAATAAAAACATGGACTAGATTTAAATAATAATTCCCCCTCATATAATATTATGACAATTGTTCCCATTTATGTTGAAATTTTGTGGCAACTGGGAAATAGAATTTTATCAGCCAAATACATTATAAAAACAAAGACTTCTGAGAAATCATTTCTCTAATGTTTAACAAAATAGTAAAAATTTGGTAAAAAAAATATTACATTTCAATGCTACAAACTATGAATTGGAAACAGGGGAAAGAAACAAAATTCTGAAACAAAACAGCATACTGTAGCATACTTAAGATTCCCGCGACCTTCAGGACCTAAATTGTGACTTATAAATGTCATAGAAATTGTCACTATTATAATATCTACAAAAGGGACTTCAGTTCAAAGCCAGTGAAAAAAGATAAATAGGGTCACTTCGTAGTGATTAAGGAAGCAATCCATCAAGAAGACATTATGATTCTAAGCATATATGTCCCAAAACATAGGCACGATTTCACTCCAATATTATAATCACTTTAATCTGCTTACATTTTCCTCAGGTTGACTTGAGTACTTAAAAGTGGTGAGGTGTGAAGTCTGGCCAGATCTACTACATAGTGTTAGTGAGGCCTTAGGGAAGGTAATCTGAGCTTCTGTTTCTTTTCCTGTGAAAACTGAGGATAAAAATGTATAAAGTTACAAGGAGATAGTTAAGTTTTAAAACCTAGAAATCATTCAGAACAACATGTGCAGTGCAGTAGAAACTAATGCTTGCCATCATTTTATTTTAATTGAACTACTTCTGTCAAAAATATAACTTATTGAGATAGATTTTAACATCATTGTAAGTTCCACTATGATCAAAGTGGCATAAAATTTATGAAACATCTCTAAACTATGCAAGCTGATAATAAAAAAAATTACAAGTAGAGCACGTTCTTTTTTAGACTAAGAAATTACCTAAGAAAATTGGCTCTTTAACCTTTTTGATAAATGAAACTCAATATAGTTATATTACAAGTAACTAAAAGCATATAATAAGAGGTTTATAGTCGCCAAATTGGAAGGTATTATTACAAAAGTAGAGACTGCTCTGATTAGTCTTGAGGCAAAGAACTTAAAGTAGCTGAATTGCTTGTTACTTTTTCTCTACTTTTCTATTGATAAACATGATATAAGAGGGTAAATTTGATTTACTCAGGCAAAGAGAACAGATGTTATGTGTTGTAAATTTTACTAAAAGCCTGTGAGATAAGAGAGTGCATTTACATGGTTGTCTAACTATTTTCAATTTAATTTATGTGGTACAAGTAGAAACATTAGAAAAGTTCTGTCTTTTCCTGTCCAATGTTGATTAAATCAATCTGAAGAATCTCCCATTAAATGAATCACCCTGAAGACAGGGTTCTTTATGGCCGCTAATGTTACTCTGACAAGAAGAAAACTAAGAATCATAGATTTCTGATAAGAACCAAGGAACAAACCCAGAAAACAGAAGGTTACATAAAATGAATGAGAATAAAAATAATTTATATATTAGACATGTACACTTTAGGGTTAAAACTCTCAACTACCAGCTCTCAAGAGAAAAGAATAACCAATAGAGCCCAGTAAAAAGTGATTTTCTATATACAGTCTGAAAGGGAACAGTTGGAAAATAGCAAAATGTAACAAAGAGGGAAAACATTTGGGAGCGTGAATTGGGTTTAGTATTTGTGAGTTCATAAGGAGCTCTGCTATTTCCCAAATTGTCAATCTATAAAATTCTCCTCAAAGTTGAGAATATAATCTGCATGTTTTATAGCCACAAAAAATAAAATCATTTATTCTTCAATCTAATCCCAGACAAAAGGGGATATCTCCAACACCCAAATAGGATCAAGTCAAGGGATGCAATATAACAACAGTTACTTGATTTATACCAGAAGTTTGATAATGTAATTTTATTCTGAAATCCTACAGTCATTTTAGAAACCTGGGCTTATAAGTAACTTTGTTCCAGGTCTTAGTAATAGTAGTTAAAATATTGAAAGCCAATTTTATTATTAAATGTTAATATAATAATGTTAGTACTAATTTAGACTTGTAGAATACTTACTAGTCTTTAAATATGGGGTAAAATCCTTCATATATATCATCTACCTATTCCCTCACAAAATTCCTGGAAAGTGTATATTATTATTTCTGTTCACATATTAAAAAAACTTGAGGGTTCAGACTGATATTGAGGTCTTTAATTCATTTGGACTTGAGTTTTGTGCATGGCGATAGAATGACCCTATCCTATAGCCATACTGATGAATATCTTGCATATCACCTTAGAACTTCATCTGGCGATGAATCGAGATAGAGATAGAGACCCAATTTGGAGCAACGGACTGAGCTCTTAAGGTCCAAATGAGGAGCAGAAGGAGGGAGAACATGAGCAAGGAAATCAGGACCACGAGGGGTGCACCCACCCACTGTGACAGTGGAACTGATCTATTGGGGGCCCATCAAGGCCAGCTGGACTGGGACTGAATAAGCATGGGACGAAACCGGACTCTCTGAACATGGTGGACAATGAAGGCTGATGAGAAGCCAAGGACAATGCCACTAGGTTTCGATCCAAATACATGAACTGGCTTTGTGGGAGCCTAGCCTGTTTGGATGCTCACCTTCCTGTACCTAGATAGAAGTGAGAGGACCTTGGTCTTCCCGCAGGGCAGGGAATTTGGACTGCTCTTCAGTACCTAGAGGGAGGGGGATTGGAGGGGAGGGAGGGGGAGAGGGGGAGGGGAGTGGAGGGAGGGGCGATGTGTGGAAGGAAGGGGAGGGAAATGGGAAACGAGGAGGAGGTGGAAATTTTAATTTAAAAAGAATAAAATAAAAAAAATCTAAAAAAAAAGTAAAATAAGTATTTGTATTTTGCAGATATTAAAAATAACTTGAGGGTTACAACAATTCAATTAAGTAGCTGAAAATTGGAGAATTCCTGTGACTTCACAATTTCATTCCCAGGCACTTATTCTTCTCTAGCAAACACCTTTGAAGGCCTACGAGACACTGAAATAGAAAAATAGAAGTGTAGGTAGGAGTCATACTAACCTAAGGATCTTCTTTTTTATGCTTTCAGTTTCCCATGACCAGCTAAACTTCAACAGTAGTAAGTGGAAAATTACACAAATAATTTGGGCTTTGAGGACTAGAGATATGGCTCAGTGGCTACAGGCACTGGTTCTTATTCCAGAAGACCCAGGTTCTCCCTGTTCCCACATGGAAGCTCACAACCATCTGTAATTCTAGTCCCATAAGATGCAATGCCCTCTTCTGGCCACAGTGAGCAGTGTATGCACATGGTGCACTGTCAGACAGACTCTCATACACATAAAATAAAAATAAATAAAATCTCAAAAAGGAAAAGTCATTTGTGTTTTATTTCCTAGCTGTGAACCCTATGAACTACAAGATGTATGCATGATGTGTTCAGTGTGAAATCATAGCACTACTTACTGTTATAGAAGTAACCAAATTCTCTCCCACCCACTCCCCAGGAAGGAACCCATTCATGGTATGGTAAAACTAGTCACGAATCCATGCTGGGTGAGATCCTGAGTCCTACAAAGGAATTGAATACTGTTGTTTAACTAAATTACCATAGTGCCTTCTAAATATTTACATTTATACCCACAGCCCAATGTTACTCTTTCCAGTAAACAGTGGTAAATACAGGGAGTTGTGGTTGTATAAAGTACCTAGAATTAGTGACAAATGCTTGTTCAGTCCTGACAAGATATTTATAACATCTCCTCTGTGGAAGAGAAAACAGGACTTGTGTAAGGGCCAGAAGACAGAGAGGAGGGCTATAAAATGTCATCTTCTGGACAAGTTCTAGTCATTAGAATCATGAACTCACAGCAGTTGCAAATGCCTGCACTGGACCTGAACAAGACGCAGCCCATCAACAGTCAGACACTGGTGGAGGAAGGGTTGAGGGGGCCCCACCCCTCACTGCTAAACTATTTGCTACTAGCAGATACATGAAGAAAGAGAGTCATTACCTTCAGTCAGGTACGCCAAATGACTCCACCAGGCTCCAGTGAATAGCTCCATTGCAGTGTTCACACAAATAACCCTGGTTAAACTAAATGAGTCGTAAAACAAAATAGAAAATCATGAACTGGGAAGGAAAACGGTAAGGGGCTGGTAGGGGTGGGAGAAAGATAAGAGAGGGTAGGGAGAGAGTAATCAGGATGTATTATTCATGTGTATGAAATTATCAAAGAACAAGAAAATTAATTCATAAAAACAAATTCATGTTTGATTTCATTACCACATATTGTATTTATTCCCATACTTTATTAGCTGCTACTTCTTACTATATCTAATTTATATATTGAGCATTATGATCGCTATAGACATATAAGTAGGAAGGAGATAAAAGAAGGTAGGGATAAGAGTAATCAGAATGAACAAATTTAATTAACCTTTTTAAAGTTTTTAAAACTAACACAAATTTCTTCCTTAAACTATAAAAAGAAAAAACACAATATACAGGACTCAACATGATTCATTTTTTCAGGCACCCACTGGGATATTTTGAGCATATACCTTATGAATAAGGGAAACTACTATGCTCTTATCAAAGCAATGTTTCATAAAAAGGCTTTTTGATGCCTTTATTTTTCTGATTTCGAAGGAAGGGAATCCTGACACAAATGGGTTAGTAGTTGCTACCAGTCTAAAGTACAATTTCTGTTAATAAACTACAACAAAGACTGGATCCTTAATATAGAATAAAGTGGTTGATCAGCAATACATAGATCAAGCTAAGTAGTATAGCAGCAGTCCAGCTGCTGGGAAGGGTGTTTTGGTTGAGTTAATTCCTGGCATAAGTTCCTCATGGGTCACATCCTGAGTGTCATGTACTTCAGAAGATAACTTCTCAGAAGTATATGTTAAAAATAGATAAATAAAAGTTCACACTATTTTCTGGTTTCCTCTTGGTCTATCACAGCATCCTATTTTTAACATCCCTCAAGGAAGCTTAATATTTAAACCCAATCTCTTTGTCAGAAAACTTTTTAAATTTCAAAGTGCAATAAAAAGAGAAAATGGCTGAGCCAGGCAATGGTGGCACATGCTTTTAACCCCAGCACTCAGGAGGCAGAGACAGATGGATCTCTGTGAGCTTGAGGCCAACCTGATCTACAGAGCAAGTTCTAGAACAGGCTCCAAAGCTACAGGTAAACTCTGTCTCAAAAAACAAAAAAAAAAAAAAACAAAAAAAAAAACAAAAAAAAAACAGAAAACAAAAAATAAAGGAAATAGCAAATAGGACAGCAAAGATAAGAATAAAGAAGAAAGGGAGTGGAGGCCCAAAAATGTGAGCCTATTTCCATCCTGACAGATGGTCAGGATATACAAATGTACGTCTGCTCCTTCTTTTGTACTATGAGGTCACCTGGGGAGTGGCTGCCTTCAGGATACTTGGTATAGAGTGGCTTCATTGCCTAAACAACAAGATGCTAATGACTTGATGCCTCAAAGTGCTAAAGCAATTAACTGTTTGAGTTTTCCTTTGTATCATGTTAAATAAGTCTTTTGTTGACTTCTTCCCCCTTTTGTGTTGGGGTACAAAAGCGTATGGAAAATTAACCCTGACAAGTTCAGTACTCACTGAAACACCCTCCCAGTCCTATTCTATGGTTTTTGTTTTATTATTTTTCACGTCTTTGTATTCTTTACTTATATTTCTAAATCCTGATGCCCCTACCCTGGCAAGAGGTTTTTTTGTTGAGGCTGGTCCCCAACACAGGAGGGGGGTGTAGAGGAGAGGGGAGCCATACTTAACAGAGTAAAGCCAAAAGCAGGAATAAACCAGGAGGAAATGTGATCCAAGAGCACCCTAACTCTGCCTGGGCCTTATTGGTCCATGTAGAGCTCCAAAATCATCTCTGCACTAGGTCTGTGTCTCTGACATTTGACCTGTTTTGAGGATCCATCTATCCTTCCATGTTCCTGGAGGTGACTCGGTGTTCCCAGGATTTGTTGTGCTAGTAGGCATCATTGCTGGATAGAACTATTGATTGCTTCCCTCCCTTGACAACTTGCACAGTACTTTCTAATAATAAAGAAGCTAGAATGCAGGAAAGAGGCTTTCCAGTTAGATTCAGGAACCTTTCTGATTAGATCCAGTTTGAGTTCTGTGTTGGAAGTGTGCAGTGTCTTCAGCAATAGGAACTTACCTTCAATCTCTGATAGGCAACCAAGGTCAACAGCAAAATCAATAGCCTATGTTGTTTTGGAAGATCATTCTTACCTATGTCGTATCTTGAAGTGGTTATGTTGGTTATGATTTTCTCTGGTCTATTGATATCAGTGTTTCAGATTTTATGTTAAGATTCATTTAAATTTATTTTTGTGTAGAGTAAATGTAATTATATTTTTCTGAATGTGGTTATTCAACTTTACCTAGCACCATTTGTTAAGTGCATTATCTTTTTTCCAATATACATTTTCATACCCTTGTCAAAAAATTAGATGGCTATAGCTGTGTTTTTCATGTGTCTTCCATTCTAGTCCATTAGTGTATACACATACATATATATGTATATATGTATGAATATAGTTTTGTGTCAGTATCACACTGTCTTTGACACCTATAGCTCTATATTTTTGTGGTCAAGTATTAGAGTAATTCTAGCATTATTGAGAAAAATTTGGATTGATATGGTTATTTGTGGCCTTTTATGTTTCCATACAAAATTTATGATTATTTTTCTAGTTGGCACAGAATCTCATTGGAATTTTGATGGGTTTGAGTTGAATCTGTAAGCTGTTTTCAATAACAGACATTTTTGTAATATTCTGCCAAAATATGAGAATGGAAGGTCTTACATACAATAGAGTGTTATTTCTTTTTAAAATGACTTTAAGTTTTCATTGTAAAGGTCTCCCACCTCCTTCATAGCTTTTTTCCAAGGAGTATTATTTTCTAATCATTATAGATGGAATATTTTTACTAATTTCTTTCTTGGCAAATTTAGTATTGGTATATACAAAGGCTATTCATTTTTGCATCTTGTTTTTTTAAATATACTTATATAGCTAACAGTATGTCTTAGTCAGTATTCTATTGCTGTGAAGAGATACCATGACCTTTGTACCCACACCCACATGCATTTCTCATAGGTTTTCCAGCCTTATGGAATATAAGCTCCCAATGTGTTTCCCAAGGATCCTCTAAATTTTACTGGAATCAGCTGTAACTTCCTCTTCACATTTAATCTTACTTCATCCTTATTTTACTTCTTTTGTTAGCTTAACCAAGGGCTTTTGGATCTTTTATATTTTAAAAGAACTACCCCTTTGTTTAATTGATTTTATATATTATTATTTTTTACTATTAATTTCATTAATTTATATCTTAACTTAATTACTTCTTGTTATCTACTACATTTGGGTTTGACTTCCTCTTCTTTTCCTAGGACCTTGAGGTGCTTCATTAGATTGTTTGTTTGAGACATCCCTAATATTTTTAATGTAAGCACTCTTAGTATAAACTTTTTTCTTAGAACTGTTTTATCTGCATCTCAGAGGCCTAGTAAATTTTATTGGCATTTTCTTATTTATTTTTTAAATCCACTCTCCATTTTTTCAATGACATACTGTACATAGAAAATTGTACAGTTCCATTTCCAAGTATTTGCATATCTTCTGTGAGTTACTCTTCCTGTTGATTACTAATTTTATTCCCCTGTGGTCTGATAAAATACATGAAATTAATTTTTTATTGGTTGTATGTCATGCTTTCTCTCCTATAACATAATGTTTCCATGGGCTATTAAGAAAAATATATTCCCTATCTGTTGGACGAAATAGTCTGTAAAAACCATTCAAAACCAATTGATCTGTGGTATGATTTAATGTTAGGCTTTCATTGATGGATTTTAACTGGAAGATCCATCTAAAGATGAGAATTAGGCATAAACTTTTCATAGTACTATCATTTCAAGATCTATGAGATCTTTCATTACTTTTAGTGTCTGCTTTATGAAGCTGAGAGCTTGAGAAAGACAACATTTGCTGTATACTTACAACCCATACATGATTGATTAGTTGTTGCCTTTTTAATACCAAATGCCCTTATCTCTTCTGACTAGTTTTGTCTAAAGTCTACCTCATCAGATGTGAGAATAGCTATGCCCATTTGTTTATAGCCTCCATTTGCTTAGTAGTTTGATTGCCACCTTCAAACCTGGTTTTGGATATCTTTGTCAGTAAAGTGCACTTCTTAGAAATAACAGTTGGATCGCAATTTGTAATCCAGTCAGTTAGACTGGCGGGATGAGACAATTTACATTTATGGTTATTATGGGTGGGGGTTCTATTCACTATGATTTTGTGAGTTGCTTTTCTGATTAGTTAAGTTTGGGAAAGTGCTTTTCTCCTCTTAATATTGGTGTTTCAGTATATACTGTGTTGGATATGAGGGATTCCTTCTTAACAATTCTATGTTCATCTAGTCCCTTAGTCAGATATATTCTTTACTGTGAATGAGACAATCTTTCTTTTACCACTGTGTACATTATTCCTTTGCATATTTTCTGAAGTGCTGGATTGACTGTCATGAGTTGCTATAGCTTGTGGTTTTTTTTAAAAAAAAATGTTTTTATTTCTCCATCAATTTTAAGAGATAGCTTTGTTGGGTATAGTAATTTTCATGACAGTTATTTACTTTCAAAGTTTGAAATATATTGTTCCATGTTCTCTTGGCTTCCAGCATTGTTGACAAGAGATATAATAATATGCTGATATTTCTGCCTTTGAATATGATTTGCTGTTTTCCTTGTAAGCTTTTAATGTTGTTTGTTTTCTTTGTATTGTTGACATATGAAGTATGATATATTGTGAGAGAATATTCTCTGGCTATGTCCATTTAGAGTTCTAAATACCTCATGCATTTGAATGTACATTTTTTTCTCTGAATTGGGAATGTTTTCTGATATATTTTTTATTGACTGATCACCAGAAGGAGATCAAAAGGATACAAAATGGAAGCGAAGAAATCAAAGTATATTTGTTTATAGATAATATGGGAGTATACATAAGTGCCCTTTAAATTTTCATTGGGGAAATCCTACAGCTAATAAACACTTTCAGCAAAGTAGCTATATACAAGATTAACTCTTGAAAATCAGTAGTCCTCTTATGTAAAAATGGCAAATAGTCTAAGAAATTAGGGAAACAACATCTGTCACAATAGCCTCAAACAATATAAACTATCTTAAGGTAACTCTAACCAAGCAAGTGAAAGACTTGTATGATAAAAACTTAAATGCACTAAAAAAAAAAGAAATTAAAGAAGATATCAGAAGATGAAAAGATCTCCCATGTTCATGGATCAGTAGGATTAACACAGTAAAAATAGCCATCATACCAAAAGTAATCTGCAGATCCATTACAATCTCCATTCAAAATTCCAACAAAGTTCTTCATGGATCTTGGAAGGACAATTTTTGCTTCATATATAAACACACAAAAAAGGGCAGGTGCACATAGAAGAATTCAAAGAGATCCACATTTATCACCCTGCTCTAAACTGAACTCCAAATGGATCAAAGAACTCAATGTTAAATATGATAGAAGAGAAAGTGGGGAATAACTTTGAAATCACTGGCTCAGGAAAAGACTTTCTGAACAGAACACCAATAACAAAGGCACTAAAATCAACAATTAATAAATGGGACCTCATTAAACAGATGCTTTTGTAAGGCAAAGGATACCATCATTTGGACAAAACAGCAGCCATTAGAATGGGAATAGATTCTTGCCAAGAACATATTCAATAGAGATCAAATACCCAAAATAGGATCGAACAAGTGACAGCTCATGCTAGTGAAAATGTGTAGTAAGGGGAACACTCATCCATTGTTCATGGGTGTTCATTTCCCAGTCACACAGACCCAAACTATACTAATTACATCACTGTTTGGCCAGTAGTTCAGGCATGTTCCTAGCTATCTCTTACATCTTAAATTAACCTGTTTCTATTGATCTATATATGGCTACATGGCTGTGTCTTACTGGTAATGTTCCAGCATCTGTCTCCTTTGGCAGCTACAAGGCATCTCTCTGACTCCACCTTCTTTTCTCCTCTATCTCTGCTTGGATTTCCCACCTGGCTATATTCTGCCTTTCCATAGGCCAAGGCAGCTTCTTTATAAAACAATGGTAATAAAAATAATCACAGAATACAGAGGGAATCCCACATTACTTGGGAGCGCAAACTTGTAGTGGTCACTATGGAAAACACTGTGGTTGTTCTTCAGGAAGATGGAACTCAATCTACCCCAAGATCTAGCTATACCACTCAGGTATATACATAAAGTATGATTCATCCTACTACAAAGACACTTGTTTAACCATTTTCATTCCTGTTCTATCCATAATATCCAGAAACTGGGAACAACCCAGATAATCTGTTCATGAATAAACAGATAAAGAAATGTGATACATTTATACAATGGAGTATTATTCAATCATTAAAAAATAATGAAATTAATAGCTAAATGGATGGAATGAAAAAATATCATCATAAGTGATGCATCCCAGACCCAGAAAAATACAATTATGGTATGTATTTACTTATATGAAGATATTAGCTGTTGAGTCAATGTGATAACCAATCTAAAACCCATAGAACAAAAGAAGTTAGGTATAGAGTAAGGAACTGAGGGAATAGACAGACAGACAGATGAGATATCACTGAGTTTACAATTAAAATGGTTTAAGTGAATATTGGGACGATGACTATGTAACTTCAGTGCTTGCTGCAGGAGAACAAGAACATTAATTTGGATCTCCACACTCCTCCCCCAAAAATGGTAGCACATTTCTGTAATCCCAGCACTTAAGAAGTAGAGGCAAGAGGATCATTAATTCAAAGTCACCCTCAGCTACATATCAAGTTCAAGGCCAGTCTATGCTACTTGCTACCCTGGCTCAAAAGAACCTAAATTGCACTGCATGCTGGTTCACAACTGCAATCTCAGCACTTTGGAAACAGAAAGATTTATTGCAAGCTTGAGCACAGCCTTATCTATGCAGTGAGTTCTAGTGAGGCATTCTCAAATTTAAAAAAAAAATTAATCAAATCAAATTATAACTTTGGTTGCTTTGTTTTATTTTTGTTCAGTGTAATTAGCTTATCTTCAGAATTTTTTACCTTTTGAACACTTTTACCAGTGATTCATTCTGAATTATCAAAGGTTCTTCCTCAGCGAGTTTTATATTTGAACACATTTTAAGATACTGCATTGAACTAGCTGCATGAAGTCTATACTGCATATAAAATCCCAAGCCTTTGTTAGCTTGCTGTTATCAAAATTGTAACATGCAGAGAAATAAAGAATTCATACACCAAATACATAAGAGATCAATGTCTACCAAAAAACTTTTTTAGAACTTTGAACCTGAAAATAGTACCTATAATATTCTTGAAAACTGAAAACATTGTTCTTCTGTATTTTACTCAAGTGATAAATTTCTAACTCCTCTATGACCCTGATGTCAACTAAAGGGCTACGCTAAAACACTAATAAAATGAAATAAATGACTTTATCATCTTCAACCACTACGAGTATAACTTTTGAGAAGGAGTTACCAACCTGGATGGTAAGTAGAGAAAGAGGGAATTTTTTGTGCAAGCATTAAGGGTGGTTCAACCCACAAATTTCTCAGTTTCCTTGTGTGAAATAAATATATAATACTTTCCATGCCTACTTCACAATGGTGTTAAGAATCAGCTAAGGAAGTAAGTTTTGAAACCTGTAAATTATTTTAAACTTTATGTGAATGTATGATGTTCACATGTGTGTTAATGTTCATTATGACATGGCACAATGGGCATATAGAAGTCAAAAGCCAACCTTGTGTGTTGGTGCTCATCTTCCACCTTATCTGAGGCAAGATCTCTTATTGGACACTGTGTATGCTAGGCTGGATTTCCCACAAGCTCTGGAAGATTCATGTATCTACACTTCAATCTTACCAGAGGAGTACAGAGATTATAGGCATAAACTACTACACCCAGCTTTACAGGAGTTCTGTAGATCCAAACACAGATCCTCGTGTTTATATGACAAGCACAAAATCCACTGACACATCTCTTCGTCCTAAAACCTCTAAAATATTTGGCAACATAATGGTGACATTATATTAACTTCAGAATGAAATGCAGTTTATTCCAGACAGAGATAAGTAACTTAGCCATCAACAAAATGTTTAAAGAGTGAAACTTCCTTAAGAAATTGTATTCATACCTCAGTAAACACATTAAATTCTAAGGCAATTATCAGTAAGATGGTAAAAACAGAACCATATGTCTGGATCAATCCTAAAGCATCTTTGAAAATTTCACCATAGTCAACAAGGTTTGATTTGGAAATATTTGAAAGGAATTTTTAATGTATCCAACAGATAAGAGGAGAGGTACATAACTTTCTAGAAATAAAATTAAAACACTCATTTTAAAATGTGAGAAATAATAAAGATATCAAACAGTTGTAAGTCGTATACAATCATACAATCTAGTATCTTATAAACTATACAATGCTCTGAGTTCAGACAGCCAATATCTAATGATATCTTTTCCCTTGCCGAAAACTGTCTCAAAGATCATGTTCATTAGGAGTTTGAACATTTCAATTGGAAGAAATTTATTCTACCTGAGCCAAAAAGTCTTTAATAATCCCTTAAATAATTGTGTATCATTGGCTTTATCAATGTTTCATTCTAAACCAAGATAAGGTCCTTGTTCTTTCCCTCTCTTTCAAAAATAAAAGCAAAAAGATTACACTTTTTCTGATAGCATGGGATAGGGAGGTTAGGATATACCTACTATTAAGAAGTCTTCTAGAATAGTAATGATGACATTGAAAATCAAAGTTTCAAAGTTCAACTTTTCAAGAAAAATAAATCCACAGGTTCTACTAAGGAAGCACAGAACACAATCTAAGAAATTTAGAAGTCACATTACTCTGCCATGAAAGATAAATAAAAAGGGGTTGAACACCCAAATTAGGCATTCCTACTGAATCTCCAGTTTGGTTATAAAAATCAAATAAATTTACTTCAATATTCTCAGGGTTAAAACATTTACTCTTAAGCAAGTCCGATTCTGAAGTTGTATTGTTGAGAACAGACTTTAAATGCATTAAGTATATTCAGAAAACGAAGCAGAAAAATAACAACACTAATTGGGCTGACCCTCCTGCCTCTAGAAAGTAAAGATATATGTTTGGCAGGTAATTAAATGCAATATTCTAAAATGAGAGTGAAATCAACAGAGAAACTCTGCAGAATACTAATGGCAGAGTAGTTTGTTTCTCTCACCTTATTTTGACTTCCTCATAATTCTTCCCATTAAAGCATCATTAAAATGGACATCTTGAAGACTACCAGAAGAGCTATTCTTTATATTTAATGTATATTTTGTATGATGAGGCAATATTATATTGAAAAACCATGGGGTTTAACAATGAGTGGACACAGGCCCTAATTCTGACTTTGTCAATTAGCAGTTCATAAAGCTGAGTTATTTAATATCCCCAAGCTTTAGGGTTTTCCTCCGTAAAATAAGAACAGCAATATCTTTTTTTTAATTTTTTTTTGAGCAAGAGAGCTAACTTTATTAAATTAGTTCATTGTGATCTAGTAGACCCAATTTGGATATGAAAATGATTATTATTTACATATATGTTATACAAAATTAAACCTAATTATGTTTTACTTACTAAAGGAAAATGAATATATTTTTTTTATTTTATTCTTTTTTAATTAAAATTTCCGTCTCCTCCCCGTTTCCCATTTCCCTCCCCCTCCTCCCACATATTGCCCCCTCCCCCCACTCCTCTCCCCCTATCCGCACTCCTCTTCTCCTTCCCCCACTCCATTCCCCCTCCCTCTCAATACTGAAGAGCAGTCCAAATTCCCTGCCCTGCGGGAAGACCAAGGTCCTCCCACTTCTATCTAGGTCCAGGAAGGTGAGCATCCAAACAGGCTAAGCTCCCAGTTCATGTATTAGGATCGAAACCTAGTGCCATTGTCTTTGGCTTCTTCTCATCAGCCTTCATTGTCCGCCATGTTCAGAGAGTCCAGTTTCAACCCAGACAGCAATATCTTTTATGTAAAACTGCTAGAATAGGAAATTTTCTAATTGATTATATAGCTCATTTACAGTGTCAGAAGCATAGTATAGTCATAATAAAAGTTTGCAGATAGATATGTGTGTGTGCATGTGTGTGTGTGTGTGTGTCAATCTCAGAAGACACCCTGAAAAAGAATACCATCATTACAATGATAATAGTTATTATTTTCCTGAAAATGATATAGTTAACTTCTATTGGGACTATTTTTAGTGCTAACATCTTTCAAACACGGATGTAACTTTTTGCTCTTAGCACTGAGGCCCATCCACAAGCACACTTAATCCATGTCAGTCTTCTCTTTAAAAAGGTTGTAATGGCATCAGACATTGAAGGTTTTGATTGGATAACTCAAAGAATTTCCCCCCCTGCTGTGATTCTGATTGGCAGAGTGGGAAAAATAAACCAGATATTTGTGAGTTGACCAAAAAAAAAAAAACTCATTTTCCAACAAAAACAAATGGACAGTAGGATTTGCAAATAAAATAGAAGAGGAATGTTATGTTACATTCACCATTTAAAATAGAAGAGGAATTATGTTACATTCACCATTTAAAGGTTCAGAGAATGCAAATGTTATTTTAACTCTGAAAATCATCATAAAATAAAGATACATTAAAAAGGAAACCTAAAAAAAAACCTGCCCAAATAATTATAGAAAAATTTAGAGATTTATTGAGCTTTATAGGCCAAGGAATAAGTCTGCTTGGGTTTAACAACAATAAAAAAAAAAAGTATGGCCTATTTGTGGTGATTTCCTTCAGCATGGACAAATTTTCTCTCCACTAAGAATGGATTCTTTTATTCTCAGTTTCATTCAAGTAATAGTGGACTCAACTTTTCCTTAGTATTGTGGGATAGCATGCTGTGGAAATGGCTTCCAACAATGAGCACTGGGAGGGTGGCTGAAATGTGCTCATGTTTACACTGGCACACAGGCACAAACAAAAGCTTCAGCACACCAGCCGCATTCTGTTGATCTGCTGATTTTCTCCGATATGGTTCCTGCCGAGACACAATAACAAGGGAAAATAACAAAAAGTCAGCTAAAAGATCCGTTATGGGGATGGTGAGCAGCGCCTTTTTAAAATAAGATTGGAATATGTTCGTATAGTGTTGAAATTTAGCCAGACTCCTCAAAATAATTCATAAAGATGAAGTTGCAAGTCTATTGAAAATATTCCCATAGGGAACTCTACTGGTGTACACATGTCAAATAATAGAGTTCAGTCTAAAGGAGATGCTGTTTGTCTAAGCTATCTGTCCTTACAAAGTACCTGCCTCTAGGGTAATCTTAGAGGAAGCTATAGTAGGTCATGGGGCCATAAATTGGCACAACTTATAATAAATATATTGTGTATAACATGAATTCAGTCATTTTAGGACCCATGTATATCATAACCAATTTCCCTTGAGTGAAACAGTCACAATTTCTGATTAATTTATGAGACTTCTCCTCATTAGATTCAAGTCAATCTCATATTGAAGTCCCCATCTGAAAGAGCAATAATTTTGTAGACTCTTTTGTCAAGGATTAAAGTTCTATAACCTGTAGAAAAAGGAAAAGAAATACCTAATCTCAGATTTTCTTCATTAGTCATAGTGACTTTTAAGTCTATAAATCATTCTGTAGCCCAAACTCAACATCAGTTACCATAATTGAAGGCACAGCAGATTTTGTAGTTATTTGTTCTGACATCATAGCAATTAATCAATAACTGTCACTAGTATTGATACAGACATAACGATAAAAGAACCTAGGCAAAGGGAGATGGCTGGCCTTAACCCTCAAATTGTTAGGTGATGGAATAAAAGTGAAAGCAACACAAGATGCCATGTAATGAATTTAATGACACTCAAATAGCTTGGTCTCTGCTGGATGCCACTGGCCTCGCTCTAAACATCCTATTCATGCTACTCACAATACCAGTAGCATCACTTTTACTGACAATTTTCAATTTGCCCTGACTCTGGACCAATTCTACCATCAAATCACTCTAACTGAGAGTTGGAACAAAGGTAAGTCAGTGGCTTAAAGTAGCAAGTGATTTTTATTTATATATTCTTCTTTCTGTACCATCATGGCTTTCTCCTCCATACTACATACTTCCTATCCACCTTTCTACTGCGTATGTAGTAGGTGTAGAAAAGATGAAAGAGAAATAAAAGACTAGGAAAGAGAGAAATCCAGAAATTGATGGTCAATGACACCCAATACAGATTCTGATCTGTAGTATCATTTCATCAAAGACCCAGAAATAAATTTGTCAGTAAAACCCCACTGTAGAATAGTCTTGACTTTACTCGACATTATTTAAATTCATACATTCCTACATAGGAAAGCAGTGAGACCCAAAGGAATTGAAGTTTAGTAAGAATTAGTGGGTTAACATGCAAACTTTCTATTGCAACTGATAGGAATCTAGTACAATATGGCTCAAATGAAGAAAATGAGTTTTTTAAAAATATTTTAACTCATATTTCATAGAGATTATAGCTTCAGGAGTGGTCTGAACTGGGGACTGAAACAATGTCCTGAGGATTCTATTTCTGTTTTCCTCTGGAGATCTTCTCCTATCCTTTAATCTACCACAACGTATTTCCCAGCAGGAGAAAAATAAAGCTTTACCTTCTCAGTATTTGCAATGAAATATGAAAATGTGTGTTTCTATTCGTCAGGGCAAGGTCACATACAATTCCCCATCACAAAGGAAAGTATAGAGAAACATTGTCTGACCATTTTTCAAAGGAAAATTGAAGGGCTATGACCTCAACATAAAGGAATAGGCACACATCAGAACAAAACAAAAAATATCCACCGTGTAAGACTACATATTTAAGAGAAAAATTCATCTAGACACATAGCAGAAATGCTATGCCTTCCAGTGTCTATTTTCTTTCGTTAGCTAACAGTCTTCTACAGTTTTATCTGATGTGCGGCTGGCTACCCTAACAGCTAGGTGTAGCTGTTTGACAAAGATTGGACTGACAGATATAAAAAAAAAAAAAAGTCATGTGCAACTCTCAATTCATCTTGAAATAAAGACATTTCTATGGATAGCTTCTATCTCCCTTCTCAATGAGAAATAGCCACAACTATACCTGCCTCCTTGGACCAAGATGTAGAAGGCACGTATTGAAGACAGGGAAGTTCATCCAGTAACCTGAATCTCAGAACGCCTGGTGCTTTCCTTTCACACTGATGTGACAAAATGCCCTGACAAAAATCCAGTTATGAAAGGAAGTGCTTTTATTCTATCACAGTTCAAGGGTACAGTCTGTTGTGGTGAGGAAGTCTTGGTGTTTAGGATCTTGAGGTAGATGATCTCATCATAACAAAATTCAGGAAGCAGAGAATGATGAAAACTGGTGAACAAATGCTAGCTCTATCTTTTTATGTAGTCCAGGACCCAAGGCCAGGGAATGCGGCTGGCCACTTTTAGGATAGATCTTTCACCTCAGTTAGACTCTACAAAATAATCTCTAAAGGCAAGAGGCTAACAAAATCACATTGCTGTGTCTGGAGCTTTGTCTCCTATGTGAGTCCAGATCTTGACAAACTAACAGTCAATACTATCCACCATACCCGGTGAAACAGAAATGTTCTTTTTTCAATCTAAATTACCTTTGGATTTTATCTGAGAGAGAAATGAACATGTTATATCTACCTTCTGTCTTATTTAAGATACTATATTTCAGGATGTTCATTTGTTTTGTTCCATCTGTACCCTAAATGATCATTAAAAGACTCAATATGGAAAATTATAGAGGAAATTAATACAAACATGTTAAAATAATGGAACTATATACTGCTTTTTGAGTTCTTATATAATATGTGTAACTATAATATTGGGCTATATAATGAGACAATCTCTCTTAGTCTAAGACTCAGTGTTCAATCCTAAACATAACATACCCCACCACTACCAGACTTGGGAAACATTGTAAAAGAGGAGGTAGAAAGAATATTTTGTCCAATAAATGAGGAGGAGCGCAGTGAAATGCTGTCTCTTGGACATAGTATGTTTGTTACAATTATAATCTCACAGTACATGAAGTTCCCTCCACAAGACCTATACAAGATCAAGTCAACCAAAATCCCAGCATGGTTATGGTAAATTATTTCCATATTCCCACTTCATACTGAGAAGCTATTGGTAGTGGAAAATTGCTGGAGAAGTGAGAATCATTCTTTACAGATTCTATAGCCACTGGTAAGTTTTTCTATGTTCTAATGGATGGCCCCATACCCAATCACATATGGGCATTCTAACTGAACTTTGTGGGCTATAAAAAAAATGTGAATCTGGGAGGAGAGCATGTTGGGGAAAATACGGGGTGAGCTAAAGGAGAAAATCAGGAGTAGATATGACCATTTTCAATGTATACATGAATGAGATTGTCAAAAAATGTATTTTCAAAAAATAGAAACTAAATTAAACAAATGGAGCATCTCTCTTATATTAGATTCTTACACAAGTAACTGAATAATGGCTATTCTTGGCTAACAAAGTTAGACATTACTTTTATTCTGTCTTCTTATTTTTATTCACCCTAAGTTAGGCTGAGCTCCGGGAGTCCAATTGAAGAGAGGGAGGAAAGATTATATATGAGCAAGAGAGGTCAAGATCATGACAGGGAAACCCACATAAGCAGCTGACCCCAAGTCATGGGAGCTCATGGAATCTAGACTGATAACCATGGAGCCTGCATGGGACCTAACAAGGCACTCTGCATGTTGACAGCAGTTATGTAGCTTGGTCTGTATGAAGGGACCCTGGCAGTGGGACCAGGATATACCCCTAGTGCATGAGCTGGCTTTTTGGAACCAATTCCATATGGTGGAATGCCTTGCTCAGCCTTGATGCAGGGGGGAAGGCTTGATCCTGCCTCAATGTGCTAGGCATTGTTGACTCCCATTGAAAGCCTTGCCCTTTTTGAGGAGTGGATGGGAAGTGATTTGGAGGGGAGGTGTGGGAGCAGGAGGAGGAGAAGGGGGGGGACTGCAGTTGGTATGAAAATGAATAAAAATTTTAAATAAAAAAGTAAATACGTTTTCTAAAATTATGTTTGAAGTAAAACAGGGGCTTCTAAAAAATCTTTTATAAAACAGAAGGAAATGGATTTTACAAGGGAATTCTGTTTAGAAAATTAAGGTGGCATAGTAATGGTCAGCAAACAAGCATATGAACTTAGATGTCATGATAGACAGGAAAAAATTCAAGGGCAAATTTTGCTGATTTTGACATCTAAGTTCCCTTCGTAATGTGACTTGGCAGCTATCCCCATCAAAAACATCAAGTCTTTGAAGAAAGAAATTGAGGAAGATATCAAAAGATGGAAAGATGTCCTATGCTCATGGATCGATCAGTAGAATCAACATAGTAAAAATGGCCATCTTACCGAAAGCAATCTACAGATTCAACACAATCCCCATCAAAATTACAACAAAATTTTTTATAGACCTTGAAAGGACAACTCAATTTCATAAGGAAAAATTAAAAACCCAGGATAGCTAAAACAATCTTGAACAGTAAAAGAACTTTCAGAGGTTTTACCATCCCAGATTTTAAGCTCTACTATAAAGCTATAGTAATAAAAACAGACATGTTGGTCAATAAAATTGAATAGAAGACCCAAATATGTATGTGTATCCACACACATATAAACACCTGATTTTTGATTTTTAAAAAAGTCAGAAATACATACTGGAAAAAAGAATGCATCTTCAACAAATGGTGCTAGTCTAACTGGATGTCTGCATGTAGAAGAATGCAAATCTATCTATATTACCCTGATCAAAACACAAGTCTAAGTGGATCAATGACCACAATATAAATCCAGATACACCAAAGTTGATAGAAGAGAAAGTGGAGAATAGCCTTAAACACATTGGAACAGAAGACAACTTCCTGAACAGAACACTGATAGCACAGACAGTAAGATGAACAATTACTAAATGAGACCCTCTGAAACTGAAAAGCTTCTGTAAGGCAAAGGACACTGTCAATAAGACAAAACAACAGCCTGCAGAATGGGAAAAGTTCTTCCCCAACTCCACATCAGATAGGGGCTAATTTCCAAAATATATAAAGAACTCAAAAAATAGATATTAAGAATACAAATAATACAATTTTTTAAAGTGGGGTACAGATCTAAACAAAGAATCCTCAAAAGAAGAAACCCAAATAGCTGAGAAACACTTTTAGAATTTTTTCAACATCCTTAGCCATCAGGAAAATACAAATCAAAACAAATTTGAGATTTCATCTTTCAACAGTCAAAATGGCTAAGATCAATAACACAAGAGACAGATCATGCTGGTGAGGATATGCAGCAAGAGGAACACTCTTCCACTACTGGTAGGAATGCAGATTTGTACAATTGCTATGGAAATCAATACAGAAATTCCTCAGAAAACTGAGAAGCAATCTGCCTCAAGACCCATATACCCGAAGGATGCTCAATCATACCACAAGGACACTTGCTCAAATATGGTCACAGCAGCTTCATTTGTAATAGCCATAAACTGGAAACAACCTAGATGTCCCTCAAAAAAATATATATATATATATGTATATATATATATATATATATACAGAGAGAGAGAGAGAGAGAGAGAGAGAGAGAGAGAGAGAGAGAGAGAGAGAGAGAGAGAAGATCTGGTACATTTATACAATTGAGTATTACTCAGTTCTTTAAAATGACATCATGAAATTTGCAGGCAAATGGATGGAACTTGAAAAAATTCATCCTGAATGAGGTAACTCAGACCCAGAAAGACAAATAAGGTGTATACTCATTTATTGGTAGATATTAACTGTTAAGTAAATGATAATCACATTAGAATCCACACACCCAGAAAGCCTAGGTAACGAGGAGGGCTCTAAGGGGGACACATGGATCACCTTGAAAAGAGGCAATAAAATAAATTTTGCAGGTGGACTCGGGACAGATGGGGATAGGAAAAGGGGGGATGAGGAGGGGAGATGGAGAAAGAGGTGGGATGAGGTGGGATGACTAGAACTGGAGGGCTTTGGGGGTGGAATCCTAGTGCAATGGAGCTTCCCCAGGATCTACAGGAGTGACCCTAACAAGGACTCCTAATAACAGGATTTGGAGCGTGAAGCAGCCATCCTCTGTAACCAGGCAAGGCTTACAGAGGTGGGACTGGGACAACAACCAAACCCTAAAACTTTAGACCTATAAACTATCCCACCTTCAAGATTTACTAGGACAATGGAGGCACAGAACTTGTGAGAGGAACCAGCCAATGACTGATCTAACTTGAGGTCCACACCACGAGAGGGAGCCCATATCTGACAATGTCTGGATGATCAGGAATTGGAAGCTGCATAGTCCAGAGATATATGATAGGAAAAAAAATCAATAAAATGATTCTTAATGATACCTTTATGTAGTCATAGATTGGTGTCTAACACAATCATCATCAAAGAGGCTTCCTCTCACAGATGATGAGAACAGATGCAGAGACCAACAGCCAAACCTTAGGTAGATGGAGAGCCCAAATTGGAGATCTCCATCTCCATCAGGTCCCTCCTCTTGGCGCTCAGGGAACCCCATGGAAGAGAGAGAAGAAGAAATGTTGAAGTCACAGAGATGGAGGATATCAGGAGGATATCATGAAGTAGCAATCATGGAGCCTGCATGGGTCTGTGCTAGGTCCTCTACATATATGTTACGGTTTAGCCTGGTTTTGTAGGACTCCTAACAGTGGGAGTCGGGGTATCTCTGATTCTTTCAGAGTGGGAAAAGGGAAGGAGTGGTGGAATGGGAAACTACTGTGGGATGTATTGAAAATACAATACAATACAACAATATTTTTAAAGTGAAATCTATCTCTTGACCTCTTGAAATTGGAGCTTGCTCTACTGACTTGCTCTGACTATAGGACAATAGCAAAGATGATGTGAGCTGAAGATTTAAATGTACTGGCACACTGGAGTTTGCTCTTTATTGGTGCTCTTGGGAGCCTCAAACATACAAACAGTGGAACCAGTAAGAAGATTCAATGGGTAAAGGTGCTTGCTGTCAAAACCGATGACCTACACTTGAGAGCCTGAACCTCATAAAGGTGAAAGGAAAAAACTGACTCCTGCAAATTGTTCCATGAACTTCCCAGGTACACACACACACACACACACACACAAATATACACACGTGGAGTCTTAAAAACATATGTGAAAAAAGCTAAGCCGGCCTACTAAATTATAAGATTTACCCAAGTCATCTCAGTTATCTCAACTAACATCAATTAAACCATGAAATATAAGGAATGAAATATATTCTGTGCTGGCCTAGACTACTATAACTCACGTAAGTGTGAGGCATAATGAAACTGTATTACAGGAGATAGTTATGGATTTTATTAAATATAGACCATCCTGTAGTTTAATCAATTAAATAGTAAAGAATATTTTGTGTAGATATTATTGGTACAAACAACAAATTTACCAGTACACACTCACACACTCACTCACTCACACACACACACATGCACACGCACACAACACGCACACCTGTCTTAATTCATTTGACCTAAATCACAGGAAAAAAAACTAATTAAAACAAAATTAGAAGTTGAAATCAATACAGAAATATAATAATAATAAATAAAATATTTTAAAAGTTATGAAGCAACAACTTTATGAATTCAAGAGCTCCATAAAGCATATTTAAACCTTGCTCTACAGCTGAGGAAACGAGGATGGAAAGGTGAACGGCTTTCTTATGTTTTACAAGCCTTACACCAACTCTTAAAAAAAGTTCCACTGCACTGTGAATGCTTCTTGATTCTAACCCCCAATCATATGGCAATTTCAGAACCTTGGGGAAATTGAGTTTAGGAATTTAAATCAAAAAAACAGCCTGACACTTAGTAAGAGTTCAACATATGAAAATCACAAGGAACTAAATGATGTAATGAGCTCACAGCTAGTCCAAGGAGCTCTCTGTAAACATGGGCTCAATTCCAAAATTGCACCCTTATGCTCGTCCTCTGATATACAGCAAAAAAAAAAAAAAAAAAAAAAAAACTAAAGTAGACACAATTTTGGAAGTGGGGAAGATAGATGCATTCTTATTGGCAATCAGAGATAAAAAGAACTTTGTTAAAGCCTTAGATTTCTTTTCTGTGCCAAGCACTCCTAATGGAAAAAAATGTGCACAGCTGAGATGAAAATTCTCTAGAATTATGCATTCCAGTTTATTGCTATAAACCAACCACCTCAAAACTCAGTGACTTAAAACAACAACAATTTATCACTTCACACAATTCTATACATTGGCTATGTAGTTCTGCTGCCAGTCTCTATAGGACTGATACTTGACCAGCTGCACAGCTATGGACTGGTTCAGCCAGAACACATGGAGTAGCTAACTTGTCTCTCCTTGTGGCTCTTCCTCTAAGCCCTCCTTATACAGTGATAGTCCAGGGCAACATGTGAAGAGAATGGAGGTTCTAGAGTCCCCATGCTACATTTCTTGACTAATAAGTCAAGGAAAGTTATACGGGTAACTCATAGTCAACTTTTTGATGAACAAATAACCAAAATTCTGTGCCACCCTTTTCTTTTTTATGAACAGACAGATATTGCATACAATTTCAAGTAAAAAGTCTTTATCTACTTACTTAAAGCCATATATCATTAGCCAAATTTCCTGCTTATACAGCTGTTTTCCTTGCCTGTCTAGTCCAGTGACATTTTTCCAACAGTCATCAAATAATCACAGATGAGGGCTCCTTTACTGGCTACAGAGCTCTAACAAAACACAATAATACAAAGTATCTCTCAAAAGATAAGAAAGGCTCTCCCTGAGTCAGTCTACAACCACACATTCATCTCCCCTTAATTCTCACAGCACTCCACCCTTTCAGCTTACCAGTACCAACTCTTACTTGTATTCAGCTATCCAGTTTTCTAATAGCTGGAATGAGAAGTCTCTGGAAGGTACTTCAACTGCACCTAACTCCTGTTTTTATTCTATAGAAGCATTCTATTTGCCTTACTGTGATTGTCAAGGGTCAATAACCTTCCTGAACAAGATGCTGTTTCCAACCTCAGCATCATCAATAAAAATATAACCAAAGAAAGTGTTAAGAGTTTTTCAACCTACAAGATTTGATATTTGAATCTCAAAAAGGGTTGTCTTTTATTTTAAGTAGAAAATCTTTAGTTGAAGATCTTTTATACATGAATTATAGGCAGAAAGCTCAGGTATAAAAACTGATAGCTATGACTTTTTTTGCTTTGGTTTTAGTTTGGGGGACTTTTTGCTTGGTTTGTAGATTTTTGGTCCTGAGATTGTCTTTCTAGGTAGTCCAGGCTGCCTTAAACTTAACATGCCTCTGTCTCAGCGTCCTAGCTGTTGGGGTTACAAGTGTGTACTACCATATCCTACCCTAAATGGAAGACTTACTGACACATCACACCATATAAGTTATTAAAATACAGCAAGCATCTATAGTGTTTACTAAGTACCAAGTGCCATTCTAAGTATTTTACACAACGTGAGTCATTTGATACTATTTTCAGATGAGCAGACTAATGTATGAAATAGCTATAACAGAAATCAACGTTAGATGCTAAGCAGCAGAGCCAGATTTTGAACCAAAGCATCCCTGTCTTCAGAATCTAAATCCCTAATCACAGAGTCCTACAAAAGACTAGGGAGACATGAGAAGATATTTATGAAGAGAACTTAATATCATGAACAGGTTAAGGTTTCTTGGAAATAGAGATACATAAAAGTATACTAGACAAGGCTTGTGAATAGGCAATCCTCAACATAAAATGATCTGCAAAACATGAGAGCAATTGACTACTAGCCATTATAGCAAAAACAAAGGGAATGATCATGTCTATTGCTATTATGTCCTTGCTTGTTGAAAGATAAATTGGTTATAAACTCTTCCAAAGTGATTTGAATATGTACATATATTCAACTAAGTATTTAAATATGAATACTGTTCAAGCCAACCATTTTACTTGTAGTAAATTTCCTATTAAAATAATCAGATAAGCCGGGCAGTGATGGTGCATGCCTTTAATCCCAGCACTCAGGAGGCAGAGGCAGGCAAATCTCTGTGAATATGAGGCCAACCTGTTCTACAATAGCAAGTTCCAGGACAGGCTCTAAAACTACAGTGAAACCCTGTCTCGAAAAACCAATAATAATAATAATAATAATCAGATAAGGTGTGTGTGTAGTGGTGAGCACTTTTAATCCCACCACTCAGGAAGCATAGGCAGGCAAATCTATAAATTCAAGGCCGGCCTGGGCTACATACCAAGTTCCAGGAAGCCAGATCTACATAGTGAGAGCCATCTCAAAAAACAAACAAATAAACAAAACGAGAAAGAATCAGATAGGAACTTATAGCTATAGGCTAATGAAACTCATTAAACCATTGTTTATAGCATTTGCCAAAATATGACAAAATAAAAGACATATATATTTCCACTTAATGACATAGAAAAAGGATACTGTTAAAGAAAACAGTAGGTTTATAAAACTGTATAAGTAGTATATATATTGTATATGTTTGCACATTATAAACCCTCTCTGGGTTTTTAGTAAGTTTTTAAACTTTTATAAATTCTGTATTTCAGTTTCTATATTACTTTTCATATAACCATGTATCACTTTTCTAATCATGTAGAATGCCAATAGCCCCATTTCTAGAAGTTTGGAGAACTGAAACTCTTCTTATATAACATGATTCCTTCAAAGAAAATCTTAGCAAAGAGACTTTTTGTTCCCTATCTCAGTAAACACATGACTGATTTTGATAGAAATATGGGGAGCACATTAACTGTCACACAGCAAGGGCTGCTTGCTAGTCTGATCATTGGGTCGTGACTCCATGACCTCTAATACCATATCTCCTACTCGGTCTGCCTTCTAATCACCAGTCATCTGAGAGCTGAAAATAAACATAGATATGACAAATCACAGCTGCCCAGAGCTCATCAGCCAATCCAATTCAGGAGATAAAATCAGCCCAGTAATATATACTTTAAAATGGGTTTGGAGGGAGACAATGAGAGCCCAAGCAAATTCACTTCATAAGTACAGGCAATTAGCAGTCACCACATTGCAGGCCTTCTTAAGCAAAGATGTCACATGCTTCGAGCCAGGGACAGGGAGAAGCTGCAGAATCTCTTCACCTGCTGACTGATGAAAATGACTGACGCTGGGGCGCCAGCTGAAAAATCAATTATTCACATCTACGAGGCAGCTGCCCCCTACACAGCAAGCAGCAGCAGGTCGCAGGAAGGGGAGATTGTTGTGGTTTGTTGTTAACATGCACTATCTATTTCTCTGGACTTGGAGCTCAACAACAGCAAAATCAATAGGCTGCTCCAAACCAAAAGGAAAAAAAAAAAAAAGATTGAGCACCACCTAACAATGCTGCGGTGTACTAATGGCAAGCAGTCCTTATCACACAACCGCTCTCTTCCATATTAGATGCCTAGTGTATCTCCTAATGCAATAAGAACCCAGAGGTTTGGGACATTCCTAGTTACTAGATAACTTTTACTAAAAAATAATAATGTACTATAATCAACTCATTAGCTGTTTTTCATTATTTCATTTCATCCACGTCCTCTCAGTATCTTAGGTCCTGTTAGCTCAAAAAGCCCTCTTTATATATGTAAGGCTGCCTTTTTAAACAAACATGGTAAGATTAAAATATTCCTAAAACACATGAACAAAGAAATACAAATCTTCTTTGGTCAGATTATTTATATTTGGAGTGTATTTCCGAAAAAAAATGTTTATTTGTGTGGTTCTAATGTCTGCTGATACTTATAAATGAAACACCTAATATTATTCCCTTGTCGGAAAATGTTGGGATGCAAAATAGTACAGACATTTTATAAAACCATTTGGCAGTTTCTCATAGGTATAACCTCACCATTGGCATCCTGCTTCCAGATGAAATGAAAATTAATGTTCACACAAAAACCTGAGCACGGCTGATGACAGTAGCTTTAGTCATAATATCTCCAAAGTGTAGATAACTAAATTTTCCCTTGCTGGTGAATGGGAAAATGGATAAAATATTGTGCATAAGAAAATTGGCCAGAAATAACTGAAAAAAAAAGCTCCTGATATAAACAAATGGATGGATGCATTTATTTATTAGACCAGCGCTTCTAATATAGGGGTTGTGACACCTTTGGCAAATCTCTATCTCCAAATTTATTTACATTATAATTAATAACAATAGCAAAATTACATCTATGAAGTAGCAACAAAAAATAATTTTATGGTTGGGAGTCACCACACCGTGAGGAACTGTATTAAAGGGAAGAGTTGAGAACCACTGTACTGGCCTAAGAGACAAAGGGTAGACTCAAAAGATATATACTGTAGGATTCCATTTACATAACATTCTTGCCAAGTCAAAATTATAATAACAGAAAAGAGACTATTGCTTAACAGGCAGTGTAGGCTTGGGGGGAAGGAGGTAGAGCACAAATGGGCAGCTGGCCGAAATTATTTAAAACAACACACAGGGCAGGAAACCCTGACTGCTCTTAGGACTGGAGAGGGAGGGGGAGAGGGAGTGGGGGAGTGGGAGGGAAATGGGAGGAGGGCGGGGGGTGGAAATTTTTAATAAATAAATTTTAAAAAGAACATAAACAAATAACACTTTTGTCTTTTACTGTGATGGAAGCTTTTGAATACTGTGTGTTTGTGAAACTCAACAGAGATAGAACCTAGCAAAACAAATTTTACTATATGTAAAATATACTTCAGTTTTCTTAATTGAAAAAAAAAAAAAAAACCTAAGGTAGGTAAAAGAACTCCAGGAATGCTCACTTTGGCAACAGCATATACTAAAATTGGAAAGTTTACACAGATTAACACAGTCCTTGTGTAAGCATGAAATGCAAATTCATGAATCTTTTCATGTTTTTAAAAGGAACTCAAGGAATCCATCTACGACACTAAAGCACTTTATTGCTCATCCCAGTACATTTAGTTTGTGTTTCGTCTTTACTTAGCCTCGTTGTCCCTGTCACATCTGCAGCTGGAGCAGACAGAACTCTCCAGAATGTATTTCTTTTTGCAGAACCCGATTGCTGTGGGCAGAGCCTCCAGCTAGGACCTAGAGAAAAAAATCTAAGGGCTGCCAGAATTTCTTAGAACCAGATATCCAATGTAGTCTTTGAATGGTTAGGTGGCCAGAAATTCTCATGCTACTTGACAATTTAAAGACGGCTAGAGTAAAACACAACAGGATTACCAATGTTTAGTGCTATCCCACACTGACTACTAAGAACCTTGTTCCATCAAGTGAGGAACTATTTGGTTTATGTGCCCTGCGATTATATGACAGAGGTTCTGTGGCAGTACTCAAAGGGCTACATTGAGTATCTTTTCTTTATTGTCAATGTTGTTTTATTTTTAGACAGTTCCATACTATGTACCATGCAATGTGTTGTGATCTTATTTCCCACCCCTATTATCATACCTCTGAACTCCTCCTTTTCATCAACCAGTCCCCCTACACACAGGAGTTCAGAGGGATGGTAATGTCAAAGCACTAATCCCCATCCTTTCCCTCTTCTGCTATGTCCCATGGGCATTAGAAGTAACATAGGTATTCCATTCAGGGTTGAACACTAAGCAGTCCACATTCTCAGCACTTTGAGCAGAGTTACTGACTACTACAAAACAGAGCTCCTCTGTCCAAGACTAAGAACTTCCCTGATCTATGGGTATGGTCATAATTTCTTAGAAGGCAATTTGATAACATGTCCATTTTGAAAACTATAGTAGTAGATTCCTCCCTAGAGCCTATGACCTCCCAAGCCATAGGCATTTGTCTGGGTTTTCAGTACCTAAGATGCTCATCCCTTGTCATGGAATGGATTTAAAATCCAATCAAAAAACAGTTGGTTACTCCCCAAACAACCATGTCACTATTCAATAAGTGAGTATATCTTTTCAGGAATATTAGAATTATAGCTTCAGGGACCACAGCTGAGAAAAACATGTTAATGATATTTCTTCACTAACAACCTAAATAGCATTTTCTGATGCTCTAAACATTAGCTGGCAGAAATGGAGCTCCCAGCTCAGTTCCAGCTTGATTTTTTCAATATCCTGTAATCAAATAAATGTGATATCTTTAGCAATGAGATCTTATCTTTTAGTCCTTGTGAGTAAACAAGAACAATGACAATACTCTGGTCAACAATTATAGGGAATTATTCTGTACCTAACACTGGGATTTTCATTTACAAACTATGATTTCTGGGTTCAGCATTTTGCACCCATACATGATAAGAATGTTCCAAACTGTTTTTGAAGTATGTTTTTCTTAGCTTACAAAGTAGTAAGTTTCTATGGTTTTTTCATAAATTCTTAGATTTCTTCCCTACTACACCTATCCCCCATTATCCTGCCCATTTCTGTTTAAACCTTTCTACATATAATATCGCCCATACTATTATATGCCAGATATTTTAATATCCCACTACCAAAATGCTTCCTCTGATGGCTTCTCTCAAGATTGCCATAATGCTTCTTCTGGTGGCTTCCTGAGTTCTTTAGACAATCACTCCAACTTACCCTCAAAATTCAAAACTTAAAAACTAGGATATGCATATAAGAAAGAACATATAATATAAGGATCTGTGTTAGTATATAATATCAGTATAATAGTATAATATGTAATAGTATAATATATAATAGTATTTATCCATTTCCCTAAAACGTTTGTGATTTCATTTTTCTTTAGTGGTGAGTAGAATTGTACTTCTTATGTGCCATGTTTCCATTTTCTACTCAGCCAGGAGGCATGGTGGTGCACACCTTTAATCCCAGCACTTAGGAGGCAGAGGCAGGCGGGTTTCTGTGCATTTGAGATCAATCTGGTATACAGAGCAAGCTCCACGACAGCCAGGGACACACAGAGAAACCTTGCTTCAGAAAAAAAAAAGAATTCCCATTTTCTAATCACCATTTGATAGACATGTAAGCTGATTCCATTTCCCAACTACTGTAACTAGTGCAACAACAAATATAGATGTGCAACTATCAATATAGTAAGATACAGAATCCTTTGCACATATCTATCCAGGTGATGTGGGATTTCCTTCTGTATTCTGTGAATACCATTGGATAATAAAGAAGCTGTTTTGGGCCTATGATAAGGTAGAGCAGATCTAGGTGGGGAAAGAAGGTGGAGTTAGGGAAAAGCCATGTAGCCCCACCAGAGACAGATGCTGGAACTTTACACAGTAAGCCACAGCTATGTGGTGATACACAGATTAATGGAGATGAGATAGTTAGGATATATGAGTTGACCAAAAATATGCTTAAGCTATTGGCCAAACAATATTGCAAATAATATGGTTTCTGTGTGATTATTTCAGGGCTGAGAAGCTGGGAACTAACTAGTGGCCTCTTACAACAAATTGGTGCCCAACATGGAGCTAGCTAAATCCACTTAAAACCTGAGGGGGCTTTAAAAGAAATTCTAGTCATTAAAAAACAAAGTTTAGTTGCATTTTTTTTCAAATGGGCTCTGCTTGCTGGTGACATGCTACAGCTCCTTTAAGAGAGGTCTTCCTAATTCAACAATAACAAAAAATGATAATATCACACTTGATAAAATAAATTGTTTCCCAAAGCAAAGATAGTGGAGAAGAGAAGGAACTCTCCATAATTCCAAACTTTCTCAATAGGAGAACTAAAGTTCTGTTTGTCTTCCAGGAAGTTCCTTCCTTCCAAAAGTTATTATCCACTTTATGTTTTACCATTCCCACCTATGAAGAAAATTCTAGTTAAGTCATTGATTTGATTTCAATAATTATATTGAAATATCATTTTGTAGATGTTTATCAAATGTTCATAACTGATATCTTATATCCAAATTTATGTTACTAATTACATTATTTCAGATTACTTTTTCTTAATTAACCTCTAAATCTGGGGATAGTTTCTCTCACATAATTATTCTATATTTCAGTATTAGTCCATGTAATCTATCTTAAATAATTTTTGGAAGTAAATTACCTATAAGTAAATATCAGTTAAATATATTTTTGAAGACCTTCATAGAATAAAGATAATTATTCTGAGTCTACGATCCAACACTGAACTGGATGCTCATAATGCAATAACTATGAAAGAACCCAGGGCTTAAAACAAGCCACTGTGTCAATAAGATGTTACCAGCTTGCTCCATAGAACAAGGCGCACCAACAATTGAAGCTCACACAAGCTTTGGAAAGCTATGGTCCAAGCTAAACTATCAACTATCTCCCTTGAAAGATGTCTCCATATAAAATGACATCTCAACTTCCCAACCAACTCCATTCTGCTCCTACTAACATTTTCAAAATGCAAAAAGACCATCATGGATCATTTCTTGTCATATTGGATGCTTTTTGAAAGAGATAGTAAGACTGGCAAATGGCCCCTAAAAATCTATTAAATAAATCTATCAACAAAATGCAGAATAAGCGTGAAAAATAATGAACCATTGCTGAATGAGGCAGATGGCTTGGCAACCCTAAAAGACTAATATCAAAACAAACATTCATTTGAGTCTTCATCAAGCTTCACTAAATTAGTATGTGAATTCAAACATTTGTCTTTTACTGTTTCTTTCCCAGTGATAGGATCTGTATGAGTAAGGACCACCAGCAAGAAGAGGAGGAAATGTTAACCAAAGAAAAGAGTACTTGTGAGTGATGCTGACACTAAGCCTTATGGTATCATAATAGAAACTATTGGAGACCTTCCATCTATACCTCAAAGACCTAAGGACATATCTGAGTTCTTTCCTCGTGTGTAATTATCCATAATTAACACCCCAAGTTTCTCAAACTTTGCCATTATATTCTCCTTGTACTGAAGTAGAATAACTGCCATGCGTTCGGTGAGTTGATCTTTAGTGGTAAATGTACTCACAAACACGAAAAACACATTTTAGGTTATATAAAAGTTCACAGAGAAGTGTATATTGTGGGGAGAAAACATCAATCTTGTTCATAAAATAAGTAATACAGTCACATTAAAAAACACATCTTTGCAAAATTTCAACATATAGAAATCTGGCCACTAAACTATGCAAAGAATATAGTAAAGATGTATGTGTGTATCCCACAAGATTCACTTAGGCTCCCACAATCACACACACACACACACACACACACACATTGCTCAGGATATTAAATACTTATAAAAGACCACAGATTATAATTCATAGTTTAAAGGGGAAACTACTGTGAAAGCAAGGATTTGTCATTGACTCAGAAAAAGTCCATGATAATCTTTTTTTGAAGTGACTCATTATGAAAATAGAATATATTCAAAACACATCAATAGAATATGTGAGCAGTATTAAAGGTAAATTAAGACTGGTTTTAATCTCTTTTGGGGGCTGTCAATCAAAAAAATTCCTATAACTTTCTAGTTATCACATAGAACTCACAGTCCTAATGAAAAGAAATACAACAATACATAAGCATATCCTAATGGTGCATGATATGAAGTTGTCTTCAGTGAATTCATATTTTTAATTAAATAAGAGCCAGGTTACTGAAAAGCCTCTTCCCAAAATCCAGGTTGTGTTTGTGTACTATAATCTGGGACTCAAAATCTGAAAGACTCATTGGGTGACTATTTAAGGTGTTTGAGCAACTGGGTAAAAAAGAAAGAAAAGAGAAGTTTTTCTTCAGATTTTTTTCAGTATTTTTGCTTATTTATTTATTGCCTTTGAAACAGACTCTCAGTGTGTGTAGAAGTCATGCAGATTCATCTCAAATCTTTATCCCTCAGATACCAGCTTCTTGAGTTCTAGAAATACAGACATCTTCCACTACACTTAATTGTTTATGTTCATTCTTTAAAATTAAATACATTAATACTGAGATATCTAAAATCACCTCAGTGTACAACAATTGAGCAGTATTTATATATGTTCTGGCTCATCTGCTTAGTACAATGCCATTTGTGATGTGTCTTAGCGGAATGAAAAAGCAAAAGAGAGAGGTCATTTCAGAACATGTGTGGAGTAGTCATTAAGTAATGTTTGCCAAATTTTTGTGGTTCTTCTCGTCTCAGCAGACAGTATGATGATGCTTCACGGCCCATATGAGCAGTAATTTGGGGCAATAAGTTGTATGTAGAATTGGTATCTGTCACTTCAAACCAGAACATTTCATTTCTGGTATGAAAGCCTTCAGGGCTTTTTTCCACTCGGCCACAGCAACTTCCAAAACAACAGCTTCTTGTTAGCCTAAGTACAGTGCTGAGAAAATGGCTCTATGGAGCAAAGCACTTGACATGCCTGTGATGACTTGAAACATGAGTGTACTGCTTAAAGTCCTATCGATTTCAAGGTTGGGAATTAGATCATCATGTACTAACATATTTTCTAACAATAATAAACTATTTACATTATCATTCATGGAAAATTTTACACAGAAGCAAATATACTAATATGTTAATGCAGGGTACATATCTTTGGGTGAATCATGGATGAATCTTTATCAACATTCTGAAGTTTCCATCTTTTCACAATGTCCATATAAATTCACATTTGAAAAAAATACTTTCTATGCTTCTACATGGTAAGACATATTATAGAGATAAAATCTTTTCATTGGCTTCCTTATTTTCTAATTAGGTAAATTAGACCAGCTTCTACCATACAGCTCTCCCAAAAAATGAAATACACCTCTTCAAGGATCACTAAACCTTCTGTTTGTTATTCTTTGTATGAATTCCAGGACAGCCATGGTTACATAGAGAAACCCTATGTAGAAAAACTGAAAAATAAAAATAATAAATAAATAACCCCCATATGTCCTGTCAAATGAAGAAGTTACTTCCTTATTTTAATTTTTAAGTGTCTAAGGTATCTTCTGCATATAGAATTAAAAGCAAAAGCCTGAAATTCAGAAGGTTTTTTTGTGTTAGCTCTATTTCTTATGGAACTAATAAAGGAGGCATTAATAGATAAAAGCCTTTTCCTCTAGATACCAATTGTGTTACATCGATTACAACGTAAAGCTCAAGTGTATAGACATTCACTTGACAGCTACTAAACAAGACAGCATGAACAAGAGTAATCTAATATATACTAATTTCAGCAAAGAAAATAAATGTTTGTGGGAGGGGGAATTTAAAGTGGCATTTAAATATAAGTACTACTGTAAGTATTATTTCACTGTAAGTTCCCACTGTTTCATACAATGCTGTGCACACAGTAAATAGTCAAGTGGTTTAGTGGAAAGAACATTGCATTAAAAGGCAACAGGCCTGGGTTTTTGCTCCAACTTCACTAATATGTAATTAGCTAGATTTTTAATCTATCATTTTATCCATTTCCTCATCAGTAAGTTGGGAATAAAATATACATTGTTTGCCTCAGATACAAATAGTGATATGATGAAGACAATGAATGTTTTATATAAAGTTATAAAGAATTCTTCAAATGATAAATTTATCTCCTTTTTTTATAATCTTGCTGCACAAAGAAAAAAAACTCTCTTACAAGATTTCATCTTACCTTCCCTAAGATCAATAATAATCAAACCCTACATGCTTCTATAAGTGAATCTTGGGACATGAACTACTTAGATGTTAATAAATCAAAGATATGGAGGTCTGCTCTTCATGCTACTTGAAATTCCTACTTGCTACAATTTTTAAAACAGTCTCTTTTCTGAAAATCAAACCAAGGTCATTACTTAGGGTTTTGACAATTAGCATAGTACTCGAAATAGAAAGTTTTAGTTATTTTCCTTTAACACAGAGTATTGCTGCTAGTAGACTCTAAATAATCTCTTTTCATTTCTACCTGGTGTGGCAGAAAGGCATTGGGAAGGGCTAAAGGTAACAAAGACTCAAAGACATCTGGACTAAAATCTAAGTAGGCCAACGATACTTAAGTGCTGATTCCTTGAAAATGTTCACCAAGACCTACTTTGCTTTAAACCAGGAATCATCAGACTTTTTCTGATGACTCTGAATTGCCAAAGTAATGTTGGAGGTATCATAAATTATATTGTACAGCAGTTGTAATAAAAACCACATGATACTGGCACACATATACACAGAGAGAGGAGGGGAAGACGAATGACTGGATGGGGTGGAGTGGAGTAGCACAGCATGGAAGGGCATGGTGTGGCATAGTGCAGAATGGGATAGGATTGGATAGAGTGGAATAAACTCACTCAGCTAAGTACCAAAGTCATACACTGGAAAACAAATTGCCTTTTACAGGTAGTTCGGAGGGGTGCAACATCTATTTAGAGAAAACTGAGATTAGATCCCTATCTCTTCTTACCTGGTACAAAAACCAAGCCAAAGACAGAGGGATTAAGCAGATGTTCAGTGATTGATGATGCCTGCTGCTCTTGTAGAGATTCTGGTTTTAGTTTCCAGCACCTACGTGGCAGCTCAAAAGCATGCTTAGTGCCACTTCCACAGGATCTGGTGCCCTCTTCTGGCCTCCACAGGCACTGAGTATGAATATGGTCCATATACACAAGGGCAAAACACTCACACACATACAAAAAAACTTAAAAGTGAACCAAAAACATTAATGTAAGGCCTGAAACTTTGAAACTACTAGAGGAAAATATTTCAAAGTATAGGATGGGCAATGACCTTCTAAACAGGATGCCAATAACTCAGAAAATAATAGCAAGAAATGATAAATGGTATTGAATCAATTTCCAAAGCTCCTGCACAATAAAAGAAACAGAGTAAAGGGACAGCCTTCAATTTGAGGAAATCTTTGCATATACTTATCCAGTCAAGGATCTATAAATGACTTAAAAAATCAAATGCCAAATAAGCAAATAATACTATCAATAAATGGACAAATGAACTGAAGAGACATTTCCCAAAAATGTACAAGTAGACAGTAAATACATTTAAAAAGTCCAATCGTCACATTTTTCATCACGTTTCATCAAAAATGAAATACTATTTATAGAAAAATGGAGCTTGAGACCATAATGTTAAGTAATACAAGCCATATTAATACAAGTTTCACACGTTTTCTATATTAGGAGGAATCTAGATTTTAAAAATCTCAAACATGAAAGTAGAAGGGGAAATTATTTGTGTAAATGAAGAGAATGGTGATAGGGTAGGAAGAACAATATAGGGTAATATAAAATAAATGTGACCAAAATATATGCACTATGGAAACACCAACGAAGCCCATTCTTTCGTACAATTAAAATATTCCAATAAGCTGGGCATGGTGATAATTGTCTATAATCCTACCTATTTGAGAAGTTTAACACAAGATCATTTGTGTCCAGGACTTTTGGGCTATTCCAACCAGTATATATACTATATGTGGCATCAATATGCTAACTTTCTAGAGAAAGGGAGCCATCAGGCTGCCTAAAGAGGGATGGATTGTCCAGGTTGCTAATGGACAGGTTAAAATATGCCAATAGAAAGAACTTCAATAAACTTTTAAGGTAATATAAAATTTAATGAAAAGAAACAGTTAACAAAAATCATCAAAATTACTAAAGCCTTAGCTATACTAGAAAAGAAGAGATTGGATATTCAAATAGCAAAATCAGAGACAAAAAGGGAGACAAATGATGCCACCAAAGGCAAAAGGTTCACGGAGTACATTAGGGATATATATATATATATGATCCTACAGAAACTAGTAAGTTGCTGGACACATTCTTCTTAATAAGACAGAATCGTGAAGAAATAGAGTCTGAACAAATAATATTAAGTAACAAGACTAAATCAGTAAAATGCATCCTATCAAAAAATATCTTCTGGAGAAAGTGGGAAGTACTCTACAACACATGGTCACAGGAGAACACTTCCTACGTATAACCCCAGCAGCACAAACACTAAGGACATCATTGAATAAATGGGACCTCCTGAGACTGAGAAGCTTCTGTAAAGCAAAGGACACTGTCACTAAGACAGAAAGGCAACCCACTGACTGGGAGAAGATCTTCACCAACCCCGCAACTGACAAAGGTCTGATATCCAAAATATACAAAGAACTCAAGAAATTAGACCGTAAAAGGTTAATCAATCCAATTATAAAATGGGGCACTGAGCTGAACAGAGACTTTTCAACAGAAGAAGTTCAAATGGCCAAAAGACACTTAAGATCGTGCTCAACTTCCTTAGCAATCAGGGAAATGCAAATCAAGACAACATTAAGATACCATCTTACACCGGTCAGAATGGCTAAAATCAAAAACACCAATGATAGCCTTTGCTGGAGAGGTTGTGGAGAAAGGGGCACTCTCATCCATTGCTGGTGGGAATGCAAACTTGTGCAACCACTTTGGAAAGCAGTGTGGCGGTTTCTCAGGAAAGTCGGGTTCAACCTACCTCTCGACCCAGCAATACCACTATTGGGAATATACCCAAGAGATGCCCAAACATACAACAAAAGCATATGCTCAACTATGTTCATAGCAGCATTGTTTGTAATAGCCAGAACCTGGAAACAACCTAGATGTCCTTCAATGGAAGAATGGATGAAGAAAGTATGGAATATATACATATTAGAGTACTACTCAGCAGTAAAAAACAATGACTTCTTGAATTTTGCATACAAATGGACGGAAATTGAAAACACTATCCTGAGTGAGGTAAGCCAGACCCAAAAAGAGGAACATGGGATGTACTCACTCATATTTGGTTTCTAGCCATAAATAAAGGACATTGAGACTATAATTCGTGATTCTAGAGAAGCTAAATAAGAAGGTGAACCCAAAGAAAAACATATAAGCATCCCCCTGAATATTAACCTTCATCAGACGATGAAAGAAGACAGAGACAGAGACCAACATTGGAGCACTGGACTGAAGTCTCACGATCCAAAGGAGGAGCAGAAGGAGAGTGAGCACGAGCAAGGAACTCAGGACTGCGAGGGGTGCACCCACACACTGAGGCAATGGGGATGTTCTATCGGGAACTCACCAAGGCCAGCTGGCCGGGGACTGAAAAAGCATGGGACAAAACCGCTCTCGCTGAACATAATGGACAATGAGGACTACTGAGAACTGAAGAACAATGGCAATGGGTTCTTGATCCTATTGCACGTAATGGCTTTGTGGGAGCCCAGGTAGTTTGGATGCTCACCTTAATAGACCTGGATGGAGGTGGGTGGTCCTTGGACCTCCCACAGGGCAGAGAAACCTGCTTGCTCTTTGGGCTGAGGAGGAAGGAAGACTTGATTGGGGGAGGGGGAGGGAATGGGAGGTGGTGGCGGGGAAGAGGCAGAAATCTTTAATAATTAAATAAATTAATTAATAAAAAAAAAGAGAAAAGAAAATATCTTCTGACCAGATAGTTTCATATTGAATCCCATCAAGCTTGTGAAGAACTAATACCAATTTTTCTCCAGTTATTCTGAAATATTAGTAAAGGCATTCTTCTAAACTCATTACATGAAGTTAAATCCCTGGTGAAGATGAATACAAAAATTTTCAACACAGCATTCAAATCTTCAGCAAATCAAATACAATATGATATATTAACAGAATCAAGTAAAAATATCATATAAACATCTCAACAGAAACATTAAAAGCATTGGGTAAAATTCATCGTTCTTTTTTAATAGAAGTGTTGAATAAATTAAGCAAAGAAAGAATAAATGTCAGTATAATATGGACTACATATAACATGTCAACAGCTATAATTATACTCAATGATAAAAATCTGAAAGTTTTCTAAGATATAGAAACAGACCATGACTTTATCACTGAAAGTTCTAATGAGGCAAGAGGACATTAATAATTTCATACATATATAATGTAGTTTATATTTTCCCTCTCCCCCATTATCTTCTATTATCCTCACCATCAAATCCTTAATTCCACAAATTCTTAACAAGTACTTTTACACATTAAAATAATCCCAAAGATGCCACTAAAATCCTCAAAAACTAAGTACCACATTTTTTTCAGCAAAGTTGTAGGATACAAACCTAACTAAAACCTAACATACAAAAATCAGTAGTTTTTCTTATACCATGAGATACAGCTAAAGTTAACTGGTGTTCTTCCTTCTTCATCTTGCTTGGCTATTACATGATGCCCAAAGTAAAATAATTATTGGTTAAGATGGAATACAGTATACAGAGAGAAGAAATTTTTACTTCTTTGCCATATGTTTAAATATTAAGTAATCCATTAATTTTCTCAGCATTTCTAGATTTTTCTGAAATTTCCTGCCAAATGGAATTCCAGCTGATGCAATTGTGTATAGAAAAGAAATTGTGCTTTTAAAATAATCAAATTAGCCTAAATTTATTGAGTTCTCAGGATACAATTCCTGCTGGGCAAAAGCTGTGTTTCTTCTAATTTATCCATTATAATCATGATTTAGAACAATGTATTCTTACCAAGCATGAAAATAACTTTCTTTTAAGTTGGAATTTACTTTTCAAAATAATTGTACAGATGGAAAAGTCTATTGAATCTTAATTGTATTTTAATGTTAACCATAAAAGGTTAACACTTAAACTGTTGGAGAATATTTGTATAAGGGAAACATGTTCAATTTATCCAAAGCTTAAATTTATACAGATAGGTTGAGTATATATCACACAGATAGGAACTGCAAAGCTTATGAAGGAAAGGATTTTCCCATCTGAAAACCTTCTCAGGCTTAGCAGTTATGACAGGTCTAAAGGCTACCAACTTCCATCTCAAAATCCAGCCAACACAACTGGCAGTACCAGAGTAGACAAGAACACTGCCTTTGGGGTCATTTGAGATTCTTCTAATTGAGAATTCTGTTTAGATCTGTACCTTGTTTTGAATGGATTATTTGGGTTCTTGATATCTAATTACTTGAGTTCTTGATATATTTTGGATATTAGCCCTCTATCGGTGTTGGGGCTAGCTCAATTATGGAAATAACCAGGCCAGCTTAAAGATAAACAACTATATATAAAGGAACAGATACCAAATATAAAACTACAAGCAATATAAACAATATTAAGCAAGGAACACATAACAAAAGTTTTACTAAACATTCTATTTTAAGAAGTCTAAATCTTGCATTGAAATCAAGCTTGGCTAAATCATGAGGAAAGTAACTACAACTATCTAATCTTTAATCCCATCGAAGATCTGAGAAGGGAAACAGTATTACTTGAGTAAGCAGGAAATGCAATGAAGCAACTTCCAAAATGTGCAACAGATGACAGAGACAACTGGCTACCTGAGCAATCATCCAAAGTCTCATTTGCAACGTTGAAGCAACCAACTTTGGCTAAGGCCTAAAATGACTGATAGACCATTTTTAAAGGCAAGAATCTTTCTAAAACTATCTTACCCAGTCTTGGCAGGATTTGACAGTCCTGTTTTATCCATTTACGGATACTATGTATCTTTCAGTGGTTGAGGTATGGGCAATTCTGTGCCCAAAGACCAGTTTTGCCAAGAAGAAAACAAGCTCCAGGTGGAGTGTCTTCAGTGCTCAACATTCTCTCGGGAAAAGATTGGTGCTGCCAGGAGCAATCATGTCTCATGTCAACAGAACTCTAAGTTATTTAAATGCCATTTTCTACAGTTCTTTGAAGTGGTTGAAGATTATCTATCTATGCAGGATATAATTTCTATGTATCTCAAGAACCTGATTAGTCTATTAGTATGACAAACATAGATGACTATTGATCTATAATTCTTAATACCTATATAACTTAAAGACTAAGACAATAAACAACTGTGCAATAAATGAGGACAATAACCTCCAAATGTAAACAATGTATAAGTATCTTGATCAGAGGTAGAAATGTACACTGCAATATTGTAAATATATATCAACATATAAAAATATTTACAAAAGAGGTAGAAGCATGCATGCATACAATATTCAATATTATTTAACTTTGTATCAATATAAGAGAATCTATACCAATGTAATTGTCCATAAATAATATCTCACAAACCAATCTATTATCCCATCATCCAATCTCCCCCTTTTTTTAACAAAAGGATCAGTGAGCTTATAAAATTCCCCCCAACCCTCAACCATACACCAATTATAATCAACCCTTAAATGTTGTCCCTAATCCTGAGGATAAACTTTCCTGGGAGAGGGGATGTCTTCTAGAATTAATTCCAGCTGTCATGGAGGAAACGTTGTTTCTACAGGAGCCTGTGAAAGTAAAATGCTGGTTAAGTTTCAAGATTAATGTCTGGTAAGATTGCAAATAGTCTTCGAGTATTTTGTGGAGGTCTGGTCAGAACATTGTGAAAGATGTGCACCATTTCAGCTAACCAAGTTGGAATCTTATTGAGCAGCTGGTACCCAAAACAGGTCTTGTAGTAGTGCTATCAGTATTATGACGTCATATCAATCAGGTGGAGTTGTTGTGGGGCCCCATTTTCTTCCTGGAAACTTCAGAGTTTACTACAGAAAAATTTATTGTTCATTGTGGAAAACTTAAGCATTATTTATATAGACATATTCAGACTATATATTCAATGAAGGGTATGATAAAGACAAAATAGATATGAAGAAAAGTAAAAATATAATTGTTTATCTTTAAGCTGGCCTGGTCATTTCCCGAATCGAGCTTGGCCCAACATATTGAATGTGGAGTTTGTGAAAATATTTTCCCATTCTGTAGGCTGCCAATTTTTTCATATGATGGTGTTCTTTACCTTACAAAAGCTTTTCAGTTACATGAGGTCCCATTTATTAATTTGCCAGGCTCTTATACAACCATGCAGTTTAGTACTCGGGACGTCAGGAAGGGATATTGTGGGAACTTCTATGAACTACTTCTTATTGCAATGAGAATGAAGCTGAAATGGCTCTTTTTTTCAATGTACATGTCTGCATGTAATGCTGTCAGCAGAAGGAGAGTAGCCCCAGTGACAAAGCTCTTGCTGAAGATATGCCCTGGGACATAAGAAGAAGGGAGAAAAAAAGATTGCCTGTTCATGTGATCTCTTCCCATTCCACAGGCTGCCACTTTGTCTGATTGATGGTGTCCTTTACTTTACAGTTGAGTAGTATTCCATAGTGTGTGTGTGTCTGTGTGTGCATATTTTCCTTTCTGTTTACAGTTGAGCAGTATTCCATAGTGTGTATATATACCGTATTTTCTTTCTTCATTTGTCAGTTAGTTTTCACTTTCTAGCAACTGCGACTGCAGTAGCAAAGAACATGACTGAGCACGTATCTATGTGATAGAATGTTCTGTTAAATTGTGTGAACAAGCCAGGTACGGTGGTGAGCACCTGTAATACCAGAACAAGAGAGGCTGAAGCAGGAAGATCATGTTTAAGGCCTATATGGGCCTCAAGATACCCCATCCCAGAACAAGAACAAACAGCCAAATGAACAATAATTTAGCACTCACTGTCAGGCATTGGTCCAAACTTTGATGGTATAATATCTCCTGACCCTTAAAACAATTCTATGAGATGAGTAGTATTTTGTCCAATTTACAATTAAGAGGCTTATGAAGGCAAAGTGGCTAACCTAAATTCACATAGCTAGAATCTGCAAAGTTCAGCCCCTAAACACATTTCTCAATCACTGTGACACATCATGCCCCACTTCCATATAACTTATAAATAAGGACTTGCTGTGTTCAAATGTTCTTTGGGATTACAGAAACAGCTGAACCAAGCTCATGGAAACTCATGAACTCTAGATAGACAGTTGTGGCATCTCCATGGGCCTGAACTAGGCCCTCCATGTGTGGGAGACAGCGGTGAAGCTTGGACTATCTGAGAGGCACCTGGCAGTAGGACCAGGATCTGTCCCTGGTGTGTGAACTAGCTTATTGGAGCCCATTCCCTATGGTGGGATGCCATGTTCAGCCTTAATGCAGTGGGGAGGGGCTTGGTCCTGTACCAACTTAATGTGCCAGACTTTGTTAACTTCCTATGGGAACCCTTAGCCTGTTGGAAGGAGCGGATGGCAGGGAAGAGTGGGAGGAGAACTGTGGACGAAATATAAAATGAAATTTAAAAAGTAAATTAAAATTTAAAAATGTCTTTAAATGTAAGTGTTAACTGATGATCAGATAAATGTATGTATATATGTATGTATATGTGACACATATATCACACATACATGTATATGTATATAATACACATATATCATGAATTTGTTCACAGACGTGGAAAGGGTCAACAGAAACACTCAGTATATAGTACTATGAAGCTATTTGGTTTAGCTATGGAGACTAACCAAATAATCCTTGATTTCTCCAAGTCTGACCTTTTCCACAGCTAATTCCTTGACAGATACTTTATCCCAGAAAATAAATGACCAAAAGACACGAGTTCCCATCATAATCTAAACTGTATGGAAAAGACAGTTCAAAGAAAGCATTTCAATAATCGACTCCGTGCCCCTAAAATGTATTTAATAAACAACTTGGACTGTACTAGACGCCCTAAAAATGTAGAGACACCGAAGGATTACAGGATGATTTCATTATGAGACAGGTCAGGAAACACTGCAGCCCCCCTGGCTTAGCAGGTGCTCCTCAAGAAGCCAAAACTGGATCCTGCAAGAGTAGACTAGCCACTCTAGAAACAAAGCCAAACAGGAAGTCCTTCCTAAAGACCTGCAAAGTGGCCCAGCTACCTTGAAAAGTGAATCTTTCTTAAAACAAAGGTAAAGAAAGCCCAGGTGAAGCCTCTCCTGCTGGGAAGTGACAGAGCACCAGTCCTGATCCCAAACTGGAGGCGCAGAGGAGAACCCAGTGTTCCAAAGCCTTCCCACTGAGTAATGTTTACAGCTTTTCCATTCTTGCTGTCTGTAAAAAGCCTTTATAGTTATCTTGAGAATACACTCGATATAGAAATAAGCCTACTGTTTGGCTTTTTTTACCGCTAAGCTATAGATATTTTAGGAGAGTCATTGAACTTCTTGGTACTAACTTGTTTTCTCCATGAGCTAAAATCCCCAAAGGTTAGTGAGTTTTCTGGGTGTCTGCAAAAGTAACTTTAAATGCAGTGCATAACTGGCATTTCTGTTTATCAGCCCTTGAGAGAGAAGGCAGCAGCCTAACATGAAATTATTCTTCCAGTTTAAATCTACCCATCCCTCATCTTACACACAGGTACGCCTATACATTTTGACTTTTTTTTTTTAAAGAATGAGGACCAAAAGGTTGGGACTTAGTTTTTTAATTAACAATTGATATTTCTCCAAGACAATGACTATGATCTGCTTGCCTATACTTTAAAGTCGCTTTTAGCCCACACAGTCCAGCTGTTATTTCCAGGTTGCTAAAATAATGAGCATCATTAAATAACAGTGTTGAAATGAAGCACATGTGATTCAGTGCAAATTAACGCCTCATTCAGAAGGGTGCTGTTCCTCTCCACCAGTGTCTCCAATCTCCACTACCCACAGTGCCCTCCTTTCAGCAAGAGTAGGTTATTAAGGCAGCTGGGGAACACAGACTGGTGCTCCCCCCTAGCAAGTCCTGACAGTAGAGATGAATCACAGACTCATATCTCGCTCTTTTCTTAATATCACAACTAAACAGTGAATGACCAATGGTTCAGCTAATGAATGGCATAGTGCTTCTTAGAGACTGTATATTTCATCTAGATAGACCACTGATAAGAGTTGTATCATCTTTGTAACCATTTGACCAGTTCTCTTACAATGGTAAGTTCATGGCACCCAGTAGTCAACTGTAACTTAAGCACCTATCATGTGGTGGGCCCTGCGGTATAGGTTATATCCCTACTGACTTGCTCCCTTAGCTCTCACAGCTTACCTTTAGTAGGGATTTGGTGAGTTAAACAAGCAATAACAACAACATGGACTATGCAGTGACTCCAGAGAAGGTAAGGGTGGTGGTAGAAGCTCATGGTAAAGGCATCTAAACATAGAAAAGGGCTTTTTAGAGAACACAGCATCTAAATTAAGACCTGAAACATGAGTAGAAATCATCAGATGAAGGTGTATCTTCATCAGAGATGATGCCTTAGGTCACATTTCGGGGGTGGGGGGAATGACAGGTTTCAGTAATTACAAAACGTGCAGTATGCCTGAAGCCTGGAGTTAAAAGGAGCAACGTGGTTAGACTTCTTTAAACATCTTATTCCATTTAGAGCATTTGCATCTTCAAACTTTAGTGTCTCCTTCTCTAAATCCATTATGCATCCTTATTATTATGAAAACAACTTTAGCTAATATTTATATACAAAATAGAAGCTACCAAACAAAGCTCCCTCCCCCATTATCAAGCATAGAAACTACCATTCAGTGCTAATCGTCCTGAGTACTTTCTCCAGCCCAGTGCCTCACAGTAGACTTACTACCTTTTATATATTCAGTCTCCCCTTATCAAATACTTCAGACCCATAAATGTTAAACATGCTCATATTCCCCCATTTAAAAAAAATCCTGCCCCATATCCTTCAATTAGATGGTGATTTCAACTTTTCTCACAAGAAAACTTTTCTCGAGTCATGTATATTTGTGACCTCCACCTGCTCAGAGCCCAGTCATTCCCCACTGTGTAGTTTATACTAATGTCACCAATAGTAGCCATGGTCCTACGCCAAAATGGCAGTTTTCCATCTTCATCTTCTTTAATGTCCAAAAACACTGACCATGGTGAGTAAACCAATTTGTATCATTCTTTGCTTGGCTTCACACCCACTTCTAGCTTTCTTTTGCCTTTTAGCTTTGCTCTTTCTAACTCCCATTTTTCTAGAAAGTCATTAAGTGTCTAAGTTCCTCAGTGGTTGGATGGGGACTCTTCTCTCTCTTGGTGTAAAATTATTTCTCCCTATAGAAAACCACACCACTGTCTTTGATTGCTATTTTAGGTAAACAATGCATATATTTATATCTTTAACCCCACGAGATCTCCTATGAGTCTCATTGCTATGTGTATACACATTATCCTACTAAACATTCCACCTGCATGTCTCAAACATGATTCAAACTCTGTGTGTTCAAAACTGAACTCATATCCATCTGCAATCTTCCTTACACACATAACCACACACTTAAAACAACATTCTTCAAGTATTTCCTATTTCAGCAGACAGTACTATCTTCATCCATTTTCTCAAGCCAGAATTCTAAGAAGCATCTTTTACATTTCCCCTTTATTCCCTGCTTCTAGATTGTTACAGGCTCAATGAATTCTACCTTGAGCAGATCTCTTGAACTCAGTCTCTTCATAACACACCTGCCATCTTCCTAGTCAAAGTTATCACCACCTCCTCCCTAGATTAATACAGTGCTCTAGACATGAACTGAAGTTATTTGGCAAAACTGATCTTTTCAAGGCACAAACTTTCAGTGCTGGCCAAAATGGAGTAAGCTTACTAAAATATATGCTACCAATTACAACCAAAATAATATGCTAGATATAAAAGGAAGATCCTGAGGACTCTGCAAGGACTAAAATAGTAGGGACATTTGGAAAAGAAGCTAAAACTTAAGGTAGGTAGGTTTTCACATTATTTTCCTCTCAATTCCATCTCTGTAGGTAGCAAAACCTCCAAGAGCAGTCCTGTGATTGTTTTTTAGGTTACTATTTTGTTACAACATTTCTTCCTTACCTTTCCTCCCTTCAAACCCTTCAATATATCCCTCTCCTTCAAACTCAAAGAATTTTTACTAAGGAGATATATAAAACCTATCCAGTATGTCCTTGAATAGAGAACCAGAGAAACAGGCTTTTCCAAGTAGAAAATACAGGAAACAGAAATAAATGCAAAGAAAATATTTTTGGATAGTTGAGATGGGTAAATAGGCAAAGGCACATGCTATAAAGCCTGACAACTTGAGTTCAATCACTAGAATTCACGTTGTAGCAGAAAAGAACAGATGTCTATAAGTTATATGTATGTGTACACAAAAAACAAATGCAAAATATCTAAAACATTTGAAATGAAAATTATTTAACTTTCTATCAAAAATTTGTAGCAATTCATGGGTCTGTGGGTTGCATAAAGTTTTTTTTTGTTTTTTTTGTTTGTTTGTTTGTTTGTGTTTGTGTTTGTTTTTGTTTTTCGAGACAGGGTTTCTCTGTAGCTTTGGTGCCTGTCCCGGAACTAGCTCTTGTAGACGAGGCTGTCCTCGAACTCCGAGAGATCCGCCTGCCTCTGCCTCCCGAGTCCTGGGATTAAAGGCATGCGCCACCACCGCCCGGCTTGCCTAAAGTTTTTTATAATTTGTCTCTCTATTCTCTCCCATTAAGATCAACAATAAAGAGTTGTTTGATTCTACTACAGAGCTACAGTACTGAAAACAGCCTGGTATTGGCATAAGAACAGACAGGAGGAACAATGGAACTGAATCAAAGACCCAGATATTAGTCCACACACCTATGAACACCTGATTTTTGACAAAAATGCAAAAAATATAAAATGGAAAAAAAGAATGCATATTTAACAAATGGTGCTGACATAACTGGATAGCAACATGTAGAAGAATAAAAATAGATCCCTGAATATCTATCACCATGCACAAAACTCAAGTCCAAATGGATTGAAGACCTCGACATAAAGCTAGCCACACTGAACATCATAGAAGAAAAAGTGGGAAGTACACTTGAAAACACTGGCACAGGAGACTACTTTCTAAATATAACCCCAGTAGCACAGACAGGGAAACAATAAATGGGACCTCCTGAAACTGAAAGCTTCTGTAAAGCAAAGGACACAGTCAACAAGACAAAACGGCAGCTTACAGAATGGGAAAAGATTTTCATCAACCCCACATTAGACAGAGGACTGATCTCCAAAATATACAAAGAACTCAAGAAATTGGTCATCAAAAGAACAAATAATTCAATTTTAAAAAAAATGGGGTACAGACCTAAACAGAGAACTCTCAACAGAGGAATCTAAAATAGCTGAAAGACACTTAAGGAAATGCTCAACATCTTTAGCCATCAGAGAAATGCAAATCAAAACAATTCTGAGGTTCTATCTTATACCTGTAAGAATGGCCAACACCAAAAACACTGATGACAACTTCTACTGGAGAGGTTATGGGGTAAAGGGAACACTCCTGCATTGCTGGTGGGAGTGCAAGCTGGTACAGCCCCTTTGATATCAGTATGGTGATTTCTCAGAAAATTAGGAAACAACCTTCCTCCATACCCAGCAATATCATTTTGAGTATATATCCAAAGGACACGTGCTCAACTATGTTCATAGCAGTACTGTTTGTCATAGCCAGAACCTGGAAACAACCTAAATGCCCCTCGACCAAAGAATGGATAAGGAAAATGTGGTACATTTACACAATGGAATACTATGCAGCAGAAAAAAATAACGACATCTCGAAATTTGCAGGCAGCTAGAAAACATCATATTGAGTGAGATAACCCAGGCCAAGAAAGACAATTATCACATGTATTCACTCATAAGTGGTTTTTAAACATAAAACAAAGAAACCCTGCCTACAAATCACAATCCCAGATAAGCTAGACACCAATGAGGACCCTAAGAGAGACATACATGGATCTAATGTACATGGGAAGTAGAAAAAGACAAGATCTCCTGAGTAAATTGGGAGCATGGGGACCTTGGGAGAGGGTTGAAGGGGAGGGTAGAGGAAGGGAGGGCAGCAGAGAAAAATGTATAGCTCAATAAAATCAATAAAAAATAAGATAAAATAAATAGTTGTTTGAATTTTCCATGGTGTCAGATAATGATTAACCATGGAAAGGCTGTGTCAGTGAAGTCACAAACCTGTTTTCCACCCCTTCCTAGGCTTTCTCACAGTCATTCTGAACAATAAAAATGAAAAATTATCTTTTACCCTATCCTGGGAAATAATGAGGAGGTAATCTACCAGAAAAAAAAAAAGGTGCTAGTGAGCCAATCGGTCCCTGGCAAGATGCGCTCCATTTACTGTTTTGCCTACCACTAAAGACTAGTAAAAGGCATTTGCGAACAGTCAGGTGTAATGGGAAGGATGTGAGGAGAAAGGATTGAATTTATCTCAGATACAGTTAGGCAACTATTGTCAATTTCATGGTCCTGTCTTTCCCAGTCTACACGTGTTATCAATGTTTAAATAGGTTTAAAAGCAAGATGCCTAAAATTTTGACTTTCACCCAAAATGCTAGACAACCAGAAATTAATACAACATATTATCACTGCATAAAAACTGCTCTCCCAAGGCATTTTAGAGGGATGGTGATTTTTCAGCTCCTTACAACATTTTTGTCAACACTATTACTTGCAATAACTTCGTAGAAGACTAAATATATCACATTCCTTTCCTTACAGAAAATGCAAATCTTTCTAAACATTCTGACTTTACCATTGTGAAAACATAGCATGCTGTCTGCCATTCTATAATGCTCTAAGTCAGACTGTATGGGAGAAATTTTAGAAAGAAATGCCACCATTTGCTGATGATTATCATTTTTTCTTCTGATGGTCCTGGGAAGCATGTCAGATTACACCTGGGATACACCAAGGCTACTTGCCATTCTTCTAAGATTTCATGATTAGGAGCCAAGGTAACCGACAGGCACTGTGACATTGTGGACAATTGAGTCGCTGGATTTGGAGGCAGAATTGAGTGTTGATTAGTGTCTGTTTCCTTTTGGGGAGAAGATGGAGGATGTTAAGGTGTTCTTTTTCGTGCTTTTCCCAGATAAATGAGAGAAAAGGCAGCGTGTCATAGCTAACAACTCTCTCTGCTCCATTACTCCTGGCCTAGCATCTGAGAGTAGTAAATGCTTTCACTGATTAGAAAATGAATCTTGAAAATTCAAGAGCTGCACAGAATACTGGCCTGGAACTGTACAGGTATTTGAATGAATGCCGGAAAATAAATGTATTTAAAATTGCCAGTACACTATTAAAGATGTGTATTTTGGAGCAATGATCATCATTAGTAGCAAGGTTAGAATGCTCTCATAAGACTAAATCATTTTGATAGTCGTGTATGTTTTTGAAAATCATAAATCCATCTCCACTCATGTTGGTTAATAAGGATACATACCTTTATTACTGAAAGATAGGCCCCTTTGGGGTTGAGAAAGTTAGTATCTCAATTAGTTAAGAAAGTTGGAGAAGTTGTAAAAGGGAAATGGTGACAGTGATGAGCATACTTCCCTTTTTACAATATATAAGGTATGGAAAGATGGGGAATTATTGCTTCCGGGGTTTAAGGTAGACATTTTGAGAGAGAGGCACATTAACTTCTTCAGTCTATTTGTGTAGCATTTAGCAAATTGCATCCCCAGGCCAATAAATAGAGCTATAATGGTCAGGGACAAATTCAGGAAATGAGAAACGCATTATCTGCTGTATTCCAAGTGGTTACATTACTCCATGAAATCTGGCCCAATGATTATATAATACAAAGTTCTGAGAATTACTAATTTGGAACCCAAAGTGTCACACACACACATACACACACACACACACACACACACACATGTCTTTGGTACACTGAGGCAAAAAATCAAACCACAAATGCTCTACAAGAAATCAGCAAAAACAATAGGTTTCTTTGTAACGCATTTCTATCAAGTATATCTTCTGGGAGGAAAGACACATGATTCACTCATCAGGATTTCTTCATCCACTAAGACCTAACGATGAAAGAACCATATATAAACACAACTTGACAAACACATTCACAAACAAAATTAAGTGAGTGTTCCTCTGCTTTCCCATGCTAAAGTTGAGTCACACACCAAATCATAGTCATCTTGTGATTTGCCAATGAGTATTAAATAATAGAAAATAAAGACAAAATAGAGATCAGCTGAATTAAAAAGACATAAGGGAATAAGCTTATCAGTAAAACCATGTTTGTGACAGTTTTGAGGGCAGGGTAATAAGGTAGTCTGAAGATAGTGATCCAAATAGGCAAAGCCAAGGCAAGCCAGCAATAGAGCTGTGCAGATAATTCTAATGGGAGATAAGATTTTAAGAGTCCAGTTCTGAATTTTTGTTGTTGTTGTTTTTTGAGACAGGGTTTCTCTGTAGCTTTGGAGTTGTCCTGGAACTAATTCTTGTAAACCAGGCTGGCCTTGAACTCACAGAGATCCACCCGCCTCTGCCTCCCAAGTGCTGCTGGGATTAAAGGCATAAGCCACCACTGCCCGACTAAATTCTACCAATAATAAAATGAGGATTCTGAGATCCAGAGGATGAGAACAACCTGTGAAAAAGTCACACTGTTGGTAAGTTGCAGTGAGTAGACTATAAGTCCATTTTGACACTTTTGCTCTTTAGCATTAAATAATGGCAATAAAAAAGCACAAATGAAGGCTATTGCTGCCTATATATCAAGAAGCTAAGCTGTTCTGATAGTTTGAAACACTCTTTCAACACTCTGACTCCTTCAAAGGTACCATTTTATACCAGAAAAAAAGTCAAAATTCCATACATATAACACATCTCTATCTACTTCTAATTTTAAAACACAATTCTAATATATTAGTAAATTTCCTGATGAACTCAACCTGCTAGGTAAAAACTACTTCCATGCCTTTGTATTGAGTCCAGGAAAACAAAGCAATGCTCTTCGAAGAACATAGCTAGCAGATTGTATTATGTAATACTCCTGATAGACGATAGTCATTTTTGCAAGTGGCAACTGGCCAAGATTGCAGGTCTCAAAGAGTATCGCAACTGTGTTCAATCACTGCATCTCCCTCGATTAAAAAAACCATATTGAGATTTCTAGAACCCACAGCAATCAATCTGCTTGATTAATGAGATTTTTTTAAGCTTTTTGTTTTCCTGGCACTGGCTCTCAAAAAAAAAAAAAAAATGAGACGCTCATTTCCTCCTCCATTTGTGGTTGCTAGGAAAGTGAGAGATTTGGTGATAAATATTTATTATCTTCCAATTCCTGTCTCCCTTATGGTGCTGTTATTGCTTTATTCAGTTCCAGAGCTAAGGAAAATGTATGCCATGTCATTAATAATAAACAAAGCTGTAGTGTGTGTGCAATAATGAATTAAGCTCATCCCAGCCCATCTGTGCATCACCATTCACAGGCGTCTTGTCAACTGAAGGCTCTGCAGAATCCACAGGTACTCCATCTCCTCATTATGGAAGTAATTTGTGGGAAGAGGCGAGGTAAGCCATAAGATATTATTACCAAAGTTAGTAACCTCTTTTCCCAAAGAAACAGCTGGCCATGAAACAAGATTCTAGTTTTTGTGGCTTCAGGTCTAAAGATCAGGAGGTGAAAAGATCCACAAGGCTCAATTGATCTTGGAGAATCAACAGAGCAGACTCCCATGTAAATTAAGCACCTGGGAAGGGTGCAAATCAGTCTGGATTTGTTCACTTTTCCCTTTCGTTACTAATTTAGAACGACTCCCTCAACGCGCTAGCAAGTCTTTTGTAAAAGATTTCAGTCACAGCATTCGCACCTAGTAAACTCTAGTAAACAGCACTGTAAGGGTCACTGTTTAAACAATAAAAATTTGTTCTCTTTTACTTAAAAGCCTCCACACTGACTTGACCTATCCTTAGCATAACACGTGCCCAAAATCAGTACTTCTGATTCTGATTCAGTTGATTTGTGATAAGGCCTGAGATTTGATATTCCTATTAAGCCCCCAAGAAATGCCAATGCTGGCACCTGCAGGCTTCTTTTTGAGAGGCAACATCTTCAGGAAGCCATCTCCCTATTCTTGCCATTTCAACTCATCATGTAAAAGTAATAAATGCAGAAGCCTATATAAGCATGATAACTTTTAAAAATATTTTTCATAAATGAAGTGGATGTTTCCATCTAGAACTGTCTCGCAATTGTTTCTCCTGATACTACAACATCTTGCAACCCCACAGTCAGGGAACTGTCACAGGCTAATAAATAGTGAAGTGCCCTCACAAGTGCTAAAGCCAGAAGTGGGGTTCTTCTAGAGTTTTTTTTTTCAGAATGTATTCTTTTTACCTATTCAAAAGATACCTAAAGCAACAAGAATCATGTACTAGCCCCTTACTTATCAAATTGCCAAAAAAAACCAATCCAACCAACATTTATGAATACTTACCCTATGGCTGATGACATGTTGAGCCCCAGAAATAATAAGAAAAATAATATAACAGAAAGAGTAATGGTCTCCCTGAATCACTTAGACATAACAGGTTTTAGAAAGCTAAATAAATGCAACACTGGGCAACCATGATCATTTTGTAATATAAAGATAAATATATTCATGTTCAATCCTAATCTTTTAAAGCCAAATCATCTCCTATGCCCATACAAGTTTTTAAATTCCTTTGAAACTTCAAGGACCACAGCTCTTTTGTGAATCCAGTGCTTCAGTTTGTTTATTATAGAGAAATAAATGACAGCAAATCAAATGACCACTTATACATGAATGAGGAAAATGAAAATAACAAAACCTGTATTCTTAATTCTTGAGAAGATTTGACAGCTGTAATATAGATGCATTCTATACCGCTGGAGTGGAAAACTTCTCGAAACAATCCATCTGAAAAGATGTTTTCTTTTACTTGTTAATTAGCAGTCCAGTCACACAAGGTTAAAAAATATAATTTCCATATTTCTTATCTAAGGGGACTCAATCAAGCAAGACTCCTTTCAACCTTCACTGGGATGAAAAGAAACAGATGTTAAAAACATCTGTCTTACTTCAAAATAATAATAATAAAACTACTACTGGGATAGCAAAGGCAGCTCTGGGTCACTCTGTGAGGCTTTAGTCTCAGCAGAAAAGTGTTTTAAAGACAGTTATTGTGGTTAAAATCAAAAATGAAACAGCTCAACATTTTAATTATCAACCTGAAAACCTAGCGATTGGTCTTTTCTATCCCACAACATTAGCACTGATATTCCAACTTAAACTTCCTTATTTGCCTTTTGGGGAACTGAAAAAAAAAATGCCTGAATACTTGACATTTTTGGTGCAGCAACAGTGACATCCAGTGGGTAGCAAGATTACCCCAAAATTCTTTATAAACTCAGTAGAGGGTTAGTATATTACCAAAACTGTTGTGGGCTACCATGGCAATGCTATAGGAAAATCATCCACTGTTTTAACTCCCTTGAGATAACAATCTATTTTGATATTACAGGAGTTAATAGAAAAGAATAATTGCATTCTAATTTCAAGATACTGTTATAGTTTCATTCAGAGTCAATCCCGCTCGCTTCAACAATAAATAAATAAAATCAGAAACTTATTATTTTATAGACAATATTATTTCAATATTTGCTTTTCTTCTTAGTGAGTTATTTAACTTATACCATTTGATCAAAAGTTTCCTAAAGTTTAAGGAAAGAAATTCAAATGGGCTTTTATATATATTTTCATTATGTATATATACAAATGTATTGTATATATAAGCATATATTTGCATGTATATTGCATATGTCTTGTATATATATGTACATATTATAATAAGCTTGCAATTTGTGTTAGGTTAGTAGTTAATAGAATTATATAAAACAGATACAATGTTCATGGATTTTCAGTCCTTGTTTTAGTGATATGTTTCAATCACTACTTCAAGTTATTGCTCCCATTTCAATGTTAAGCCTTTAAATATACTTCAATATAATTTATGGGAAATCGGCAACAAGGAAGTTTAATCACTTTGAAGAAAATAGTTGTTTCCCAGATATGAATTTCTCAGGTGTATTGGAAAGAGGTTAATTGTCTAGATGCTGGGAACCTATCAGAAGAGTTATGGACATTGTTGAAATTCCTAGGAGGTAGAATTAAGTTTTAAGGTGTTCTGTAAAAGAAGCACTGTTACTGCACCAAAAATTTCTAACAGTCAGACTTTCTTTCTTTCCCATGAATTCACTTCATTAGCCCAAATGGTGGAGTGGGGAGCAGAGGCTCTGAAAAAAAAAAAAAAAGAAACACTTCGCAATTTATCTGAATACACCTCAAAAAAAGTGATCTATCAAATACAAAATCAGATTTACCACATAGAATATCAAATTTTATGTAATTTCAAAGTCAATAGGAAGGCTCAAATTTCTGGGCTCTGCTATTAACACAGCAGTCTTTATGAGGCATTAGAATAGGCCCACTAAGTTTCTTGGACAAACTAAATAACATCGTAAGGTATGCATGTAGTTAAAGATAAATAAACTCAGAGAAATGGATGAAAACATTAAACAAAATGAGAGTCACTCCCAAGATATTTAATCTGTTGAGCTCACCCTGACCAGTGTCATAGCTACCAGCTATGCAGCATGGGAAATATGTTCATTTTGAACTGATGTGTTTTAAGCGTAAACTTTATAGCAAATTTAGTGCAGTAATAAAGAATATAACATTATTAAATCATATAGTGAAACAAAAGCCATATATGACAAGCCTGAAGCTAGTATTATATTCTCTCGGGGAACAATGAAAGCTTGACCCAAAAGTAGGCAGAGATGCCCAGTTCGTCAATTCTGTTCAATACAGTATGAGAGGCCTAAGAGAGGGCAATTACACAAAAGAAAGAAATGGCATCCAAACTAGAAAGGAAAAAATAAAATCATCCCTGTGTACAGATGACATGATTTCTGTACACAGAAAAATCCCTAATGTCTTCATTAAAAACAAAATGCTAAAACTAACAAATCAGTAATGTAACTGAGGACTAAAAACAACCAGTATCCCCTCTATATATTAACAGTGAAGTACATGAAAAAAATAAACAACATACACAAACAAACAAAACTCTTTTTGACTAGGTGTAGTGGTGCACACCTTTAATCCCAGCATTTGCAAGGTAGAAGCCACCCTGATCTATAGAGTGTGTATTCCAGAAGCCAACCTGACCAGGATAGCCAGGGCTACACAAAGAAACCTTATCTCAAAAACCAAAAACAAATAAATAAATAATCAAGGTACATACTTTAAGAAAACAACTTGGGAATAAATCTAACCAAAAAATGAGTGTTTGCAAGATCGTAAAGTGTATAAAGACAAATGTCACCAACTCTGCCAGCCAAACTTTGATCTCCAGGATACACACGGTGGAAGTAGAGAAATGACTCCCACAAATTTTCCTCTGACCTGCACATGTGCATGTCTTCATACAATATGTTAAAACCAATTAAGCAATTTTAATAAAAGGATCTATACACTGTAAACTATAAAACACCCAAGAAAGTGTGAGGAAAGGAAAGTGAGTGGGAATGTATCGCACACTCATGGATTGAAAAAATGTTATTTAAATGTTCATACTACCTAAAGCAATCTATGGATTTAGAATAATTTCTCTCAAAATATCAGTGTAATTCCTCACATAAATAGAAAAATAATCTAAAAACCTTATGGAACTATATCTTAAATAGCCAAAGCATCCTTCAGGAAAATGAAAATTGAAAGCATCATACAACCTTAGTTCGAAAATGTCATAAAGCTATAGTAATCAAAACATTTGTTGTGCTAGTGGTGCATACCTGTATGCTTAAACCTTAACACGGGCCATCCAGGGCTACACAGTGAGTATGAGGCTAGTATCTAAACCCTGTTGAACCTGCCCCCCAAAAATAAAAATACTCTATCTTCAAAATCCAGATCTTAACTTGACTCTATTTATTTATTTATTTATTTATTTATTTATTTATTTATTTATTTATTAAAGATTTCTGCCTCTTCCCCGCCACCGCCTCCCATTTCCCTCCCCCTCCCCCAATCAAGTCTTCCTCCCTCCTCAGCCCAAAGAGCAATCAGGGTTCCCTGCCCTGTGGGAGGTCCAAGGACCACCCACCTCCATCCAGGTCTAGTAAGGTGAGCATCCAAACTACCTGGGCTCCCACAAAGCCAGTATGTGCAATAGGATCAAAAACCCATTGCCATTGTTCTTGAGTTCTCATTGTCCACTATGTTCAGCGAGTCCGGTTTTGTCCCATGCTTTTTCAGACCCCGGCCAGCTGGCCTTGGTGATTTCCCTGTAGAACATCCCCATTGCCTCAGTGTGTGGGTGCACCCCTCGCGGTCCTGAGTTCCTTGCTCGTGCTCTCTCTCCTTCTGCTCCTGATTTGGACCTTGAGATTTCTGTCCGGTGCTCCAATGTGGGTCTCTGTCTCTGTCTTCTTTCATCACCTGATGAAAGTTAATATTCAGGAGGATGCTTATATGGTTTTCTTTGGGTTCACCTTCTTATTTAGCTTCTCTAGGATCACGAATTATAGTCTCAATGTCCTTTATTTCTGGCTAGAAACCAAATATGAGTGAGTACATCCCATGTTCCTCTTTTGGGGTCTGACTTTAGCCCACACACCTATGAACACCTGATTTTCGATAAAGGAGCTAAAAGTATACAATGGAAAAAAGAGAGCATCTTCAACAAATTGTGCTGGCAAAACTGGATGTCAATCTGTAGAAGAATGAAAATAGATCCATATCTATCACCATGCACAAAACTCAAGTCCAAATGGATTAAAGACCTCAATATCAGTCTGAACACACTGAACCTGATAGAAGAGAAAGTGGGAAGTACTCTACAACACATGGGCACAGGAGACCACTTCCTACGTATAACCCCAGCAGCACAACACTAAGGACATCATTGAATAAATGGGACCTCCTTAACTTGACTCTTGTCATTGGCTTAGCCACACATTATCTCACCTGTCAAAAAAAAAAACTGCCACCAAAGGCTTTGATTCTGATACCCCCTAGTGAGGGCTCCTTGGGCTGGACAAGGAGCTGTCTAACTTCGTAAGTTGATTGAATAGTAAGAGTGAAAGCATGGTGAAAGCATGGTAAGAAAAGTTTGGACCCAAAATCATGACTTCACACTCAGTCCCATACAGTGACTACTTTCAGAAAAGACTTGGCAAAGGAATGACAGTACATTGTTCACAGGATCCCCAAGGAAAAACAAGCCCTGATACCTTTAAACACATTGAGGACATTATATTGGGTAAAATAAGCTGGGCGGGAAAAAAAAACCAAATACCATATGAACTCACTGACTTATAGAACACAAAAAAAGATCTCATAAGCATACAGTGAGCTGATGGATACCAGAGGCAGGGTTGAGATGGATAGTAGAGAGGTGCCAGTCAGAGGTTAAAATTTTTCAGTTAAATAGAAGGGATAAGTTCAGGAGATCCATTGTGCAATATGGTGATTATAGTTAATAATATATTGCACACTTGAAAATGATAAGAAAATGGATTATAAAGTGTTTTTACCACAAAAATAACTATGCGAGGAAATACATATGTTAATTAGCTGGAGTTAGTCACTTAATGATGTACACATCTTTCAAGAGATGATGTTGCACACAGTAAATAGAAACAACTTTATGTCAATATAAAAATAAAACAGAGATGCAAAAATAATTAATATCTTGAGTACATGATTAAATGACAGGATTTCAGATGTACTCAGTTAAATAAAATACATTATCTAGATGACTTCAGGGGCTGGGAATGCAGTTCAGTGGTAGAGTACTTTCCCAGCACATGCAAGACCACAGGTTTAATATCCAACATGGAAAGAAATCATGTTATATATTTATTCTCGTTTTTAATGTGGCTACTAAGACTATTTAAATGCAGATGTGCTATGTGCTATGATACCTCTATGAGACAGCATTGCTCAAAGTAATATGCAAGGATGAACAAATATTAGCTCATAAAAAGTCTTCACAGATAACTAATACACCGTTATCATCTAATGTATTTATCTACTCCTCACCTGCCCTGGGGCTGTTTCTTGCTTTTGAAATTTGTATGAATTATTTAAGTATATTTAAAATTAATTTTAAACAATTTCTGCGGTTACCCATTTGTCATACTGGCACATGATAGAGAGGCATATTTAAATGGTTAGAGATATATAACTTGAAGTGAAAGTAACCAAAATCCAATTCTAGACCTGCCCTTTACTAGTTGAACAATTACAATTAAGTTATTCAAGCCTTTTGTGTCTGTTTCCTTAAATGGAAAATGGAAATAACAATGGAATAAGTGAACATGTTGAGGATTACTACTTATATTCAATCACTCATGACAGAGGCTGTCAGTTACAAAACATTATTATTAAGTAGATATCTGGTTTATTTATTGACAGCTTAAAGATGAACAATGAACATGTAATACCTCAAAATATTCTGGGAACTTTGAGAAGCATTGACTACACATACCTTCACATTTTTAGTTCACTCTTCAATTAACTTAATTTATACAATAAGCTTTTCTGAGGAAATAAATTGTTTGCAATGTTGTCTAAAACCATAATATATTCTTTGATTTTTTATGAATCATCTTTCCCCCTTCCTTTAACTGCTATCTTATAACACTTATATTTTCCATCCTCACTATTCAAAATTTTAAGCTCAGCCATTTGAACCCCTCACTTTTCTATGTGTCTGAAAAGCAGTTGCTACCTGATTTCCCTTCTAATCCAAAACACTCCTCCTTCCTAAGCACATATGCCCTCTTTCAGTTCTGTTACAATTTTCCTGTCTCTCTCACAAATCTCTCCATCTACTTCAGCCTGCCTTGTCCTCCCTCCCAAATCCTCACAGTTCTCATTCATCCAATTAATGTTTATTGCCTGCTTAAATCAGAATCAGGACCCAAGAAAAAATGAGGCCATGTGACTATCAGAAGATGGAACGATCGCCCACGCTCATGGATCAGTATGATTAGTATAGTAAAAATGGCCATCCTACCAAAAGCAACCTACAGATTCAATGCAATCCTCACCAAAATTCCAACACAATTTTCCACAGACCTTGAAAGGACAATTCTCAACTTCATATGGAAAAATAAAAATCCCAGGATAGTTAAAACAATCCTGAACAATAAAAAGACTGATGGAGGCCTTACCACTGCTGACCTCAAATTCTTCTACCGAGTTATAGTAATAAAAGCAGTGTAGTGCTGCTACAAAAACAGACAAGTTGATCAATAGAATAAAATCAGACATTAAGTCCACACACCCATTGTCACCTAACTTTTGATAAAGAAGCCAGAAATACACACTGGAAAAAAGACAGCATCTTCAACATATGGTGCTGGTAAAAATAAATATCTGCATAAAAAAGAATCCAAATAGATTCATACTTATTACCCTACATAAAATTCAATTCCAAAGAGATAAAAGAGATCAACATAAGATCAGATATACTGAACCTGATAGAAGAGAAAATGGGAAATAGCCTTGAACTCACTAACACAAAAACACTTTCTGAACAGAAAAACACAGGCACTAAGATCAACAGTAAATAAATGGGACCTCATGAAACTGAGAAGCTTCTAAAAGCCAAAGGACACGTCATTCTGACAATTCAGCAGCCTATTGAATGGGAAAAGATTTTTACATATTTAAATATGTTTAAATATTCAAAATATATAAGGAATTCAAAAAAACTAAATAGCAAGAAAACAAAAACCTAATTAAAAATGAGATACAGACCTAAACAGAGAATTCTCAAAAGAGTAAACTCAAATGGCTGAAATGTTCAACATCCTTAGTCATTGGGGAAATACAAATCAAAACTATAAGGTTTCATCTTACACCCATCAGAATGGATAAGATCAATAAAACAAGTGACATCTCATGCTGATGAGGATGTAAAGAAAGCATTCATCCACTGCTGGTGGGAGTGCAAACTTGTACAGCCACTGTGGAAAACAGTGTAGAGGTTCCTCAGGAAGATGGGAATCGAGCTACCTCAAGATCCATCTATACCACTCAGATATATACCCAAAGGATGCTTCATCCTACTACAGAGACACTTCCTTAATCATATTCATTACTGTTCTTTTCATAAAAGACAAAAACTGAAACAATCCAGATGTCCATCAACAGATGGATGGATAAAGAAAATGTGGTACAATAAAATGGAGCATTCCTTATCCATAAAAAAATGAAATCATGAAATTCATAGCTAAATGGATGGAACTAGAAAAAATCATCCTGAGAGAGGTATCCCAGACCCAGAAAGATAAATATGGAATGTATTCACTTCAATGTGGATATTAGCTATTAAGTCAATGATAAGCAAGCTACAATCTATATAACCAAAGAGAGTGGGTATAGAGTAAGGGACTGGGGGTACAGATCGATCACATTAGGAAAGGGAAATGGAATAGTTATGGATATACATGGAGGGGAGACTGGATCAGGGCATCAAAAAGGGAGAGAAAAGGAAGAGGGAAATAACAGACTGGATAAAAAAAGGGACAGCTAAAATCAAGGAGCATATGAAGGCTACTATGGAAACCTAATAGAGTAGAAGTTTCCTTCTAAAATGTATATATATATATATATATATATATATACATTCTAAACAAAATCACCAAGTAACAAGAGAGACAAAGCCCTAACCGGACATTTCTCATCATCAAATGAAGCTTCCAGAAATGTGAATGGGTTACTGCTAATTGAACTTTCCACTGAAGGGATCCCATGGGAACCTCCACACAATCCAAGCTGTTACCAAAGCTATAGGTGGCTCTCTACAAACTGTCACCGAAGCCCTACTGCTAAAAATAACATCTACACAACCCACTGAACATAGAAAAGTATAGCTGGAGTGCACATAAAGCCTTCACCCCTAGTGACTAGTGTTCATGGTGCTGGAAGGTATTCTGCATGCTACCAAAGGAGGGAGAAATGCAAACACCAACCCTTTTATAAAGCCTTTGACCAATAATGGTATCCTGCCTGCAGTATACACTAGTACAATGATGGCACAAAGCTTGGGAAGCAACCAATTATTATCTGGCTTGACAGGAGATGGAAAATACACCCAGTGCTGCGTAAGTGACCAAGAACCTGAGACTAGACAGTCCAGGGACCTAGGGGAAAACCAAATAATACTGTTCTACTAAAGAAACATAGCAGTAAAATTACTCCTGATGATATTATGCTATACTTATAGATCAGTGCTTGTTCAGCAATCATCAGAGAAGCTTCCTCCTGCAGCAGATGGGAACAAATACAGAGACTCACAGGCCAGACATTATGCAAAGAATGAGAAACCTTAGGACACTCAGCCCTAAACTGGATGTCTCTCTTAAATCCCTCCCCTTAGGGCTCCGGAAAGTCTGTAGAAGAGGTGGCTAAAAGAGTATAAGAGGGGCTGGAAAGATGGTTCAGTGGTTAAGAGCCCTGGCTGATCTTCGAGAAGATCCAGGTTTTACTCCCAGTACCCACATCATGAATTCCTACCATCTGTAATTCTAGTTCCACAGGAAGTGAAGTTCTCTGTAAGCATGTGGTACACAGATATATATGCAGGCCATACACATAACACCCATACACATAAAAGTATAAATAAATAGACAAACAAGTCTTTTAAAAAGAGTATAGGTGCCAGAAGGGATGGAGGAGCCAAGGAAACAAGGCCTTCTAGGCATAGCGGAAGCAATGCACATAAGAACTCACAGAGAAGAGAGGCAGCATGCACAGGGCCCACATAGGTCTGCATCAGATGGGGTCCTAGTGCTGATTTGGGGAAGTGGATATATGCCTCCATATATCCCTGACTCAGGAGTTATCTTCAATTAATAACCATTTGCAAATAAAAAAAAAACAGTTTTCTCCAAGGGATTCTCCTGGAGAAACAAACTACTCATTGTTTTTATTGGGAGTGGAGAAAACAAACTACCCTTAAGGGTAAACTTCATGCCCAGCAGTAGATAGACAACAGAAAATAAACCCCAGGGCATCATTGGAGATTCCTTGTTTCTGTGTGTGTGAACATGTATGTCTCTGTGTCTACAAGTGTTTCTTGTGCTCTTTTCCTTCTGTTTGTTTTGTCTGCTTTGGATTGGTTCTTTTTTAATCTTTTATCTATTATTATCTTTCAGAGGTCTATTTGTTTTCTAATGTGAGACAGAATGAGGTGGATCTGAATGGGAGGGGATGTAGGGAGAAACTGGGAAGAGTCAGGGGAGGGGAACTTGTAATTAGAATATATTGTATGGAAAAGATCTATTTTCAGTAAAACATTTTTAAAAAATCATCAGAGAAATGAGTGTCATAATACATAAATCAGGGAACTAGAGAATTCATTTCGTCACGCGCCTGTACTTTGATTCAAACTTCTAAGCATGTCCTTCACATCCTAATAAGCACTCCAGCATAAATCACACTACTAAACTTGTAATGAGACTGTAAGTGCTGGCTGAACAAATAAATATAAGCAATATTTTTTGTCATTTATATTCCATCTTTCTCTCACATCCTCTGCCACCTTGACCTCTCAAGATTCAACTTTTTCCATTCATTATTAATGGAATAGAAGAAAAATAACCTTATTTATATGACATAAGCCATACCCAAGCTCACAAACCTATTTTGATATTTAGTGTTAATTCTCAACTCAACAGGCTCTAGGATTACCCAGGAGACAAGTTTCCCCAAGGCATATCTGTGAAGTACTATCTAGGTTAGGTTAACCTCTGGGCATGCTTATGAGGTTTTATTTTAATTGTGCTGGGACTCACCAAATGTGAGTAGCATCATTCCCTGGCTGGGTTCCTGATCTATGTAAGTGGAGCAAGGCAACTCCAGAGCAGCATGCATTCATCCCTCTCTGCTTCCTGATTGTGGGTTGATGTGAGCAGTTGCTTTAAGCCCTTGCTGCCTTGATTTCCCCACGATGATAGACTATCTGTTTTTTATTTCTATTGAAAATACAGTCATTTTATACAATATAATTTTGATCAACGTTTTCTCTCCTTTAGATCCCCCCAGATCCTCCCTATGTCCCACCCATCCACCTCCACAACTTCTTTCTCTCTCTTTAGAAAACTGACATGCAAATAGAAAACAAGTAAACCAGAATAAAATAAAACAACAAAAACTGAAAAAGGCATGAGAAACACATACACACAGAGACACAGGACTGATGCACATATAAATTCACAGGGACCATATATAATCTTTAACCGTAAGATAAAATGAACTCTTTGCCTCTTAAGTTGTTTTGTTGAGATTTTGTCAAAGCAATAGGAGAAAAAACTAAGACACCTACCAATCATGTACTTATGCGGCAACAGGTCATACAAGCATAAGATACTGCCCATATAGCTCTTTACTTCTTTAAGACTCAGCAACTGTCTCCAAAGTGTTTAGTTCATAGCTGTTCTAAAAAGCAAATATAGTTCAAAAGCACAAATATAGTCACTGTTGACATTTTTATACAGATTTTTCCATCTTAATCCCATATATATATATATATATATATAAAACATACATGTTTTGTTTTCTAAAATAAGGTCATAAAAATCTAATAACGAGAATCTAGAGAGATGATTCAACAATTAAGAGCACTAGATGCTCTTCCAGAGAACCCAGGTTCAATTCCCAGTACTGATATGGCAAATCACAACTGTGTATATCTCCAGTTCCAGGGTCTCTGATGCTCTCTTCTGGCTTCTGATGGTATGTACTGCAAGAATGTGTATACATACAGACAAAATACACCATACATATAAAATAATCATTTTTAAATCTTAGCCAATAATTAAGAGTTAGTACAATAAATTGAGGTTCTTTGCCTAGTTTTTTATGTAGGTTTAATAGCAAACATCATGCATTGTCTCTCATTCTAGGCTCCTAAAACCAAATCTTCAGAGGTGAGTGTATAGATTGGAGTGACTACAGAAACCAGGAAAGAAAAAGGGATCTTTTCTTGGGTAGGGGTGTGGGATAATCAAGAGGAGAATCATAGGATACAAATGATCTATCATGAAAATAGGAAGGGGGCTCTAATTAGGAAGACAAATACAGAAGGAAGGAAGAGGGTAAAATTTAAAAAAACTGAAAAATTCATAAGGAATCATACTATTAACTATTTATCTAAAAACTATAATACACATAAATCTATGAACAAATATACATATACAGTTTAAGTGAAAATTTCTCATCTGGGATGACAATGTTCCCTCCAAGAGCCAAAGACCAAAATTCCCAACACCAGGCATGAGAAACTCCCTTCTGAGGTATTGGTACTGATCAGGGTTATTCAATAGACCCCCAAGATATATGGACTATTGTTATTGCCCTTGGTTGCCCCCCAGAGGTGGAAAGTAAATTCCTATTGCTAACAATACTATGCCTTTTAGACACAAGAATAAGAAGCCCCTGGGGCTGGAGAGATGGCTCAGTGGTTAAGAGCATTGCCTGCTCTTCCAAAGGCCTTGAGTTCAATTCCCAGCAACCACATGGTGGCTCACAACCATCTGTAATGAGGTCTGGTGCCCTCTTCTGGCCTGCAGACATACACACAGACAGAATATTGTATGCATAATAAATAAATAAATAATTTAAAAAAAAAAAGAATAAGAAGCCCCTGAGCTGGAACTGACCTGAATGCCTCTTCTCCGAGGACCAGTTTTTATGGTGTCAGATGGTACCATGCAAGCTTGTGAACAGTGGAGGCAACCAACAATCCTACCCAGCTATAATGCCTATGAACCACATCAACAACCAGTATGGCACAATGACCCTAAAGTTACAATAGTGGCACGCATACCTTGGCAGTAACCAACAGCTCTCTAATTTAACTTAAAACCTGCTCAAAAAGAGGGAAACCATACCTGGGACTGGAAACCTAGCCAACTACTCAGTGCTAGTTAAGTCATGGATGTTGGAGAAGAATCCAGAACTATCACTTTAAAGAGGCATAATTTCCAACAATCTAAGCATTTGTCCATATTTCCACAAGTAAGTTTAGTCCTTTCCTTCATTAAGGAAAAGTTCTCTTTGCAACAGACAGAAGTCACAACAGAAAATTATAATCAATCCAGTCCCAATGGATACATGTACAAATATCCCAACACCTGAAGCTCAGGGAACATTACAGAAAAGGGGTGGAAATTTGTAAAAAGCCAGCAGATTAGGGAGTTTGCTGTATTTTGTAGTAATGACAGAAACTACACCCATAAAGTCTCACCAACCTGAAGTGTATAAGGGGAAAAACCACAAGGCCTCAACCCTACACAAAGAACTACAGGCAACTAGGGAATGCCGAGAGTGGGGAAAATAGTCTTCCCCAGGGAAAAGCACACCAATTGGTTATCCAGTACTAAATGGTCAGTCCAGAAAACATATATGCAAGTGTCTTAGTTTGGATTATTATTACTGTGATAAAACACCATGACCAAAAGAAATTTGTGTGCTGTGTGCTGACTCTCAAGAAACACTTCCCAGAAAATTTCCCCTCAGTGTTACTAGACTGTCTCAGCCCCACATTGGGCACCGTCTGTCAAGGTCCAGCCTCAATGGGGTTCACACATTCCAGGGTAGGGGATTAGAAAAATTAGGTAGGAGGAATGGAGATACAAAAGAAATACAGAGAAATAGGATAGAACCAGGAGGGCTATCCAGTAAATATTAAAAACTGAATACACCCTCATTTATTTTCCACATGCTTATATACCTCAATCCACAAAGGGGAGAAAGAAAAAGACTGCTTTAACATTACAAAAAGGACAAACAGAACAATTACTTACTTCAAAACTTGAAATATCAAGCAACTATATTCTTTAATAAGTATTTTGTTGTTTAGGCAGGACATGTAATACACAAGCATTCTGTAGGCAGCCACTCCCTGGGTCAAACCTCCTATCATATTCTTGAAGGAGCAGGAATAGGCTTGAATTCTCTGACCTTTGGTCAAGGTGGAGGAGATCCACCTCTATAGGCCATCTTAATATCCAAAACACCAAGCAACTACACCCCAGGTCAGAATATCTTGTTCGTAGCCACTCCTTAAGTCAGACTTCTTGTCAATAACCTTGAAAGAGCAAGAGTAGATGTAAGCACTCTGACCTTCACTCAAGGTAGAGCAGACACACTTCTGTGGGCCGCCATGCTGGTCTCTTCTTAATCACTGCTAATGTCTCAGGTCCAGCTGACCAACATCGAGTATCCCAGCAAAGCAAAGGTTTCACTTTAGTAGTTCTGGTATCTTTTTAATCACAGCTAATTCAGTCCCAGCTAATCAAAACCACAAAATAAATTAATTCAAAATAACAAATGGTCCCAATAGAGTCTGTAAGTTTCTCTCTGAAATGTCACAAGCCAGGTTTTCATCATCTTCTCTCAACATTCTTCTCTTTCAAGCTCCTATAGAACATCCCACTGAACTCTCAACACTCAATGGCTTTTCTAGCCCAAAGTTCCAAAGTCCTTCCAAAATCCTCCCAATAACAACATAGTCAGATCTGTCACAGCAATACCCACTATCCAGATATCAACTTGTTTTAGCCTGGGTTACTACTGCTGTGATAAACACCATGACCAAAAGCAACTTGAGGAGTAAAGGGTTTATTTCACTCACAGTTCATATAACAGTTCATCTTCAAAAGCAGTGAGGGGAGGAACTCACATAGGGCAGGATCCTGTAGGCAGGAGCCGATGCAGAGGCCTTAGAGGGGTACCGCTTACTGGATTGCTCCTCATGACTTGCTCAGCTGGGTTCAGTAGAATCCATGACTACCAGCCCATGAATAGCACCAACCACAATGGGCTGGGCCCTCTCCCATTGATAGTAATCTTATGCCCTACAGCCAAATTTTATGGAGGCATTTTTTTCAACTGAGGCTCCCTCTTCTCTAATGACTCTAATTTATGTCAAGTTGACATAAAACTAGTCACTACAACAAGTAATATTATACAAACTGAATAAGCTATATGTAGAAATATATCTATATATACATAAACAGATATCCATGTAACAATAATAAATGAATAAAGAGGCCATGAATTTGAAAAAGAGCAAGAAGGGATATATGGGAGGGTTTGAGAGGCAAGGAAAAATTATGTAATTCTACCATACTCCCAAAAGCAAAAGAACAAATGGACATGAAAATAGAGGGTGACAGTGACTGATGGAAGCAGCTGCAGAGATCCACAGCCAAGAACTGGGCAAAGCTCTGGGAGTCCAGTTGAAGAGAGGGAGGAGGGATTACATGAGCAAGGGTGGGTCAAGATCATGACTGGGAACCCACAGAAACAGCTGACCCAGGCTTGTGGAAGCTCACAGACTCTATAGACTGACAGTTGGGGAGCCTACATGAGACGGACATAGGCCCTCTGCAAGTGGGTGACAGCTGTGTAGCTTGGTCTGTTTGTGAGGCTCCTAGCAGTGGGACCAGGACCTGTCCCTGGCACATGGACTGGCTTTTTGAAACCCATTCCCTATGGTGGGATGCCTTGCTCAGCCTTCATGTAAGGGGAGGAGCTTGGTCTTGTCTCAAATTGATATGCCAGGCTTTGTTGACTCCCCATGGGAGGCCTTGCCCTTTCTGAGGAGTGAATGGGGGGGTAGAAAGGAATGGGGTGTGCGGAGGGAGGGGAAACTATGGTTGGTATGTAAAATAAATAGAAAATTTAATAAAAAAGAAAGTAGAAGATGGTCTACTTTGGGAAGATTAGCATCAGTGGAGGGGAACAAGAGCGGTTTAGGAGTGGAGGATGAATATGATTAAAATATATTATATACAGCTATAAAAATATGATAAGGAAACCCATTATTCTATCTAATAAATTTATGTTAATAAAATATATTGAAAAATTTTAACCAATAATTAAGACTGTATATTGGGAAATGCGGGTTCTTTGCCTAGTTCTTTAGTGTAAATTTACATATTATGGTGTAGTCTTGCAGGTCTTGTGCAAGTAATCATAGTTTTGAGAGTGCATGAGCACAAAAGCCTTGTCATGCCCAAAAGGCAGTATTTTATCAGCAGTACTTGCAGTTCTTACAGTTCTCTGGCTCTTAGGATCTTTCTAGCCCCGTTCCATAATGTTCTCTCAGTCTTGGGTGTGGGAACTAGGTTACAGATATCGCATTTGGGGCTGAGAACTCCTCAGTTACTTATTCTCTCCACTTTGACCAGTGCTGGTTCTCAGTAATAGCTTCCATAGGTTGCAAAAAGAAACTTTTTGATGAAGGAGAGGTCTTCATTCATCTCTGTGTATAAGAAAAAGTATTTATAAGACAGATGTATCAATTTAGCAAAATGGTAGTAATAGATTTTGCTCTAGGGTCTTTGATCTCGCCAGCTATGGGTTCTTGGCATGAGCTCCCTCCTATTGAGTGGACTCAGAGTAAAATCAGACAGCTATTGATTATCCCCGAGATATCTATCGATGCACTAATACACTGATGGACAGCTTATACAACACTATCCAACATTATGAGAGCTAGCCATTATCAGTCCCAGCTTGATTTCTTCAATTCCTATAGCCAGTGTGTAACCAGTGTGGGTGGTATCTTCAGCAATATCATCCTACCCTCAAGCTCTGGCAGGTAATCAAGAGCAATAACAATAGTGTATTATTGTTTGGGGGTGGGAGTTTCTTGGGCCCCACTGACCAACAACTTGAAAGAAGATGTCCATTTCCTGGCACTGGGCTTTTTTGTTTGGTAGAGTATGGATTCCGGTGGGTAGTATTATTCCCCTCCATGTGGGATAACTCCAATTAAACTATATTTCTTAAGCACTTATAAAATAGTAGCTTTCCCTGTAGTTTTCAAAATTCATACGGTATGGGTAATATTGCTCGAATGAGTCTAAATGTCTTAGAACAGCATTACAGAAGTGTTGATACAACAGTGAAATTCGCCATCTCTACATAATACATTGGAAAATTATCAGTTATGCAGAATGATTTGGCAAACTAAAGCCCATGTATCTGCATGATTCAATGTCCTGCCAGTAACAGATGCAGCTCTTCCTTTGCTTGGGAGGTTGAGCATTTCATACTGTAACTCATCATGAATTTGAAATAGATTAACAAAATATCATTTCTTCTTTTATCAAGACTAGAATTTGTTGTTCAAACCCATCCAAAAGCATCAAAAGAAATAAGATACATTTTCTTCTTTTATTTTGGACTCTACTCAGAAACAGTTTCCTTCACAGAAAAAGTGGAGAAGCACAACTCTTAAGTAATCAAGATGAGCTCTTGATGGGCAAAAAGCTCCTGGAGTCTAAAAAGCAGTGAAGCCAGCACACTGTGAACAACCCCCAAGAGTATTTGATCAATCCATGCGGAGCTGATGACAATTACTCCCTGAAAAAGTAAAACCCCTAATAAAGACGTGTCATTTGAAATAATACAAAAAGTCAAAGTAAAAAAAAAATCAGTTACTCTTCTCTTTTCCAAAAGATGAAAAGTTTTCTCATGGTCACCTTGGAGACCTGGAAATGAAGTCAAGAAGTTCAACTATAGCAGTCTGTCTGGTAATACTTCAGTTTGTTGGATTATTGCAGTGATACTTAAATATTCTTATCTGGTGTGTGTGTGCGTGTGCACACATGCATGCGTGTGTGCGTGAGTGTGTGTATTTGTGTGTGTGTGCGTGTGTGCTATGAGCTTGTTTGTGTACATAATTGTGCATGTTTGTTGGATCCAACATCTGGCATCAGATATCTTTGCCTACTGTCTCCACCTTACTTTTTGTGACAGAAAGAATCTGACTTTCACTATTTTGGCTAAACTGGCGGCCAGCAATTCTCATGAGATCTTCCTGGTTCCACCCCTTTAATACTGAAGCTACAGACTCATCCAGCAGTCCTGACTTTTATTTGGGTTCTTAGGATCCAAACTCAGGTCCTCACAGTTGCTCAGGAAGCACTTTGTCCACTTAGCCATCTCTCTATCCCAATACTTAGATGTTCTTCAGAAATAATACTAGCAGGTAGCCATGCCACAATAGTGCTCCAAAAGAATCACCTATGCAAATTCCCTCAAGAGTATTATTTCTAACTCCATTATCTACAGGACAGCCACGTTTCACTGACAGAAGCTGGGTTCAGATCTCTGTTCATGGTTATAAATTCAGTCCAACTCTGTTCCACGTGGCTCTGCCCTTCCTGCCTGAAACACACTCTTCTCAAGGAGAGAAGTAGAATTCAAAGGGGGCAAAAAGTGATATGAACATATTTCAAATATTTTCTTGAATCATTTTCATTAACACCTCTAAGCTTGGGAACTTCCTTTACCCTATTACATTCAGTGTTGGGGACTACAAATTAAACTGACAATAGACTGATAAGCAAGGAAAAAACACACAAATTTTGTTAATTTTTAATTTTTAAGTACACAAAGACTTCCTAGAAAATAAGTGAAAACCAAAAAAAGAAAGTAATTGGATGCAGAGGCTCATATAGCAGTTAAATAAAAGGCAGTGAATTATGGAGAAGAGATAAGACAAGGGAAAGAGGATTGGGCTCCAATAAATTGTGAGAGCATGACTGGGAAATAAGTGAGAGAAACAAATAAAGAGAAGGGTTAATTAGTTAAGTTTGTTTATTCAGAGTCATCTCAGCATTGGCTCTCTATCTCCAGAGGGAAGAGTCATATAGATAGCCCGCAGCCACTTATTCTCTGTACTTTGACCAGTTGTAGTTCTCTGTAATAGCCTCCATCTGCTGCAAAAAGAAAAAGAAGAACCACTCAAGAAGTTTGCTATAGGAAGGGAGCTGGATTTTACAAACACCCTTCATAGAGAAAACTTTTGCCCAAAATTTTAGGCATCTAAGGGAAGGGGAGAGAACTTTTCCTGCAACTGTTGGGGTTTTTTTCCTTTTTATTGGAAATAAATTTGCAATATATTCTGAACACAGTCTTCCCTCCCCCCAACTGTTGGTTCTTAATTGTCTTCTAGTCAAATAATTCTATGCCATTGTAGAATATTCTGCGGTGGAATATTCTAAACTCCTTTACTTCCTGTTCAACTAAACAAATTTATTGCCAACTCAAAAATTAAACACGGAAGAACTAAGACTACTGATTCAGTCCACTGAGGCAGGTCAGTCCAGGAATTTTATAATCTTAAAAGTCACATACTCCCTTTGGAATATTTGAATCAAATAAAGCCCTTGTAATGTAATCTATATTGTTTTATATTTTTGTTTACATCTTTAAAAATTGCCGATCCAAGGATATTTAATGGTTTTCCTAAAATTATCAACATACTTTTAGTTTGAAATTATATATCAATATCCCTATTTCACTACTTGAAAGATCTTTTTAATATACTTTATTCTTTGGGAATTTTTTATATTTTAATGAAAATATGATTACATCACTTCTCCCTTCTCTTTTCCCCCTCCAGCTCCTATAATGTCCACTCTTTTCAAACCCTCCCATGCCTCCATTCTCAAATTGATATTCTCTTTCTCTTTCATTGTTGTTGTTACATATATGTACAAATATAGAAATACAACCCACCAAGTCCATTTTTGTCACTTATGTGTTTATGGTTGCAGGGCTGTCCACACTGTATTGAATAACCAATCAGGAAACGCATCCTTGAGAAAGGTTAATTTTCCCTCTCTCAGCTGACAGTAGTTGCCTGTAGTTTTTTTGTCTAGGAGAAAGACCCCATGAGAGTGTCATTCTTCCACATCAGCATGTATCGATACTGTCTTTTGTCAGGTCTCCTTTAGGTAGCCATTTCTACAAGACACAATCTCACATCAGATGTCTTGGTCCTCTGGCTCTTACAATCTTTCCATCCCCTCTTCCATGATGTTCCTTGGTCCTTGGATAGAGGAGTTGCATTGTGGATTATAGACCAGGCTTCCTACAATCCATTAATTTCTGCAATGTGTCCAGTTGTAGTCTTCTATAATGGAAAGAGAAGTTGTAAAAAGAACCTTCTTTTCCCAGTACCAGATGTAAGAAATCTTCATTTGAATTGTCAGAGCAATCTAAGTAACTCTGTTGTGGAATATTACTTTAACTATGTAAATATGTATTTATGTGTTTATGTAAAGATTTGTTTATGCTGCAGAAAATTACTTTAACTATGTAAAAGTGTGTTGCATTTGTTTAACTATGTAAAGATGTGTTACATTTGTTTATACTGCATTTGTTTAATTATGTAACGATTTGTTGCTCTTTTACCTTGCCTGCCTAAGGCACCTTATTGATCTAATAAAAAGTTGAATGGTCAATAACTAGGCAGTAGATGGATAGGCAGGGTTGGTGGGCAGTGAGAATAAGTAGGAGGAGGAAGCTAAGCTCAAGAGAGAAGAGAGAACAAGAGAGAAAGAAAGGGAGATGCCTGGGGCCAGCCAGCCAGGCAGCTGCCAGACAGACAGACACAGAGGAGGCAATGAAATAGGACATACAGAATGAAAGAAAGGTACAAAGCCCTGAGGCAAAACATAGATTAAGAGAAACAGATTAAAATAAGTTTTAGGCAGAAATAAAATTATAAGAGCTAGTGGGATAAGCCTAAGCTAAGGATGAGCATTCACAACTAATAATAAGTCCTCATGTCTTTATCTGGGAGTTGGCTGATAGCCAAGAGAAAGCCTGTCACGTAACTCCTAAAACAATATTGGCTATTGCTGTTTCCCTTGGTTACTACTCAGAGACTGAATGTAAGACCCTATTGCTGAAGCTATCAACCAAACACTTGGGACAGAGGACTCACTGATTTGAGATGTATCTCTTCTAAAAGCCTTCTTTCTGTGATCTAGTTTTGTTAGTACCAGAAAGTACTATGCAAGCTGCTAAGTGAAGCAATCAATAGTCTTATCCATGTGATGCTTTTGAACCACAACCGTGACCAGTATGGCAAGATATCCCTAATGGTGCAATAGTGGTACTCATGTTAGTGGTAACCAACAGCTGTCTGATTGGACTTAAGGCCCCACTCAACATGGGGAAGTTATACCTGAGGCTAATGAGATCATAAATCTTAGAGGAAAACCTACTACCAACACTTTACTAAACCAGCATAATTGCTAACTACATTCTAAAACTTATATCCACATATAAATGTAGCCCTCACCCCTCATCAAAGAAGCTTCACCCACCATGTCCAATTTGTGCTACCCATATACTCACAGTGTAGGACCATCAGCTAAAGCTTGCTTGATCAATTAAGGGTCATACCCTTAAACAAAACTGAGTCTCCCTCCCCTAAAAGTCATCAACTTCCCATACTTCCTCACTTAAGAGTAGAGGCTTGTGATCTTCTCCACCATCCTTTCTAGAGTATTGATTGTCTTGGTCTTCTGTGGGTGTTGTGGAAATAATCACAGCTGTGTGTGTTCATAACCATAACCAGCCTGCTGCGTTCAGAAAGCAGTTTTGCTCCAGTTGATCTTTCTGCCTCTTCTTCTATGATGGTTCCTGAGTCTTGGGGGAGGGGAATGTGATATCAATGCCTCACAAACAGTTATTCTCAGCACTCTGACCAGTTGTGAGTTTGCATGTTATGCACTTACCACTGCAGAAAGAAAGTTCCCTGATAAGACCTGAGAGCCACAATCAAAACAACTCTGAGATACTATTTTACACCAGTCAGAATGGCTAAGATTAAAAACACCAATGATAGCTTGTGCTGGAGAAGATATAAAGCAAGGGGAACACTCCTCCATTGCTGATGGGAGTGAAAACTTGCACAGGCACTTTGGAAGTCAATATGATGGTTTCTCAGAAAACTGGGAATTGATCTACATCAAGACCCAGCAATACCACTCCTGGGCATATAGTCAAAGGATGCTCAATCATACTATAAGGACATTTGTTCAACTGTGTTCATAGCAGCACTATTTGTAGCAGCTAGAACAACCTCGATGTCCCTTGACCAAATAATGAATAAAGAAAATGTGGTACATTTATACATTAGAGTACTACTCAGCAGGAAAAAAATGACATCTTGAAATTTGCATGCAAATGGATGGAACTAGAAAACACCATCCTGACTGAGGTAACCCAGACCCAAAAAGATGAATTTGGTATATACTCACTCATAAGTGGATACTAGCCATAAACAAAGGATATTGAACCTATAGTTCATGATCCTAGAGAAGCAAAGTGACAAGGTGAACCCTAAGAAAAACATATATAGATCCACCTGAAAAGTTGAAATAGACAAAATTGCCTGACAAAATTGGGAGCATGGGGCTGGGGGTAGGAGGGAGGGTGGAAGGGGAAAAAGAGGGGAGAAGGGGAAGGGTGAGGATAACTTGAGGGAATGGGATAGTCAAGATGGAGGAAGGACAGAGATGAGAGCATGATAGAGGTGGGTCTTGTATTAATCTGTTGCTTTCATTGGTTAATTAATAAAGAAACTGCCTAGGCCCATTTGATAGGCCAACCCTTAGGTGGGTGGAGTAAACAGAACAGAATGCTGAGAGAAAGAAGCCGGGTCAATGAGTCGCCATGATTCTCCCACTCCAGACAGACGCAGGTTAAGATCTTTCCTGGTAAGCCAGCTTGTGGTGCTACACAGAATATTAGAAATGGGTTAGATCAATATGTAAGAACTAGCCAATAAGAGGCTGGAACTAATGGGCCAGGCAGTGTTCAAAAGAATACAGTTTCTGTGTAATTATTTCTGGTAAAGCCATGTGGGCGGCCGGGTGCCAGGGACGCAGCCCTGCCGCTCATATTACAACAAGAGCAAGGCAAGAGATATCTTGATTGAGGGAGCCATTATGGGGCTAGCAAAAAACCTGGAATTCGAGAAATTTTCAGGAATCTACAAGGATGACCTCAGCTAAGAACCTAAGCAATGGAGGAGAGGGTGTCTGTACTGGCCTTGCCCTGTAGTCAGACTGATGACTATCTTAAATATCACCATAGAACCTTCATCCAGAAACTGATGGAAACAGAGGCAGAGACCCACATCAGAGCACTGGACTGAGCTCCCAAAGTCCAGATAAAGAGTGGGAAAAATGAGAATATGAGCAAAGAGGTCAAGACCATGATGAATTCACCCACTGAAACAGTCTACGTGAGCTAATGGGAGCTCACCAACTCCAGCTGGATTGGGAAGGAACAAGGATAGGACCAAACTAGTCCCTCTGAATGTGGTTGACAGTTGCATGTCTGGGGCAGACTGAGGGCCACTGGCAGTGAAACCAGGATTTATCCCTGCTGCTTGTACAGGCTTTCTGGGAGTCTATTCTTTTTGGATGGATACCTTGCTCAGCCTAGGTATAGTAGGAAGGGCCTTGGACCTTCCTTAAAACAATGTGTTCTCTCCATGGAGTGGGTGGGAGGGTTAGTGGAGGAGATGGGAAGAGGGGAGAGAGTGGGAACTTGAATTAGTATTATAATGGAAAAAGACAGTTTATTTTCTTTTTAAAAAATAAAAAATATTAGAGCCACACTAACCTCTGAATATAAATTTTGTGAATGTAGAGGACAGTTCGTTCATTTAATAAGTTTACTCCTGGGACCTGTCAGCCCCCGCTCCCATTGTGGGTTCATGGTCAGGTTTACAGTACCAGGCATGTGTTTTCTCCTGTGGAGTCAGCCTCAAATCCATTCAGAAAAGTGGTAAGCCTCCCTTATAGCATTCATGTCACCATTATACCCATGAACACAAAATGGGTTTTTAATATAGCTTTCTCCGACAACTTTAGTGTTAGTTATCAACGCCCTGTTCTTTACCCTCATCACTCTCCACTGAAACCCCTCTCCAATACTCCATCTGTTACCTTCACACCACCTCTACTCTACCTCCCCTCTCTTCAGATCTTTCTTCCCCTTCCTTACCAATGACCCCTTTCTATTTCCTGGAGTCGACAGTTATTCCAAATTAAACACACAAATTTAAACGTTCGACACCTGGATACACATATGAGTGATTACAAAAGCCTTGGTCTTTCTTGGTCTGAGTTACTTCACTCAAAATAATGTTTTTCAGTTTCATCCTTTTATGTTGACAGAGGTTTCTGTCCCACTAAGTTTCACAACCATTTAGTCCAAAATAAACACACAGAGGTCTACATTAATCATAAACTGGCTGGCTTATTAGTTCAGGCTTCTTATTAACTCACAACTTATATTAGCACATAATTCTTGTCTGTGTTAGCCATGTGGCTTGGTACCTTTCATCAGTGAGGCATTCTCATCTTGCTTCCTCTGTGGCTGGGTGACGACTGCAAACCGCGTCTTTCTTCTTCCCAGAATTCTCCTGTTCTCATCGCCCCACAAATTATCTACAAATTTCATAACTTTAATTTTTCTTTGCAGCTGAATAAAATCCCAGTGTGCACAGATACCGTATTCTTACTATCTATTTATCATTTCATGGACTCCTAAGCTGTTCCACTAGCTACTATGAATATAGCAGCTATGAACATATCTTTGTAGTAGAAATTAGGGTCCTTTGGTTATGTGTCCAGGAATGGTATAGCTGAAAGACTTTAATAAATAACTTATATGAGAGAAATGAGACACTAAAATTTATCAGTAATTACTGTGCCATCTTACTCTTTTGTGATTTGATTTTTCCCTTTTATTGAAAACAGGTTCTTTTCTCATAGAATATATCCTAATTAAGTTCCCCTCCCTCTCCTCCTCCCAGTTCTCCCTACCACCCCTCTCATCAAGATCCACTCCCTTTTTGTCTCTCATTAGAAAAGAACAGGCTTCTAAGAGATAACAACAAAACATGACAAAATATAATATGAAGAAAAATATTCATACTGAAGTTGGACAATGAAAACCATCAGAGGAAGCCCCAAGAGCAGGGAGAAGAATCAGAGACCCGCTCATTGACACACTCAGGAGTCCATAAAAATACTAAGCTGAAAGTTATAATGTAGTTGGATTTTCTTTAGGCCTTTGACCAGCTCTCAAATACACAGAAACTTATTATTAACTATGAAAATTTGGCCTTAGCTTAGACTTGTCCCACTAACTCTTTTAACTTAATTTAACCTGCTTCTTTTCAACTACATTTTGCTTCAGGGCTTTTTAACCTTTCTTCAATTCTGTATGTCCTGCTTTCCTGTTTCCTCTGTGTGTGACTGGCTGACCCCTGGCATCTCCCTCTCTTCTCTTTTTCTTTCTGCCCTTCTTTCTCTCCTAAGCCTAAATTCTTCCTAGTACTTATTCTCCCTGCCCGGAAATTCCACCTACACCTCCTCCCTTGCTTTTGGCCATTCAGTTTTATATTAGATCAATCGGATACCTTAGGCAGGCAAGGTAAAACTGCAACACATCTTTACATAGTTAAACAAGTGCAACACGTCGTTACATAAACAAATGCAAAACATCTTTACATAGTTAATCAAAAATTCAACACACATTTGAATAGTTAAAGTTGCCAGAGAACTTAAATATTAAGACTAAGTCTAAATAGTGTGGCTATTTTATTTTGCTGTTGTGTTCATTATATTTATTGGTAACATAATTGATCACATAGTCAAGGGTCCTAGGAATGACACTTCAGTAAGTATTTTGCTATTGAGGAGTTCCAAAGGGCAATGAAAAAGTCAGTTTGAAACAAGTTCTGAAGCCGAAGCTAAATGCTGCTAAAAGCTCAGTTATAACTGCCTAATATGCCACTTATCTTCAAATCCTTATTTTGAGTGTGGTATGTTTCTCCTGTATTCTTGTTATAAGGGAAGTACTGTGAAGGTCAGTAAGGGTGTTATCTATTTTTCTCACCACTGTATTTCTAACGGCATAAGTATGCCTTGAATATAAAAATTATTAAGTCATTATTTTTCCAAATAATTAAGTCAACCTCCAAACAAGAGTCAAATAGTTAAAAATATATATATACTCCTAATTTGGCACAGTATTTTGTTATGTATTCAAGTCCTCATTTGAACCACAACTTATAAACATGGTTTGGTTTCCTCCTTAAAGGAAATATTGTAACAGGAAAATATGTTCCTTTGCCAGTTCCCCAATCATGAGCCACAGGAGCAGTTTGCCATAAGGAAACTCCCAAGAGAGTCAATTATCTCAATAATGGTCTCAGCCTGCAATATTCCTGGGAGGGAAACTATTTCAAATGGACATCGAAGTTTCGAGTTAAATTTGGGAATTCACAGACCCTGAAGCCAGATTGGACTCAGCTGACAGAACACTAACTGATAGCAATTAAAAATGTCAATGTCATAGTTCTTCTAACGAAATGAAGTGATTGTTGCTTCCTTCACAGGGTGAGGTACTTTTTAAGTGAATGTATATGAAGCTCCAAAAATTATGCCGGTAAATGCTAAAAATCTGAGCACAAATTTAGAGACTATCACTATTATAGCCCATGGAAGGGAAAAGAGTTCTGGCAAGACAAAATATGTGATTCTGAAAGGTTACCATATGTTTTCTGATTTACCTAAAACTGTCATAAGCAAAATCATTGAGACTGTTCGCTTCAGAGGTTGGAGCGAAGTTGAGTGTTTTTTCTAGCCTCTGGAGACTGCACAGAGATCATTCGTGTTGAATGATAGCATTAATTGAAGCAGTATCTAGCAGTTAAACACATGGTTGAGTAAAAGCATTGCGGGGGGGGGGTCGATGATAGCATTTCAAGGGGAAACTGCTGATGAACAAAACTTGTGAGGAGGCAGTGTAATCCGGGGTTTAGCTGGAGTGTTTTTAAAGAGCAAAGACAGACAGCCCTATTGTATTCTCCTGAGAGCTAGCTCTTTACCCCCAAGCAGTGCTGCAACAGCTGAAGTCTTTAGTCTTTGAAAGCCAAGAAATTGCAAAAAGGCAGGTTGCACTAACAAATACATAGTTCTGCATTTGTCATTTCTTTCATTCGGATTTTGTGGTACAAATCATGCCTGGTACCAGAACGAGGGATTACACTAAGTTATATTATGGGTGTTTACTGCTATGAGGATTCTAAGAGGAAATGGCCTGTAGACCGTAACTCCCCTCTTTGTCAGAATAAAATGAATAATCCTATATACTGAAAATAACATGGGTGAGAATTATCCACTCTGAGGATGTTCCAGGTCTCCCCACTGCTCACACCTGGCATTTTAAAAATTTTATAAAGCTTCACAGAGGTTATGCATTAGTTCAAACTATGAAATTCAAATGAATACATTCTGGTGCTTATTTAACCGTTCCAAAGAGGTGTTTAATAGAGGTTATCTTTTGAATTTTTCTTTGCTCCATTTATGAATTGAGATGTGAGTGTTATCACAAAAGTCAGATGTTGTGATTTTACGTATGACTCCCCTTGACCCTAATTGTTGGAAACAGTTTTAGGCCTGAGCATTAAAGGAGCTGAGCAATATAAAATTAGGAAATAGTTTAATGTTTGTGCCTTCAGTTTTCTTTCCCTCCAGCACCTCATTAAAAAGAAATCGCCTACATAGGAACTATAGCATAGATGTGGCACCTATCAAGTACCAGCTTAACATTAATTCACATTCATAGGCACATTTTATGTTCTCCCCAAGCTTACAATCAATCCTTGTGTGAACATCTATCCCTTTTTCCTACATGACGTAGAAGGGTCTACTATCAATAACACTGCTTTGTCAGCTCCAATATTGCTTTTTACGTCATTTAAATGCACCCTGGTTTATATGTTATTTCTTAAGAACAGGCTCACTGGTGGCTGGAGAGATGGCTCAGAGGAATAGAGCACTGGCTGCTCTTCCAGAGGTCCTGAGTTCAATTCCCAGCAACCACATGGTGGCTCATAACCATCTGTAATAAGATCTGGTGTCCTCTTCTGTACTGCAGGATACATGAAGGAAGAAACCTATATACATAATAAATAAAAATCTTTAAAAAAAAAAAAAGAAAAAGAACAGGCTCACTGTTTCCTGACAGATGATCAAGTAATCCAACAATCGGAGTAGACATCCACAGAGAAACAGCACTGATAGAATTATGCAAATATCTAAGGTAAGACTTACAGGAATTGCTTTTTTGTGTTTTTGGAGTTCAAAGAGTCCTTGGACATACTATCTGTATGCCGAATAACAAGGAGAACTGGCGATAGAATTCCACCCTATTCTGAAGCCGCAGAAAAAAGGAGAGGGCAGGAATAATGGTGGAAGAACCACAGTCTGAAAGAACGAGGACCATAGACTTAAGCATCCAAAGATAGATAAGACAAATGTTCCACTACATGAAGAGAAAGACGATTTTTCATTCCTCTGCCTTTTTCTTCACTCTGGGCCCTCATCCAATTGGATACTGCCGTGTATACTAGTGAGGCTGGATCTCCATTGCTGGCTGCACTGATTCAAGAGCTAATCTCTTTGGGGTGCACCTTCCCACACACACTGAGCCATAATGTTTTGCCAGCTATCTGGGTGTCCCTTACCTCAGACAAGTTAACATATGATGTTATCTATCACATAAATTAATTTGCATTACACTACAAAAGTGACTAGAAGCCAGTAGTGGGGGGGAGGTGTTACCACAACTCAGTGAAGCTAATGGGCCTGTTAGACAAGAGCTTCTTAGAACACATGGGAAAGGGAATGAAAGGAAACTGGATTCATAAAATTTACCAAGATTTAAATAAATATATATAGTAATGCCTTGAAAATTAAATGCATATTTACTGAATACGCTAACCAACGTGCTATACTCAAAGAGAACACAAATACTAGCTTCCAGTGATGCAGATCGGGACATCATTTAGAAAAAGAATTTTTACAACTAAATAAAATGATTTTAATCGCCTTAAAAGCACCAAATAGCTAAACTCAAAGCCTAAGCTGTGGAGGAAGGACCATCCAGAGAGTAAAGTGGAAATGGAGTGCCAAGCTATTTCTGCCCAGAGTGCATTTGCTCAAATCACTCTCTACATTTAGGCCTTGGTTCAGAAGGGACAAATACAAAGACCCAGGGTCAGTCAAGTGTAGGAAGAATTATATGAAAATTCAGAACAACAAGAAAAAGAAAAGATTCTAAAAGGATTGGGATCAGAATAGCATAACCTTTTACAACAAGAGATTCTAGAAGACCATGAAGCAGTGTCTTCAAAATGCAAAGGGGGAAATTATTTTTCAATTAATAGTGTGAAAAAAAGAACTCTAAATGCAGCCAAATTAAAAATCAACTGTGTATTTAGAAGTATGTGTTTTCAAGCACTTATTTCTTAGTTCCCTTTCTTGGAAAGTTACAGGGGGAAATCTTTTCTAATAAAAAGAAACTAAAAAAATATAGACCCCCATGAGACAATCAATAGAGCACAGAAAGGTGGGGGAAGGAGACTCTAATCAACTATACCAGGGGCCTAAAACTTCACCAACAGAACAAGACGATGGTCTTTGGCGGAAAAGTCCACAGCAGGAGTAGCAATAGCCAGTTTTTCTGCTTAGAGTATCATTGTAGTAGGTATATAGCACGTCTAATAGAGCAGATAGGAAAAATAAAATTTAAAGGTTCCAAAATAGATCAATTGTAACTTCAAGAGAAACAACCAGCCATATAAAGAAAGACAGTGACAGACACAATTTGACTTAGTAGTAAACAATATAAATACTCCTGAGTTATGAAAATAGTAGCAAAACTATATGCAAATGAGGGAAGGTTGAGTGTGTAGAGTATGTTCATATATAGGTTTGCATGAATGATAGGGCAAAATTCTCATTTACCATAGCAAGAAGTTAAAAAATCTTTTTTGTTTCTGAAATTGCACTTTGTTTATTTGGTTGGTTTGGTTGGTTCACTGGTTTTTTTAGGGAGGGTTTCTCTGTGTATCCCTAGCTATCCTGGAACTTGTTCTGCATACAAGACTGGCCTCAAACTCAGAGAAATCCACCTGCCTCTGCCACCTGAGTGCTGGGATTAAAGGTGTATGCCACCACTGCCCAGCACGTTTTATTTTTAATAGTATTGTATTAATTATTTGAGAATTTTATAGTGTATTTTGATCATATTCACCTCCATCTCCAAACTCCTCCCAATCTATTGTCACTGTTCCTAATCACCTGAATTTAGATCTGTTTTATGCTATGAAGTATAATTTGTGTTGCCCAAATACTTGTGTATATGGGGCCACCCTCTGAAGTGTAGTCAGGGGTCATGCTCTTAAAGAAAACACAGTCTGCCTCTTCCAGAAAAACTTTTTTTAAGTTATTAATACAAGGCATCAAAAATGGCTGTAATTGTTGGAATGATCATCTGTGAGCAACAGACCTATAAGGAGAGAAAATATAGATTACTCTCAGTTTCTTGTTTTAGGTAGGCAATAGTAGCAGAGAAACAATATGATATAAATAGCAAACATTCTTCTCGGTTGTATACTTAATTATTACATGGAATCATGACAGTAATTTAGTCATTCTTTGTGACAAAGGGGAGAACTACGACTTGAAAGGATGACATGACTTGTTCACATCCACAAAGCTAGGAAATGACAGAGCTAAGATTCAATACAGACTTGTCGACTGGTCTGTCTCTGAAGTCTCTGTCTTTGGCATCCATGATACCCCAGATCTCAGAGACACAGCCCCACCTTATAGTCTCCAACGCTTCACCCAATAGCTCATCACAATCCATTTCTCCTGCTAGACCCTGTAATTTCTTCTGGATCAAACCTGAAAGTTAAGCAGGAGACTTGCAGCCAAGTACTAAGGAAATGAAATAACTCTAAAAAAAAAATGCTTTCAAATTCTCAGGTCTTGTTTGTGCTTTCCAAAGAATTCTCCCCAAGGCCCTGACTGATAGCATTTCTAGGAGAGGGTACCATCAAACCAAAAGTGACTGGAGTAAAGTAGAGAAAGCAGCTAAGGAAGATAGGCCAGACTCCAACTATAGATAGGGCTTGTCTCAGTTTCATCTCTTCTCTACTCACCCTCAAACCCCCAGTAATCACATTCTAACCATATCATACCATGTGAAATTGTATCATGTCATAAGAGCCTTTGACTGTACACTCACTTCTTCACCACTGCTCAGCTCATAGAATCTCCAGGATAGTGTCTTTCCTAGCCCATCCAGATAGAAGCAAGCACTCCTCCTTTGGCTTCTGTATCAGAATCCATATAGCTCAGTGTCACACATACCTACAATCTTGTCTGTTTCTGACTTAACAAGCTATATGCATGCTAATGGCACATGTGTGCATCTCTGCAATAGTAAATATTTATGTGTGTAATTATTAATTTTCTTTCATAAAGAAAATGTCATGTGATAAGTATCATTAAAAATGCTTATATGACATGCTAACTGTGATGATCTTTGGGGGGGTTGAATCATGTGCTATTCATTGTTTCTGTATTTCTAAACTTTCTGTAACAACATGTACTACTTTGGTAACCAGGAAAAGGTACCATAAGGTACATTGACTGCATTAAAATAAAAACCTTCTGTTCATCTGAGATATAATTTCAACAGTAAAAAGGAAACGTGCAAGTATTATTGTACCATAGAGAAAAGAACTCCCACGTATCAATAAGGAAGAGACAAATAAAACAATACAAAGTGGGTTTAAGTAACAACTTTTAAAGGAGGAATTGTGAACTAATTATACATCTCAGTGATAGAACACTTACTTAGTATGCATGCAACCCTAGGCTTAATCCCAAGCACTGTGGTAATAAAAGACAGATTGAATAACCAAAGAAAATTATTCCGCATATATACATACTTCAATATGTAATTTAAAGAGATTAAAGTCATTTGTAATTCAAAAGGTAGAAGTTAAAGTCTCAATAACGTATGACATCATTTTGGCAAAACAATCAAATCTCTACAATACCAAGTATTGCAAGGACAGAGAGAATCAAGAATCTCACATGCTGATGCTGAAGTATCAACTTACTCAACTGCCATTTTGGGAAACAGTCTGGTGCAATCTGCCAATATGCACAAAAATATGTTTCTTTAATCGAGAATACATGCACAAAAAATAGATATACATGAGCACACATAAAAATGTCCATTGCTTATAATTGCCCCAAACTAGAAAGAGTCTCAACAATTGAAAGGATAAACTATGACATTACCATCAAATGAAATGTTCCACGGCAATGAAAACTCCTGAATTAGAACTCTACAAGCATATAAATGAGTCACATAAATACAACGTGGAGCAGAGAAGGCACAACCAATGCAAACTATATGATTTTATTATTAAAATAAAGTTCCAAATAGTCAAAACTACCATTCTTTAGGCATGCTAACACAGTTAATAGAACTACAAAGAAGGCTGGAGTTGTACTCCATGGTAGACCACTTACTTGGGATGCATGAAACTATGTTCATTTTCTATCACTGCAAAATAATAAAAATGAAAAATACTAAAATAATCAATAATGAAGAACATGATTACTATGCAAAAGCAGAATGGAGGCTGTATCTGTTAGGGAAGGAATGCAGTTATTAATGGGAAGGGACATTTGGGAATCGTCTGAGATACAACTAATGCTTTCTTTATATGGACAGTAATTAACATGGGTATGAGCTTTATAAAATATAAGTATATAACTAGAAATGTGGGAATTGTATAGAATTTCTCTAAGATGCCTTTTAACACTACAAAGGTCCTCCATGCTGGCAAAACTTAACCATTTAAAGTTAAGTATTGGTATGCTACCTCAAAGAATGATTCTAAATAAAATTGATAGGAATCCTGGTGGGCTAGAAACTTCATGCTAGGCTCCTTCCCTTATTACTGCTCTCTCATCTTTATCTCCTCCATGAAGCCATTGACGTTTCCTGTTCTTGCAATTGCCAATCTCTTGCTTTAGAACAAGTTGGCTAAGGCCTGGGCTTCACCTTTTCTTAGAACGAACAAGTACAAAAAAAAAAAAAAAAAAAAAAATCTTTTCCAGAGTTTGAAATTTCTGGTCTAGGGTGCCTAAAAGTTTGGCTATCGCCTATTTAGAATATCAAAATCATAACAAAACCCACTTTAACTTTGTGGGTTGTCCTTATGATTGGAAGACTAGCTTAGGAAATTTAGTTATAAAAACATACAGACTCTAGGAATGTTCCATTCCTTGCCTCTTCCAGATTTTGGTAGCCACCTCCATTCCCTGGTTTATGGCTGCTTTGCTCCATTATCTGCCTATCCCTTCATTTTACTACCCCTTCTGTGTGTGTCAAATCTCCCTATGTGCCCTCTGAAGAAGTTTACAATGGCATTCAGTAACCATCCAGCTAGTCTTGGGTGATTCCTTTTTCTTTTTAATTATAATTTTTCCATCAATTTACAAAGTAGCAAGTTCCTGCAGGCATTTCACGCACAGTTTGAAGTGACCCTCACCTCATCCTCTCCCCCATCTCTCTCCTCTCCATTGCTGCTTAAACCCTTCTATCTCCAGCATGACCCCTTCCATTGTCAAATTGTATGTGTTCTGTCGCCCTCCCTGTATTACCATCCTTCTCCCTTTAAGGCCTCTCCTTCTTGTTAGTGGCCAATTCCTAGTTTCCTGCCACAATACATAAACCTACATTAAATATAAATATATTAAAAAATTGAAGCTAAGGTTCATGCATGAGGAAAAACATATGGTAGTTGTCTTTCAGAGCCTGTGTTAGCTCACATTTAAAACATTTTCCTAATAATTACCAACGAGTTAAAGCCTGGTACATTTAGAACCACCATTCAGTACCATTACAGTATCCAAATATAAAGTCACCCATTCCCAGTGACACTGTCCCGCTGCTTACTATGTCAACAAGTAACCCAGTGTTCTTGCCGTGTATCTATGAATAACCTACAATGCAACCATAAACCATTTTTTGGGGGGGGGACTTCAACACGAGCCTCAGTCTCCACATATCCTTGATATTCATGTCTTTCGTTTTCAGTGCAGTGTCTTCCTCCCACAATGTATCACTGCACTCTTACATTATTGGCTATATAAAGGTAAGAAGTTTTAGCTTTAGTTAAAACTTTCCAGACAATATATTCTGATCATGCTTTCCCTCCCCCACCTTTCCACAGATCCTCCCTTCTTCTGTACCCACCTAACTTCATGTTCTTACTCTCTCTCTCTCTCAAGAAAAAAAAAAAAACAAAAAAAATGAAAATCAAGCACTTTGGTTTAAACATAAGAAAAATAAATATAAATAGCATCAGTAATTCTTCCAGTATCCAAATGAATCATCTTGGTAACTCTCTGGGGCGCACACATCCCACTACTGAAAATCCTCTTGCTGTCTATAGTTCTACTCCCTAAAATTCCAAGGAAGAACTTTAAGGACTGTGCTGCTGATGACAGGAAAGTTGAATGGGCCCAGACTGTAGCTTCACTCATGGCAAGTCAGACAGCATCTTTCTGATATATCTGGGGGTTTTTTGGAAATGATTTCAATGGGGAAAATGTTGCTCTGCAAAAAAAAAAAATTACAAAAAATAATAATAGGTTTGAAACCCACTTGTCTGGAGCACTCTCTTTTGGTGTGAGCCTCTGGGCGGCCTTTCATGCAGGTGGTACATGACATCACTCGGCCCCAGCTGTTCCTTATTAACTCAGCCTCTCGGCAAAAGATACAGTCTTTTACAACTTGACTTTTTTAAGGAGACAGCCCATTTTGCAAATCAACCAAACACATTAAACACAGTTGGAGTGCAACATTCCATAAATACAAATTTGACAAATAAATCTTTTCTCTTCCTAGCCTCCACTAAGACAAGGAACAATGTGAAGGTCTGAAGGACACCAAGCTTGGCCAAAGGGGAACAAAAAGCATCTCCATTTTAACGGAAGGGAAATGTCTGCCAAGCAGACTGCTGCAGACTGCTCCTCTAGTGGGTCAAAGCACAAGAATCACCCAGGAGCCCTAACCCTCACGGAGACCTCTAAACCATCTCCCACATGAGATGACTTTGTAAATACATTCTTTGCCTGCTCGTGATGCCTAATTAGGCCCTGACCATGAGGCTAAGAGGTGAAAAAGAAAAGCCAGGACGCCTGCAAACTGCCACTTGAGTTCACAGCAAAATGACAAGCAGCATGTGTGATCCAAGGGGAAGAATCTGACAGTCACACTTCAATCTTTCAGCCACATTTTTTTCCACAACATGGGGAGGTTGTGGCATCAATAGTGTCATCTTCTAATAGAAAGGACAACTGCATATAATGCATAATTACTGTTCTAAATGACTTGTTATTTTGACTGCCTATTCTAAAATGTCTGTAATTGCTTCCAATGAGACTTTGAATAAATGATAAGTCAGCACGGGCAATCACTGGTGGAGACATAGCAAAGCCTTGGAAAACTTAGTACAAATTATTTTGTCATGTGTCAATTTCACCGATTCCAAATTATGATCACTAGGAATTTGCACTTCTTTGTTGAATATATCTCCCAACTGTGTCCCACTTAGGCAACAGAAGGAATACTACATGTAGGTGTATAAAAGAAAAGGCAGTTTATTTTCAAGGGCAATGAGCAGATGCTGGCAGAGCCTGATAAATTAGTTTATAGAATTTTAGCGTGTGCCAAATCCTGGTCCTTTCTGTAAAGCAGAACAAAGTAAGGAGAAAGCACACCTCGCTGAGAGTTATTGCCATCTCTCCAAATAAACTCCCCTCCCCATATGCTTGTTTGCCAAGTCTTAAAATAACAAATCACTTCTTTATAACAAAATTGTCTCCCTGGAATAATAGGCTTCAGTGTGAATTCTGATAGAGCAATAGCTCCTCTAAATGACAGCAAAAGCTTGCAGCAGGGATGTGAGGCACATCTATTTCAGGGCTTCCCATTAGTGTGAAAAGCAGTTCGGTAAGAAATGAAGTCATTTCCTGACTCATTGGGATGCCATGTTTAAACCACAGTTATCGGCCTAAAGATACAAAGGTTGAGAAAATGTGGGCTGAGCCTATAAGAGGTGAATCATCCTTTAAGGACACAGGAAACCAACATTTTCAGGTCCTTCACATATGACTAGATCATATTAGAAGGAAAAATGGGGCTGAGTAAGAGCCCCCATCTATTCTTTACATGATAAGAAGGCTCTCTATCCTATACCTTCCATTAAAGCCAGTTCCATAAAGAATCTACTGGTATATACTACATTTGTAAGTGTGGAAGTAAAAGAAATAGCTCAGTGTTTAAGAACTAGATACATCAGATTACAGGGAGAAGATGGATTTGAATTCTGCTAATTTTGTATGTTTCTAAAAAACTCATACAGGAACTAGAGTTTGCTGAGCAGTTAAGAACACTGGATGCTCTTGTAGAGGACCTGGGTTCAGTTCCCAGCACAGATGTGGCGGCTTTCTTAACCATCTGTAACTCCAGTTCCAGACAGTCCAACACATTCTTCTGGCCCCAGTGGGCACTAGGTCTTTACGTGGTACAAAGACGTAAATGCTGGCAAATTACTCATATGCATTTTAATTACTTAGTTTTTTAATTAAAAATAATGTTTATTGAACTTTAGCATTATATAGTTGTAAAGCGCCAACTGAATGGATGTGACATAGGAGTCCCCTCTGTATGCTGTGAATACCATTGGTTAATAAAGAAATCTGCCTTGGCTTCTGATAGTGTAAAGTGGAGCTAGGCAGAGAAAACTAAACTGAATGCTGGGGGAAAGAAGGAAGAGTCAGGAGATGTCATGTAGCCACAGCCAGGGACAGATGAGCCAGAACCTTGCCAGTAAGCTATAGCCATGTGGTGATACACAGATTAATAGAAATTCATTAAATTAAGATGTAAGAGCTACCCAATAAAAAGCTAGAGCTAATAGGCCAAGCAATGATTTAATTAATACAGTTTCTGTGTAGTTATTTTGAGTCTGGGCAGCTGGAAATGAACAAACAGTCTCTTACTACATGGATGCTTATTAACTTTTGGCTGATGCTTTAGTTACTTTTCTATTTGCTGTTATGAGACACTGTGAACAAGGCAACTTTGAAAAGAAAGCTCATAATTCAGGGACTCACAGTTCCAAAGGGTTGGAGTCCATGACCATCATGTCATGGAGCATGGCAACTAGCAAGTAGGGAAGGTACTGGAGCAGTAACTGAGAAATTATATCTGATCCACAGACATAAGACAGTGAGAAACAACTGAGAAATAGCATGAGCTTTGAAACTTCAAAGCCCACTCCTAATGGCACACCTCCTCCAACAAGGCCACATCTCTCCTCATCCTTCTTAAGCAGTTCTACTAACTGGAGACCAAGCATTCAAACATGTAAGCCTATGAGGGCCATTCTCATTCAAACAACCACATCCTATTGTATGACTTCCATAGGCTTGTGGCCATATCATAATGCACAATGCATTTAAAACAACTTCAAAAACCCCCAGTCTCTCACAATATCAATATACCTTAAAAGCCCAAAGTCTCTTCTAAGACTAAAGGCAATCTCTTAACTGTAACCCCTATAAAATCAAGATAAAAAATCTAATTACATACTTCAAACATATGATGATACAGAATATACATTACCATTCCAAAAGAGAGGAAAAGGGGTATAGTAAACAAATACTAGACCAAATCAACCCAGTAAGGCAAACCCAAAATCCTGTAGCTCTATGTCTGATGCCAAAGGAGTTAGATGGCTCTGCCCTTCCAGCTTTGTTGGCTGCAACACACTTCTCTCTCATGGGTTGGTTCTACTCCCCGTCTGAAGTTTTCCTTGGCAGACAAATAGCCCACAGTTCCAACATCCTGGAGTCGCCAATGCTATCCAAGCTTCACATTTATAGTTTCAACCAAAGGTCTCTGAGTCTGCAGGCAGGGACTCCCCTGCCACACACATGTGGCTCTCCTTAATTTTGTAGGAAGATTCCACAACCTCTTTACTCATGTATTCTTCATGACTCTAAAAGCCACATGGCTAATGCTGCCAAGTTCTGTTGCCCACTTGAGTGGGAACCTGGCCCTCCCCTTGTATTACATTTGTATAAGCTTTGGTTTTTTGAACTTTTTATGAACAGATAATTCTTTAGTCCTTTTCTTTTCACAAATTTCTGGGTCAAATTTCACCGATCTGAGGCTGCCACTCTCTTTATTCCATTTTTCCTTATCTCTTTCAGCACAAAGCAAGATTCCAACATTAAAGTTCCTGTTGGCATTTTTCTCCTCAAACTGTACCTTTTGTATTTCTTTTTGTCCTGCCTGCTCCTTTTCATTGTAGATGTGCATTACCACTAATAAGCACATGACAAAGTAGGCTGTCTTAAAATCTCCTCCAGTGATGAAATTCATTGAAAACTCTTCAGTTTAGCTTCAGGCAGATTGTTAGAACAAGGAAAAAAAGCCACATTCATTGAGAAAATACGACAAAAATGGTCTCTAGCCCAGATGCTAATATTGCCCCCTCTGAAACCTCTTCATCTGGTCTTCATAGTCCACATGGCTCTCGCAGTACTGTCTTCCAAGCTCCTACTAGAATGTTCTATTATGCCCCACTTACAATGTTCACTCATTTTCCTAATCCAAAGTCCCAAGGTCTTCTACATTTAAAAAGAAAAGGTCAGGCCTGTCACAGCAATAGCTCACTCCCTGGTATCAACTTTTATTTTAGCTACTTTCCTATTGCTGTGATGGGATATCATGACCAAGACAACTTATAAAAGAAAGCATTTAATTTGTTGGCTCATGGTTCTACAGAGTTAGAGTCCATGGCAATCATGGCAACAGGCAAGGTATTGAAGCAGTAGCTGAGAATTATATCTGATCCATTAGGTATGAAGGAGAGAGAGAGAGAGAGAGAGAGAGAGAGAGAGAGAGAGAGAGAGAACTAAGATATGACCTGAATTTTTGAAGTCTCAAGCCCACCCCCAAAGACACACCTCCTCCAAAAAAGCCACACCTCCTAATTCTTCCCAAGCAGTTCCATCAACTGGGGAACAAGTATTCATATATATTGGACTGTGGGGGCTATTCTAATTCAAAACACCACAGCAGAATTCTTACAAAATACTAAAAATAAAAGTAAGTGGTTGGAGGAGTATCAGAAAAAGTTATACAGAACCAGAGACAAATCAAAAAAAAGGCAAATTAGTGAAGAAGAAATACCCAAGAAATTTCAGTAAGGAAAAAAAAAGAAAGAAGAAAAAGAATGGCAAATAATGAACTATGGTTTCCGCAAAATCTTTAGTGTATAAATAGCAAAGTATTCTATTTTTAATGAAATTAATATGTCAAAGACAACTCTAGAAGTTTGTATTCTCCAACAACTAAGACTTACTGGCTGTTATTCTTGTCTATCACTAGTAAATGAGTAAATGAACATACTAAGATATTTGCATTGACTATAAATCCTTACAGTTGTTTTATAGGATAAGTACTTCTACTGGGCCATTTGAACAGAAGAGAGAAAATGAGGTTGAGTAGTTAAGTAGCTTGCATAAGCCTTCATGGTTCTAAGAAGGAAGAACAATGATGTGCTCCTGTGAGCTTCTAGTGCCAGCCCTTTATTGCCACATACATAAAGCTCCACCTACTCAAGATAGTGTGGTTCTGTCCTCTGGAGTTCTACAGTTCCATCATCTATGCATTTTTAATATTGAACACCTACAGGTTTTAATGTTTGTTGCATTTTAGTGCACAAAATGTCTTCCTAACTAGACTACAAAACATTGCATACAGTACTGTAAATAATACTCCTCTGTAATCCCCACAGCACTTACCGCTATTCCATACTCATTATATAAGATTTAATTGGAACCTCAACACAGAGATAACTTTCAAAACAACTATTCCAATAATTTTGCAATCAAACGAACTCTACTAACATCCTTTGCTAAGCAGTAGTCATCTTTTGAGATCGTTGGAAATTTAAGTTGAGAAAAGAAATGTTAATGATTTTTATCTCATTCTATTCCTTTTGACTGATGAAACCAAAAATAATCACTTTACATCCCCAAAGTGTTTAACCCCCGTGAAAGCAGGGGGAGAGTGAGCCATCACTAGCACACAAATGTGTTCTGCTGAAAGCAATCAAATAAATCAAGCAACCCCCAAAATATAGTTAAAGTCAAGTGACTCAGAAACAGCTCATGTTTTTAGTCACTTAGAATCCAAAGTTACTCTGAAACATGAATATTTTTAAGGCATTACTCATTTTGCTTTCTCTGATAAAACTAAAATAATCCAATACAATTATCTGAATGGTTATAATTTAAAGATTTAAAATGCAGGCTCAAAACCTAACATTTCAAATTAGTATCACTCTTTAGGACAAACTCTAACTAATAATAATGATCTGGTATAAAAGTATCCTGGAGAAACTAATTTGCTAGCATTTTCTTTTTATTAAACTAATCCGGAGAGAGAGAGAGAGAGAGAGAGAGAGAGAGAGAGAGAGAGAGAGAGAGAGAGAGAGGAGAGAGAGACTATGGGGGCTGTCCTAAAGAATGCACAGCACTGTAGAAACCATACATCTGAAAAATCATTACTCAAAATTGAAAGCCACTTTTCTTTCTCACCTACCGAAGCATTTATTCTCATGCTGAAAAATTAAATATGGTTCAAGACCTTTACTTAAAAATAATTGAGTTTCACAAAATCAATAAACTCAAACAATTTCCAAGTGACCTTATCAGTAGCTCAAGGATGACAAATAGGTTTAGTCACACACACCAACTCCTGCTGGTTGGTAATAGAGATGCGGATGCTGTATTGAGAAAGATTCTGAGGCCACATCCAAGAGAAAACGTGTCTAGATCAATGAGCAGGATCAACAATGTGTGTGAAAGAGGAACTATTGGTAGCCAAAATTTGCATTAACTGCCATAATTTCTTGAAAGTAAAGTACAAGACCTCAATCTGGATATGAGTCATGAATTCCAAAAGTTTCACTGGATTGTTTGACTGATTTCAATAAAAAATTCATTGATAAGAAGTGGTCTAGATGTGTGGAGCTATAACTGAATATATAAAGGAATAGGGAAAGAACTGAACATTTTAATAGCTTGACATATGCCAAGCACTGAATATATAAGCCTTGGCTCAATCATATGCTTCCATAGCCATATCAAAGACTTTTACTATTATCAGTAATACTGCCCCTGTGTTATCTTAATCATTTAACTAACTACGATGTCCTATCTTTCTGGCTTATTCCAACAAGCGCCCATCCTTGTAATAACCTATCTACCTTACTAATATATCCAGCCTATTAAGTCTTTCCATGGTTTCATTGTCCATCATCTTTATACCATGGTCTTTCTCCTACGGACTTGTCAATCTCTCCTTTGCATCCTGTTAGTTCCATTGTTCCTTTCTTTATTCATCGTAATTGCCTAGCAATTATAAACCCAGTTCTCTTTCCATTCCAAGCCTGTATTCATGTGATATAAATATGACCATGGACGTGATTACTCATATTCAAAGGTGATTATCTCAATCAGGTCCTTAGAAAGGTTGTCATTCCTTCTATATTTCTTTTATCCAGATAGTCTTCCAGTAGACATCTCTCATTCTTTCTTCTGTCTGTAAGCCCTGTGTTTCCTCCTCCTTACTTATTCTCTATAGATGGTCCTATTTCCTGATTAATAGAAAATACAGAAACAACCAGAAGGAAATTCACTCCATTTTATGCCTCTCCAACTACTTTCATCACTCCCCTACTTCCATCGCCTTCTTTATGTTCCACCTTTTTTATGATACAAGGGATGTGTTCTTCATTCAGTGGTCAAAAGCCAAGTTCTCCACTTTTGTATTATATCCTACCCCTCTTCATTAATCAAAGAAATCATGCCCTCTCTTATATCTTCAATTATTCTTTACTACTAAAAAATTCCCGCTAGCATTGAGACAACTATGTTCAATTGCCAATTCAGTAACTCCATTGAACTATGTTTTCATAGCATGTATCTCAAACTTTTCAGGTCTCAGACTAAATTCCTCAGGTTGTCCCAAATCCCAAGTACCCTGTACTCCTCTCTATGTTGGTAAACAGCAGCCTCTATTCATATAATTGCTCATTTAAAATAACAGCATCCTCTTTACATCCTCTACTCTCTAGTCTTTCATCCTCAATCAATCAGTAAATCCTCGTCACTTTACATCTAAATCCCCAGCCACTACAAAATGACTGCTCATCAATCCATAGTCCTAGATACCCTTACAAGATTTTTCTCTAATCTTACCCCCCCTACACTATTATTTTGCCATAATGGCAAGGGAAATTCTTTAAAAAAAAAAAAAAAAAAACTCATGTCATCTTATTCTTCTTCTTGAGACCCTCTAGTGCAATGGTTCTCAACCTGTGGGTCACAACCCCTTTGGGAGTTGAGAAAGCCTTTCACAGGGGTTGCCTAAGACCATTGGAAAGTGCAGATGTTTACAATACAATTCATAATAGCGGCAAAATTACATTTATTAAATAGTAACAAAAACAATTTTATGGTTGGGGGAAGGTCACTACAACATGAGGAACTGTATTAAAGGGTTGTAACATTAGAAAAGTTGGGAACCAACAATCTAATGGCTTCCTATCTCATTTAAAATAAGTCTTGCCAAGTCACTATAATACTCCCCCTATAGATGCCTCTCTGATTTGAGCTCCTATGAATATATCTCCACTTGAAACACATTAGATAGATTCCATTTCTTTCTTTCTCTTCTCTCTCTCTCTCTCTCTCTCTCTCTCTCTCTCTCTATGTCTCTGTCTCTCTCTCTCTCTCTTTCTTTTTTTTCTTAAGACAGGGTCTCACTATGTAGCTCACTACATTAAACCATGTTGGCCTCTTACAGAGATCTCTTTTACACTGCCTCTGAGTGCTGGGGTTAAAGGTGTGAACCACCATGCCTAGTCTCCTTTTTTTTTTAAGGCAACCGTTATCCTTCTACCTCAAAGCCTTTCCTTTTGATATCCCCTCTTCCAGGAGTGTTCCACCCAAATATGCTCTGTTTGCTGTTTCATCCTTTTAAGGTCTTGGCTCAAATGTCATCTTTCCAGTGAAATCTTCCCTGAATAGCCTATTTTAATTGTTTTTTAAAAACTAATTAATAAACCAACATGCTTTTTCATTGTTTTCATCATCAGGAATGCTATATATTTTACATATGCATTGATCTTTCTACCTTACCAGAACAAAATTTTATATATACATATATTTTATATATATATATATATATATATATATATATATATACACACATACACACACACACACACAAACATCCAGGACCCAGAGCATTGCCTAACACAGAACAGATTCTAAATAATTACAGAATTAATGGACGAATAGATTTATCTCAATTTGCTTTCATCTAAGTCTACTACAAGACAAATATTATATTAGTTTTATTGATTCAGAAAGTAAAGCTCAAATGGTTTAAATAACTTGCTCACTATCAGAACTATAGAATATAGAAATCAGCATTTAAGAGCACGCGTGCGTGCGTGCGCGCGCGCACACACACACACACAAACACTTTCAAAGCCTATCCTTTATCTAATCTTGAAGACTCAAGCATTTATACAACTTTACGTGAATTGTACCAGTGAATAACCAACTAAACGATGAAGGGAAAGGATCTTTCTGGAGTTTTTCAACTTATAAATGAAATAGCAATTAGTCATTTAGAACTATTTTACAAATATCAGTGTAAGTATTGAATATCACAACTTCTAAATGATATCTATATGTTATGTGACTGTTGATAAAAATCATACCACCAACAGTTTTGCCAAATACATAAATACATATGCGTATACATGCATACATACAGGCCTGCAGTCAGGCATGCATACATGCTATACCTACACCTGAATCTGAACAAACCTCTAAATTGGGGTTTTTCAAACTCAGCACTAATAACATGTGGAGCTAAATAAAACTTTTCAAGATAGAAATGGGGGTTGTTCTGTACATTGTAGGATGCCTACCACTACCACTAGGCTGTACCTAACTAAACTAGATATTGAGTACCAGTATTCTACTTACTTCATTGTAAAAACCAAGCACTGCCAATGTCTCCCATGGAACAGAAAGTTGCGCAAATCAGTCCTAGTTAACCACTGGTCTACATGCAACTACCACTCCACAGGAGAAACAAAAGACAGAAAAATGTGATAAATTAAGCCACATAGATCCCATCACCAGAATGCACTGTGAGAATGTGCACAGATCAAATGACACACAGCATTTGACGAATACATTTTGATGAGTAAGTTTCTGGGATAAAAGATAGAAATGGAGGGAGTGTTTTGGATGAAAATATGCGTAGAAGATGTATATATTTTAACTGAAAAAAAACTAAGCTATAGGATTTAAAGATGCACCATTGTATGATAAAACTATAAATACGTAGGAAAGAGTAATTACTATAAAAGTCCAATAGGGAGGAGAGGGTAGATGAAGTTGAGACGGGACACTTGGCTAGCCTTGGGGCTTCTTAGGTGACTGACGAGATTCTATTTCTTGACTTGGGTGGCATTTAAAAGAAAGTTGACCTTATAATAATTAATTATGCTTTATGATTGTCTTATCTTTTGCTCTATGTCTACGCTTTTCCAGTGAAAACGTATAAGTAAATGAAAACATAATAAATAAACAGAAGAATTTGTCTTCTTTTCCACTTCACTTAGGTTTGATTTCTGTGAGAACTGTCCTTGAGAAGAGGACTATGAATTTATAGAGTTCATGTTGATGTTTATGGCCCCTCAGCCCAGAGGTGTAAATCCTCATCACGACTTCCAATGACTTTGGAAGTCATAGCAAGACTTAATACAACCCAATACAAGCCATATGTGTGATGTCCGTTTCTTGGCCTACTTCTGAAGGAATGTCTCATGTCAAATCAACAAATACCTACCAGGGAGTCTTGTGATCTAGGCTGTCTGCCAGGCACAATGAGGGAAGCAAAACGCAAAGCAATGAAGTTTTGGCACGTGTGAACAAAACCCATGAGATCTATGTAGGCTGAAGAGAGATTTGTGAGACAATGACTTTTAGAAGAATTTGAAGGGTAGGGGAGGAGGGACAGAGAGAGAGAGGAAGAGAGAGACGTGAGGAGAGACCAACCGACCACAGGTGTACCTCTTTCCTTGAAAAAGATCTGCTCCTGAAGAGTTCTGTGGTGATTAAATTTTTATAAATTTAATTATATTTTCTCATTGACTTACATTATAATCAGAGAGTGGCTTTATCTACATTTTGGATTGATCTTCAACTGGCAGTGGCTCCCAACAGTTTAAGTTTCCCTGCTTCTCTGTCAAGTAGTTAATAGTTTATAAACAAACATTTAAAGGCACTATTTAAAGAAACCCTTGAGTGAATGCTTTTGAGCAACAAAGGATACTTCGGCAATATTTATAAATAATCATTAGATCAGAAGCTTATCAAGGTTCCTTGAAATAAAGCAGACCAGTATACAGACTCCAGTAGCCTTTCATAGGATTTTATAATCATTTTACAGTAATTAAATCTCTAAACCGATTTTATATGTGTTGTAGAGCCTCTGGCTTTATTCCCCTTTACACAGCATTCAGAAGATCATTTTGTACAGATGAAGCTTAGAGGAAGCACTACTAAACATAGCTCATATCACTACGTTATAGGATTCCAGATGACCTTGGCTTCTACGCCTGTATGAGCAATTATAAAATAAAAATGCAGTGCCACTAGATGTAGAGGAGAGGTTATTTGAAATGACTGGCTGGTCTGCTTGCGGCAGAAGATGCCCAGGCTGCTCACTTTTGGCTTTTGAAAAGCAGACTCCCTGGAAATTTCAAGAAGGTTACTGGAGAGCTAGAGCAAAGGATGTTCTTATTAGCTCTACCTATTCCAGCAGGGTCACCACAATTCTCCCCCACATCCTTTACACGACATGAGTTGCCTCCTTCTCATCTGCTCTCCACACCCCACATTTGGTGCTCACTCAGACCTTACAATGATATTTCCCCAATGAGGTAAGGAAAGATATTACCCCCAGTGTCAGGAGCATGAAAGCCCATTATACTTCACATCAGTCAGGCTACATTTGGGTCTAGAACCTGGAAGAGGATTCCTAAAATACCATAAAATTGCAGAACTCCAGGGCTATTGATGCTTCTGCAACCAGTTTAAGGAAAGTTGCCCTTGCACTTCATCTTGACTGCAATTTGTAGGCAAGTTTGAAGCTCACTGTGCTGGTTACACATACCCAGAGGGGTATGATTTATGAAGGGTTTTACTCTGGCTAGCTTAGTTCTTTCTGGTTAAAGACCTCCATTTATTTTAGAGTAAATGGATAAAGGTTAGTTCAGCTTTGTCTTCACTGACATGAATATAACTTATAATTGGTTTATTTCGAAAATATGCTGGAAATAAAAACTGGAATGCAGCACAGGAAAATAAATCAAAAATGAGTTTTGTTGTGGAAGGAAAAAAAGGATGCTCTTGCCAAATCAATTCCTTTCCATGAGTGATAGTGCTGCTTCTCAAAGAGCAAACACTGTCTCCCACACTGTAATCAAGAATCTCCATCCATAAGGCATTTATCTGAATATAGCAATATGACCACGTAGTTATAGTTCTGTACCACATATGGAGTTCTGTACCTTTTGACAAGCATTTCATCATAGCCATTGTGGCAGACAAAATACTCACATTCTTTTGTAAACCATGCCCCTTCACTGAGGAGTAGGTCCTATAAGCTCCATCTAACCAAAGGAATATAATGGAAGTATTTTCCAGATAGATTCTAAGTTCCTAGTCAGCTAAATTCATTGCTCCAAAGGAAGATCACATCTGAGTGTGATATTATACTCTGTAATCCCTGACAATACAGGAGGATCATGATTTAGAGACCAACCAGGGCTGCAGAGGCAAGCTTCTGTCTGAAAAACTGAGGCAGGGACCCTGAGTGTGCCTGACCTAGTTACGTGGTGTGTTTAAAATGATCTAGATGGAGAATTAAAGAAATGGAGACTCTGTCTTTGGCTGACTTTGAAGAAGCAAACTTCCATTAGTTCTATAGCCTTAAAGAAATGGATTCTGCCAATAACCATGTGATCTTAGAATGAATGAATATTTCCCTATTGAGTTCTTGAAATGAGAGTTCAGCCTATATAACACTTCAATTTCAACCTTACAGGAACCAGAGGAAAAACATAAACTAACCTGGTATGAAAATTGCTGATCCACAAAAACTATAATACAATGCATGGCTTTTATTTTAAGAGTCTAAGTTGATAATTATTATGCATCGACAGAAAGAAGAGACAGACATGAAGAATCAACAATGGGGAATCCTAACCCATGAGAGTAATGGAGGTGATAAAAGCAACAATTAGCATAAGTTAAAACAAGTGTTATCATTCTACTTTTCCAGAAATAAAAGCAAAGGCTCTAGAATGGAACCCACTATTCATTTCAGAATGGATTCCTCCACCCAGCATTGCGCACTGACTACAAACCACTACTCTGTAACATTTTAAGACACTATATCATGTACCTCAGGCTCTTCCCAAGCCCGCTCTGTAACTGAGATGACTTTCAGCTTCTGATTATCCCGCCTTCCCCTCCCCAGTTCTAGGATTTTAGTAATGGCTCACTCTACCCAGGGCCAGGAATCCAACCCAGGGCTTTGTGCACACTGAGCAAGCACGCTACCAACTTAGCTACATGCCCAAGCTCCCCATTCTGGGTCCTCCTTGCAGAAAGAAAAACCCAGATGTGCAACCTAGTCCTTAAGTACAAAGGCAAGAAGAAACCAAATATGTCTCCAAACCAGTAACATCATAAACTAAGTAGACAACTGAGAGATGGAGAGACAGAGACAGAGACAGAGACAGAGACAGAGAAAGAGAAAGACAGAGAGAAACTAGAGCCTGGTGTGGACTTTTGAAACCTCAAAGCCCACCTCCAATGGCACACCTCTTCCAACAAGGCCACATCTACTCCAACGAAACCACACCTCCTAATCCTACCCAACAGTCCACCAACCTGGAACAAAGCATTCAAACATATGAGCCTATGGGGTCATTCTCGTTCAAAGCACCACAGCGTCCACAGCTCTATGAGATTTAATGAAAGAAAAAAGACAAGAAGTCTACCCCCAGCATGTATCAGATAGCCAGGATTGGCCTGCACATGGATGAATAAAGAAATGAGGATCAAAAGGAAAGAGTTTATTATTGCACAGGAGTATGCGAGGGATGAGCGCTTTGTATGCAAATCAAGGATGACAGGCAGTAACAGAAAGTCTTAATGCAAGAATCTAGAAGAGTGAACATAACCACAGATCAATGGTTCTCAAAATGTGGCCCTAGGACTGGCAATTGCAGCAGCAGTAGCGGGACCTTGGTTGGAGATGCAAATTCACTACCCCCAGAGTGAATCAGCAATTCTGGGGAAAGGCCTAGCAATAGATTGCAAGAACCAAGTATGTAGACAAATGAAACAGTCTTATGAGGTTAGATATAAAAGGAGAAAGAACAGCAAATAGTCTTAACACTCCATATTCAAATCAGATGCCAAACTGTAACCCTGTTAATGTTCAAGTGGGCCCATCATCAGCAATCCCAACCTAGTTCGTGTGAAATAGGGCCTGGTTATTTACTAGCTCTCCACGTGATTCCAATGTGAAGCCAGAATTTGGAGCCCATGATCTAAAAGGTAAGGTGGAGGATGAGGACATCACTCAAGATTGCTGGATACATGACCTCTACAAACATGTGGACTCTTCTCGATATGGTGTTCTGCTGCCTCCAAAGTATTCACACATATTCTCAGCTGTCAACACTGCTATGCTTTTGCACAAGGCAAGGAAATTGCTTTTATTTTGGCAGTGCAGGGAAAAAAAATCCACAGCAGCTGGCCCTTTTCACAGTCCCTGCTCACCCTCTGAGCTGGTATATGCAGCAGCATTCTGCTTCCCAGACCGCAATCTTTGCCATGCTCATGGGAGACTGTGAGGAAGAAAAGTCGCGGTTTCTTATCACAGGGTCATCGTCAGACTTGGCCTCCACACCTCCCTTAGGGCCTAGCATACACAGGAAGATAATCTAAGTGCTCTACACATCGCTTCAACAGCTTGGAGATGCTCCATCGCTGTCTAAGATCAGAGAGAGAGAGAGAGAGAGAGAGAGAGAGAGAGAGAGAGAGAGAGAGAGAGAGAGAGGAAACACTGCATCAAGTCCTGCTGCGAGAGACTTTAAATAAAGGAAGCTTTCAACGACTTGGGAAATCGCCACTGTTTCTGGAGCTCAGTGACAGTCATTTAACCGTCCACACGACTTCAGTTTGCTTGGGTTAGTGGGTAAAGAGTAACAAAGTTCAAGTCCAAGTACATTTCAGCACGCATAACTCTGTGTAACTGACAGGTTCTGTACTTACACTTCAGGCTTTTGCAGGCCTGCCAGATAGAGGTGGTTCCACCACTACCTGATACAGTGATGGCTTCATTGAATAGGTTCACAAAACATGGATGACAACTAGGAACAAGCAATAATGCTTTATCCCAGAGACTCAAAATGCAATACATAAGAGATGACAACGATGATGGCAACAAGATTTCCCACTGGAAATTTCAGGTTTTAAAAGCTCAAGATGGCTATGATGGCATGCACTGTTAGGATATGCTGAAGAGACAGAGGCAGGAGGATCATTGGTTCAAGGCCAAGCTGGGCTACATTTTTAAGGCCTGCTTTAGTGACCTACCCCTTTATTGACAGCAGGTCTTGTTTTTTGCTTTTGTCCCCACTCCCACTCCAAGAACTAGTCAAACCAGTTCTCAGATTGGAGACTGCTATCTAGACCAGTAGTTTTGGGGGTTGACTGTTCCTGCCATGGGACATTTGGCAATGTTTAGAGGCATCCTGGTGTAGAAGGATGCTACTGGTATCTAGTGGGACAGGGCACAGGATGACCCCCAAAACAAAGGGCCACCCAGCCCCCATGGTATTAGTGGCAGGATTGTGAAATTCTGGTTTATGAAATGGCTCCACACGAACAATGGAGTAGGAAAATCATGGTGGGTTGCATTTCTATGAAAACCTGGACTCTTCCCTTTGGTTTCCCCAAGCATCACAGGGGAGCAGAGCTGGCCTCCTCCAGGAGGCAGATAAGCTTGTCTTGACATTATCTCACTCACCCCTATGTTTCAGGGAACTACCCTGCACTTCAGGGAACTCAATGTATGAATCACATGGACATAAAACTCTCTAGGCTCCCACCAGATAACTTCAGGAAGAAAAATTAAAGCTCCCCAGCCTCCCTGTAACAACTCATGTCAACATACATCTTCTTCGTGGGGAACATATTCTGCAGAATCACTTGAAGTTGCCAATATGTGATTAATTAGGGCCTTCAAAGGGGCAACAAATTGCATGTGGTTCAACAGAAACTGTTTTCATTCCGCTGGTGCTGAAGGCTGCTTAATCTTGTTGAGCTGCCTCTATTCCATCACCTGTGAAATGGACTAAGCACTCCTTTCTTCCAGGAGCCATGTTCTTGTGCTGACTTTTCAGTCATTGCCCACAGAGTAGTTTAATGACAATAATACCTAAGCATCAGCTATTTGGTAGACAGATCCTATTCCCTGTCCATATACCCTATAAAGCAAATTGGTGTTGTGCTCACTCTCTCGTTCTCTCTCTCTCTCTCTCTCTCTCTCTCTCTCTCTCTCTCTCTGTGTGTGTGTGTGTGTGTGTGTGTCTGTCTGTCTGTCTGTCTGCCTGTCTGTCTGTCGCTCTCTGTCTCCCTCCCTCTCTCATTCCCTCTCCCCTCTCTCTTTCTTGCATTTTTAGTTATAATTTCATTTTATACTGTGGAAAGAAACTGTAATACTGCTAGGAATACAGGGTCTGAGTACTTGAGCAAACACAAAAGCCCATCCAGCCTTGTTTTCTTGGGTCTTCTGTATCCACTTTGAGTGATACTGACTTCATATTCATTTAAACAACCTGCCCTCTATTTCTGTGTACTCAGTAGGAGGAACTCGCGATTACAAAATGCCTGTGACATGCCAAGGTGCTTCAAGCTTTCACAGATGTTATCAATTTAACCGCCTACACAAGGCTATGGGAGAGGATTGCTCCATCCATTTCACAGGTGATAAAACTGAGGCACCTCAACAAGATTAAACAGCCTTCAGTGCCAGCATTGTGAGTCAGAGCATGCACATATGCTCACTGAGTGCAGTGTCACCCTTACTTTAAGCAGAATGAAATATATTTCTATAGAGACCAAGAATGCCCAAGTGACCACTAGAGAAATACATTACGTGGTTAGAAGTGAATTGTCTTCCCTTCACCATAGTGCCTACTTACAAAAACATTATGACATGTATTATCTCAAGATACCAGCATCATCTTCTTTTCTCATTTCAGAGTTTTAAAAATGGCCAATAAAACTGCCTATGAGCCTGGTTTTTTAATCTTGCTATATCCGTTTTCAGCTGAAGTATTATGTTGCCTTTCATTCAGCTCTCATAAAAAAACATAAATTCACTGATTAAAGATGAAATCATACATATTCTTGTCTTCCAAACACACTGCCTAATGTACTTAAAATTCTTTTCATGGGGGGTCGGGGAGCACACAATGGAGACATCTATGCAGGTGGAGGGGTGAGCTGTGGCCACCTTGTGGCTAATTGCTTTAGGGACAAAGGCAGGATGACCTCCAGCCCCTGGCATCTGCAAACTTGCTTCTTTCTCTAAATTTCTTTCTGAGTGCTGTAATTGGGCATTGACTGAGCAGAGCTGTTCTCTCCGTAATTTGAGGTAGGGAAGCAGCTCGGCTTTGGAGAGTTCCACGGTCGCTACCTTTCTCCAGTTGCACAGTTTACGGTGTTCAATGCAGTCTCTGGGGAGCATTTAAAAGCAAATTCAATTTCCTTTTCATGGCTGCTAGGGATGTAAATTCTAGAATAGCCATGAGTTATTTGCTCATGGTCTGAAATAAGATTATGTTGTGTACAAATGTGTAATGTGGTCATCCTAAAATAAATTCATTAGCTTCTAAATGTCAGAAACAGAAAATGATCATGCCTCTTGAAAAGGGGACTAGGCTGGGGGCATAAAAAACTTGGCTTTCTCCCAACTGCACTCATCACTGACTAGATGTGCGAATTTAACTCTTTCTTCCTGTTTCCTTATGACTAAAACAAGAGGCAACAAAAATCAATACGTTCTTACATATTTATTTTAACAGTGAATTCTTTTGATTTTCAGGAAAAGTTTCCAGAACCCAAATGCGCCAACGCAATCAAGAGGCAGAAAGGCGAGACACACCCACAACTATCACTTTCCTACCTCCCACCTCCCCACCATCCAAGTCCCTTTAAGCCACCTCCACTGAATCCTGGCATTCGCCAATGGCCACTGGACACACTGACTTGCAGGATCCTTTGTATCCTAAGTGTCTAAACAGGCCAAGTTTTTAAAAGGAAAACATTTTGCAAAGATGCTTTATAGACATGCTTCCGACCTCTTGTTTAGGAAAGATTAAGCTCATTAAGTAATTAGAGAACAATTCAATTCTCAACATTAAGCTATGTGCCTCCGGCGCAGAATATAAGAGAAGGTTCTTTGAAGCACACTAGATGAATTGCTTTTACAAAGTACCTGACGTGCTACAGCCTGAGCAGCCTCACTGATTGTCTCCCCAGCTTCCGTCCCCACTGACATTATGGTGGCTTGCTGCCGGCTGTGCAAAGCACACAGGTAAGACCTATCGTCTAATGATCTCCACTCAAAACTAGGCTTGTGTCTCCTTTAAATCTGGCTTGTGGCTCGCGGCTTGCTCAAGGGACAACAGCTGCCTTTATTACTGCCCTCTTTCTTGCACGAGGGATAAAATGTGTCTGCATTTGCCCTTTATTCCTGAAGCCTAATTATTAAGCACTCTACAGTGGAAGAACATCATTTTATCTTGATGGGCTCTGGGGCCCCAAAGGACAACTTAATATGAAAACAAAAATCCACATTTTTATCTTGATGGAAATTGGCAAAATATATTGATTTAGGCAGATACCTACTGTTGAAGAATACTAAAACTGTTTTTTGAAAAGCTACAGTTCATTTAGTAATCAATTCAAGCAATTTTTACCAAATATAACCTATGGCTTAGGCACTATTGTAGGTAGGGCATTGTCGTAGTCCACAGATCACTTACCCAAGTCCCTCACTAACACCATGACATAAATGAAACACAGCATGGCAAGTCCAACATTTAAGAGAAATTATTCCAAGTGGGGTTGCAAAGGATAGCACTCCCAGTTAGGGAGAGATATAGTGAACATTGCTTTCCTTTCGGTCATTGTAGCAGAAACCATTGCCGCTCCTATTCTTTGGAGGAACATGGCCACATAGAACTTTTTAAACAAATTTATTTGTTTATTTCACATCCCTGCCACAGTTTCCCCTCCCTTCTCCCCTCCCTCCTCTCCTCCCAGTCTCTCCCCTTCCCCCTTCTGTTCCCACCCTCAATCCACTCCTCCTCCATTTCTGTTGAGGAAAGGGCAGGTCTCCCATGAGTATCTACAAAGCATGGCATATCAAGTTGCAGTAAGACAAAGCACCTCCCCGTGGATTAATGTGACAAGGCAACCAGTATGAGGAGCAGGGTCCCAAAAGCCAGAAAAAGAGTCCAAAACATCCTCTGTTCCCACTGTTGGGAGACCCACAAGAGAACCAAGCTACACAACTGTAACATATATGCAGAGTGCTTAGGTCAGTCCATGAAGGCTCCCTGGTTGTTGGTTCAGTCTCTGTGAACACCTACTAGCTCAGGTTAGTTGATTCTGTGGGTTTTCTTGTGGTGTCCTTAACCCCTCTGGCTCCTACAATCCTTTCTCCTCCTCTTCTGCAGGATTCCCCAAGCTCTGACTAAACATGTGGCTGTGAATCTGCATCTGTTTCCATCAGTAGCTGGATGATGCCTCTCTGATGACAATTGGGCTAGGCACTAACGTACTCAAAGGACATGACCACTTCAGGCTACATATCTGTTATTGCTAGGAGTCTGAGTTGAGCTTTTCTTTGTAGATTCCTGGGAGATTCCCTTGCACCAAGTTTTTACCTGACCCTGAAATGACCCCCTTTCCAGTAGTCTTTTTCAGTACCCTCACCCTGCCCTCCCCAACCTGATTGCTCATGTTCCCATGAAATTTTTAAGTCTCCCCTGCAGATTACAGGAAAATGTTTTCACACGTTAGTTCTGAATATAAGCATACTAGATGTGCACCACCACCAAATCTGGCCCAGAAAAAAAAATCTCACACTCAACATTTTCACCATCCATCCTCTGCCTGAATGGAAAAGTCTCCAAGGATTTAGTGGATCCAAATGATAGTAGAAGCGAGGGTCCCCAAATCTTTGGAAAGAGCATCCTCCAGGCCCAATTGTTGGGGGTGTTGAGAGATAGTTATAATTCCAATAACCCAACAATAGTGACAACGCAGAACTTTGCTACTCATGATTTAATTATGAGGCAATGGGTAATCTCTGAATGGCTTTATGCAATGAATACACGAACAGTTTCTTAATTAAGAAATAGGACTCGGGTAGCAATATGGAACATGGATTAAGAGACAGGCCAAGAATAGAAGCAGAAGCAGAAATAACAAAACAAAGATTCTACCCATAAGTAAAAGTAAGAAGGGTGTGTGTTTGAATTTGCTCATTAGCAATCCGCACACAGAACAAGAAAAAGTCACTAGTAAAAGACCCACTAGAACACGAATAGGGGCACAGAAGACTGGGGAGCCATGTGCAACATTTTAATTCCTGGGATTGGTGAAGTTTCATTCACAGGAAATGAAGCACAAATCGTGAAGATCTGTATGAAAGATTAGTGATCATTTTGAAAATGCTCAATGTGTCATACAAGTAGATAGCCATAATACAGTAGGACATATATAGTTCTAAAAGTCAGAGAAAAGAAGGCCCAAACTGAAACTCAGATATAGGAATCACTTGGTTAACATCATACAATCTGATGAGGTAGCACAACAAGAATATTTACAATGAAAAGGTTAAAACCTAGAGAACAGTTAAGACAGGCTAAATGGAGAGCAGAGACAAAGGAATGAGCTGAGATGTAGAGGGAAAACCGAGAGGGGAGAGGAAGAGAGGGATAGAGGGAGGAGAAGAGAAGGGAAGGGAAGGGGAGGGGAGGGAAGGGAAGGGAAGGGAAGGGAAGGGAAGGGAAGGGGATGGGAGGGGAGGAGAGGGGAAAAGAGGAGAGAAGAGAAGAGAAGAGAAGAGAAGAGAAGAGAAGAGAAGAGAAGAGAAGAGAAGAGAAGAGAAGAGAAGAGAAGAGAAGAGAACAAAGAGACTTTAACAGGGGTTATTTCACCTACTGAAAAGTAGCAATGAGAGGAAGGCGAGAAAAAGGAAGAGAGAGAGACTGTTCCCCAACCTCTCCCTTCTATTCTGCAATCATCAGCTAGTGCACCCCTGCCTGGAAGTCAGAAATCAGTGGCAGTTGTTCGCTACAAACTAAAGTAGAATAAAGAATGTAAAGAATGTTCTGATGTCACCAGAAACGGTTCTAACGATACAGTATTAGAGGAGACTAGAAGACTGCAATGTAGAGATGGCAGCTGTGAGCTGGAAGGAGGAACAGAGACAGACAGACAGACAGACGGGCAATTAACCTTTCTGATTGTGGTGTTCATGTTTAACTTGTACCATCACCCTGAATCTTATTAACAGCACTAAGACTAACACTTCTGGTATATCCTTGGGAAAACTAACAGGGAGCGTTTTAAACTGTGCAGACTCTCTCAAGGATACTTGCTAGATTAGCTCTTGCCATGTTACAAGACATTCGAGGGTAGCCGACGTGCCTCCAAACAGATGATCTCAGGAAGTACTGAGCAAGTCATCTTCTGCACTCGAACACCCTACTCATGGGCATTTATTGCACAGTTAGGCGCTTAGTTCTCTTGTCCACTGGACTCCTTCCTGTAGGAAGCTGTTGTTGTTTTTTCTCTCTGAATCACCACAGCTAGCTTTTTAATATGAGAAAAGGCTGAAATTTACAACAATTAATAAAGACTCATGCCTTTATGGAATGAGTGTGTCCCTATAGCTGGTCTAATTTCAACATGAGTCATGATGACCTAGCAGAAGCACTCTGGGAGCACAGGAAATTGCAGTATGAAATAAACCACATACTGTTGGTAACAGGAAGGAGGCAAGATATAGTTCCTTATTACTTTGGATAATATGTGATAATAGCTGGAAATATAATGCATACCAGCCCACAGCAGCTGCTAAAACTTGCAAAAGCTGCCCGCAGTGATAACATCTTACAGTTTTGGAACACCAATGTACTCCCCAAAGTGGACTTCAGAACTCAGAACCATGGGGAACACAAACTATCTAACGCATTTATTATACAAACACTTAGACAATCAGTCATTAATTTATACATTTTCAACAATACTTCTTAAGCAGACCACTTCATTTATTATAAACCCTGAAAACACAGAATTAGACAAAAGGGTCCAAATCTCTGCCTTCAGGATGCACATGGGTGGCATCTATGTAAAAATGCACACCTATGTCATAAGATTGATGACACTGGAGTTCAGCTTTGTGACACACTTTATTTATTTATTTATTTATTTATTTATTTATTTATTTATTAAAGATTTCTGCCTCTTCCCCGCCACCGCCTCCCATTTCCCTCCCCCTCCCCCAATCAAGTCTTCCAAAGAGCAATCAGGGTTCCCTGCCCTGTGAGAGGTCCAAGGACCACCCACCTCCATCCAGGTCTAGTAAGGTGAGCATCCAAACTACCTAGGCTCCCACAAAGCCAGTACGTGCAATAGGATCAAAAACCCATTGCCATTGTTCATGAGTTCTCAGTAGTCCTCATTGTCTGCTATGTTCAGCGAGTCCGGTTTTGTCCCATGCTTTTCCAGACCCCGGCCAGCTGGCCTTGGTGAGTTCCTGATAGAACATCCCCATTGTCTCAGTGTGTGGGTGCACCCCTCGCGGTCCTGAGTTCCTTGCTCGTGCTCTCTCTCCTTCTGCTCATCCTTTGGATCGTGAGACTTCAGTCCGGTGCTCCAATGTGGATCTCTGTCTCTGTCTTCTTTCATCGCCTGATGAAAGTTAATATTCAGGAGGATGCTTATATGTTTTTCTTTGGGCTCACCTTCTTATTTAGCTTCTCTAGGATCATGAATTATAGTCTCAACGTCCTTTATTTCTGGCTAGAAACCAAATATGAGTGAGTACATCCCATGTTCCTCTTTTTGGGTCTGGCTTAACTCACTCAGGATAGTGTTTTCAATTTCCGTCCATTTGTATGCAAAATTCAAGAAGTCATTGATTTTTACTGCTGAGTAGTACTCTAATATGTATATATTCCATACTTTCTTCATCCATTCTTCCATTGAAGGGCATCTAGGTTGTTTCCAGGTTCTGGCTATTAAAAACAATGCTGCTATGAACATAGTTGAGCATATACTTTTGTTGTATGATAGGGCATCTCTTGGGTATATTCCCAAGAGTGGTATTGCTGGGTCCAGGGGTAGGTTGATCCCAACTTTCCTGAGAAACTGCCACACTGCTTTCCAAAGTGGTTGCACAAGTTTGCATTCCCACCAGCAATGGATGAGTGTACCCCTTTCTCTACAACCTCTCCAGCAGAGGCTATCATTGGTGTTTTTGATTTTAGCCATTCTGACAGGTGTAAGATGGTATCTTAATGTTGTCTTGATTTGCTTTTCCCTGATCGCTAAGGAAGTTGAGCATGATCTTAAGTGTCTTTTGGCCATTTGAGCTTCTTCTGTTGAGAATTCTCTGTTCAGCTCAGTGCCCCATTTTATAATTGGATTGATTAACCTTTTACGGTGTGACACACTTCTTAAAGGAATGCCCTCTTCTTCACGCTGTTAGTCATTCTGATAACGTCCATCTCAAAAGTTGATTTATTAATAGTTAAATAGTATGCCAAGCTAATAAATCTTGGATCTGAGAGAACCACATGTAGATTTTAAAGATCTTTCTTTAGTTCTAGACATTTTACAGTCATTGTTTGACTCACTCATCCCTATAGCACTAAAAGCTGACACTGAATGCAATATCCGAATTGGACAGAATAGAAAAATAAGACTAAGAGAATGATGGAGGAGTTAATTTTATTGGTTAAATAAAAAAAAACTGTCTTAGCCCTTTAATAGGACAAAAAATTAGGTAGGCGGAGTAGACAGAACAGGATGCTGGGAGAAAGAAGCCGAGTCAGTGAGTCGCCATGATTCTCCCACTCCAGACAGACGCAGGTTAAGATCTTTCCTGGTAAGCCAGCTCATGGTGTTACACAAAATATTAAAAATGGGTTAGATCAATATGTAAGAGCTGACCAATAAGAGGCTAAAACTAATGGGCCAGACAGTGATTAAAAGAATACAGTTTCTGTGTAATTATTTTGGGACATAAGCTATGCGGGCGGCCGGGTGCCGGGGAAGCAGCCCCGCCGCTCCTATTACAACATTGGTGTGGATTTTAAGGTCAATTTTGTTATATGTATATGTATTTCTGATCTTGATTAAGGTATTGTGATTGTAAAAATGTAATGTATAATTAGGAAATATAGGTTGCTAATGGATAATCATTGATAATAGTAAAGCTTGTAGTCATGTTAGTTAGATTTTCTAGATATATAGAGATATATTTCAGTTAGATAGGCATTTTTCATATCTTTCAAAGACTACAGAATATGGCAGTTTAAATGTTTTAATAATTTAGGGCTTTTCATGACAATGAGACACGTCTGCTTCTGGCAGCACCAGCTACTTCAAGAGGAAGATGGGCATTGAAGAGGCTCCTTATGGAGTTTGATAGCCATTTGGGCAAAAAACTGCTCTTGCATGGACTGATGCATAAACTGGACACAAAGAACCTGTAGAGAGAGGACTGCTGAACTTGCCTAAAGGTGAGATGGTCTTTCAGGGTTCCTGACTCACGAAAGAGTCTGCGAGACATTCTGCAGGATACAGCAAAAAGTGACTAAACTGTCTTTGGAATTTCCTGCTTGATAAAAATGTCTGCTGAATACTATGGGCCTAAAGGCTAAAGATGGATGCCCCAACGGTACAAAAGAACTTTGGGTGACTGTACAGGCAGCGAGATGTCTCTTTCACTTCTAGAGTTTTGGATTTCTTGTTTACTTAGGTAATATTATATCCCCTGGAGTCTTTGATGGAGTTAAAAAATGGATAGATAGTTATAGTTTTCCTTAGTTATGATAAAAGATAGATATAAATATTGTAACTGTAATTCTTGCTTGACAACTGTTTTGTTATATGTAATCTTACTATGTTAAAATGAAAGCCTTTCTTTTTTGTTTAAACAGAAAAAGGGGAAATGATGGAGGAGTTAATTTCATTGGTTAAATAAAAAAAACTGCCTTAGCCCTTTAATAGGACAAAAAATTAGGTAGGCGGAGTAGACAGAACAGGATGCTGGGAGAAAGAAGCCGAGTCAGTGAGTCGCCATGATTCTCCCACTCCAGACAGACGCAGGTTAAGATCTTTCCTGGTAAGCCAGCTCATGGTGCTACACAAAATATTAAAAATGGGTTAGATCAATATGTAAGAGCTAGCCAATAAGAGGCTAAAACTAATGGGCCAGACAGTGATTAAAAGAATACAGTTTCTGTGTAATTATTTTGGGACATAAGCTATGCGGGCGGCCGGGTGCCGGGGACGTAGCCCCGCCGCTCTTATTACAAGAGAACCAAGGTTGCTTTCCAAAACCATATAAAGCTAAGATTCAACTCAAATCCATCTAGTGCCAATGTCTTTGTGTTTTTCCCTATGCCATTTCTAAGTGACTTTCAAATCACTCATTTTAATGTTCCATTTTTATCAAAGGAAACACCAGTAAGTGCTTCTAATGTACACCTATTTTCTTCAATCTTCTATTTAGTTACACTTGTTTTATGAGCTACACCTCAAAAACTCCTTCTACCTCTACAATCAATGAGAATACTAAGTAGATTGAGCATCTGCCCTCAGCATTATTATTCTAGATAGGAAAATGATTACCAAATTCATGCCTGTGAGTTCACCTTTCAACATTCATTTAATCAAGATGAGTAATTACCCTAGCGGGCAGTAATTAGGTAATTAGTAAAACTAGTTAATACAAATAGCATATTAATATAACCAAATAAGTGCTAGTATAATTTTTATAATTATTGTGGCATATAGGTCTACCTGATTTTTTTTAAGTAAAAGACACATAATTTCTGGGCTATGTATTGTACAATTTCCACTTGCATGTGGGAATGCCTTTTGACATCTGTGACCCTGCAGAGTAAAAAGGAGATTGAGACAATTATCTCGGGTACTGAAGCAAAAGCCTGCTTGCACTAAAATTATCAGCCTAGACTTTGCCTGATTTTCTCTAAATGGTTGCTCCATTTTTTATATAAAAAAAGAGCCACCTTGTAGCACTGTACCTAAATAGCTTTCTCTGCTTAGAAAATGAAAGTAAAGCATTATAAGAATAATTTATCCCGGACAGACAAACAACTATGAACATTGGCAAAATAGTGTATAAATTGATATTTATCTCTCACAAGAGAAAGGATTTTTCTTTAGCAACATTACCCTGTGGCTTCCCCACCCCCATCCCAACATGGCAAACCTAAACCAAGTATAATGAAGAAATACGTTCAGAAGAAAAAGTCAGTATCTCTTGATATGACAGTGTGTGCGCTCTCTCTCTCTCTCTCTCTCTCTCTCTCTCTCTCTCTCTCTCTCTCTCTCTCTCTCATACACACACACACACACACACACACACACACCTGCATCTGTATTTTCACTATTAGATATTATATCACCATTGTCACCATATCCTGTGATGGCTTTGCTTGAAATAGTTCCCAGTCTTAGCATAATCTTCAGATAAGTATTGATCCACATACAGGATAAACAATAATATGGGAGAAATGTTTATAGAAATAGCTCATCTCTCCCTAAACATGAACTGCTGCTGATTGATTTTATGCATTCAGAAATGCCGTGTGCCAACAAGGATCAACTAAGGCCCCAAATCCTAGAATACTGGCCACATAATAATAATAATAATAATAATAATAATAATAATAATAATAATAATAAAACTTCCAAGGTCATTACCTGGCATCTAGTTTATGGCTTTCTTGTTTGAGGTAATCACTTCATACCCCCATTTGATTTATTTTATTATTGTCCATGAACATAAGACAATGTTTTTGGTGTCCAGACCTTCCTTTGATGGCAGAAACCCTAGCTCAGTCAATGTCTTCCCATTATTATCAGTAATAAAGGTACACCCTTGAAATCTGATTCATTAGTTTGCTTGGTCTTTCTTAAAGGCAAAGAGTTCATCTTTACCCATAACTGCATATATTATAAGACATCACAATTTAATTAAAACTTTTTTCTTTCATAAAAATACAAATTCAATCATGGTCAGTGCATCCATTGCAACATCTCTAAAATCAGCCAACCCCTTCTATACAATCCAACCTCATTAGCTTTGGCTCAAGTCTTACTGATATGCAAAGCAACCTGAAATCTTGCCTGGTTTCCCAAATCCAAGAAGCTAAATTTTCATACGATTTTTCTGTCATTGTTTCCAAGAAAAGTAATCATTTCTCAAACTATGAGCTATTTGTTTGAATTTCCAGTCTGTAAATTGTGAAGAAGGCGTGTGGATATGAAACAAGAGAAGATAAATTGCAAATTGGAGCTAAAGAGAAAATAAATACAAGATCTTAGTGGATTCTAATTGTTTTCCACGCATCATAGGAAGAGCTATTACCCTCCCTTCTAAATTTATGTCATCTGTGCATTTATCTATATCCCTATTTGTCTGTCTTCTATCTGTCTTCCACCTGCTTGTTAGTGTCTGTTTATTTGGCATGGCAAGTTGTGCTGTCTTTGTCTGCAAAGAAGAAAAGAAGGGGAAAATGATGACAAATCTTGGTGTAGCATGAATAGCAACGAGGTAAGGCTGATGCCTGATGTGCGGATGAATCCTGTAAATGAAGTGGCCCTTGAATTAAATTAATTTAAAATCTGGCAAATATTACCCGGCATGTTTGTCAATGTGCTGTATAATTATTAATTTGTTCATTGAAGCAACTGTATAAATAAATAGAAAGCAGAATGTCATGATTAAGCAAGCATTGAAAATTCCAGGGTCAAGGAGCCCTGCAATACAGAGATCTCAATAGCTTTCCTGGGCCCTACTTTCACATCTCCTCGCACAGCCACATGTCGATAACAGCAAATTAATTGGCCCACATTTAGATGCCAACAGGGCTTTTGTATTCTCAGTGCACATTTTTGTCTTCTTGGAGTGAGATGTTAGTAACCGGGGTTTTAATATTACCCCTAGGGGAGCACCAGAAAAATCTTAACAATTTCCTTCACTAGAGTATTTTCATTAGCGCTAAATGCTGTGCAATTTACATTTGAAATCAGGTGTAGGGGCAAGCAGAACGTGACAAGACATGTTGCTGTGCTGCTTGCTTTGCTATTCTTCCAGTGTTCTTTATTTACCGCCACGAGGTCTCAGAATAAAAGCGTATCCATCAAAAATGAAATATTTCTAGATTTCTCTTTGCCCTTCCTTTTGAGTGATGGAAATTCTGTTTTCCTCAAGCACTCGAAACATAGTTTACCAAGATAAAGGAAGACTTAAAAAACAGTAACAGCACGGCACCTAAAGCAGAGTGACTACCGTCACGTGGCACCTATGAACAGAAATCCCAGGAAAAGGACGAAGTCCTGTGACGAAGGAATGAAATGAAAGCTAACGCCGTTGGCTTCTCAGTTTTTGTCTAGGCAGCTCAATTACACAATGGAGTCTAACCTGAAATAATGAAATGCTTATCGAGCATAATTTTTATTTTAAAATAGAAACTTTACGTAGAATTTGTATTGAGGGTGTTAGGGTAAACTAAACTCTGGCTAATGTCATTTCTGTTCCACAAAAATATTATATACCTCTTCTGGAATGAAGAAAAATTTGCAGATACGTTAAACTGGGCCACTGATTTTGCTATTATTTGCACAGTGCCCACTGGCGGTGTGTATTTGTTTGCTTAGTTTTTGTTTTGCTTTGGGTTTGGGTTTTTGAGTTTTGAAACAGTGTCCCAGGATACAGCCTAGGATGGCCTTGGGCGCATGACCCTCTTGCCTCAGTCTCTGGAGTGCTGTTGCTTATGATTTTCCTAGTATCTCAGCTCCTAAATGCTCTAGTTGAGCTAAGTCCAACAAGGTAGACAAAGCTAGGAGACTACACTACCTGGAGTATAAGAACCACCTTTTGTGTCAAGGATTGTTCTAGGTGCTGCACACACACTTACAGAATTTAGTCCTAGGCCTAGAACATTGGTTCTGTCAGCCTCAATTTAACAGACATTAGAAATGAAGAACAAACATATTTATGTTTGTCAAGAACTGTTTTCCTATTGCATCTATCAGGCTTGCATACCAACTGCCATGGCATTCAAAGAACAAATAAAAGTCCAGCTGATGCCAGGAGGTGGTGGCCTTTAATCCCAGCACTCAGAAGGCAGAAGCAGGCAAACCTCTGTGAGTTCGAGGCCAGCCTGGACTATAAAGCAAGTTCCAGGACAACCAGGGCTGTTACACAGAAAAACTCTGTCTCTCAAAACAGAAAAAAACAAAAACTCCAACTGATGATGTTAGAAATTAGCCAGCATTTACTCCTCAGTTGTGATAGACTTGGGATGGTCTCTGAATGCGTGAAAGATGACGGTATTCTCCAATTTGACTGAGTGTAAAATTTATCTTTCCCATTTATAAGCATGAGTTTACCAAGTTACTTCCTGGCCTGCTGCTATGCTAGCAGATTAATGACCTGATTTGTTTATGACTTTATGTTCTCAAAGATGCCCTAAAAGTGGGCAAGGGCAAGATAATACAGTAAGAGACAGAGAATTTTCTAGCACAAGAGTTATCATCTTATTGTACATCAGGAATACTATTTTTTAAATTTCCAAATCACCAGCCACACCATACGTCAAATAAGTTCAAATTTCTGAACTGGTACTCAGGAATTAATAAATGCTTGTTTAAATCAATAAACATAAATGTCAATCTACTCTAGTATCAATGAATACAAAAGAAATATATAATTTATAATTAAGAAGACATAACTGTTTACAAATTCCCACCTGGACCTAGGTACCATAATATGAGGGTCAGAAAATGTCAATCAACTCTGTTAAACTATCATCTCTATGATGTGGGGTAAATTCCAGAACCTTCTTATGTCTCATTTTTCTCTTGATAAAATAAAATCATACTTATCTTTCCTTGAAGAGACAACAGTATGTCAAACAAAACGCTTCAAGTTTTAAGCATTTCTTCCTATTCCCAGGCCTGTAAATTGTAACCAATCACTGCTAAAACTAGGCACAATGCCTTCCCCCAGCCACAGTTAATCCAAGTCACACTGAACTTTGTACCACCAGAGACTAGGAGCCAATTAGCATTTAAACTGTACCCAGAAGTCTTTCCTCGACTGTCAGCATGTCTCTTTCCCAACCACTGCTAAAAACTACTCTTGAGCAAAAACACCTCATTTAGCCTCAGGATTGACTGGCTCATCTTCAGTGTCTTTCTTTTGCCTTTGTTCTTTCCTGTAGTGCGATTCCATCAACATTTTTCATATGAAAAACAAACAAAACGATAAGAAAAAACCTCCTCCGGGTTTTTTTCCCCTCAATCAGAAAAAAACATAGAGAGCAAATTGAGGACTTAAGATTTGCCTTTTGTTTTGTTTTGCTTTGTTTTGTTTTGTGGAGCTGGAGATTGAACCCAAGGTCTCACGTGTGCTAGGTAATTGCTCTACCATCAAACTGCATCCCCAGCCCTAAAACTTATCTTGAACAAACAAATTCTACATTTATTTCTCAAGTCTACCACTGAAGAGCATAGACAATTTCCTCCGCAGCTTAACTTCCTCATCTGAGAGCTGGGGATAAATCTATGTAGCTCCCCAAACTGTCAAATAATATCCAAGAGTGAAGACAAAGCTTTCAGAATTAAGGTGGAGACAGCTGGATCACTGAGGCTCACTCGTCAACCAACCCAGCCAAGTCCATGAGCTCCAGGCTAGTAAGAAACCTTGTCTCAAAAATCAAAGTGGATGAGACGTGAGGAAAAAGCATCCAAGACTGGTCTCCAACCTCCTTACACACATACACAAACGTGCACGTGTACCCACGCACAAGGCTTTGGAAATTAGAGCTATGTTGTGAAGTTTAAGACTTTTAAATTGTGTGTCCATGTGGCAGAGGAGAGGACATGTGCCCTTGTGTGCAGTGCCCAAGGAATCCATAATGGGATATCAGATCCCTAGAGTGGGACTTCCAGGTAGTTGTGAGCTGCCTGATATGGGTGCTGGGAACCGAACTTGGGTCCTTGGCAAGAGTAGTACACACTCTTAACCAGTGAGCCAGCTCTCCAGTTCTTATGTGGTTAGTTTCCAAATAATCATGAGCTCTTCACAATACCACTTTTTTTTTCCAATGTCTGCCATCAGGGTCTTTCTTAATTTTTTAAAATAATTTTTTTGAGATTATAATGTAATACTTGCAACATTCCCCCCTCCTCTCCTCCCCCAGACCCTCCTATATACCCCGTTTTTGTGGCCTGTTTTTCATTAATTGTGTTACATGAATATGTGTGTGTGTGTGTGGTCAGGTCAAACAAATATGCATAAATATAAATATACTTATTATATGTATTCCAAAATATAACTGTTCAGTTTGTATTATGTTACACATGCACACACAAAAATAAATAAATGAATGAATAAATAAATGTTTAAAATCTAATAAAAAATGAGGCAGGCGGTGGTGGCGCACGCCTTTAATCCCAGAACTTGGGAGGCAGAGGCAGACAGATCTCTGTGAGTTCAAGGCCATCCTGGTCTACAAATGTACAAAGGGATTTCTAGGGCAGTCAGGGCTGTTACACAGAGAAACCCTGTCTCAAAAAAACGTAAACAAAACAAAATCTAAAGCAAGATTAAGTTATTTCTTTGTATTTATCTTTTTTCTATTTCTTCTTAATTAAGCATAGTCAAATACACAAAATAAAGAGCTAAAAACTCCCAGTTTATGAGAGTTTGGGTATTTTCAAGATCAGCGACATTCTGAATGTTCACTGCAAATTATATGGTGTACTTCTACAATTTATAAAATTAGAACACACAGAGCCATAGACACAGACATGCACACACACATACACACTTTTGTAGTGATCTTGAATTTACAATCTGTCACCTAATAAAGAAACATTCTTACCATGCCAAACTCAGAACCTATTTTTGTTGTGGTTTTATAAGTATTTCACAGAATCAGCCATGGACCAAAACAGCTTCACTTGGATTTATTTTGAATCATGATTGTTGGGGCTGAAAGCTTAGTGGTTAATAGGATGTCCTGTACTTCTAGAAAACCTGAGTTCGGTTCCTAGCACCCCTGTTGGTCAGGTCACGCCTGCACATAACTCTAGCTTCAGGGCATCTCTCTGTGGCTCTCTTCTGGCCTCGGAGGGCATCTGCAAGTATATGGTCCTCTTTGATCATAAATAGAGTACTACTCTTGGAAAGTGTTGCTTCCAGTACTGCCAATCAGGCCTCCATGACACTTCCCTCAGGCCAATGATAACAAGAGAAAGCAATGAAGTGCAGATAAATATCCATGTTGCCACCTGCTATGTCTACAACATCCAGTCTCCAAGGGAAGCAGGGCTAGTGGCTGCAGTAACGGACTTAGTGCGGCAGTGTGCTGGTAAATTGGCTCACGAAAAGAGCCCTGATTTGCAGCACTTGCTGAGTCTTACAGCGGCCATGCTCTCTGTACAGCTGATTTCAAGCATCCAGATGGACCAGGCCTCAGTGAATGCCGAGTAGAGAGACAGGCCATTGGCCCTCAGGAGCTGGCACAAGCTGCCTTGGGGTAGCAGCAGTGGCCTCGGTGATAGCAGCAGCAATGACATCATCAAAATGATTATCTGGTATAGTTTGGGCTACAGACCCAGTTAACTAGCGCCCCTAGTTTATCAGCCTGATTCCTGATGCTTCTTGGTCATCCTGGGAACTATGCAATACTTCCTTGTAAGTCATTTAGCTCAACCTAAAGCTCCGAACTCTGACCTTCTAAAGAAGGATTGTGGAGGTGAAGAACCCGAAACCTAGAGTTTAACCTCCTGCAGTCCTAGGGAAGATTTTACTTTAAGAAATTTGCATCTGAAGAGGATGAAACTCTTAAACAAATGCTGCTCAAACTTTAATGAGAATCACCTGGGGATCTTGTTAAACTGTTGAACTTCCTCATTGCTTAGGACTCCATAGAAGCAGAAAAGTGACATTTCTCACAGCCCCCTGGGGCGGCTGCTGCTGCTGGCCTGGGAGCACACCATGGGGGAAATCCTAGAACTACAAAACTAAACACCTAAAAGTGGTGACACTGGTGTGGATTCTTGCAGGTACCCCTAATTTCAAGCTACATAACGATTTGCCTACCCGCCTTTTTCCAATCAGTGTCCCAGAACCTGGAATATCTGTCACTGGTGACATAGATGAAGCTGCTGTGACAATCTCTCTCTAGATGGCCTGGAATGCAAGGCCAGCGCCATCTCATCATCTCTAGCCATCTTTTTAAGGGCTAGTATGTAGAGGGAGTTGCGGGCTGCGTTTCTGCCGCCCGGCTCCTGGCCGCCAGCTAGCTTATGCCCCAAAGTAACAACACACAAACTGTATTCATATAAACACTGCTTGGCCCATTTCTATTAATCTGTGTAGCACCACGAGGTGCGCTTACCAGGAAGATTCTAGCCTACGTCCATCCTGGGTCGGAGCTTCATCGTGTCTACCCTGGAGAGGGAAAGCATGGCGTCTGAGCTCACTTCCTCTTCCTCCCAGCATTCTGTTATGTTTACTCCACCCACCTATGTTCTAACCTATCAGGCCAAGCAGTTTCTTTATTAATTAACCAATGACCTTTCTCCATCACTAGTACACAAACCATAGTTGTCAGTTCATTTATTCACGCACTCAACATTTCTTTATTTGTTGTTATGTGGTTTTATTTTTGCGTTTTTGGGGGTTTGAGGTTTTTTTTGTTTTGTTTATTTTTTTTTTTTTACTTTTTTTTTCCATTTTTTTTATTCTTTTTTACTTAAAATTTCCAACTGCTCCCCGTTTCCCATTTCCCTCCCCCTCCTCCCACATATTGCCCCCTCTGCCCGCTCCCCTCCCCCTATCCCCACTCCACTTCTCCTCCCCCTAGTCCACTCCCCCTCCCTCTCAATACTGAAGAGCAGTCCAAATTCCCTGCTCTACAGGAAGACCAAGGTCCTCCCACTTCTATCTAGGTCCAGGAAGGTGAGCATCCAAACAGGCTACGCTCCCACAAAGCCAGTTCATGTATTAGGATCGAAACCTAGTGCCATTGTCCTTGGCTTCTCATCAGCCTTCATTGTCGGCCATGTTCAGAGAGTCCAGTTTCAACCCATGCTTATTCAGTCCCAGTCCAGCTGGCCTTGGAGAGCTCCCAATAGATCAGTTCCACTGTCACAGTGGGTGGGTGCACCCCTCGTGGTCCTGATTTCCTTGCTCATGTTCTCCCTCCTTCTGCTCCTCGTTTGGACCTTAAGAGCTCAGACGGTTGATCCAAATTGGGTCTCTGTCTCTCTCTCGATCCATCGCCAGATGAAAGTTCCTGTGCCATTCTCCTTGGCCTCTCGTCAGCTCTCATTGTCCACCACATTAAGAGAGTCCGGTTTTATCCCATGTTTTTTTCAGTAGCAGTCCAGCTGGCCCTGGTGAGCTCCCAATAGATCGGCCCCCCTGTCTCAGTGGTTGGGTGCACCCCTCATGGTCCTGACTTCCTTGTTCATGTTCTCTCTCCTTCTGCTCCTCATTATAACCTTGGGAGCTCAGTCCGGTGCTCCAGTGTGGGTCTAGACAGGGTTTCTCTGTGTAGCTTTGGAGCCTGTCCTGGAACTCGCTCTGTAGATCAGGCTGGCCTCGAACTCACAGAGATCTACCTGACTCTGCCTCCTGAGTGCTGGGATTAAAGGCATACTATCACTACCCAGCTTGCATTGTTTTTTTAAGGTAACATTTTACTCTGTAACCCAGGCAGGCCTCATACCCTCCATCTCCCTCTCTCTGCCTCTGCAGTCTTGGGATTTCAGGCATGTATCACCACACCTGAAAATCCGTAGTATTTACTATCTTATTCTTAATGCTCCCCCCTAGATTTAAATAATTCTTGTGTGTTTTAAATAAACTGACTTGGGAGCATTTTAAATGCCATCATATAAGTCCTGGATTAGCACGTGTAATACAGAGTTAAGGATCAAGTGGATCTGTAGCAGCAAGGTGTGTTCCAAACCTGCCAGCATCTTGGCTGAGGGAAACTGTGACTTGATAATCTGTCAACTCAAGCTGCCAATCAAAGTCCGTTATTACTATGATACCACCCATCTGACACTAGATAAATAGGCAAAGCACTTTCTGATGTCAGATCAATAGAATGACTAAGTTTGGGGGTGACAGCTGAACAATTGCCTCTCTCTCCAAGGTATGTGAATGTCATTACCAGGAGCATCAACTCAAAGAAAAACGATGAGCCACTTCCTACACGGGGCTGTGAAAGAAATGTTCAAATGCCCAGAACTTCTTGACACTCCCACCTACAAACATAGAGAGGGTAAAGCGCCTTCTTCTATGATTTACAAAGTCCCCATCCTGCAACTGAGCTCATAGGGAGGGTACACCTCACACAGTCGGTCTCCAGCTAACAGTTGAACCCTCAGAGCTGATGGAATAAGGGTTTCTTGCCATGCCATAAAATTGAAGGAAAGTAAAGAAATTCACCTCAGTTGTGAAATACATTTTTTTCCCATTTTCCTAACTGTAGCAGTTTCCTGTGCTTGAACAGCTTGTATCTTAGAGGTTCCGGAATGGATTTTAGTCAAGACAGAAAAGTGGTAAAGAAAGCCATTTTAGTTTTCTTTCTTTCAACGCTCAGAATCCACATAAGAGTCCCATGCATGTCCATGTGTGAACAGTAGTGTGCTCCATGTAGTAAGCACTGTATTATGATCTCAGGGCAGAAGAGCTTGAGGTATGCTTGCTCTAGGCACTCCAACTCACGTAGTTGCCTATTATTCAGACATGCATTGTGTCTTTGTATTAGACATGCCCCGTATGAATACGAGAATATATGTTATGAATTATGGGTGCATCCATGAATTCATATGTGTACAGCCACATCCACGTGTATCACGTCTTCAACGGCTGTTGGACTCTGATCACATACAGAGTTGGTGAGGACATTGCATGCGGCCCAAAGCCATAGCACCCTGCATGATACCCACTTTTCAGATAAGTAAAGCTAAAAGTAACTTTCTCAAAGCCTACCTTTTCCTTGGTACTCTCACCCATTTTCAAGCTGGTGAAAATTTTACTTTGGTGTCTTCATTATAGAACTGATATGTTAGGTGCCCTTGATGGGGAAGTGAAATGTACTCTCCAATTGGACTCTAAATGCCAGGCTGGCTCAGCCTGCAATGAAGACCTGCCTTTCATTGTGGCGTATTAAAGTTCACAAGGTGAACAATGGTACGACCTTTAATAAAATACTGTCACATGGGTCTTGGTGAGCCTCTCACTCTAACACCCTCTATTCCTGCCATATGGTCAATAAGTTAATCCAAGTCCAAGGGATGTGTCAGGAACAAAGCCCTGTTACCATGTTGCAGTCATAAAGCATTCTGTAAGGCAAAGATTACAAACCAAATTATAATATGTAAGATGATCGACCCGAAACATCTGGTCCAGAGAAGAGGGATAAGTCAGAGTGGCTGTTCCAGCCGTACTCTCGCAGTAGGTAAAAGATGGAGCCTAGGGCAAAGAGCACCCTTCGTGCACACGCCTTTTCAGATCTCCTTACCAGAAAAGCAGTTTCATTTACCTTTGAAACAGCCAAAATGCCACTTTATCACTAAGCAGTGACACCAGGGAAGAAAGGCACATTATTCAAAAGGCAACCAGAGTGGGAAGGATGGCTGCCAAGAAACAGCTCATCCAAAATGCGTCAAACTGCTTGCTACCAATCTGCTGCCACAGGAGGTCTGCAAGAGACAATGTTTATGTACACCTGTAGATCTCAAGCTTTGGCATAACACCAGGATCCCCCACAGGGCTTGTATTAGCCAGCTCACAGAGTTCCAGCCAGTGGGTGGAGCCCACAAACAGACATTGCATGCTGCAGGGATATTGATGCTGGTACCGATGTTACTAATCCCAGGACTACACAAAGCCTCACAGCAAGCATTATTAACCCTACCCCACTGGCAGCATTGCCTACAGTTCTCTGAAAGGTGACTGGAATTAACTTGGACAACAGGATCCTTCAAGATCCTTCACCCTAGAGAGTCATCTAGTCATAATGAAGACTACAGATCCACAGGCAAAAGGCCTTCTCCTAGGGACCCACCATCCCCTAACCCCCGGGATATTCATTTCCTCCAGCAAGGGTAAGGATACCCACTGAGCTGGTGAAGCCACAAGGAAGAAAGCAGCCCTGTTGCCTTACCAACTACCACTCAGAAATTTCTGGGCTCAGAGCAATGCAAACTTTTTCAAAATAGAGCACAGACAGCCCAGTAAGATAGAGGTTCGGCCTCTCTTTTCCTTCAAGCTCCTGTGCTTAGATGTCTGATAATGAACTAACAACTATCCTTCTTCTCCGCTGATTGCAAATAGAGCTTGTTGAAACTAGCTGTGCATAAGTGCCAAGGTCAGGTTTGGTTCCCCAGCAAATGACAAAATAGCTCAGCTCAGGAAAATCAGACTTTTACTGCCATCCCGTTCTACCAGGGTTCCCTGTGTCACGTCACATTCCTACCTTGTTGTGTGCTGTCTTCTGAGAATTAACCAGCCCTGGTGTTAAATCAATTGCAAAAATGCCAGGCTCAGTAGTCTGCCTACAACACCGCCCCCCTGGAGAACTTGCAGAGGAAAAGGCTAAGTCTAGTGCCTAAGCAAATGAGCAAAGGGAATTTTTGGAGGGACAGAGAAAATCATATATTGCCCTGGAGATCTAGGATGAGTGTGACACCCCTTGGGTTTAGTGAGCCCTGTTAATCCTTCCCACCATGAGTGTCTATCCTGTCAGGCTTTGTGATTGAGAGCTGCTTAAACAGGTGAGAAAATTTCAGGAAGCTAATATGTCCCATCTAATCAAGGGTAAGTGTTCCCTCTTTGCCCAAGCCCTCTTATTTGCATGAGTACCACATGGTAATGGGTAAATCATTTTTTTCAAGGTTGTTTGAAATGCAGGCCCTTAAATAAGTGATCTTTGCTCCATTTCATCTAAAGGAGAGGTTACCCAGCAAGCCTCAAGATTCGTGCCCTCATCGAAACTATTTCCAGCCTGGCCTCCTCCTTTAGGAAGCCAGCATACAACAGGGTTGTGAATCAAGAGATTATGTGTTCCCATATACCCAAATTCACCTTCTCTTTGAGATCTGTGGTGATCAGATTTAGTCCCTGTTAACTCTTTTATAGCCTGTTTTCCTATTTCTTTGATTTTGTGCCTTTTCCTCCCTCCCTTTGGTCCATGTATATTGTTTATTTAAAACACCACCACCATCTCGCCTCTTCCATGCAGCATGTAGGAGCAGAACATTGAGCGAAGGGTTTTGTGTGTGATCACACTAGGGCAACAGCTCTTCAAGGTGGTCCCTGCACTCGCAGCATCATCACCAGGGGACTTGTTAGACATACAGATAGAGTCTCAGGTCCCACCGAGATGGTGGGCACAGAAACTCAAGGAGTTTCTTAGGAATTCCTCCTGAGGGTGCTGATGTGTGCTATAGTGTGAGCAGCATCCTACCACATCATGTGAGACTCAGAAGTTGCAAAAACACAAGTTCAGAGTACAAGGTCATCTTGACCAACAGATGAGTTTTCTTTAATCGTTTGTGTTACTGGACCAAGTGAAAATAAATATGGTACTGTACCAAGTTAAAAATACAAGATTTCTATTGTGCAAGTTAATTCTTGTGACATCATGCCATCTTATTGTGATATGTATATTCTTACCAGGATGAGGTATTAGTGCCAACCCTTGTGGGAGCCCATTGTTAAATATCCAAGAATTTTCAGACCACTCAATATCTTTAGATTTATTTTCATTATTTTTGTGTGTATGTGTTTGAAGGAGGTTGGGATGGGAAGGAGAGAGAATGGGTGTACAGGTGACCACAGAAGCCAGAAGAGGGAGTATGATCCTCTGGTGTCAGAGTTACAAGCAGGTGAATGCTGGGAATGGAACTCTGGTCGACTCTGAGAGCAGCAAGCACATTTTTATTATTTTAATTAGATGTATTCATTTATTTTATATTCTGACTGCAGTTTCCCCTCCCTCCTCTTCTTCCATTCCCTCCCTCCTTGTCCTTCCCAATCCACTCCTCCTCTGTTTCTGCTCAGAAAGGGGCAGGCCTCCCATGGGTGTAAACAAAGCATGGCATATCAAGTTAAAGACTAGGCTCTCCAAGAATTGATAAAGAAAATATGATACATTTACACGATGGAGTATTACTCAACTTTTAGAAACAATGCTATCAGGAAATGGATGAAGCTAGAAAAGATCATCCTGAGTGAGGTAACCCAGACCTAGAAAGACAACCATGGTGTGTACTCATTCACAAGTGGACATTGTAATGTATTTATAAATTTATAAAGTATTTACTTTACTATAAAGTAAAAGATAACATGCTATAATCCACAGACCCATAGAGGCTAGGTAAGCAGGAGGGCCCAAAATGGGACAGGGATGCAACACAGAGCTTATACAACCAACAAAGCAAGTATACGCAGACAAGAATGTAGAAGAACAAATACATAAGAAGATAGTGACAAACCCTACAGTATGAACAGTTTAGCATTCCAGTGATGGTAAGGGATTATTTGACACATGTTCATATGTAGCTATTTGATATTAGATGCTTGTATCTGCTTCAGTGGTAAGGTAGCCTTTGAACAGAGACCCAAAGGAAGTAAGAGAGCAAATCCCAGTTGAGAAATGATTCTCCACAGGTGTCCTGTGTTTTTGCACAATTTGGAAGGAGAGACTCTGACTGCCTTTATTCTGAATAGCTTTCTAAGGATGTGTATAAAGCAAATGTCCATAGACAGTAGAGATAATGTCTCCTTTCAAAATAAAGAGGACATTTGCTCACTATTCAATGAGTAAACAATAAAGGTAACAACACATCCTCTGGAGAAAATGGTAGCCACAGTCACTTGTCATTCTAGGCAACCCGTGTTTCCTAATGTCAGAGCCCCTCTCCAGTTAAATAACTCACTATGTGTGCTTGTGTTACCTGGCTTTCTTTGTAGCTCCTTGTGGGAACTAGGACTCAGGGAATCAGCAAAAGAAAACCCTGATGCTCCAAACAATACTGTTGTCCTGAATAATAAAGTCCATTGTCTCCTACCCAAAATCTCAGCTCTGCCAGCAGTCATAAGCTGTGGCAGTCTACCTGCAAGCAGGATAAGGTGGGAATCCCCTCAGAGTTCAGGAAAACCATGAGGATGAAAAGGAGACGTGTGCTGCAGGCAGCAGAATCAGCAAGTGTATGCCCCAGGGAGGATAGGAGTCCGCTTCATCATAGTGTTGTGAATTACTTCTCTACTCTACTCATTCTGCCAAGCCCCATTTTTACAACTGTACCACCTCATCATGATCATGAGGATGGAAAAGGGGAGCACCTCCTGTTCCCAGAGGGCACCATAGCAAATTTGAGGACATGTGGAATTTATCTAATTTGTAGGTTGAGGTCAACAGTCCAAGAATGGCAGGCAGTGCCTGAAAGAGACATCATAAAGGACCACAGGGATAAAGAAGGATCAATATCCCAAAGTCACAGCCAGAACATTAGATATGATAAGAGAAACTAGAAGAGAGTGCAGTCATAAATTTCAAATTGGAATGTTCAACATCAGAGTTGTTGCATTTAGTCCATAACAAACCACAGCAAAGACAGACATGGTCACAATGGCAAAATAATAGGACAACCTTGCTAGTGAAAGACCATGTATGGTGAAGAAAATATTAACTGGTGTGCAGATCCTAAAGGTCATGTTTGAATGAATTTCATAATCAGCTTTTCAGAACACATCTTCCAATTCAATGAATAAAGTATTAGAAAGATAGAATTTTATATATAGACAACCCTTAGACGTAATTAATTTCACAAAATATGAATCAGTTAGGTCTGACGGTGCAGGCCTGTAATCCTAGCTATTTAGGATGCTGAGTCAGAAGGATAACAAGTTCAAGAGTACTCCGGGGCACTTATGAAGACCCTTATTCAAACCAGGAAGTTTATAAATGGGTGGGGCTATGACTCAGAGGTAGAGAACCTACCTATGATACGCAAAAGGTTTTAGGTTCAATCCCAAATACCACAGGAAGGAAGAGGGAAAGGAAAAAAAGAGAAAAAGAAAGAAGAGAGGAAGGGAGGGACAGAGGGAAGGAGAGAGGGAGGGAGGGAGAGAGGGAGGGAGGGAGGGAGGGAGGGAGGGAGGGAGGGAGGGAGGGAGGGCCCAACACACTGTGGGCAGGGCCAACCTTGGACACCTGGGTTGTATAAGAAAGCAGGCTGAAACCAATTATGAGTGAGTACATCTCATGATCTTCTTTTTGGGTTTGGGACTGTGACTGAAAAAGCATGGGATAAAACTGGACTCTCTGAACATGGCGGACAATGAGAGCTGATGAGAGGCCAAGGACAATGGCACGGGGTTTTGATCCTACTTCATGTTCCTGCTTTGTGGGAGCCTAGACAGTTTGGATGTTCACCTTCCTAGACCTGGATGGAGTGGGGAGGACCTTGGACTTTCCACAGGGCAGGGAACCCTGACTGCTCTTGGGGCTGGAGAGGGAGGAGAAGAGGAGTGGGGGGGAGGGGGGAGAGGGGCGGGAGGAGGGGGAGGGAAATGGGAGGCGGGGAGGAGGCGGAAATTTTTTTTTCAATAATAAAAAAAGAAAGCAGGCTGAAAAAGCCATGAGGAGCAAGCCAGTAAGCAGCACACACATACACACACACATACACACACACACATACACACACACACACACACACACACCCTATGGTCTCTGCATCAACTCCTACCTCTAGGTTTCTGCCCTGACTTCATTCAGTCATTGAGTATGACCAAAAAGTTCTAAAATAAAATAAATCCTTTCCTTCCCAAGTTGCTTTGGCCACGGCATTTAATCATAGCAATAGATACTGTGAATAAGAAAAAAAAACTTTAGTTTTCTGGTGTTAAAAAAAGAAAGAAAGCTCAGCTAAGCCTCATATGGGCAGTCAATATTTTCCTTTATGCTATGATTCAATTTACCAACCACTCTGATGCTGATAAATAACACATGAAAAAGGAAAATTAGCACCATGCTTCCTGTTTAAATATTATAATTCTCTCCTCTCTCCAGAGACTTTTCTTCCTTCCTCCAGAACTTTTATAAACTCTTACTCTGTGTAAGATGAAGGGAGGTATGAGTAGCTCAGACAGAAATGAATGCACATACTAAAGGTCCAAGCAGAATTTGATCTTAAGGTCATCAACTGCATGCAGGACTACAGCAACCCTGGCTAAACCGAGACCTTCAGTGAATGACACCTCACTGTCTCTTTGAAAAATCCCCATTTGGAAAATTCCTATAAAGAAGTATTTAGTTATAATCAGGATTATTTTTGTATTATTAGAAATAAAAAAAAAAAACTAGCCAGGCGGTGGTGGAGTAAGCCTCTAATCCCAGTGTTTGGGAGGCAGAGGCAGGCAGATCTCAGTGAGCTCAAGGCCAGCCTGGTCTATAGAGCAAGTTCCAGGACTGCCAGAGCAACACAGAGAAACCCTGTTTCAAAAAAAGGGAAGGAAAGAAGGAAAGAAAGAAAGAAGAAAGAAACAAACAAACAAAGACAAACAGAAAGAAAGAAAAGAAAGAAGGAAGGAAAGAGAAAAGGAAGGAAAGAGAAAACTAGAAACACCTTAAGTGTCCTCAAATAGATCAATGGTTAAATACTTGAGGCTACAACCACATAATGTTGAATATTAATAACATGGAAAGATTATCACACTCATAGAAAGTACAAAAATCACATGTACAGGGTGATCTGTTTCATATGGGTACTATATTTGTAGTCTTCATGTGCATAGTAAAACTGTATTTCTTTCCTTTTTCTGAGACAAGTTCTGATGTTTTAACCCAGGAAGGCCCAGACTGGCTTCATGATCATAATAATGCTCCTGCTTCAGCTTCCCTGGTCCTGGGGTGACAGATTTGAGTCACCATGGCTGGTTTTAAAATTGGTATTAAGTACTTCTTATGTCCTAAGGATTCTCTTAGGTTCTGAGAGCACATTAGTGAGAAGAGGTCCGTAAATTCCCAGCCCAGTAGAGCTTGTATAGTCAGGAAGATACAGTAATAAATAAGTGTGTGTGTCATCTGTTAATTGAAATTAAGAGAAATACTGCAAAACCATTTCCATCTAAGCAAACACTAGACCCAGACATTGTGTTTGGCCTTTCTACACTGCCCTTACACAGCCCTTCTGGATGATAAAGTTAAAAGATGTTCTTCCTCAGGCATGCTTCCTGACTTTTTGTATGACTATGTCTTGGTAATAAGACCAACAGAAAAAGTTTAGAGTCCCTGCAAAAAGCTTCTCATTAAGCACGCCATCCCAACAAAAACAACCTTGCATGGGCTGACTTCAAGTTCTCACTCCTCAAACCCTCGTTGCCAAGCTAGTAATGTGATTTGTTTGAACCTCTCCTTACTGGCTTTATTTTCCAAGCTCTAAATCATCTTCCTTGTCCCTTTATGAACTGCCTCCAAGTTGGACATGATTAATGCCTGCTCATTAGATGCTGAGCAAACTTGAGGGCAGATGTGCTCTGCAACTTTAAAGGTTTCTGAACGGTCAAGGCAGCGCTGCAGCCAGTGCACAATATATATCATCTGCATCTATGATAAGCCTACCTTTTCAAGTCGGGTTCTCCAGGAACACATTCAATCTTCCCGTTTCTTACTAATTAAGATCTTCTTCCCACTTCAAAGGCCTGGATTGCATCCACAGCCTCTAAATAATGTGTTTCATTGCTTCAAACATATCTTTTTCCTGAAACAGCATTGCAAACACTTCAATGTGGTATTTTTCCCCGTGTCCAGGGCTGTCAGCAGATTCGCTACTGCACTGGCCATCAGGTACATGTCAAGTCCAAGTAATTTCACTAGCTCAGCATTTTCATTTTATGACTGGAAGGCAAATGAAGATGCTGCTTTAAACATTCAAGATGTCCTGAACAATTTTTATGTCTCTAATATGTCTTGTATACCTAATACATATGTAATATTTCTCTCTCATACAACCAAACATAAAGATGAAGTTCCTAAGTTCCAAAGATTAACACCTAAATGGGAAGCTAGGACAAACAGGTGGGTTTACACAGAAAACATACTGGCCTGTATATACACATTAAAAGGCCTGGGTTACTGGGGAAATACACAGCAATGCCTAACAACGCTATACGACCCAAGCTGAGCATTAAGATTAAGCTCTGCTCACTTGCGTGAAGTTTCCATGGACTAGATGACTTTTATGTGGCATTTTTATTACAGTTGGAAATAGCACACAAGGCCTAGCCAAACATACAGTTGGTCACTGGGCCAAAACCCTAGCAGAATCAGCACAGTTCAAATGAAGTCTGACTATTCCAACGCCACGAAAAACTTGCATGGAATAATACATCGATTTTTTTTTTTTTTTTTTACTTTATCTTTCTGAGCATGGCCGAGTTTTCAGTGTTCATCGTTATGAACTAGGCCTAAGCTGTGGATCCAAACAATCCCAGTCGAAATGTCTACAGTCTTTTGGAACATAATGTAAATTCTGGTCACTTCCCCAGCACTGTTACCACTGTTAAACTTTGTGCAAAAGGGGAAAACTTTGAACTTCCGACTTAAGTTTAACTTTGAAACAACACGAACCGAAGTGAAATGATTACTTTCTGATTCCAGGTCAACTTCATCGATTATCAAAAAGTTTCTAAGCGATTCCGATTATAGTACACGTTCTGTAGATGGCCACAAAAAGAGCTTCAAAGAATGAAGTCTCTGGAATGTAGCAACCCAAAAAAGTCTTCATGTTTTTGTATTTTTATTCTCTTAAAATAAGAGCACTACAGTGTACACTTCTTAGAAGAGAAAAGGGAATGAGACTCCTTCCTCTAGATAACTGTCATGTTGGACTGCCAAGGTTGCCCAACCCAGAATTCCAAGGGCTGCCATATGTAGTCTAGAGTTCCACTGTACGGCAACTTAGACCCAGTTGTCTCCAGCAGAGATTCAGGAGAGCCCAACCAACAGGTTTAGGTTTGGCCGTAATAGCTAATGAGCTTAAGTTCATTTAAAAAGCTCCTTACTTTGGGTAATCTTTGGTTCCAAAACCTGAACTGAACACTGCTGGCGTTAAAAGGTCCCATGTGAAAAGTTAGAAAGATAAAGAAGTAGTGATCTGTGAGGACTGTATTCTAGCTCAAGATGAAAGTTGACATTCGGTACATTCTTTATTCATCGTCTTTTGCCTATAGCATAATCACTAAGTGTGTATGGAACAGTCACATAAGTGATTTCATGCATATGCCCTAATCTCACTTTATAAGCTACCCTTCTTCTAGTGTTCCGTGCTCTCTTTTAACACTTAGAGATATATGTTCCTTTAATTTAAGCCTGATTTCTTGGTAAAATCTATCTTCTTTGATATTTCTATCACATAATTACAGTTTGATCAATGCAAACTCAATCAATTGGAAAGTTCAAAGTTTCTTGCTCCACAGCACAGGTAGGCCTATTCTGAGCCACAAAAAATGTGGGACTATACCATAGAACCTGCTCAGGCTCCAGACGAAAGATGCATGCAAGCACCTCAACATGGAATAAAAGATTATGCCACATTCTTACTCATTTCTAGAACTGCATTTTCAAATGTCTAACAAGCCTTTGGCCCCGCAATATATATAGGCTTACATTGAGCAATGAGGAATATGCTTATAAAACAGAATCTGTATATCCTTAATGAAACATGTATCATGCACAAACTTCCCTCATAAAATAGTCATATCTCTTTAATCCCAGCACTCGGGAGGCAGAGGCAGGCGGATCTCTGTGAGTTTGAGACCAGCCTGGTCTATAAGAGTTAGTTCCAGGACAGGCTCCAAAACCACAGAGAAACCCTGTCTCGAAAAACCAAAAAAAAAAAAAAAGTCATATCTCATATTCTCAATTATCTCTAGGACTGCATCCTACGAAAAAATGGGCAAGTTAATAAAGAGAAAAACCTAAACAATAAAATCAGTGTGATAATGATATATCATACTTCACATATGTTACATATGTTCGTATTTAATACTGAACCCTGGAAACAGAGAGTAAGGGTTCTTTCCAAACCATATTTGGCTGAGTGTAGTGGCATAAGACTTTAATCCCAGCACATGACAGGTGAGGTCAGCTTGGTCTACAGTACAAGTTCGACACCAGGCAAGACTACACAGAGAAACTCTGTCTCAAAAATGAAAAAAAAATTAAAACATATGTGGACATTCATAACCATTTAGTATGTCTAAGCCATAACTAATTTTTAATTCCAAATAATATAACTAATACATGCAGCATTCTCAAGCAATGATATAATAAAAATAGAAATTAATCACAAAATCAAACAAGAAATTGCCAATTGGAAACTTAAAAGGCATAGTAACAGAGACTAGGAAGATGGTTCAGGGGTAAAGGGTTTAACGTGCAGGCATGAAGATCTGCGTTTGGATCCAGCCGGACATGGCAAAGGTGAATGGTGTGTGTTATGCCAGGACTGAGGATATGGAGACAAGAGGACTCCTGAGGTTTGCTGGCCAGGCAGTCTAGACAAATCAGTGAACAGCATGGTTAGTGAGAAACTGGGTCTCAAAAATAATAGAGGAGCAGGATTAGGACAGCAATATCAATGTCTGACCTCCATGTGTGCATACATGTACACACAAATGTGCACACACACACATACATACACGAGCACACACATAAATGCATACTTGTGAAAAAACTTGTAAGATAAAAGAGTAGTACAAGAGGAAATTATAAAATGTATTGAAAATAATTTTAATGAAAATACAACATATAAAATATGTGAACTACTACTAAAATTTTCAAAGGAAAATTTTATAACATTAAACTATATGAAAAAAAGGAAAAACAAGTTAAACACCAAGTCACTAAGAATAACGTTTAAAAGAATAGGAGCAGATAGTCAGGAATGTAGCATATGCCTGTGGACCCAGCATGCAAGAGGATCATAAGTTCAAGACCAGCCAGGGCCACATGGTATGACTCTGTCCCCAAAAAATTGTAAATTAACTATTAACATGAAGAATCAAATGATACATGCTCTTTTGTTTTATTTTTGTTTTGTTTTTCAAGACAGAGTTTTGCCATGTAGCTTTGACTATCCTAGAACTCACTCTGTAGACTAGGCTGGCCTGCTTTTTAAAATAGTATATTCCAATCATGTGTTTTGCCAGAAATAAAAGGTGGCCCAATCTAGAGTCTTATAAAATGCCACAAAAAGGTAGTCATTCACTTATTTTATGGATGTTAAAGGTATTCAACAAAATTGTAGTTGTACATGTGAACAAAATAAAAAAGGATAAAATGGGATTTGGTGAATAATTTCCCAGTTTTGTAAGTATCCATAGGCCAATGTAGAATTTACTAGAAACATATTAGATGCCTTCCTGCTAAGGTCAGTTACAAGACATGGATGCCCTACTACTATTAATACTATGTTGGAGCCATTATCCAATGCAAAAAATACAAGACAAATTAATCAGAGACAAAAAAAACATTTTGAAAGAAAACAGAAACACTATCTTCACTTTGGGATGATATTCTGTTTGTAAAATCCAAAGAGTCAATGGTAAACCTACTACAAACAAATGGGGCAATTTAATGATGTAGAACATTATAAAATTAACATAAAAATCAATAACCTTCCTATACACAGGTAAAGTCAGTTAAAAGAAGGAATGTTGAAAATTAACGGAGCTATGTTTTCAGTTAGGAAAGGTTAACATGATAAATCCATTGGTTTCCTTTAGGTTAATTTATAAATTGAATATTATCCCATTAAAAATATCACCAGGGGCCAATGAGATGATTTAGAGGGTAGAGATGCTAGCAAGCAGATCTGAGAACCTGAGTTTGAAGCCCAGATTCCAAAAGGCGGCAGGAGAGAATCCTGACCGGTATGACTGTGTGGGTACACTCACACATGCGTGTGCACGTCAATTAAAGTTTTAAAAATATCACCTGGATTTTAACTTAACAAACTGAAGGGCATCATTAACAATTCCAGTTTGCTGAATACAAGCTTGGGAAAAATGCTCTCCCTAGCTTTGCATTTTAGAAGATTTACATAATACAGGAAATACACACACACACACACACACACACACAAAAGCCAGGAACAATCAGCATCATTGCATAGAAGCAGAATTTGGAATCTAGCTCAGAGGGAGAAGTCTACAGGTAAAAAAAAAAATTAAAATTTTAGAGCTCTTACAAATTTAAGGAGCAGTGCCAGTTCTTACCGATTTGTTTTTCTTTCTTTTCACTGAAAAAAATAGACCTGTGCTAATACAAATACAGCAAAAATAGAATGTAAAAGGCAAATAACTGTGCCAAAAAAATGTAAAGGAAAAAATGGCATTCCTTGGAAATTCACATTGAGCTTTGAAAGTAGACAACCAGAAGAATCAACATTTATGTGTGCGACATGGACCCTGACTGGTTGTAGGGAACAGAAGGTCAGAAGGGCCGGTTTATGTTTAGACAACATGACACTGATGTGAATATATGGTATAAGGTTCCTAAAACGTGGTTGATGCCGGATATCTAGGGACCCCAAAGTAAACAGTGATGCAATCTGTTAGATAACTGGATTTGGCAGAGTGCCACTTTTGTGTGATTAGGTATAAAGAGTCATTAGGTCAGAGGCCTGAACCATTACCTTCTCCAGTCAGTCCGACTGTAAGCCTGTGTGCTGCTCTACATGTGTGCCTGTGCCTGGCTATGTGTGGCCTGTATGTGCTGGCATGCGCCTGGGTGCCTGCTGGCAGCTACCAGCCTGGCAGCCTACACTTGAACAAAGTAGGTTTTACTACCTATGAGTTCGAGAAATCTCTTCAACCTCCCCATCTCCCACAACTCTCCACCTTTTGTGACATCAGTACATGGACCTCACACTGTTGTCGTCACCCCAGTCTAACCCGCCAAAACCTTATTGAGCGTCTCCTATCACCTGTAAGCAAAGCTGTGAACTGAGACCAGCAGAACGACGGCAAGTGAGCTGAAGAGAATAATGCTGCAAGATCAACACAGAGCTCGGAGTGATGGCTATGTGGACAGTGACAGGATCTAGAGTACATCAACCTCTGGGGATGCCTGTGGGGGATGATATTTGGCTCCAGGTTTTTATTATGAAAACCAAGGAGAATTCTTGTTAATTGAGGTGTGAAGACCCACCCTACATGTGGTGGCACCTTTCCATGGACTGGATTCCTGCACTAAATAAAAAGACCAAGTGAGTTGAGCATTCTCCCTCTGTTCCCAACTGCAGATACAATGTGACCAGCCACCTAAGGCTTCCCACCATGCTTTCTCCATCATCACGGACTATACCCTCAAACTGGGAATCAAAATAAACCCTCCCTTCGTTAAGTTGATTTTGTCAAGTATTTTGTCCCAGCAATGAAACAAGACATGTATACAGTAGCCCACCTACATAATACATGGAGATTCCAGGAAGGTTACCAAAACAAAAGTGGATGATAGCTGAGGACAGCTGGACATCTGCAGATTGTGTGTGTATGTGTGTGTGTGTGTGTGTGTGTGTGTGTGTGTGTGTTAGATAGTAGTTTAATGAATGTTGTTTCCTGAGACTAATAGTTATATAGTTATAGTGTGGTTGTGTAGTAGATTGCCTTTGTTCTTTGGATGATATATTTAGGGGTGAGATTTCATGTAATCTGCAATAATCCCTCAAACAATACTGCACATAATAACACAGGGAAGAAAGGGGGAAGGGTAGGAAAGGAGGCAGGAGACACATTGGTTACCGATCTAAGCCTGAATGTGAAATCTAAGACTACACATTGCCAGATACGCTGTGAGCTGGTTGAAAGAAAGTGATTTTTATGTTCCGAATTTACAGAACAGAAATAATGAGCTCACTTCCATAAACGAAGAAGAGAGGACCGCATCAATCAAACTGAATGAAATCATCACTTCTCAGCTGAAGACTAACTCTGTAAGATAAATTCTCCAAATCCAATCTGCAAATAAGAAGGAATTCTCTGGCCAGTAGGAATCAAAGACACCCAGTCACGATCATCTCAATGGGCTTTGATTTTGGCCTTCTCTATATCTTGCCTCAACCAATTTAGCAATCAGAAGCCACGACTGCAGTGAAACAACAAGCTTCAACAAAAAACTCTGCCATAATCACAGAGGGAGGAAGTGATTTTCCAGTGCTTCCAACTCATTTTTGAGACTCCCCTGGAAATGTCTTAATCCAAAACACAATTAGCAGCTATGAGACGTACCCAACTGTTACCAAGCATTCCAAAGATTGGAAAGAATTCCTAAGACCTAGTACTAGCAATCCTGCTTAACAATACTGAATGTAATTTTAACAAGCCTATAGAAACATAATTCAAAGATCTCATAATTTACTCAGTTAAGATGTATAGTCCTGCATAGCATGCAAAAGGCACTGGGTTTGATCCAAGCACACCACAAAAGCATAGAATTCAGTGCTTTTTAGTATATTTACAGGGTTGCACAGATGTCACTAAAATTTAACTTGAGAACATTTTTTCCTTTCCTGTATCCATTAGAAGTTACTCCCCAATCATTCCCAGAGGTTCTCTCTTCTGCCAGTTCTGGAGATTTAATACACATGAACCATATACCAAGTGGACTTCTGTGACTAGCTTCTTTTGGTTGCGATACTGTTTTCCAGATTCATCCATTATATCATGTGTCCATGTCTCGTGTCCTTTGCTAAAAAAAAAAAAAAAATTCCACTGTACGGCTATACCACAATTTTTTTTACCCATTCATGAGTTGCTAGACATTTGCATTATTTTCATTTAGGATCTATTATGAATTAAATTGTTATAACCAATCACTAGAAGTTACTCCTTGAATAGTATATGTAGACAAATAGTCTAAGAAATGCTGCATATTCCACAACTCTGAAGATTTTTATAATGCAGCTTCCTACATAGATGTCCATGAGAATTCTTGCAATAAAATGAATTTTTGAGTAATCATGCATTTGCAAAATCTATATATACTCACAAAATCATGAACCCATAGAACACGTTTTATAAAACACCATGTGAAATAAATGCAGGGTACATAGGAAGAAGCTAGACAATCACCAGGAGTGTCTAAGCTATATAATCTCCTACGCACTTTATGCCCTAAAGCTTCAAGAACGAAGCACAGGCAAGTTCAAACCAAGACCTTGACCTGCTTTCCACATTTCTCAGCCTTATTGTAAATGCGGAAGATCAAAACACCTTAAAAGGGTAAAAACCAAGTCTGTCATTACTCAGGTAGCCGTTGTCCGCATCTCTATCTAAATTTTACATCTCTGGCCCATTGGTGCAGAAGAAACCGCTTCGTGTTGTTAGTTATTTTTATTGCAAATATCCAGTTTTCCATTTCCTTACCTGTCATTGCTTGGCGTGGATGGGAACCATTTGTGTCATTCAAAATATGTTCACTTATCCATCTCAGATATTGTTTCAGAATGGCAGACATGTTCTCAAACTCTTAAGTGGATTACGTCTGGAAGTTGAGGAGCAAGAAATGAACACATAAGCTATGTGAACTTGACATTGAACAAAACTAAGTAACTATAGTTCTGATTTTTAAATATATAAGAGTAGTACAAAATGTATAACTTCCAAGGAGGATAATTCTAGAATTATAGCAAATACAAATATTATTATGGAGTTAATCATTGCAGATAACAGGCACTTTTTATTAATTCTTTGAGAATTTCATGCAATGGATTTTGATTATGTTCACTCCCACTCCTCCTAACTCCTTCCAGATCTATCCCACCTCCCTAACTTGCCCCTACTTCATATTCTCTTCTTTTAATAACCCATTGACTCCGATATGCATTACCCATATTCTCCTGGTGTGGGGCTACCCACTGGAAAAGAGTTGACCTACCAGGAACTTTAAAGAAAACTGACCTGCCCTCCCTTAGAAGTCATCAGCTGTCAGGAGCACCTCAGTTTGGGGTAGGGGCCATAAACGTCTTCCCACTCTCTGCTAAAATGTTCAGTGCCTTGATCCTGCGCAGCCTTTGTGCAGGTAACCACAGCTCCTGTGTGCTCACGAATGCAGCTGTCCTGTCCTATCCAGAGATACTATTTAACTCCAATTCTCCCTGACTTTGCTCTTACAATATTTCTGGTCCCTCCTCTGTGATAGCCCCTGAGTCTTGAGGAGGAGGTATAATACAGACGTCCCACATGTGGTTGAGTACTCCACTAACAATTATTCTCTGCACTTTGACCAGTTAAGAGTTTCTGTGTTAACCACCACGCACTGCACGAAGAAACTTCTCTGATAATGTCTGAGAGCTGCACTAATCTATGAGTATAGAGGTGTGAATTTAGAGAGATGTGTGATACTGTGTCCATTTAGCATAATAATTACAGTAGATTCACTCCTGGGGCCCACGAGCACCACAATCATTCTTGGCCAGATTTACAAATTTGTGTTTTCTCCTGTAGTGAATATCTGAAATCCAATCAGAAAGAGGCTGATTGCCACATTTCTGCTACCATTGCACCCATATGCACATGTTGAACTGATGCTTCTCAGTCTCATTGTTTTAGATATGTTTACTTGGGTGTAATTCTAAATGTGATACTTCGATAATAATTGCTAGACCCCCCCCCAAAAAATCTAGTAAGTTCTTGGATTTATACTGCTTAGAGTATCAGTTAGCTCTCAATACATAACAGAGTATATCAAATTCAGTAACTTAAAACAGAATCCCTTTTTTCAAAGCCATCAGTGAGTCATCAGGCTTCGCTTGAAGTTACTGATTAGGTCTAGAGCTTCTTTGAGTCAGCGGGTTAACGAGCACATGCCCTTATGACAGTGGGAGAAATGTATGCGTCCATGGTGAATCACATGAGCAGATTGCACATCCGGGCTTGCATCATTTCTGCTTAATCACACTTGTCAACTCAAGTACATGATCAAACTCAATGGTAATGGAAAATCAAGGTTGCACCACCCACCATGCGATTAAACTGAGTCACATAACCAAAGACCAGCACCAATGGGATGACCAAGTATACTTCCCTGGAGGTATGAGTAGTGAAATGATTTAACCAATAATCTAGTTTTCCATGAGTTCTGTTCTTGATTTGACTGTTTATCAGCTATGCAGCTTTGCTCAAGTGTTTCAAACACTGTTCCTTCATTTTATGTTCTTCTTTTATCCCAGAAGGATTTTTTTTAACCACATGTATAGGGGTGGAGGAGTATATGCTCACAGTGCAGGTGCCTGTGAAGGCCAGAAGAGGGGATCTTTCCTAGTTTGGCTTCAGTTGCTATGATAAACACCATGACTAATACCAACTTAGGAAGGAAAGGATTTCTTTGGCTAATATTACAATCCATCACAGGGAAAGGCAAGGCAGGAGTGCAAAGCAGGAACCTAGAGGCAAGAACTGAAGAGAGGCCATGGAGGAGTGCTGCTTACTGACTTAATCCCAGACTCAAGGTAAACTACATTTTTATGCAACCCTGGCCTGCATGCCCAAGGATAGCACTACCCATGGTGAACTGGGTCCTCCAATATCAATTAACAACTAAGAAAACGCCTCACAAACATAGCTACAGGCCCGCCCGATCAAGGCAGTTCTTCAGTTGGTTTCCCTCTCCCCAGCTGTGTTAAGTTGGCAACCAAGATTAGCTATCACAAGGCTACCCCTTGTCACTCTGAAACACACCACTGTAAAGTGACAACCCTGGAACTGGAGTTGTTAGCAGTTTTGAGTCACTCCGTGTTGGTCCTGGGGACTGAACTCAGGTCCTCTGCAAGAGTAGTACCTATCCTTAACTACTGGGTCATCTCGCAAGCACAACTTGGTTACATGTTTTATAGAATGGTGATTAAAACAGTGCCAGGATAATAGAGCTGCATGAGAAGAAAAACATGAAATGCATAAAAAATATTGGTAATTATTATTTGATTTTCTATCATCACCATTAGCAGTTTCAGAAATGTTCAAACTAATATTTTTCTTTAGGAAGTGAAACAAAGTTACCCTGATCATTAAATATAAATACCAAGACATTTGTACTTTTACTCCTGCTTCTTTTCAATATGGAAAGTGTCTGCAAAAAATGCAATAGAAAATCAAAGAAAGAAATTCAAAGTCACCTTGGAAGGGTTTTTAAAGATTTATTTGTATATAATGCCCAGGAGTGGTATAGCTGTATCTTGATGTAGATCAATTCCTAATTTTCTGAGAAACCATCATATTGACTTCCAAAGTGCCTGTGCAAGTTTGCACTCCCACCACAATGGAGGAGTGTTCCCCTTGCTCCACATCCTCCCCAGCATAAGCTATCGTTGGTGTTTTTGATCTTAGCCATTCTGACCAGTGTATCAGAGTAGTTTTTATTTGCATTTCCCTGATGCCTAAGGGTGTTGAGTAGTTCCTTAAGTGTCTTTTGGCCATTTGAGATTCTTATGTTGAGAATTCTCTGTTTAGATCAGGACCCCATTTTTAACTGTATTATTTGGTATTTTGATGACTAGTTTCTTGAGTTTTTGTATATTTTGGAGATCAGTCCTCTGTCCGATGTAGGGTTGATGAAGATCTTTTCCCATTTTGTAGGTTGATGTTTTGTCCTTTTGACTGTGTCCTTTGCCTTACAGAAGCTTTTCAGTTTCAGGAGGTCCCATTTATTAATTGTTGATCTTAGTGTCTTTGCTGCTGGGGTTATATTTTAGGAAGTCATCTCCTGTGCCAGTGTGCTCAAGGCTACCTCCCACCTTTTCTTCTATCAGATTCAGTGTAACTGGATTTATGTTGAGATCTTTTATCTACTTGGTCTTAGGCTTGTGCATGGGGATAGATATGTATCTATTTGCATTCTTCTATATGTTGACATACAGTTATACCAGCACCATTTGTTGAAGATGCTTTCTTTTATCCATTGCATATTACTTGCTTCTTTATCAAAAATCAAGTGTCCATAAGTATGTAGATTTACATCTGGGTCTTCAATTCTGTCCCATTGATCAAGGATTGTGCTTTTCTAAAGGGAAGGGGGAAGGAATGGATGGGGAATTGGGGGAAGGAGTGAGGAGTGAGGAAAGAGGTGAAACTGTGATAGGGCTGGGGAAATTAATTAGTTGGTTAATTAATTTTTTTAACAAAACCTTCCTTTACACTTTATACATTTTCACTTGACTTCAGAAAGTACAGTGCATCCCGATGATAAGAACATATAATGTGGAAGGTCAAGATGGTGCATTCCACTCCCTGGGGGAGACGATCATTTTCAGGATATTCGCCAAGGGAACAAAGCCAGATTCCCCGTGTGCTCCTCAAGTGGCAACTGCTTCAGGCACATTTACTCAAAAACTCTTTGAAATTGGATTTTACTATTCCTTCACAACCTTCACAACCTTGGAGAATTTTAATAATTTATACATCTCACCCTGACCACAAAAATATTTTGTCATTAATGTTTCCATTAAATTGCCCTTGCTTTAAGAGAAAAGAGTGTGTGTGTGTGTGTGTGTGTGTGTGTGTGTGTGTGTGTGTCTGTGTGTGTCTGTGTGTATGTCTGTGTGTGTGTGTGTTTGCCTGCATGTATGTCTGTGAGCCATGTGCCTGCCTGGTACCTGAGGAGGTCAGAAGGGGGCATCAGATTCCCTGGAACTGGAATTATATTTGTGAGCCATGACATGGCTGCTGGGAATCGAACTCCAGACCTCTGTTAGAACAAGTACTCTTAACCACTAAGTCATCTCTCTAATCCCCATGAAAAGCTTGAACCAAATGCTAACCTTACAAAAACTATCTAGAAAAACCAAATGAGAACTGCATTTATTTATATTTAAATATTATATATAAATGACAAACATGGACCGTGCATGGGTCTGAGCTAGGTCCTCTGAATATATGTTATGTTTGTGGAGCTTGGTGTTCTTGTGGGACTCTTAACAGCAGAAGAGGGGGGATTCTTTTGCTTGCACTTGGGACCATTTTCCTCCTACCAGGTTGCCTTGTCAGCCTTGATATGAGGGTTTGTGCCTAGCCTTATTGAACTTGCTAAGCCATGTGTGGTGGGTATCTCTGGGAGGCCGCACACCCCTTTGAAGGGAAACAGAAGGAGTGGATCTGGGTTAGAGGGGAGGTGTTTCGGGAGGGAATGGAAGAAGTGGAGGGAGGGGAAACTGCAGTCTGGATGTATGAGAGAATAAAAGAAACATTATCCCCATAGGACTATTGGAAATCCAATTCTACTCAGAACCTAAAGCCCAAAGCATGAGTAACAACTGTGATTCCAGCTGTATTCCCGATCCATGCCCTCCCATCTACAATCAACGTCTTTTAATTCCATCTGCTAAATTGTTACTGAGCCTTCTATACCTCCCTATTTCTAGTGCTTTTATTAGGTTACTGTAACTTCTCGGTTTCCCAAGGATCTACCATATTCTAGTCCATTCTCCACAAAGGTAAGCTGATTGTGATGGGTCAAAATAACAATGCCCACAATATTGTTACTTTCCCTTGAGTGGTAGAGTTTATTTCTCTCTTTGAATGTGAGCTTAGCCAATCGCAACTCGCTTTGACCAATGGGAAATTAACAATCAGGCCGCAGGCAGAGGTTCCAAGAGAGGTTTGTCCTCTTTTGCTGCTTGTGATTCTTCAGTCATCATGGGAACAAGCCTGAGATATCGTATTGGAGAGAGATGCCAGTCACATCACCTGATATTCAGAATATATGAAGGACCAACCAGTACCAATTGAACTAGCCAACACCAAAGACTAGCCTAAACTCCCCAAATATTAATGATAAATAGCAAAAGGCTATCATTTTCAGCTGTTATGCTGTGTACTAAGACAAAGAAATCATTTTGTCTCCCTTTTGGAATCCCATAGTAAATTACCTCAAGATAAAGCCCAAATGTCTTAACATACTACGATACAGCTCTTCATAATTTAATACCAGCTAAACGCTACAGTCTCCTCTCTCACTGCTTCCTCCCCTCCCCTCCCCTCACAACTTTTGCTATATAATTAAAATTTTTAAACCTTTAAAATCCCACCTAATAATAAGTGAGTTCCATTTACATCCCTGGCGAAACCTCCATTATTATCTGAGTCCTTCCTGCATCCTGGTAAATAGCCATTTCTTGTTGGTTTTAATTTATTAAACACACACCACTCAATTTTCAGTGCCCTGTAGGAGGCTCTTTCACTGTATAATAAAAAGTTGCTGCTGTTTATTCATATTTTAATGATACCGTGAATACAATGGTGCATGTTCTGACTCCTATTCTTAGGGAAACGGTCTCTGTTGGATTCTCACTGCCATTCACTTTTCTATTTATTGTTGGACTTTGCTATTATGATAATTCCAGACACATCAAAATAATATCATCATGGGCCAGTTGCTTTGTTCAAAAAACAAGCCACCTTGTCAATTTGTTTCTTTTTATATTCAATAATAGAGCTTACAACTCGATTAATGTTTTAATTAAGGCCCATTTGTATTTGTAGCTCCTTGTAGAACGTCAGTAGTCTTCCAAACATTGAACTCATTACTCTCCTCCAGCTGCTGTAAATAAATCCTCCATCATTTGTTTAAAAGTAGACATATATCCCTCAGGCTGACACACATACACTGTGTGTACATAGAAAAGGTCATCATTCCCATCAGTTTGATAGTTACCTGGTTAGCATGATAAATGTATACAATCAAGATACATCACTCTGGCTTCAACTTAGATACCCAATGACAACGCCATGAATTTGCCCTTGGAGATATGACATATTGACCCAAACCACTCATTCCTCTATTTTGCAAACTCTAATTCCCATGAAACTCTACAGAAAGACAGGAAGAACCCTCTTTAAATTCCAGGTCTATGGACAAAAGTGTTGGTTTACTTGGTTGAAATGGCAGCCCAGAAAGGTCTGCTATTTCTCTATTCCATGGCCACCCCCCTCCACACACAAAGCCAGTTTCAGAGAGATGATTACAACTTCACAGAGAACTGTTGGCAGAATGTGACTACAAAAACATGAGACTAAATGTGAGCCAAGAATGTGGTCACTTCAACAAGCTCCTTTTACTGTGTTTCCCTGTCATTCGCCCACGGGTATCACTACCTCAACTTCAAGGGACCCTCCTACATTGACCAGCTAAGCAGCACACAAACCCACTGTGATGAAAAGGAGATTTTTTTAAAAAAAAATAGCCCTTTGGGTTTTATAGCTAAGCTACAATTATGTTGCGCAACTTATTTATATGAACAGCCCAGCGACATTCCTTTATTAGGCTAAAATTCATTCAGAGAGTCAACAAATATTTACCCAATGCCTGTTAAGCGGCAGTCACTCCATATTTTCAAAAGATTGAATGAAACTCACACTATAATTTACATTTACCCAACCTAACATGTTTCCTTTCACATAATTCACCATGAAGTCTTCCCATATCCATAAGCTATGTTCAGAACCCACAGGCCATAGCCAAGTCTCATCAGTGCTGTGCCCCAAGTTACTTCACTCTGCCCCTTTGTTTCCCATCTGTGCTTCCACCACTTGGATCCAGACCTTGGACTTGCCACACGCTCCTAGCAGATCTTCGTGACTTCATCTTTCCCCTTCAAGGGAAAAATGACCATCAAAAACCAAACAAACAAACAAACATGGCTGTGCCAATCCTCAGCTCAAAATCCCTGAAAAGTCTGCAATTCTACAAACCTTCTGTTGTCGCCAGTCTTGAGTCCTTTCCCTGAGGGAAAACTTGAAGGGCTTTGATGAATGAGCCTTGTGATATTAATATACACAGAAAGGCTTGTTACATGTCAGCATCCTCCTTCTACCACACGTCTCTCTTAGTCATCATCTCCCTCAGATCCTCTAGAGTTTAGGTGCTGAAGACAGCTGACAAGGAAGGTTTCATTTCCATAAGCTAAAGAGCTAGGCTTGGGCAAATGATAAAAGAATTGACTAAATTCTCAGGCTCTGCTTCACTTAGGCTAAAAATCAAGGATGAGGAATAGACTTGTGAAGGAGTACACAGATCCAGGGCATCTTCTATTTCCTATACACATCTAGAAACACCGTACAACAAATTTTACAAATCAAGACCATTTAGAAAGTTCTATCTAAGCTGTGCAGTAGTGGCGCATACCTTTGATCCCAGTGCCTAGGAGGCAGAGGCAGGTGGATCTCAGGATTCAAGGTCAGCCTGGTCTACAGAGTGAGTTGCAGGACAGCCAGAGCTACATAGTGAAAAACAAAACAAAAGTCCTATCTCAGAGTGGTGGAACCTAGAACCAGGTCCTACATCTTGATATTGAAGATTATCTATAGACCCAGAGGTGCTGGCAGCACAACCAGTATCGTTATGATACTATCTCTTTGCTTACAGTGTTCTTTTAACCTGGGAGCTATATACAGGTCAACTTGGAAGTAACTAAGTATTTTTTATAGTGACATGTGCAGAAATACATAAAATACAAAAATTGAATTATTAATATATGAGATCCATGGATACACTTGAAACATCTTATTGAACTGTATAATCACACAGAAAAGCACCACTAGCATTTTGGTGGATATCCATATGGTCTTTGTAAATATAGCTTTGTATGTTTTTACCAAAACAAAATTATACGTGGGTATTTCTTATTTCCCATATTTTCATTTTTAGTAATAATGTAAAATGAACAATGAGCATCATTCAAGCAATTAAATACTCTTCTACAATATAATTTTAAGAATGACTTAATATTCCATTGTTCAACTCAGAACTACCCTAACCTACATTTAGACACTGACATTGTCGTCATGTTTCATTATTTTAAATAACACTGTAATGAACAGCTTTTAAGACATTTTTGTATGGTTCCATATTTCTAAGACTCTCAAGTTTTATGAAACTCCTAGAAAATACAGCATATTAATGATATCTTAGACATAATTTTCCCTGAGACTGACAGTAAAGAACTCTACGATCAATAGTGAGAGGAGAGATTATTTAGATTCACTACTTAGAACTAAAGTTTCTCAGAATGAAGATTCTGAGCCTACTTTAAAACATTCCACACGGTCACAATAGGAACTACACGAGAGGAAAGCATAAGCAATCCCAACATCACAACCTCTGTAAGATGATTAACTGGGGATTTTAACATGAGAACCCAGGTCTCCAGACTCAAAGGGACATGTGAGCTGGAGTACTATGGGAAGAGTTTATAGTAAGAGAATAAATACAGTTCAATATTTCATCCACGTCAAGATTATAAAAGGAGAGTTTGGGGGGGGGGCTGTGGAGATAGCTCGACTGTACACATTGAAGGAGTAGAGTTTAGATTCCCAGCACCCATCCAAATGGTGACCTGACATGACTGTAATCCCAGTATAGCACGCTGGCTAGCTAGAATGGTCCCAGTCTGCAAACTCCGGGTTTAAGTGAGAAACTTTGTCTCAATGTACAAGGTAGAGAATTATTAAGGCAGAGCCCCGGTGTCACCCTCTAGACTCTACATGCGCGCCCCCACACATTCAAACACACACGCATGTACACACACACACACACACACACACACACACAAAGAGCGTTTGTGCTAGAGAGTATGAGACTACATAAAAGGATACGTGTTCCCCTTATAAAGAAGGCTAAGTTCTGAACCTCACAGTTGTGATCTCTAAGGGGACAGGAGATGGGGAGATTTGACTCCTCTCCCCAAGCCGGGTGACATGGCCTCACAGGCACCACTTGAAGAGCTTAATGTGTGCTCAGTGGCAGATGGCACACACTGCACTGGTAGTTGACACACTTTAGAAAGTCAATGTAGCTGGACACATCAGATTAAAAGGCTGTGTCTAGGAAGTAAATACACTCCCCTCCAGTGACAGTTCAAATGTGTGTAAATCCCAGCCACCATATGTCGTCGCTGCCCACAACAGCAGCCTGCCGACTGCAGAGCCTTCCAGAACTGAGAGGCTGTGTGTGTTACCCAGACAGAGAAGGAAAAGGAATAGAGACACTGACTCAAACCGAAGAAGGAGGCACAAACTCCACAAAAGTGCTCGGGGCTCATCCTGTGTGACATTTGTCTGGTACTGACAAATCACCGTGAAACGGGTCCTCCTTCCCCCATTTCTCTCTCCGTGTTTCAGATCCAAAGGAGCCAGAAAGCCTGAGCAAAGAGCTGGGGAAAAACTGAAAAAAGAAATTTAACTCTAATTCAGGCTTGGAATATCTGGGAGCTAACAATATTAATTGGCTTGAAACTGGGCTTGTGAATTACAGTCACCTCGAAACTTGCTGTTTCCTCTGGGAAGCCAGGAACTCATAGGATTTAACTGAAGCTTTATGCACAACTGGAAAAGAAGGTTTTCCGGTTAAAAATGAGAAGGAACAATGGGAGACACACAACAATGATGCCTTCTGATTTCATCCCAAGAGTCTAGTCTGTTTGGTGTACACAGCTAATGTTCCTGGAAATTACGTGAGTCAAGAATTGGGCTCAATTTTTATACATAAGTAAATTCTCACAAAGCAATAATAGATTCTGTCATCATAATCATTTTGTAATTAAAGAAACTAAAATTCAGAAGCATAACTTAGATCACCACACATCTAATAATGTTAAATTCAGATCCATTTGACTCCACAACTCGTGCTTTTGACCACTGTCATAGAAACGCATTGGTAAGCACTTGGGTATAAAAGGAACAATTCTCAGATTATGAGGTTTAGTTTACTGTACAATCACTAACCTCAATATATTGTGTATATCAGAGGGAAAAAAATGCCAAAATACAGTCTTTAAAATCAAAATGGCAAGGAAAACACTTAAGTTTTTATTACTCAGGGCTCACAGCAGCTAAAAGGTTTCAGCAATATTATATGGCATATAAATTGCAGATTTAACTTGTCTGTGGAGCGTCCCCGTGCAATCACCATAATATTTTATTGTAGAATAACAGCACAGGTCCTGATCCCTAGCCCTTGGTAAACATGAGTAGCTGGAATCCATTGTTACAAAAGCTTAACATCCCCCACACATGGCCTCAGCCTGCAAGCGAGTTTTCTAGGGCCTAACATCAATAGAAACTTCTCTGCTGTAGATTTGACTTTTATGAATTGGGATTAACGGAATGAGCATACAGTGACCATCGTTATTAGGGAATGCTTTCATCAACTAAAGCTGACTGAGGGAGAGAGGGTTAGCCAAACAGACCAGCTGGATGACTCTGCTAATTGTGACTTAATCCCAATTTATAAAAGCACCTGTGTTACTTGTCATGCGTCTTAGTTCTGCCAACTCTGCCAAACAATGCCAACCTCTGTGCAGCAAGGGAGGTGGAGAAGGTTCGATTTTGTATGTCAATGTCTATGGAGATTAGGATGACATAGTTTCATTTTTACTCTGGTCATTTCGAATATGCCTTGCGAGAAACGGGACTCTACAGCACCATCTACTACCTCAGGCCAGTAGACAGAGCTGCATTTTGCTCCTCTGCCGTCCCCGTCCCTGAAATGGATACTTCTTTGTTCATTGTTTGGAAAAAAGAAATTAGTAGTGCCTTGTGTGGAGAGCCTCTTAACAAATGGTGGGACTTCTGGTTTCTTTTCCCAGGCTCGTGAAAATGTAAATCATCTTTCCTTCTACAGACAAGGCAGCATGACCCTGGAGCATACTATCGCCTGTCTTGGCCTTCGCTGGTCTCAGCATCCCACCCTCCTCTCCCTGCCATTCTCTTCATATTCTCTCCCTTCCTTCTTCCTCTTCTCCCTTCTCTCTTCTCCTCTCTCTCTCTCTCTCTCTCTCTCTCTCTCTCTCTCTCTCTCTCTCTCTCTCTCTCTCTCTTCACCTGGAGCTTGAAGGCAATGACCAAACTCTCTTCTCTCTTATATTTTTAAACCCAGAATTGAAAGCTTGTCTGAGTTTAAAGCACTTCTTGATACTAAAAGGAAATTTTTAAAATGCCTTCCACAGTGGAACAAATACTAAAAGATATACCAAAAAAGAAAAAGGAACCTGGACTCAGCCAAAGAAGCAGAATCTGAACATTCATGTTGTGTCTCCAGGAACTGCCAAATTCTTCGCCTTTCTCTGAGAGCCGCTATGCAGAGCTTTGAGTGACAGGAAGTATGAAATAAGCCACGATTTAAATTCTGCTTGCCTCATTCTTTGCATAGACAGCAACGGGCTGATAGAATGCAACTAAAAACATAATTCAGATGGGAAAATACAACATGATTTTCCCAGGAAGGGAGGAGGAGGACAGGAACATGGCTTAATATAACCAGCAGAGGGCGCGGCTTACACATATAAGTATGAACGAACCTTCCCTGGAAGCTGTTAGGGCTCCTGCGGTTTTTGTTACAGATTTCGCGTTCTCAAATAAACCGCATCCTAGCTCCCTTTGACTGGACTCTCGCATAGTCACACAGTTCTCGCCTCATGATTAAATAAGACTATGCTACGGCCCCTTCGGCCACTCAAACTGCCACTCTTCAGCCCCCGACTCTGGCATGGGAAAGAAAGTTGAGATAAACTCCCTCAAAGAACGGCTTCCCAGAAAGAGTGACCTGTATTCCCAAGCAGCCTTCATTTGTTTAAGAGACTTGCACCTAGAATTTCTTGATCAAAGCTAATGTGCTGTAAATTTCTTCATTTAACAGACTTAGTCTGTTCAACTCTTGACACTGGGAATTGGGATTTCCCAGAACTATTAGCACTGCACAGTAGGCGTTCCATGCCAGCCAAGAACCGGGGATTAACAGGTATTTGTCTCAGCTAATTTCACTCTCTATACCGGCTCTATAGAGACTAGGGCTTCTTGGCGGAGTGTGTGCCACCCTGCTAATTGGCTACGAATGTAACTACTCCCGCATGCCAATGGAGCTGGGCCTTGAGGCTCGAGGCAAAAAATCCTTACGATAGACATACATTGGAGGAAATTTGAGAAGGTAAATGTAAATGGTTTCTTTGCCAACCTCTACCTCCTGCTGTCTATCAAATGCCTGTCCATCATGTGGCGATGGTTTATTTTTTTAAAAAAATACACATACACACAGTTACAGTTGCATCTGCAGAATCCTGTAGTAACAAAGAATTTCCACATACACAATCTTGTAGTTACAGATATTTCCGTACAACCTATCCAAAATGCACCCGTAGAATCATAAGGCTTATAGACAGCTTCCATAAGACACCCGATTCCCTGGGTCAGAGAAAAACATTCTACATATCAGGATAAGAACAGAATACAAGAATTCTTCCTGGAACAAAGAGCGTACAGGAAAAAGAGAGTTGTTAGCTCTTTCTCATGTGTTCTATTCTTCTCTTCCTTGCTAATAATTACTTGCCTACTAATATATCCTACCTCTGAAGCTGTGAAATGGGAATTGAAGAGCCAGATATTAAATGATACTATGTATATTCATTATGTGTTGTTACATGTAATGCATTCCGCGAAGTGAAGCAGCTGAAAACAACAAACAGTTATTACCTCCCACGTTCTGTGATTAACCAGCTTCAGGCCAAGAGCAGCTAAGCTGGCAGCAGTGTTTCAGCCGCTTGTGAGGCTGCAATCAGAGGGTTGGCCAGAGGTGAAGTTATTCGAGGGCCCAGCTACTAGAGAATTTCCTTCAAAGATCCTTCACAGGGCTCTTGGTTAAGCCACAAAAGATTTGTTTCTAAGCTTACGAGTGGGAGCCTCTCACCATGGTTGACTCCTATGTTGTGAATTGAATGTTAGTGTTCATACTTCCTATGTTGAAGCCCTAATCCCTGGCATGACTATATTTAGTGAGAAGGCCTCCAAAGAAGTAAAGTTAAGTGGGTAGCAGGGTGGAGCCTGGTGCGGGAGAATTGTTTGCATTCTGTCAATCATGTTATAAATAAATGCTGATTGGCCAGGCAGGAAATATAGGCAGGAAAACCAGACAGGAAGTAGAAATGATGTAATGAGAACAGGAGAATTCTGGGAAGGAGGAAGTTGATTCTCCTGCCTAGACCACCAAAGCAGCAGGATGTGGTCTGCCCCACTGAAAAAAAGGTACTGAACCACATGGCTAACACAGATCAGAAAAATGGGTGAATCAAGATGTGAGAGTTAGCCAGTGAGAGGCTAGAGCTAATGGGCCAATCAGCTTATAATTTATGGAGACCTATGTGTGATTTTCTTTAGGGCTAAACAGTTGTGGGGTACCGGGTGGGACAAAAACCCCAACAACAAACAGGACCCTCCATGTTACAGAATGGTGCCCATGTGGATAACTACATCCACATAAAGCCTAAAAAGCTTGGGAAAGACTAGAGTAAAGCATTTCGGTTTTCAGCCATAGCAGGAAAAGACCTGCACTGTTTTAAAATGCAGGCTTTCTGAGCCAACCTTCCAGGGAAAACTCTGACTCTTTCAAGCAGGCGGTCCTGACTATAGAGCTATGGACACAATGTTGCAGCTTGCTTCCTGGCAAGGACCTTGAAACGCCTTAGGAGCTTTCAGTGTTGTTTATGGACACACTGTTGCAGCTTGTTTCCTGGCAAGGACCTTGAAACTCCATAGAGTTGTGGCAAAAAAAACCAACAAAACCCCAACAACAAACAGGACCCTCCATGTTACAGGAGCCCATATATGATACGATTTTTTTGTTGTTCCTTTTTCCAGACAGGGTTTCTCTGTGTAGTTTTGAAGCCTGTCCTGGAACTAGCTCTTGTAGACCAGGCTGGTCTCAAACTCACAGAGATCCACCTGCCTCTGCCTCCTGAGTGCTGGGATTAAAGGCATGCACCACCACTGCCTGGCATGATAAGATTTTAATATAAGAAAAGATACTAACGAGTCTCTCTCTCTCTCTCTCTCTCTCTCTCTCTCTCTCTCTCTCTCTCTCTTTCTCTCTCTCTCTCTCTGTCTCTCTCCTAATCCTCCATCCCACTTACACATCTTTCTCTCTTCCCCATCTCTCTTTCCCTTCCTCTCTCTCCCCTTCCTTCTTCCTCCTTAGAAAACACACCAAGAAAGGTCCTATGAGCACACACAAGAAAGGTCCTATGAGCACATACAAGGGTTGTTTGCCAACAACCCTAGGGGGAAACAAATTTGTTGTCATCTTGACCTGGAGTTTCCAGCCTCCAAAATTGTGAGAAAAGTAATTTCTGTGGTTTAACCTGCCCAGTTTGTTGTAATTTGTTAAGGCAGCCTGGGCTGACTAATACATCTCAAAATGAGCAATACAAGAGAGTGTGCCCAAGCCAGAAAGCCATAATCTTTTTCCAGCTTAGCATAGCAGGTTAATACCCCATTGCTTCTGCCATATTCTGTTCACTGTAAGTAAGTCAATAAGCCTAACCCATATTTCAAGGGTGTGGGATTATCAAATGCCATGAATAGCACAAGGCAGAAATCATTTCTAAGTGTGTTTGCTTACTATGACGACTGGTAGTGGCTAAATGGAGCACACAACATACTAAAAGTCATCTCACTTTTATTCTTACATCTTTAATAATAATTAGAAAGTTTCTCAAGATGAGCATTGGGGGTATAAAGAAAGCAAATAGCAAGATGAGTTTTTGAATGTCAGCTTTACTCTAGCTTATAGAAACGTTTTCAACAGATGGTCCCCAAATTTCCTCTATTGTGTGCATTAAAATGACATCAAGTCACATAAAATATCTTTAGTAATTCTATTGTATCAAACTAAGTGTGCAGTGTGTCATATAAAATGTATTTGACAGCATTCTTCCATTTTTATTTTTAGTTTGATATCTAATGAAGTTCTACCATGATAGAATACTGAAATACTAATATTCTAGTTAAAAGGTTGTTATTTGGGATAATAGGAACACCTCAGTAGTAGCAAAGAGGTAAAAATAACCTTTCAAATAAACAACAGAACTCTAGCCATAACCAAAAGAATGAAAAAGGTCCTCCCAAAAGAAGCTGAAGCTGACCAGTGACAGTTGCAGAACTGGGAACAGGAAACAGATTCTACTAACATACAGTCCTTTGGCCTCCCAGTCCCATTAACATAATAATCATTAGCACTATGCAAATCAGTAACACAATCAAGATTCCCATAGTAATTTCAATTTCCACATCTGCAGTGAGATCTAGTCTAGTTAGTTGTACAGATAGAGCTTCCGGAAATATTGATTAATTACAAGAAAACACGATAGTCAAAAGAAAAACCTTGTGGTTAATCCAAGTTCAGTTAGTCAAGGTTACAACTTTGTGTAGGGAGAATTTCATTGTCCAGCTGATGCTGCACCTCTGACTACAGGCAATTGTCTCCTAGAACTAGAACCCTGGATAAGACAGGCACGGGGAAGGGTTTGGCTACATCTAGAATTCTTACTGAAAAGTAAACCCACAGAGCAGGAGTGGTTCAGTTGCAAGAAGTAAGGGAGGGGACAGTCACAGCCTTCTGTGCTATCAAATACTGATGCCATCTTAACCATGGTGAGTCAGTTGGCAAAAATCACTTCTAAGAGAGAAAAAGAATCTTCTTTCGGATTACCCCCATCATCTACTCCTTTTATGTGACACTCAAATTTTACAATGGAGAAAAATAAAATAGTATATTCTATTTTGTAAAGCATTAGTAAATAAAGTTAAAATGAGAACAAAAATAATTTTCCCAAAGTTTTTTCCCTTTTAATTTATTTTCCTTTAGTTTTCAAACAATAAAAGATTTCTAGGAAGTCACAGTCTGGTCCTCTATTTATCTCAATGGTTACATCCTATATAACTACATATAATAATATTAAAAGCAGAAAATAGACATTGGCTTAACCTACATCTATAGCAATGGTTGTCAATTTGTGGGTAACAACCCGTTAGGGTCAAATGACCCTTTCACTGGATCAGCTAAGACCATTGGAAAACATTATGATTCTTAACAGTAGCAAAATTACAGTTATGAAGTAGCAACAAAAATAATGTTATGGTTGGGGGTCACCACAGCATGTGGAACTGTATTAAAGGGTCGCAGTATCAGGAAGGTTGAGAACCAATGGTCTATAGCTTTGTGCAATTTTATCACATCTGTCAGTTCATGTAAACATGCTGAAATCAAGACACAAATCTGTCCCGTCACCACAAAGATCCCACTGTGTTCCCTTTTAGAGTCCTGCTCATTCACTATTCCCAGTCCTTGGCTGTCACTAATTTGATCTCCATTAATTTCAGGGAAAATTAATTTCCCCATTAATTTTCTTAAATTACAATATATAATATCATCTCCCTTCTTTTTCTGCCCTCCAACCCTTCCCATGCTCCCTTCAGCCCTTCTCAAATTCATGGCTTCTTGTTCTTTAATTGTTGTAGTTACTCGCTGTCACTTTAAGAATGTTATATAGAAGGGTGAAGAAAGGGCTAAGTGGTTAAGAGTAGTTTCTGCTCTTGCAAAGGACGCAGGCTCACTTGCAAATAACTATATCAAGTTTCAGCACTTGCTCTAGGTATTACACACTCTGGGTGTTATATTCGTGATGTACTGGTCATTTCAAGGTCTGTGAAGATTTTTGCTGGAATTTTGATGGCATTGCATTGAATCTGTAGATTGCTTTTGGTAAGATTGCCATTTTAACTATGTTAATTCTACCTATCCAAGAGCATGGGAGATCTTTCCACTTTCTGGTGTCTTCTTCAATTTCTTTCTTCAAAGATTTAAAGTTTTTGACATACAAGTCTTGCACTTGTTTGGTTAGAGCTACTCTGAGATATTTTATGGTATTTGTGGCTATTGTGAAGGGTGATGTTTCTCTGATTTCTCTCTCAGCCCATTTATCATCTGTGTACAGGAGGGTTACTGATTTTTTTTAGTTAATCTTGTATCCTGCTACATTACTGAAAGTGTTTATAAATTGTAGAAGTTCCTTGGTAGAATTTTTGGGGTCGCTTATGTAAACTATCATATCATCAACAAACAGTGAGAGTTTGACTTCTTGTTTTCCGATTTGTATCCCCTTGATCTCCTTTTGTTGTCTTATTGCTCTAGCTAGAACCTCAAGAACTATACTGAATAGATATAGAGAGAATGAACAACCTTGTCTTGTTTCTGATTTCAGTGGGATTGCTGGGAGTTTCTCTCCATTTAGTTTGATGTTGGCTGTTGGCTTGCTGTATATTGCCTTTATTATGTATCAATTTTTATAAGTTTTTAAAGGTTTTATTCCAGTATATACACAGCATTTTAAAATCCTACAACACTAAAGAATTTTCACAATACATGTAAAAAGGGAGATAGTGTGTATAAATAGTTAAGACTAATAGTCCCCTAACACAATAACCAAAATGCCCATGATAGATTAAAAACCCCTCATTGGCTGGGCAGTGGTGGCGCATGCCTATAATCCCAGCACCCAGGAGGCAGAGACAGGTGGATCTCTGTGAGTTTGAGTCAGCCTGGTTTACAGAATGACTTCCAGGACAGGCTCCAAAGCTACAGAGAAACCCTGACTCAAAAAGACCAAAAGAAAAATTTCCTATCATATAGAAAACAAAGAAATCACAGTTTGAGTCAAATAAGTTGATCAACTGATACCAATATCAGAATGAACTGGAGGTTACAGTCATCCAACAAGAATTTTAAAGCAGAATTAATAATAATTCTTCAACACGTTGTAAAAAAATTATCTTGAGAAATGTGAAAGGTAGAAAATAACAGTAAATAAACTAAAGGTATAAAATGGAACCAAATGAAATTGCAGAGCCAAAGATTACAGCCAATTATGTGGGAAGTCCTGGCTTGGAGCCTCAGCAATGCAACGTAATGATATTATCAAAATTTTTAAATGTAATAAATGAGCTTGACAGCAGAATGGAGAAGAGAAAGGAAGTAATCAGTGAACCGGGAGCCATAACAATAGAGTTCACTCAATTTGTGTTACAGAGGGAAAAAGACGAGGGGGAGAGGAAAGGAGAAGGAGGGGGAGAGAAGAAGAGTCTAAAACAGAACTGAAAGGGTAAAAAAAAAAAAGATGAAAACTTACTAAATTTGGAGAGGAATATAAACCTACATATTCAAGGCTTGGGAAAAACTTGAATAAGATAAACCCAAATGAATTTATGCTAAGGAACATAATAATTCAGTTTCTAAAAACTGATGGCAAATATTAATGAAATCATCTTAAGAGAACTGTCATATCGTGGAAAATCAATTCAAATGGTAGAAATTTCTCATCTAAATCCAGGGAGACCAAAATAAAGTGGCATAATATTTTTATATTTTTGATTGTGAACCTAGCCCTTAACAGCTGAGCCATCTCTCCAGCCCAATAGCATAATATTTTTATATTTTTGGTTGTGAGCCTAGCCTTTAATGGCTAAGTCATCTCTCCAGCCCAATGGCATAATATTTTTAAAGTGCTAAACCGAAAGAAAAATATCAATGCTGACTATGTGTTCTATACTAATAAAAACTATCAAGAATAAAGGGGAAAATAAAAGCATTATCAGAGGGAGAAAATAATATCTCAGTAGCAAACTTATATTTACAGAATGGCCAAAGGAACATCTAAAAATATAAGATGTAAAGGAAGAAAAGAAAACAATGAAAAGGGACAGAAATACACAACAAAATAGCCTTGTCATCTCAAGTTTTTGCCATTTTTTCCTACATGGTAAGTGAATCAAATGAGTAACACCATTAACTAAAGAAAATTAAAATTAAGAGTGAGAAAAGTAAAGGGATCAAGATAGAATAAAGCTGTCGGCACATCAATATGTTAATATAAGCCAAATGTGGTGTCACATCAGTATATCCAGAGTTACCACTAAGAAAATTAAACAAAGAAGTACATTATACATAAGACACTATACATAAAACAGGTAGCATGCTAAAACTGTTCTATAACCCCACAAAAAGGAAACAAAAGAAAAGTAGAATATGAAACATAAAGAGTATAGGAATAATTAGAAGACCTACAGCCTGGGAATACATGAAAAATAAATTTGTCTAAATTGATCTATTAAAAGTTATAGACTGGCAGTGAAAACTTTATATACAAGAAAATCACCCTAAATTCAAAACTGTAAGTAAATCAAAGCTCAAAGAACTCTGCTAACTTTCTGGCCAAATAGCTGAGAAAGTCAACCTAAAAGGGGGAAAGATTGATTTTGACCAGAGTTTCCAAAGATTCTATCTATTGTTACTTGGCTCCATTTTTTTCTGGGCATTTGATGAATCACAACACTGGGACAAGGAATATATAATAGAACAAAATTCTTCACATCCTGCTAGCCAGGAACTAAGAGAAAGTGACCTTTAAAAGGCTAGGAATAAAATACTCCTCTCTCTCCCTCTCCCCCTCCCCCTCCCCTCCTCTCTCTTTCTCACACACACACATCTATCCACTATTGTCACTATTCTGCCCATATAGATCTCAGGTTCAGGATATTCTTAAAATTCTTCAAACAAGAGTAATCTTGACGTTCACTTTAACTTGGCTTATTTTGACAGAATTATGCCAGGGGAGGCTCCTGGGTGAATATGTACAGTTATGAATGCCTTACATGCAATCTCACCAAAAGCAATCTGCAGATTCAATGCAATTCCCATCAAAATTGCAACACAATTCTTCACAGACCTCAAAAGAAAAATACTCAACTTCATATGAAAAAAAAAAGGATAGTTAAAACAATCTTGTACAATAAAGGAACTTCTGAAGGTATCACCATCCCTGACTTCAAGTTCCACTATACAGCTATACTAATAAAAAAAAAGTTTGGTATTGGCATAAAAACAGATATGTGGATCAATGAAATCAAATCGAAGACATTGACATAAATCCACACACCTATGAACATGTGATTTTTGACAAAGAAGCCAAAAATATACAATGGAAAAAGAAAGCAATTTCAACAAATGGTGCTGGCATAACTGGATGTTGACACGTAGAAGAATGCAAATAGATCCATATCTAACCCCATGCACAGAACTCAAGTCCAAGTGGATCAAAGACCTCAACATAAATCCAGTTACGCTGAACGTGATAGATGAGAAAGTAGGAAGTAGCCTTGAATGCATTGGCACAGAATATAAAACGAGTAGCACAGACACTGAGATTAACAGTAAATGGGACCTCCTGAAACTGAAAGGCTTCTGTAAGGCAAAGGACACTGTCAATAGGACAAAAACAGGCAGTCTACAGAATTGGAATAGATCTTCACCAACCCCACATCTGACAGAGGACTGGTATCTAAAATATATAAAGAACACAAGAAACTAGACATCAAAATACCAAATAATCCAATATAAAAATTGGGTCAGATTTAAACAGAGACTTCTCAACAGAAGACTCTCAAATGGCTGAGACACACTTTAAGACTTGTCCAACATTTTTAGATATCAGGAAAAGGCAAATCAAAATGACTTGAGATACCATCTTACACCTGTCAGAATAGCTAAGATCAAAAACTCTAATGACAGCCTATGTTGGAGAGGATGTGGAATAAGGGGAGCACTCCTCCACTTCTGGTGGAAGTGCAAACTTGTATAGCTACTTTGGAAATCAGTGTGGTGGTTTCTCAGGAAATTGGGAATCAATTTACCACAAGGCCCAGCTACACCACTTTTGAGTACCCAAAGGATATGCAATCATACCACAAGGACACTTGCCTAAATATGTTCATAGCAGCATTGTCATAATAGCCAGAACCTGGAAACAACCTAGATGCCCCTCAACTGAAAAATGGATAAAGAAAATGTGGTATTTCTACACAATGGAGTATTACTGGGCTATTAAAAACAATGGCATTGTGAAATTTGCAGGCAAGTGGATGGAAGTAGAAAAAAATCATTCTGAGTGAAGTAATCCAAAGTCAGAAAGACAAACATGATATTTACTCACTCATGAGTGGATATTAGATGTAAAGCAAAGGATAACCAGGCTATAATCCACAGTCCAGAGTAGCTAGGTAACAAGGAGGACTCTAAGAAGGATGTATGAGATCTCCTGGGTAAACTAGGGGAAGGGGGTAAAGGAGAGGGTGTGGAAGCATGGGAACATGACGGTTTGGGATGGTCGAGTTGAGGGCAGAATGGAGGGGGAGAGCAATGAAAAAGATATCTTAATAGAGGGGGTCGTTTGGGGGTTAGAGAGAAACCTGGTGCCAGAGAAACTCCCAGGAACCCACAAGGATGACCCAAGCTAAGACTCCTAGCAGTAGTGGAGAGGGTGTCTGAATAGGCCTTCTCCTATAATCAGATTGGTGACTACCCTAATTGTCATCATAGAACCTTCATCCAGTGTCTGATGGAAGCAGACACAGTGACCCATAGCCAAGCACTGGGCCAAGCTCCAGGAACCCAGTTGAAGAAAGGGAGGAAGGATTGTATGAGCAGTGAGCATCAAGATCATGATGGGAAAACCCAGAGACAGTTGACCTGAGCTAATGGGAGTTTATGGACTCTGGACCCACAGCTAGGGAACCAGTATGGGATTGATCTAGGCCCTCTGCATCTGGGTGACAGTTGTGTAGCTTGGTCTGTTTGTGGGTCCCCTAGCAGTGGGACCAAAACCTGTCCGTGGCATATAAATTGATTCTTTGGAACCTATTCCCTATGATGGGATGCCTTGCCCAGACTTGATGCAAGGGGGAGGAGTTTGGTTCTGCTTCAACTGGATATGCCATGCTTTGTTGACTCCCATGGGAAGCCTTACCTCTTCTGAAAAGAAGCCTTACCTCTTCTGAAAAGAGACAGGAGGAGTGGATGGGTGAGGTAAAAAGTAGGTAGAGGGAGGGAACAGGAGGAGAGGAGGGAGGGGAAACTGTGGTTGGTATGTAAAACAAATGATGATAGAGAGAGAGAGAGAGAGAGAGAGAGAGAGAGAGAGAGAGAGAGATAGGAAATAAAAGAATGCCTTACATTCCATGAGAGATGCAGGAACACGGAGCACATCTCATCTTGTCGTGTGCCTACAGAAAGTTATGGAAACCTTAAGGGTTGCAGATGCAGCACAGGTGGTAGAGTACTTGCCTAACATACACAAAGCCCTAGGTTCAATCCTCAATAGTACAAAACCTAGTCATGGTAGTACATTCCTGCAATACAAAACTCTCCGGAGGTAGAAGCAAGAGGATCAGAGGTTCAAGGTTTTCTTTGACTGCATAGAGACTTTGAGGCCAGTCTTTAAAAAAGTGATGTCTTGGGCTGGAGAGATGGCTCAGAGGTTAAGAGCATTGCCTGCTCTTCCAAAGGTCCTGAGTTCAATTCCCAGCAACCACGTGGTGGCTCACAACCATCTCTAATGGGGTCTGGTGCCCTCTTCTGGCCTGCAGTCATACACACAGATAGAATACTGATACATAATAAATAAATAAATATTTTTTAAAAAAGTGATGTCTTGACTTAAAAAAAAAAAACAAAAACAGCAAGGAAGGGGAAAGTACCCAAATTTACAACTCTGTCTTACCTGCCTCTCCCACGAAGAAGGTTGCCCTCTATCTACAGTTGTATAGTCTAACAGTTATTCCCCTTCCCTAGATTTTAATTCTCTGCTTCACTGTTATTTCCTTATGTTTAAATCTCCTCCCAAACTGTAAATATTTCAGTTTCAAAGCACAGTGCAAGAATTTCTACCAGGGTTGGGTCTTCGAATCACTTTCAGGGGGTCTCCAAGGTCTCCCCTTTACCAGTTCCACATGTGTGTCAGCTCAGATAGTTCTTACTTGCTTTGGCTAAGACATGTATTACAATAGATTGCATGCAAATGTACAATACAACAATCCAGTTGTCTTTTGCCAAGACGGACATTAAAAGTGATTTGTAGAAATGACAATGCTATTCTTTTCATTAACACTTTTTACATTAAGCAACAGTTGTCTTAGCTATTATGAAGAAGTCATGAGGGTGCTATTTTTAGACTAATCAATTTTTAAAATCCTGTATATAAATTGCCAAATTATTAACAGATGCTATTTATATCGATGAGAGCTCCCAGGATTCCTCAACAAATTTTCCAAGTGGAAATGTGCCCTGACAGCAGAAGGTTTGAGAACTGCTACTATGAATGAAAAACAAAAAAACCTCTCTGCTCTAAATCCTGCTACTTACTCGGGCTACTTTGTTCTTTTGTTGCCTTTGCCACCAACAGGGAGTCAGTCACCCCCTGTTCTCATTTTTTTTTCAGCCCCATTTATCTCCTCTGTCCCTCAGAACACAATGTTTGCTTCCTACACTGCACTGAAGCTGTTCACACCAAGGTCGCCGATGCCTTCCTTTGATAAGTATTTTTACCATTTTCCTTTATGATTATCAAAATAATCCATGGTCATTGTAGGCTATTTTAAATACGCATATACCCAAAACCCAACAAAAAAGAGTAATAACAATTACCCCGTCCCATCACCTAGACGTAAGTAGTCTAGTTAGAAATCTGCCCTACCATAGTGCCTGATGCACCATTAAGAAAATACGTACCATCTGGGTGTGCATTTCATAAATTATTTGAAATGAGCTTTCTAACTGACTTGGTTACTCATGGCTCCCTAAACGCTAAATCCTAAATCAGTCCTTCCTTCCTTTCTTCCTTCCTTTCTTTCTTTCTTTCTTTCTTTCTTTCTTTCTTTCTTTCTTTCTTTCTTTCTTTCTTTCTTTCTTTCTTTTATAAACAATCTTTATTCTCCCCAGACTCCCCGAAATACTGGGCTTTGCCAACTGTGTAACTCCTGCCCACCAAGCAACTTTCTTTCCTTGTTCCCCTCTGATCTTTAGTCAGCTCTAGCCCATCTTGGGCATGCTGCTCATGAAGGTTTAAGTGTCCTCTATATGTGACAAATCCTAAATCTCTACTTTCAATCCTTCTTTTCTCCTGAACTACAACATCCCACTGGGAACCTTGACCCATCCATTTCAGACTCTTCACAACCAGCATAGAAAAACTAACCTTTTCAATCTCTTCCCTAATCTGTATCTTATTCTAGAACTTCTCATTTCAATCAGTAGGCCTAAAACAAAATCCCAAACCTCCCATTCTACGTCACATGTCCCTTTGTCCCAGTAAACAAATTCAAGTACAGTAAAGAGCATGCCCAAGATGTCCCAGGAGTGTATAATGTCCTCATCCACACCAATAGCACTGGTCTCAGCAGGACCCACCTGCTTAGTTATCTCCCTTCCTCCCACCCCACCAAATAGGGAGTTACCTTTCTCCCTACAATCCTGATCATCTATGTTTATCTGCTCCATGATTTCATATTTCCTAACAGCTCTTTCACTGTCTCATTCCAATTCATTTTTCCAGGTTCTGCTGCAAGGTCCTCAATTTATGTATGCATTCTGTTTCAAGCACACAAAACCATTCATGGACCTACAAACACTCTTTCATATGCTATATACTTGTGATTTCTAGTCCTCTGTTCACTCTTTTAAAGATTTCACAAAAAATACCTTCCCTGTGGAACCCCCAATAAACCTTCCAAACAGGATGACTTGCTCCATCATGACCCTTCATAGAGGATGACATCATGTCCCTTCATAGAGGATGACATTATGTCCCTTCATAGAGGGTGGCATCATGGCTCTTATTTTATTTGGGAGAATGGTCTAACTACATGTCTGTGTTCATGTCAAGGACTGAGAACTGGTACCTCTATTCTCATCTATCATACAGTTATTGGAAGGATGACTAAATATATCTGAAATAATTTGCTTCAGTTTTCCTAATTGATTCACTCTCTCACTATGTTCATAGAAGTAACACATGTGGTGTCAAGATGACAGATGTTCCGGATAACTAGCAACTAAGCAAACCAAAGCCCCCAAAGTACAAAAGGGCCCACTGGTTGCTATTTGGGTTTTGATTTTGGTTACAGATAGGTTGATACTACATAGCACCAAGCTAAACTCCAATTTAAGATCTTCCTGCTTCAGCCTCGCCAGTACTAAAATTATAAGTGTGTGCTACCTCACGTGGGTAAAGGAATGCTTTCTGCAGATGACATATTAAAGGAACCCTTACTAAAATCTTCTCTGTAATGAATTTTCTAACTTATACTTGGGAGCCAGATATGTCTACAGTGGAAATTGGTAAATTAGACAGAAAAGCAAGTAATCGTATTCAATATGAAAACCTCTAGTTTTTATTTGTTCTGTGACCTAAGATGTGACCTAACTCCTATTGAAGTTTAGAAGGTAGCCATTGAGGCTTCTGTGTTGATATGCCTCTTAATAAAGAAGCAGACCAGAGACACACAGCTGGTGATGAAAACAGAAAGGAAGGAGGCCAGAGAGTTGGGAAAATATACAAGCTCAAAGCTACACAGCTCTGAAAGTAGTGGGCTTAGATGGGTCATTTATACAGGGTTAGAACATAGGCCTGTACCTTTAGGGCAGGTCCCATAGCCTCAATCAGACCACACTTCCCTGCAGTTCTCTCTGGGACAGAAAATTAAGAGTTTGTGCTGTGACCAAACAGTAGACCTTGATTTATGGTCCTAATCCGTACCTCCTTCTTCCATGTTCTTTGTCAAGTATGCTTTGTTAAAGTTTGATATGAAACTTCCCAGTACCCCTAAAATGTCAGGAAAAGTCAGACCTTTCCTTTGTTCAAGAGATTAGGTCCAAGATTTCTCAGGAGGATTGCCAGGAAGATTATGTCCAAAACTGTCAAGACTGCCCTCTTGAAGAGCTTCTGGCTTCCCTACTAACCTTATGTTCTCTCTCTCTCTCTCTCTCTCTCTCTCTCTCTCTCTCTCTCTCTCTGCCTCTCTCTCTGCTCTTCTCCCCTTCTCCCTCTATAACCCACTAAATAAATATTCAACCTCATTCTACATGGTGTGCCTATACATGTCTCTGTCTCTCATCTGTGTGTAGCTCCCTGCCAGGGACCAGCTGCCTTCAGAAACCTGCAGTGTGGTCTCCATAGTGTGGCTATCCATCTGTCTCTCCTTGTGGGACTGGCTGCCCCATTGAGGTCTCTCACCCACCATGTGGCTCCCTGCCTAAGACTTGCTTCCCCCTTGACCCACTGCAGCCATGTGGGGAACTGCGCCGTCCCTGCCTGGGAACTGTGGCTGTTCTTGAGACCTGCTGCCCGCTGCCTGCCCCCACTTTGGGGACCTTTGGCATGGTCTCAGGATCTGCTGCCCACTGCCTGCCACCATTTCAGGAACCTGCAGCATGGTCTTCTGGCCCGCTTCCCGTTGCAGCCACTTGGGGATCTGCAGCATTTTATTTAAACCATAACAATGTTGCCGTAACTCGGATTTACTTTTACCATTACAAAGACTTTATAAGATTTTTCAAACTTAAATTAACATATAAATATTATATAATATTTAAGATTTGTGTGTGTATGTGTGTAGTGGAACACAGTTCTAACTAATAATACAAATCCTTGTTAATTTAAGAAAATTGACCATTTGAAAATGTCTCCATGGGGTAGTGTATGCATTTGTTCTGCTTTAATAGAAGTCATTAATCTCAAATACTTTTTCAAAGAATAAATTCATTATGGGATTGAATTTAAGAGAACCAAAATAGGGAGTACTGAGTCAACACAGTGGGTAAAAGCTGAAAGCTCCAGCAGCCAAACCAGGTGACCTATTTAAGTGCCCAGGTCCTAGACAGTGGAAGGAGATAAACTATTTCTACAAGTTGTCCTCTGACCTCTACATTTATACTATGGTGTATACACACACACAGAGAGAGAGAGAGAGAGAGAGAGAGAGAGAGAGAGAGAGAGAGAGAGAGAGAGAGAAAGAAATATATAAAATGCAAAATGCAAAAACAAAAGTTTTAAGACACCCAGAAAAATGTTCATTAATGACCAGAACATTGACTTAAAGTTAAAATTTGAAGGTTAGCCAGGTTAATCCTTTGCTAAGTAATAAATCTCATCACTTACACACACACACACACACACACACACTATCCCTGGTAGCACCCCCTACTCTTAAGCCAACAATGCATTACCTAAGAACAAGAAGAATCCAAATATTTTTTTGTCATTTAGGAAGGTCATGCAGACCCGTCTATTTAATGAATGCTGCACACAGCTGTGCTCTGAGAAATGATCCCCAAACCTTTGGGATATTTCAGAATTTCTGGAATCTTGTGAAGTATATTTCAGTTTTATACCCAGATCAGAAATTTATACAGATGCAGCCCATCAGTCTCAACTGGCTGTGCTAGGACCTTCTAAGTCAATTTAGTTAATTTCCTTCTTCCCTTCCCAGGGCGGACTATGGGTAATTAAGAGGTTAACATAACAAAAGTAGAGAGTGTGCACTCCTGGTGGGAACCTGCACAAAGAGTGACCTTTGAGCCTTCCACCTGTCGCTGCCCATTCTGGCCACACACCAGTTTTCTTTGTAATCACAAAAAAAAAGCACTTTGGGGCCTCAGCAAAGGTGGCCAGCTGTCCTGAAATCCTAAAATTTCCTAACAGCAAGGGGATGGAAAACTGTAGGGTGAATTGTTAATAAATATGAACTACACAAATTGTGCCAGTGTATAAATTAGAGATCAATCAAGAACAATTCAGAAATGGGATTTTACAAGGGTTGTTTTGTATTTGCCCATTGAAACATTTCTCCCAGTAAGAATCAAATTTACACACACACACACACACACACACACCTCTATATCTCTCACTCTTTTATACTGAGCAATTACATTTGTTCAAAAGATGCCATTAATAAAAATAAATTTGGTGTCAAAAAGTACATTGTTAATTTAGACCAAACTCAAGTTGACCAAGGATGGGAAACAAAAACAAAGTATTTTTCTGAAACAACATCTCTAAAAATCACCCATCAAGAAAAGAACATGCTTCCACATGTCCATTTCTGGGTCCTGGCTCCAATAAGAACATAATCAGACACTTTATGCACATCTAGCATTCACCAGCAGAAAATTCACAATTCCTGTACCTGTCCATTTTCCTTCTTGTTAAAGAGAAATGGAAAGGTCAAGCAGATAATTTCCTTTTAAGAAAAGGACAGCTGCAATGTAAGCCCTAATGTGTGTGTGCCATTTATTAGGTTGTGGCCTTGGCAAGCAATTTGTCCTCCCTGTGCCTTAATTTTCTCATACAAAACTGAATTTGATAAAGAATGTGCCTCTTGACATTTTTTAGAAGGATTGTGTGAATCAACAAATCAAATGCAGACTGAAGATGGGTGTATATAAAGATATTATCTTATTCTTATCATGCTATTGTTCATGCTTTAAAAGATAGGGGTAGATACTAAACTAACTGGAAGGTCACTTTAATATATGTGTCAAGGTTAGAATGCACTATCAGTGCACCAAGCTTTCATTTGACAGAACTGAAAAAAGATAGACTCCCTCATCTCAGCTCTTTTGTCTCCCTTTCCCCCTCCTTTCCCTCCTCCTCCCCTTTTCTTCTTTCTCATCTTCCTCCTTCTTCAGCAGCTCTGGGGCTCGAACCCAGGACCTAATGCATATTAGTCAATTATCCTACAACAGAATTATATCTCTAGCCTTAATTTATTCCTTAGTAGCCTTTGAGAAAAATGAAAGGATCCACATAAGTATGATTAAAAAAAAGGTATCTTTGAGCTTCCTCCTGCAGCAGATGGTAACAAACATGGAGATCCACAGCCAGACAGGAGAATGAGAGACCTTGAAACACTCAGCCCTATTTAGGGACATCTCCATCAAATCCCTCCCCTCAGGGCTCAGAGAATCCGTCAGAAAAGGAGAAAAGAGGGTAAGAACCAGAAGGGGTGGAGGACACCGAGAAAACAAGGCTCTCTAAATCAACTGAACAAACACAAATGAACTCACGGAGACTGAGGCAGCATGTGCAGGGCTCGCACAGGGCTGCACTGGGTCCTCTGCATATATATTATGGTTTCCAGTTTAGCGTTTTTTATGGGACTCATGAGTGCGCAAATGAGTGGGTCTCTGATTGTTGTGCCTGCTCTTGGGCTCTTTTCCTTTGGTTAGTTTGTTTTCTCCAATTCCAATGTGCCATTTTATTTTATTATTATCCCTTAGAAAACTGTTTGGTTTTTTTCTTTCCTTTTTTTTTTTGTTGTTGTTGTTTGGTTGTTTGTTTGTTTGTTTGGTTGGTTGGTTGGTTTTGGGGGTTTTTTGTTTGTTTGTTTGCTTGTTTGTTTGTGTTTTCGAGACAGGGTTTCTCTGTGGCTTTTTGGAGCCTGTTCTGGAACTCACTCTGTAGAGCAAGCTGGCCTCGAACTCACAGAGATCTGCCTGTCTCTGTCTCCTGAGTGCTGGGACTAAAGGCTTGTGCCACCGCTGCCCAGCAATGGGGTGGATCTGGGTAGGAGAGGTAAGGAGGAACTGGGAGGAGAAGAGAGAGGGAAAACCAAATCATGATATATTATTTAAGAAAAAATCATTTTTAACAAAAGGAAATAAAATTTTCAAAAAGATGGCTTCTTTGGATCAATGATTACAAGAAGTATGCCTTTCTATGGACAAAGGTGCAAACCAAGCTAAATCAACAGAAGCATCTGAAGGACACTGGAATATCTTGCCAGAGAACATGCCATTGGCCAAAGCAACTCCATAGCAAATCACCATCAGTGGGTTAGAGAAATGTGCTCCATTCGCTCCACTGAGAGAAACCGCAAGGACACAGGACAAAAGACTGTAAGGATCTGAGGAAGCCCTTAGGGAATGGTATAAGGATGGATGAAGTACTGAGTAAATGTGTGTTGACATGGACATGACAATGCCTTAGACCTGTAGGAATAGCACAACCTTCTCTGGTCCATGTGTGCCTGCTGGCAGTGTGTGCGGAACATGTCCATGGAAGTTCCTCTTCCCAGATGTTTACAGTCTGGGATGTATCCTCTACAAATACCCACTACCAAGGCTAGGGAAACTCCCCTCCTTGTTCACTGGTACACAATAAATCTACCTCCTGTATTCAGATGTATAAAACAAACAAGATGGATTTCTGGGTTACTGTTGGCACATCTCCATCGGAGTGCATAATCCATCACACCCTAGCTTTTCTCCACTTGTCTATCACTTCTTCATTCTCTGGTGCCCTAGTTAGGGGAATCCCTAAGCTGTACAGGTCATGGCAAAGACACAGTATATATTTCTTCATCTGGAAGTGAGGGAACATTTGCTCCATGAAGTGTCATAAATTTTCTAAGCACCCAGTTAAATCTGAGATTACCCTGGAGCCCTAATCATCATGAAGTCACAAGGTTGTTGGTGTACATTCATTTTAAATTACTCAATTATCCTAAACCACTGTGAAATCCACTACAAATATTTTTCCTACACTATGTCCATACTATAACCATACTCCATATATGTTGTAGGAGCTGCGGGCTGCGTTCTGCCACCCAGCTCCCAGCCGCCTGGCTAGCTTTGCCCCAAAATAACGACATACAAACTGTATTCTTTTAAACACTGCTTGGCCCATTAGCTCTAGCCCTTACTGGCTAATTCTCATATCCCGATCCACCCATCTCTAATAATCTGTGTAGCACCAGTCTTACCAGGAAAGATTCAGCATGTCTGACCTGGCAGCTGGCTGCATCGCGTCTGGCTCTGGAGAGCAGTGGCCTGGCATCTTACCTCACTTCCTCTTCCTCCCAGCATTCTGTTCTGTTTACTCCACCCACCTATGTTCTAACCTATGAGGCCAAGCAGTTTCTTTATTAATTAACCAATGACCTTCCTCCATCACATATATATATATATGATATAACTAGCTTCGCATAATATGTTACATATTATAAATCACTAGAACAAATATTGCTTCCTCTGTGACAAAAAAAAAAACAACCATGTAAAGTGGGGAGAGCACTTCTTCCACTACTTATTTTGAACATGAGTGAGCGCGGATTATTTGGCCAAGATCACATCAATAATAACTCTAGAGCCATGGTCTTCCTGCTCCTCTTGCCACTGATAAGTCCCAGGGACATTGCCCATTTCAAGGCTAAGCTAGAAATAATAAGACCTAATATAATTCAATTTAATTGTTCCTTTTCTCTCTCCTAGACTTGGTGACATGAGAACCTCTCACTTGTTCACAAGCAGTCTTCATAAAACCCAGCATAACAATAGTGCCAGTGGGAGGATAAATTGAAATCTGGGATTCCTAGATGGTGTCTACACACAAAAGAGATTTGACTGAATGAGTCGAGTGGTAACTAACCAATTACTAACCAGCTCAGTTAATATTTCAGCCGGATCTGAAAGTACTTTCAGCCTGAAGTGACAGGTGCTGCATTCTACTTTTGTTTTACTGTTGACAAGACTTTTGTGTGATCCATAATCTCATTGGCACCTATTTACTGCACCTGTCTTGCAAGTGTAATAATAATAATAATGATGATGATAGGCCAGGCATGCTGGCAAGGAAAAAGCAGTACCATGAATTGTTCCGGGATAATGATGCTCTTTGTTAAATTGGGTCCATATCAATAAAATACAAAGCAAATCACATGAATATAGTTTTCAGCATAAAATTGCCTGTTGCTCTGTCATTACATACTATTGTTCTTTATCAGGACACTGGTCCCTATTAGTCTAAGGTTACTGTAATAACCTCATCCTAATTTGATTACATTAAGCCCCTTATTTACAGCTAAGACCACATTCACAGTGACCAGAGATTAGGACTTTAATATATCTTTTGAGGAGACATAATTCAATTCATATGTGCCTACCATATGTCTGATACTGTTTTAGGTATTGTGTATACTTTCCAGAATAAACTAGATACAAAAATCATACCTTGTAGTAATATAGCCAAGTATTCTACAGATAATCAGGAAGCGATAACTATGATAGATGAATAAATAAATGTTACAGGACGTTAAAAATAAGTCAAGAGCAGGTTTGACTTGAAGAACCAGTAAAAAGGCCAGTTGTTATAAAGACAAAATTGTTGAAATGGAGGCACAGCATCAGCTACAGTTACAAAGGTACGCCGTATCCGGACAGAAATGGAGACTCACATGGTCTGACTGCCATTTTTAAGATTCCTCTGGGTGATGAACATAGCACTGGGGGCAGAGCAAGTTCAGAGGCAGTCATTGCAGTCATGGTGGCAATCACTTAAGCGGGAAGGTAAAGGGAGGGAGGGTGGAAAGCAAAAATACTCTACATCATTTTAGTGGTTTTTTGAGACATCGTGCAGCCCTAACTCTCCTCAAGCTCACTCTGTAGTTCAGTCTGACCTCATATTTGCTGCCCCTGCCTCTAGAGTACTGGGGTTGCAGCCACAGTTATGGCTTCTACATATATCATAAAGGGAGAAGAAATAATTCCAAGCGGTTGTTAAGTGGTAGAAAGAAATAGGAAATAGAAGACTGAGAATGCTTCTTTACCTTTTGTTGGTGAGAAGGCCTCTCTTAATAGGTCATTTCAGAGGTAAAATATTGTTGAAAAGAACGAAGCTGTGAGAAACTCCAGAGAGAACCAGTCCAGCAAAAGAATAGACATAAGAGTTCACTGAAAATCATTAGGTAATACAAAAAATGAAGTCAAAGTAGTGGGGTACAGTGATCAAGCTTATAGAGGAAGGTGGAACTACAGTGTGTTCTTTAAAAAATTATTCATTATCTATTTTGCCTGCCTCTATGTCTGTGCACCATAAGTATGTCTAGTGCCCATCAGAAGAAGCTATCCGATCCCCTTGGACTGGGATTACAGCAGGTTGTGAGCTGCCAAATAAGTGCTAGGAACTAACCTCAGGTCCTTTACAAGAGCAGTGAGTATCCTAGTTGCTGATCCATCTCTTCATTTGCTACAGTGAGTTCTTGAGAATATGTTCTCATTGCATCAGACAGCAACGCTGGGGATTGAGGCAAGTGAAAATGGGCAGTGTGCCATTTCTTTTTCAAACACTATTCTGCATCTTCATGAGCTACAAAGATAAGAGCTAACCAGGGCCTGCAAGGAAAATGTACAGAGGAGGAGTTAGTCCATGTAGACTATATCAGAGCTTGGGTTTTATAGATAGAAAACCCCTGGACACAGATGGTGATGATAGTGGCACAATATGAGCACACTTATGTGGGCATGGTGACATGCATCTGTAATACCAGCAAGAAAAGATAGGAAGAACTGACTGTTCGAGGCCAGCTTAGCAAGATTCTGTCTCAACCACAACTAAAAGTATAGGGAAAACCATAAGGAAGTCTGCTGCTTTGTAAACAAATTTAAAAGCAAAAGTTTAAAAGGCAGTATCGTATGTCTGTGGATAAAGCTGATCCAAAAAGCCAGAAGGTTATTCACTGAGAAAGTGCCAGGGGTGGCCGACCTCCCTGTGAGTTGTTGGTCAAGAAGGCTGCTGAGGGAACAATGCGGGCTATAGCCACTGCTGCCGGTTGCCTACCAGAACCATATGGTAAGATACTATTAAGCCACCATACATTCGATAGCAGGACGTGGATAAATTAGACTGGAACTGAGCTGGAAGCTTCCATCCTGCTGTCAAGCTTTCACAGTGCCCGAAGTTGCTATGTCGGCTGCTAGAGGAGAAACGTCAACAAAGGTCTCAGCCAGCTGTGCACCCTACATGCTATAATACCCACCTTCCAGGCAAGACATGGCCACCACTACAGCAGGAGCGTGACTGCTGTGGGAGTAACCAGCTCATTTCAGATTAGATTTGAGGCCTGCCTGCTGCACAAGAGAGAATTCATATCTGGTACCATTAGCCTGGTGCAAAGCCTATGGCTGGAGAGGACATAGGTCCCAGTAGCAAAGCTTACTTTTGTCGTTTGGTAAATGGACATGGCATGCCTGTCACATGGACTTCACTTTGTCATAGATTAGTGCTCTTGTCAGCTTTAGTCAGAGAAGCTTCTTTTTGCAGTGGGCAGGGCTTACTGCAGAGGGCTGCTGAGAATAAGAGTGTGGAGTGCTCAGCCCTCAGGGGGGACATCTCTACCCCAGGCTCAGGGACACTGCAGAAGAAAGGGATGAAAGAACGGAAGATCCAGAAGAAAGGATAGAATGTTTTAGGAACATTGTCTTCTGGCCATGGCATGACAATTGTCTTCTTCTTTATTTTATTTATTACATACTATTATGTATGTACATGATGGGGGGGGCACATGCCATGGTATACATGTGGTGGTCAGAGGACAAGTTTTTGGAGTGATTTTTCTCCTTCCAACTTTATATGGCTTCTAAGAGTCAAACTCAGGTCCTCAAGCTTGAAGGACAAGCACTTTTACCCAGAGTCCTCTCCTCAGCCTGGCCCTGGCACTCAGCAGCTGTGATTGTCTACACAAGACCTTCCCAAGACTGCGCCTGTCAAATTCCTTTATGGAGTAGGGGGAGGGGCTCACAAGGCCCCACCTCTTCCTGGGACTTATTGGCAGTGAGGCCTTACCCCTCCTTAAACATTTATAAGTAGTTAATGGTAGCTGGGAGAGAAAGGGGCATTCTGTTCAGTGGTGTAGCCCCTGGTAAGGTGCCCACACTCCTGTGAGTAACTCCTCACCCTAGTCAGTTCCTGTGAGCAGCCCCAATTAAACTCAAAACACACACACACACACAAATATGTATTTGGTGTAATAGATTTAAAACAAATAAAAATAGCTCCTCAGCCAGGACGCTGGACAAGGAGTTTTCTTCAAGAATCCAGCCTCAGATGGGCTGCCTATTGTCTAGTGAATGACCAGGTTTATAGCCACCCACATACTTGAACCTCTAAGTGGTTTTTAAAAAGAGTAGATAAAATTGGGAGGCATTGGAAGAGAGAGAGTAGGTGCTGGATTTGGATAAAGCTTCATATTTGGTTAAAGTTTCATATTCATATATGAAATTCTCAACTGATAAACTAACTAGAAGATAGACAGACAAACAGATACATAGACTATGCCGTGAGCCTGGGCAGACTATACACTGTAGGAAAAAGAGAAGAATCAAACAAGCAGAAAGTACTCCTTTACAGGAATTCTGTGCATGTGTGATCTGTTCTTTTTCTTCCATTCTTCACTATCATATTCGGATGCAATTCTATAAAAAGACTACCTGCGCTTTTCAGAGGTTGGAATGAAAACTGAAAAATATTGAAATGCCAAAGTCTAAATCAGTCCGGAAGCTGTCGCCTAGTTTCTGCCTACAACCGATCACCATGAAAATGGTGTCAGATTCCCGGGGCTCCAGAGAAAGTCCACAGCTGCCTTCAGGAGCCCACTGCAGGATCTACTAGCCTTTGCTGTGTGGAAAGACATTCGGTACATCTTAAGTAAATCCCTCTGATTATACTTTAAGTCTCTGTCCTCTTATCCTCGTCTCCTTGAGTTGAAGGACAGCTGCTTTCTGTCCTTTGCAAAATAAGGCACTCTATGCTTGGAGATTTCTGTTAAGGCCTCTTCTTCAAGCTAAACTGTCTCAATTAATCGACACTTTGCTTCTATAAAATCTCCTCCTAAATGCTCCTTACTCTTATTTAAATCATTCAGAACGTGACACAGTCCTCACTGAAGAATAGGAAGAACAAAATATCTAAGATCAGAGTAAAGGAAACATAATTAGGGGAGCCAGCTCGAATGTCAAAATTCTACAGTCCCATCAACACCGTTAACAGTTATTTTCTAAAGCTAGGACCCTTTTAAGTTAATTAACAAATACACAGTAGTTATGAATTCCAGATGATCACAGATAATTGCACTAAACAATTGGCCAAATACTGTTTATCTTCCAGAACCAACAAAATATGCAAAGAAGCAGAACAAATGGTAAATGCCACTAACTTCACCTGTGTGAATATTGAACAATGGTTAAATATTCCAATTCAGTGACAGATGGAGAAAAAGTCGGCTGTAGAACAATGGTCAAATTACAAAGAGCCATGGCAATTACCCTTGCATTTCTAAGTTTAAGCAGATGCATTTGACAGAGAATGGTTAATGTCACACCAGCAATTTGCTGTAAAGCATGAAGTTGTGACAATGTTGAAACTGAGACGCAGTATTGCCGTTCTGCAGGAGAACAAAGTGCTTAGGTTCTGTAGTAACTGCTTTCCTGAGCCCTGCATGCCCTGCTCCTCTTGCTTTTCCCTCGGTAGTCAGCCTGTGTGTGTCAGCAGCGCTGCAGATCCTAAGCTTTTTGGTTTCAGAACCTCTTGCATTCTCAAATATTACTGAGGACCTGAAAAACCTTTGACTTGCATGGTTCTATCTGTTGATATTTACCTTGTTATCAATGCAAACTGAGGCTTTGGTGTCGTAGAATGTTTTCTAGTAATTGGCAGGAAGGTAACAGTATTATACTGGTAATAAAGAATATGTTGACTATAAAACAGCTACATTGTAAACTTCGTATTCTTTGACTGTTCCACCGGGGTGTTCCCTGTAGCTTGCTCATTCCTCTCATTCCCCATTTCATCTCCCTTCAGGACCCACCCCTCATCTCATCTCCCTCCCAACTTAACAGCTTCCTTTTATAATTTTTTAACTTTTTCTTTTTTTTATTTTTTTATTTTTATTCTTTTTTTAATTAAAATTTCCACTTGCTCTCCGTTTCCCATTTCCCTCCCCTCCTCCCAAATATTGACCACTCCCCCCACTCCCCTCCACCAATCCCCACTCCTCTTCTCCTCCACCTACTCCATTCCCCCTCCCTCTCGATACTGAAGAGCAGTCCAAATTCTCTGCCCTGCGGAAGACGAAGGTCTTCTATCTACGTCCAGGAAGGTGAGCGTCCAAACAGGCTAAGCTCCCACAAAGCCAGTTCATGTATTAGGATCGAAACCTAGTGCCATTGTCCTTGGCTTCTCATCAGCCTTCATTGTCCGCCATGCTCAGAGAGTCATTTTAACCCCTCGAGTTCAATTAATTCTGTCCATATGCGCATGAGCATGGATTCACCCAAGGTAGTCCCACAGGCATAAAGAAAAAATGACTTCAGGGTTGGAGAGATGGCTCAGTGGTTACGGAGCATGGGCTACTCTTCCTGAGGACCCAGGTTCAACTCCCAGCACCCATATGAGCATTCCCAGCCGTCTGTGACTCCAATCCCAGAGAAGCTGATGTCCTCCTCTAGCCTCCCTGGGCACTAGGCACCTTGAGACTAATATGTCTGTATGTCTGTGTGTAGACACACGATCGAGCAAACCACCCATACTCATTTAAAGATTGTTATTGAAAAAGAAGAGAAAAGAAAAGAACAGGGATTCTTCCTCCCCCAGTGGCCATCCATTGCCATTAGAGCCTCATTTCCGGTGGGGCCTTCAGAGTTCCTCCTATTCTCATACTAGAATTTTTTTTAATATTTTTTTTTCTGACCAAAGTACAAACATTTAAAACAAATCACCATGAAAAAGTATTCCTGGACATAAAAGACAAAAGGAAATTTAAACTACTCCACTGTTGTTCTAGTTTGCTCTAACTCTATATTTAGTCTGAGAGTGCGGGAGAGAGGGGTAACAAACAGAACAACAACAACAAAAGCAAAACCCCAAGCAAAACCCTGAAGCCCTGAAGTGTTTTTTTTTTTAAAAGAGAATCCAACTGGAGTGGAATTTCTGCCGCCGCCTCCCTCCCCCACACTGAGGTTGGCCGCCACCTGCCCCCTAATTGAGCCAGACCCTCACCCCACATCCTCCTCTCATGGATCTGTCATTCACAACCCTTCATTCGGGCCTCCCTCGTAAAGAGTCATGCGCCTGTTTTCACAGTTCCCTGTCATACTTCTGGGTTTGGTTTAGGGTTGCTTTGTTTTGTTGTGTTGGTTTTTTGAAACAGGGTTTTTCGGTAGCTTTGTTGTTTTTGTATCCTGAAGCAGTCCGCCCCAGCCCTGCCTGCGTTCACTATGTTTGGGCCAGACAAAGGCCAGTTTGTGCCCCTGGAGAGCTGGTGAGTACCCTGCCCTATTGTGAGTGCGTGTGTGTCCCCGTGAGCATGAGAGAACCTAAATTCTCAACTCGTTTGATCTTGCACAAGACTTGTTTAGGTAACCACTGCTTCTGTGAGCTCACGTGTGCAATACCTATAATGTCCAGAGGACACTTCTTCACAAAACAACTGTATTTTACACATCAAAAACACAGCGAGGAGTGGACTGTCCTATCTTTTTGTAAATCTGTTTAATGTCTGGTTTAATGAAAACAGCTCCTCCAAATGCCTGCCCCTGCCTTCAGTCTCTAGCAGTATTGCACAACACGGAACTTTTGGAAAACACTACTGTAGACTCAAGAAAGGGGGATATATTTTCTTTTTGAACGCTTTATTAACGTGTGTGTGTGTGTGTGTGCAAATGCAGGTGCATGTGTGTGTGCAAATGCAGGTGCATGTGTGTGTATGCGCATGTGGAGGCCAGCAGACAAACTGAGTTGTTCCTTCCCAGGTGCCGTCTACCTTTTCTGTGTATGCATGTGATGTGTGTGATGTATGGCTTATTACTGTGGGTGTAACCATGAATGTTTGTGGGTGTGTGTACATATGACTGTCGGGGACAGGATCACTCTCGACCTTTGCTTGTGAGTCTTTCAATCCGAAGATCATCACTTCAACTAAGCTGCCTAGCCAATGAACTTCAGAGTTCTGCCTGTCCCCACCTCCCCACTACCCCAGTGCTGGGTCCCAGGAGGCCACCCTAGCCCCAGCTTCTTATGTAGGTCCCAGGGATCTGGACTTAGTCATTATGTTTGCAAGGCAGACACTTTAACAACTGAGCCACCTCCTCAGCCCCACCATGTTTTGACACAGCGTTGTTGCTCACTGTCCTCAAAACCACAAAGTAGGATAGACTGGGTGACCAGAAAGCTTCAGGGGTCCACCTACCTCTTCCTCCCCAGCACAGGTATTACAATCATACATCACCATCCCTGACTTATTTTATGTGGCTTCTTGGGATTGGACAAGTATCATCATACTCTCTCCCTGGGCTTTTTTAGTGTGTATTAATTATACACAATATGACATTGCTATTTAATCAAATTCACCCCTATTACAATCTCATGCCCCACTCCTCCTCTTGTTGATTCACTTCCTCTTTCAAAATACCCCTCTTTCTACGTTTTTCATGCCTTTTATGGGGGTGAGGTGACGCAGAGAGTTTTAATGGAGTTGTACAGCATGGAAGGATGGTTATTTATGGAAACATGGGCAGTTACCAGTGGCTACAACACTGAAGAAAATGTCTTTCCTTCTCCCAGCAACTATTACCTGCCAATACCCTCAGGGAGGGGTGGGGGCTTGTGACCCCTTCCCCTAGCAACTCTTAACTCCTCATATATCCTCAAGATGGAAGGGGGTCATGAACCCCATACACACTCCATGATAAAATGTTAATAAGCCCAGTTTTGTACAAGTAAAGGAAACAAGAAATATACAGAGTGAGGAGAATGAAAGACAGAGGGAGATTTTACAAAGAAAATAATTCTATGCTGTTAGCATGAAAATAGTTTTATTTTGTATATCCCCTAAAACAATCGGGTGAATTTTTCACTTTGAGAACCACTGTTAGACAAGTTTAGGGACTGAAATTATTTCTAGAACATCATAATCAGTAAAGACAAAGCCTATGGGTCAAGTGGAAAGTAAACTACTTGTGTTCATTTTTGTGCTTTAAACCACTGGCCAATAAAACCTAGCAAGATGGTCCCAGCGTCACCAAATGCCATTTAAGCATCGTCTGCATTGCTCCTCAGGAGTTAGTGCTTACTAAGTAAACAGAAAGCATCCGCCTTGGCTTCCAGCCTCTCATCAGATTACTGTATTCTTGTGCTTTTCATACCTTTCCTTCTTTGTTTGTAGAAGCCCAAACAAAGACGGCCTCTTGTGGAATATTAGTTTAAGATATGTTAGGTTTGTTTATGCTTTGGAATATTTGTTTAACGATGCAAAGATGTGTTGTATTCTTTTATGTTGCATTTGCTTAACTCTGTGAAGCTATGTTACTTTGCTTGTCTAAAACATCTGATTGGTCTAATAAAAGGCTGAACAGCTAATAGCTAGGCAGGAGAGAGAAATAGGCGGGACTGCCAGGTAGAATAAATAGGAGGAGAAATCTAGGCTTGAGAAGAATGAGAGAGGGAAGAAAGAGAAAAGGAGGAGAGGAAGACACCAGGGACCAGCCACCCACCCACACGATCAGCCAGCGAATAAGAATGGAAGAAAGACATACAGAATAAAGAAAGGTTAAAAAGCCCAGAGCCAAAATGTAGAAGAAAGAGAAATGGGTTGATTCAAGTTAGACATGCAGGCTAGAAACAAGCCAAGCCAAAGCTGGGCTATCACAGGTAAGAATAAGTCTCCGTGTCTTTATTTGGGAGCTGGGTAGCAGGTCCCCAAAGAGTAAAAAAACCAATACAACAACCACAAGAATCTGTGGTGGTTTTAATGAGAATGGCCCCCAGGGACTCATATCTTTGAATGTTTGATTCTCAGTTGGTGGACTATTTGGAAAGAATTGGAAGGAATAGCCTTGTTATAGATGTGTCACTGGGGGTGGGTTTCAAAAGTCCACAAGGAGCCAAGTCTCTCCCTTCCTCCCTCCCTCCCTCCCTCCTTCCCTCCCTCCTCCCCTCTTCTCTTCTCTTCTCTCCTCTCCTCTCCTCTCCTCTCTTCTCCTCTCCCCATCCCCCCTCTCTCCCTCTCCTCTCCTCGCCTCTCCTCTCCTTTCCTCTCTCTCCCGATCACTCCCCCTTCCTCTCTCACTGCTCCTTCTCCAGCACCATGCTGTCATGCCTGCCACCATGTTTCCCACCAAAATGATCATGGACTAAGCCATTGAAACTGTAGGCAAGCCACCAACTAAATGTTTTCTGTTATAAATTGCCTTTGTCATGTCTCTTCACAGCAATATAACAGTAACTATGACAGTATCATATGTGGCAAGGAAGGATTTAATTTGTCAGGCCATTTAGAGTTTTTTATACTGTCCTAGGGAAATTCACATAACTTGATCTTTTCTGAGACCCAAATCTTATCTTCTTACAGGAGGCTACAAACATTAGTTAGAATACATAACTCTATCGCAGGAAAAAATAATAGCAAGCATGCCACTCTCTTACAGTCCTAGATATGTTTCAAAAATCATGTTTGTTTGAACAAAATAAACATTTTATTTTACCCTTTATATAATTTTCTTTTACTCCTTTATACTTATCTATTAGAAGAAATTTGTATGCTATAGGTGGGCAGTGTTTTAATTTCTAGAACGATAAAACAAGACAAATATCACTAATCTCACAAAAGAAGTCAGCTGGGCAGTGGTGGCACATGTCTTTAATCCTAGCACTCCGGAGGCACAGGCAGATCCATCTCTGTGAGTTCAAGGCCAGCCTGGTCTACAGAGCAAGTTCCAGGGCAGCCAGGGCTGTTACACTATGAAACCCTGTCTCAGAAAAACAAAAACAGTTATTTGTATTTGAGAAATATTTTATTTATTCATTGCTGACTGTATATAATAAAGATGTCAGACAAAAATAACTTAATTTGCCCAATCCAGGTCTGTGAACAAAGCCATATTCATCTTATGGGATGGCAGAGCAATTTGTACAAAATTCAACTGGAATGTATGTATGTATATATATGTGTGTATGTGTGTGTGTATTTGCATGTATGTATGTGTGTATATGTGTGTTTCACCCTCTGTAACTGGAAGGAGAATCCCAGTTAATTTTATCTTACAGTAGAATATGTATTATAACCAAATGTGCTCTATGAATGCAAAAGCAACAAATGCAGGTTGTTGGTTTTTTTTTTTTTTTTTTTTTTTTTTTTTTTTTTTTTTTTTTTTTTTTTTTTTTTAGTAAAGGGAGCCCTGGGGTTTGGCTTTGGATGAGATATCACCAGGGACATTTTTTTTTACAGTCGGTAAAATACTCAAATAGCAAGTGTCAAGGTATTGTATATCCACCCAGTTGGTAAAATAAGCCAGTTAATTTGGCAGGTAAGCATTAAGTAATCACGCTGTCACAATCAGGTGAGTATCAAAGGGAGAAAGACTAAGACTGAACAAAGGCGGAAAAATAAAATAAGTAGCAGATTATCAAATAAGTAAATAAAAGTGAGAATGTCTCAATGCTCCATTGTATCCTTCATAAACCAGTTCAAGCCTGCAGGACTCTTTCCTCTGTCTTGTAAGTCTGGAGAGCAATGTGGGGTGGGGAAACCACGGCCTGTCAGCTTCTGCGCTGTGTTGTTAAGAGTGTTTTTGAAGGTTTCTGGGAAGAAAAGCCTGGTCCCTTTAAGAATTAAAATCTGGTCTCTGGCAAGCACAGAGTTGCAGAATAGCAAAGGAGCCTGGTTCTCCATACATTAGCTTTTCCCCTTAAAGGAGGGAGCTGAATTAGAAGCATAGCTGCCAGGAAAAGCTTGAATAGAGACCATTTAAGCAGGTTTTTATTCAGGCCTAGGGAAACTCACAACTTGGCCTTTTTCTCGCTTCTCAAAACAGAATATGTATGTGTAAATGCGCGAAAAGCTCCCCTGGTCTGGGAGGTAAAGATGGAACCTTATTTGTCTATGAGCACCAGTGTTTTACACAGACCCGGGCACATGAGAGGCCCTCTGATGCATGTCGGCAGTAACAAAAGACAGCATAATGTCTTTAGACCTATTCACTTGCAGTTGGCTCTCTTTTTTGAAAAAAAAAAATATTTCAAGCTTTTCCTGAAATTAAACTCAAGTTCTTCTTCATGAAAATAGACTGGGGAGTCAGAATACAATTAGATAAAACCCGACTGCTGAGACTAAGATGTGGCAAGCTCCCATCTGACAGGTAAGGAAACTGAGGCACACGAAAGTTTACTGGTTGGAATAAGGTAACCTAACTAGTTGATGACAGAGTCTAGGGCACTGATTCTCAACCTTCCTAATGCTGCAACCCTTTAATACAGTTCCACATGCTGTGCTGACCCCCAGTCATAATATTATTTTCATTGCTTACTTCATAACTGTAATTTTACTACTGTTATAAATCATAATGTAAATAAATATCTGATATGCAAGATATCTAATATGAGATCCCCCAAAGGGCTCCTCACCCATAGGTTGAGAACAGCTGCTTTCGAATAACTTAGACCTCTTACCTTCTTATGTCCCATCAAGAAGACCTGGGATAAGCCTGGATCTATAGATGGGTTTTTAAAACTCCAAAAGCACTCTCCAAAACATGTGTGTAAAAATCTATGTGCGTTGAATTTTTTGGAGAGAGAGCTTGAACTCGTTGCCTGAGTTTATTTATAGAGCCATATCGATTGAATTCTGGGTCCCCAGTGTATTAGACATGTGCTCTACCACTAAGTCACATCCACAGACCTGTCCCTTGATTTTTCAAAAGGTATGCAAGTCCAAAACTAGTAGGAATTACAATCCCCAAAAGGTAGGGAGCGCTTGCCATTTGGCTGCTGCTGCTTCTGTGCTGTGAAGAGTTACGGTCGGGGGAAGGGGGGTTGAGGGGGCGTTCCTCTGAGGGTCAGTAGAGGACTCCGAAGGCAAATGTGCACACTGGCAACCTGACAACCTCAGTCTGAACCCTGCAACCCATGTACTGATGGAAGGAGAGAGTCAACTCCACAAAGTTGCTCTCTGACACACACACACACACACACACACGCGCGCGCGTCCATTTTTATGGGCTAAGAAAGAAATCAGAGAAACATCACCCTTCACAATAGCCACTAATAACATAAAATACCTTGGAGTAACTCTAACCAAACAAGTGGGGATCATGGGAGAGGTTAGAAGGAGAGAGGGGAGGAAGGGAGGATAGCATAGAAAAACATATAATTCAATAAAAGCAAACAATATAAAAAATAAAAATAATCAATTGTATTTAAAAATAAAAATTAAAAAAATAAATATAAATAAATGAAACAAGTAGATTTTTTTAGAAAATGGTTCCAGGGCTGGAGATTAGTTAAACAGTGCCTCCTGCTCTTACAAAGGACCTGAGTTCAGTTCTCGGCACCCACACTGAATGTCCCACACCACCTGGAGCTCCAGGTGACCAGACACTCTCTCAAGCCTCCACAGACATCTGTACTCGCATGCACATACCCACACACAGATAGACACACACTCACATAAGTAAAAACAAAATAATTTTCTAAATTAAAAAACAGTTTCTCTGAGACATCAGCAGGCAGAGACAGTACAACGGAGAGCTATTTCTATTTTTGTTTTTTCCAGGATTCTGACCATTTGAACGGCGTTCATTCACCCTGAGAGCAAATCTGTTAGTCCATTGACATTCCCACACTACTCTCCTCTAGAAGTACCCTCGCAGGCACAGCCCAAAGTGGCGCTTTCCCAGGTTTCCAGGTATTATTCAACCTAGTCCAGTTGATACCTAAAGCTAGCCATTGCAGTAACTGAGCTAACACTGAACGCCAAGATGCTCACTCATGATGTAATGAACACAGGTGCAGGGCTGCACCAGCAATCCACTCCGTCTCCAGCATCGCTCAATCTGCTCTGTGCATGCCCCACCCTCAACCCCTTAAGCTGATGCTCTAGCACCTACATGTAGCACACAGAGAACTGGCAGGAGTCAGTTCTGCCATTCTAGCATATGGATCCTGGGAATCAAGCTCACATGGTCACACTTTGTGGCGGGCGCCTTTACCTGCTTAGCCACCTCACTCACCCTATTGAAGCTATTTTTGCTAATAGTAAAAGCACAGACTGAATTCCAGAAGAAAAGCTAGTGTGATCCCATATTTTCATTTGTCCTAAACAATGGTCCCCAATCTGATTATGGGTTTTCAATCATAATGACTAATACATAGTATTTTCCTTAGGTATACACACACACACATGCACGCACTCACGCACACAAACAAGCATGCAGAGCTATTATACAGTTTAATCTTACATGGACATTGGGTGATCTAGTTGAGGCAGTGCTGGAGAGCTCACCCAGATGACAATGAGGGAAAGCTGGCAGGCTGACCAACCCAGGCCCAGAACCAGGACTGTGAGTTAGCCGACCCCAACATCCACCTCATCTATGAACTGTTAGAGTTTGTGAAGTGGATGAACCTTAAGATCCAAAACTGCAGGATCCCCACAACACAGGACCACAGGATATCCAAGAGCAGTCCCACTGAGAAACCATTATTGATGGTATAGCAGAAGCCAGAGGCCTCAAACCAGACCCCTGGCAATGAACACTGGCAAGTAAAGATGAATGGACGAAAGGGTGAACTGTGGGACTCAACAGGCCACACTACAGCATCTACGACAAGATTCTTCTTTTGTTTTGTTTTGTTTGTTTTGGTTTTTCCTTTAAATTTGATTTTGATTTGATTAAGTTTGCAAGGGAAAAGGACAGATGCGAGGGAATGGAGAGATAAGTGGGATTGGAATACATGATGTGAAATCCACAAAGGATCAAAAGATGTAAAAGGACTTTTTCAAATTTTAAAAAGAAAACACAGAACAACCTAACCATCAGTCCTGGGGGACTCTGGAAGTGAAATGTAACGTGTACAGTGAAATTTGAAGCAACATAGTAGCTGAAAACACATCAATATGGATTGATATTAATGACATGGTCCCAAGTGAAAGGATTTTAAGTAGAAAATGTGTTTAAAAATTAAACTCAAAGCCTCAGTTATATTAGGTAAGTGCTCTACCACTCAACTACATATTCTACTGGGGGACATATAAATTTGAAGATACACATTGCAGGAAAGGGAAGGGAAGGGTAAGGAATGTCTGGAAATAAAAGGGAAAGAAGTAGCCAGGCATGGTGGCACACCCAGCACTCAGAAGGCAGAGGTAGTTGGATGAGTTCGAGGCCAGCCTAGTCTACAAAGTGAGTTCCAGAACAGACAGGGCTACCCAGAGAAACCCTGTCTCGAAAAAACCAGAAAGGGGGTTGTGTGTGTGTGGGGGGGGGGGGGTAAGTAAAAAAGACAGGGAAGGAAAAGGTAAAGAAAGAATAAAGAGTCATATGCATTTTAATGATGACAATATGCTTTATGTTAGGAAATAGAATTCAATCTTTTAATTAAAAAACAAAAACAAAAAAAAAAACAAAAAAAAAAAAACAAAACAAACGGCACCAACAGATGACTGCTTTAACATTTGCTTGGTGCCAGTACATGCACGGGCCATTTCAAAACCACAATGTTGGGCTGTAGAGACGGCTCAGTGGTTTAAAGCACTTGCTCTTACAGAAGGATCCAGGTTCAGATCCCCAGCACCTACATTGTGGCTTGCAACTATCTGTAACTCTAGTTCCAAGGGATCTGACACCATCTTCTGGCCTCCATAGGCACCAGATACACATGCAGTACAGATATCCATGTAGACAAAGCACTTATTTAAAAAAAAATTAAATTTAAAAAACTGCAATGTTTGGGGACTACTAAAGTGTATTCTATTTTCAAATAATTGGACTATTCTGTTATACACGTTGTCCATTTGACTAAACACCTTTTCCTCCTTGGCTGTAAACACTCCAACTTAAAGAAATTGAAAGGGGGCCTAGAAAGCAAAGGGGAATGGAAAGCATTGCTGATTTTAATATTAACCTATTAATCTTCCCTGAACTGAAGTCAAACAGTGAAAAAGATAATATATACTGTGGTGCATATTTTAATACAAAACAGGCCAATTACCAATATTTGAATACTTGCATCATTATTTATTCATCATGGACATACAAAAAAATTCAGTAAAATACTCAAATAGCAAGTGTCAAGGTATTGTATATCCACCCAGTTGGTAAAATAAGTCAGTTAATTTGGCAGGTGAGCATTAAGTAATCACGCTGTCAGAATCGGGTGAGTATCTAATGGAGAAAGACTAAGACTGAACAAAGGAGGGGGAATTTATAGAAAGGAAATAAGAAGGGGACCAAAAATAGGCATAAGGAGCAAATAAATACAGTGTGACAGGTTCAACAGTAGGGATGGATGTCTTGCTTCCATCATAGGGAGATTATCCTGGAAATAAGGGTAGACGTTATAAAGTGACGCCAATGGACGAGATTTCAGGTGGGGATTGTTCATCGGGCAATTATGGATTAAAATGGGCTTTCAAATGTCAGTTTTCTCCATCTTATATCTCATTGTGCTAGTTGTCTGCAGCATGTTAGGCAACACATATAACACACTCATGTGCACACAGCACCTGCCCTACCTCTCAAATGCCTAGGATTTGGGAAACCTTTTCTATTGGGGGAGGGGTCACATAATAGATTTAAGCATTGCAGGCCCGCGATACCATTGCTGATGAAAGGTTCCTTTCCTGCTTGACGATTCCTTGTCTTTTCAGTTCACACTTTCATTTTTCTGTATTGTGTCCTTTGCCTAATATGAGGGAGGAAATCACTGAGTTATCTGTTAACTGAATTAATTCTGTAGCAGGACATTTGCAGTCCAACGGGTCCTTGGCTTGCTGGTTCCTCATCTCTAAAACCTCCGTTACTTGATGTAAAGGTGCCCTACTCTGACAGCAACTTTGTGTTTGTTTCTTAAAGGTCTTCTCCCCTAAGACACAGAGGAGAAGGGAAGTACATTCCCAGAGGTTTCCTTGTGGCCCCAACCTCTCTTTCTCTTCCTCCTACAACCAGTAAAACAGTGAGTCCTGTTAGCTACACACTCCAGCTACACACAGAATCCATAGCTCGGCCCAATTCCTTTCACTTTGCTGCAAAATAGCATCATATTTTTCACCCACCTGGTTGGTGATAAACTCCAAATGGGTCCTGAATCCAGACCTTGAGCCACCGCATACTTCACGCTCCAGATAGTCCTTCATTTTTAGAGTTTTATTTTGAACTTATTTAGACTTATAACTCCTCAGAAGAGCACATGTTGCCGTCTACCCTTCAGCTGGCTGCCCTTGCTGTGCATAAGGCAGTAAAGGAACTCCAGGGAGGAACGGCTAGCAGAGCCCAAAGACAAGATGGAAAGAATGATGGGTGGGCCCCACTCAAGGCCTGAAACAGGCTGTGAAGATAAGGGTGGTGGTCAACTGTTGATCACGACAGAAAGGCAGTGGTGAACTCTGTATGGGCCACCTCGGAGCCCAGAAAAAAAAAAGATGCAAGGGACAATGGCTAATAGTAGTCACTCACTGGGTAACACTAAAGCAACTTCAAGACTTCCTCTCCAGGGGAGCATGCATAGAGTTCTGTTACACTTCTTTCCCCCAGGAAATCTTTCAGCTTGAGGTGTACTGAAGCTTATACATTTACTTATGAAAAACTTAATTCTGGGTAAAACTGGGCTTCTGTGGAAAAAAAGAAAATCACGCCTGTTTCCTGGAAGTGGAGGCTACACTGATTTTTTAGGTTGGTCTATTTTTCCAGAGTGGGTTCTTGTTGCTCCTCACTTGCTCTAACTAAATGATAGCCTTCTTGGTCTACCACCGTGTCCCGTCCAGATTCTTCCCTTTCAAGAGTACAGGAACTCAGATTGTTGCTGAAGTACAGACCACAGGGAACTAGGAACTTCTCTAGAATATTAGTACTTACATAATCATAGTTTATTTATCACAGCTAAGAATTACATGGGGAATCCCTAGCTGAGGTCTTTTTTCACTTGGGATTTGTCGGTTTCACAATGGGGCAAAAACAGTATACATTCACTGCAAGCTACACTTTAGCTTTTGACGTTTGACCTTTGCCCAGGCTAATGATAAGTAAATATTCTCTCCAGATAGCGAAGAGCCACAGTGAGCAACGCAGTCATGCCTGGAAACACTGGATTCCCCACACATACTGTGCTGAGCTGGAGGTCTAGTTGATAGGGTAAGTTCATCTTGTGCTTACAACACTTTCAATTCCCAATGAGTTGAAGATATAATCTCCCATTGCTACAACACTGCACTTCTGACAAGACTTTGGTTTTCACCTATTTGTCCCCTCGCCCAGGACACATTTCTGATGCAGGATCTAATCTAGGGCTGTTATTTCATTTATCTGTCAAGTCTGCTCCGTCTCTGCAGCCCTATAACAATTTATGCTCTTTCCTTGCTTTTCCTGTTCTTGACATTTGTGAAGAATATTTGTCGGAGATTTGCTGAAGGTCTCTTGAATTGGGTTTGTCTAATTTTTTTTTCATGATCACACAGAATAAAAGCATTTTTAGGAGCCAGTGAGAGGGTTCACATAAAGGTGACAACCAACACCATGAACTTTTCCGCTGACCTCCACACGTGCTACAACATATGTCCCTATTGCACATCATGCATGAACACAATAAATAAGTAAATTCAAACAAAAAGGCCTTTTAGACAAAATAAGTACAGAAATGTTATGCTCTTTTCAGTGTATTTCATCGGACATAATGATGTCAATATGTCTTCTTGGTATATCAACTTTATCACCTGGTTAAGGTGGTACGTGCTAGCTTTCTCCACTCTCTGAACACCATTATTTCCTTTTGATCAATATATATCTTATGGGAAAATGCTGCAAGACCTGGCAAGTATCTGGTTCCACACAATGCTCTGCCCAGTGATTTTTTTTTAACATCCATTGATGTTTCTTGCTTTTAAGAATTGTTACTGTGATTTATGTCCAGCGGTGACTAATTGTCAATCACCTTCATTGTTTCCATAATCTGTTAACTGTAAATTGACCGTAAGATGAGACATTCCTTCTCGCCCATTAATTACTATCACTATAGACTCAAGGGTATTGATTTATTCTGCGAATTCTAATATCTAGCTATCATCATCTCTTTTGTTATTCGTGTGTCCCAGATTTAAGTCACTTGTGGAATCTTACAATGCTAGAATATGTGTTCTTTCTACAGTTTCCTTTCACTTCATGAACACTCCAGTATTTTCAGAGGCCACACAATGCTCTGGGCTAATCTTGTTTTCTCCAGAGCTTGCTCTAGAATCAACAGTATCTCCAAGGAAATTTGATTCTTTTCCTTGAATAATGACATATCAATATGTATGCATTCATTAGTGCTGAATTATCATTGTCTAGGCTCCCTCAAAAGACAGAGCTGAACAATATATGCATATATACCGTCCTATGTATTCTCAACCAGAAAATTATATCTGAACATATATTAAGAATATTAGCTTATGCTGGTCCTTTAATTCCAGCACAGGCCATTGTGATATTTTTAGACATCCCTCTTTTTTACATGCTGACAAGAAGAAACTTATCTCTCATTCTCTGCAAGCTGTTGTCTCCTTGCTCAAAGCCAGCATATACATAAAGTAGTCCACATTATTAACACATATTCTTGTGAAAAGAAAATTTATGAACTGGAGTATATTTCTTATCTTATGCACAGAAACGAACACAGAAAGTCAAGGAAAAGGAAGGCCCAGGGAATTGTGTTCCAAATAAAAAGAGCAAGATTCTTCTATAGAAACTGCGCTTAATGGAATGGGTGAGAAGGAGGCATAAATGCTGAGATGTAAGTCAGTTATAGACTTACATAGAATGAACAATTCCATAATCTAATTACAGAAGGTGGTACACTGTTAGGTTATACAGCACATTAAAATGTTCTAAGTCAGAGGTGGGAAAGATGGCTTAGCAGTAAGACCACTTGCTACTCTTACAGAGAACCCAAGTTAGATCCCTAGCACTCAGGTCAGGTGGTTCACAACCACATGCAACTCAAGCTCCAGGGGATCTATTACCATTTTATTGTGTCTAAGGACACCAATGTACATGTAGCATATATACATTTAAATAAAATAAATCCTTTAAAACTTTTCCAGGCCAGGCATGGTGGCTCATGCCTCTAATTCAAACACTAGAGTGACTAAAACAGATTAATTGGTGCCTGTAATGAGTATCAGGCCAGCCAGGGCTCTAAAGACAGGTTCCACCTTCAAAAAAGCTTTAAATATAGATCTTAGGGATACTTAGAACTTTTTTAAAAAGAGGAAACTGGAGGGGGATCCGTATGCCAATATGCTGGCCTGTAATAAACATTTCATTCTGCATATGTATATCAAACATCATGTTGTACACCTTAAATATATAGAATAATAACAAATTTAAATAAAATATCTAATAAGGGGGCTAGAGAGATTTGTTCAGTGGTTAAGAGCATTTGTTGCTCTTGCAAAGGAACCTAGATTCAGTTCTCAGCACCCACACAGTAACTCGCCACTCTCTTTAACTACATTCCAGGGAATCTACCCACCTACATTTTTCTAATTTGTGTAAGAACCAGGGTGCATGTGGTACACACAAAATAAACACACACATACACACACACAAAATAAACCTCAAAACTAAAAAAAGAATAAAATAAACTAAAAGACCGCATAAGTAAAAAGTACAATAGGACTTACTTGTCAGAGCAGAAAAGTTTCCACCTAGCTCATCCCAAAAGCCATATTAAGTAGGGTTTGAGCAGAAATTCAGTGGTACACAGAGGCATGCTTTGTACCATTTGAGGCCAAACTCTGACACATCATTGGGCATCCCTATGTTGGATATTTCACCTTTCATGCTTCTCCATCGGAAAGTTTCCAGGGGTTTCTTGCTTTTAACCAAGACAAGAAGAATCTTTGAGCAAGGAAGTCAGGACCGCGAGGGGTGCACCCACCCACTGTGACAGTGGGGCTGATCTATTGGGAGCTCACCAAGGCCAGCTGGACTGGGACTGAATAAGCATGGGATAAAACCGGACTCTCTGAACATGGCAGACAATGAGGGCTGATGAGAAGCCAAGGACAATGGCACTGGGTTTTGATCCTACTGCATGAACTGGCTTTGTGGGAGCCTAGTCTGTTTGGATGCACACCTTCCTGGACCTGGATGGAGGGGGGAGGACCTTGGACTTCCCACAGGGCAGGGAATCTGGACTGCTCTTCAGACTCAAGAGGGAGGGGGAATGGAGTGGGGAGAGGGGGAGAGGAGTGGGGAGAAGGGGAGAGGAGTGGGGGGACGGGGAGGAAGGGGAGGGAAATGGGAAGCGGGGAGGAGGCAGAAATTTTTCCAATAAAAAAAATGAAGAAGAAGAGAATCTTTATCCTGGCTTCTGCTCCATGCCTTTGGAGAACTGTATCTCTACTCCAGGCAGAAGGGCCTGAGGAGTCCACAGCAATGCAATGCACAGGCGGGTCCCCAGGAAGCATTCCCTCTATAGTCCACTGGTCTTGCAAAGAAATCTCAGCTGCTCTCACACCCTAATGTAACTAATGAAATGCACAAGCAACGATGGCTGTGCCAATTCCAAGCTAAGAGTTAAGAAGGCCTGGCAGCTTCCACATGTGTGTTATGTCATCCTTAAGCCACCATATGGGAGTCCAGTTGCCCTGCTGGAAGGACCACACGGAGAGGCCACAAAGCAGAAAGAGAACATGAGGCTGTGTAGAAAGCAAGAGGAAGAAGCTTGGCATCCCATTATTCGCAGTTGAATCTCGTCTTCAGTCATCTCACCAACTGACTGCAGCCAGACAAGTAAGCACTGGAAAGCTGGCAGAGGAACTAGCCAACCGACCCTGGTCCAGATAGCAAGAGCCTAAGCAAAAGACTAATGGGTATTGATTGAAGGGGCCATGTTTGGGAGTAATAGCTAACCAGAACAGTGCCTTCAATCACACTCTCTCATACCTTGAGAACAACTTACTGTGCTAGGGATCTGGATTATCCTAGCAACACGGGTGGAAGTGGGCATGGGAATAGAATTTCAAATTCAAAAATACGGTAATAAAAGAGTGGTGTTCAAAGCTGACAACCAGGACGTTTGGGGCATGAGAAAAGAGTGAGATTTCAAGATTTCAAGCCTTCTGTAGCTCTCAAAATTCCTTCCTTCCGTAAACAGATATTCAACTGGCTTCAACTCCTTTACCTCGTTCACCTTTGTTGAGGCTTCACCAGGTTCATAGATGTGTGAAGACATGATCTTGAACTTTAACTCCAGTAAAACTACAAATGAGACGTGCTCTAACACTTTTATCTGTGTTTAGTCATTTTCACCTTCAAGAGAAATAAGAGCTTATGGACCAAGCATGACCGAGGGAAGGGAAAAGAGACCTTAAATACATAGTAATTTTGGTCAGGAGAACCTAGAGTTAGCCCAATCCAGCACTTGGGGACATTTGACCAACACACTTCCTCATTTTGTCATGGGCTGTTCCAGCAAAAACTATAGAAACAGGATCAGTCATTTGTCCTGAAGGAGCTGCTAAGGCCCTGCATTCCAGCCTATCTTGAGTGGAGTAAATGTTGAAGAAAGTATGGGAAAAGCTAATTTTTGTTCCTCTGACCACGATAACTTTGTAATGTTCTCCTTTCCTTGAAAAATATCAGTTAGGGACCTCTTTCTCCTGAATCTAAAACTTCATCAGAGAATGGCTATGAAAATGGAAAGTGTAAGAACCACAAAGGAGATACTAATAATCGAAAAGATGACTTTTTGTTAAGCACCTACTATTTATCCTGAATTTTCTTCAAAAATCTTAGCAGTGTTTGGAGATGATAAGGGTCTGCCATGTTCCATGGACACCAAATTTATTTTTTAAAAAAAATGTATGTGTACTGGGTACCTTAATAGGATGCAGAAACCTTAAGAACATTATTTCATTCCAACTTCTGGCATAAAATGCTCAGGGGTCCTTTACATTTTTCAGTTCCCCTAACATATTAACATTACCCGCAACAACAATTCCTGTCATTTCAACACCCACTGTCTCAAAGGTCAGGAAAATGGTCTTATCTCATTGTTAACAACCCCTCCCCCCGAAAAGGGTGCTACAATGTCCCACAAGTTACTAATTAAGAAACTCGGGCTCATCAAAATCTTGGAGGCCAGTGAATAATTGAATCAGCCTTAGGGCCTTAGCAACTACACTTTGTCCTGTCCCTATCCCTAAGTGATGTCTTTCTATCCATCAATTATCCTAAAACGGGGTACTGCTAAATAGAAGAATTTTAAGTAAGTACTCTTTATCTGCAACCTTAGCTTCAGGGGTTCTGTGAACCCATAAAATCAAATGTCAGAAGCGTGTGTGTGTGTGTGTATGTGTGTTTCATGAGGAGGTCTACAGCTGTTTTTACTCCTTTGCTTTCTATGTTTGAGACAGGGTCTCCATATATGTCCTGACCACTCTAGCCTGGAACTTGCTATGTAGATTAGGCTGACCTCAAACTCACAGAAATCTTCCTACCTCTACCTCCCTAGTGCCGTGATTAAAGGTGTGGACCACCAATACCAGCACTATATCTTCTAGTGGTCTTCATGGAGCCATTGATTTCAAATAAGACTAAAACGCTAATTAACTAAAAGTAATGCTAAACTATAAAACATCATAACCCAGTTCAAATGGAATGATAACAGATCAAAGCAGGGGATGCCCCAATCTATGTAATGATGACTATCAGTACCTGCTTCCAAAACTCACTGCCTCCACAAAGAGCCTGTCTCTTTCTAATGGATTTCCACAAAGCACAGCTGGTTTTCATGAGGGGCACTAAACTCATTTGGAAGCAGCTACAGGGCAAGCCATGTGCAGCGCCTGCCTGCCTAACAGAAAGGCCAGAATGAACCCCATCCTGCTGCACCAGCAAGCAGCATGGAAACAAATGGATGGTTGCTGTAGAACTCTTCCAGGCCCATTTGTCTACTGACAGGTTGGATTCTGATTTTGATCCAAGCAGAGATTAGGTCATTTATCCACTTCTGAAAACCTGGCAGGAATACCTTTCTTTAAATGCATTCATTAGGCAAACCAAGTGTTTTCCAAGTAGAAATTCGAGAGAGATTTCCAAGTCTCATGCGAGCTCGTGGCTTGATTTTGCTTTTCAATCTCATTACAGAATGATCAACTTGTCACTTGCAGTCACTGTTCCTTCCTGCCCACAGTCACTACTCACCATGGGGAAGAATTCAAGTTGTGGTTGAAAAATTCATATCAATGGAAAAAAGATGTTACTCATACAACTTTTCCGGGTGGGGGGGAGATGAGCAAATGTGTATTTATCCCAGATAGGGCACACGCTAGACCACAGAGACTACTCCACTCAAGTTAAGTTTGCTGAACCAGAATTTAATTAATGCTACTTATAGGAGCATGAGTTATATATGGAGACTGCGCATTGGTTTCCTGGCCTCCCAGACCTTAATAATCACACAGAAACTATATTAACTACAACACTGTTTGACTTATTAGCTCAAGTTTCTTATTGACTAACACATATAAATGGAAACTGTGTGTTGGTTTCCCAGCTGCCCGGATCTGAATAATCACACAGAAACTATATTAATTACAACACTGGCTGATGGCTCAGGTGTATTTCTAGCTAGCTCTTACATCTTAACCCATTTCTAATAATCTGTTTATGGCTATGAGGCTGTGGTTTACCAGTAAGGTTCTGGTGTCTTTCTCTTTCAGCAGCTACATGGTGTTTGCCTGACTTAGCCTTCTTTCTCCCTACATTCAGTTTAGTTGCCCTCCCAATCTAGCTGTATTCTGCCCTGCCATAGGCAAAAGAAGCTTCTTTATTAGCCGATGGTAATAAAACATATTCCTAGAATACAGAGGGGAATACCAAATCATCTCCTTTTTTCTGTTTTAACTTTAACATAGTAAAATTACATATATAAAACAATAATCAAGCAAGAATTATAGTTACAATATTTAGTCCATTTATATTTGACAAATTAAGGAAAATACTGTATTATCTATTCTATTTTTGTGAGTCTAAAGTTTTATATCTGATATATTTTTACCATAACTAAAAGAAGCTATAATTATAACTATCTAGTCTTCAACTTCATCAAAGACCCCAGAAGGATATATTACCTAAGTAAACAGGAAGTACATTGCAAGTAACTTCCAATGTTCTAGAAATGACAGAGACATCTCACTGCTTGGACAATTGCCCAAAGTTCTTCTATAACAACACTGGGGCATCCATCTTCAGCATATAGACCCATAGTATCTGGCAGACTGTTTAACGAAGCAGGAAATTTAAAGATCATTTCTGTCTTGTACTGGCAAAGTTCATCAGTTACTTTCTTCTGTGTCCTGAATAATGTCTTGCAGAATCTTTCATGAAGCAGGAACCCTGAAGGACTGTCTTACCTTCTTTAAACAAGTTCAGCAGTCATTTTTCTGTGGGTCCTGCATGTCCAGTTCATACAGAATACCATCAAGCAGTCCAGGCCAAAGCAGTTTCTTGCCCAAATGGCTAGAATGTGGCTCGCCACATTGAAGGCAAATTCCATAATCAGTTTCTTCAATGTCCATCAACCTCTCTGAAGTAATTGGTGCTGCCAAAAGCAGACACATCTCACTGTCAAGAAAAGTCTAAGTCATTAAAACCTTTTAAATGCCATATTCTGTAGGTCTTTGAGGTGTTGAAGATTATCTATCTAACTGAAATACATCTCTGTATATCTAGAAAACCGAACTAATGTAATTAAAAGGTTGATTATTATAGATGTTTATTAATCTGCATTTCTTAATTATACATTACATTTTTTTGGGGGGGAGGGGTTTCGAGACAGGGTTTCTCTGTAGCTTTGGTGCCTGTCCTGGAACTAGCTCTTGTAGACCAGGCTGGCCTCGAACTCCCAGAGATCCACCTGCCTCTGCCTCCTGAGTGCTGGGATTAAAGGCATGCACCACCACCGCCCGGCTATACATTACATTTTTAAATAAGTTGTATAAACATAATACCTTAAACATGAATAGAAATTTGTATCAATAAACCAAGGTCCATACCAATGTAAAGCATTCATTTCTATGTCATATCCCCCTTTTTTTCTTTAGAAAGATCTTGACTGTGACCATTAACCATTTTTAATCAACCCCCTTTAAATTAAAACAAGCATTTATAAACAATCATTTTGAGAATTTGGATGTAGTTTTCTCCAAATTGCTTCCTGCTGTTTGTTAGTCAAAGTATTTTTAGGGTTCATGGAGACCTTTTGGGGGGTCTTGGTTCATCAACCCACATTAGCTTGGAAGTAATCCACAGGTTCTCATCCTCTGTGGAAACAAAAGTAGAACCTCTTTTCCAAAATAACATATCCTTAGACTCAAATTTTGAAATCAAGATGCCTTTAAAATATGTATGTTGGTTTAGTTTAGCAGCAATGAAATGTCTCTCTGTAGTTAGCTCATTCACAGTCCAAAAATTCAAAGAAAACACAATAATATACATAATCCATACTTTGCATTTTTGTCTTTATGTGGCTTTTTTACTCTATTACTTTTTAATACTCAATTATCTTTACTCCGTTAATCTATGACTGTCTGTACTCTTTTATAATACTTTTACTGTCTCTTTGAAGCCTTTGTTTTATTTTTTAAAACTCTTTCTGTAACTGCCTATACCCATTTTCTTGTTTTCTTAAGCCTATGTACATTTTTTAAACATACTATGACCCGTTCAGGGGGTTATTTTTGTCTGAATCTGTCTTTATTGTGTATCTGTAATCCTTTTTTGATCACTGCTTTAAACTGTTAAGCAGGCGTGGCTAGGACTAGAGCAGCCACTTTGACTGTTAGTTCCACCCTGCTTGACTTTACGATATGGCAGAGGTCCATTTACTGCCTTCTCTGGGAGTCATGCTTATGAAACCCAACTCTCAGAAGCAGTTGGCCCATGACGCCACCAATTCACTTGCAGCATGCTGCCCACAAACCCCATTCAAGTGCTCCATAACAGGACCTCCCAAAAGATCTAGAGCCATTTGTGCCACCAACAGGAACCAGGAAGCTGTCCCTTAAAGGAGCCACGTAGTTTTTGATAACAGTGAGTCAGGAAGACTTCTCTTAAAGGAGCCATGCCTCTGCTTGCTAGCAGCAAACAGAGCCTATCTGAAAATATTCAACTACCAAGAAGCTCTAATTGATGCCTGTTTTTGTGGGTCTGTAAGTCCTTTTTCTTAAGCTTTCTTAGGCTTTATGTGAATTAAGTTGCTAAACACTGGGCATCATTATGTAAACAGGGACTTCACTGGTTTCCTGACTGCTCAGACCTGAAACTATATTAATTACAACACTGTTTGGCCTATTAACTCAGGCTTCTTATTTACTAAATCTTACATCTGAAATTAACCTAATTCTATTATTTTATATTTTACCACAAGGCTCATGGTTTGTTACCTCTTACTTCCTGGATGGCTCTGTGGCATCTCCTCAACTCTGCCTTCTTTCCTCCTCTATCTCTACTTGGAATTCCCACCTTGCTATATTCTGTCCTGTGATAGGCCAAAGCAGATATTTATTAACCAATGGCAATAAAACATATTCATAGCATACAGAGGAAACTTCAGATCACATGAGTGAAAAGTTATTTACAGGGGATCATAGGAAACATATGAGTGACTACACCGCTGGAAAAAAATGTCTGTCCCTCTAGCAGCTTCAACATTTTAGGTTTTAAATTAACTTTGATTCTATTTTGAATTGGGTTTTGTGCATTATGAGAGATGAGAATCTAAGTTGGTTGTTCTGCATGTTGGTATCTGGTTTGTTGGCACCATTTTCTGTATACAGGGTTTTTTTCTTCCATGTTCTTGATGCCTTTGTCAAAAATAAGGTGGCCATAGCTGTGTGGGTTTATTCCTAGGTCCTCTATCCAGTCTGTATGTCTGTTTGTACACCACTCTCAGGCTGTAGTATATAATTTGAAGTTAGGTGCTCTTTGTACAGACAATTGCTTTGGCTATTCATGGCCTTTTGTGTTTCCATGTGGCATTTTTATTGTTTTTCCCTAGTTCTGTAAAGAAAAATATTGGAATTTTGATGGGATTTTTAATGAATCTATATATTACTTGTGGAAATATAGCCATTTTTACAATATTATTTCTGCCAATAAAGAAACATGGAAGGTCCTTCTATCATTTGTAAGTTCCTTTAATTTCTTTTTTCAAGGTCCCAAAGTTCGCATTGTAAAGGTCCCTGGCAAGGTAAAACTGTTAGAGAAAAACATACAGAATATACTTGAAACAATAGGTATAAGCAAGAACTTTCTGAACACAGTTCCAATAGCACAGTAAATAGTCTCAAGAATAAAAAAACAGGACTATGTGAAATTATAGTATCCATACAACAAAAGAAATTATCTTCAGAGTGAGCAAACAGCCTATAGAATGGGATAAAAATCTTTTCCAGCTATACCTCAGACAGGTTGTTAATATCTAAACTCTATAAAGAACTGGAAAAAAAATTAAACACCAAAACCACAAAACAGCTGATAAATAGCTGGGCAAATAAAGTGGGCAGACAGTTCTCAAAAGATGAAACACAAATGGATAAATATTGTTCTAATCTTCAATGTCCTTTGTCCCCAGGGAAATACAAATTAAAATCACTTTGACTCCATTTCACCCCATTCAGAATGACCATGATCAAGAAAAAAAGAGGGCAGTAAATGCTGGCAAGACTGTGGAAAATAGGAACTTTATTCACTGCTTGTAGGAGTATAAACTGGTGCAATAACTATGGAAATTCTATCAAAAAAAGTAAAAACAATAAAGCCATCATATGACCCAGCTGTGTCATTCCTGGGAATATACCAAAAGGATTCTATGTTCTGCCTCAAAGATAATTGCACATCAATGATTATTGCTGCACTATTCACAATAACAAGAAAATGGAATCAGCCTAGATGTCCATCAAGTGAACGGATAATGAAAATGTGGCATATATACTAAATGAAATATTATTTGACTGTTAAGAACAATGACAAATGAAAATTTCAGGAAAGTGGATAGAACTAGAAAGTGTTAAGTGAAGTGACTCAGTCTCTCTTATATGGAATTCTAACTTAATGTTTATATGTAGATAAATGAAGGATTATGAAAGTTAGTATGAGCTATAAAACTAGATAGGGAGCCATGGGGGGGGATTAAGAGGTACTGAGAAAGGGGATGAGGATGTAAAAAGTCACATGTGGTGACATAAAAGTAGAAAGGGACTTCTGAGGGTGGGCGAATACAAGGGAGGAAGAGGGGGTGGGAAAGAAGTAGAGGAAAGACACAACAAAAACATATTTTATCTGATTAACAAAGCAAAAATGTTAAAAAAAAAAAAGAATTTCATTAGTCTAAGGTATTTTGTATGAAAATAGCACTTATTGGTCACTTTGTATGACTTAAATGTACATGTCTCTCTCTAATGGGGGAAGGGGAGAGAAAGAGAAAGAAAGGAAAGAAAACATCTGTCTCCCAGCAACCATATATAGATGCTCAGGGAGGGAGGGATAAGACCTTGTGAGCCCCTCCTTGTAGCAACTGTCAACTACCTATAAACGCTCAAGGAGGGGCAAACCATCCCTCTTGAACGCCTTCCCTCAGACAGCCGTCTACCTAGCCATGCTCAGGGAAGGGTAGAGCCTTGCAGGCCCCTGACTTCTAGCAACTGTCAACTGCCTAAAAATGCTCAGTGCGGGGGAAGCATCCTCCTTGAGGTCCTCTCCACTAGCAACCTATAAATTTATTTATAAATTTATTGCAACCTATAATTCCTCAGAGAGGGCAGGGGCTCCCCTCTAGCAACTGTCAACTCCCTGGAAATGCTCAGTAGAGTAGAGCCTCTTGAACCTCACTCACCGCTCCACTACTGCTAACATCAATAACTCCTCAGAGAGGATGCAGGGCCTTGTGAGGCTTCCCCCAACCTCCAGCAACTGTTGACTGCCTACATATCCCCCATCCCCAGAAAGAGGCAGGGCATCACGATTCCCATCCGTGATGGATGGAACATTTATTGTTCAATCTTATTTTGTTCTCGTGGGGGTAATCCCAGCTTCAGGGTGGGTGAAAGTCATGTCATGCCCAGGGGACAGCATTTCACAACAAGGGTCCTTTCTCTAAAGAACTGAGGAAAGTAGCTCATTGTATATTTTGACATGAGCAGGGATGAGAAGGCTCAGAGTAAGCTCCTATCTGTCGCATGTGTGAGAGCTGGAGATGTAGACACTGCCCACACAAGGATGACTCAGCTCCCATTCACCTTGATGTCATAATCTTAAATGGCAGACACAAGTGTATGACATGTGATGGCGGTGTAGGAGGAACGGGCCTCCACAGCTCAGCTCGGGACCAAAATCTCAGCTCTTGCCTAAGAGCACAAAGAAAGCACTGTGCCCTCTCCCTGTCCATTTGTCCATGTGTCTGGATACTGGATAAGTTCGCACTGAGCTAGACAGTGGCCAGGAGTATAGACTTCCTAAATCCTGGTGACTCACTCACACTGCCTGCTATATGAATTACTCTAGGCAGGTCTGTAACATCAGCAACTCTGGAGACCAAGACAGAAAGTGGAAAACTCAAGGCCTTCCTGATCTAGATAGCCACTTTAGCAACTGAATAAGACCCTGTATCAAACTTCAGAAGTAAAAAAACTGGTGATACAACTCAGGGGCAAAGCACTTACCTCGCATGTATGAGGTTCTAGGTTCAAACCCCAAGACTACAAACAACTAAAAATGATACTTACATCTTAGTGTTCCTAAGTGTGCTTTGAATTCAACTCAAACATCCCTCAGCCCACTCTGGATCATCTCTGACATGAGGAAAGGGGAAAAATCACACTGCCTTAGTCCTAAGACCTTTCCCTAGTACAGACCTCCAGCGATCATTTGGGACCATTCTTCCTAGATCATTATGCCCTTCCTGAGGTCATGTTTTAAATTCATAGCCTTTGCCATTTGATTTTGCAGTAAAGTTTGCAAAGTAAATCTTTCCAACCAACTAGCTAGCTAGATGTCTAGTCATGTGACTTGTTTTTCAACCAATAGCATATGGCTAGAGAGGCCAGCTATATGGCTCAGTGGGAAACAGCGCTTGCCATGCAAGACTGAAAACCCTAGTTCAATCCCTGCATGGTTGAAGGAGAGAACAAACTCCTGAAAGATACCTCCTGACCCCTACCATGTACCATGTGTTCACATTAATGCATGCATATTAATGGTGACGACAACCCATTAATATTTTAAGAGGCGTGAAAAGCTTGTACCAGCAACTGCTATGCTTCTGTCATTTGCCAGATATAAAAGAAGCCCCAGGTGAACTGTTGCCCTGCAGCCTGCGTCCTGCAGATATAGAGTAGGTTCCGAGCTGTAAGCTTGTCCAGCTGGACCCAGCAAAAGCAAGCTAACAAGCAGACACTTGAACAATAAGACAAAGAAGCGCTTTGAAAGCTACTGAAATACGAAGGGAAGGGATTTGTTACTGCAGGCAATGATGCCCTGCACTTCTTCCCAATCTACTGTGCCAATAGATTGCTTTGCAACTCACAAGCAACAAAACCTTTGAAATAGTACAGGACACTTGCCCATCTGTTTCCCGTCTGAATGATACAACAAATTATCCTTATCAAAATATCGATGCTGCATTACTTTCTTTGAAAATGACATTCTGATTCATCCCCTGCATATCTGCAGAGAACTATGTCTGACAGTCATTTTAAAATGACTGGCTTAAATCTTTTCTCTTTAAAACCTCAGATGCGGGACTCAGAAGGTAAAGGTACTTGCTATCCAGGAATGTAAGTCTGGCCACCTGAGTTTGATCGCCAGAGTCTGTGAAAGGATGGAAGGAGAGAAACAATTCCACAAAATTGTCCACTGACCCCTGTCATGCACACGTGCCCCACCACCATGCACACACAATAAAAGAAATAAGTAGCTAACCAAATAAAGCCTCTATAGAAAGAAACGCTGTCAACGGTTTTATTTCCTGAACTCTTTTTGACACATTTGAGTTTTGGGGGTGGTTCAGAATCTCTCCCTACTGAAGCTCACCTGTCATTTATTTACCTCCTTCTGTACATGAGAAATATTTATAGCTGTTGTCATCAGTCTTGAAATAAGTATACACTGTAGGAGAGTGTATGCTGCCAATTGATCAAAGGAAGACAGAAAGTGAATAGAAGCAAGAAGTGCCTGAGGCTCCCAAAAGCCTGTTGACGTGAAGACACTGGGAAGCGGGCCGAGAATGCTGAATCTTGACAATGACATTCCGGAGTCTGCTGAAGTCCGGCTCTCCTCAGTATTAAGCTGTTGTCATGTTTTCCAGTCTATGAATTCTTCCCCCTTTCCCCTTTTCCTCTCTATATTTCTTTTACAGAAGACTGAATGACATTGAGCTGCTTTCACACTCAGAAGCTGTGAATTGCTGGGTTCTGTTTAGTTGCTGGTATAATTGGAAACAATTGAATTTGAATAGCAATTTGGTTTTCACATCTTTTATTTATTAACGTTCTTCAAGATATAGAAAGTAAAAGGGTAAAAACAGTTTTACATAACATAGAGAACGTCAGGAACAGAAAAAAAATGAGGACAAAGGAAAAAACAGGAACTGAATAAAAGCATGGGTTTAGTTCTACCTAGAGAGTTTCAGTTTTCACATGTGCTTGCGACTGGTATGTATGCCTCATCTGAAGTCGTGTTAATTTATAAATATTATTGGCATACCACTTGTCAATTTAACAAATAGACCTGGTGATTGTGTAACCAATATTTACTTTTGTCCCCACTTTAAATGTAAACACAGTAAAGAAGTAGCTATTGTTGCTTTTGCAGAAGCACCATATGTATGTGGCTGGGCATGCATGTGTGTCCAAGTCACAATCTCTCTGTTCCTGTCACACAAGGGTGTGATTAGTTTGTTCAGAGAGCACCTTTCTGTGTGAATGTCATACTTTGATAAAGTGGACTTTTTAAAACCACAGGGCAAGTAAGAGACTAACACGCCTGTTGATTTTTACCCCTAGAGTTTGAGAGTAGGTGTACTTACACTGTAGGTATACAGTGGTCAAAAACAAAGGGGAAATTACCTTCCACCAAACAAACATTCATGCACGTATGTACACACACACACATAAACATAGGCATGTGTGTACACATGCACACATGCAAAAAGAAAAATAAAACAGAAAGTTTACTTAGCTTTTATTTGGGAAAAAAAAGCTTTATTGAAACATTACAATTTCCTCTTGCAGGAAAGAAATGGAAAAAGTGATAAGCATTAGCAAGGCACAGTCTCTGCCAACCTTACCAAGTGGGTAAAGCCAAAAGTGGCTCTTCCCAGTCGAGCATAAACTCTACAGCCTGGTTATTCTTATTGGTGGGCCAGAACGAGGCTCCTAATTCAAAGTCCCAGCTCCATTACTGCACAGGTTAGTTAACTCATCATGTTTCATTTCTGTCACCTGTAAGTTAAACATGATCATACCTGCCTCAGAGATTTCTTACCAAAAAAAAGTATGTGCTAGAATCTAAGATGTTTTCAATATGTTAGTGATTAGCATTAGTAGCATAACAAATAGCTCAATAAGAGATAAGTGAGAGAAGAGAAAGTCCCTATTTCTGCCTAAATTTCCTTTTTCATAAAAATGAAAAATATATGGCCAAAGGATTTGTGAAGATGTGCTTTACTTGCAGCATAGTTTAAATTGCACCAGAAAAATAAGATGAACTGAAGGATGAGTAGCAGCAACAGATAGATAGGCGATAGAACGCACCAAAAAGGTCGGTGGAGAAGCTAGAGTTGTCCATGTGGATACTCACAGGACAATTTTTCAATTTTATGAATATAAATATTGAAACAAAAAGCTTACAAAACAAATGCATAAATACTTTCTGTAGCTTTGAATTTGTAGTTTTGAATTTTCTATCTCTTACTAGAAATGGATTCTTTTCTCACACAATATATACTTATTATAGTCTCTCCTCTCTCTACTCCTTCCAGTTTGCCCATCTCCCCTCCCCTCTGGATCTACTACTCCCTTTCTGTCTCTCATTATTTAAAAAAACAGGCTTCTATGAGATATCAATCAAACATGACAAATAAAACACAATAAGATGAAATAAAAACTATCATATTGAAGTTGGACACAGCAACCCAACAAGAGGAAAAGAGTCCCAAGAGCAGGCATAAGAGTGAGACCCACTCATGCTCACAGTTGGGAGTCCCATAAAATACTAAACTAAAAGTTATAAACAGAGGACCTGGTACAGACAGACCCATGTAGGCCCAGTACTTACTGCTTCAGTCTCAAATGTCATAAATACTTAAATTCTGTATACTTGCTAAATATGAGAAACCCTCTACTGTACACCTTCAAGGTAATTAGAAATACCTAATTATTGTTCTTGTTTTTCCAGACTTTTCAGTTTCCCTTTCTCACTTTAAGATGAGACTTGCCTACCAGATGGCTATTTTGAAAACAGTTTTGAAGCACTGACATGCAATCCTGCACATTCACCGGGAATTCTTCTGTTTTGTCAGATGTTCTAATGAATGCTTTTTTCTCGTCCTGCTTTAAAACAGAGCTTGTGTTCAAAGCCTTCTTCATGCACAAAGTGATAAGACCCATGAGGCCACCCTGGCTTGTTTTATGCCAAGAAAATAAGAAAAGGAATGTGGGGCCCTTCTCTTTTAATAGCTCAATGGGTATGATCCAATTATTTCAGAGATCTAAGTTATTTTTATTTTATCTACCCTTTAAATTGGGTAAATTCTAAGGCTATTTAATTGCAAGAGTGCATTAATTCTCCATAGAGAAATGTGGTTTTCTTTGTTCAAAATTCAACGTACCGTCCATTATCTCTTTTTGAAAAGAATTTCTTGCTTGGCCCATTAGTGTCTGGCCCAACAAAAGAGGAGGACAAAATCTCTGGCAGGGACAGCTGACTTGCCTTAGCTACAGCCCTCCCCCACTGTTTTTGCTTATAGACTCCTATGACTATCTATAAGCCAAAAATACAATGGAGGCATGGTAGAACCTAGGGGATTGTGCTTGGTTTCCCATTTCTTCTAGTTAAGTCACTGAAAGCCAAAAATGTATAGCAATTTGTATCACTTGTAGCTGTTGTTTCAGTAATAAAACATGCTCACAAATTCTTTGAGAGAACTCCCATCAAGAGATATGATAAATTATGTGCAGCAAAATTCAAAAGGGAGGCTAAGAAAGTGTCTCTCTGGTTTTTCCAACATCTAAAATAATAAATTTATAAAAGATAAAGGACTCGAAGTGGCTGTACCACCCTGAATGCACCAGATATCGTCTGAAATGACTGGTAGGTGGTCTGCCACAATTATCTTTACAAGAAATACAAAATCAAATGGTTATCTCATTCATAGAGAGAGAACAAAAAATATAGATTTACCTTGCTAATTGCTTACCAGATGGCCATTTTCAAGGCTTGTAATTTACTAGCACATGAAAACAATTTAGAGTCACTGAGATAAAAAGAGTTCTGTTCAAACAATAAAATCAACTTCCCTTTTTTACTGTTTATAATACATAACTTTTTAACTGCCACTTGTTGACACCCCTTCCTATATTCTTTCTAGTTTTGTCTTTGTTTTTATTGAGGTCCAGTATAGAATTATTCTAATTTCATATGTTTAGCTCAATGGTTTCTAACACATTTATACATACCTGACTCATCACAATGTAGTCGTAATCTAGAATATTTCCATAATCCAGAAGATTTTATCTCTATCAATATTTAAATGAGAAAAGTAATCTCAAGAGCTATGAATATAGCTCATTTGGTAGAGTGCTTTCTTAGTATCGTTGAAGTCTTGGCTTGATCCCCAACACCTCATAGACCAGGAGTGATGGTACTTTTCTATAATCCCAGCATTTAGGATGGGAGGCAAGAGGATCAAAAGTTCAAGGCCATCCTTGTTTGCACCCGTGTTAGAGACCAGACCAACTGACAAGAGACCCTGTCTCAAACAAACAAAAACCATTATTATGTCTATTAGTTTTGGCTACTTCTCCTGTTGCTACTGCTGCTGCTATTTGGTTTTCTTAGATTTTTGGAACAGAGTCTAACTTTATAGTCCAGGGCATCTCAACCTCATGATCCTCCCACCTCATTCTTGGAAGTTCTGGGATCACAGGCATGTGCCATCACACCTGGCACTGTTGCCCATTCTTCAGCTTAGTGATGAGTCATCCAGTTTGTGCTTTGGTGGGTTTGGCACTTTTTCTGTTTATGACTGGCCTCTTCCGTGATACCTATGAAAATCAATGGTTGTTTCTTTGTTTCCTTGTTTTGAGCCAAGGATTATTTCATTATATGCACACATTACAAATTACTTCCCCATTCTCACATTAATATGCATTTAAGTAGTCTCCAATTTGAATTTATTATGATTAATTCTGGTTGGAACAACTTTGCAGCGCATCTTTTGGTAGACATGTGCCATAATTTTTCTTAGTCACCCAGTCAGAAGTGGAATTCCTGAATCATGGGGTATGCGGCAGCTGTACTAAATACTGCTGAACCACTTCTCAAACGTGTATGTTCTGCTCTTTTTCTCTTCTTTGCTCCCTTTGGCTCTGACCAGTTTAAAAAGAACTTATAGTGAGTGTTATGATTTTCCCATGATCGTATCAAATCTATGCAGGTTCAGGCAAATACTTTTTAGGTTCATTTAATTCTGTCTTATTTCATTTGGGTTAGCATTCTTTGTTTCTTTTTCCCCCTTGGTTCACGCCTTTGTGGTTTAAAGAAACAAATTTAACTCAGCCATGGGTGCGTGGTGAAAATAAATGAGTGACGTTCTTTAGGCTTCCCGGGGACAGGAAGGAGGACGGGAGGAAACTGTTAGAGAAATGTAATCATTATTGTAATCGGCCTGCAGTGCTATGAATAAGTCATAATTATCTCACAATCTGAGTTAATGCTGGGATGCTTTCTCTTGCCGTGTCAACATGTGCGTGTACATATCAAGAAGACCCACCGAGCGGCTGCAACACGGACCATCTCAAGCTCACTCTGTGCTTGCACGTTGATCAGTTTCACCCCCATTAGCCTCACATTATCCTAGCCAGACCTCCAGGGTTTGAGTAGCTGCTGTTTTTATCTGTATGCATGCCTGCCTGAATGCTCCTGTGTGCAATGCTGGGGACCGAACCCAGGGCTTTGTGCACGCTATGCAAGCACTCACTTTACCACGAAAGCTACATCTCCCATCCCCCTCTACAGATTGCTTATGTGAAAACCACCACAGCCAACTGTATTAATGACCTATTTATATTGTATTTATGTGAAAACCACCACAGCCAACTGTATTAATGACCTATTTATATTGTATTTGGGCCTATCGCTATCATTTGTGCAGGTGTGTTCTTAATTTAAACTTGAAAAGTCCCCAGGAAATGTCATGTTCTTGTGCATATGAATGTTGCTAACCTCATCTTCATTCCATTCTTGTGAGCTGTCAGAGAATATTCTCCTCCACAGAAAATAAGAGAGAACTGGCGAGATAAGATAATGAGAATGAAAGCTGGGAAACTTACATGTTTATGAAATGGTTTTAAGTACGCTAAATTGGATGCCAGCACTTTCAGTCTAGACCAGCTATTTGTTGTTCCCACATTTTTTTTTACAAAACACAGCAGGAGGCAATGCTAACCCAAGGATATATGTGGTGCTTTCTGACAGTTTAAGTGGTCCCTGGATTCAAAGGTCAGGGTTCCCTCCAATGTTCCATCTTTAGCATCAAGACTTAGTCTGACTATTAGGGATGTGAAAGGGGAAAGGAGAAATAGAGATGAGAAAGGGTAATAGAGGGGGCAAATATGATCAAAGTCCATTACATGCATGTGTAGAGATGTCATAATGAAACCCATTACTTTGTGCAATTAATAAATGCTGAGAAAAATGTATATTTAAAATAACAGACTTGGTCTGACACACAATCCTTACTGGGAACCAAACTAGTTAAATGAAAAGCTCTGTAAGGGCTCAGCCTTACCAGTTCCTTCAAGTTCTCTAGGAGACTTTTAAAATGTGTGTATGTGCGTGTGTGTGTGTGTGTGTGTGTGTGTGTGTGCCTGTGCTCGTGCCTGTGGAGGCCAGAAAAGGGTACAGGATCATCTGAAGCTAGAGTTACAGGGGTTGTGAGCCACGTGATGTGGGCACTGGAAACCAAACTCAGGTCTTCTCTCCAGCCTGATACACACACATACACACACACATACATACAACACACACATATGGCAGGATCTCACTATGTATCTTAGACAAACTTCCAACCCATAGCAATCCTCTTGCTTCGGCCTCCTGAATGCTGGGATTAGAGAATGTTCTGCTACATCCTGCTTTTTCTTCAGGAGAGTCTAACACACAGTCAAATAAAAGGGATTGCCACATCCCAGTCTGCCATGGCAATAAGATAAAGGCAGCATCCCCTAAATTATGATAGTTATGTTGAAAATATTTCCAGCATGATCTGTTTGGTTCTTAAATGCACTGATTAAAGGACATGAAAGTGGCAAAATGTTCCTGAAACAAAACACATAACAGCTTGAACACTAATGCATTTCCCCAACGTTTGCTACATTCAAAGAATGGCAGAGATAAAACAAAGAGAATATAATCAGGAGAGTGATAGTGGCAGGCAGAACAGCTAGGCTGGCAGCCTGAGACTGGGTGTCTTCAGAGATCAGCACACCAACCTTGGAAGGAATCTCTCTCTCTCTGTCTCTGTGTGTGTGTGTGTGTGTGTGTCCACTTGCGCACGTGTATGCATGCGCGTATTCACACACTCTTTAATAAAGCAGGAAAGTCTGTTCAGTGCTAGTACCAGAGACATGAGTAAGACATAGGAGAGACAACGGAGACTATCCCAGTACTATCTTTGGAATAAGGTCAGTAGAGAGTCCAAGTTCATTTAAGGGGAGCACAGGAGCTAGGAATGTAATTCAGTAGAACGCTTGGCTAGGAAGAACAAGGGACTGAGCCCCATCCCCAGAACTGAAAGAAAGAAATACAGAAGAACCAGGAATGGTGACACGCCTGGAGTCCCAACTACTCCAGACATAAAGGAAGAAGGATGACTTAAGCACATAAGTTTAAGGACCACCTGAACAGCAGAGAGAGAGACCCTGTCTCAAAAACAGAGGAGAGAAAGAGAGAAGAAATGGAGGGTAGGGGAAGGAGGGAGGGAGTAGAAGGAGGAAAGAGAGGAGAAGAGGGGGCATGGAAAGGGGAAATGGGGAAAAGTGTGGGGGAGAGGGAAGGCAGATGGTGCAGGAGAAAACAAAGGCCCATGCTCCATAAAGATTCTAGGAACCATGACTTGATAGGAACGAAAGCAATCTCCTCTCTTTAGTGACAAGGCACAATGAAAAGCCACTCTGAACTCTGTCAAGCCACCATGAGGATCCCTGAGACTGAAAGCACCAGTGAGTATCAACAAAGCCCCTTTGCCAAGCATGGTGCTACATGGCTATAATGCCAGCATTCAAGAGGGGGAGGTAAGAGAATCACTATGAACTCAAGGTCAACCTGGGCTACAGCCCGGGCAGTTATACAGCGAGACCCTAGCTCACAAAAATAGGGCTGGGAAAATGACTTAGTGAGTCAACTGCTTGTCTTGCAAGCATGAGGACCTGAGTCTACATGCCCAGCACTCACACAAAAGACCGGACACAGAAGCAGAGCACCTGCAATCTCAGCACTTGGGAGGTACAGGCAGAAATCAAGAGTTCAAGATTAGCCTCCACTACAAAATCAGTTAAATATTTATCTGAACTGAAGAGATGGGAAAGTGTCAGAGTGGCAGAGCAATGAAAGAGAGATCTTGACAGAGCCACTATGGGCTAGGGAGAAACCGCATCATCTTTTATGCCCCGGAAATACTGAAGCATGCATGGGCAGTCTATTATGGTGGTTCTCCGGTTGTTCCTATCCTGGGTAGTCCTAGATGCTTGTGTTATTGTCATACCAAAGGTTCCACAGTCTTCCTTTATGCTGTGTGTCCAGCGTTTGGGGGGCTTCCTCTTCGCCTTGTTCCGTGCTCTCCTCTAAGTAGTGCTATCTTCAGTTATCTGCCGTCATTCATTCTCATAACATGGCCAAAGTATCTCAAGCATCATTGCTTTATCCTGCCCACCCCCAAGGGGGAAACCTGGTGCGAGGGAAATCCCCAGGAACCCACAAGGATGGCCCTAGCTAAAACTCCTAGCAATAGTGGAGAAGAAGCCTGAACGGACCTTGCCCTATAATCAGATTGGTGCATACCCCATACAGCCTTCATGAAGCAACTGACAGAACCAGATACAGAGATCCACAACCAAGCACCAGGCCAAGCTCCAGGAATTCGATCAAAGAGAGGGAGGAGGGACTATATGAGTAAGAGAGGTTCAAATCATGATGGAGAAATCTACAGAGACAGTTGAACCAAGCCCATGGAAACTCATGAACTCTAGACTGACAGCTGTGGAGCCTCCATAGGACAAAACTAGACCTTCATATGTGGGAGACAGTGGTGAAGATTGGACTATCTGAGGGACCCCAGGCAGTAGGACCAGGATCTGTCCCTGGCACATAAGCTGGCTTTTTGGAGCCCATTCCTTAGAGTGGGATGCCTTGTTCAGCCTTAATGCAGGGGGTAAGAGCTTATTCTTGCCACAACTTAATGTGCTAGACTTTATTGACTCCCCATGGGAGCCCTTATCCATTGGGAGAAATGGATGGGGGTGAGTTGAGGGGGAAGCGAGGGGGGCAGGAAGAGGTGTGGGGGAGTGTATAATTATGCTGACCTGCCCTGTCACCTGGGAACCCTGTCCCTTTAAGAAATAAACTCCACCCACTCCCAATCTCCTCTTTCCCACTAAGGCAAGCTGGTCTCTGCCTCTCTCTCTCTCTCTCTCTCTCTCTCTCTCTCTCTCTCTCTCTCTCTCTCTCTCACTCTCTCTCCTCCTTCTCCTACTCCTTCTTCTTCTGAAGAGGCAGTAATCTGCCTCCCTCCTCCCCCTCCTCTTGCTCCCTCTCTATCCTTGTATTTCTCTCTTTCCCCATACCCCCTACCCTCCCACACCTTCCCAATACCCACTAAATAAACTCCATACACAAGCTCTCTCTGCATGGTGAGTGACCACCCACCCAGTGGGGTATCCCACTCTCTAGGCCCTCCATACCAGGGCAAAACCCTGGGCTTCTCCCCCACCTGCTTAAGCTTCTCTAGCCAGCCAGCAGGCAAGCCTCCTACAGGTAGGTTTCTCCACCCCATCAATTGGAGCCTGTAAGCTACACGTCCCACTCTGCCCCCAAATCTTCCTACCTCCCCCACCCCCTGCAACCTCAGAGGAACTCCAAAGCACGGGTTCCAATTACACAGAGAGGACCAAGAAAAGAACTCTGAAGCATAGGCTGTGACTGCAGAGTGGACCAAGAGAGCAGATCAAGAGATTGGACCAAAAGAGTAGACCAAGAGAGAGAGACCTCAGCAGATCCCTGAGACACACAGACAGTGACAGTACAGAGGAGACAAAAAACAGTTCTCAAAGAAACAGACAGCAACTGGAAGGATTAGACCAAGAGGCAAAGACATTGCTGGCATCAATTGGAGGTAGACACCAATGCAAGAATTCATTCAACAACCTAAAAAGCAACATGATGACACCAGAACCTAGTGGTCACACAACAGAAAGACTTGATCATCCTAAACTAGAAGAAGCAGAAGAAAACGATTTTAAACATAACTTTATGAGGATGATAAAGAAGAAATAAAAAAATCCCTTAAAGAAATGAAGGAAAAAACAAACAAAAAATGGAAGGAATCAATAAATCTCTTAAAGAAAACCAAGAAAAAAACATCAAACAGGTGAAGCAAACAGTTCAAACAGTTCAAGACTTGAAGACTGAAATAGAGGCACTAAAGAAAACACAAACTGAGGGAACTCATCACAGGAACAGTTCATCAAGATGAAGTCTCAATCCTGAACATGTATGCCTGAAATACAAGAGCAACCACATTTGTAAAAGAAACATTACTAAAGCTTAAATTGCATATCAAACCGCACACGAAGTGAACCTGGGACTTCCAAGGGAATAGGCAGGAACCAGACGTCTAGGCATGAGTTTGGGTCCCAAGAGGGAGTAGGCCTGAGCCAGGACCTCTGTGAGTCCTGGCATTGGTCTGGGACATCAAAGGGAATAGGCAGGAACCTGGAACCTCTGAGGGTCGAGCGTGAGTCTGGGACCTCTGAGGGAGTAAGCAGGTCCTCTGTGGTTCTGGGCGCACCCGAGCCTGGGACCTCTGAGGCAGTAGACCAGAGCCAGAAACCTTTCGTAGGTTCAACTCCAACCTAGGAACTTCTGTAGGAGGGAATCCAGACCAGGATTTACAGATACAGGTCAAAGCCCATAACCTAGGCCACATTTGCCCTGAGGTACGGGAACTCCACCTTGGGCAACAAATTCCACAGGAGTGGCTACCTAGGACTGAGAGAGCATGAGGAAAGAAGCTCCACCACGAAAAGAAGCCAGAAGCAAATTCAGTCCTGGGAGCCAACCCAGTCCTGGGACACTGGCAGATCAGTATTGAGCCAGTGACTAGATCCAGAGTCAGCCATCCCCACCAGAACAGGTTCAACTCCAAGCCAAGTACTTCTGCAGGAGGGGATCCAGACAGGGATTTACAGAAACAGGGCAAAGCCAACAGCCTAGGCCAAAGTAGGTCTGAGACAGAAAACTGCAAGTGAGCAGAGCAAGGCACAGCAGCACTGAGCTATCTACAGAAACACCAAGTAACCAATGGGGTAACTAGAACTGTGACACTGACTGTACCACAAGGAACAAACCACACACACTAGTAGTAGGAGACTTCAACACCCCTCACTCTCCACAATGGTCAGACAGAAATTTAACAGAGAAATAAGAGAACTAACAGATGTCATGACTCAAATGGACTTAACAAACATCTACAGAACATTTCACCCAAACACAAAAGAATATACCTTCTTCTCAGCACCTCATGGAACCTTCTCTAAAATTGACCATATACTTTAATCCCAGTACTCAGGAGGCAGAAACAGGCAGATTTCTGTACATTCAAGGTCAACCTAGTCTACAGAGGGAGTTCTGGGCCAATCAGCACTAGATAATGAAACCCTGTTTCCATAAAATATAATGAAAGAAAGCCAAATATAAGGCCATACATAATTTCTCATAACAGAATCAATTAATTTGCATTTTGTATATCAATAAATCCAAATTTATTACTATAATGCTTAACAGAAACTTCTAGATTGATTTCCAAATAAATCATAAAGTCTTCCTCCTCCAAAAGACCAAGAAAGCATTGAAAGTCACAGAATCAGAACATAGCAGATGAGAAGAAAAGATATCTTGAGTTGAGGGAGGCAGGGTTGTTGCTATTGTACTATCACATTGTTGAACTCATTCCTGCCATGCAAGAAAGAGAAACACCTGGCAGAAGTAGAAAGACTCAAAGTTAAAACAAAAGAAAGACCCAAGACCCAGAGACAACCAACAGCTCTCTTGGTGTATCCCTTGCTACTTACTCATTGCTTGGATTTCAGTCTCATAACATTAGCCACCCACACTGACCTCTGTTTGTTGCCCAAGAACAGTGGCCTCTGCCAGATACACATTTTTAAAATGTAGTCTCACAAAGTGGATCCTGAAGAACTAATAACTCCATAAAAATGCTACAGGTTAGAGAGCAAATTCCAGACAGTAAGTCTGGCTCTCAAGGTCTCCACTTAATTTCCACTAAACATAATTCTAAAAAACTCATATTTGCAGAGTTCTAAATGAGACCATTGGGGCCACAGATGAAAAACAAAAAGCCAAAGCATTCTTGTTTTTTTTTCTTTCCCTCTCTGAAGACAGACATTTTAAAATATTCATCATGCTATCATATGAGAAAAAAAAGTGTTTATTTAAAAAAAAGAACTCACAGGTATAAGAAGACACAAATGAATAACTAAATCTTTACTAACAATAAGTTTGGGGTCTGGTCCACCTTGTAGGCAAGACTACTTTATATCTAGTTCTTAGTATGCCTTGAATAATTAGAATCTTTTGGATGAGGTCCAAAGCAGAATTCCATATCCAATTCTATTTTAATATTCAGAATGCTAGAGAAGGGCCAATTTGTTTCCCAAAACAAAGATAAAAGCCACCCAGGGGATCTTCTTTCTAAATGAAAATCATATTTAATAATCCCCAACATCGTTTGTATGGGCCAAAACATTGCTTGCATTGAGATTTACATTAGAGATAGCAGCAAATGGGAAATTGCAGTACGGCTTTGCCATCAGCTGGACTGATGTTCAAAATACAGATATAGACTTCTCATTCATCTCTAGGGCAGAAAGTGATGCTGGGGTTTAAGATCCCAAAGGCCCCAAGTTCAAATGTGAGACCAGAGACAGAGAGATGGCCTACCTTTTGCTACTATCTACATAAAGGCCAAGCTCTGATCCATAGAAGGAAGAGGCAGAAGAGTGCAAATGGCCTGCCTGAGCTTGTGGAGAAAGTAAAATGACGGAGTTATGCACCAGCAACTGGGATGCATGAAACATCCTGACCAACCTTGCCAGTTTTTGCAAGTCAACCACTTACTTAGAGTTTCTATGTACTCAATAACGGTATTGATAAAAGGAAAATATGTGAAGTGCGGCCCCACGTAGTGGTACATGCCTGCAATTTCAGCAATTGTGAAGCCAAAACAAGAGGATAGTAGACAGAAGTATCTGTCCCACCTGGTCCCGCAGCTGTTTAGTCCCAAAGAAACACTCAGAAGCTTATATCAATTATGAACTGTTTGGGTTGAGGTGTATTACTAACTAGCTCTTACAACTGAAATTAACTCATAATTCTTATCTATGTTTAGCCACATGGCTTGGTACCTTTTCTCAGCGCAGCATTCTTATCTTGCTTCCTCTGTGTCTGGTGGGTGACTGAGTCTCTGCCTTTCCTCTTCCCAGAATTCTTAGTCTGGTTGCCCCACCTATACTTCCTGCCCGGCTACTGGCCAATCAGCATTTTATTAAAGAAATACAAGAGATAAGATCTAATAATGATCACACACAGTGAGATGTTAATGAGCATTCTAGTAGTGGGAAGTCTGCCATGTCTATCTGATAATGTCAGGTAAAGGTACTGAGGGCTAGGCATCAGGGCTCAAATTCTGCATTTCCCACTTCCCATGTTCATGACTTTACCAAATTATTTCTCCTGGGTTCCAGCTTCCCTATCTATAAAATGAAGCTGATACCATTACCTTCCTCATATGGATTAAGGCAGTTCAAATCTAAAGCCAGAACCATGCACAATATTTGGCAATCTCTTGTTGAGCTATTACTATTTACATTTTTTTCAGATTGCTTGAAGTTATCACCTGTAAAGCTAGAAATGGATTACAGATTAAAAACAAGGACATTATAAACAAAAGCTTGGTGATGGGGGTAATGAGAATGATTGGACTGAAGATGAAACAACATAAATTGCATATTGGGATCAAATGAATATTTCTCTAGCAATCTGCAGGACATAAAGTGAAAATGATGTACCTCAAATGCTCACACAATGTCTGCTAAAGCAGAATGGAATGGTGGCTGAACTTATTCTTGCAGCTAAGCTTTATCATGTTAGAACAGCACACACGCCATCAGCACAGTTGAAGTGGTGAAATTTTTCAAAATACTTGTTTTCCTTGCCAAGTTACTTGCAACATCATTTTGAAACCAACACACATAAGCATAAAAATAAGGCTCTTGGTTCTTTGAGCATAAATTAAACAGCCTAATGTTATTGGGAAAATTATGCAAACAAAATTTAAATCAAATTATCTAAGTACACCTAGGGTCTTTAAAAGCAAGATGACACAAGGCATATAAGAGAAAAGCGTATTCGAAAGGAGCAGACAGTTCAATACAAAAATGGGTAAAAGACTTGATAAGTCACTACACAAAAAGGAAACTCCAAATGGATGCAAAAAAAAGGAAGGGGCCCCATTTCTATATTGAATAAATGCAAATAATAATTCCTTGCCACTATGCAGTCAAAAAATAGCTAGAATCAAAATTACAAACAGTACTAAGTGCTTACAGGAATATGGAGTAAATAAAACTACATTGCAGGCAGAATGGTGAATTGGTTCAAACAATTTGGAAAACTGTCAGTATCTACTATAGTTGAACATAAGCATTTCCTAAGGCCATGATTCCATGCTTTCCTTTTAACATAATGGAGATGTACACAAATATCCACTGAAAGGGACAGTTTCAGAATGTTCACAGCAACACTATTCATAAAAGCCAAAAATGAGAGGCAGAATGGATGACAACAGTGCAATATACTCACATGATGGAATACTAGATAGGAGGAAAATAAATGAACTTTGAACATACAAAGCAAAAAGATGAGTCTCATGGACCAAGTGTTGAGAGACAGAAACCAGTCACAGAATAGCTTGTACCTGGATGTAGCTCAGCTGGTAGAATGCCTGCCTAGCACACACCAAGCCTTGAGTTCCCCAGTACTATATACAAACTCATCATGGAAACTTATGCAGCCATGATGACCAGAAGTTCAAGGTCATTGTCCATTACACAACAAGTTAAATACAAGCCTGGGATATAGAGATCCCGTCTAAAGAAAAACAAGATTTAAAAAAAAAACTACTTAATTAAGGTGGGAATGACATGGCACATCAGGTAAAGGTGCCTGCTGCCAAGACTGAAGATCTGAGTTTGATTCCCAGGACCCTTAAATCAGGAGAGAACTGATCCTTGCAGGTTGATCCGTTAACATTTTCACACATGCATGGCACATACACACAGACACACATAAACATGTGCACATACAAAACAAATAAAAATGTAATATTTTTAATGAAGAGAAAGGAAGAACAGCTAGGGCATGATTCCATGTAAATGAACTTTGAATGAAGGCAAAAATGCTCTACTGTATTAGGAGGCTGGAAAGAGAAGACAAGAAACCCAGCAGTGCAAAGAGCATCTGGAGCTCTGGGTACACTGGCTTGTTCATGCTAGGAAAACTTATCGCAGTTTCAATTATAATTGTGCACTTTGAAGTATATATGTTAGGTTTCAATAAAGAGTTGAGAGCATTGGGGAAGGAGGAATAGAGAGAGGATGGCTAATGAGTACAGGAATGGGGCTAGATAGGAGGAAAAACATCTAATGTTCTATAGCAGAGGAAAATAAACATGGTTGGCAGCAAACCATTGAAACTACTCAAAATGTCTAGTAGAGGAATGGAGATGTAACTCCCTACCCAGTACCAGACAAACTAAGAGTGACAGCTCAATCCTGTAATCCCAGCACTTAGGAAGTACAGTCAGGGGGACTGAGAGGCCAAGGTCATCCTTAGCTACATAGTAAGTTTGAGGTCAACTTGAGGCCAGTCTGGGCTAGATGACCTCCTATCTCAAAATACAAAAAGAAAAATTAATAGAAGCTTCTCTGTGTAGCCCTGGTTGTCCTGGAACTCACACTCTGGAGACCAGGCTGACCTCGAACTCACAGAGATCATCCTGCCTCTGCCTCCCAAGTGCTGGGATTAAAAGCATGTGCCACCACTGCCCTGCAATAGAAAGAATTTTTAACATACACACACAAGAGAGCGAGAGCGAGAAAGAGAGAGAGAGAGAGTAAAATATAACAATTAAAAGATAACAATGCCTCTACTAACAAATAAGTCCAGTTTCAGGAAAGGGCTAGTTCTTTCATAATTGTTGGCCACTTGGATCCCGTAGACTCTCAAAATATTACAGACCATTGCTTATGTTAAGTCCCTAGTGCTGAAGAAACTACAGAGAAAATGGAGAAATCAAGCTAGCACTGCTCAGGGGGTTTCATTTCTACTGGCTAGCTTTCATTGTGACAGAAGATGCACACTACCTGAGGAGAAAAATCAACCACCAATCACATTCATTTGTTTACCCTGAGAGCTACAAAACTAACTGGCCTGGCAAGACTTGCCCACTGCTGCAATAGTGGCATGAACATCATAGGAGTAATTAGTCTCTTTCTAATTTGATTTAAATCCCTCCCACTCCACAAGACAAAACCCATACTTGGCACCATTATCTGAGTGCCAGTGTCTACCTGGACTAGACAGGTCATAGTCCCTAGGGAGAACCTACTACTATTACTTTGCTAAACTACTATAATATTAAACTGACTCCTTATGAAGTTTCATTATACACAAAGATCAACACATTGTTCAACCCTCATTTGAGAAGCTTCTCTTTGTAGTAGATAGTGATCAGCACAGTGACCCACAACTGGTCACTGTGTAAACAATAAGAGATTGCAGAAGACTCAACTGTAAATTGAACTTATAAGCCACACTCTCCCAAGGCAAAGGAATCATTACAAAAGAAGGAGCAGAAAAAGTACGAGAGCCAAAGGCAATGGACGAGCTCAAGAAAAGATTATCTTTTGGAGGTATCAGAACAACTACACTTACGAACTCACAGCAATTGGGGCAGCATGCACCAACCTGTGCAAGCCCAAGCAGACCAAACCACAAAAAGGAAATTGAAGCTGGGAAGAAAATTCCGTCCATGGCTATGGAGCTATGGGCAACTATTAGCCATTAGGAGAGGAAGAGACTATTTTCTCTAAGAGTTTAGTCCCTGGTAAATTAACTACGCTCCAGTGGAAGGCCACAAATCCAAGACTATTTGAGCAGCACAGCTTGCTCTTAATGTGTTTTTTTTTTAAGAGGACACAATATTGGATAAGTAAGTGTCTTAGAGTATGGGTTTCTATTGTTGTGAATTGACACCACGACCATGGCAACTCTTACAAAAGAAAACATTTAACCAGGCTGGCTCACAGTTCAGAGGGTTAGTTGATTATCATCATGGTGGGAAGCAAGGTGGCACACAGGCAGACATGGTGCTGGAGAGAGGTAGCTGAGACTTCTATATCTGGATCCACAGGCATCAGGAAGAACCTCAAATTTCACCCCCTAGTGACACACTTCCTCCAATAAAGTCACACTTATTCCAACAGGCCACACCTCCTAATAGCACCACCCCATTTCATTCAAACCACCGCAGTAAGGAAAGGGTTGATGGATCTGGAAAGAAAATGCTTTACAGAGTCTTGCCTACACCCCATCTTATAGAAGCACTTTCTTTCTTTCTTTCTTTCTTTCTTTCTTTCTTTCTTTCTTTCTTTCTATCCTTAGACTTAAAGAATTATTTATTTTCTTTCATTTTTTTAGCTTCTAGTTTATTTTGTTTTTTATTACTTTATAAATAATACCAATCAAAATTCCCACTTCCTCCCCTCCTCCCACTTCCCTCCTGCCCCTCTGCCCTCCTCCCACCCTCCTCCAGTCCTAAGAGAGGGCAAGGCACCCTGCCCTGTGGAAAGTCCAAGGTCCTCCCCCCTACATCCAGGCCTAGGAGAATAGGATCCCAAAAAGCCAGTACATGCAGTAGAGACAAATCCCAGTGCCATTATCATTGGCCCCTCAGCTATCCTGAGTGAGATAACCCAGTCCCAAAAATATGAATATGGTATGTACTCACTCATTAATGGATTCTAGCCATAAACAAAGGACATTGAGCCTATAGTTCATGATCCTAGAGAAGCTAAGTATTAAGGTGAACCCACAAAAAAAAAAAAATATATATATATATATATATATATATATATATATATATAGAGAGAGAGAGAGAGAGAGAGAGAGAGAGAGAGAGATCCTCCTGGAAAGTGGAAGCAGACAAGATCGCTAAGCAAAAGTTGGGAGCATGGGGGCAGGGAGAGGGTAGAGGAAAGAGGAGAGGGGGAGTGAGAGGGGAGAAGGGGAGGGTTGGGGAGAGCCTGGGGGAGTGGGATGGTTGAGATGGAGGAAGGACAGATATGGGAGTAGGGAAGGAGATATCTTAATTGAGGGAGCCATTTTAGGATTAGCAAGAGGCTTTGCTCTAGAGGGGTTCCCAGGAGTCCACAGGGATGACCCCAGCTAGGACCCTGGGCAGTGGAGGAGAGGGTGCCTGAACTGGCCTTGTGCCATAGACAGACTGAGGATTATCTTGAATATCACCATAGAACATTTGTCAGGCGACAGATGGAGAGACAAAGACCCACATCGGAACACTGGACTGAGCTCCCAAGGTCCAGTTAAAGAGCAGAAGGAGGGAGAATATGAGCAAGGAAATCAGGACCACGAGGGGTTGGTCCACCCACTGAGACAGTGTGCTTGATCTAATGGGAGCTCAGCAAAGCCAGCTGGACTGGGACTGACCAAGCATGGGATCAAACTGGACCCTCTGAATGTGGAAGCACTTTCTTAATTGAGGCTCTCTCCTCTCAGATGACACTAGCTTGTGCCAAATTAACATAAAACTTGCCAGCACACCATGTTTTTAATGCCAAATTCACCAGGTAGGGAGATATCCATTCATGAATAGATTCTTTTTGTCTTTATTTACAGGGTGATTCACATAGGCACTGAGGCTTCAATATTAATTTTGGAAGGACTGAAGGTAAAACACACCAAGCTCTAGCTCACTTACTAAGGAAGGGACATGGCAGAATGAACCATTGAGTGTGTGTGGGGGGGCGTGTTTCGGGAAGAGTTCACTGGAGCAAACCCTCTGCCACATGTTCTATCACAACATAGGGATGTGAAAATGGGTGGCGTGAATCTCTTGGAGATAGTCAAGAAAAGCCTCCTGTCTGGAGGCAATAGCCTTCACAGCATCTCCCTCAACAAGTCTTATCAAAGATGGTACTTTCCGTTTCTGAGCCACACTGTGATCTCCTGTCCAGTGCCTGCTCAGATCCGGGACACAGCTCTTTGTGATGCCAAAGCAGCTGACCAATCAGGACTCAGGGGTGTGGCCTTCCATTGTCCTGGGTGGCTTTATAAGTCAGTGCCCCCGGTGCTCTTCAGCCAGACCAACCCAGGCTTCAGAATGGGGAAGGCCACCAAAAAGTCGCAGACCAAGAAGTCGCAGGATCCTGGCACAGATGTGAGCCCATCAACCTCCGGTACCGTGGCCCAAAAGGCCAAGAGTCGCCGCAAGCCCAGAACTCCCAGCAAGAAGGACGGTGGTGAGTTCAGCTTCTGCTTCAGAAACCCCAATAAGGTAAGAATGCCCGAGTTAAGCAGACTTCTTTCTCCAGTGATTTCCCCTCTCCTAGGACTCCTAAACCTTTCTTGTCCCGGCGTCAACCCCTCCCTCAACCCGTAGCCCTTCTCCTTCAGTCCCCTTCTGTATTCCATGTTTTTGAAGACCCATATACCCTTGTCACTTTACTCTGTTGTCCTTCCAGGTCCGCAAGACTATCAAGAAGGGCAAGAAAACCCCACCACCACGGGCCTCAAAAAGAAAGGTGTCTGAGAAAACTGCGAAAATGACTAAAAATGTCAGCGGGAAAGCAATGTATGGTCACTACCAAGACCTGATGGAAGAACTAGCTAGTACTGAGACTGAGCCAGACCACAGCAGCTTAGGGAGTTCCGCTGCTTCGATAACTGACGGGGAGAGTCAATAGCCTCACTACCAACAGAGGCCTGCCGATCTTTCAAAGGCCTGACAGCAATGGAAACTGTATAGACTGAATTGTTTCTATACAGTACTTGGATGTGAAAATAAAATCCATCTGGTGTGAAAATGATATCTCACTGAGAATCTCTAATGATGGAGCATGGAGGGAAGGAGGGGAAGGAATGGGAAGAGAGAAGGGGTGGAGAAGAAGGAGGGTGGGAAGGAAGGAGTGGGGAAGGAGGAGGAGTGGGAAGGAAGGAGTAGGGAGGAGGAGTGGGAAGGAAGGAGTAGGGAAGGAGGAGGGGTGGGAAGGAAGGAGTGGGGGAGAAGGAAGGAGTGGGAAAGGAAAAAGTGGGGAAAGAGGAGGGAGTGGGGAAGGAGAAGGGATGGGAAGGAAGGAGGGGTGTGGAAGGAAGCAGTGAGGGAGGAGGAGGGGTGGGAATAAAGGAGTGGGGGAGGAGGAGGGGTGGGAAGAAAGGAGAGATGGGAAGGAAAAGTGGGGAAGGAGGAGGGAGTGGGGAAGGAGAAGGGATGGGAAGGAAGGAGGGGTGTGGAAGGAAGGAGTGAGGGAGGAGGAGGGGTGGGAAGGAAGGAGTGGGGAGGAGGGGTGGGAAAGAACAAGTGGGGGAGGAGGAGGGGTAGAAAGGGAGGTGTGGGGGAGGAGGAGGGGTGGGAAGGAAGGAGTGGGGAGGAGGGGTGGGAAAGAACAAGTGGGGGAGGAGGAGGGGTAGAAAGGGAGGTGTGGGGGAGGAGGAGGGGTGGGAAGGAAGGAGTAGGGAGGAGGAGTGGGAAGGAAGGAGTAGGGAAGGAGGAGGGGTGGGAAGGAAGGAGTGGGGGAGAAGGAAGGAGTGGGGGAGAAGGAAGGAGTGGGGGAGAAGGAAGGAGTGGGGAAGGAAAAAGTGGGGAAGGAGGAGGGAGTGGGGAAGGAGAAGGGATGGGAAGGAAGGAGGGGTGTGGAAGGAAGCAGTGAGGGAGGAGGAGGGGTGGGAATGAAGGAGTGGGGGAGGAGGAGGGGTGGGAAGGAAGGAGTGAGGAGGAGGAGGGGTGGGAAGAAAGGAGAGATGGGAAGGAAAAGTGGGGAAGGAGGAGGGAGTGGGGAAGGAGAAGGGATGGGAAGGAAGGAGGGGTGTGGAAGGAAGGAGTGAGGGAGGAGGAGGGGTGGGAAGGAAGGAGTGGGGAGGAGGAGGGGTGGGAAGGAAGGAGTGGGGAGGAGGAGGGGTGGGAAGAAAAGAGGGATGGGAAGGAAAAGTGGGGAAGGAGGAGGGAGTGGGGAAGGAGAAGGGATGGGAAGGAAGGAGGGGGATGGGAAGGAAGAATGTGTGGGGAAGAAGGAGGGAGTGGGGAAGGAGAAGGGATGGGAAGGAAGGAGGGGGATGGGAAGGAAGAATGTGTGGGGAAGAAGGAGGGAGGAGTGGAAAAAAAGGGATGGGGAGGAGGATGGGAAGGAAGAATGGATGGGGAAGAAGGAGGATGGGAAGGAAGAAGGGGTGGGGAAGGAGGAGGGCTGGGAAGGAAGAAGGGATGGGAAAGAAGGAGGGCTGGGAAGGAAGAAAGGGTGAAGAAGGAGGAGTGGGAAGGAAGAAGGGTGGGGAAGAAGAGAATAACAAGAAGCATGGAATATTGGATCCTGCAGGGGTGAGGGCCAGACAAATAAATCTAATGTCCAGCAGACACTGAATGGTTGAGACTGAACTAGCATGGAACACTGGAAACACACTTCTTCCTGATGCTTTATTCCACAGGCCAAGGATGAAAGGGGTTGAACATTTCTTGGGTGGGGAAGCTACATGCATTTGAATATGCAGATACATGTGTCCCTGTCCATGTCTAAATAGGCCATATCCCTTCATCTAGGCAACCATTTGGAGTTCACCTGTCTCCATTCCAAAATACTGGGTTACAGGCATGCTGCCTGTGAGTGCTGGGGATTTGAACTCCAGTCCTTATGTATGTAGAGCAAATGCTCTTACCCAATGAGCCATTTTCCCAGCCCTCAGGACTGGATATTTCTATGTGCGTTCTGCCAGGGGGAAGGAACACCTGCTTCAGGATATGAACTGTAGAACCCACCGAATGGGAGATATGGGGTTGTCTATCAAAAATATCTACCTCCCAGTGGTGTTTCTTATATCCAGTCCACAGAAGGACCAGTATCAGTAGATGCCCACAGAAGGACCAGTATCAGTAGATGCCCACGGAAGGACCAGTAAGTATCAGGAGATGCCCACAGAAGGACCGGTATCAGGAGATGCCCACGGAAGGACCAGTAAGTATCAGGAGATGCCCACAGAAGGACCGGTATCAGTAGATGCCCACAGAAGGACCAGTATAAGGAGATGCCTTACACAGAAGGACCAGTATCAGTAGATGTTGGGGATGTGGCTTGCCTAGGATTCATGAAGGTCCAGGTTTGAACCTCAGCACTGTATAAACTGGGTGCACATCTAGAATCCCAGAATACCTATCCAAACTAATCAAACGGCGGAGAGAGAATACGCAAATTAACAAAATCAGAAACGAAAAGGGAGACATAACCACAGACTCAGAGGAAATTCAGAGAATCATTAGATCTTACTACAAAAATCTGTATGCCACAAAATTGGAAAATGTTATAGAAATGGACACATTTTTAGATAAGTACCATATACCAAAGTTAAACCAGGACCAGGTGAACAATCTAAATAGACCTGTTAGTCGCGAAGAATTAGAAGTTGTTATAAAAAACCTCCCCACCAAAAAAAGCCCAGGTCCAGATGGCTTCAATGCAGAATTCTACCAGAACTTCCAAGAAGACCTAATACCTATACTCCTTAATGTATTTCACAATATTGAAACAGAGAAGTCATTGCCAAATTCCTTTTATGAAGCTGAAGTTACTCTGATACCAAAACCACACAAAGACACAACCAAGAAAGAGAACTACAGGCCAATCTCACTCATGAACATCGACGCAAAAATACTCAATAAAATACTGGCAAACCGAATCCAAGAACACATCAGAAAAATTATCCATTATGATCAAGTAGGCTTCATCCCAGAGATGCAGGGCTGGTTCAACATACGAAAATCTATCAATGTAATCCATCATATAAATAAACTGAAAGAAAAAAACCATATGATCATTTCATTAGATGCTGAAAAAGCATTTGACAAAATTCAACATCCCTTTATGATAAAGGTCTTAGAGAGATTAGGAATACAAGGGTCGTTCCTAACTATAATAAAAGCTATTTATAGCAAGCCGTCAGCTAACATCAAATTAAATGGAGAGAAACTCAAAGCTATTCCACTAAAATCAGGAACACGACAAGGTTGTCCACTCTCTCCATACCTCTTTAATATAGTGCTTGAAATTCTAGCAATAGCAATAAGACAACATAAGGGGATCAAAGGGATTCAAATCGGAAAGGAAGAAGTTAAACTTTCATTATTTGCAGACGATATGATAGTGTACATAAGCGACCCCAAAAACTCCAGCAAAGAACTCCTTCAGCTGATAAACACCTTTAGTAGCGTTGCAGGATACAAGATCAATTCCAAAAAATCAGTTGCCCTCCTAGAATCCCAGAAATACACTTGAAAAGTATAAACAGCAGGATCAAAGTTTCAAAGTCATTTTTGGCTACATAGCATGTTCCAGGCTAGCCTGAATACATGAGAACCTGTTTAAATAAATAAATTAATTACTAATAGCACCCAAAGAAAAATAATAGTGTTTAGAAGGCACAGGTGCAGCACTGATAGCCCACTCCCTCCAATACTTTGGACTTTGGGGCAGAGTTAGGCTGCAGTTTTGCCTCCAATGCTGTCAATAAAGCAAGGAGCATGGTCTCCACTCTATAAGGAATTTTAAAATATTAAGTTTGCCCATCCACATAGCTTTACCTTTACTTTTCTCGATTGTTTTCATTCCTGAAAGTAGTGTCATTTTAAAAAAAAAAGCCAACAACATGTACATGCTTCACATATGTAGTACTTGATGCATTTTGCCACATGTAGATACCAAAGAAGAAAACCTCACTAACAGAATAAAAGTGAGCATCTTCTTTAAAAAGATAGAATTCTATTTCAGAAAATTACTTAAAATTATACATATATATCTTCTATTTATACTTTGTTTCACTGATTTGGGCTTAAGTGTAAATTAGTTGCCTATAAAGAAGAAAAATGAGACCATGTAAAGAAGCTAAACTTGCTCACTTCCTTTTAAAAGTGCACAAAGAGTCCCTTGTTCTGTCCATTGCAAACATAGTAACCTCCCTTCTTTACTCCTGGAATTTAGGAAGCTCTTCTTTATTACTGCAATCGTGTCATTACAGAAATTGACACACATGAGACAGTTGATTTTGTAACCCAAGGTCAGTGTCTTCCGTCAGTACAAGTCCTCTGAGACCCACTTAAGCGGCACATAAGTAGTTGTAGGGAGGGGGTATGTGTTCAGTTTTAGAGTAGTAAAGGCATGGACGGATCACAGCTTAATCATTCTTCTTTGTTTATTTCTTTGTCTGAGACAAGGTCTTGCTTGCTATGCAACCCAGGACAGCTATGCCTCATAACCTTCCTGCCTCTGCCTCCTAAGAGTTGGAATTATAAGCCTTATAATCATCACACCCAACCCGATTATTCATTTAAGGACTCTGTATTATGATTCTTCAGGGGTAAATGGGGAGGAAATACGACTTATAAGAGCAATTCACTCAGCTAGACAGTGGCGGTGCACGCCTTTAATCCCAGCACTCAGGAGGCAGGGACAGGCAGATCTCTGTGAGTTCAAGGCCAGCCTGGTCTACAGAGTGAGTTCCAGAACAGGCTCCAAAGCTATACAGAAACCCTGTCTCAAAAACACAAAAATGGGGCTGGAGAGATGGCTCAGAGGTTAAGAGCATTGCCTGATCTTCCAAAGGTCCTGAGTTCAATTCCCAGCAACCACATGGTGGCTCACAACCATCTGTAAAGGGGTCTGGTGCCCTCTTCTGGCCTGCAGGCATACACACAAACAGAATATTGTAAACATAATAAATAAATAAATATTTTAAAAAAACACAAAAATAAAAAAGAGTAGTCCACTCCACCTATCTGAGTACCTATCTGAAATAACTCGCGACATCAATTTATTGTTATCATTTTAAGAGTTTTAAATTAGCATACACAGAATTAGATTGTCACATTTTCATCCAAAATTTGGGTTTTTTTTGTTTCTCCTACCCCATCTTCTGCCCCGTCTTAGCATTTCTATTGCTGTGATAGAGCACCATGACCAAAAGCAACTTGTGGGGGAAAGGGTTGATTTCAGGTTACAGCAGCTTATGGTCCATCATGAAGGGGAGTGGGGGCAAGAACTCATTCAGGACAGAAACTTGGCAGCCAGAACTGAAGCAGAGACCATGGAGGAATGCTGCTTACTAGTTTGTTCCTCATGGCTTGCTCAAAGGGTTTTCTTATACCAGTCAGGACCACCAGCCCAAGAGTGGTACTGACCATAGTGAGCTATCCCTGCCCCTACATCAGTCATCAATCAAGAAAACGCACCCAAGCTTGCTGATGGACCAGTTTGGTGGGGGAATTTTTTCAATTGAGATTTCCTCTGCATCAGTTCCTGCCTCCAGTTTTCTGTTTTGAGCTCCTGCCCTGACTTCCTTCAATGGTGGACTGATGTGGAAGTGGAAGGGAAATAAGCCCTCCCTTCTTCAAGATGCTTATGACCATGGCGTTTTATCACAGCAACAGTAGCCGTGAGATATCCATTACAGATGTTGATAACACAGCAAAATGTCAGCTTACAGTATTTAATAACTTAGTTATATATTTGTGCTGGGTATCACATGCATTATAAGATGTATCTTAATTAGAAAATATTGGTTTTCCCCCTCAATTTTTCATAAAACAATTGTATTCTTTCTTGCTCTCTCTTCCTGTGCTTGTGACCACCAGAATCATGTTTTGGGTCTTCTCACAGTGAGATTCTGAAGATTCTGGAGTCTAGATTCGAGATAATACAGCATAAAATCTAGAGACAAGTGGTGTGTGTGTGTGTGTGATGATGATGATGTAAGAACCTCCCAGGCAAGTACATGGAGGCAGATGGAAAGAAATCCCTAAATTTATTCTTTCCTAAAATGAACCTTCCTGAAGCACACACATGAGGAAAAGGCTCTCATGTCTACTTTCCCCTTTCATAATTTTCCTTTTCTAAATTTACTAGAAGTTGTCCCCAATGTAAAAAGTCTAGGATACCGAACTATAGGCTCAATGTCCTTTGTTTATGGCTAAAATCCACTAATGAGTGAGTACATACCATATTCATATAGTTCGCGATCCTAGAGAAGCTAAGTAATAAGGTGAACCCAAAGAAAAACATATATAGATCCTCCTGGAAAGTGGAAGCAGACAAGAGCACCAGGCAAAAGTTGGGAGCATGGGGGTGGGGGTAGGGTGGGGGAAGGGGAGTCGGGGAGAGAGAAGGGAGAAGGGGGGGTTGGGGAGAGCCTGGGGGAGTGGGATGGTTGAGATGGAGGAAGGACAGATATGGGAGTAGGGAAGGAGATATCTTAATTGAGGGAGCCATTTTAGGATTAGCAAGAGGCTTTGCTCTAGAGGGGTTCCCAGGAGTCCACAGGGATGACCCCAGCTAGGACCCTGGGCAGTGGAGGAGAGGGTGCCTGAACTGGCCTTGTGCCATAGACAGACTGGGGACTATCTTGAATATCACCATAGAACCTTCGTCTGATGACAGATGGGATAGAGACAGAGACCCACATCGGAGCACTGGACTGACCTCCCAAGGTCCAGTTGAAGAGCAGAAGGAGGGAGACTATGACCAAGGAAGTCAGGACCGCCAGGGATTGATCCACCCACTGAGACAGTGTGCCTGAACTAATGGGAGCTCACCAAATCCAGCTGGACTGGGACTGAATGAGCATGGGATTAAACTTGACTCTCTGAATGCGGCCGACAATTGGGGCAGACTGAGAAGCCAATGATTATGGCACTGGGATTTGTCTCTATTGCATGTACTGGCTTTTTGGGATCCTAGTCTATTTGAATGCATACCTTCCTAAGTCTGGATGGAGAGGGGGAGGGCCTTGGACTTCCCACAGGGCAGAGTACCCTGCCCTCTCTTAGGAGTGGAAGTGTAGCGGGGGAAGGGAGCAGGAGGGAAGTGGGAGGAGGGGAGGAAGTGGAAATTTGATTCCTAGTATTAATAATGTAATAAAAAAGAAAGAAAAATAATAAATAAATAAAATAAAATAATATAAAAAAGGTCTAGGATACCAAAAAGGGACAATTTTTTAGTTAGTTTATTTTTTATTAATTTTTTTCACTTATTTTACATATCAACCACAGTTTTCCCTCCCTCCTCTCCTCCAGTTCCCTTCCCCTCATCCCATCTATCCCTCCTATCTGCTTCTCAACTGTCTCTATTCAGGAAAGGGCAGGCCTCCTGTGGGAGTCAACAAAGCATGGCACATCAATTTGAGGCAGGACTAAGCTCCTTCCCCTGCTTCATGGCTGTGTGAGGCATCCCAGTATGGGAAATAGGTTCCCAAAATCCAGCTCAAGTGTCAGGGACAGGTTCTGATCCCACTGCTAGGGGCTCCACAAACAGACCAAGCTACACAACTGTCACTCATGTGCAGCAGACCTAGGTTGGTCCCAAGCAGGCTCCCTAGCTGTCAGTCCAGTGTCTATGAGCTCCCACCAGCTTAGGTCAGCTTTCTCTTTTGGTTCCCCTGTCATTACCTTGACCCCAACCTTGCTTATATAATCCCTTCTCTCTTCTCTTCAATAGGACTCCAGGAGCTCCACCCAGTGCTTGACTATGTATCTCTGTATCTGCTTCTATCAGAAGGCTCTCTGATAACAATTAGGATAGTCACCAATCTGATTACAGGAAGAGGCTGGTTTAGACACCCTCTCCACTATTGCTTAGGGTCTTAGCTGGGGTTATCCTTGTGGATTTCTGGGAGTTTCCTTGGCATCAGGCTTCTTCCTAACCCCAAAATGTCCCCCAATCAAGATATCTCTTTCATTACTCCCCCTGTCTGTCCTGACCCCGACCCACCCAACACAATCCCTCATCTTCCCATCCTCTCATCCTCCCCCTCTCTCAACTTTCTTGGGCGATTTCTTCTATTTCTCTTTCCTAGGGAAATACATGTGTCCCTCTTTAGCCCAGCTCAAAGGCTCAGAAAATACTTTTAACAAAATCATAGCAAAAAATTTTCCTACAGGAAGACATGCCTACAAAGGCACAAGAAGCTTAAAGAACACCAAATATTGGACCAGAAAAGAAAGTCCCCTCACCACATAATAATCAAAACACTAAACACATGAACAAAGAAAAAAAACATTAAAAGATGAAATAGAAAAAGGTTGGGTAACATATAAAGGCAGACCTATTAGAATTACATCCTACTTCTCAATGAAGACTCTAAAATTCAGAAGGACCTGGACAGACTCCAAGAGAAATATGTCTAGCAGACACTAAGAGACCATAGACATCAACTGAGACTATGATACCAAACAAAACTTTCACTTATCTTAGATGATATGGTACTATACATAAGTGACATCAAAAATTCTACTAGGGAGCTCCTATAACTGATGTCTTGGGGTTTCTATTGCTATGAAGATACACCGTGACCATAGCAACTCTTAAAAGGAAAACATATAGAGTCTCTGCTGTGATCCCCTGGACCTGCTCTGCCTGCGCCCTACTTCCCTTAGTCCCTGGCTCATTGGGGCATCCAGGAGTTCCTGTGTAGGTGCTGAGAAGTTTCATCGGGACAGGTGAGTGTGTGCTATCCTGGGGCGGACTGTCCCGGTAGAGAGCACAAACGCCCCTCCCCCAGCGCCCCCACCCCCAAGCCTGCCTTGTCTGCAAGGTCCTTAGCTGTGGAACAGTTTCCTGCCCTTTCACTAAGGCTACCAACCCAGACCAGTGAGTCCCTGACTAGAGGGCAGGCCTCAAGGTCCCCACCAGGGGAAGCAGGCCCCTGCTGCTGGGGTTGCAGTCTCTGCTTGTGATCTCCTGGACCTGCTCTCCCTGCCCCCTATTTCCCTTGGTCCCTGGCTCATTGGGGCTACCAGGAATCCCGGCATAGGTGCTGAGAAGTCCCACCTGGATGGGTGAGTGTGTGCTATCCTGGGGCGGACTGTCCCGGTAGAGAGCACAAACGCCCCCCCCCCCCAGCTCCTGCTGCAAGGCTTTCTTTCCTACACACCCGCCCCCCACCCCCACCCCCAAGCCTGCCTTGTCTGCAAGGTCCTTTACTGTGGAACAGTTTCCTGCCCTTTCACTAAGGCTACCAACCCAGAGCAGTGAGGGCCTGACTAGAGGGCAGGCCTCAAGGTCCCCGCCAGGGAAAGCGGGCCCCTGCTGCTGGGGCTGCAGTCTCTGCTGTGATCTCCTGGACCTGCTCTGCCTGCGCCCTACTTCCCTTTGTCCCTGGCTCATTGGGGCATCCAGGAGTTCCTGTGTAGGTGCCGAGAAGTTTCAACGGGACGGGTGAGTGTGTGCTATCCTGGGGCAGACTGTCCCGGTAGAGAGCACAAACGCCCCTCCCCCAGCTCCTGCTGCAGGGCTTTCTCTCCTACACACCCGCCCCCACCCCCAAGCCTGCCTTGTCTGCAAGGTCCTTAGCTGTGGAACAGTTTCCTGCCCTTTCACTAAGGCTACCAGCCCAGAGCAGTGAGTGCCTGACTAGAGGGCAGGCCTCAAGGTCCCCGCCAGGGAAAGCGGGCCCCTGCTGCTGGGGCTGCAGTCTCTGCTGTGATCTCCTGGACCTGCTCTGCCTGCGCCCTACTTCCCTTAGTCCCTGGCTCATTGGGGCATCCAGGAGTTCCTGTGTAGGTGCCGAGAAGTTTCATCGGGACAGGTGAGTGTGTACTATCCTGGGGCGGACGGTCCCGGTAGAGAGCACAAATGCCCCTACACTAAGGCTACCCAACCAGAGCAGTGAGTGCCTGCCTAGCGGGCAGGCCTCAGCAACCCCCGAAAGGGAGCGCAGGCACCTCCAGCTTGTACTGCAGTGTCGCCTGTGTTCTACTCGACCCCACCCGACCCCTTGCATTCGGCCTTCTTTACGCGGGTCATTGGAATACCACGCATCCATGTTTTGGTGTTGAGGAGTTCATCTGGAAGGGAACGGTTCCTGCCCCTACACTGAGGAGATACACCTAGAGAGTTAGTCACAGCAAAGACTGGTCCAAGACATCAGGCCTCTCCTGGCTCCATTTGAAGGAAAAGATGGGCAGGCGCCAATGCAAGAATTCCCCCAACAACTTGAAAGGCAACGTGACATCACCAGGATCCAGGAATCCCGAAATGAGAAGTGTACACCCTAATCCAGAAGAAGTAGAAGAATTCGACTCAAAAGTGAATTTTATGAAAATAATAGAGGACCTTAAACAGGAGGTGAAAAACTGCCACAACCAATTAGAGATTACAAACAAAAAGGTAGAGGAAATGAATAAATCTCTCAAAGATACCCAAGAAAACCAAGAGAAACAAGAAAAAGTAATCAAACAGGTAAGGGAAACTGTTCAAGACTTGAAGAATGAAGTGGAAGTAATAAAGAAAACACAAACCGAGGGAAGGATGGAGATGGAAAATTTGAATAAACGAACAGGAACTACAGAGACAAGTACCACCAACAGATTACAAGAGATAGAAGAAAGAATCTCAGACACTGAAGATACCATAGAGAAAATAAACACTCTCATCAAAGAAAACAGCATAACCAACAAATTCTCATCACAAAACATTCAGGAAATCTGGGACACAATAAAAAGACCAAACCTAAGAATAATAGGGATAGAAGAAGGAGAAGATCTACAGCTCAATGGTCCAGAAAATATACTTAATAAAATTATAGAAGAAAACTTTCCCAACCTTAAGAAAGATATTCCTTTGAAGGTCCAAGAAGCATACAGAACACCAAATCGACTGGATCAAAAAAAAACATCTCCTCGTCATATAATAATCAAAACACAAAACATACAGAATAAAGAAAGAATATTAAGAGCTGCAAAGGAAAAAGGTCAAGTTACCTATAAAGGTAAACCTATCAGACTTACACCTGATTTCTCTATGGAAACCATGAAAGCCAGAAGGTCCTGGATAGATATACTGCAGAAACTACGAGACCATGGATGCAAGCCCAGACTACTATACCCAGCCAAGCTTTCGTTCACTATAAATGGAGAAAACAAAATTTTCCAGGATAAAAACAGATTTAAACAATACGTAGCCACAAATCCAGCCCTTCAGAAAGTAATTGAAGGAAAATCACAAACCAAGGAGTCCAACAATGCCCACAATAACTCAGACATCTAATGACCCTTCACCAGCACAACTTGAAGAAGGGAAACACACAAACTCTACTACCGAAAGAAAGAAAGAAAGAAAGAAAGAAAGAAAGAAAGAAAGAAAGAAAGAAAGAAAGGAAAAATGACCGGAGTTAACAACCACTGGTCATTAATATCACTTAATATCAATGGACTCAACTCACCTATAAAGAGGCACAGGCTAAGAGATTGGATACGAAAACAGGATCCAACATTCTGTTGCTTACAAGAAACACACCTCAACCAAAAAGACAGACATCTACTCAGAGTAAAGGGCTGGGAAAAGGTTTATCAAGCAAACGGACCTAAGAAACAAGCAGGTGTGGCCATACTAATTTCTAAGAAAGTTGACTTCAAACTAAAATCAATCAAAAGAGATGGAGATGGACATTTTTTACTCATAACAGGAACAATTCACCAGGATGAAGTCTCAATCCTGAATATCTATGCCCCTAATATAAAAGCACCCACTTATGTAAAAGAAACGTTACTAAAACTCAAGGCAGTCAGCAAACCACACACACTAATAGTAGGAGATTTCAACACTCCTCTCTCACCAATGGACAGGTCAATCAGACAGAAACCTAACAGAGAAATAAGAGGATTAAGGGAGGTAATGAATCAAATGGACTTAACAGACATCTATAGAACATTCCACTCAAATAAGAAAGAATATACCTTCTTCTCTGCAGCTCATGGAACCTTCTCGAAAATAGACCACATACTCGGTAACAAAGCAAACTTACACAGTTACAAAAAAATATCGGTAACCACCTGTGTCTTATCAGATCACCATGGATTAAAGTTAGAATTCAACAACAATGCTATCCCCAGAAAGCCTATGAACTCATGGAAATTGGACAGTCAACTACTGAACCACACCTGGATCAAGGAAGAAATAAAGAAAGAAATTAAAGTCTTTCTTGAATTCAATGAAAACGAAGACTCAACATACTCAAACCTATGGGACACGATGAAAGCAGTGCTAAGAGGAAAGTTCATAGCATTAAGTGCCCACATAAAGAAAACGGAGAAAGCACACATTGGAGACTTAATAGCCCACCTTAAAGCTTTAGAAAGAAAAGAAGCAGACTCACCTAGGAGAAGTAGAAGACTGGAAATAATCAAATTGAGGGCTGAAATCAACAAAATAGAAACACAGAAAACAATCCAAAGAATCAATGAAACAAAAAGCTGGTTCTTGGAGAAAATCAATAAGATTGATAAACCCCTATCCAAACTAATCAAACGGCGGAGAGAGAATACGCAAATTAACAAAATCAGAAACAAATAGGGAGACATAACCACAGACACAGACGAAATTCAGAGAATCATTAGATCTTACTACAAAAACCTGTATGCCACAAAATTGGAAAATGTAAAAGAAATGGACACTTTTTTAGATAAGTACCATATACCAAAGTTAAACCAGGACCAGGTGAACAATCTAAATAGACCTGTTAGTCGCGAAGAATTAGAAGTTGTTATAAAAAACCTCCCCACCAAAAAAAGCCCAGGTCCAGACGGCTTTAATGCAGAATTCTACCAGAACTTCCAAGAAGACCTAATACCCATACTCCTTAATGTATTTCACAATATTGAAACAGAGAAGTCATTGCCAAATTCCTTTTATGAAGCTGAAGTTACTCTGATACCAAAACCACACAAAGACACAACCAAGAAAGAGAACTACAGGCCAATCTCACTCATGAACATCGACGCAAAAATACTCAATAAAATACTGGCAAACCGAATCCAAGAACACATTAGAAAAATTATCCATTATGATCAAGTAGGCTTCATCCCAGAGATGCAGGGCTGGTTCAACATACGAAAATCTATCAATGTAATCCATCATATAAATAATCTGAAAGAAAAAAACCATATGATAATTTCATTAGATGCGGAAAAAGCACTTGACAAAATTCAACATCCCTTTATGATAAAGGTCTTAGAGAGATTAGGAATACAAGGGTCGTTCCTAAATATAATAACAGCTATTTATAGCAAGCCGTTAGCTAACATCAAATTAAATGGAGAGAAACTCAAAGCTATTCCACTAAAATCAGGAACACGACAAGGTTGTCCACTCTCTCCATACCTCTTTAATATAGTGCTTGAAATTCTAGCAATAGCAATAAGACAACATAAGGGGATCAAAGGGATTCAAATCGGAAAGGAAGAAGTTAAACTTTCATTATTTGCAGACGATATGATAGTGTACATAAGCAACCCCAAAAACTCCAGCAAAGAACTCCTTCAGCTGATAAACACCTTTAGTAGCGTTGCAGGATACAAGATCAATTCCAAAAAATCAGTTGCCCTCCTATACACAAAGGATAAGGAAGCAGAGATGGAAATCAGAGAAGCATCACCCTTCACGATAGCCACAAATAGCATAAAATATCTTGGGGTAACCCTAACCAAGGAAGTAAAGGATCTATTTGACAAGAACTTTAAGTCAATGAAGAAAGAAATTGAGGAGGATACCAGAAAATGGAAGGATCTCCCTTGCTCTTGGATAGGGAGGATCAACATAGTAAAAATGGCAATTCTACCAAGGGCAATTTATAGATTCAATGCAATCCCCATTAAAATCCCATCAAAATTCTTCACAGATCTTGAGAGGACAATAATCAACTTTATATGGAGAAACAAAAAACCCAGGATAGCCAAAACAATCTTATATAATAAAGGATCGTCTGGAGGCATTACCATCCCTGACCTCAAACTCTATTACAGAGCCTCAGTATTGAAAACAGCTTGGTATTGGCATAAAAACAGAGAAGTCGATCAATGGAACCGAGTAGAAGACCCTGATTTTAACCCACAAACTTATGAACACCTAATTTTTGATAAAGGAGCTAAAAGTATTCAATGGAAAAAAGAGAGCATCTTCAACAAATGGTGCTGGCAGAACTGGTTGTCAACGTGTAGAAGAATGAAAATAGATCCATATCTATCACCATGCACAAAACTCAAGTCCAAATGGATTAAAGACCTCAATATTAGTCTGAACACACTGAACCTGATAGAAGAAAAAGTTGGAAGTACTCTACAACATATGGGTACAGGAGATCACTTCCTACGTTTATCCCCAGCAGCACAGACATTAAGGGCAACATTGAATAAATGGGACCTCCTGAAACTGAGTAGCTTCTGTAAAGCAAAGGACACTGTCACTAAGACAAAAAGGCAACCCACTGACTGGGAGAAGATCTTCACCAACCCTGCAACAGACAAAGGTCTGATCACCAAAATATATAAAGAACTCAAGAAACTAAACTTTAAAATGCTAATGAACCCAATAAAAAAATGGGGCACTGATCTGAACAGAGAATTCTCAACAGAAGAAATTCAAATGGCCAAAAGACACCTAAGGTCATGCTCAACCTCCTTAGCGATAAGGGAAATGCAAATTAAAACAACTTTGAGATACCATCTTACACCTGTCAGAATGGCTAAAATCAAAAACACCAATGATAGTCTTTGCTGGAGAGGTTGTGGAGAAAGAGGCACACTCATTCATTGCTGGTGGGAATGCAAACTTGTGCAACCACTTTGGAAATCAGTGTGGCGATTTCTCAGGAAATTTGGGATCAACCTACCCCAAGATCCAGTAATACCACTATTGGGAATATACCCAAGAGATGCCACATCAAATGACAAAAGTATCTGTTCAACTATGTTCATAGCAGCATTGTTTGTAATAGCCAAAACCTGGAAACAACCTAGATGCCCTTCAATGGAGGAATGGATGAAGAAAGTGTGGAATATATACATATTAGAGTACTACTCAGCAGTAAAAAACAATGACTTCTCGAATTTTGCGTGCAAATGGATGGAAATAGAAAACACTATCCTGAGTGAGGTATCCCAGACCCAAAAAGAGGAACATGGGATGTACTCACTCATAATCGGTTTCTAGCCATAAATAAAAGACATTAAGCATATAATGTGTGATCCTATAGAAGTTAAATAAGAAAGTGAACCCAAAGAAAATCATATAGTCATCCGCATGTAGAGAGGGAAGTAGACAAGATTGCAGGGCAAAAACTGGGAACTTGCGGGTGAGGTGGCATGGGGCAAAGGGGAAATGGGATGAGAAATATGAGAAGGGGAGGATGGGAGGAGCTCGGGGGATTGGGATGGTTGGGATATAGGAAGGATGGATACGGGAGCAGCGAAGTATATATCCTATCTAAGGGAGCCATATTAGGGTTGGCAAGAGACTTGACTCTTGAGGGGTTCGCAGGTGTCCAGGAATATGTCCCCAGCTGGTACCTTGGGCAACTAAGGAGAGGGAACCTGAAATGACCCTATCCTATACTGATGAATATCTTGCATATCACCTTAGACCCTTCATCTGGCGATGGATCGAGGTAGAGACAGAGTCTCAATTTGGAGCAACGGTCTGAGCTCTTAAGGTCCAAATGAGGAGCAGAAGGAGGGAGAACAAGAGCAAAAAATCAGGACCACGAGGGATGCACCCACCCACTGTGACAGTGGAACTGATTTATTGGGAGCCCACCAAGGCCAGCTGGTCTGGGACTGAATAAGCATGGGTTGATTCCGGACTCTCTGAGCATGGCGGTCAATGAAGACTGATGAGAAGCTAAGGACAATGGCACTAGGTTTCAATCCTAATACATGAACTGGCTTTGTGGGAGCTTAGCCTGTTTAGACGCTCACCTTCCTGGACGTAGATAGAAGACCTTCGTCTTCCTGCAGGGCAGAGAATTTGGACTGCTCTTCAGTATCGAGAGGGAGGGGGAATGGTGTGGGGGGAGGAGAAGAGGAGTGGGGATAGGGGGAGGGGAGTGGGGGGAGGGGGCAATATTTGGGAGGAGGGGAGGGAAATGGGAAACGGGGAGCAGGTGGAAATTTTAATTAAAAAAGAATAAAAAAAAAGAATAAAAAAAAAGGAAAACATATAATTAAGGGGGCTCTCTTACAGTTTCATTATCATACTGGTAGAGAGCATTGTGACATGCATGCAGACATGGTGCTGGAGAAGTAACTGAGAGTCCTCCAACATGTAGCAACAGGAAAGGATCTGAGAATCATACTGAGGGAAGCTTAAGCAAGAAGTGTAGTGATATTTCATTTGTATTTTAATAAATAAAACTTTCCTGAAGATCAGAGAGTAAAACAGCCACCCTGGTCAGTCTTACGGACCAGGCAGTGGTGACACACACCTTTAATCCTAGTAGCCACACTAGTTTTCCATAGAAAATGGGCAGTAGTGGTGCACGTCTTTAATCCCAGCACTAGAGAGGAATACAAAACAGAAGAAGACAGCTCTCAGTCAGTCTCATTCTAAGGATTCCTGGAAGCAAGATCACCAGTTTGGTTTGAGGAAGAGATTCTTTTTGCTGGTGGCAAGTAGAGGTGTAGCTCCTTTGGGAAAGGCTTCTTGACTAAGTCTTAGCAGCAAAAACAGCATGGCAGCTCTTTAAGAGGTCCTGCCACCAAACACTTAAATGGTATTAATGAACTGTCAGTGGAATACTTCTTGGTGATGGCATGGATCCTGAAACTGCAGAGTTGTGGCAATGAACATGGTTCTTACAAGTACCTCTGCCATGAAGTTAGACTCTCAGAAAGTTAAGGAATAGGATGGAGCCAGCTGCCAAAGCCTCAGGTTTAATCCTAGCCTTTATCACTTAGCAGATTAAAGACTTGTGTGCTCAGAAAAAAATAGAGATATACAGTAAAAACAGATTCAGATGGGAAAAATATTCTAAATGGTTTATAGTGTGTTTAAAAATATACATAGGTTTGGGAGAAAAAAAGAAAAAGGACAGAGAATATCTTTAAGAAAAGAAGAAATAGAGTCATTGGGCATGGTGGTGCACACCTTTAATCCCAACACTTGGAAGGCAGAGGCAGGAGGAACTCTGTGAGTTTGAGGACAGCCTGATCTACAGAGTGAGTTCCAGGACATCCAAGGATACACAGAGAAACCCTGTCTCAAAAAACCAAAACAATAAAAATTAAAAAATAGAATATTTTTAAAAGGCCATGTGAAGATGGAAAATACAAAGAGAATCTGGATAGTGTGTGTTATTGTGTTGTCTTTGAATTATTTGACTGTTGAGGAAGGAGTAACAGCTGCTAAAAGACATTTGATTATAAATTCTGTTGGATTAATCTGACCTATAAATTTTAAAAATATCTTAACTTCAAATTATAAGCCAAAAGATATGCTATTTCAGGAAAAACATTCTGCTTTTTCCCCCACAGGAAATGAAAGGCTGTGAATTAATTCTGGGTTAAGAAAAATAAGGTTTGATCAAGGAAGACCCTCTGAAAATTCTCTGATAGGAATTGGACCCAGATGATCCAATACTTTAGAGCACCTCTGTTGTGGTTTCCTCTGAGTTTTACATGCACAACAACTTCAAGACTGCTGGCTGAGATGATTCAGCCTCACAGAATACTCCAGTCAGGACTTGACCATAATTCTAAATTTTCTTTGGATCCCCATAAAATCACGAGTGCCCCCAATCAGCAGAAAGTGGCATAGAAAACTACACCCACATTCCCAAAAGATGCATTAGGGATATTTGTCTTTGTTTAGTGTGTTGGTTACAAGTTGTTATGGATAATGGTCAGGAAAAAAGCTAAACAAAGGAGATTAGATTCAGGGTTTTTGTTTTGAAAAGAAAAAAAAGAAAAAAGGAGATATGTGATATGTTGTGGGATAATGCTCTTGTACACTGTAAAGATTTGTTACTCATATTTATTTAATAAAACACTGATTGGCCAGTAGCAAGGCAGGAAGTATAGGCAGAGTGACAAGACTAGGGGAATTCTAGGAAGAGGAAAGGCAAAGAGTCAGTAGCCTCCCAGACACAGAGGAAGCAAGATAAGAATGCCTTACTGAGAAAAGGTACCAAGTCACATGGCAAAACAGAGATAAGAATTATGGGTTAATTTAAGATGCAAAAGCTAGTTAGTAATAAACTTGAGCAATAGGCCAACCAGTTATAATTAATATAAACCTCTGTGTATTTATTTGGGACTGAATGGCTATGGAACTGAGCAGGACAAAAACGCTCATTTGCTTTTGGACTGAAATAGAGATAAGAGCCAGTGACTGATTGTTTTGCTTTTCTGACATTCAGGTTGAACCCCAATATCTAACTCCGGGTTTTTATTAATTGTGCTACAAAAGAGACCTCAAAGCCTGTCCCCACAGTGACACACTTCCAATAACAAGGCTACACCTACTTCAACAAGGCCACACCTCCTAATAGTGCCACTCTGTATGAGGTTATGGAGGTCAATTACATTCAAACTATCAAAACTGATAAATGACTTCATCAAAGTTGCTGGATACAAAATTAACTTTAGAAAAATCAGTAGCCTTCCTATATACAAATGATAAATGGGTTGAGAAAGAACTCAGGAAAACAATACCCTTCAAAATAACCCAAATAATATAAAATATCTTGGGAAAACTCTAATCAAGCAAGTGAAAGACCTGTATGACAAGAACTTCAAGTCTTTGGAGAAAGAAATTAGAGATATTAGAAGATGGAAAAATCCCCATGTTCACGAATCAGTAGGATTAACAAGTGACAGCTCATGCTAGAGAGGATGTGGAACAAGGAGGACACTGCTCCACTGTTGGTGGGAACGCAAACTTGGACAGCCACTTTGGAAATCAATATAGGGGTTCCTCAGGATATTGGGAATTGATCTACTTGTAAGACTCAGTGATACCACTCCAAGGCAAATACCCAAAGGACATGCCCTCTTACCACAAGTACACTTGCTCAACAAAGTTCATAATGTCTTTATTCATAATAGCCAGAACCTGGAAACAACCTAGATGCCCCTCAACAAAAGAATAGATAAAGAAAATGTAGTACATCTACACAATAAAGTATTACTCAGCTGTTAAAAACAACAATATCATGGAAGCTGGAAGCAAATAGATGGAACTAGAAAAAAATATATATATCCTGAGTGAGATAACTCAAACCCAGAAGGACAACATGGTATATACTCACTTTTAATAGATATTTGCTATAAAATAAAGAATAACCACAGACCCAAAGACTAAGTAGCAAGAAGGGAACAAATGGGACACTTGGATCTTCCTGGGAAGGGGAAATAGAATAGATTTTGTGAGTGGAACAGCAGTGTGGGGGGTGGGAACAGAAGGAATCAGATAGGGTGGAGGAGGAAAGTACTGAAAGAGAGGCTGGAAAGGGAGTCATTTGGGGATGAGGTAGAAACCTAGTGCAATGGAAACTCCCAAGAATTTGCAAGGATGACCCCAGCTAAGACTCCTGGCAATAGGGGATACATATTCTGAACTGGCCATTTCCTATAACAAGACAAGACTTCTAGTGGAGGGACTTGGACATCAACCCAGCCAAAAAACCTTTGACCTACAATTTTTCCTGATTACAAGATATGCTGGGGTAAAGATGGAGCAGAAATTGTGGGAGTGGCCTACCAATGACTGGTTCAGCATTGACCTTTGCCCCATGAGTGAGCCCACCCCTGACATTGCCTGATGTGCCGCGACTCAGAGGCTGGATAATCCAGAGACTAGGATAAAACCAAACATGACTGACAAAAAAAATCAATGTAATGATGCCTAATGCAATGTTCTGCTATACTCATAAATTTGTGCCTAGAGAGACCAACCAGCAACTGATGGAAACAGATGCAGGGACCTCATAGTCAGACATTAGGCAAAGCTCAGGGAATTCTGCAGAACAGAGGGGAGAAAGACTGTAGGAGTCAGAGGGGTCAAGAGCAGCACAAGAAAACCCACAGAATCAACTAACCTGGCTCATAGGGACTCACAGAGACTGAACAAACAACCAGGGAGCCTGCATGGGACTGACCTAGGCCCTCTGCATATGTTACAGTTGTGCAGCTTGATCTTCTTGTAAGACTTAGAGGATACAGGGGTGGTCTCTGAAACTTTTGTTGGGTTTTGGGATCCTATTCCTCACATAGGGTTGCCTTGCCTAGTCTCAATATGAGGAGGGGTGCCTAGTCTTACTGCAACTTGATAAACCATGTTTGGTTGATACCCATGGGAGGCCTAGCCTTTTCTGAATAGAAATGGAGAGTAGTGGATTTGTGGAAGGGGGACTAGAAGGAGGGATGAGAAACTACAGTCAGGATGTAATAATGATAATAATAATAATAACCTTTAAAAAATAATTTGTGGTTGTTCTTAGTAATAATAATCTTTAAAGGTTCATTTTTAACATCAAATATTTGCCAATATGAGCTATAAACCCACATATTAGTATCTTCGCATATGCCATCACTTAGAATGTAGTGACAGGAAGATCAAAAATTCAAGGTTATCCTCAGTCTGGGATACATCAGACCCTGTTTTGCAAAACAAATAAAATAATAATGTAAGTCCAAACAATAAACCTGCTGCAAGAAAACAGGAGAAACACTTTAAAACATCAGAATGGACAAGAATTCTCATGAATTTTTGGACAAGACACTGAAAATACGAGAAAGAAAACATAACACAGACAAAGGGAGCCAGATATGGTGGTGACTAGCTATTCCCAGCACTTTAACTAAAGGCATAGTCAGCCTTGGCTACTTATTTAAAGCCTGTCTCAAAAACAAAAACAAACAGCAAAAATAAAATATGTAAAACTGGATAGTATCAAACTAAGTATCTTTGCCTCCATCCTATCATTTCTATCCAATGACTTCTATAAGCACTCAAAACTCTCAGTGGTTAAGCTCATTTCAGATTAAAATGACCCCGAAAGAGGTCATCTTACAGTGAAAGGGATTTTTTTTTAGTATTTACTACCTTTGTTTCAAATCTTTCTTTTCTTTTTGTTCTTTTCTTTCTTCCTTCCTTCCTTTCTTTCTTCCTTCCTTCCTTTCTTTCTTTCTTTCTTTTGTGATGTTTTTAAATAATTAATTTTTCTCGCACTCCCTCCTCTCCTCCCATTCCCTCCTCCCAACCCTGTTCCCTTCCCAGAAGGGAAATCTCAAAAAAAAAAGAAAAGAAATTTAAAAAGTTTAAAGGACAAGTTTGTATTTCATCACAATAAAAAAGAATTATTAAATAAATCGAGATCTGTATTTCTTATAAATATGATTATTTGAGCTTTCTTTCAGAACATTCAGGGTGGTAGAGTGAGTAAGAATAAGAACAAAACATGAGCTTATAATGGATGGGTTTAGAAAAATATATTATGCTGATGTCTCTACTTTTAGATGTACTTGAAATTTTTCACTAAAAAGAAAGAGGATGTAGGAAGGACATCATGCCTATAATCCCAACACTTGGGAGATGGAGGCCAGCCTTAGTTTGTAGTAAGTTCGAGGCCAGCCTAGACTATATGATAACTCGTCTCAAAAAAAGAGGAAGAAGGAAGGGGACATTCTGTCATACAATGTCCATTTTATTGATGCCCTTCATTTTGAGGAAACTGAGCCATTCTTGGTCAGCACCTCAGCAGGTGAGATCTGGAATTGGCTATATTGCTATAGACAGACCCAGTATCCACAGTGACTAGTGTTGATAACTAGGCACACACACACACAATGGGCTTTTTTCAGTTCATCTCTAAGCAGTACCTACACAAAAGCAATTTGATTCAATCTTTTGTTCGGGGAGCTATGGTGGACCTCAGTAATACAGCACTTGCCTAGTATATGCAAAGCCCCGGGTTCAATCCCCGGCAGTGGAAAAAAAAAAATCAATTTCTTGCTTCATAGTTTAGCTCTTTCTATAGGACTAGAAATCTATTCTAATCAAACATGGTGACCCACATTTATAATCCCATACTTTCAGAATGTTGAGGCAGGAGAATCAGTTCTATACGAGTTTGGACTACACAGTGCAACAATGTCTTAAATAATAATAAGAATATTAGTAATACTAAAAAGTGAACTTCAAAGAAATATAGCTCTGACCACTTACCTAAAACCTTTATACTCTGTCACCATCCTTTGTTTCCTCTCATTTCTTACTCATTATCCAGTTTTTCTTGCAAGAGTAAATGATAATACAGCAAATACTTACATAGGACTTGTTTTGTACTAGACACAGTTGCAAATACATTACACTCATCAGGTCCTCTGAGTCTTCACACTGGCCTTGACTTTAGCCATAGTTTAACTTCTATTTTGGACTTGAAAAACTGAGGGTTTAGATGGTTTCGGTCACTGTTTTAGTTACTTTTTTGTTGCTGTGATAAAACAGCACAACTCAAGGCAACATGGGGAGGAAAGGTTTGCTGTATCTTAATAGCTTACCATCATGAAAGTGCCTTAGCTACTTTTCTATTGTCATGACAAAACATTGTGACCAAGACAATTTATAAAAGAACATATTTAATTTGAGGGTTCGATTGTACCAAAATATATGACCATAAAGGCAGTGAACATGGGAGCAGGCAAGCAGGCATGATAATATAGCAGTAGCTGAGAGTTTACAGCTGATCCACAAGTATGCCACAAAAAGAGAGCAAACTGGACCTGGTATGGGCATTTGAAACCTCACAGCCCACCCCTAGCAACACACCTCTTCCAACAAGGCCATATCCTCTAATCCTTCCCAGTTCCACTAACTGGAGACCAGGTATTGAAATATATAAGCGTATGTGGGCCATTCCCATTCGAGTCACCATAGTAAGTCAAGACATGAACCTAGAGGCAGGAACTGAAGCAGAGATCATGGGGGAGTGATGTTTACTGGCTTATTTCACAAGGCTTTTTCAGCTTGCTTTTTCATATAACTCAGAACCAGTGTGGCATTCAATCACTAATCAAAGAAATGCAAAACAGACTTACATACAGGAAATCTGATAGGGGCATTTTCTCAGTCAGGTTTACTTTTTCCAAATGACTCTAGCTTGTGTCAAGCTGACAAAAAAAAAAAAAAAAACCCACTAACTACAACCCAGGCTGGCACTTCCAATGAGACTTTGTCCTGAGTACAGAGGTCCCAGAGTGTTCTGCTTCTTCTATATATGGGTTATTTCTACCTATCTTTTACAAAGAGAACATTCCTGTTGCTTCCTAATAAATCCAGCTTACCCCACTATTTTAGTTAGGATTCTATTGCTGGGCTAAAACACTATGGCCAAAAGCAACTTGGAGAGGAAAAGCCTTATTACATCTTACAGTTCTCAGATCATACTCTATCACTGAGGGAAGTCAAGGCAGGTACTAGAGATAAGAGGCCAGGCAGAGGCCATGAAGGAGTGCTGCTTATTAGGCTTGCTCATCATGGCTTGCTCAGCCTGCTTTCTTGTACTACCCAAGACCACCTGCACAGGAGCAGCACAACCTACAGTGGTCTGGGCCCTTCCCCTTCAATCATCAATTAAGAAAATGCCTTACAAACTTGCCTACAAGCCAGTTAAAGGAGGCATTTTCCCAAATAAAGTTTCTTCTTCACAGACGACCCTGTGTCAAGTTGACAACAACAGTCTAACCAGTACACCCAGCCAGCTAAGTTCCTGCCTAAGGCTTCTGAATGCTTTGCCCAACTTCAACGGCCCTGAAGAATAAACAGATAGGATTGGAAAAACTGCAACCAGAGAAGGCCAGCAGCTGCTTGCAGAAATGCTGGCTCCCTAAAAGGGCCTCGTGTCTGTGTTGTGGCAGCCCAGCTCCTGAGCGCTGAGCTCCAGGCTGTATGAACTGAGAAGGCAATTCTCACACCACACTGAATGATTCAGGAGGCATCCGACGCGCCTGCAGAGAGCACTAGAGTGTTTGACCTATGCAAAAATCTCCAATTTGAAGTTCTCAAATGAGTATTTGGATGCTGAGGGCAAACACAGAGAGGATACATTATAGTGTGGCAGATGGAGATGGCTTTACTAAGACATTAATAGTATCTGGACAGGTTCTCAAGCACACCTGGGAATCCATTACATCACAGGGATACACCAAGACATTGTTATTCCCAAAGCAAGCAAGCAAGCCAAAAAAAAAAAAAAAAATACCTTTACCTTTGATGTGGGAGTGTCATATATTAATCTGTTGATTTCATTTGTTAAGTAATAAAAAAACTGCTTGGCCCTCATAGGTTAAAACATAGGCGGGTGGAGTAAACAGAACAGAATGCTGGGAGGAAGAGGAAGTGAGCTCAGACTCGACAGCTCTGCTCTCTGGAGCAGAGGCCATGCTCCCCTCTCCCAGGCAGACGCGATGAAGCAAGCTGCCAGGTCAGACATGCTGAATCTTTCCCGGTAAGACTGATGCTACACAGATTATTAGAGATGGGTTGATCGGGATATGAGAATTAGCCAGTAAGGGCTAGAGCTAATGGGCCAAGCAGTGTTTAAAAGAGTACAGTTTGTGTGTTGTTATTTTGGGGCATGAGCTAGCCAGGCTACTAGGAACTGGGGCGGCAGGAGCACAGCCGGCAGCTCCCACAACATACCTTTTAAAACTCAAAAGAAAACTGCATTCATTGCAGTGACACCTAAATCTCCTAATTTTGTCTTCTGAGCTCAAACTTTAAGTTCTTGTGAGTTTTGGATATTTTTGGACATCATAACAAGGCCAAACATTTTTGGTGAGAAATTCTCTCTTTTGGTATATCGATATCACATGACTAATCATTAATACACACTTCTGCGGCCTTATAAACATATGCATTTATCTTATTAAAATGAATTCATCTCCATACATTACATATATATTGTTTATTTATAGATTTATATAAATATATACATATATTCTATTAGTTTACTTTTAATTATTAGCCAGGTTTGGTAACACCTACCTAAAATTACAATGTTTAAAAGGCTGAGGCACAAGGATTGTGAGTTCAAGGCCAGCCTGACAACATAGTGAGACCCTATATCAAAATAAAACAAAGTCCCAAGAAAAGAGATTTAGTTAACTCATAACTTTGAGGGCCAAAAGTCCAAGATTTGGTGGCCCTACTGGTTTGGCCTCTGATGGAGAACCTCTGTGGAAACAAGAGATCATATTGAAACAGTGTTTTGCCTGAATGTTTTGCAACAAGAAGTTCATATAGAAGAATAAATGGCTACAAACTAATTACCTACATATGCTCAACGGGAAAACAGAGTGAAGATTTATATACTACTAAAATGTTTTTAAGGGCTAGAGTGATAGCTCAGTTGTTAAAAGGGCTTCCTGTTCTTTCACAGCACCTACGTTGGGCAGCTCATCCTATACTTCCAGCTCCAGATCTGACACCCTTTTCTGGACTCTTGTGGGCATTCTCACACATGTGCACATACCCCCTCTCTCTCTCTCTCTCACACACACACACACACACACACGTATTTTAAAAAATGATTTTTAAATACTTAACAAACATAAGATGTTACCAGTATGGAAATAGGCAATGGAAGAGAATAAAGAATTCAGAAACAGATCCAAACATACCTAGTAACTAACAAGAGTCAGGAGTATGGCATGTACATGTGTTCCCAGCTACTCAAAGGCCAAGGCAGGTGGATCACTTAAGTTTAGGAGTTTGAGACCAGCCTGGGACATACAGTAGACCGCTATGTCAAATAAAACAGAAACGGGGGGAGACAAAATCACTACATGAGAAGTTTCACATTCATGAAAGTGATATTAGTAGTTATCAAAAAAGCAAAACTGGACCTTTACCTTGTATCATATGATAAATTAAAAATAGAATAATAAAATATGAAGATAATTGCATATTATCTCAGCATAGGAAACTTTCTGGAACAAGATAGGTAACTGGGGAATGGCAAAGATCATAGATAAATACATTGGACTTTCTTTTTCAAGACAAGTTCTCAGACTATATCACAAGCTAGCCTCAAATTCACTATGTACTCGAGACTAGCCTCAAACTTGTAGCATGCCTTCTGCCTCAGACTGGTCAGGTTCACAGGCGTGAACCACCAGGCATACCTTGACTGTGGTTTTTAAGTCTTGATTTTTGTATGGCAAAAATAAGCCACAAACAAGGAACCATGAAAGGAAATAAGTATAAAGAGCAGGCGAGAAATGCAGACTTCACAACCTCATTAGTAGTCACAGAAATTCAAAATAAAATCCAGGTGTTTATTCATCAGAGCTGGACATTAGAATTAAAAGATAATTATACAGAATATTGCAGAGAATTTGGGAAAACAAGTTGTCTCATATGATAATGATAGAAATAAGTATCTGTTTTTATTTTATGTATATGGATGTTTTGCGTGTGTGTGTGTGTGTGTGTGTGCGTGTGTGTACCATGTGTATGCCTGGTGCCCACAGAGGTCAGTAGAGGGCACTGGAAGCCCTGGAACGCAGGTCACATGGTGTAGGAGGGTCTTCTTTCTATGTGTTGCTTTCATTGGTTAAATAAAGAGACTGCCTTGGCCTTTTGATAGGACAACAGCTTAGATAGGCAAAGTAGACAGAACAGAATGCTGGGAGGAAGGAGGGAGAGGCAGGCAGAGAGCTGCCATGGAGTCGCCAGAGCCAGACATGATGAATCTTTCCTGGTAAGCCACAACCTCATGGTAACACACAGATTGACAGAAATGGGTTAAAACAAGATGTAAGAATTAGCTAAGAAGAGGCTGAATATAATGGGCCAGGCAGTAATCTAATTAATAGAATTTCCATGTGGTTACTTCAGGGGCTAAGCTAGCCAGGTGACCCAGAGCCGGGTGGCAGGACACAGCCTGTTCCTCTTACTACAGTCACGACAGTTGTGAGTTGTCATGTGGATGCTGAGAATTAAAGGTTTTTAGTCACTGAGCATTTTCTTCAGATCCAAGTTGTAAGTTTGAAGAAAATTTTTATAATATCAAATAAAAAGTTTTAATGTCAGGCAAATAAAATATCAAAATTAAAAATATGCATACTTCATGTTCCATAATGAAAAACCTTTTCCAAAGAAATAAAAGTACTGATATTTAAGAAAATCTAAGCATAAAATTGCTCAATAAGACATTTCAATGCCAAAAGGAAATAGAAACAAATTGAATTTTTACCAACGAAAGAGTACATAAATAAACTGTAATTTGCTTATTCATAGGTATTCATACAATACAACATTATAGTTATTTTTGAAGCCTGTTCAGGAAAAGGCATATCTTCACAATGGAAAATATGATGGTCATTATTTTAGTTGCCCACATTATCAAACTGCTTACAATGGAACACTTGAATGCTATATCTCTCTAACATGAAAAAAATAGAAATAAACAATCACTTGTGAACTAGTCTTGCTAAATATAATCAAACCTAAATCTGACCATACCTTTAAGCTTTGCTTCTCATTTCCAAGAAACACATGAAATAGAACAAGTTGAACCCTGAGGAAATAAACAGACAAACAAGAGATATGAGAGCTATTCTGTAAGATAACTGATAAGGTTCCTTCCAGGGGTTGAAATCAAAGGAGAAAATATGTCTTGCTAGTTTTTTAATGTTGTGATAAGACACCATTACCAAGGCAACTTATAGAAGAAAGAGGATTATTGGGGAGGTTTACAGTTTCAGAGGGTTAGAGTCCATGAACATTATAGTATGAGAAATGGAGGCAGGCAGGCAAGCAGGCATGGTGCTAGAGCAGTAGCCAAAAAATTACATCTTGATATACAAGCAGGAGGCAGAACAAGAGAGACTGAGTCTGGCATTGGCTTTTGTAACCTCAAAGTCCACCTTTAGTGGCCCACTTCCTCCAAGACCACATCTTTGAATCCTTTCCAAATAGTTCTACCAACTGGAGACCAAGCATTCAAATATATCAGCCTATGGGGGCCACTCCCATTCAAACCACCACTGGTGGGGAGTCATAGTAAGGTAGTTCATGCCTATAATCTCAGTGTTAATGAGACTAAGATAGAAGTAAGTTCAAGGCCAGGGTGGGCTAAAAGCAAGACTCTACATGAGAAAATGAAACAAAACAGTGAGAAACTATTATAAAATAAAAGACTAAAAAGAGACATACAACAATTGTAACACATGAACTTTTAATAAATCTTTGTTCTTTAAAAAATAACTATGGGGCTGGAGAGATGACTCAACAGTTAAGATCACTAGCTGCTCTTCCAGGGGACCCACTTATACAGAATTACCAGAATCCACATGGCAGTTCTCATCCATCATCAGTGACTCCAGTCTCAGGAGCCTGATAACCCTTTTCTACACTCTAAGGGCCTGGACACATACATGGTATACAAATACACATGCAGAGAAAACATCAATACATCAATATACATCATTTTCTTTAAAAAGTAGCAATAATAGAATTTTGTTACATAAATTTGAATATAAACAAACTAGAAAATATAAACAAATTAGTTCTGGTGTATTATTGTCACAGATGACAATAATATACTTTACATTTCAAAACGCTACAAGAAAGGATTTTTAAAACTTTCACTACAAAGAAATGACAAATGGTTGAGGAGATAAATAAGTTTAACCTGATTTAAGCATCATACAATGAATATATGTAGAAACATTGCATGGTACCCCATCGCCAAGTACAATTCTTATTTTTATGTTTTCAGTTAAAAATAAAGTTTTAGTGGCTGGAAGTATAACTCAGTGGTAGAATGCTTGCCTGACAGAGGTGAAGGCTCAGGTTCAATCAGTCCCCAGAAGTATAAGTACTGTTTTCTCTCTTTTTCTTTTCTTTTTTTCTTTTTTCCCAGTACTACAAGTATAATAATAGGTATACAATTAATTTTCAAATATTTTGATTTTTTATTTTCTAAAGTTTGGTGATAATATTATGGGTATGAAGGAAAAGGTCCTATTTTTCAGGCAATGGATGTCATCATTCTTAATGGTGAAGTATTATAAACTCCAATTGACTCTGTCTCAAATGTTTCAAAGGGGAAAAATCAATTAGATCAGCGGTTTTCAAGCTGTGGGTCATGAACCCTTTGGGCGTCACATATCAGATATCCTGCATATCAGATATTTACATTACAATTTATAACAGTAACAAAATTACAGTTACAACAAGCAACAAAATAATTTTAGGGTTGGGGGTCACCACAACATGAGGGCTGCAGCATTAGGAAAGTTGAGAACCACTGCATTAGCTCGTGCTGAATCAAACTGCCATTTCATAAGTCAAAAGCAATGGAGTATTGACAACTATACATGGTTCAGCCTAACAAATTGGGGGAAAGCACCTGCAGAAATACAGTTAAACCTTAACAATGATTGGACCTAGACGATAGTTGCATACAAATTCATTTTACCTTTATTTCAACTTTTTACAATAAAAATTGAAGAAAAATAAAAAACATATCTATGTATAGGCCTAGATAGAGGGGCAATGTATTACATTTATTTTTTAATTCGTTGACTATTTCTTCCATGTATATAATGAATTCTGGTCATTTTCATTCCATTTCCCTCTCATCCCCTCACCCTCACCCACTGGAATCCTTCTTCCAACAAGTCTCCCTCTTACTTTCATGTCCTCTTTGAGCATGAGACACTGAGCTAGATTAAGGTTGCTTTCATGAGTGTGGATAGGAAGCTATTTCCTAAAACACAGACAGCTTATCAGTAGTTATGCCACTGACGGAGATAATATACCTCTTCTGGCAGTCAATACTGACCAAAGCCTCTCCCTAATCCATATATTAATGGTCCCTTGTCTAGCTTTTTTAAACCTGCTGAGAAACACATTTAGAAGGGACCTAAGAAGTGGATGGAGTAGAGAGAGGAACAACCTATATATGTTTATAGATATCTCCAGTCATGTAAAAACATCAGTTGTGAATAAAGCCATTATTACTGATCAGTTGTCAATTGTGCTGAGAACAGAGGAAGTGGGGTAAAGATTAACATTAGGTATCCTTAGTAACACTTGTCAAAATAGGAATGCTTCACATAGTTTTTTAAATCTAATTTTTATTTTATTGTTGGTTAGGTATGGGTGTTTTGCCTGCATGTGTGTCTGTGCCCCACATGACTGTAGTGTCTATGGGAGCCAGAAGAAGCTATCACATCCCCTAGAACTGGAGTTACAGACGGTTATGAGTTACTATGTGGGTGCTTAGAATTGAACCGGGGTCCTCTTGAAATGCAGTCAGTGTTCTTAATCGCTGAGCCATCTCTCCAGTCCTAATCTGATTTTAAATATAACACACACACACACACACGTACACACAGTGTCCCAGAAATTTGGGGTAGAGATGATTTTATTCAAATTGGTGTCAAAAAGGCTACCCCAAGAATATTCAATTCTAAATCTTCATTTTGATCAATGGTTGGCAAACTCGATTTTATAGCTTAATCCCACTGTCCCCTTTCATAACACAGTGGAAGAGTCAAACAGTTCTAAGAGTCTATATGACTTTCCAAGTCTAGAGTTTTTACTATTAGCTCCTGTCTTTTAGAGAAAACATTCTATGTTCCCTAATTAGAAGGTGTTATGATTTGAATATGAAATGTTCCCACAGGCAAGATGCGGCAAATTTTATTGAAACACTGAGGTATAAAAAGGAAAAGAAAAATGTGTGTATGAAACAGTCTTGTTTGGGGGTTTTTGTCGTTGTTTGTTTGTCTTTTCTTTTTTTTAAGTTTTCTTTATTTATTTATTAAAGATTTCTGCCTCCTCCCCACCACCGCCTCCCATTTCCCTCCCCCTCCCCCGATCAAGTCCCCCTCCCTCGTCAGCCCAAAGAGCAATCAGGGTTCCCTGCCCTGTGGGAAGTCCAAGGACCACCCACCTCCATCCAGGTCTAGTAAGGTGAGCATCCAAACTGCCTAGGCTCCCACAAAGCCAGTACATGCAGTAGGATCAAAAACCCATTGCCATTGTTCTTGAGTTCTCAGTAGTCCTCATTGTCCGCTATGTTCAGCGAGTCCGGTTTTATCCCACGCTTTAAGACAGGGTTTCTCTGTATAAAAGTCCTGGCTATCCTGGAAGTCACTTTGTAGACCAGGCTGGCCTTGAACTCACAGAGATCTGCCTGCTTCTGCCTCCCAACTGCTGAGATTATAGGTGTGTGCCACAACTGCCTGGCTATGAAAGTTTTTTAAATTAATGATTAGTTGCATCTGATGATGCAACTGGCAGGTTTCACAGCTGGATATGAGAGGTGACTCTTCTCCCCTGGGAGTTTTCATAGCGCCTTCCAGGACTATGAAAGCTAGCCAGAAGAAATGGGGTCAGTTTGATCTCTGTCCTGTGACTGAAGTACGTGCTGTCTTCACTAACAGGGTCTTAGTGTCAAATTCTGGAGGGTATCCAAGAGTATTGGCAATACCCTCTAATGCTTTGCTCTTGCTGGCCAACAGCCAGTAGTAACCGACTCTTGGAACTGGACTTTAATTTTTTTCAGATTTATTCCTATTATTTTCATTTTATCTGTCTGTGCAGTTATGTGCGTAACTGATGCTCATGGAGGCCAGAAGAGGGCATTGGGTCCACTGGAACTAGAGTTACGGACTGTAAGCCACTATGTGGGTGCTGGGAATCAACTCCAGGTCTTTGTTAGCCTCTAGAGTCTAGCATGGGCATTGCTGTCTCATTATAGGGTAACTCCATTTTAATTACACACACACACACACACACACACACGTATGTATGTGTGACCGCGCGTGCACTTGAACACTTCTACAGTAGAGGTCTTTAGTCCCTCCTCTAACCTGCACTCAGCTCCCTCGTTCCAATGCAACCTTTCCTGTTTGCAGTCCCTTTTAATCTTTTGTGTCAGTGCATTCTAGCATCCTATCTCCCTTCCTTCAACCCCACCCCCCCTCCATGGCCCTAGAAATCATTAACTTCTACGGCTATTCCTAATGAAACATAAATATCTGATGGCTTAGAGATAACATTCATAAATAAGAGAAAGCATGCAACAAATGAGAGAAAATGTAACCTTTGTCTTCCTGGTTCTGGGGTTACCTCATTCAGAATGCCTGCTTCCAGCTTCGTCCATTCCCCTTTGAATTTCATTTTTCTTAATACCTGAATAATATTCCACTGTGCAAATATACCAAATTTTCACTATGGCTAGACAGGTCATAGGCCCTGGCAGAGAATCTCCTACTATTTTTCTGCTAAACAGACATAGTATTAAAAATGAACTCCTAATGACTTACCATTAAACATCTCTCAACCTTCAGTCCTACATAGAACTACCCGCCCTGCTAAGACTCAGGGATCACTGTGGGAAGGGGAGCATACGTAGTGTTAAGAACCAGAGGTGTGCGTCTACTACAAAGAAGCAGTGTCTTCCAGGCACAGTGGCACAGCTCCACGTAAGATCTGACAGCAGTTGGGACAGCATGCATTAGATCTGTGCAAGGCCAAGCCAGACCAGATCCCAGCATGGAGGGGGGAGTTAGGCTTGAAATTTGAAATCCCACCATGAAACTGTTAGTCATTTTTAGCTCCCAGGAGAAGAAGAGACTGTTTTTGTACTGTAGGCTCTGGAAAGTTGGCCACACACCGAAGAATATTGGGGCAACACAAATTGGTCCTGATTGGGTAGGGAAGAAGGTGTGGATGGGTAGGGATGACTAGTCTTCTACACATTGTAGGAAATGCTCCAAGAACTAATAAGATTTTTAATTAAATATTTCTAATATATTCAACAGTAACTTATTCTCTGCATTTAGGTGAGTTATGAGTCTCTTCAGTAACTGATGTCCACTACAAAAGGAAGCCTCTCTGGATAAAGATGACAACAGAATTGATGGATGGGCATTGATGTGAATATTTAGAAGACGATGTGGTGTCATAAGCTCATGGGTTTGAACACTTGGTCTTGGAAGTTGTGGAATCTTTGGGAGTTGGGACCTAGCTGAAGGAAGTGGGTCATTGAGGTGCTAAGTCTCCCACATGCTGAGCCACCTCCACTTCTGGCATGAATATTCTCTGACCAGCGGCTATATAACAAGCAGCTGCCTCAAAAGTAGCTAATATAGATGTTCATCTTAACGGATGACCCGCCTTGATGGAAGGTATTATCCTGTTTCAGTGCTCTGGTTTTCAGATAGAATTATGATCGTTTCAGCCAGAGTAAAATGGTTTGTAAATAACTCAAGGCAAAAAGGATTGTAAATATGTTTAAAGAGTAATATATATATATATTATAATATTATATAAAGAGCATTTTATATTAAATATATATTATATATATGGAAAAATCACATCCTCATGTACCTTAAAGGAGTATTTGAATTTAAATGTTATAGTCTATACATTTGCTTATGTTTCCTATGCATTAATTAGGCTTTAAACTTAATTAAGAGAGCTATAAGTAGGGGGTCTGAACTGATCCTGTATTAACTTATAATAAAAATAGAATAATGTAAGACAATACTAGAGTTCAAGAAGGTTTTCTTTACATCCCACCCCTACCTGGAGAGGTGAGTAGCTGGCTCCCCAGCTGTAGAGCCCTACTCTCTAGGCCATAGTCCCTAAAGGACATCCCATACTCCACCCCACCCAGCAAAGCCCAGAGACCTAGGAGCAACCTCCCCACACCCCCAACCACCTCCATGGCATCTGCAACCACTGCAACCTTGGCCCTAGCCCCAACTGGAGAGGTGAATATGAGGCTCCCAGGCCAGAAAGCCCTGCCCTCTAGGCCATAGTCCCTGGAGGCACATCCCGTGCCCCACCCCCACCTAGTGAAGCCAAAGAGACCTGGAAGCAGCCTCCTCATACCTCCAACCCCTCTCCCACTGCATCTGCCATCACCAGAGCCTTAGTCCCACTCCCAACCTTAAGAGATGAGTATCTAGCTCCTCATCTGGAGAGCCCTACTCTCTAAGCCAGTCCCTGGAGGCATATCCCATGTCCCACTCCTACCCACCTGAGCCCCAGAGACCTGGGAGCAGCCTCCCCACACCCCAACCATCCCCACTACATCAGCAACCACAAAGATGCAGCTAAGTGCAGCTAAGGAAGAGAATCACAGACCAACCTTCCTCATGAACACTAACGCAAAAAAAAAAAAAAAATTCAATAAAATAATGGCAAACTAAATCCAAGAACACATCAGAAAAATCATCCACCATGATCATGTAGGCTTCATCCCAGAGATGCAGGGATGGTTCAACATAAGAAAATGTTGAATGTCAATGTAACCCACCATATAAACAAACTGAAAGAAAAAAAACCACATGATCATCTCATTAGATGCAGAAAAAGCCTTTGACAAAATCCAACACCCCTTCATGATAAAGGTCTTGGAGAGATCTGGGATACAAGGAACATACCTAAACATATATAGGCAATATACAGCAAGTATATTAATCCACACACCTATGAACATCTGATCTTGAACAAAGAAGCTAAAATTATAGAGTGGAAAAAGAAAGCATTTTCAACAAATGGTGCTGGCATAACTAGATGTAGAAGAATGAAAATAGATCCATATCTATCCCCATGTACAAAACTCAAGTCCAATGGATCATAAATCCAGCTACACTGAACCTCATAGAAGAGAAAGTGAGAAGTAGCCTTGAACACATGGGCACAGGAGACTACTTCCTAAATATAACACCAGAAGCACAGACACTGAGAGCAATGAGATCTCCTGAAACTGAGAAGCTTCTTCTGTAAGGCAAAGGACATGGTCAACAAGAAAAAATGGCAACCTTCAGAATGGGAAAAAATCTTCACCAACCTCACATTGGACAGAGGGATTATCTCCAAAATATACAAGAAACTCAAGAAACTAGATATCTGATGGAGGTCATTGGTTAATTAATAAAGAAACTGCTTGGCCTCATAGGTTAGAACATAGGTAGGTGGAGTAAACAGAACAGAATGCTGGGAGGAAGAGGAAGTGAGCTCAGATGCAGGGCAGCTCCTCTCAGAGCCAGACGCGATGCAGCCAGCCGCCAGGTCAGACATGCTGAATCTTTCCTGGTAAGCCCACCTAGTGGTGCTACGCAGATTATTAGAAATGGGCTAAATTAGTACATGAGAATTAGCCTAGAAGAGGCTAGATATAATGGTCCAGGCAGTGTTTAAAATACAGTTTGTGTGTTGTTATTTCAGGGCATAAGCTAGCCAGGCGGCCGGGAGCTGGGTGGCAGGAACGCAGCCTGCAGCTCCTTCAACAGATATCAAAATATCAAATAATCCAATTAAAAATTGGGGTACAGATATAAACAAAGAATTCTCAGCAAAAGAATCTCAAATGGCTTAAAGGCACTTAAGGAACTACTCAACATCCTTAGCCATCAGGGAAATGCAAATCAAAACGACTCTGAGATACCACCTTAGCACCAATCAGAATGGCTAAGATCAAAAACACTGATGACAGCTTATGCTGGAGAGGATGTGGAGTAAGGGGCGCACTCCTCCATTGCTGGTGGGAGTGCAAACTTGTACAGCCACTTTGGAAATCAGCATGGTGGTTTCTCAGAAAATTGGAACTCAACCTATTGCAAGACCTAGCAATACCACTTTTGGGTATATACCCAAAGAATTTAGACCCATACCACAAGGACATTTGTTCATAGCAGCATTATTCGTAATAGAACCTGGAATAAGTCTAGATGCCTCTCAACCAAAGAATAGATAAAGAAAATGTGTATTTACACAATGAAGTACTACTCAGCGTTAAAAAGCAATGACATCTTGAAATTTGCAGGCAAATGGGTGAAACTAGAAAAAAACATCCTGAGTGAGGTAACCCAGACCCAGAAAGACAAATATGATATGTACTCACTCATAAGTGGATATTAGACATAAAGCAAAGGATAATCAGCCTACAGTCCACAACCCAGAAAAGACAGGAAACAAGGAGAACCTTAAGAGAGACATTTGTGGATCCCCCAAGGGAAGGGAAGTAGTCAAGATCTCTTTGGAAATGTGGCAGCATAGGGAGACAGAGGAGTGGGGAGGGGAGAAGGGGAGCAGGGAGGAGAACATGAAAGATCAGGAAGATTGAATTGGGTGAAGAACAGAGAGGGAGAGTAAAGAAAGAGATACTTTGAAAGAGGGAGTCATTATCAGGTTAGTGAGAAACCAGGCACTAGAGAAATTCCCAGGAATCCACAAGGATGACCCCAGCTAAAAATCTAAGCAATAGTGGAGAGGGTACCCAAAATGCCCTTCTCCTGTAATCAGATTGATGACTACCTTAATTGTCACCATAAAACCTTCATCTAGTATCTGATGGAAGCAGATACAGAGATCCACAGCTAAGCACTGGGCTGAACTCCTGGAGTCCAGCCATAGAGAGGGAAGAGCAATATTATGAACAAAGGGTCCAAGATCATGATGGAAAAATCCACAGGAAAAAAAAAAACTAACCCTAGCTAGTAGAACTGACATCTAGGGAACTTGCCTAAGACCAAACTAGGACCTCTGATTGTAGATGACAGTTGCATGGCTTAGGCAGTTTGTGGGGCCACTAGCAGTGGAGCCAGTATTTATCCCTAGTACATGAACCGGCTCTTTGGAGCCCATTCCCTATGGAGGAATACCTTGTTCAGCCTAGATACAGGGTGGAGGGCCTTGGTCAGACTTTGTTGACTCCACATGGAAAGCCTCACCCTCTCTGAGGAGTGGATAGAGGGTGGGGTTGGGAAAAGAAGGGGAGGACAGGAGGGAGAGGGAACTGGGATTGGTATGTAAAATAAGATTGTTTTAAAAATAAAATAAAATATTTTTTTATTAAAAAGGAGTTTAAATGTGTGTTTCTTTCTTTTTATTTCATTTTACATTCCAACCACAGTTCTCCCTCCTATCCCTCCTCTAACCCCCACCCTTTGATTTCCCCCAGTTCAACCCCATCCACTCCTTCCAAATGGTAAAGCTTCCCACAGGAAGTCAACAAAGCCTGGCACATTAAGTTGAGGCAGGACCAAGTCTCCCCCCACACACACATTAATGCTGAATGTATATTCCAGAAACCTTCATAATAAAAAGTATATATTAATTAAAATATGTAATTTACTCAATTTTGAGGAACATTCCCTCTAGTGTTACAATAATACCCAAGAAAACTGAAATTAAGCCACAGTACAGTCCTGCTAGGCATGGGAACACATGTCTTTAATCCCTGCGCTTGGGAGGCAGAGGCCAGTGGATCTCTGTGAGCTCGAGGCCAGTCTGGTCTACAGGGTGAGTTCTAGGACAACCAGGGTTGTTACACAGAGAAACCTTGTCTTAAAAAACAAAAAGCAAAAAGCACAGTATAACCTTTAATCCCAGCAGTTGGGAGGTAGCAGCAGCTGGATCTCTGTGAGTTCTAATTCCAGATCATCTGGAGCTACACAGTGAGACCCTGAGTCAATAAATAGATGACAGATAGATGGATGGATGGATGGATGGATGGATGGATGGATGGATGGATAGATAGATAGATAGATAGATAGATAGATAGATAGATAGATAGATAGACAGACAGACAGACAGACAGGTAGTAGATTCCACATAGTGTAGCTGTGGCTGCCTGGACAAGAGCTGGAGAAGATCTGGCCTTTCAACATTTCATCATGATGGGGGAGAAGCTCATGAAACCTCGCCCTTCCTTGGGTGGGGAGATTAATGAATGGCTAGGGGAGAGATTTTCGCTGCTATAGCCAATGGTAAGTGGCCCGTACTCAAGTAAATAACCCCACATCATGCTCAGCCTATCAACTCAGTCACAAAAATAAAGAAATGTAAGTGGGGGGACTAGATGGGAAGAAGAAGGTCCAGCAGGAGTAAAAAGAGAATGAGGAAGGATAATGGAGGGTGAATATGATCACAATACATTGTATATATTATGAACTTGTCAAAATATAATTTAAAAATGCTCTTTAGATCTAATACATAGACAGTGTTTCCATCACTATATATTTTAATATTTAAATAATATACTAGGGACTAGAGAGATGGCTCAGCAGTTAAGAGCACTGGCTGTTTTCCCAAGAACCCAGTTCAATTCCTAACACCTACATGGCAGCTCATAACTGTCTTTAACTCCAGCCCCAGAGGATCCAATGCCCTTTTCTGGCCTCCTCCACAGAAACCAGGCACACATATGGTACACAGATACACATTCGGGCAAACACTCATACGATAAAATAAATAAAATCTCACAGAAATAATATGCTATAATCTAAAATATAATTCCTTCTTTTGTTTTATTTTTCTCTAATAGAAGTGTCAAAAACTATGAAGGTCTTCCCTATCTTCTTTGATTCAAGAGAGACCTACTCTCAAACATTTCCAGGCTCCCACTCCTATTTTGGCTTTATGACTGAAAAATTAATTCACTTCACCTTAACATACAACCCATGCAATCAGGTGACTCCCTAAACGTGTTAATACAGATGCTTTCATCTTCTGATGGAGATATTTTAAGGTTGACTTTTTCTCAAAGGAAACGAAATAAAGCAGCATATTCTAAAACCCATCGTATCTGGGCATATTTCAACACCTCTGAGACAGCCATTGGCAAAAATTAACTTCTAAAACATCCTAGCAGCAAAATGTAGCTCAGCTCCATTGCCTCTTCCCCCCAGCATACTTCTTAACCTGCTAACCCAAAGTGATATGAATGCAAGATGCATGTCTGTCTGCACGGAACACGATGCAATAATCGCATGTCTCCAATTCCATTATGCTATAATTAATCTTAATTACACATTCGACCCTGTCTGAGTTAAAAGACTCACAGAGCTTGAATCTTGTGTTGCCTATAATTCCACTGTGTTATTTTGAGAAATATAAAGTCATAAAACCTTCTAATGCAATATGGTGTTTCCTTTCTAGGGGGAAGGAGATGTGCTCATCCCTGCGTGTTCCTCACCATTTACCGAAGACAAGGAGACAGCATTTTGTGTTCCAGTCTCCTCTTCCCAGGCTCGGAGCAGTCAGCACGTGGGAAAGGAAAGGCTGATTACTTATCCAGTCACCTGACAGAAGGGGCGGCACCCGTCCCTCTTCTACGTCTATGTTTCTCGAGTGTACTGAAGCCTGACTAAGGACTTGGCATTTGCCTCCTTTTCCGTGTATCATTGTGAGAATTTCCTGGGTTCTCTTTCAATCTTCCCCCTCTCGCTTTCACAGGCACTTATTAACCTTCTTGGAGCTTCTCCAGACACACCCAGTAACTCCTACGGAGCAAAGGATCTTCTTAGAAGGCGGAGAGCTGCACCCACGGCAACCCCTTTATTGTGGTACAATACAGACACTGCCGGCATTAGCTGTGAGGCCAATATCATTAGATCCTTTTTCCATCCACTGAGCTATGGCACAAACGGAGATTTCTTTAAAAAAAAAAAAAAATATCTTTGGAGCTGGGAATTCCAGTTTCTGACCCCATGTTACTTAGGGGAAAGAAATGTCTGCAACTATTAGAAAACGCTGTGCTTGAGAAAACATGAGAACTCCATTATGGTTTGTGGACTTTGACTGGACACGTTTTGACCCTGAGAAGGACAAGCTTTGCTTATTGGAGGAACAGGACAGGAAATGTTTGTTAAAAAAAACACTGCACTGCTGGGCAGTGGTGGCGCACGCCTTTAATCCCAGCACTTGGGAGGCAGAGGGGGGCGAATCTCTGTGAGTTCGAGGCCAGCCTGGTCTACAAGAGCTAGTTCCAGGACAGGCTCCAAAGCAACAGAGAAACCCTGTCTCGAAAAACCAAAAAATAAAATAAAATAAAAAAATAAAAAAACACCGCACCTCCTCCAGTGGAGTCTGCCAAAAGGGCTGAGTCCTCTTATACTGAACAAGGGAAGTGAAGCAAAAGCAAGGGCTGATGATGGCTGTCCTGCAGAGGGAAGATGGCGGACACCTGCTGGGGAGGATGAACATGGGAGACTCCATATGAAAGCTTTAACCATGCTGTGACACCCAGGGGAACAGCTTTTCTGGAGGCTAGAGTGACCTGCAACATCTATTCTGGGCGCGGATTCCTATAGCCTCAGAGAAAGATATGAACTTAGCCTCTTCTTTTTCTGCACTTTCCAGAAAGCATAAAGGCTCTCTTTATAAGAGAGGTACCATTTAGGTAGATTGGGCTTCTCAGTGTTGTGCAGATGACAATTCTCTCCAAGAGACACCAGAAAGAGACCTGTAGATTATCCTGTCACCCGGTTTATGAAAAAGCGAAGAACTACTGTAGTATAATCAATGTACACTTTCTTTTCTTATCTTTTTTTTTTCTTTTTGTTTTTGAGACAGGGACTCTCTATATAGTCATGGCTGTCCTGGAACTCACTGGGTAAATCAGGCTGGCCTCGAACTCACAGAGATCTGCCTGCATCTGCCTTCAGTGAGGAGATTAAAGACATGTGCCACCACATCTGACTCAACATGCCAACTCTTGATCTGGATCCTAGCTACATCAGAGTGTTGAGCTGTCCGCTTACATATGTGTACTTCTCTGCCTTTATTAGCACTTTTAATTTTTAGGTTTATTTATTTTATTTTGCGTGTATTACTGGTTTTCCTATTTGTGGTATGCGCACAATGTGTGTGCTTGGTGCCCTCAGAGGTCAGATGAGATGTCAGATTCCATGGAACAGCAGGTACAGTTTTGAGTTGCCATGTGGGTGCTGGGAATTGAACCCAGGTCCTCTACAATATCAGTAAATGCTCTTAATCACGGAGTCCTCTCTCTGTCCACAAGTGTAAATTCAAAGGCTGCTTTGGAGGCTGATGAGATGGCTAAGTGAGTAGAAGCACTTGCCACCAAGTCTGGAGACCTAAATGGCAGAAGGACAGAGTTGTCCTTTTAACTCCACACGAACTTGCACACACACACACACACAGTGCACATATAAGGAGATAGGAAAAGCTTTTTAAATGTAGTTTTCAATCCCTTTAAAAGAATTCAAATGGCGGCCCTTGTCAAAGCTGCAGCTGCTTCTGCATAACTGATGTGGTCAAAAGAAGCCCCAGCTAACCATTTTCCTTATCTGTCATTACCTGTTTCCATTTGCTGTAACACATCTGTAAGATCTTGGGAAAAAGCAGCTCCATCTCGACATTTCTGAAAAGTAGCCAGAGAGTTTTGTTACCACTGGATACTCTACAACTATTGAATCTTAAACATGGAGTCAGCAGAATAGGGCTTTGGAAAGCAGTTTGCTGAGCCCAATAAGCAACATGAAGGGGCTCTTGCAAGTATGTTTACCTTGGAAACATCTAGTGGCACATAGCAATGCTTTGGGTCACTGCCCTGTAAGCTAAGGCTGGTAAGGCCATTACATTCCTTAGTGCTAGGTACAGGGAGCTATAAGATCATTGTGGATAACTATGTTAGCATTAAAAAAAATGAAGTAAGAATTCAAATGCTATTTTTAAAGACTAAATCATCAGTTTTCAAAGTAAAAAAAAATAAAAAATAAATAAATGTTCACTGAGTGGTGGTGGTGCACACCTTAAATCCCAGCACTCAGGAGGCAGAGGCAGGTGGATCTCTGTGAGTTCAAGGCCTGCCTGGTCTACAGTCAGGACAGGCTCCAAAGCTTCACAGAGAAACCCTGTCTCAAAAAAATAAATAAAAATAAAATAAATAAATGTTCAAAATTTAGATGAAACGAGTGGTTGTACACTTCTTGGTTTCTCATCTGCCCTTTTTCATATTGAAATCTCTCGTGTGTGTGTGTGTGTGTGTGTGTGTGTGTGTGTGTGTAGGCAGACATGCATGCCCCATGGAGAACAAATGGAAGGCAGAGGACGACTTGAAGAAGCTGGTTCTCCTCTTCCTCCATGCCCATCACAGGAGTTGAACTCAGGTTGTCAGCTTTGGTAGCAACACCTTTACCTGCTGAACTATTTTCTCAGCACCAACTGCCTTTTTGAAACATGTAGATACTACCTATTTCCCCCCTACTCTTGAAAAAATCCTAACATTTTGTTTTATTTTGTATTTTGAGACAGAATCTCAGGTAGCTACAGCTGGCCTTGAATTCACTATGTAGTTAATGACAACCTTAAACTACTGATTCTCCTGCCTTTGCCTGCTAAATATTGTCTCATGCTGCCACGCCCAATTTCTACGGTGTGGAGGATCTGACCCGGGGCCTCATGTGTGCTAGGCAAGCATTCTACCACTGAGCAACATTCCTAAGCCCATTTGACATCTTTTCTCAGTTCCTTTATTTTCCCCTATTTTTCCTGCCCACACACTTTAAGGTACTTGAAAATTATTGGTTCGTGGTTCTTTCCTATTCCAAAATTAGAGCAAGTACTGCAGGACCCTTTACTTAAACCACCAAAAACAACTAGAACAATGACACTGAATAAAAGATAGAACAAGTATTTAGAAGTCTCACTCCTGGGTCGAGAGAGATGGTTCAGGGGGTAAGAGCACTTGTTGCAGGGGACTGGGGTTCATTTCCCAGAACACACACAGCAGTTCACAGGCATCTTTAACCCCAGCTCCAGTGGATCTGATGCCCTCTTCTGACTGCCACACACACCAGGCAAGCACATGGTGCACATACATGCAAACAGGCCAAACATTCATATACATAAAATAAAATAAATAAGTCTTTAAAAACATTTCTCAATCTAGAAACCAGCAAGATGGCTCATCGGGTAAAAGCACTAGCCACCAAGCTTCACTGTCTCAGTTCAATCTCTGAAACCCACATGGTGGAAGGAGAGAGCTGCCAAGAGTTGTCCTCTGATCTCTACACACAAGCCATGCTATTCACATGCACACACACACACACACGCTCTCACACACACAAACACACACTAAATATAAAGGAAAAAACCTTTCTACTCTCTAAGAGTTTCCTCTTCACCTACTGAGAAACTTCTCACATTATAGGGACCATATACTTTGTAAAGCCGTTGGTACTGACTTGTGCTTTCTGTGTTGAAGTCACTAATCTTGAGTCGAATGCCTTCACAGATAACAAACAATTGTGCTCGAAAGACATCTTGGGAGTGAGTAATGATCACGTATTACTGAGCTCTGTTTAGAACTCCAGAACTCAAGGCTGACTGAAGTCAATAAATGGTGGAAAACGGGGGGCATTGTGGCATGAAGACTGGTTTACATGCTACACTGGGGTTGTGCTCCTTTCCCACTAATCTTCCTGAAGGGACTTGGAGATTTGATTGTTTTCTCTTTCTGAAATCGTCCTCAGCTAGAAAACGATCACCAAACAGCAAGCTGCATGGCTCTGGCATATCATATGTGCCTCTGGAAATGAGGGCATAAACAATGGCAACACAAAGATATATTAAAAAATACATAATGTAACTTGTCTTAATATACTTTTCTGAGTCTAAAAATATGCCAGACCAAAAGAAACATATTTACATAAAAAGCAGACAAGGTCAAATAACAAAGAAAGCCCTTAATTAGTTGTAATCAACTTTAATTTGCATACCGTATATAATTCCTAAATGATTGTTAATAATAACTTTATATAATGGACTTCCAATTTTCATGAAAATGGCACATTTTGATAAGCAGACACAAAACCCTAGTACTAATAAGGTTTAATTTGCATACATTAGACTGATTATCCAAACAAAAGGATTACAGTATTACTTCTCCATACCTTTATGTCCTTATTATGCACATTTATTAACTTCACAAAAGCTAGCTGTTAGTGACAAACAATAGCCATGGTTGAAAAAGAAATCTACAGAATGAAGAAAGTACATTTTAATGCTAAGGAGAAAAGTTTATACATCATAGATGCCAAATTTAACTGTTTGTTGCTTAAAAGGGCCCAAATTTCACAGAGCTTTTCATCCTTTGAATAAAACAGCTTGTTTTTTGTGACCTGAAAAAAAATGCCCCAACACATCACTCGAATTTAATAATGAACTTATCTCAAGCTAAGAAGGCTCCTCAACACCACAGTATGCTGAGAATTCATGAGCAGCCACAGAATTAAGCTTTAAATGTGGAGTTCTAGGGTGCAGCGTTAATAAATATATTTCAACAAGCTTAGTTTTCAGCCGAGTAAATAATAATATAGGTGGCATTAGTATTGATATCGGTTCCTAATGGTATCATTTATACCCTGCAATTAAAGTTTAAGCACTAAATACAGCATTATTAGGAGATCTGGGTTGGCTTTTCTTATATGTGAACACAAATGAAACTCATGAGTGTTTGGATAAGAGCCAAAAAACTTGAAACTTAACCACAAGCTACTTCCGGGGATTTTCTTAGTGTTTTTGCTGCTTGGCAAGATAGAGAATTAGAACACCAGGAAGTGATTTCCAAAGAACATGGAGGGAAATGGAAGCCCCGAGGAACTGAACTTGACTCCACGGGTGTTTAACTCTGACCCCTCACACATAGCGTCCAAGTTAAGAGCCATCTGCTAGGAATGTGCCTGTCTGAATATCCAGTGACATTTTTACTAGCATTGTGCTAAGGAAGAGAGAGGGCTGGCGAGGGAAGGCAGCTCAGCAGGGAAGCACTTGCTGCAAGTCTCACAAACCTAGTTTGGTCCCCAGAAACCACAAAGTTTTCCTTTAACCTTCACATATGTGCTGTAACATGGCACATCACACACACACGAGAGAGAGAGAGAGAGAGAGAGAGAGAGAGAGAGAGAGAGAGAGAGCATTGCTGAAGGACAAAGGGCTTTAAACCTTCCTATGCTCCTCATGAACCGTTGTTACTCCCTGTTCAAAGTTTCAAAATCCTACCAGAGTTGAATGAAAAACATACTTAACTGACAACCCCCTATGGAACAGGATGCTCTGAAATTCCTATGCCATCCCCAGAGCATAGAACACATATGATTCACGTAAAGCATTCAATGTTCACTTATCAAATACTTGAACAAGAAATACTAGGTCAGAGATGACCACTCTCACACTTCGTGCCTTCCCTCCTCTCTAAGTTTCTCAACTGGTCGGAATCAAGAACTCTAGGTACTAGAGTCTAGGAGACATTTGATGTAAACCATCATCCAGCCAGCAAAAGAACGAAGGCTACAGCGCCAGTTCAGCAGATCAAGGCACTCAATACAGAAGCATGGCAACCTGAGTTAGATCCCTAGAAACCATGTAAAGGTGAATGGGGAGAAGCAACTCTACAAAGTAACCCTCTGACCTCCACATGCAGGCCATGCCACATGCACCCACATATCCACATCAAACATGAGTGTGTGCTGTGTGCAAGGGTTTGCACGCAAGTGTATTGGGTGTGTGGGCACACACACAAATCATTTTTTTTTTTAAAGAATGGAAAGCTAAGGAAAACTCCTACTCCCCTAGTCCAATGGTGCACACCAATGGTGACAGCACTTGGGAGACTAAGATAGGATCATTTGAACCCAGAACTTAAAGACCATACTGAGCAATACCAGCCCCTACTCAAAGAGTTTGTGTATGGGCGTGTCATAACTTTATGTGCTGATTTTCTCTGAAAAATGAATTTCAAACTAAACAGACAAGTAGTAGTAAATAGGCCTCTAGCACACAGCATAAAAATCACTGCAAAGGATCCATAAAATAATAAAGCACTAATGTTGGAAGAGAGCCATTAGTAATAAACTTCAAACTATTACAAGAAGACAGGCATGGTAATGTAGACCTGTACTCCTAATACTCTGGAAGCTGAGGCAGGAGGATCACTTGAGCCCGGGAGTTGAAGACAATCAGTCTGGGCAACATAATGAGACCCTGTCTTTAAAAAGTAATAAAAACAGCCAGTGAAGCAAGAATTGTTTTGACTGTTCTGTTGTCAAAGCAGCATGAAACAGTGATGGTTACCCAGCCTAGGGTCAGCGTGGGAGTGTATCCAAGACAGAGACATTGACTTCAGCAGAATCATCTGTACGAAGAACACAGGATTTGGGTCCAGAAACTAAACAACTAAAAACTACCCTAATGTGATTTATCCAAAGGCAATATTCAGACAGCAGCCTACTTTCGAAAAACTCAAAAGTTTGGCATGCTACTAATATTATTTCAGCCTCAACTGTCTATATGTGTAGATTTTCCAAACAGGCACTCTCTGCTCCTACCCAGCTAGGAGCAATATTCCTTTTAGCCAGGAGTAGAACTAGAGTGACGATGGATCCCTCTCTCCCAAGCAGCTGTTCTTTTTGCTTTCCCATCCAGGCCCACTGAGTGGGAGGCTGGGCTTCTGGACGGAGCACAAAACATAATACAACAGTCGGGCAGGAAATGCAGTCTCTAGGCAGGAACATAAATTCCATTAGCATTTCCTTTGCTCAGACTGATAGTGCACACTCCCAAAGAAACAAATTCACACTCCCAATTCTCTTTCTCCCTTTTCTCAGCTCATTGTGGGAGAGAAATAAAGATCTCTTTGTCAATTCAGATGTGCTGCTTTTCATGTGCCGTGCTGCGGATCAGAGAGCGCTGGAGATTATGCAGAGAACAAAGGCCAGCTTGCCTACTTACCTGATTACTGAGAAATGCCCATCTGTAGCAGTGTCTTCTAAGAGTACATCAGCTGCCACCGTGACTCAATCACATTCCAGCAAGACTTCTCAAAAAGGTATGAAACCCACCTCAAACTTACAAAGATAAAAAAAAAAAGAAAAATGAAAACATATGTAAATGATTGTCCTGCTAATCTCACCCACCATATTCCCCAAATCATTCCAGTCTAAAGGGGCTAGCTAGAGCTCGCAGCCAGGCTCCAAATGAGTCATAGGAGACATTCAAATTCTGTGCATACCGTTGAATCTCATCTGCTTGCATGAGAATATAAATGCACTGTACATTAGTTTGCTTGAGATATGACGCTACTGAACCTACCATCTTTTGCGTGCTGATTCCCCTACGTGCTATTTTCACTGGCTTTCAGCAAAGACCGGTCCAGTCTTCTTTTTACCCATCAGACCCTCCTCCTCTAAGACTTATAACTGAAATTACCTGATCAAGGTTCAGAAGGCTAGAACAAAAGCAAATCCTGTTGAATGCCTAAATGTGCATTGATAGCAAGGAAATGAGCTGGAGTTGGCAAGTTTTATTCTTACTATTTTCTCTTCCCTTGCTTAGCCGTGATTATGGTGTAACCAATTGCTTGAGAGTGTGTGGGAAAAGTCATTTTGCATGCACGTATCTCGTGTCATTATACTAATCTGATAATTTAATTATGTATCCAGGGATGTGCTATTCTTCCTTGGGGTGATCGTGTGTCCCCCATATTACCCAGATGGACTCATGTTTTGCCTGTTGTCCTGAAATGACTATTAAAAGCACCTGTTTTCATACTCCAAAATGTTCTGGTTTGGACAATAAATGATACGGATCACTACTACACAAGTAAGTATTGGGCAATATAACTTGTGGATGTCCGCATTAAGAGTTCTCAAGTTCTAGAAGTTACATTTCTTATTGCTATACTATATTGATGCTCATATCAACTTTTCATATTGTTACTTTATACTAATATTTCATATTGTTATTTTTTACTTTTCTTTTGCAGTACAGGGCATGGAACCTAGGGCCTCATGTATGGTCATGCCATGTGGCAAAGTGGTTCCATTTTGGTTAAACCATGACAATTCTCTAAACTCGAGTATGTTATTTTTCTAGATTCTTGCCCGACCCCCAGTAGTGCCTTACCCACCATTGGCCTTATTTCCCTAGCTCACCTCTTAGAACGAACCATGCATGAGTCAAACATTGGAAAGTTTGCAGTTCCCTTCGCCCTTGCTCTGTTCTGCCTTACAAATACCCTAGGCCAGCCTGCAAGCAGACTATGGGCTCTGGCTCTTTACAGTAGAGATCCTCCCTCCATGGGTCTTTTCCCAAAGGAAGCCTGTGCTGTCACTGAGTTATCCCTCTCTCCTCACCACTGACCTTACACTAGGTAAGCCCTCTACCACTGAACTGCACCTTTCTTATTTTCCATTGATTTGTTGTCTTTGAGAGAAAGTTTCAACTGTATTGCCTAGGCTGGCCTTGAACTCTCAGTATCAAGTGATCCTCTTGCCGCCTCCTGAGTATCTAGAAAGGTAAGCGTATGCCACCACATCCAACTTATATTTTAAGTTGTTTTTGCCAGGAGTGGTGGTGCATGCATACCAGCCCAGCACTCAGGGACAGAGACAGAAGAATAGCCGTAAGTTCAAGGCCATGTGGGGCTACACAGTAAAAGCTTATCTCAAAAAAGAAGCAAAATGTTATAATGATGCCTAATGCTTCATATACTAATTTAAGAGGTGAAACATTTTTAATTCACTTTGGAGTGCTTACCCGTTTCTTATGCATACAAGCCCCTGCAGTATGAGCAGAGATATTAGAACGCTTATTCATAGCTAAGTCAGCTAAAAGCATACAGTAAGGCTTTCTTGTTCCTTTTTGTAAAAAATGCCTTTTCTATTAAAACATAATAGAAGTCTATAGAATATATTTGAGATTTTTTTTTCCTTTTTTATTAGAAAGGGCCTCATATAACTCAGGTTGGCTCAAACTCAGTGTGCGGCTGGCCTCGAATTTAGTAGGTAGCTGAAAACGGCTTTGAGCTCCCGACCCTCCTTCCTTCACCTCCCAAGTGCTGGGCTCACAGGTATGTGCTACCATGACCATCTTCCTCCGCTCTTAGCTCATTGTTCACTTTACTAGCTATTCACTTTCCCTCACGGGGGCTTGGAAATACAGTCTATAACTTTTGGTATGGTCATAACCTTTTCCTAAGGGTTGAACTTCCTCTCTTTGAAGTAAACAAAATTATTACCCCAGAGTAAAAGAAGATTTTTCAAAAGTATAGTCCATGGTTGCCAGACACAGTGGTATTCACCTGTACCCCCAATTACTCCGGAGGCTTATACAGCAGTTTGATTGAGCCCAGAAGCTCAAGACCAGCCTGGGCAACATGCTGATACCTCCGGGAGCTCTGAGAGTTCAGTCGAAGACAGGGAGGAGGGATTATATGAGCAAGGGTGGGTCAAGATCATGATGGGAAAACCCACAGAGACAGTTGACCCTAACTTGTGGGAGCTCACAGACTCTAGACCGACAGCTAGGGAGCCTGTATGGCACTGAACCAGGTCCTCTGCATGCAGCAACAGTTTTATAGCCTAGTCTGTTTGTGGGCCCCTGGCAGTGGGACCAGGATCTGTCCTTAGCGCATGAGCTGCCCTTTTGAAGCCTGTTCCCTAGGGTAGGATGCCTTATTCGGCCTTGCAGCAGGTGGGGGAGGGGTGGGCTTTGTACCTGCCTCAACTGAATGTGCCAGGCTTTGTTGACTCGCCACAGGAGGCCTTACCCTTTCTGAGGAGTGGAGGGGAGTGGGCTGGGGAGTGGGGGAAGGGAGGGGGACTGCAGTTGGTATGTAAAATGAATAAAACAAAATATAAAAAGTAGCAAAGCAGACATTGTTCCCTAAAATAAAGATACCTCTCTCGATACAAAATAACAAATAAGTATACAAATAATAATGAGGCTTGGGTTATGGAAAGACAGGAACTTGTGACAGTGTTTATAGAAATGCCACGAGGTTTTAAAATATTGAAGCTCTGCCTTCTAGATTAGAGAAACATGGGTCAAAGGTCAGGCATTTTCCATCACGAGCATGATGATGGAATGGCCTGTTGCCCTGGCTGTCAGGACACTATGCTTTTCTGGTCTACCTGCTTGGCCCCCACTCTTTCTACCCCATCAACCATTCGTTGCTTTTGAGACAAGATGTTTCTTCAGCATCTTAGCCTCTGCCTCTTGAAAGCCAGGATCACATGCATGGATCACCATGCCCAGGTCAGGTCTTGGGATGGACTCTTGAAACCAGGCTCCTCACAGCTTTGTCCTATATACCCTTCCCTTGCCATTCTCCAGCAGAGACTACTAAGTGAAAGCAGGTAGCCTACTTCGAATACATCTATTTTCATGTATAGGAATGTCACTTTCTACAACTGAGTCAACATTTAACATCGGGACATTTCAAAATAAAATCCAGATTCGCAGACAGCCTTCAAAGTCCAATTTTCATGTGGTAATACACAGCTAGAGTAGACAGTCCCAACTAGTTACCTCAAGTATGGTTCTGGCCTACACTCCTCACACAGTACTAACACTCCTAATGCAAAACCAAAGTGTCCCCAAATCCAAACTTTTTAAATACTGATGTGATAACATAAGAAGTGGAAAATTTTATAGCTGACCATATATGACTGCTCATAGGCAAAATACCTTTATATATCATATATACATGTGCGTGTGTGTGTGTGTGTGTGTGTATATATATATATCAGATACATAGGAAGCAAAAACAAACTTCATGTCTAGTCTTCTGCCTCATCCCCCTAAACATTTCATTATTTACAAGGAAATATTCCAAAATCTGAAAAACAAAAATCTTAAATACTTATGCATCTAAGCATTTGGATAAGGGAGACTTAACCTATAACTATTTCTTACTTGGGGTTTGTGGCTCCAGACACTAACAACAACCACTCGACATTTTCTATATTCTTTTAAATTTAGTTTACTTTGGAATTTTAACTTTTAAAATTTTTGTTTACTTTTTTGATTAGCATGTAATCACTGTGAATATTAGTGGGGCAGAATGTACTATTTTAATACATGTGCACAGAGTATACTCATTAATTCAGGGTAATTATCTTATTCACTTTTTCTTATCATTTATTTTACTTATTTGTTTGATTTGGGGGCTTTTTTCTTTTTTCCATTGTGTGTGTGTGTGTGTGTGTGATATTCATAGGTATGTGTGGGTGCGTGTGGCTACCTCAGGTTGATGTCTGGAATCATCCTCAATGGCTCTTCTACTGTATTAATTGCAGCATTGTTTCTCAATCAAACCCAGAATTTATCAATATGGCCGGTCTTCCTAGCCAACTTGTTCTATAGGTGCTCCTTGTCTCCACCTTCCAAGGCCAGAGTTAGACAATACGGCTAGTACTCATAGACAATTTATTCTAGGTCTTGCTTGTCTATACTTTCTGAAGTTCACTGCCATGCCCACCTGGCGTTTCATGGATTTCTGGGGATCTGAAGCACTTTAGCTGTTGAGTCTACTCACAAGCCCTGCTTTGTTTTGCTTTGTTTTTGAAGAAAGGTTTCAGACTATGACCTGAGACACTCTGGGAACTCAATGGTGGCCTAACCTGGCCTTGAACTCACAGAAATCCTCCTGCCTTTCCCTCCTGGTTGCTAAGATTATAAGCATGAGTCACTGAGACCGGTTTGTTTCTTTGTTTACTTTGAGACAGGAACTTTCTACATAGCCCAGACAGACCTCAGATTCACTACGTAGCCTGAGGTGACTTTTCACTAATGACCCTCCTGCCTTTGCCTCTGGGTGCTTTGATCATAGGCAGAATATAGCCATGGTGTCTGACTCGCCATTTCTTTGTTTGGAAACTTCAGGTTCCTCTGCTCCAGATCTTTCCAGAATACACACTCAGCTATTATAAACTATAGTCGCCTCACTATATTGGGAAATACAGAATGTAGTCCTTCTATATAACTCCGATGATTCATGTTAGCCAACCTCCCTTGATCTCCTCGTACCTCAAATTTGGACATCTTCTGAAATGTCATTTCAAACACTCCTCCTGTGTCTTTTGAAACCTACACTGCGTGTCTGTTTGTTTGTCCTCTTAGGTCCATACCATATACCACATGCAAGGATGTAAGGACAGCCTTACTTTGGTTCTAAGCTTCAGTTTGCACTTCACTGGCCTCTTGTTCTTCAGCTTGAGATGAGGCAGTGTATCGCTGCAGAAGGATGTGGTAGAACAAAGCTGCTCACTTTGGCAGGAAGCAAGGGGAGAAAGGGAGACTGGCATCCCATGATCCCCTTTGAGGACACACAATTTCATAAAACTTCCCAGCAGACCCTACCTCTTAAAGATTTCTATTGCTTTCCGATTGTGCTATGCTTTTAAATGCTTCCTTTGGGGAATATTCCAGACTAAAATCACATCAATGTCTTCTATGGCTGAGAGCTAGATATTTAGCTTCCAATGAACTTCTCCAATTGGATGATAGAAGCAAAGGTACTGTTGAGAATGGGGGCACATGACTTTAATCACAGCACTCAGGGGGCAGATCTCTGTGAGTTTAAGACCAGCCTGGTCTACTATGGTGGTTTGAATGAAATGATCCCAATAGGCTCATGTGTCTGGATACTTAGTCCCCAGTTGCTAGAACTGTTTAGGAAGGATTAGGAGGTGAGTTATTGGGGGAGGTGAGTCGCTGGGGGTGGGCTTTGAGGATTCAAAAGACTCATGCCATCTTCAGTCAGTCCTCTGCCTCCTGCTTGTGGTGCAAGATGTGAGCTCTCAGCTGCCTGCCACCTCTGTTCTGCCATCATTAATTCTAACCCTCTGAAGCTATAGGCCCCAAATAAACTCTTGCATAAGTTGCTTTCATCATGGTGTCTTATCAAAGCAGTAGAAAAAAGGCTAATACATCTACACAGCAACTTCTAGGACAGCTCAGACTACATAGTGAGACTCTGTCTCAAAACTCACTCCCTCCTTCTCTCTCTCTCTCTCTCTCTCTCTCTCTCACACACACACACACACACACACACACCCCAAAGGGGAGTACAAGGCTAAGAAAAAGATTTAATCAGTAAAATGCTGGCTGCACAAACATCAGGACCCGAGTTCAGACCGTTATCACTCACAGAAAAAAACAAGTGCAGTAATCCATACCTTAATCCCAGCACCGGGAAGGCAAAGACAGAAAGACCCTCGAAGCTCTCTGGCCAGCCAGTCTAGTTCACACAAGCTCCAGGTTCAGTGAGAGACACTGTCTCAATAAAATCAGGTGGAGAGCAATGGATGAAAACACACATTTTTGGCCTCTGCTCCCTTCCATGTCTGTGTGCACACAATAGACACATAAAACCAAAGGTGCTTCATTCAGCATCTCCAGAACTGCCCTTTCTCTCAAATCCCACCATCCAGGACACAAAACAACTCCAAGCTAGGCAGTTGCAAATCATTATCAGACACCTCCTTATGCTTCAGGCTCTACCAAGCTCTGCTGGATGGCCTCCACGGCACCTTTTCAATGTTTTCTTCATCTCCCTACAGTGGACCGCTGTACTGGTTGGTTTATGTCAACTTGGCACATACTAGAGTCATCAGGGAGGAAGGAGCCTTAAGTGAGGAAATGCTACCATAAGATCCAGCTGTAAGACATTTTTTAAACTAGCGATTAATGGGGGAGGGTCCAGCCCAATATAGGTGGTTCCATCCCTGGGCTGGTGGTCCTGGGTTCTATAAGAAAGCAGGCTGGGCAAGCCATGGGGAGGAAGCCAGTAAGCAGCACCCCTCCATGACTTCCTGCCTCCAGGTTCCTTCCCTATTTGAGTTCCTGTCCTGACTTCCTTTGGTGATGAACAACAATGTGGAAGTGTCAGCTGAAGAAACCCTTTCCTCTCCCACTTGCTTTTTAGGTATGGTATTTCATCACAGCAACAGAAACCCCAGCTAAGACAGCCGTGCAAGCACCATTTTCATCCTAGACTATGCAGTAGTTTCTTTGCTGTCCCATGAACATTTTTGCCTAATTCTTTTCTTGGCTGACAGGTCTTCAACGGATTCTTGTTATTTGGTATCTTTAATCAGGTTCGGTAAATTCTCCCACCGTCTTCCTTGGGTTTTGTCAAACTCTGTAGTCTCACTGGCCTTCTCTCAATTCTGTGACCACACAGCAATCTTTCCTGCTGAAAAACCCTTGACAAACTCCTCTCTCTACCTAATACTTGCCCACAACACCCAAGTTGACCAGGTTAATACTTCCTGTATTAGGCAGGGTTCTCTAGAGGACCAGAACTGGACAGTTTACAAGACAGATACTGAGTAATAGTACCAATAATGGCTGTCTGCATCCTGAAGACACTGAGACCCAGTGACTGTTCGGTCTATGAGTATGATCACATTGCTGCTCTTCTCTGGCTATGAAGACTGTTCCTTGGTCGGAAGCAATGTCGTGTGTTATACCATGTTGGTGAGGAAGGCCTTCTGTGAATACTAGCTTGGGCAGACATGTTATGTGAAGGAAAGGCAATCCCATACCCACATGAGAATCTATTCCTAAGGACAATGTCCCACAATGGAAGTGCTCCAATATGGTCAAGCTTTCACTAAGTTGCTGGTTAATCACCTCGGAAAATACTGCCATACTGGGGACTCAGTGTTGGTCTCTGCTGCTGGTAGATTGACACTCAGTAGATGGAGTCAGGTCAGCCTTGGTGAGAAAAAAATCCATGTTGTTGAGCCCATGTGTACATGCATTCATCCCATCCCTGTCAGCATGGCCACTGATGTTCGTGGGCAGCACCAGGGATGGTCAGGAAAAGAGGTTGACTACTATCCACAGAATGGGTCACTCATCTATTTTCTTAGTGAAGTCCTCCTCTACTGACTTTACCTTTCAGTGAGCATTCACACAGGACACGAGTATCTGCGCCTTTGCCCACTTAAATAAAAGACAATCCACACCCCCAACTCCTAAATGTTTTTCTCACCAATTTTCCAATTAGACCCTTTGCATTTAAGTTATTCAGTTGGGCAGCCATGTCTCTCACTGTTAAGTCTGACATACAGGCTCTGAAATGGCAGGGCTCTTCCAGGATGCTGGTGCCCCTCCTCACCAGTCTTTCTTAGAGTATTCATGAAGGCCATGTCTTCTAGGTCCTTACATTGTGGAGGATGAGGTTTAATGTTCTATTGCATGGATTGATTTGTGGGTAGGGTTTTGTCAGGGGTGCCTTGGTGCTCGTGTGGAGGTCAGAAGACGACTTTTGGTAATCACTTCTCTCCTTCTACCCTGTGGATCTTGGGTCATCAGTCTCAGTAGCAAGCACATTTACCCACTGAGCCAGCCATCTTGCCAGCCCAAGAATTAGACTTTATTTTTTATACTTTTAAGGCTTTGAAAATTATGTATGTATGTATGTGCAGCTGCGCGTATGTATGTGCAGAGAACACAGGATCTAAGGAGGCCCGAGGGAGGTATCTGATATCCCGGAGCTGGAGTTACAGGCAGTTATGAGCGGCCTGATTTAGGTGTTGGAATGAAACTCCAGTTCTCTGCAAGAACAGTGTGAGCACTGACATGAAGCCAATGTGGTGGCTCTTCTTGGTTGTCAACTTGCCTACATTTGGAAATAACTAAAATCCAAAAGTGAAGGGCACATCTGCAAGGCATATTTGCTTAATTTGAAGTAGGTAGATCCACTTCTAAGCTGGGTCTTTGAAGTAGGAAGACACTTTAATCTAGGCCATACCTTATTCTGGAAGACCATGTAAGGACATGAAAGAGGGGAGCTTTTGTTCTTTGCCTCCTTGCCTTCACTTTGCTAGCGCATCCATTTCTTCACCAGCACTAGAGTCTACTTCTAGAGGATTCCAGATATCCTGAAGACCAGCTGAGACATGCAGTCATGTAGACTGAGCAACTGCTGGGTTCTTGGACTTTCCATTCACAGCCAGCCATTGTTGGATTAACTAGACCATAGCCTGTAACTCATTCTAATAAGTTCCCTTTCTATAGAGAGAGATTTATTCTAATTTCTGTTACTCTAAAGAACCCTGACTAATATAGCTAGCAAGCCATCTTTTGACCCATTCTTCAGCCTACCAATCAAGTAAACTATTAGCACTTTTGTAACTTTGTGAGCTGAAACATTAAATCCAGATTCTCTATTTAGTAGATCCATATCAATAAGTTCAACCTGATCTAGTTTTATGTTCTTTGGTAGTGAGAATGAGAATAGCCAACAGCAACAGGAGCAACCGTGGGGATAGATGCATTCACCAGAATGAAGCAAAGGGAAGAAGGCAAGCAAACTGCTTCTTGTCCTTGGACCTCTTTCTATCTGGGTTACCTAACAGAAAGTGCTGCCAACGCTAGTAGAAGATGATTCCCCCTCAGTTAACCCCTTCTGAAATGCTCTCCCAGACCTACCCAGAGCCATGTCTCTTGTCTAATTCCAGATTAAATCAAGTTGACTGTCAAGATTACCCATCCAGCTACAGTTGGCTCACACTGCCCAGGACCATATTAGGCCTGCTTTCAGTCTTCATCAGAGCAACTGTTTGTACAGTGAAAGAACACTTACACAGACACTCGCATCTTCTCAAAGTTCAGAGAGTAAGTGTCTGCAAAGAGCTTAACTCTATATGGGATATCTATATTACACTTGCTACCCCCAAGCCTCAGGAAACAACATGGAAGAGGGATCAGAAAGATTCTAAGAACCAGGGGCCAGACAAAAGGTTATACTGTGTGACATACCACAGCACCCAATGCCACTAGGATGAATGAAGAGGTGTTGGAAAGATGGAGGATCGAGGTGGTTTTTTTGTTTGTTTGTTTTGCTTTGTTTTTAATTGATTTTAGATGGGATCTTTCTGTGGGGATGCTGTTGGAGGACATGGAGGGATTGGGAGATGAGCAGGATTGGGGTGCATGATGTAGGGTTTCCAAAGAATCAATAAAGAATTGTGTTATAGTAGATGTTCACATGTAAGAAGAATGAAAATAGATCCATATATAGATATGTACAAAACTCAAGTCTAAGTGGATCAAAAACCTCAACATAAATCTAGTTACACTGAACCTGATAGAAGAGAAAATGGGAAATAGCCTTGTACACCTTGCCAAAGGAGACAACTTCCTGAATATAACAGCAATAGCACAGGCACTTAGATTAACAGTAAATGGGACCTCCTAAAACTGAAAGGCTTCGGTAAGGCAAAGGACACTGTCAATAGGACAAAATGGCAGCCTACAGATTGAGAAAAGATCTTCACCAACCGCCCATCTGACAGAGGACTAATATCCAAATTATATAAAGAACTCAAGAAACTAGACATCACAATACCAAATAATCCAATTTAAAAATTGGGTACAGATATAAACAGAGAATTCTCAACAGAAGATTCTCAAATGGCCAAGAAACACTTAAAGATATGTTTAACATACTTAGCTATCAGGGAATGCAAATCAAATGACTCCGAGATACCATTTTACACCTGTCAGAATGGCTAAGATCAAAAACACTATTGACAGCCTATGTGGGAGAGGATGTGGAGTAAGGGGAACACTCCTCCACTGCTGGTGGGAGTGCAAATTTTTTCGAAATCAGTATGGCAGTTTTTCAGAAAACTGGGACTCAGTCTACCTCAAGACCCAGTAATACCAGTCTTGGACATATACCCAAAGGATACTCAATCATACCACAAGGACATTTGCTCAACTATGTTCATAGCAACATTATTCATAATAACCAGAACCTGGAAACAACCGAGATGCCCTCAACTGATGAGTGGATTAAAGAAAAAAGATGTGGTACATTTACACAATGGAGTACTACTTAGGTATAAGAAAAAAAATCATCCTGAGCGAGGCAACCCAGACCCAGAAAAACAAATATGATATGTACTCACTCATAAGTGGATATTAGATGTAAAGCAAAGGATAACCAGGCTACAATCCACAACCCCAGAGAAGCTAGGTAACAAAGAGGACCCTAAGAGGGATGCATGAATTTCCCTGAGAAGGGGAAATAGATGAGATCTCCTGGGTAATCTGGGGAAAGAGGTGATAGGGGTTGGGAACATGGATGATCGGGTTGGGTGGATTGGGGGACAGACAGAACAGACGGGGAGAGTAATGAAACAGATATCATGATAGAGGATGCCATTTGGGGGTTAGGAAGAAACCTGGTGCGAGGGAAACTCCCAGGAATCCACAAGGATGACTCCAGCTAAGACTTCTAGGAAGGTGAAGAGGGTGCCTGAACTGGCCTTCTCCTGTAATCAGATTGCTGACTACCCTAACTGTCATCATAGAACCTTCATCCAGTAACTGATGGAAGCAGATGCAGAGATCCACAGCCAAGCACCAGGCAGAGCTCCAGGAGTCATGATGAAGAGAGAGAGGAAGGACTGTACGAGCTAGGGGGTCAAGGTTATGAGGGAGGAACCCACAGAGACAACCAACCTAACAGTGGGAGCTCACAGACTCTGGGCCAACAGCTAGGGAGCCTGCATGTCACCAACCTAGGCCCTCTGCATGTGAATGGCAGTTGTGTATCTTGGTCTGTTTGGGGTGGGGGGGCTAGCAGTGGCTTTTTGGAACCTACTCCCAATGGTAGGATGCCTTGTTCAGCCTTGATGCAGGGGGCAGGAGCTTGGTTCTCTTCAACGTGATATGATAAGTTTTGTTGACTCCCATGGGAGGCCTTGCCCTTTCTGAATGTGGGAGAAGTGGATGTCGGGGGGAGGGGCATAGATGGGAGGTTGGGGAGAGAATAGGAAGAGAAGAGGGAGGGGAAATTGTGATTGGTATGTAAAATAAATTTTTAAATTAATATAAATAAATAAATAAAACCAAAAAAAAAAAAGAATTACGCTATAGGAGAATTAAAAAGAACCAGAGTTCAGTGATGCCTGCTCAAAACAGTCTTCTGAACACAAGAGGGCTGTTGACCTGGACAAGACTTGCACATGATCTAGCCAATCAGCGTTCTTGCATGGTTCGGGGAGGGATCCGCAAGGCCCACTCCAAGCTGAGGAGCTGTTGGCAGTGGACAGGATTAATTTTCTTCAGGGGTATGGGCCCTGGGAAGTTGACCATGTGCCAGTGGGTGGCTTCACATACATGTGCATTTGGGTACTGTTTGGGGGGCTCAATAGGTAACAAAAGAAAAGAAAAAAAGGACATCAAGCTAGGAGGAGGGCATGCTGCAATCGAGGATCAGAATATATTAGATCCACATATGAAATTCTCAAGAAAAAAATTAAAAGAAGATTATCCATTATATTCCCAAACTAGCATCACCAGAGTAGATAAGTGTGATATTAGTATCACAGGCGACACAAAGCCACCCAATGCTAAAGATAGCCATTTTGGAGTTCTGCCTCATCGCTAAGCCTGGTTGCCCTTGAGAAGTGAAGAGAGCAGTTTCTCAGCTGACAAACAGCTCAGCCTCAGTACCGTGCCTCAGAACACCTCTTGGGAGACACAGCCCAGAACGCAAGTTGTCAAAGTGTGGTCCCTTAACAGCAGCATCAGTACCATCTGGGACAAATTAGAACTCTGTCACCCCCACCATAGGCCTGCTGAGGTAACTACTGCAGGGGGAAGCCCAGCCGTAGGGCATTTTACAATAACACTGCTCATTCCCCACATCTCGTCCTCACAGACGTGTTCCTTGAATCTCACATGGAACAGCCCCTGCTGTTTATTTTCTTGTCACAAAGTACGTCTCCTTCCCAAGACATACCCCAAGTGCTATCAGTTAAATATCGATGTAGAAATCCATTCCAAGCCTCCATAACACTCCACAAGCTAAAAACCAGGTCATTTTATTTACTTGGATTCATAGTGTATGGAGAAATGAGGGGACTAGGGAGAGAAAATGTAGCCTTTTGTTTTTATGAGGTCTTGAGACTTTTTTTAAAGATTTATTTTAATCATGTGTACGCAGATAGTTTGCCATGCGTGTGTGGATACCCTGGGAGGCCAGGGGCCTTGGATTTCATGGAGCTGCAGCTACGGGCAGCTGTGAGCCACCTGAAATGGGCACTGGGAATCCAACTCAGGCCCTTCGGGAAGAGTTATATACACTGACTACTGAGCCATACCTCAACTCCCCATTTTTTAAGGTTTTTCTTTGTTTTACTGTTGTTTTTGTTTGTTTTATTTTTTTTTCTTGAGACAGGGACTCTATCTATCCCTGGATGTGCCAAAACTCATTATATAAACCTGTCTGGCCTTGAACTTGAAGAGATCCTGTGTCTCTTGAGTATTCGTGTTAAAGGTATGTGTCCCCACACCTAGCTCTCTTGAGGCTTTTAAAATAATCTGGCTGAGCATGGTCTCTGCCAAGACAGTTGGTAGTCTAGCCCAAAATCTTATTTTAGGTTAGGTACACAGAAGGTGTGGCTCAAGATAGACTCCCCAAAGCTGAAGTCCACAGCAAAGGCCTGAGGCTCAAGTTCAGCAGAGTGATACTGACCACCTAAACTTTGCATCCAACCACCACAACCTTTAAGAATAGAGATGGGTTACATACAGAGACCTCAGCTATTCCCAAATGCCAAGCTTTTAGTTATAATAACAATACTAAGCTGGGCATGGTAGAACACACCTGTAATCTTAGCACCTCAGAGATTGAAGCAGGAAAATCACAAGTTTGAGGCTAGGCTGCTCCACATACCAAGTTCCATATTTCCCTAGGATAATAAGACTCAGATTTTTTTTTTTTTTTGGTTTTTCGAGACAGGGTTTCTCTGTAGCTTTGGAGCCTGTCCTGGAACTAGCTCTTGTAGACCAGGCTGGTCTCGAACTCACAGAGATCCGCCTGCCTCTGCCTCCCAAGTGCTGGGATTAAAGGCGTGTGCCACCACCGCCCTGCTTAAGACTCAGATTTTTAAAAGATTTTATTAACTTTATTTATTTTACATATATGAGTGCTCTCTCTGTCTGTCTCTCTCTCTCTCTCTCTCTCTCTCTCTCTCTCTCTCTCTCTCTCTCTCTCCATGTACACCTTTATGCCAGAAGAAGGCATCAGATCCCAATATAGATGGTTGTGAGTCACTATGTGTGTGCTGAGAATCAAACTCAGGTCCTCTGGAAGAGCAGCCAGTGTTCTTAAAATCTGAGCCATCTCTCCAGCCCCAACTCTTAATTTTCTTTTTTCTTTTTTTTCTTTCTTTTTCTTTTTCTTTTTTTTTTTTTTTTTGTTTCTCGAGACAGGGTTTCTCTGTGGGTTTTGGATCCTGTCCTGGAACTAGCTATTGTAGACAAGGCTGGCCTCGAACTCACAGATATCCTCCTGTCCCTGCCTCCCAAGTGCTGAGATTAAAGGCGTGCGCCACCACCGCCTGGCTAACTCTTAAATTTTTATTGGTAACACTACTAACTGCCCTAAGAGATTACTGCTGAAAGAGTAGTTTACCTCGTTTGTCACTTGTCCAGAACTGGGAATGAAGGCCATCATGCAGTCATTCAAGAGACCAGGCACCTTTCATCTTGTAGATTTGCCCTTCTCTAGGTCTGTGAAGTCTTCTCCACTTATCTATGGATGAGAAAAAGAGAAAGGAAGGTACATGGGAGGTCTATAATGCAAGCCTAGATGGGGTTCACACCACATACACTCAAAAGCAGTTAGCCAGAACTGAGCAGAACTCAGTCACAGGGCCACAGCAACCACAAGGAAAGCTAGGGCTAAAGAAGATGACAGTGAGCCAGGCGGTGGTGGCGCACACCTTTAATCCCAGCACAGAGACAGAGGCAGGTGGATCTCTGTAAATTCAAGGTCAGCCTGGTCTACAACAGCTAGTTCCAGGACAGGCTCCAAAGCTAAAGAGAAACCCTGTCTCGAAGAGAAGAAGAAGAAGAAGAAGAAGAAGAAGAAGAAGAAGAAGAAGAGGAAGAGGAAGAGGAAGAGGAAGAGGAAGAGGAAGAGGAAGAGGAAGAGGAAGAGGAAGAGGAAGAGGAAGAAGAACAGGAAGAAGAACAGGAAGAAGAACAGGAAGACGACAGTGACACTGGTAAGTGACACTTGCCGTGTCCCCCCTCCAGCCCCTCCAGTTATCAAGTAGCCATTTCAGGCTTCAGCCCAGACATGGCCATACTCAGTTTCTCCCACAAAGAACAAAAGCAAAGGGTCACCTGGTCAATGCACTCAAAGGGTCATGATGACTGGAACATGTGTCCTTCTCCTCATTATCGCTAGATTTGGCTCCTCTTGGTCTGAAGACCTATAAATTAATAAGACTTATAACCAGCACCCCAACGCCAGTGGGTCAACAACCTATTTGTCCACTAAAAGCCACTTTGACTTCCAGACTACTGCATGGTGGAGGACCAAGGACCAGAGAGCTACTGATCAGCCCACATGCCATGGGAAAAGATCGACAGACTAAGACACCCAACAGGCCTTAGTGCGGTGGGAAGTCAAAGGTTCTTCTATACAGAGACCAAAGAGCTACTGTTTCATGGCTAGAGAACCAATCCCAAGGCCTCTCAGAAATCACCAGCCAGCGTGAGATCCTCCTGTTAAAGGATCCCTCAAGGCCTCATCCTAACATAGAAATGAAGACCGCAGAACCTTCCACCCTCAGTCCTTGCTATGGTTTGAATGTGATCTATTTCCCCACAGATTGATGTGTTTGAACTCACCTGGTGTCGCTGTCTGGCATGTTATAGAGCCTTTGGAGAAACTGCTTACCCTATATTGACCAGGACATTAAAAGAACAGTGTCCCTAAGGAACACTAACTAGGTATCACATTACCCCTAAGGAACACCACCTAGGTATCAGATTACCCTTAAGGAACACTACCTAGGTATCAGATTACCCCTAAGGAACACTACCTAGATATCAGATTACTGATACAACATTTCCTTGGACCCTGGAGGTTAGATGACAGCATGAAAGAGTCTTGGTTCCTTAAATCTCAGTTTTTGTGATGTCATAAAGGAGCCTCAACTACAGCACGTGTTATGTATGGTGGCCAGTATGACCAAAAGAGCAGTCACAGGCAAAACTTTGAGATTTTTTTTCCCCATGGTTCCCCAGCATGCAATGAGGCTGCTGGCCAAAATGTCCCACGAACACCTGAAAGAAAGTCAGGCTGGTGACTGGGAAGAACTCAAGAAAAATGCTGGCTGAAAGACAGCCGTCTTCCTCTGGCATCCCAGAGGTGTGGTTTTACTAGACCCTGACAAGATGCGACTCAAAGGAGGGGGGTGCAATCCATCACAATAATGAGGCGTGGAGAATGAAACTATTCTTAGCACGGGTGGAGGAGCGTGAGGCCACTTGTTTACATTTTAAGGAACCAGGAGGCAGAGAATGGATTGAAAATGGGGCCTGGCACCGTGAGGGGTGCGCCCACCCACTGAGATGGCGGGGCTGATCTTATGAGAGCTCACCAAGGCCAGCTGGACAGGGACTGATGAAGCATGGGATCAAACCGGACTCCCAGAACGTGGCGGACAATGAGGGCTGATGAGAAGCCAAGGACAATGGCGCTGGGTTTTGATCCTACTGCATGTACTGGCTTTGTGGGAGCCTAGACAGTTTGGATGCTCACCTTACTAGACCTGGATGGAGGGGGGAGGACCTTGGATTTCCCACAGGCCAGGGAACCCTGATTGTTCTTTGGACTGGAGAGGGAGGGGAAAAGGAGTGGGGGAAAGGGGGAGGGAAATGGGAGGTGGGGAGGAGGTGGAAATTTTTAAGTAAAAATAAATAAATTAAAAAAAGAGAAAAAAAAAGAAAATGGGGCCTGGTTATTAAGATCAAAGTCCCCTGGCGTCTGTCTTCCTCAAGTGAGGCCCTACCTTCCAAAAGTCCCGTGAAACCCAAAAACAGCACCACCAGGTAGAAATCAAGTGTTCGAACACACGAGTCTGTGGGAAAATAGTTCACATTCAAACCTGGACAAGGGCTGAGGGCGATCTTTATGTTTATGTTAGGATGAGGCCTTGGAGGATCCTTTAAGAGGAGGATCTCATGCTGGCTAGTGATTTCTGAGAGGCCTTGAGCTGGGTTCTCAGCTATGAAACAGTGGATCTTGGACCTATGCCTAGAAGAATCTTTTGGGTTGGGGGAGGGGAAACACGGCAAGACTGCTCTAACCAGGGTCATTGTTGACTTCCTTAGCCCTAGCTTTCCTTGCGGTTTCTGTGGCCCTGTGACTGAGTTCTGCTCAGTTCAGCTAACTGCTTTTGAGAGTATGTGGCATGAACCCCATCTAGGCCTGATGACGTTCTTTATAAATAAACCTCTGGGGGCTGGAGAGATGGCTCAGTGCTCTTCCAGAGGAGCCAGGTTCAATTCTCTGCATCCACTTGGCAGCTCACAACTGTCTATAACTCTAGTCCCAGGGCATCCCACATCCTCTTCTGGTCTCCACGGTTACTGTATGCACATGGTGCACATACATGTAGTCAAAATACCCAAACACATAAATAATTTTAAAGAAATAAAACGCTGACCACTATACATGCTTTATGTGGTAGGAAGCTGAAGACTTTTCCTATTAAAATGTACCCATGATCTGTTGAAGGAAGAGCTCTCTCGGCCACTATACTTCTCTGTCTCATACATTGCAGTGGTTCCTTCCAGTTGCTCACTGCTTTCTAAACAAAGAACTGAATCATAGGCTATTCCAGCTACTTTCTTGGCCAAATGCACATATCTGTGGGTTCTTAATTTTTCAAGGCCTTAAGACTAGGGATGTAATTCAGTGCTTGCCTAACATGGTTGCAGCCATAGATTCCATCCCCAGTACCACAAAACACCAAAATCCCCAGGCTGCAGTAGACAGAATAAATAAAAGCCTCAACCCTCCCAAGTGCTATGGAGCACTTTTGGTGATGATCTTTCCCATGCTGGCATCCCAGCGGCCTTTCCAGCCATCCTCATGGTTATTTGCTAGGGTTCCTGGTATAGGAGGTCCTTCTGTTTGTGTGTTGCTTTCATTGGTTAATGAATAAAGAAACTGCCTTGACCTAGTTGATAGGGCTGAACTTAGGTAGACAAAGAAGACAGAACTGAATGCTGGGAGGAAGAGAGGCGGAGGAGGAGAGAGACGTCATGGAACCGCCAGAGACAGACATGCCGAATCTTTCCTGGTAGGCCACGAACTCGTGGTGATAGACAGATTAATAGAAATGGGTTAAACTAATATGTAAAAGTTAGCCAATAAGATTAGAGCTAATGGGCCAAGCAGTGATTTAATTAATACAGTTTCTGTGCGGTTATTTCAGGTCTAAGCTAGCTAGGTGGTCGGGACAAACAAGAGGTCCCTCTCCCTGTAATAGGTTCCTGTATCACTCTGGCAGCACTTAAATACTCTACACGATAGAGAACAAGGCCTGTTATAGCAATCTTTATTGCAGTTCAAAGGGGAATCATTTTGACCATCCCATAGTGCTCTAATGCTATAGGACCAGGGCTTTTCTGGCCTTTACACCAGCTATTTTCATCATGAATCAAAAACTTAGTTACTCATATTTGGTTTCTAGCCATAAATAAAGGACATTGAGACTATAATTTGTGATTCTAGAGAAGCTAAATAAGAAGGTGAACCCAAAGAAAAACATATAAGCATCCCCCTGAATATTAACCTTCATCAGGCGATGAAAGAAGACAGAGACAGAGACCAACATTGGAGCACTGGACTGAAGTCTCACAATCCAAAGGAGGAACAGAAGGAGAGAGAGCATGAGCAAGGAACTCAGGACCGCGAGGGGTGCACCCACACACTGAGGCAATGGGGATGTTCTATCGGGAACTCACCAAGGCCAGCTGGCCGGGATCTGAAAAAGCATGGGACAAAACCGGTCTCGTTGAACATAATGGACAATGAGGACTACTGAGAACTGAAGAACAATGGCAATGGGTTCTTGATCCTATTGCACGTAATGGCTTTGTGGGAGCCCAGGTAGTTTGGATGCTCACCTTAATAGACCTGGATGGAGGTGGGTGGTCCTTGGACCTCCCACAGGGCAGAGAAACCTACTTGCTCTTTGGGCTGAGGAGGAAGGAAGACTTGATTGGGGGAGGGGGAGGGAATGGGAGGTGGTGGCGGGGAAGAGGCAGAAATCTTTAATAATTAAATAAATTAATTAATAAAAAAAAAAGAACCATTCCTAAGTGCTTACCACATCCTCTTGAGATACTGGAAGGAATGGGGTTGGGGGAGAAAAATACAGACATCTTTAAAAAAAAAAAAACAAAAAACAAACAAACAAACAAACAAAAAAAAAAAACTTAGTTACAACCTCAATAATGTACTGGTGTCCTATGGAGTCTTTCTGTCTCAAATACAGCCATATGGTAGGATTCCAAAGATCATTTCAACACATTTCCTACTTGTGCTTGTGTTGGGAAACATAGTTCAGTGCCAAAAGTCCCTCAGTGAGCTGCTGTGTGTTGTAGAACGTTGAGTTCTTTAGGATACCGCATGGGTCTCGCTCACTACAAGCCTTTCTAGGCCTACACCAGACATACTATGGAAGCTGATAAACGGGAAACAAACAAGCAGTCTCTGCCTACAGGAGGAACCCTCAACCTCCATGCTTGTGTATCAAAGGACTTTTAGAGCTACCCACTGCTGTCCAGACAGTTGAGACCGGAACTACTCGGCGCACTGAATTCTTCAGGGACCTAGCCTATGACAGAGAGGGAAACTAAAAGACCCATCCTCAGATCTTCAGAGCACTGTATAAGACACACACTTTTTAGTGACTGACTTTTCTGTTTCCTAGGGTTTGGGAAGAACTTCTTGTCCCCAGCTGAAGTTACATTATAAGATCTAGATGTCATTTCAGCCCTTAGCATCCTGTATGCTATGAAACCCAGAGCTCTCTGGATATTCTCCTGCCTTGTTGTCAGTTTGGATTCTGGGAAAGATTTCTTTTGACCGCCGACTGTTAGCCTCTAGAAAAGTAAGAATCTTTTAAGCTATCATCTTTTCTGCACACACTAGTGGCCTAAGGGTCCTAGTATCAGCTACGTGTCCTTAAAATGTGGTTCTGCCTATCCTTCAATGTCCCAGCATACCCAGGATAACCTGTCGTAAGCCAGTGGCCATTCTTGCTGGCATCCTTCTAGGACTCTGGTGACAGGAAAGTCCCAGGGTACCAGCCTCAATGTAAGCTGGAGAATCAGAACCACCAGCCTGCCTGTGAACTACTGCCCTTGGACTCCTTTTGGTCACCAACATGCCCAGGTACCACATATTAAACAGTCAGTCTAGGCTTCATCCTACATTCAGTTGGGGAACTGAAGGACATTCAGTAGCCTGACTGTTGTAGAAACAAGAGACCCTTTAAGCGCTTCTTCACTTTTTCCTTGGTACAGTGTCCCTTTGACCCTCTGGTCACCAAGCTGCCCCCTCACTAACGATATAGGAGTCATTTCGTCCCCAGCCAGCTCACATACCAGGTCCATCTCATCATTAATCTGCTCAAAAAATGGAACCTCAAGAGTCCTTTCAGCCAGCATACCTGACTCCACATACTGGCACCAGGGAGCTGTTGGGCCCACTCCTTGGCCTTGCACTTACGCCATGGTATGCTTTCAAATGTCATCCTGCCTATTATTTCTTCTGTCCTTTCAGAGCTTGCCTACACGTGTGCTAAAAGACTAAAGGCCATCCATTCTAGCCACCAGTTTGCCCCGCTGCCTTCTGTGGAATACAGAACCCTGTCAGGCATCATTGGTCCCTTGCACTGGTGCCCTTCTCAACAGCAGCCATATTCATGACAAGGTTCCAGTAATCTGACCAGCTCCCAGTCTGCCAGCAAGTCATGCCCAGGGAATTCTTCTGATCTCTGAACTAACTGGACCTCAAGACACTAGCCTTCCTATTTGCTGTGGGATTCATAGCCCTATCTTTCCTTATGCTGTTTCCCTGGCCACCACTAGTCAGTCTCAGAGTTATTCCTTTTTTTTTTAACTTAGGGGACCTTCCAACCTCCACTCAGCCTATACATTAGAACACCAGGGATCCTTTTTATCCATGTGCTGGAGAAGACCTTTTCTTGTGCAAAGGCACTGTACATCTCCTAAGCTGGTTGGATTTGACCCATGGGTAAATATTTCCACCCCATATCCATAGAACTAGAGCGTTAGCGAGGCTCGTGTGATCTGGAACCAATACAACACATCAAGACCTAATTTCAGTAAAGTGGAACAATGTGACCACATTCTGCTAATGAGCATATGTCCCCAACTCCTAAAGCTTTCCATCCAAAAGGTAAGGGAGGGTGACCTTTCCTTGACCTTCACCCATCCCATTGCTGGGAGATTTATATTAGCTGCCTTGGGTTATACAAATGAAGGAAAGCAACACCCTAAAGACAAAAGAATAATGAGAAAGAGAGTGCCCAGGAACTCTAGGGTCTCCTCAAATAGAGTTGCCTTATCAGCTCCAATTTTAAAAATTCAAAACAAACAAAAGGGTTTCACATATTTCTGGCTGACTTTAAAACTCACTATGTAGCCAAGAATGACTTTGAATTTCTGATCCTCCTGCCTCTATCTTCCTACTGCTAAGATTACAGCCAAGTGCCACCAAGCATGGTTTAATGTGGTGGTGGGAAAGGAACTCAGGACTTCATGCTAAGCAGAGATTCTACCAACTAAGCTACATACCAAGCCTCAGCTCTAATTTTTTTTTTTTTTTTTGATTCAGGGTTTCTCTGTAGCTTTAGAGCCTGTCCCGGAACTAGCTCTTGTAGACCAGGCTGGCCTCAAACTCACAGAGATCCGCCTGCCTCTGCCTCCTGAGCACTGGGATTAAAGGCGTGGCCACCATCACCCAGCAGCTTTAACTTTTATATAAAATGGAAATACATTTTTGAATCTATTAAACTATTGTTGCAGGCTGGTGAGATTGTTCTGCAGGTAAAGGTGCTTGCTGTCAAGCCTGATGACCTTAGTTTAATCTCCTGAACACACATGGTAGAAAGAAGAAAACTGACTCCAGAAAGTTCTCCTCTGACCTACACACACACACACACACACACAGAGAGAGAGAGAGAGAGAGAGAGAGAGAGAGAGAGAGAGAGAGAGAGAGATAAGCATAATGGAATGTGTTTGTTTTAAAGGAAAGAAAAAATAAACACTGGTCTAAGTCAGCTACGCAGGGAAATCATGGATCTTGGAGGAGAACCTATAACTGCCTCTTTGCTAAACCAACATAATCTCTAACTACATTCTAAATACTTATCCTTATACACAAAGATATGAGTAGTCCTCATTCCTCATCAAAGAAACATCTTTTTGCAATAGACAGACACTGTTACAGAAAACCAATCTAAATGCATAGCTGTCAAGTTTGGTCTCAAGTATACATCGACAAAGCAACTCTGCCCCCTACACCTCGGGCTCGGGGTCATTGTGGAAGAGGGGGTGGAAAAATTGTAAGAGCTGGAGGATCAGAAAGTCTCTTGTAAGATCGTATCTCCTAAGAACATCAGAAACTATTGCCCATAAAATTTCACCAGCATGGTTGCTTAAATATGACATGAACAAGGACAACAATAGGCATGTTAACATGGGTGTAAGTTAAGTCTCGACCCTACACAAAGAACTACAGGTAACTAAAGAATGCTGAAAGTGGGAGAAAGAGTCTTCCCCAGGGAAGAGAACACACATTGGTTATTCAATACTAAATGTCAGTCCCCAAAACATACCTATAAGTCATATACAGACTGAGTTGGCTATATTTATGCATTACAAATACATATTATGTAACAACAATTAATGAAAAAAAAGATGCCATTGATTTGAAAGAGAGCAAGGAGGGAGATGTGGGAAGGTATGAGGGGAGAAAGATGTATTTATATTTTAATCTCAAAAAATTTTTAAAAATTAATTTAAAAAAATTTAAAATCCACTGTTGCTATTGGGCCACATATAGTCCAGTCTATACTCTAATGAATGTGCTTGATTTTACCACAAGTTCATTAAAGGAATTATATCCCTTCAACTTCTTATAGGCAAATAGAACCCAAAGTCAGGAACCCAAGCAATGAAGCAAGGATGAGAAACAGGTCTTGAAAACATAGACTTTTCTCCATGCCTTGCATTATTGTCTTCTTGTTTTGGAATATTTGTTTAACTATGTAAAGTTGTGCTGCTGTTTTTCCTTGCCTGCCTAAGGTGCCTGATTGATCTAATAAAGAGATGAATGGCCAGTAGCAAGGGAGGAGGTAAAGACAGAACTTCTGGCCAGGGAGAGTAAGTAGGAGGAGGAATTTAGGCTTGGGAGAGAAAAAAAAGAGACACCAGGGACCAGCAAGCCAGCATGGAGGAAGCAGGAAAGGACATACAAAATGAAAGAAGGGGAGAAAGCCCCAAGGCAAAACATAGATGAAGAGAAACAGGTTAAATTAAGTTAAAAGAGCTATGGGACAAGCCTAAGCTAAGACCGAGCATTCATAATTAACTATAAGACTCCGTGCCTTTATTTAGGAGCTGGTTGATGGGTCAAAATAAATCCCAACTACGTCTCCTCTCTTTAAAAGTACAGATACTTGGCTAGGTGTATTGACACAACCAGTGGCAGAGGCAGCCATAATTACATGGTGAGATTGTCTCAAAAGACCAGAAATAAAACAAAAACCAAGAACCCTAAAGTACAGCTACTTGACCGCTTAAAACCCTCAATGACTTTCCAATGCATTAAAAGCAGATAGCAGGCTCATAAACACACGTTCTTAGTTTTTGTCTACTACCCTCTCTGGCCATAGATACAGAGAAATCACCCCATTCTCTCTAATTGATTATTGTGTTTGCCATATTCTATCCTGCCATGGGGCCTCTATACTAGCCTGTAGCCTCTGATTCCTGAGTTCTGGGATTAATGAGCCTGGTTTTATGCTGCTAAGCAAGCACTATCAGCTTAGATCCCCTCATAACTGAGTTCATCCTGACTCCAATATCATTTCTTACCTCCTGACCTACTAGATTCGGCAAAGACCACATTATAGGCCCTCCTGGCGCTATGATCCTGACAGGCAAAGGCTCAAAAGTTACAGTTCCTGTCTTCTTTGGGATGATGTGAAAAACCGTAAGCTCAGGGTGAGGCCTGTGTGTGGTTTGGTTCCCCACTGCATCTGAGGTTCCTATAAATGTATACAAATCAAATACTGTCCATAAGCTCCTACTGCAAAAGTAGGGCAACATTCTTCACAATGGCATTTGATCTCATCGTGTTACTTAAGTTTAGGTTCCGCTTTGTAGACTAGAAAATAAGATTGGCTTTAATCAGAAAAGAAGCGCATTTCCCGTCCTGTCAAATGTGTGTAGGAACTGGCAGTTTGGGGCTGGAGTTTTGTAGCTCTGTGAGCTTCCCAGGAATTCAAAGGTCCTCTGGCTCTATCACACCTAAGATCCATTTCTTGTCTTCATGACTCAATATGGATGCAAGAGCACTACTTACTTTGTCTGCTCCAGGTATCAGATCTGAGAAACGGAGAAGAGAGGGTACACCTTCCCCTTTAAAGTGACCACCTAAGAACACCATACACAATGTGTCGTCATCCAGATTTTAGTCAAGTTGGTCACTCTTCAGAAAGGAAAGTCAAGAAATGTGATCTGTCTGCTCTGCTACTGTGTAGGGGGGGGGGAGTATTCAAATGCTAAGGGCCATAGTGAATGCTTTAGGTTAGCTCTGCCTTCAAACCACACCCTAAAACTCACAGCAGCCACAAATCAAGCATTAAAGCAAAGCAACCGCTGTGTCTTCTCTCCCAGATCCACAGGCTGTGCTCCTTCAGCTGCTGTCCCTAAGGGTCGCAGTGAACTAAGGGGCTGGGATTCTTGGACCTGTCTCTCCCATGTGTTCACAAAGTCTCCTCTCACCTCACCAATGGGTTGTCAAAAACCACGGGGCAGATTCTCCCAAGTCATCTCAAAGGGACTCGGGCATAGTGTCACCTCACCACCCGGTACTACTTAAAGCAGTCCCAGGGCCAGGCAAATTCAAGCAAGAAAGAAACATACTTCCCTTCTCTATGAGGAAATTGACACAAATTTTGCAGCTCTCTTTAATACACCACTGGAAGAGTGGGTATTTGGAAGTAATTAGCAGCCTTTGGGTCACCTCCCTTTAAGACAAGTCATATAAAAGTAAGAGAGTGCCACTGTTATACACAATTCATAGAAAAACCTGACTTTCCTAGACTCTAAAGGAAATCTGAGAGAAGTATGGTAATATTGTAATGATTCTCACATCAGCTCTCCATAAAACCTGTTTTACTTTGGTTTCTGTTTCTCTGATAAAACACTTGCCAAAATCAACTTGGGTGGGAGGCCTTATTTCATCTTACATCCCAGATAACAGTTCTTCACTGAGGGAAGTCAGGGTAGGAACTTAAGGCGGAAACCTGGAGGCAATACCCGAAACATAGACGGTGGAGGAGCGCTGCTTACTGGCTTGCTATTTCTCATCTGTTTGGCTACTTTCCTTATCTAGCCAAGGTCTGCAAGCGTAGGGCTGGTAGCCACAGTAGACAAGGCTCTTTTGTATCAATTAGCAATTGAGAAAGTGCCCCACAGACATAGCCACAGGCCAGTCTGATGATTGCAGTTCCTCAACTGAGGTTCCCTCTTCCCAGGCAACTCTCTAGTTTGGGTCAAACTGACAAACCTAACAGCCGAAGGCCTTAGTAACTATGGGTGCACTAGTCCAGACAACACAGAAAAACAATGGAAATCAGATGCTCACAGAAAAAGAAATATGATTGGCCAATTGTCCAAAGTCAACATGTACAGCCTTACTAATGAAGAGTAATGCACACATAGCAGCTCATTAAATTTTCTGCATGACTGAAAATACCCACTGTCGGTAGCTGGAGAGACGCCTCCAGTTAAGAGTGGTCTTTGTCGTTTGAGAGGACAAAAGTTCAGTTCCCAGCACCCACATTAAGTGGTTCCTGACTGCCTCTGACTGCAGCTCTAGGGAACACCTTCTTTTGGCTTCTGTGGGCACCAGTAGAAGTGGTATTCACTCACACAGACATACACACATATATGTAAAATTTAAAAAAAAAAAGTCTTGTTTTTAAAGGAGCGCATAAAGTTGAAAGTGAAATTAGGGATGGTATGGAAGAACTGGAGGGGCAGGACTCAGGGTGGATTCGACCAAAACATCTCATATGTATGTGTATATGAAATTCTCACACAACAAAAAAACTTTAAAAAATTAATTTAAAAAAGCATAAATGACTGGATTGTGGCACATACCTTTAATCCCAGCACTCAGGAGGCAGAGGCAGGCAGATCTCTGTGAGTTTGAGGCCAACCTGGTCTATAAGAGCTAGTTCCAGGACAGGCTCAAAAGCTACAGAGAAATCCTGTCTCAACCCATCCCCCCAAAAAAAAGAATAAATGGCCAGACAGTGGTGATACACACCTTTAATCCCAGCACTCAGGAGACAGTGGCAGATGGATCTCCAATTTCAAGGGCAGCCTGGTCTACAAAGTGAGTTTCAGGATAGCCAGGGCTATTACACAGAGAAATCCTGTCTCAAAAACAAAACAAAACAAAAAAACCAAATAAACAAAAACTCCGAAAGACAGAAATAAAGAATATATATATATATATATATATACTTGCTGTGAAATAATTCTTTTTATACACTGTGAATATGTACTATTCTCATTGGTTTAATAAAGAACTGACAAGTGAATAGCTAGGCAGGAAGAGGTTAAGTGAGAGAGCCAAACTGAGCATACTGGGAAGAAGGAGGGTGGAGTCATGGGAGTCACCAGGAAGACACAGAGAAAGCAGGAGATGAACATGCCATGCTGAAAAAGGGTACCGCCATGTGCTAAAGCATAGATAAGAAATATAGGTTAATATTGGTTATAAGAGCTAGTTTGTAATAAGCATAAGCTATTGGCCGAGCATTTATAATTAATATTAAGTCTCTGTGTGGTTATTTGGAAGTGGGCTGGTGGGACAAAAACTCAGCCTACACATAATGCAGCAGAGCAGAGTAGTAGTTCATACCTGTAATTCCAGCACCCAGGTTGCTGAGACAGGAGGACTGTCATGAATGTGAGCCAGCCAGAGCTACATAGTGAGTTCTGGACTGGTAGTCTGAGCTACAGAGCAAAATCCTATCTCTAAAACAAAACAATTAAACAAACAAAAAAGTACACTAAATGCTGTATGTTAAAATATAAAATTAAATGATCTGAGGTTAGTATCCAGCTTAGTGATATACTATCAGAATGTCTGAGGTTCTGGGTCTGATCCCAGCATTGCAAGAAAACAAGAAAATGCAAAAAGTCCTTGAGTTCTTAATGACTTCTAAAGAATAAAATTCTTACCCCTTTAAAGAACATTCTATTATGATCAATACAGTTTGGGGGGCCAGGGAGATAGCTCATCAGGTAGAAGCACTTGTCACACAACCTTGATGGCCTGAGTTTGGATCTTCTGAACCAATGTTAGAAATCGACGTAGTAGTGCAGCCTATGAAGCCAACATTCCTGCTGCAGATCAAAGGTGAGGACAGAAGAATTGCTGGGAACACTCTGGTTGACTAGCCTCAAATACACAGCACAGCAGAACAGGAAGAGAGGCCTTGCTTCAAAACACAGGGGAAGGAAAAGACTGACACCCAAGGTTGCCCTCTGACCTCCACACACATGCCAGAGCATACATATACCCTCACACACAAACTCAAACACACATACACACACATAAACACATCATACACATATATCATACATACAACATATACAAAAACATTTTTTAAAGATCTATAAAGTTTAAAATACCAATGTGATGTGGGAGTCCCCTTTGTGTGCTGTGATTACCATTAATGAATAAAGAAATTGCTTTGGACCTATAGCAAGGCAGAACTTAGGTAGGCAGGAAAAGCTAGGCTGAATGCTGGGAGGGAGAAGGGTGGAGTCAGAGAGAAGCCATGGAGCTGCTGCCAGAGATAGACATGCTGAAACTTTACTGGTAGGCCATGACCTTGTGGTGATGCACAGATTAATGGGGATGGGTTAAATGAATATGTAAGAGTTATCCAATAAGAACCTAGAGCTAATGGGCCAAGCACTGATTTAATTAGTACAGTTTCTGTGTGGTTATTTCAGGTCTAATCTAGCTGGGTGGCCGGGAACAAACAAGTGGCTCTGTCCAACACCAATGACCTAGAAAATAGACATGAAATTGTCTGGAGGAACAAAGGGAACTTTTAGGAGAGGGAAAGTGATTAAAAACACATGTATGAAAATTTAAAAGTAATAAATGTCAAGGAAAATATGCATGCAGTGGGATAATTCCAGTCATGAGTCAACAGTTCACAAAATATTTACAAGAATATTTCAAAGTAATGAGATAATGGCAATACAGCATTTGTATATTATAAAACAACATAAACTAACCTTTTTCTTTATTTTTCTTTTTCCTTTTGATGCAGGGTTGGAAAACCCACTATGAAAACAGTTTGCTTCTGAACCACATGAGCAGCCAATGAGCTAGCTTTTAGTTATAACCTATATTAGGATTAGGGTTAGGGTTAGGTACCTTTATCATCCCTGATTTTCAGGAGAGGAACCTGAGTCTTCTGAAGTTAGACTGGCTGAGGACACATAGCCGGAAAATAGAATGGGTTAAAAAAACTCTGTCTTGGTGGAACATCTCTATAATCTCAGCACTCGGGAGGCAGAAGGCTAGAAAAAATAAAGAGTTTAAGGCTAGCCTCAACTACATAGTAAACATGACACTAACCCAGGTACATATCATCCTTCTCAAAAAAAAATTAATTAAAAGAACTGACTCCAGGTCAGGGCTGCTGAATTCCAGACGGCATTACACACTGCAAGTCCAGCACAAAGGCCTGTGATGACTTCATTCAGCATGTGGATGTGTGCTGCCTCGGGATTAACTTCTTCCCATTTCTCCTTGCCTTCTTCTCTGCTATTGAAGCCAGCCATTCAGAGCAAGCAAAAGACCTACACTGGGGTGGAAGTGGGAATAAACACCCAGGTGCAATTAAAAGGACTAGCGTCTGGTTGGGGATTTAGTTTAGTAGTAGAGCAAGCCCGAGATTTGATCCTCAACTCGAGAAGGGAGAATTAAAGTCAACAACATAGCAATTCAAATCATCAGCTTTTGATGGAGAAGGAAAGGCTATAATGTATAATGGTAGCAAGACTAAAGCAAAATTGGTATCTCCATATTGCTAATGGCAGTGCAGGGGGGGGGAGTGAGGGGGGTAAGAGGAAGGGAGTTGGTTCCACAAGTTGGAGACCTTTTTGACAATTTTTCAAGAGATACCTTTTAGCATTTTAGCTCAATCTTTAATCAGTAATCCTCCTCCCAGGAAATTACTTAAAGGAAACAATGCAAAAGAATAAGTTAGGTCCACCCAACTTTTCCTTACAATACAATTGCAATGGCAACACAATTAAAACGGCCCAAATGTCTGATACTGAGACATGATTAAACAAGGATTAAAGGTTTGTATTTGAGAAGAACCACAGCTGTTCACCTTTTTTTTCCCAGAAGCCTTTGGCTCCTCGGAGTCCTGAGTCTCACACAGCCCCCAGGTGCTAGCGCTAAATAAAACAACAACAATCACTAACACACATTCTCTCTGCAGTACTGCAGTGGAGGCGGCCCAATGTTTTCTTCACATTTAAAAAACTGAGAACACGCTCCACCTGCCCTCTTTTAGCTCTGCATAAGTCTGCGCTCTTTAGCACATTTGCTGTTTACAGTTGCAACTCCCTCACAGTTGTCTCATCATTTCCAAAATGTTTTCTTCCCTGAAGTTGTGCATAAGCTTCTGGCATTCAGGATGCCCGCCAGGACTCTGTGAGGCACTGGGGCCTGGATGCCTCCCACATCAGTGTGACAGAGGCCAAATCACAACTCCACTAACTGCAAAGCCTCTCGGAGAGATGACCTATAATTATAAGAAATACATCAAATAATGATTATTTTTATTGATGTCAAGCTGCCTTTTTATAATGAGCTGTTGCGAGAGCGAGCGAGTCCTCTCTCGGCTAATGCCCAGCTCCACAACCTGCTTACAAACCAGATACACAGAATACAATTAGTTCTTGCCATTTTGTCCAGAGAGCCCCCACCACACCATGCTGTTTGGAAACAGTGCAGGCTGCAGGGTACTGCCAGTTTTGAGGATGATGTGAGGATCATTATTGAACAATAATGGTATCGGAACAATACACCAAAAACGTTAGAGAGTTAAAACGTTCCCTGCCGCATGGCCCCGTGTTCTGTCTAATTATTTCCTTTGTGCGATGTTTAATTGTCTTTCATTACAAACTGTGTTCATAATATAAGTGACCTCATTTTCCTACGTATTCTGACACTGCCAGGTAGCATTCTGTGTCCTTATTATGGTATATGTCTTGTTTCCTAGACATTAGCTTTTTTCTTCCTACTCCTTTCTAACGTTAAGATTCAATTTTATAGCTGGGTTTGGTGGCACATGTCTATAATACCAGCTCTTCTTGGGAGGTGGAGGCATAAGGATTGGGAATTCAAGGCCAGTCTCAGTCACAAAGGATGTTTGAGGCCATCCTGAGCTACAAAATGAAACAAAAGACTGGATTTTACTTTTGCAGTTTTGTAGATTGACCCCAGGGCCTCACATATGGTAGCAAGTGTTCTGCCACTGAACTACATCATGAGACCTTATCTATGATGTACCTGACTGTGATCCCAGCACTTGGGAGGTGAAGGCAAGAGGATCACAAGTTCAAAGTCATTCTTGGCTACACAGCAAGTCCCAGGCCAACCTGATCTTGAGATCCTCAAAATAAAGACAGAAAGGAAGGGAAGGAAGGAGGAGGGAAGGAGGGAGGGAGGGAGGGAGGGAGGGAGGGAGGGAGGGAGGGAGGGAGGGAGAAAAGGAGGGAGGGAGGAAAGGAGGGAGGGAGGAAAGGAGGGAAGGAAGGAAGGAAGGAAGGAAGGAAGGAAGGAAGGAAGGAAGGAAGGAAGGAAGGAAGGAAGGAAGCAAGGAAGGAAGGAAGGAAGGAAGGAAGGAAGGAAGGAAGGAAGGAAGGAAGGAAGGAAGGAAGGAAGGAAGGAAGGAAGGAGAAAAAGAAGGATATAAGTGTGGCCCATACCTACAGTCCCAGTACCTAGGGAGATGAAGCAGGAGGATCAATTTGAGGCATTTCTTCATTTAAGTCCCCTCTGTTACCATTTCACCAGCTCCCTTTCTCCTCTTCTATTTAATAGCGTAGAGACTTAGATAAGAGCACATTTAATATTAAACTCATCGTTCTGTGAAATCCTTTGTTTCACTTACCACTACAGACAATACCAATGATGCCTTCAAAATGTTTTTAAGCAATTTAATACAGCTCTCATTGGTATGTCACAATTTTCAAAGTTATAGTTCAATCTCCCTTTAGTGTGGTGCAATAAAAGGTTACTCTAATGTCATTTCTTTTATATAAATAACATCAAAGTGCTCCAACCCAAAAGCTGAAGAAAGGAGGGAGAGGAGAAGTGGGTATAGGTTGGTCCATGATGACTGTGGAAGGACTGCATTCCCGGGCCACTTCCCCAGATTGTCTTGGATAGGGACATTTCTGGGAAAGATGATTGTTTTGGTATTCTATACAGTGGAAGCCTATATAGACTGATGGCTGCTTGGGAGGTGGGGAGACTTTTGTTGAAGAGATTCCTAGGAACAAAGGAATTGCAGTAAAGCCATAAACACAACTGGCCAGTCTAGGAGTGGGCTTAGGTAGAAATGGGCCCTCCCTGACAAGAGAATCTTCCAGCAACTGGGCTCCTTTTTCTCTCCCAGTCCTACAATATGTAAAACCTCAGTAGGCTACATAAACGGAGGAGAAAGGGGACAATGGGGAAAGGACAAGCATGTTCTCTGATGCTCAGTCCCCTTGTAGTTGACAGAGAATTAAAAAAAAAAAAACTTTTTGAATATTTTTGCTGGGAGGGCAAAGAATTTAATACTTTAAACCTTTAAAACTGATGTGTATTTATAGCTTTCGTTGCGTTGTGCACACCCCTATTCAAAAAGCCCAGAGAAGGGGAAAGAAAGGGAGGGAGGGGAGAAGGGAGGAGAGAGGAAAAGAGGAGAAAAAGAAAGGGAGAAAGGGACAGAGAAATTAAGCCTGATTGATTCTTCAGTAGGGAAGACTGCCAGCAAGAGCATTTTCTGTGTGTACTATTTAAAAGATACTGTTGATGGTCTCCTCGTTTCTCAGAAAAGGGAAATTTTACACCTGTTAGATTACAGTCTTGGAGTTGTTTATTAGAGAGAACGTACACTGACAGATAGCACCAACTCTCTATTATCCATGAAAAGAAATAAGTAAAAATCATTCCTGGGTCTAAATTTGACTTGAACTGGGAGTTTCAACTGGAATTCTTGGAGCAAAACACATTGGTTTTTAAATTTCCTTGTAGTTTTTCTTGAAATCTTTAAACTAGGAGAGTAATAAAAGCAAATCATCCCAACGCCAGGAAAGGAGAGATGGAGGAAAGAAAATGAGTCCTGGGTACAGAAGAGATGGGGCAAGAGGAGCTCAACCAGGCCTGGACCCGTGAGAAGGAAAAGAATGAAAAACAAGGGCATTTGCCCAAATCAAAGCAGCTCTCCACTCCCGTGGCTACACTGCACCATTCCAGGTCAGGAAAGATTTGCTGACCTGCTCCTGGGTGCCAGCACCAGTGCTCAGACCTGCCAAGTTTGAAGTGGAGGGGAAGGATGCCGGGGTGTTTAGAGGCATGTCAGCGCCACATTTCAAGCAATTGTGAAAAACGACCAGTACCCGCCCCCCCTTTTTTTAAACAAAATCTAATCTAATCCCAGCCAACACTGATCTCTGAGTTCCAGGCCAGCCTGGTCTATATATCATTGAATTCCTAGTCAGTCAGGAATTAGGGATACTGTTTTTAAAGAAAAAAAGAAAGTCTGAGATCTTTTTCTATAACCTTCCAAGGAAAAAAAAGTGCATTTCAGTACATGGCACTCGTCTACCGGAGCTCCCACCCCAGCTATGTTATCACTCTAGCTAGCCTTCTCATCCTTGCCTCTGCTTTCTAGGCCTCTGAGACCCAGAATATAACTAGACTCAGGACATCTGAGCCACCATCCCCAAGCAGCATGATAGGGATAGGAGCCCTAGCTGCCTGCGCCTCCTCCTAGGCTGCCTCAGGGCAAGTGAGAGGTGTCAGGAAAAAGGGGTCCTGTAGGTGCTGCACTGACCTCAGACCGGGGTGGGGGGCACCCACCAGTCAATCTTAGGCCCTTGAGTGTCCCAGTTCTCAGCCACCATCCCTCTCCTAACCTCAGCTGGTAGTCTTCCCCCTTTCTTTAAGGATGCTGGGTGTCCTCAGAAATGATGCCTGGTGGGCTGGAAAGTCGGGGGCAGAAGAGCTGTCGCGGGGATTAGGGGAGACAAACTGCCCCAGGTTTGGCGGAGATGCCTGTCAGAGTGGTGAATGTAAGGCTTTCGGCTCAGTTATTTTTATTCAGCGCTCTTTCTTCCTAGTCCTCGTCCTCCTCTATTTTTTCCTTTCTGTTCAGCTATTTGTGTTTTCTGATCGGGTAAGAGATTTGCGGCAGGAAATTAGATATCTCGATTCCAGAAGCTCTGTGGTATTAATGGTATCTGTTCCAGAGCCGGCTCCTTATCGCAGTCTTTGTGTGTGTGTGTGTGTGTGTGTGTGTGTGTGTGTGTGTGTGGTTTTTGTTTTTTGGTTGTGTTCCCCATCCCCCAAATACTTGCAGGTTATTTTGCGATGAACAGAACAGAGCGTTGTGCAGTCTCAGAATCGTCCCTCCTCCCTTTTACACAATGCAAGTCTTAATTAAACACAGGAACACCCACGCCTCCCTTCCCACAGGACCCCTTCTATCTGCCCCCACCACCGAAATACCAGCCTTGGATGGCTAGGGAAAGCCTCGTGTTGAACTTCCCAATTAGCAAGACACAGCGCAAAATAAAAAGACTCTAAAGAGCTGTTATCAGTCCTATTTTTGGTTTCTTCCTTTTAGGCCTTACACAGTAAATGTTTTGTTGGCTTTAGCCTGACAAATCTCGCAGGTCTAGAGACATGAGATTACAGGCACTATAGATCTTTAGAAGATTTGTGTTTCTCTGATTGATGAGCTAAGATTAACACATTTCTATGTGAAAGAAATAAAAGTTATAAATCAATTCGAATGGGGATTTTCCCTTTGTAAAAGAAAAAAAGTATCATCAGTAACTTTTTGAGCGATTCAGGAAAATACAACCATTTCCAGATTGAGCAAATCAAAGGGAACTGGACAACAACCTTGGAGTTTTCTTTCTTGGTCAGCTCAAGGGGGAGTGGGTGATTTAAGAGTAGTGGAACGAGGGAATGGAGGCTTCCATAATGCAAATGCTTGAGCTAGCAGAGGAAGGATGGGGGAAGATAAGGGAGGTGGTCAGAGTCCCTCCAGAAGATAGGGTGACCATCAAGACAGAACCCTGGAGGCAGAAGGTGATGGAATCAGAGACAGATGACATGAAATCATCACGGAGGGAGGGAGGGAGGGAGGGAGGGAGGGAGGGAGAAAAGGAGGGAGGGAGGGAGAGAGAGAGAGAGAGAGAGAGAGAGAGAGAGAGAGAGAGAGTCAGACGGTGGGAAACCATCCTGGAGCCCTAGTATTATCAAGCTACCATAGAGTTCCACGTGAAAGAAGTCTCAGACAGGCTAAGGGGCCTTCAGATGACCCTTCTCTAGGTCTGAGTGATCCCGAGAATGCACAGGCCACCAGGCCCTCAGGAAAACCCTAAAGATGGCAAATTCAGATTTCCCCTTAGTGTTGCATCTCTGCAAACTTGCCTTGGCCCCGCCCCCAATTATTTCCCTTTGAGGTCCCCTGTTTCCTGAGGTAGGCCTGCAAGAATCCATTCAAGAATTATCTCCCCTCTCTCACGGGGGAACATTAACCACGAACACACTGAAGAAAAAAGGTACAGATGGGTCTTTTATTGAACACTTGGAAATGTTTGCAAGGCTTTTGTTTTCTTTCTTCCATTCATGCCTGCAGGATCACTTGGATCTGCCAACTTCAGTTCCTAGAGGCTGAACCTGGAGGGCTCGGCCCACCCGGAGTCCCCGCTAGGGGGCGCATTCTGGCTGTGGCTCTGAGCCGAGCCCAGCGGGGGTGCTGCTTGCTGGCGGGTGAGGGGTGCCGACTGGCAGGACCCGGACAGCTGGGGTCCCTCAGGCCTCAGGACAGAAGCTTGAGTTAAGTCCTCCTCTGCCGTTCCATTCCGTGCCCTCCTGCCTCCGTCCAAAGGAAAAGCTGAATGGGGACCCCCTCTACCCTGGACACACACCCGGGGTCCTGAGGTCCGGTTGGCGATGGAAAGAAGAAAGCAGATGGCGCCGATTAGGGGGCTGAGAAGTTTCCCTCTGGGATTTGGAAACCTGGGTGGGGGAAGAGCAGCAGCAGATGGGATCCTCCTGCCAAGGGACTCGGGGTGAGGAACCCACAATCCAGCCATTTGCCTCTCACCGATGGGAGGGGAAGCACGCCTTGCGCTCTGAGCACAGACTTGAAGCTGCGACCTTCTTGCCCAGCTTTGTGTTTGGAACAAACCTGGAGGGAAAAGACTGGGTGGCCGCCTGCCTGTGTGGATGGGGTTGTGTGAGGGGGAGGATTGTCGGTTTTCTCTTTAGTTCTCACTCCTTCATCCCTTTCCTGCTGTTGATGGGGTAACATGGGTAACAGAGTGACGAAGTTTACAAATAGGGGTTATCCTAACAGTAATCACATCCACATGTCCATACCTTGAGGGCTCGGCCAAGATCCACGCGATGCTTCCGAAACGGGGCTAGCGGGGAGGTCTCCCCGCTGAGCCTTAATAGGGGAAAGCCTCAGCTCAGATGGAGATCACAGGCAAGGGGGAGACAAACGCGAGGGCGTCTTCCCAGGGAATCGAAGTTCCTAGTACCTTTGGACTTCTCCAGGGCTGCTCCTTTGAAAACACATCAACAAACCGGATCCACAGACGGATCTCGGCAGCCTCGGGAAAACTGAGGCAAGGGTAGGCAGTGAAGGGTAAACCGGCGTGCAGGGGGCTGCGGGGAGCAGAGAAAGTGAGGGCAAGTTCTAGGCAAGCAGATTATGTCACTTGTCCTCCTAGTACCAGACTTCCAGGAGGAAAACCCTCGATTTGTGCATAAACGCATAGCCTGAAGTGGATAAGACTGTGAAAGCAGCTTTTGAGGAGGTTAACCTTTACTGGTTGGAGTTAAGGGGGGTTGGGGAGGCAAATATTTCTGTTTGTGCCCTCCGGCTCTTCCCAGCACCGGCTGTCAATCGCGAGGCTTGTTATCCTCACAAGGCTTCAGTTTGTTTGCTTGATCTCAGCAAGGTTTTCTTCCACAAGTAGAACTATAATTGCTATAATTCTACTGTATCATTTGGATCATTGCAGTATTGTTGTTTTCTCTCCCTCTTTCTCTTCTCCTAACACTGCAATAACGCGCTCCAGTGTTAAATTAGCAGGTTGCGGAAGACCATAAATGAATGAAAGTTTGTTAAAAAAAAAAAAAAGGAAGAAGAAGAAATTAAATAAATAAAGCAGCAAAATGACTTGGCAAAGGGGATAACACATCACAGAGAATCCTTGCATGTAATCAGGACTTATTGTCTTCCCTTCCAATGGTTTCCAAATTGGTCGACAGGCTCCAATGAAGTTTATTTCTATTGTTTAAATATATGTTTTGAAGAGGTTGAGCATAATTTAAGGGGACCTGAGCCATCCGGTGCTACTGGAAGCCCATTACAGCTTTATTTATCTGTGTGTATATTGCACAATAAATTAAAACATCTCAAATGGAAAGTGTGTGAGGTTAACTCTCCTCCAAACATTTCCCCCCCTGGATAAAGACATCTAACTGCCACCCCCTTATCATGTATTTCTTGAAAATATAATTTTGAAACTACAGTGTAGAATTAGCTCTCTCGCCACAGAAAGAAAGGGGTCTCTTCCATTCACCTGCTCCAGTTATGGGGACAAGCCCCATTTTTCTCACCATAAACAACAGATTTGAACACATCTAATTCTCACTTCCAGCCATTACTGTCATTTTTATTTTAGTAACTGAGCTTAAAAACAGATGAAGCAGAAAACACTGTTTTTCAAGCAGCTCCGGCAAACTAAACCAGCAGTTCAAACCTGAGAGATTAGGATCCAGGAGCTGTTACCAGAAATACACAAAGGGTTTTTTTTTTTTAAAGTTACCACTAAAATGAAATTACTTTTTATTAGTGTATTTTATTTTTATTAGAAAGGGTAAAAGTGAGGTGAAAAGAAAGAGAAGTATCATTTTGCTGGAAGAGCAAATATTAAATTGAGCTAAACTATGTGCCCCTTTCTACATAGTCCTATAGTCAGATTTTCTAAAGGCTGTGTGCTCAGCACATGGATTAAATTCTTTCCAGATAGCAGGAGCATCATTTCATTTTCTAAAACTGACATATAGACTAGCACATTCTAAGCCCACATTCGAACTAGATTCTGTGGAGATTATTAGACTTTGCCACCCCATCCAGAGCCTCAGAAAAAGTTTCCTGACATTTCTTTCTAATTAATCTGCTGGGGAATGGAGTCAGTTGTAGATTCTGAAGTTGGGTATTGAATTGTGACAAATCTCAGGGTCGCTAAGTGTAGAAAAAAGTAGTTCAGGTCCTCCTCCCCAAGCTGAATAGATGTGCCTCCTTCACTTGGGAAGACTGATTAGAAAATATTAAAAATAAAATAACAGAACAAAGAAGACTAGAGTTTTCACACAGGTCTTAAAAAAACCTTCTTTATATTCCATTAATAGAATTAGATTTAATTCCAAGGATCATTAAGTCAGAATCAGAAATTCTATGTTAACCTCCCCCTTTACAGTGGGTGATTAAAATTAGAATACACCCCCATCAGAAAGTCCGACTTCTTTTAAAAGAAGAACAGCTGCAGAGGGGGGAGGTGGGGGATGGAGACGAAGAAGTCTTCCACCGAGAGTCTGAAACCCTTTAGGGCGTTGAGAAATGATTTGTGCATTTGTGACCCTTTTAATTTAACAGGATCTTTTTTGGATTCATGTTCATCCCACTCCCTGCGTGTGCGGAGCCCACTCTGAAGCCACGGAGCCACTGGCAGCCGGGTCTTGCGGATTTCCGATGCGGGACCGCCGCCGCCTGGAGGGAAAAGTGTCTCTGTATTCTGTATCCATCCCCCCCCCCTTCCCACCTCCCCAGCCATCAGTCGACTCCGGCTAGGGTCTTTGGCTGGAACCTCGAGGAAAATCTAGGCGTCTTTCTATCTCTGGGCTGCCCTGAGACCCCAGGGCTAACTAAGAACACGAGCTATGAACAAGCATAACATTAGCTTCAAGCTAGATGAGACCATATTAAAACACCAAAAGGTGAGAATGTAAACCGAAACCCCTAAAATAGACAGAAGCCTATTCCAGATTCCTTGGAATCTCAGAGAGGGCATAAAAGAAAATCAAATATCAAAGTAACTCGCTCTGCCCCCGCCATTAGAGTGTAGGAAAAACGTGTTGAGACGCCCATGAATATACCGAAGAGATGGAGACACGGAGGGACAGAGACAAATCCTTTTCGCTCCGTTTTACTACAACTAGTAGTGTGGCTTTGGTATTAGTAGTATTAATGTTTCTGTTCCCAACCCTTTACCTCCTCAAGTTGTGTTGAGGACTCCTGCCAAGCCAGCACCATCTATGTGCCACCCACCCACCAGCATCCAAGAGTTATGCAGATGTTTATGGCTAGGAGAAAAATTCCAGTTAGGTATTCTTGTATTTTTAAATACTGACTGTAAGTGATTCAAGTATAATCCTTTGTAAAACGTTTTCTCTTTGACACATTGAAGGGGTTGAGAGAATAAAACCTGGCATGGATTCCCCTTCCCCGACCTCTCACCCACCTCCCTCACCCCAGCCCCGTCAATGTCAAGGCCCTAGCTCTCCCCTGGAACCGGCACCTAGGCAGTGAAGGTGTCCCTGCTGGCTCCTCTCCGGGATCGACCCAACTTCAGTCAGAGCTGGGTGTAGATTCCCTGTGTGACCAATGCTGAGAGCTGTTTGGGGAAAAAAAAACTGGCTCCCCCTAACACTCCCTTGCTTTTGATAATGGAGGGTGGGGGGGAGGCAGACACAAAATTCTTGGTTCAAGGTGAATATGGGTCCCTTCTGTCCTAGGGAACTGAGAACCACACTCCTTCCGTGAAGGGAGTTTCACAGCCCAGGCGCTGCTCCAGGATGAATAGCCAGAAGGTGACAGTCTAAAAGGGATGAATGAATTTAGGGAAGTGGGGAAAACAGAGATAACGGAGAGAAAAGGGACTCTCTCAGTCTCTTTTCCAGTCTCCCCTCGGACTCGCACTCCCCAGTCCCTTCCGCCCCTCTGGATACTCCAGGGAAGTCTGTGCGCCTTTGGCAGAGCTCTCTGTGTTTAAGGGCCTTTTTCTCATTCCAGAGTTAAAAACAGAGACAGAGAATATTGGGAACCGATATTAACAAGACAGCAACAGATAGGCCTTGGATAAAGACAAATAGCTCTAGGCTCTGAGCCATAAGAGAAAACCAAACGCTCAGACAGCAGATGTTTCCGCCTGGCACGTCGGAGGCCCATTTGTCCTAGAGAGGATGGTGACTGAAAAGTACTGAGGTCAAGACTCTGTCCTAGGAGGACAAAATCGGTTTTGAAAAGCTCCAGGTGGATCTCAACTTGAGCCTTACAGCTTCACCTCCAGGGAGCTAGGTCCTCGGGATCGTGGAAGGGGAGTCCCAAACCCAAGGGGCACCCACAAGCCTGGCACCCAAATGAGCTAGAGTTAGGAGCAACCCTTAAGACTTAAAAGAGGAACTACGAGAAAACGATGGAAAACTTTGAAAGTTGTTAGTTTAGAGACAGAGAAAGAGAAAGAAAGAAAAAGAAATTGGCTCTGGTGCGTGCCAGCTGCTAGTCCCCTGCCCCCACCCTCTCTGGCCCCTCCAGAATCCAGTTCGCGCTTTGCGCTGTGCCGGCAGACCGACGCAGCCCGGCCTCTGTCGAGAGCCAATCAGAGAACTGCTCTCAGCACGTGGAGCCGAGAGACTCCAGAGCTCCGCGCCCGCAGCTCACTACACTTGTAACCGCTTGTCCTGAGCGAGGAGAGGACAAGCTCCGGCTGAGGCCAGGGTGAAAGCCCGTAGCCCGCCACCGAGGAAGACAGAGAGGAACAAAGATCTCAGTAATATTTGTTATAATCAGCCTTCCAAACTACCCCCATCACACACTCACTCATCCCACTCGCCAGGAGAGGCAGCCAGCCAGAGGTCCGCTCTCTGAGCCCAAGGAAAAAGCTCCAGCCATGAGCAATCAGTACCAGGAAGAGGGCTGCTCCGAGAGGCCTGAGTGCAAGAGTAAATCTCCAACTTTGCTCTCCTCCTACTGCATCGACAGCATCCTGGGCCGTAGAAGCCCTTGCAAAATGAGGCTTCTGGGAGCCGCGCAGAGTTTGCCTGCCCCGCTGGCCAGCCGCGCTGACCAGGAAAAAGCCATGCAAGGTAAGAATGTGCGGTCAGGCACCTACGAAAGGACGTTGGGCATTGGTTTGAATGCTTGTTATTTGGGGACCACAGGCATGGAGGGTTGTTAAATTGGAGACATAGGGAAGAGAGGAATAAGGCCTGGGGCCTTAGTGAGAGGGACTGTTTCTACTTCTCCCCTTTTGGAGAAGGCAGAGACCCAGCTTCGTTTGGGGGGTGGGACTCTTAGCTGCTCCGTGTTCGTTGTTTAAAAGTCCCTTTAGGTTGGCCTTGGGTAGACCCTGAATAGCGCTGACAAGTCCGAAACAGCAGACGCTCTTAAAGCCTTTAGCAACAACTTGATGAGGGCAAGAAACGCAAAAGCTTAGGGGAGGTGATGGTGGTGATGGTGGTGGTGTCTTCAGGCAAGGTGAACTTTTAGCTTTTCCCCTTTGGAAGATTTCTTTCTACTCAGTGGTTTGCGTTCCTTTTTAGTTTTTAATTGTATCTTATTGGTGACCTTTTCAATGCAAGTGTTGAAGAAAACATTTCCCCAGGGTTCCCCAAACTCAACTAACTGTATTTGAAATGCATGAAATGTGTGGGTGCTGTGTGTGTTTTTTTAAAAAGAGTTAAGATGTTTAAAGTGTTTTATTTTCTGAAGTTAAAAAAAAATCCAGAACAAGTGTCATTTGGTCCTCCTAACCTCTTATACTGGAGTTTCGCCTTGAGCTGGATGCAGAAGTCTTGCAGGCAAAGAAGTATTGGTGTCTTTTAAATCCCAGCCCAGTGATCCAGCAAGAACACCATTTGGAAGACTGGAGCGAAAGGCTGAGAATGAGCCCTCTAAAATAAAACTGACTTTTTCCTTTTCTTTTTTTAGCCTACAAGGGCACCTGTGCCAGGCACTTCCTCCAAGGGAAGGAGCGGCCTATGCCTGTTGCACCCCACCCCTCTCCCCCACTCCAGGCATTTCTTAACACATTTTCTCCAGGATGGTTTTTCTTTTTTTTTTTTGGTTGGCCCTTTGAGCAAGGAATCCCAGCCTCCTGCCGCTGTGGGCTGTTGGGCCGTGACGAGTGTTCCGGGCTGTGAGGCCCAGGCGGCTTCGCCCCGCAGGGGTCGCCAGCGGGGCAGCGCCCCTCTTGCTAGCCTGGGGCCCCTGTGACAGAACAGCTGACAGAGGTCGAGGGCGAAGTTTTCAGAGTATTGGTGATTGAAGGTGTTCGATTTTTTTTTAAAAAATCGCCCCACCCCAAAATGGAGAAAAGAAAAAAAAGAGAAAGGAATGAAATAAGATAGAAGTGAAATCATGAAGGAAAAAAAAGAGAAAGAACCGGAAAGAACTAGTAAAGGCAAGAGATGAGAGAAAAAAGGAGTAGAGAGAAGGCAGAAAGAGTAGGAAAGAAAAGGAAAGGGGGCACAAAAGGAGTAGGTATGAGAAAGAAAAAAAGGGAATAAAGGACTGAATGAGAAAGGAAAGAAGGAAGGTAAAAGGGGAACTACTGGGGCACGTGAGAGTAGAAAAAGAAAGAAAAAGGAAGCATGGAAAGTGTGAAAGGAAAGAGAGCTAAGTCCAAGTGTAGGGGTTACACGCAGCAGAGCAGACCGGCTCCCAGCAGCTGCGATGCAGGGGGAAAAACGGTCAGGCTAGCGCGCTGACCACTTTTCCTTGCCCGCAGGCTCTCCCAAGAGCAGCAGCGCCCCGTTTGAGGCTGAGCTGCACCTGCCTCCTAAGCTGCGGCGCCTGTACGGCCCGGGTGGGGGCCGCCTCCTCCAGGGCGCCGCGGCGGCGGCGGCGGCGGCGGCAGCGGCGGCGGCAGCGGCAGCCACGGCCACTGGCACCGCAGGTCCTCGTGGAGAGGTACCTCCACCGCCACCTCCAGCTGCGCGGCCAGGGGAACGTCCGGACAGCGCAGTGGCCGCAGCCGCGGCCGCCGCCGCCTGGGACACACTCAAGATCAGCCAGGCACCGCAGGTGAGCATCAGTCGCAGCAAGTCGTACCGCGAGAATGGGGCGCCCTTCGTGCCACCGCCGCCCGCGCTGGACGAGCTGGGTGGCCCGGGGGGCGTCGCGCACCCGGAGGAGCGCCTGGGCACGGCCAGCGGACCCGGCACTGCCCCGGCGGCGGGTGGTGGCGCGGGCACCGAGGATGACGAAGAGGAGCTGTTAGAGGACGAAGAGGATGAAGATGAGGAAGAGGAGCTGCTGGAGGACGACGAGGAGGAGCTGCTGGAGGACGATGCCCGCGCGCTGCTCAAGGAGCCCAGGCGCTGCTCTGTGGCCGCCACCAGCACCGTGGCCGCCGCTGCCGCCGCCGCCGCCGCCGCCGCGGTGGCCACCGAGGGCGGCGAGTTGTCGCCCAAGGAAGAGCTGTTGCTGCACCCAGAGGACGCCGAGGGCAAAGACGGCGAGGACAGCGTGTGCCTGTCCGCCGGCAGCGACTCAGAGGAGGGGCTACTGAAGCGCAAACAGAGGCGCTACCGCACCACGTTCACCAGCTATCAGCTGGAGGAACTGGAGCGGGCCTTCCAGAAGACGCACTACCCGGACGTCTTCACCAGGTATGTTGCCCGGGTGGTTGGTGGATGTGCACAGCACCCGCTGAAGGGCCCATGAGGGCGGAATAGAGGGGGGTCTCCAGTGTAGGGGAATTCTCTTTACTTCTGGGCGCTACCCGGGCGGGGGGCGGGGTAGCTTTTTGGCTTGACCAAAAGTGATCCTTTGGCTCCCTTTACACACACACACACTCACTTACACACACATACTCACTCACACATACTTGGGCTTGAAGTTTCAGTTGGTGTGGTTTCTTTCTGTCCCAACGCCCTTCCGTTTTGTTTCCAATTGACAAGTTTTAGAGTCAAACAGCCTCTTCAAAGAGCACCTAAAGTAGCCACAAGACTGTTCCTGGTGCCGAGGCTGGGGCCAGGTCCAGGCTAGGCACAAGAAGCACAGCCCGAAGTCCTTTCAGTAGGAGAGCAGGCGCTATTTTTGATCCGTGTACTGTGCGCTGTCCACCCTAGCCCGGTGGCCCAGGAGTCTAGAGGGTATCAGTTACGTTGTTCTCAGGAAAACTGGAGCCCTTGCCTTCAGAGAAGACCTTTAAAAGGATCTGAGGGTTTTCATTTCTTTCTTTTTTTTTTTTTTCTTGTCACTTGGGGACTCCTGAAACAACCAAAAGAAGTCAGAACTAAGCAGTGTGGTGTCTACACACCAGAAAGTCACCAGCCAGAATCTTTCCCTGTGCTCTCGGGTCGCCTCCATGCCTATTACACCTAGCATGACTTTACTGTAAACGGGTTGGTGGGGTAGATCGTGATTTCTGGAAACGTGGCAACCAGGAAATCCAGCAGCTGAGGTGGGGGTGGGGACAAGACTGTGTCCCAGGGACTAGTGTCCACTGCACTTCCCAATCTGAGAAACTTGGACTGGTGTGGGTAGCTGAGCCCCTGCTTATTCAGCTGACCTGGGGGTACCAGCAGGATCGGAGCCCTTCCATCCCAAGACCAAGATTTTGGCTGGGAGTAGGGGCCAGGATTGGGGGGCAAATGTGAGGAAAAAGAAACAGAGCAGTCCCCCAGTGAGAACACTGAGTGAGACCCGTGAGTGCCTGGCTTCCGTGCTCCTCAAACCCGGCAGCTCCTTCGCAGGAGACGTGTGCAGCTTTTCAATGTGCGTTTTCCGACGGGGAAAGAAGCCTGTTCTTTTGAACCAGAGAAATCTCTGCTTGGACTCAAGGCCTGAGCCAGCTCCAAAACATAGTTGGTCTGGCAGTTGCCAAACTCTTGTAGCCAGAAACAACCAAAAAGTAAATTTAATACAGGCAAGGGCACTGAAACTTGGTCCCTCCTTAGTATCATTCAGCCTTCTTCTTCTTCTTCTTCTTCTTCTTCTTCTTCTTCTTCTTCTTCTTCTTCTTCTTCTTCTTCTTCTTCTTCTTCTTCTTCTGATGGAAATAAAACTACTCAAAGTCAGCGTGTGCTATACAATAGCTAACTGGACCACCACCTTTTATTTTATTTTAGCATTTATCCAACATGTGTACTTAAAAAAGAGAAAAAGAGACAGTGTCGCTTAGCATCCAAGTCTGCCCTTTTTAGTTTGTCGGGGAGACTAAAGTACAAGAAGTGGGCAATTCCTCTTCATCGCCCCACCCCCATCTCTTTCCAGTTCGGCAGGCCTAACTCCTGGGCTATAGCCCAGCCAGGCTAGAGTGGAGTTTTAGATTTGCTTGTGCTCTCTGAGAAGGGGAGGGGTGGGAAGAGTGTTCAAAGGAAGGTGTTTAGTGAACTGATTTTTTTTTCTTCTCGCATTGAGGAAGTTTTCAGTAGCCGACCTGATCCTGCGGGCAGTGCAGACCCAGGCCCAGGCCTAGGCAGCTCCGCACTTTCATATTAGGGAGCAGAGAGCCAATTATTCTCGGCGCGCTCATATTTTCGGTAAACAGGTCGTAAGCCGTTTTACAGCATCTTAATGGTTTCCTATTTGCCTTAATTGTCGCAGTAATAACTGCAATAACGGGGTAGGGTTTCAGCTAAATTGACTTCCCCTGAGATGGGCAGGGTTTGTAGTGGGCACTGGAGTCAGGAGGTGCGCAGAATTTTGTTTAATCGAAAAATTACCCCACTGAACTCTTAACAAGCTTAACATATCTCCAGAGGGTAATGGGGAGTGTGACCTAAGAGGGTAAGGGAGGGCAGAAGGGGGGAGGGAAGATGGAGGAAAGACAGAGCTGGAAAGAGGGGCAAGAAAGGAAAGGGAATATAATTTTTTTTAAAAAAGAGGGCAAAACAAAGCCAAGAGGGCAGAAAACAAAAATTGTAGTTGATTGCTGGGCTCTTCTCCTATTTAATATTTGGATGAAACAGGGTGTGAGCACTGTGTGTGTGCATGTGTGTGTGTGTGTGTGTGTGTTTCCCATCCTAGTCTAGCCTAAGAGATTGAGAGAACATTGATTTGTCTAAGTTTGAAGACTTGTGAACTCAAGAACCCACCCAATGTCACACTATATGATATAATATAATGTGTACTATCTTATACCTGTCACTGTGCTGGGAATTTTTTTCTGTTTTCAATCAAATAGTAGGCACCTTAGAGAAGAAGATCGGTCAAACCCGTGTACTTGGGGTGTGGACTGGAAGAGGCTGCCAAGAAGGAGAAGGTGGCCGAGAGAGGGCTGCTGGGGCCTACTGTGACCTTCTGTGTGAATATTGTTTTCTTATAGGGAGGAGCTGGCCATGAGGCTGGACCTGACTGAGGCCCGAGTCCAGGTGAGTTCCAAGAAGGGAAGAAAGAGGGCTGGGCTGGGGTTGGGGGTTGCCTTTCAAATAAAAAGAAGTGGATCCAAATCTGAAAAGTAGACCCAAGCACTCTCACACAAGTAGGCATTTCAAAAGCAAGTTGCAAACTGGGAAGTAGAAGAAGATTTCTGGGTTGGGGAGCTTAAAGTAGCCCAGGTTCAAAACAGGGGTTTTCTAGTCCCAGAGACTGCAATTCAGCAGGCCCCCACCCAAACCTGGTACCCAAGGCCCCTATAGAAAACAATTCACCAGCCAACTTCTCCTGATTGAAATAATGGGATGGAGCATGGATTTGGTTGTTAGACAAATCCGCTCAGCTCCAAGCAGGTATTTGGCTGCGATTAAGTCTCCAATCGGGCTTCATAAAAGCCCACTTAGTGCTAGAACAAACAGGGCCATTTGAAGGCAAAATGCTGTTTGATTTCCCCTCCGCCCTGCACAAGGAGCTGGCTAATGCTATTTGATTTCCCATTTTTTATAGCAATGAGCCCACATTGATCTAATAGGGAGTGAGTGCAATGCTATTAAAGGTGTTTGCAGCCCCATACCAGAGTGCATTTCCGAACCCAGGCCTCATAACCAAAGAGACGATCAACACTGGGCAGCCCCGATGGCCAACAGAAAACAGATGTCCCTGGGTTAGAAGCTGAGTGAATCACTTTACAGTCAAAATCAAGCGCTGATAAAGCACAATAAATTCCATATGGCTCATTTAATACACAACAGCTTCTTGCATTAGAGGGCTAATGATGAGGCTTGTCCCCTCCTTTCTGTTGACACATTTCTCCATTGTCAAACAGAGATGTGACAGCAACTCCACATTTTCAGCTCAGGGGAACAAGTCGTGGGAAAGTTAAATAACTTTTTAAAAGAAAGCGAGTGCCCCTCCCCTTCTTCTCTCCCCACTATTCACTGGAGAAGATGTAATTAAAGTGAATATGAATTATCAGAGTCCTTTCGTTTACCTTTGGGGGCCTCAGAGGTATTAATTCAATAATGAGGAATTGCAGGGGACATCTTGATAATTGCAGTTGAGCCAGGGAGCCCAAGAGACAGCCGATCTCTCTTTAGAAAGGATTCCGTGTTATTTAAGGCCCCTCTGCCTCCACTACCCCCACTTCCCTTCTTTTATTCCTTTCCCTACGATCAAGGAATGGTGAATATTCTTGTCTAGACGGGTTGGATGTGAGAAAGCTGTCCGTCTAGCCTAATCTAACTATAGTCTAACTTTCTCAAGTCTGTGAGTCTCCAAGCTAGAGAATTTCTATAATGTACACATAGATTATTTGAAGGCTGCCGAATGCTATGGCCCCCTTCCCCCAGAACCTTAAGTAATCAGTCAGTTTAGATTCTTGATTTCTTTTTTTCTTGTCCTGGATTACTCTAGACGTCCAACCAAGCTTAGCTGCTAGTGTAACTAACCCCCAGCCAGGTTGGAAATTTGAAATATCTGAATGCCTTTAACTCTTTTTTTCAAAAAGATGTTCCTCTGTGACAGTTCACATTATATTTTAATATAATTCTGTATAGCCCTAGAGTTCATTCTTAATTTTCAGACTCATGTGCAGTCACAAACTCAGCTCTAAAAATATTAATGCCTTCTGGGGAGAAGGAACACAGCTTCTGAGCTGTGGGAGTGATGAGCAGGTCACAGAAAAATGATTTCATGCTTTGGGGGATATTTTTAGATGATGGTGGCTGCCATGTTTTAGGTAAAGGTCTGTGTTCAAAGTGATTCTTATTAACAATTAGGAAAATACCTTGGGCTGGAAACCTCCTCCAAGCCTGGAACTGTCTTATTTAAAGAGCCAAGTGAAAGCACGTTCCCCCCAGCAAAAAAAATAAAAAAAGGAAGGCCCTGTTCGCTCTGAAGATGGAGCAAGCCCTGCCCTCTGAGTTCCTGTGCTCAGGGGGTCCTGCACAATCCATCCCAGTGGCCAGTGAGGTCTCATCCAGAGCCCCTGGAGAGAGCCTGCTTTGGTCCCCTTTTCATTTTATGAACAACTAGGTCTCTTTTTCACTTACTAAAAGTCATTCTCACCTCTCTCCCAACCCTATCCAAACCCCAGACCCCAGTACAGTGCACTTCCTGTTCAGTAGGTATTTTATTTTTGCAAAGGATAACTAAGCTCCCTGCTTGACTTTTCAGTAGAGAGCAGGCATTGCCTGGGCTCATGGGTAAACCTGAAATACAGGAAAATCTCGAATGCAGAAGAGATGTGTGGCTCCTGCCACTATGTGTTTTCATTTGTTGCCTTATAAGCATTCTTCATTAAAGTCTTATGAGAAAAGTGTTCTTGATCCCATTTTACAGATTAGAAAACTGAGGTCCAGAGAGGTCTAAGTGACCTAAATAAAGAAAAGAAGGGTCAGCCCAGACCTGGCAACCTAGGTGTCCCCATGTTTTAACTTTTCCTGAATTTTGGAAACCTGGGATAGAGAGACACCACTTTTAAGGGCTTGCTTGTCCAGTGGTTTCTCCTGGATTAAAGTCTGGGCTCCTTTTCACCCAGAGGGTTCTGAAGGCCAAGGTGGGTTCAGGAACAATGAAAGAAGGGAGAGAAAACCCAGGGTGTCCAGGGAAGGGGTGAGCCAGTGCTAAGCCAACCAGGCCTCTCTTCATTTTGCAGGTGTGGTTCCAGAACCGTCGGGCCAAGTGGCGCAAGCGAGAGAAGGCTGGTGCGCAGACCCATCCCCCGGGGCTGCCCTTTCCCGGTCCTCTCTCGGCCACCCACCCCCTCAGCCCCTATCTGGATGCCAGCCCCTTTCCCCCGCACCACCCAGCGCTTGACTCAGCCTGGACCGCCGCTGCTGCTGCAGCTGCAGCCGCCTTCCCGAGTCTGCCGCCGCCTCCAGGCTCGGCTAGCCTGCCGCCCAGCGGGGCGCCGCTGGGCCTGAGTACTTTCCTGGGAGCAGCGGTGTTCCGGCACCCGGCCTTCATCAGCCCAGCGTTTGGCAGGTAACTGCAGCCTTAAGAGGCTCTGTCCGTCCGTCCGTCCATCTGTCCGTCCGTCCGTCGGTCTCTCTCCTACTCAAGCAGATGCTGAGGTCAGAGAGGAGGCAGGAGGGGACTATACACATCTTTTTTCCCCCCAACCTAAGCGACTTTAGTCAAACAAAATACTCTCTAATTTTGACTTTAGAAAGAAAAGTAGACCTTGAAGAGAATGAGTTACGAGTAAGTAGGAAAGGGGAAGGCAATGGACAGTAACTGCAGTGACGACCAGAAGTGTTCATGAAAGCTGTGCAAAACTATGGTTTGAAGGTACCCTCCGCCACGGGCGGTTTGAGTGAACAGGTGTAGGCAACGGAGCTGGGAGGGCTTTAAAACCTTGCAAAAGTCCTTCTGCAAGCCACAGAGCCTGGCAGCGTGAGGGACACACTTGGGGTCCCCTACAGGAGCCCAGGAGCCAGGAGGCCCTTAAAGTGCACAGAACTGTTTCTTCTCCTCCCAGACTTTATGCTCCTCATCACTTCTATTACGTGATGCCACCAGTACCCCCATATGTGCAAACCCCGACCCCGACAGCGGTACAAGACAACGAAATAAAAGAGTCATCTCATCGTCTATAACTCCCTTTCTTTAAATGAACATTGATGAAATAAAAAAATCTGTATAATCACACAAAGAAACAAAGGAGGGGTGTATTAAGTTGGAAAGTGCAGTGAAAATAAAACTGAATGCAGCTTCAATGATCTCTCTTTGGGAGAACAAAGAAATAATAGATTCATCCAACTGCGCAGCTACTTAACAAAAAAAATTATCCTCGACAAAATTGAAAGTAGGACTTGAGGCAAAATTAATGTACTAAACCACGAAAATATCTAGCAAGTGCCTTAAAGTGTAGTTAAGTGGGGGTGACTCAGTTTACCTAATGAAACCAGGGCATGGTACGCCCCCTCCAGGTCACCCATTATCATTTCCTTTTGAAAAGAAAAAGTAAAGTCCTGTGTCTCTCTCCTGCTTTCCCCCCTCTTGACAATAAATGTCTGTTAGTAAAACCAGGCGAACCCCCGCTGAAACACCGGAGATTCTGTGAGTTTAGAAGGAGGGGGAGATGGGGTTGGCATGGTGAGTGACGAGAGGGCTGGAGAGCAGGAGCAGTGACTCCAAGAGCCCAGGTGGGCTCATTTCTAATTGAGGAAATTCTGAATTGGTCCCTAGGGGGTCTGGAGCAGGAGCCCTTGGGGAGGTGGTTGGAAAAACTCGCCTGGCCGCAAGCATGGAGATGAGGGCCTGGGGCGCTCCGGCCTCAGCTGCGGGTCAAGGGTGTTTTGAGGAAGGATTGAGAGTAATCCCCTCGCGCAGAGTAATCCCGGTGCCACTCGGAGGCGGTGGCGCAGATGCTGGCACTGGTCCCAGTTTAAAGCATTGACTTGAGTGGTGCAAGGGGCTCCCAAGTCTGGGAACTATGGGGGGGGGTGCGTCTGGGGCTCAAGGAAGGCGGAGGGGGAAAAAAGTGTCTTGGTGCGGGGCCTCGGGGCACCCAGCAGGTCCGAGGCGCCTGTGGAGCGGAAATGGAAATCAACAGGCGGGCGCCCAACATCCCACCCCGCAGGCGTTAGTAGTTTAGCCTCCTGCAGGAGGATGGCTCCGCCAGCGCTGGCGGGCCAGAAGGCCAGCACTCAAAGCCAGCTTTTCTTGGGCCAAAGAAGGCTCACACTCAAAAGGAGCCCCGGAGAGTTTGCAGGGTGGGTCTAGGACAGTTTTTAACCTACTTTCTGCACCCCTCCCCCATTGGCTTTTCCTCTCTCTCTCTCTCTCTCTCTCTCTCTCTCTCTCTCTCTCTCTCTCTCTCTCTCTCTCTCTCTCTCTCTTTTTCTTTCTTTCCCTTGCATTTGTCTCTCCGGTCTCCCATCACTTGCTCTCCTACCAACAGCATCACTCCAGGAACTGACCTCGGAACACTGGCTTTCTTAAGTGAAAGCCCAGAATCCACGCACATAGGCCTCGTGATTTGGGCTGCAGGGCCTCCCTCTGAATTCGTCCTCCCCGGACGTGTCTGGTCCCTTGAACTTTCTTTTCCTGTTGGTTTCTCGGCTCGGGCAAAACCACCAGCCTATCATAGCTTCAGCCCTGCCTAATCCCCCACTAGGGGCCTAACTCCCCCAGCTGCTCCGCGTCCTCCACCCTCGCCGCCCGGGTGAGAGGTGGAGGGACTCGCTGTCCTAGGAGCCGCACTCAGCTCACGAGGCCGTGACCGCGCTGTTTGCTCTCCCCACAGGCTCTTTTCCACCATGGCCCCCCTGACCAGCGCGTCGACTGCGGCTGCGCTCCTGAGACAGCCCACACCCGCGGTGGAGGGCGCAGTGGCCTCGGGCGCGCTGGCCGACCCGGCCACCGCAGCCGCAGACAGACGCGCGTCCAGCATAGCGGCTCTGAGGCTGAAGGCCAAGGAGCACGCCGCGCAGCTCACGCAGCTCAACATCCTGCCGGGCACTAGCACGGGCAAGGAGGTGTGCTAAAATGCCCTCCACTCTCGCGCCCCTTAGGCGCTCCCCTAAAGGTCACCTCACTCAGCATCACTCAAGACCAAATGGAAACAGAGGACCAGCACACTCCCAAGATGGCAACAGACAGAGCGCAGCCGCCTTCGCAGCAGCCTGGACGCGGACAAGGCAGCAGTTGGCGCTAAAAGACGTGGCACCTCTTCCTCTGGCTGTCCACCTGCCCCTGCCCCCGTCCCTACCCCTGCTACTGCCAACATTGCTCCAACTCGAAGGTTCACTCTCCCATTCTTACCTTACTGAAATTAACGGGGAGGGTTTCTCCCCAAGATGCCTAGTATTGGAGTTTAAAAAAATTAAAAGCCCAACCTTCTCTTCCTCCGGATACCCCACATAGCTTTTCTTTTGAATAGCATTTTGGCGCTCTAAATTGATTTCAGCGCAGGCCCGGCTAGCCGCCAGGGCAAGGGAAGCAAATGCGAGTCTGTAAGATAGCTAACAGTGCACTTAAAGGAAAGGGGCATCTCGTTCTTGTTCTCTTCTTTATCATACATCAACCAAGGTTTTTATATCAAACCAAAGGGAAATACTCTGCTAGAATATGGACTATTGAAGTCACCAAACTGTGATTATTGATTCTGTACATACCATTGTTATTAAAAAAAAAGAACAGAGCTTTGTATATTTGAAATGTTATAACGCAATTGCACTCAGCGTGGTATGGTAAAAGTTTGTCCTCCTGTAGATTCTTACTGTGTTGTAGATACGGTAGGGTTCCTAGACAAATATTTATGTACTCAAGCCCTTTATTTAACTTATTAACTGTAGAAGCTTCGGAAACCTTCAAGATAAAGGCAATGGTACAGTACTTTTGTGTAATGTGTAATTGTCACCACTTTTCCTTGATATCTAGTGGAGAAGTGTCACGCTCAAAATAAAAAAAAAATATATGTTTAACAAAAGGAAGTGTGAATACTCTATAGTGATCCTGAGGGGACAGTCCAAGCCCTTATTCCCCACCGAGACCAAGGGTGGGCTCTGCTGTTGTAGTAGCTCTTGAGTTTATATGCACGCGCTCTTCCAGGCAGAGGCCCCTGGTTTGAAAGTGATACTACAAAGGACACCACAGTGGTGCTTTCCAAGAGCATCACAGAGATCTGTCGCAGTTGATGCTGAGGATCCTGGGCCAGGGAGATTGTAGGGTGGGTTCTACAGTAGGTGGGTGTAAAGTAGGTGTTGCTGACAACCGTGAAAAGAGAAATTTGGAACAAGCGGTGTCTTGGTTGGAAGGCAAAGGAAGCTGTTCGTGCAAAATGCCACGTAGCAAGGAAGTGCGCAGTCCGAGATGACAGGTAGTGGCTAGAGCAAGAAGCTGAGGCGCTGGCTTCTGAGGGGGCGGGCTTGGTGGAACACTATTAGGGAGGGGGGAGGGGGGAGTAGAGAGAGTGGGGGAGGGAGAGAGAGGGAGAGAAAGAGAGAGAACACGCGGGAAGAGTGATGGAAAGGCAGTTATGGGTATCCGAGTGGCAGATCTTAACTCGACAAATGTCATTACTTCACTTATCTAGACATTGGGAAATGTATATATATATATATATATATATATATATATATATGATTTTATTTATTTTTTTTTAAAAGTTCAGATTTCGCCAGGAAACTCAAACAGATTTGGCATCTTTCACCCCCTGGGCTCACTCCTTCCGCGGCCGGAACCATAGCTCCCCCTTCTCCGGGACCCTGCCCGCGCCCCTTCGGGTGACCTCTCGGTGGAAGCTCGCCCGCGGGGGCTGGGTCTCGCCAATGCTCCCAGGGTGATGGGAAAGGGACGAGAAGCTTAATTAGTTTCAATTTGCAGCAATTAGCGCGCCGGACCTTTGGGGAGAGGGGCAGGCGGGAAGGGGGGCTGCGTGGCGTGACTACGGCAGCTCACGGAGCAGAGAAGCGCCGCCCAGCCAAGATGCCGGCAACCGCGGGGGTGCAGGCGCTTCTCTGGGGCCAGGCCGGTCGTGCGCCCTATTAGCAGGAGGTGGGGAGCTGGGTCCTTTGGCAGATGCGGACTCGGGCAGAGGTCAACAGTCCTGGGGCACCGTGCCTGTCTGGGGAGGTGGGCAGCCTTCAGTGATCCCAGGTTTCCATCTGTCCGAAATCCCAGAGAACGCGCCCACGAGGAGCACCAGCCCCAGGTGCTTCTTGGATTTTGTCCGTCATGTGGGTCATCACCACCTTAGCCAGGTCTGGACTTGCCAGGGTGACTCCCCCAGGCAGAGGCCCGGTCTGGGGCATGGGAAGTGGCCACCAACTACCATTCCCACCGCCACTACCTTCCTAGGTTTACTAAGACGCGGTTGGAACTTTCTGGGGGCATTTCTCCAGATCTCGACTTGCACAGGCTTTCCCAGAGAAAGGCATTTTCCTGGAGTGGACTGTTGTAGGTAGCAGCGTGTGAGTGGAGCACTAGGGGAGGATTTATTTATTTGTGGTCAATATCACTTTTCTGTCGATACTGGCTTTTTGTTTAGTAAGAAGGCTTCATTCCATAACCCCCCCCCGCCCCCCCAGGCTGCCAGTTGGATGGTATACGAGAAACAGTACCATTCTTCCTGTTAATGAACTCTTTTTTAAGTCATTTTTTCTCATTTGACCCTTCCATGGAACAGAAGCAAATTGCGTGAAATTACCTCCAAGGATTACATTTATTACTGGCCAATGAGAACCCCTCGCCTTGTTTTACAAACTCTTAATCCTATGTCATTCTGATGCCGCAAACAAGCCCGGGGCCTGGGCCTCCTATTCTTTCAACTTTCCCCAGCTGGAGGGACCTCATTCTGCACTTAATATTCCCCATAAATATCACACGCTAAAGACCCCCTGACTTCCAGCAAGTCCACATTAAACATGTGACATGTCACGCATGACAAACTCTGAGTATCTTTTCAAAGCAGCATTAAAAGCAAAGAAACCAATTTTCTTCTCTTTCCAAACCTCCCCAAGTGCTGAATGATGGGATTGGAAAGAGCCACTGGAGCGTACTTAGGGGGATTTTATGAGATTTTCCAGAATGATTTAATCTTATTGTGAGCATTATTAATGAATGGCAACCCAATTTGGCCCCAATATCTGGGAACTCAGTCACAATACTGGGACCGGCTGACAATGCTCCCCCCTCAATCTTAAGCAAACCTCTTCCACCACTAAGGAGGACATATGGAGGCCCAGGGAGTTCAGGAGAGTCAAATGCATGGCAGGACTGTCTCCTAACACATTCACAACAGAATGGCCCAACACCTGTTTTCCCAAGACCATTGTGGGGTGCGAGGGAGATTGGGAGCCTCTGGAGGGAAGTTGGAGGGGAAGGGGACGTTGATTTGCTGCATTTTCATACAGGGTAGCCAGATCAGGAGACCAAAAAGGCAAGAAGGGAGCACCTGGAATTGTTAGAAATGCCCTTTCACAGACTACTCACGGACTGGACTGTAGGCAGTAGCGAAGGCAGTCATGTTAACTGTTATGACAAGGGTGGTAAAAGGGTCAACCTGGGAGAATGATTGTGGGAGAGAATCTCGTTATTAGGATAAAGCTACAGGTATTGATCCCCATCATTTTCCTCCCCCCCATATCACCCCCATCTATTTGGAACAAATATTTGTTACTGTTAGTTTTTTATTTATATCAATACTCAAAGCACCAGATGGTCTGCTGAGCATGATTTGGAGTGCAGATACTTCTAGAATGGAAAAGGGACTGATGTTAGAAGTGAGAAAATTACACACAGGCTAGCCCAACTTGCTTTTAGACGAAAAATGTGTATGTGAGCATGTGCATGTGTATACACAAAAGTGAGTGTGTCTCAATGAAGGGGGTCTTAAATTGAGCCTAAAATGGTATTTTGGAACACAGAGTTCCCCAGAACAACTGCATATTTAAATGACAAGTGGTAGCCTGGCTGGGGGTGGGGCTGGGGGAGAAGAAAACCCCACTACCTGAAGAGGAAAAAGCATTTTTCAAAAGAAAGTCATGTTGTCCCTGGACGTTATTAACGGTCCAGTTTGAAGTATACATTTTTTCCTTTACAGAAAAGGGGGCGATTACCAGTTATACATTAAGAAATGTCATTCAGTCATTTTTATTCATTCTCCGGAAATCTTCGTAAAAGCCTGAATCATACTTGTACAAGCAGCAATTTTGTTAATCCAGGGGGTTATTACTCTGGGCCCTTATTAGGTTCTACACCACTGCCAAGCAATCCTATAACCCTCTCAAAAGAAGTTTACCTCCCTGTTATAAAACCAGTAGTGGTATTTATACTGTGCAATAATTAGTGTATTACTTGAATCCACTAACACGTTCATTTTATCTCTGCACAAAACCTCTAGTCTGCTTATAGAAAGCTTGTGCCTCCTTTGGTGCTGTTAAAGTGGTGAAAGAGTGAATTGAAGGCTGGTTGCACTTTCTCCTTTTGCCTCGCCTTAATTCCCATCTCTTTTTGCTCTCATCCAATTAGCACAGTGTATTAAGCGGTTTATCATCTCATAGTCAGCTATTGAGAGAAACAAGGCGAGCACTTTGCAATAGAACCTGCGCTCCTTTGACACCCTCAGGTACTTACATATTCCACTGCGCTATGAATAATAGAGGAAGAATGGAGCGCTAATTCCCTCATCAAAGAATGCCTTGTCTGCTGCTTTGCTCAACAACACCATTCTGATCAAAAGAAAAGCAATAAAGCTTAGCATAACAAAACGAAACCTACTTATTAGCTTAGTGGTTAAATTAATGCAGAGCCGCTGCTATTCAAAACCAAGGTTTGAAAACAGCCTCCAACAACCTGATAATGCTGCCTTCGGGATGAAGGAATTTTAATCTGAAATTTGAGGCTGGCTCAGATGAGTTAATCTATTAAACTGCTATAAGGAAGCTCTGCCACAAACTGTTCAATTAAGAAATATTTAGGTGAGGAGAAAGAGGAGAGAGGACAGAGGTGGGAGGAAAGGGAGAGGGGAGAAGGGGGGAGGGAAGAAGAGAGAAAGAGAAAGGTGGATGGATGGATTTAAGTTTTGATCGGGAGCCCTGAGTAGCATTGAAGTGAGAGGTCCAGGTTGCTGGGCTTAATGCTTTTCATAAAACCCTGACACAGATGAAAATCTCTTTTTAGCTTCCTTGTCTTTGTATCTCCTGCCAAACTCATATTAAACAGTGTGCTTGAAAGTATCTTAGGTGGCAAGGGCTGGAGAACTGGGGTAGTGGTACAAGGCAACTGACCTTCCTCATCCGGAAGCCCCATCTGTAAACCCTGATCAGTCCCTCACAGCCTGGGCACCTGACACATAATTGACTTTATCCATATTGTATTTGACAAATGAGAATATTTTTGAGCATTCTCTGTGAATTTTCAAGTTCTGGCCTTCCCTATAACCTTTGTATGTAGGACCTCTGTAAGAAGGGAAGCTTGTAAGCACGTTCAGTAGCAGCAGGCCCAACCTAGGTCCTACATTAAACTGAACAAGTGCTGAGCAGAGCAGGACCCATTAGGGTACCAGTTCCCAACTAATTCCAGTAGCTTTAGCCCAGAGGTTTAACAATCTTTAAAAAACAAAAACAAACAAAATACAAATGGGGCTAGCGATGGCTCAGAGGTTAAGAGCACTGGCTGTTCTTCTAGAGGTCTTGGGTTCAATTTTCACCACCTTCATGGCAGCTCACTGCTGTCTTTAACTCCAGTTCCAGGGTACCCAACACCTCCATGCAAGCAAGACACCAAAGCACACAAATTCCTTTTTAAAAACCAAAACAACAACAACAAAACCCATTTGCCAGCCAGGTGTGGTGGCTCATGTCTTTAATTCAAGCAGAGGCAGATGAATATCTGAGTTTGAGGCCTGGTCTTTACCAGTGAGTTCCAGGTCAGCCAGGGCTCTGCAGAGAAACCCTGTCTTGAAAAGCTAAAATAAAAATTTAAAAATTGTCAAGGCTTAAAGAACGGAAAATGTTTATTAAATATTTAGATTCCTGGCTTCTCTGGAACACTGGATCATAAGGCCCACCCTGGGCCCTGCCCCTCTCAGCACCACTACTGCCCCCTGTAGGCTGCCCCTTATATTCCCTAGTGTGTGCAGTTGGCTCTCTATTCATTCTTTCAGCATTTGAGCTTCAGGCTGGTGCCAGGGAGCCCATGGAGACAGGGATGGGCGGCATTTCTGAACCAGTTCTACTCAGTGTGCCATCCATCAAGGCATGTCAAGGAATAGAGACCCTCCTGAGAAAAGCGAGTGGGCAATATTCCTGCCTTCCAACAAGTATCCACTGTAATTCTTCAACTTGCAGGTCCAACTTTCCATAAAATTCTGGAATCCTTCAGGCACCTGCAGCTAAAGCCTACACTAGGTAAGAGATCCTAGTAAGAAAATGCTAACTGCTGTCATTGGCTACTCTCTGCAAATGTACTTCAAAATGGTTTTTATTTACATTTAGTTTGTTTTTAGAGAAAGAGTCCCTAGGTGTTCTGGAACTTTCTATGTAGACCAAGCTGGACCTGGATTTATGGCAACTCTACGGCCACCTGTAGAGTGCAGAAATTACAGAGATGTGCCATCACTACTTGCCAAAATGTCTGATTTTCTATAGAAATAATTCCTATCCATAGAGTGATTATAGACACAAGGTAGAGGCAAGAAATAAAGTAATAAGTTGAGTCTTTCGTGGCTTCTTGAAGACCAAGTTAAGGATTATTTCATTTATATTGAATATAATCATAGCCTCCAGAAATCAAGGAAAATATACCTTCTTTTCAGAAAGCTGAGGGCATAAGCTCCGGACACACACACACTGGTGAACTGTCCTCTGATTTTAATATAATAGCAATTATCAGAAGCTGACCAGAAATGATAAGAGCACATGAATCCTTTTGTTTCCTAAAGCAACTTGCCTGCTCTAACTTGTGACCAGCTGAAGTGCTTTTAGTGCCAATTAACTGTCAGGGCCCCAAACCTAGTGTTTCTACTTCAATTCTGAGTGTAAGAGAAAGAGGAGCAAGAGAAAAGAGACGGCAAAAGCCAGACAAAAGACTTTTTAACAAGTATTTCTTTACATCCACTGCTTACGAAGTATTTCTTCCTTAGGGGGCCTCTATGTGGAATGCCTCACTCCCAGCAGCCATCAGCTTGTCTCTTGGTTTAGTGTCCCTCCACCCTCTGCTTTCTCTCTGTCTTTCTGGATCAAGAACCAATAACCCCAGTCCTCTCCATGTTTAATATAGTAAAGGACTCAAAGTTCACAGAACTTCATGATGCTTCGAATATCCAGACATCTTGCTCAGCATCTTTGAATTGGGTTGATTCAGGCTGTTATGAAAGAAAGCGGGGCAAGGTTGGGGAAGAGAATGGTCTTCAATCAAGCTTTTATTCCTTGCTGTCAACTTTAAATTGCACCCAATTAAAAAAAAATCACTACAACCGGTTTCCCTTTAGAAAACTTTATTCTGAAGTACAAAACACAATGCATTTTCCCTTCTAAGAAAACCAAATCCGTAAGTATTCTAACGTTGCCATATTGAAATACAGCTTATTGATGGCAAAGAGAACTGATGGACCATAGCAAGCCCCAGGTCCTGTTAGCTGCCTCCCATTCTTCTGAACATAACATAGTCATCCTCACAGCAGTCTCACCAGGATTTTTGTGAAATGTTAGGACAAAGTATTTAAAATGTGCTTTCCTATTGTATAAATCTTCACTCTGAACATTGTATATAAAGGGAAAATATAAGGAATGTGAGCATGAGACACCTGCTCAGTGTTGGACTTTGAACAATTCAATAAGCAAACATGCTCTGTGTAATCTATTTAGTAAGTGCAAAGTTTCTGAATCCACCCACCCCCGCCCCCACCCCACTTATGTGAAAAAGAGCACTGAAAACAGCCATGCTTGGAGACAGTATCTGAACAAGTATTTTGATACAGACTGTATTTAGGTGACGTGAAAAAGTAAAATGTTAGAACTCCCACTAGACTCTAAAAAATTATTTTTTGGGGTGTCTTTGCTACAGCCTCAGGGTAAATTTAAGGTAAATTAGGTCTCTGCTACTCTTGATTAAAGTAGCAATTTCTGCCCTGGGGAAACCCGTCCCCAATAAGATTGGTCTTCAGGTACTTGGGAAAGGGTTCGGTGGCATATTGTGCTATGAAGACTGTTTGGCAGGTTAAATATTTTTACATTCCATCCTGATCCACATCTACATAAACACAACATGCAATCCTTGAAAGAAAAGCAAGATACTGGTGAAGCAGTTAAGGCAAGTGGAGGCACCCAGAAGCTGAGATTCGGCAGCTGGCCTCCTTGCTGGTTCCTGGGTCTCTCAGTACTTCCCAGCATAATTGCTGAAGAGCTTGCTGAGGTTAACTTCAGAGTAGCCACTCCAGGACAAGAACTGTTCTGCTATATTCTTGACTTTTCTGTAGTCCTGAAGAACTTTCGGGGTAAAAAACTGCTTCTTCAATTTATCTAAAGTGAAATAAAAATAAAAGGATTAGAAGTCTCAGAGAGTTTCTTCAAAGATACTATTTCTTTCCAGAGAAGGGGTGCATGTTTTGGTTGCAATCCCGCCTCTGATGCCCTAATGGGCCTGTCGGTGTTCTGTCCACCTTGGGGACAGTTCAAAGCTCGAGGTATTTCAGAATCTTCTGTGAAAGCCTGAGTAGGCTCTTTTCAGACCCTCACTGCCAGGAGGACACAGCAGGTCAGGCCCCGTCTACTGATGTGAACTGCAGGTGCATGTCCATGTGCAGTCGGAGAGATGAGTGGCACTGTGAGACAGCAGTCTTGCTGCGCTGTTGAGTATGTGCATGCACTAGAGTAGGAATCTGGATCTAGAAGGAAGCTATATTCCTAGTGCCTCCCAAACCACACTGCCCCATTCAGTTAGACTGCACAGTTTCTTCTAATTCCCTCACCTTCCCATTTTGTTAAACAACATCTTTACTGAAAGGAGAGGAGAGCTGCCTGGAGGTCCAGCTGTCCCTTGTCAACCTTTCTTTTTGTCCACCTTGTGACAACTCTGATCCAGTGTCCCCACCTTTCCATTTTACCTTTCCATTCCTGGCTTTTTACCTTTCTATTCCTGGCTTTCCTATTCTGAGGATGGTCCTATCATCCAGAGCAATGGCTCCCTTCCCATATTATCCATTCCACAGTGTCTGCTACTTTTGCATTTTGTTCTTTGAAAGGAGCAGCGGTGCCGTTGTGTTTGAAGTTTGATCTTTTGGGGGGGGGAATCATTCCTTCCCTGGATGGTCTTTGTTCAAAGCTGCTCGGGAACATCATGAAATGTTTTGGAAAGTTTTGTAGCTGAGGAAACTGGGTAAGGCCACAAAACAAGTCCTTAGAGATATGGATCTGGAAATTCAGGTAGGCAGAACCCCCAACTAACAGTTGTAGGAGGTCACTTTTGTGACCCCTTTTATGCCACTGCTTGTGGTTCAAGGTTGAAAGCAAGGCCTAGAAATCAGCTATTTTCAAGGCAAAGGGTCCAGGATACTGCCTGTGCCAAGGTGCTTGGGGTGGGGGACAAAGCTTCCCAGCACCTCAGAATACAAAAAGATCAGGAAGGAAACACAAATGTGGGAACACATCCATCAAAGTAAGCAAAACCCTGCTCAAACAACAGAGAGCTAATAAAGCCCACAAAACCCCGGAAAATGAAAACTCAGCCTCAAGATTTTTGTTCCTTAGCTACACATACACATTGGTTCACAACCTTTTCTAGTTACACCAATGCCTTCCAAAAACAACCATAAGAAGTTTTGTTGAAGATTTAAATGCCCAAAGGGGGTGAAAAAAGAAGTGGGGAAAGGGGGTTACATCGTTAGCTGACTATACAAAGACAATTTGAAAGTTCTAATTATCGGAGTCTGGCGATATACAATAAAGGCCCCAACCAATGTGCCTGCCTCCTGGCAGGCCAGAACCACAGGCCTGCAACCCTGTGCATGTGAATGACACAAATGCATCTGATGACTGGGGAGAGCACATTTAAAGAGCTGTGGTAATACAGAGCAGGGGAGGAAGGGAGAGGACATAGCTCCTGATGTGTTTACCTCCTCTGCTGATGGGATATTGACTTTTCTCACTAGGTTGGTTAGAAAGGGGACTATTTACGCTGCCACACAGCAGAGTTAGAATGACAACCAGCGTCACTGGGCTTGCTTCTTCGTAAAAGACAACTGTGACCGCCAGCATATCCCATAGCTGGTCAATACAGCCCAGACACTGTTTCCTGGCAGACAGAGATGCAGATAAAAGCTCCCACTTGCTTCCCCAATGAGAGCTTAATCAATAGCATATGGAAGGTCTTCTAGGAAACAGAACTGGATGAGCTGTCAGGCCATATCACAGGAGCTTGGAGGGCAAGGAGTCACTTGTTCAGTTTTCCTCTTCCTTCTTCGGGCACTGGAGCCGTCCATGTTAGGCATCCCATTAAACCGTTACCCTGTTTCTGTCAATACTACACCTACCACTTTAGAACCTAAGAGACAATACGGATGTTAAATGGTGAAAGTCAGTTAACATGGTCAGTAAACTCCTGCCTCCTTTTGTTGTTCTAGTTTCTGAATGCAGCCTACCAGTAATGACATTATCCCAAGTGGAGCTGCAGTCAGAATTTAGGACAACACTGCTAAAATATTTTAAGAGGCCAGTCAACAAGAGCAAACACATGCAACAATGGTATCCAGCTCTACCAAATACCACTAATTGTGACTTTTGTTCCACAAATCCAAACCAAACACATCAGCAAAATAAAAATATTACCTGGAAGTCACTCATCTTTACCCACAAGCACAATAAACCTTTTTCTTAGTGCTCTTGTATTTAGTGCTTATCTCCTCTGACCTTTTCTACATGTAGAGATTGCTCATAGTCATACAGTAATGATCAAAAAAATTCTTGTCCTAAACCCTAAGAAAGCAAGGTAAAAAAGCCTGGGTAATGATTCTCCAATTTTTTTTGTCCTGGAATTCACTCTGTAGACCAGGCTGGCCTCGAGCTCCCAGAGATCTGCCTGCCTCTGCCTCCTCACTGCTGGGATTAAAGGTGTGCGCCACCACTGCTCAGATTGATACTCCAAATAATTTATCAGACAAAACAACAAACTACTAATATGAAAGTTTATTTCTATCCACTAGAACACAAAATTATCCAAATTACAATGCTTTTGATGCAAGACAAACTAGATCATCTGAGAATTTACCTGTCTTAGAAGTTTTGTTAAAAGTCATCTGACTAAAGGAAATGCAATGCTCGCACTATTTGAAAAAAACAAATGGGAATCATCTCTAAGGAAACTTACTCCTATATTACATATTTTAGTTCAACGTCAGTAAAGAAAAATCCCTTTTCAGCTTTTCTCTTTATAAAACCATTTTTGGTCTTAAACACATTGAACTAGGAACCATGAGGCAAAGACATTTTAAAACATCGCCTACTGGTTATTTTATTTTAATTAAGGCAGTCTTAGGCACACAGGCAGCAGCCGTTTCTGTTCTGAATGTCTGTTTCATTTATTTCTGTGCAAAGGTATCAAACAACAGTCAGTTATAATTGATTCTGTCAGGTGTTATACAGTCAGTCATAATTGTCTCTGTGTAGAGGTGTGTCAATTTACTATATCTGAATTAAATATTCTGTCAATTATGAAATCAGGTAATAATTTCAGTCA